>NC_060144.1:511160604-512430187 GCF_021461385.2 Schistocerca piceifrons
CTGACTATGTGATTAGGTCAACAAGGGAACACACGTTCAACAATCTGTGGTGAAAAGTGAGCTGCGAAGCGCTAGTGCCTCCACGAGCATTGTACTCTGTCGCCATACACCGTCGCCTTTCTTGCTTTACAGACCTGGCAAGCCTCCGACCTCCACGTACTGTGATGAGATGTGGATGCTCACCTTGTCACCTACTCGTAGCTTCACCGTCCTTCAATCACTTTCCGTGGATGCTCAAGGCAGTAGCATACTGACAACCAACCATCTTCGCCGCTTTCCAGATACTTTTTCCCAGTCACCAAGCCGTAACAATCCACTCTTTGCCAAAGTCGATTATGTCATTATATTTCCCCCTCGCAGCCTGTATAGTCTTTAGAATGGTTCCCCATACATCTCTGTATCTTTTGTATATTTTCCGAGTCAGATGCCAGCAACGCCATAAGGCGGCATTTATTCTCACGGTGAGGAATGGCCGTAGTGTCTTAGATCAATGTAAGTGTTGTTATACAGTGCTTGCAAACTTTCAGTACATACGCACTCAACAGGCCACCGTAGGGCGCATGCCACAATACCTTGTACCACTACTAGTCATTTACTTTCCTGTTCCACTCGTAAATAGAACGAGGGAAAAACGACTGTCTATATGCCTCCGTATGGGCCCTAATTTCTCGTATCTTATCTTCGTGGTCCTTACGCGACATGTATGTTGGTGGCTGTAGAATCGTCCTACAGTTTCTAAATTTTCTTAATAGTGTTTCTCGAAAAGAACGTCACATTCCCTCCAGGGACTCCCATTTGAGTTCCTGATGGAGGTCCGTAACACTTGCGTGTCTTTCGAACCCGCCGGTAACAAACCTATCAGTCTGCCTCCGAATTGCTTCGATATCTTCCTCTGATCCGACCCGGTACGGATCCCACACACTCTAACAGTACTCAAGAATAGGTCGCACTAGCGCCCTACTGCGGTCTCCTTTACAGATGAATCACACTTTCGTAAAATTCTCCCAATAAACCGGAGTCTACCATTCGCCTTCCCTACCGCATTCCTCACTTGGTCCTTCCATTTCATACTGCTTCGCAGCGTTATGCCCAGATATTTACACGGTGTGTCTGTGTCATGTAGGACACTACTAATGCTGTCCCAACATTACAGATTTGTTTTTCTTACTCACCTTCATTAATTTACATTTTTCTACATTTTAGGCTAGCTGCCATTCATCACATCAACTAGAAATTTTGTCTGAGTCATCTTGTGTCTCCTGCCACAATGACTCAAGTTCGAGCCGGCCGCGGTGGACGTGCGGTTCTAGGCGCTTCAGTCCGGAACCCCGCGACTGCTACGGTCGCAGGTTCGAATCCTGCCTCGGGCATGGATGTGTGTGACGTCCTTAGGTTAGTTAGGTTTAAGTAGTTCTAAGTCATAGCGCACTGATAACCTAAGATGTTAAGTCCCATAGTGCTCAGAGCCTTTTGAACCATTTCTGAACTCAGGTTTGACACTTGGGCCGCGCGGGATTAGTCGAGCGGTCTAAGGAGCTGCAGTCGTGGACTGTGCGGCTGGTCCCGGCGGAGGTTCGAGTCCTCCCTCGGGCATGTGTGTGTGTGTGTGTGTGTGTTTGTCCTTAGGATAATTTAGGTTAAGTAGTGTGTAAGCTTAGGGACTGATGACCTTAGCAGTTAAGTCCCATAAGATTTCACAAACATTTGAACATTTTTCGACACCTGGCGGTACACCACAGCGTCATCAGCAAACAGCTGCAGATTTCTGCCCACCCTGTCCGCCAGATCATTGATACACATACAGAATAATAGCGATCCTATCACACTACCATGGGACACTCCTGACGATACCCTTGTCTCTGATGAACACTCGCCGTCGAGGACAAAGTAGCGGGTCCTGTAAATTAAAAAGTCATCACCAAAATGGATGTGGTTGGGACACGATCGATGTACACATATTATTGCTTTGTTCCCTTAGTTTAATGATCTAAAGACGAAACCTGAAGCTACTGACACTTGTTTTGCTGATATGAAACCGCGTTGCCTCACTCCTTCACTCCTCTTTCAGTTTTCAATTCCCAGTTATCCTGACGACATCTAATGGAAAGCTACAAAATTGACTTATATATTTAGTACATGTGTAACAATTTATGAATAGAATATTATACTGTTAAGATGATGAGCATACATCCTGAAACGCCTTTTAAAACTCTTCATTACAATTGCTAATGTTCTCTCTTTACACAGCTGAAACTTTTTCATCGAAGAAATCACAAATGCAACCATAAAATAGTAAGAGAGGCACATAGATCTCCTTGGGATAACGAGAGAGAGAGAGAGAGAGAGAAGCATTAGAGCCGCTTAGTGATTTTACCTAGGACCAGAATTTTTTCGGGTTCTCCGCCAGATATTTAGCCAAGGTATGACGGAGGTAACAGTTGTATACCTCGCGCATAGATCTTTTCTACTAACGTTTGCCTGTCATCATTTACGTGTCCTCTTTTGAACCGAGAGTGCAACAGCCTTTGCTTCCTCAGCATTTTCCGAATTTCGCTATAGACGTTGGGTCTCTTCCGTCCTTAATACACTTACTACGCACATACTTGTCCAGAGCACGGTTTATAATCTGTTTACACTTTGCCCATAATTCCTCTATGGGCATCATTCCGGCAATAAATGATTGCAGTTCATTGTCTAAATGAGATGCTAATTATTTCAGCGACACTTCTATACAATGCCACGATCAAGCGTAACCAGGCGTCTGTTCGTTTAGTAAGCCAGTCAGTGAGCTTCCAACTCTCGCCTGATACAGATCTACAGAGCGGCAAGTTACGCGTTTATCTTTTCCTATATTTTATATTTATATTTACTAAATTTCGTGCGTATTTTTCTGGCTCAAAATGGTTCAAATGGCTCTGAGCACTATGGGACTTAAAATCTGTGGCCATCAGTCCCCTAGAACTTAGAACTACTTAAACCTAACTAATCTAAGGACACATCACACACATCCATGCCCGAGGCAGGATTCGAACCTGCAACCGTAGCGGTCACGCGGCTCCAGACTAAAGCGCCTAGAACCGCACGGCCACCCCGGCCGGCCGTATTTTTCTGTTCAAGAGGTTTAATCTCGAGATTTTGCAAGGATAAATTCATTCAGTCATTAGCGCAGTAGTTGCTGATTTGTTTTGTTTTAGAAACAAGTGTCCGTTCGTTTAATAAGCCAGTCAGGCCGCAGCTCTCTGCTGATACACGTCTACAAAGCAGCAAATTAAGTGTTTACCTTTTTCTGTCTTTTCAAGGTTTAATCTCACGTTTTTGTAAGTGTAAATTCATTCAGTCTGGAGCGCAGTAGTTGCTCACTTAACAACCAGCTGCATAGTTCAATAACCCACCATGAAAAAAATGTTTAATAAAGGTTTGCTGTGCAAACTGCTTACATGCCGTGTATCTCCTATGGATAGTCTACAGATGCAGCAAGGTTTAGGAGAAGAAAGAAGTATGAAGGGTAGTGTTTAATTTTCGGTCAATGACTAAGTCGTTAAAGGCAGAAATGTTTGAGAGATTCTAATGCAAATTTTGATAGCCGCGGCCTGACGAAAATCTTCATAGTATGTTCGGAATAACCGTGGGCACCAAATTAAGCCCGATAAGAGTGTCACAACTGTACGTGAGTTTCTGACAGATCAGTACGTCCATTCAACATATCTCATACATAAGATACACGTCAAAAAACGTTTTGCATCACCCCGGTTCCGAGAATTCCTGAACCTGTACAGAAAATTGGAATAGAGATAAACATAAACATCATTTCCGCCCTTTTCAGTGCTCATGAAAACCACACATTGCATATTGTACCACCATACAGCGAAATCTTCAGAGGTGGTGGTCCAGATTGCTGCACACATCGGTACCTCTAATACCCAGTAGCAAGTCCTCTTGCTTTGATGCATGCCCGTATTCGTCGTGGCATACTATCCACAAGTTCATCAAGGTACTGTTGGTCCAGATTGTCCCATTCCTCAACGGCGATTCGGTGTATATCCCTCAGAGTGGTTGGTGGGTCGCGTCGTCCATAAACAGCCCTTTTGAATCTATCCCAGGCATGTTCTGTAGGTTTCATGTCTGGAAACTCTAGTCGAGCAATGTCGTTATCCTGAAGGAAGTCATTCACAAGACGTGCACGATGGGGGCGCGAATTGTCGTCCATGAAGACGAATGCCTCGCCAATATACTGCCGATATGGTTGCACTAGCGGTCGGGGGATGGCATTCACGTATCGTACAGCCCTTATGGCGCCTTCCATGCCCAGCAGCGGCGTACGTCGACCCTACGTAATGCCACCCCAAAATAGCAGGGAACCTACACCTCGCTGCACTCGCTGTACACTGTGCCTACGGCGTTCAGCCTGATCGGGTTGCCTCCAAACACGTCTCCGACGTTTGTCTGGTTGAAGGCATATGCGACACTCATCGGTGAAGAGAACGTGATGCCAATCCTGAGCGGTCCATTCGGCATGTTGTTGGGCCCATCTGTACCACGCTGCATGGTGTCATGGTTGCAAAGATGGACCTCACCATGGACGTCGGGAGTGAAGTTGTGCATCATGCAGCCTACTGTGCACAGTTTGAGTCGTAACACGACGTCCTGTGGCTGCACTAAAAGCATTATTCAACATGGTGGCTTTGCTGACAGGGTTCCTCCGAGACATAATCCGTAGGTAGCGGTCATCCAGTGCAGTAGTAGACCTTAGGTGGCTGGAGCGAGGCATGTCATCGACAGTTCCTGTCTCTCTGTATCTCCTCCATGTCCAAACAACATTGCGTTGGTTCACTCCGAGACACCTGGACACTTCCCTTGCTGATTGCCCTTCCTGGCACAAAGTAACAATGCGGAGGCGATCAAACCGCGGTGTTGATTGTCTAGGCATGGTTGAACTACAGACCACACGAGCCGTGTGCCTCCTTCCTGGTGGAATGACTGGAACTGATCAGCTGTCGGACCCCCTCCTTCTAATAGACGCTGCTCATGCATGGTTGTTTACATCTCTGGGCGGGTGTAGTGACAACCCTGAACAGCCAAAGGGACTGTGTCTGTGATGCAATATCCACAGTCAACGTCTATCTACAGGAGTTCTGAGTTCAAATGGTTCAAATGGCTCTGAGCATTATGGGACTTAACATCTGAGGTCATCAGTCCCCTAGACCTAGAACTACTTAAACCTAACTAAACTAAGGACATCACAAACATCCGTGCCCGACGCAGGATTCGAACCTGCGACCACAGCGGTCGCGCGGTTCCAGACTGAAGCGCCTAGAACCGTTCGTCCGCAGATTCCGGCGAAGTTCTGGGAACCGGGGTGAAGCAAAACGTTTTTGATGTGCGTACTTACGGAATACTCTTCCAGATATTCCGTAGAAAGTGCCCTCTTTATGAGAAGAAGCGTGTGACTTATTGGTAAGGCGGCTACTAGATGCAAGCTCTAGTCATACTAACAGAGATGGGGTGAAGTATAATGTGGCGGACAGGCACAGAGAAAGGGTGCTACTACAGCTCGCACATTCGCCCTTTTGGATTTTTATCCCTGGAGACACCGGGGAATCAGTTGATGTACCAGAATTTCAAATGTTCGAGCAGAGACACTTTACATATTGTCGTGGGGACATACCCTTAGAGTGCCGGCCAGAGTGGCCGAGCGGTTCTAGGCGCTACAGTCTGGAACCGCACGACCGCTACGGTTGCAGGTTCGAATCCTGCCTCGGGCATGGATGTGTGTGATGTCCTTAGGTTAGTTAGGTTTAAGTAGTTCTAAGTTCTAGGGGACTTATGACCACAGCAGTTGAGTCCCATAGTGCTCAGAACCATTTGAACCATTTTGAACATACCCTTAGACAAAATTTAGAAGAATTTTAAATGTTACGACTGTACATCATAAGGCGAGTTCATGCATGTCTAAAAGCAACAGAAGATTTTGACTGTTTCGTATATAAGGGCTGCTCAAACAGTTTCGTTTGAGGGCGTTGCTGGAGCGTATATGCAACGTTGCGCGACTCCGGTGCGAGTGTATAAGCACTGACATGTACACAGGGGATTAGTGTAGCATTCGTGTCTTTCCGACGTGTGTGTGGTAAATGCGGAAACGTAAACTATGGCGACGTTATTACTAAAAGCTTCCAAACAGTTCTGTTATTCTTTTCTTGGCTACCGAAGGACAAACACCGGTAGACATCCAGCGGAGAATGAAGAATGTGTGTGGAGAAGGATGTCTGTCGATAACCACCGTTGTGGAATGGTGCGCCAAGTTCATGATAATGAACACAGGAAAAATTTAGATTCGGAAAAAATCGGTATAACAGCTGTAAATTTTCGTAGCTCTGTTGGGAAAGTACCAGAGCTCCAAGCGGTAATAGAAAGCACTGATGCTCAAATCGTTATACGCAATGGAAGCTGTCTAAAACCGGAGATAAGTTCAGCCGAAAAGGTCACTCTTGGCAACCGGAATAAAATAATAATCAGATCCTATTTCCAACTCAAATGATACAATTTCTGGGAAATTAAAAGAAAACTTGAGTCTAATTTCAAACACGTACTCGACTCACAATTATAGTTGGTGGTGACTTCAATTTATCCTCGATATGTTGTCGAAAACACATGTTTGAATCCGGAGGTACACATAAAATATCATCCGAAATTGTGCTAAACGCACTCTCTGAAAATTATTTCTAGCAGTTATTTCTTGAGCCCACTCGAATAGTAAACGGTTGTGAAAACACACTCTACCTCTTAGCAACAAATAATCCTGAATTAATAACGAACACCAAAACGAATACAAGAATGAGTGAACACAGGGTTATCATAGCGAGACTGAATATTGTAACCCCCAAATCCTCCACAAATAAACGAAAGATATACCTATTCAAAAAAACAAATAAAAATTCACTTGACTTCCTGAGAGACAATCTCCACTCCTTCCAAATTAACAGGGTAAGCATAACCAAATGAGGCTGGAATTCAAAGAAATAGTATCGGCAGCAATTGAGAGGTTGATACCAAATAAATTAACAAACGACGGAGCTGAACCAGCATGGTACACAAAATGGGTCGATACACTGTTACAGAAACAACGAAAAAAGCACGCCAAATTTTAACAAACGTAAGAATTCCAAGACTGGCGACCTTCTACAGAACTCGAAATTTAGCGCGGTCTTCAGTGAGAGATACTTATAGTAATTTCCACAACGAAAACTTTGTGTCGAAATCTGGCAGAGAATCCAAAGAAGTTCGGATCCTGTGTAAAGTATGTTAGCGGAAAGACATAATCAATGCCTTCTCTGCGCTATAGCAATGGAAATACTATCGACGACAGTGCTACTAAGCTAGAGTTACTGAACACAGCCTTTCGAAATTCCCTCACCAAAAGAAAAACGAAGTAAATATTCCGTAATTCGAGTCAAGAACAGCATGAGTAGCCTAATAGTAGCTATTCTCGGAGCAGTGAAGGAACGTAAAAAGAAGAAAAGCAAGTGATACAGTCCAGACTGTATACCAATTAGGATCCTTTGAGAGTGTGCTGATGCAATAGCTCCCTACTAACAATCATACACAACCGCTCATTCAACGAAATATCCATATTGGATATTTGCACAGGTCCAACCAATATTCAAGAAAGGCAATAAGAGTAATGGTTCAAATGGCTCTGAGCACTATGGGACTTAACATCTACGGTCATCAGTCCCCTAGAACTTAGAACTACTTAAACCTAAATAACCTAAGGACATCACACAACACTCAGTCATCACGAGGTAAATAAGAGTAATACACTCAATTACAAGCCTGTATCATTAACGTCGATAGGCAGCGGGATTTTGGAACATACACTATGTGATCAAAAGTATTCGGACACCCGGCTGAAAATGACTTAAAAGTACGTGGCGCCATCCATCGGTAATGCTGGAATTCAATGTGGCCTTGATGACAGCTTCCACTCTCGCAGGCATACGTTCAATCAGGTGCTGGAAGGTTTCGTTGGGAATGGCAGCCCATTCTTCATGGAGTGCTGCACTGAGGTGAGGAATCAATGTCGGTCGGTGAGGCCTGGTATGAAGTCGGCGTTCCACAACATCCCAGAGGTGTTCTGTAGGGTTCAGGTCAGGACTCTGTGCAGGGAAGTCCATTAAAGGGATGTTATTGTTGTGTAACCACTCCGCCACAGGCCGTGCATTGTAAACAGGTGCCCAATCGTGTTGAAAGATGCAATCGCCATCCCCGAATTGCTCTTCAACAGTGGGAAGCAATAAGGTGCTTAAAACATCAACGTAGCCCTGTGCTGTGACAGTGCCACGCGAAACAACAAATGGTGCAAGCCTTCTCCATGAAAAACACGACCACACCATAACACCACCGCTTCCGAATTTTACTGTTGGCGCTACACACGCTGGTAGATGGCTTTCACCGGGCATTCGCCATATCCACATCCCGCCATCGGATCGGTACATTGTGTACCGGTATTCGTCACTCCACACAATGTTTTTCCACTGTTCAATCGTCCAATGTTTACGCTCCTTACACGACGCGAGGCGTCGTTTGGCATTTACCGGCGTGATGTGTGGCTTATGAGCAGCCGCTCGACCATAAAATCCAAGTTTTCTCACCTCCAGCCTAACTGTCATAGTACTTTCAGTGGATCCTGATGCAGTTAGGAATACCTGTGTGATAGTCTGGATAGATGTCTGCAAATTACACATTATGACCCTCTTCAACTGTCAGCCGTCTCTGTTAGTCAACAGACGAGGTCTACCTGTACGCTTTTGTGCTGAACGTATTCCTTCACGTTTCCACTCCACTATCACATCGGAAACAGTGGACCTAGGGATGTTTAGCAGTGTGGAAATCTAGCGTACAGACGTATGACACAAGTGAGACCCAATCACCTGACCACGTTCGAAGTCCGTGAATTCCGCGGAGCGTCCCATTCTGCTCGCTCATGATCTCTGATTACTACTGAGGTCGCTGATATGTAGTACCTGGCAGTAGGTGGCAGCACAATGCACCTAATATGAAAAACTTATGTTTTTGTGGGTGCCGGATACTTTTTATCACATAGTGAATATCGCGTTCAAACATTATGTATTACCTCAAAGACAACGGTCTATTGACACATCAACACGGATTTAGAAAACGTCGTTTTCTTGTGAAACACAACTAGCTCTTCACTCATACGAAGTGTTGAGTACTATTGACAAGCGAGTTCAAATTTATTTCGTATTTCTGGGTATCCAGAAGCTTTTCACACTGTACTTCACAAGTGGCTTGTAGTCAAATTGCGTGCTTGTGAAACATCGTCTCATTTATGTGATTGGATTCGTGATTTCCTATCAGAGAGGTCACAGTTCGTAGACGGAAAGTCATCGAGTAAAACAAAAGTGAGTTCTGGCGTTCCCCAGGGTAGTGTTATAGGTCCTCTGCTGTTTCTTGTCTATATAAACAGTTTAGGAGATAATCTGAGCAGCCGTCTTAGGTTGTTTGCAGATGATGCTGTCTTTTATCGTCTAGTAATGTCATCAGAAGATAAAACAAATTGCAAAACGATTTCGAAAAGATATCTGCACGGTGCGAAAATTGGCATTTGAGCCTAAATAATGAAAAGTGTGAGGTCATCCACACGAGTGCTAAAAGAATTCGTTAAACTTAGGTTACACGATAAATCAGTCAAATCTATATGCCACAAATTCAACTAAAACCTAGGAATTACAATTGCTAACAACTTAAATTGGTAAGAACACATAGAGAATGTTGTGGGGAAGGCGAACCAAAGTCTACGTTTTGGCTGTACACTTAGAAGACGCAACAGATCTACTAAAGAGACTGCGTGCACTGCTCTTGCACGTCCTCTTTTGGAGTACAGCTGCGCGGTGTGGGATCCTTACCAGACAGGATTAACGGAGTACATCGAGAAAGTTCAAAGAACAGCAGCACGTTTTGTATCATCGCGAAATAGGGGACAGAGTGTCACTGACATGATACAGAATTTGGAGTGGACATCATTAAAACATGGGCGTCTCTCGTTGCGGCGGAATCTTCTCACGAAATTTCAATCACCAACTGTCTCCTCCGAATGCGAAATTATTTTGTTGACGCCGACCTACACATGGATAAACGATCATAATAGAATAAGGGAAATCATAGCTCGCACGGAAAGATATAGGTGTTCGTTTTTTCCACACGCTGTTCGTGGTTGGAATAATACATTATTATTGTGAAGGTGGTTCGATGAACCCTCAGACAGGCATTTAAGTGTGAGTTGCAGACCCATGTAGATCTAGATGTAGAACTATGTCACCACATCGGAAATGTCGTAACGCAGAAGCTACGGCAACTGAAGTGGCAGACACCCGAGCACGACCTATAGGCCTGATCTCTCCCCATGCGATCATCATGCATTCGGACAATTAAAAAAAGGCCGTGAACGGTCGTCGATTCCTGTCGGCCGAGGATGTGCGGCAGGCAGTTACGGACCCTGCACGTAGCAGGACACGCTGTTTTACCAAACGGGTGTCTTCAACCCGGTGCGTTGTTGGGATGATTGTCTCAACGCTCACGGCTATTTTGCTTGGTTATCATACCGATTCTGGACTGTACGGCCGTCGAACAGAAACGTTTTGATCGCCCCTTATGAATTTAAATCACTTTTTAACTTTGTGAACAATCACAAAAATTACAGTCACCATTTTTTCCTAGTATTTTTCTGTTTCTACTAAGCAATTCCTACATCTACATCTCAAGCCACCTTGAGTACCACTATCAGTTCTCTCTTCTATTCCAGTCTCGTGTTGTTCGTGGAAAGAAGGATTGCCGGTATGCTTCTGTGTGGGCTCTAATCTCTCTGATTTTACCCTCATGGTCTCTTCATGAGATATACGTAGGAGGGAGCAATATTCTGCTTGACTCTTCAGTGAAGGTATGTTCTCGAAACTTCAACAAAAGCCCGTACCGAGCTACTGAGCATCTCTCCTGTAGAGTCTTCCACTGGAGTTTGTCTATCATCTCCGTAACGCTTTCGCGATTACTAAATGATCGTGTAACGAAGCGTGCTGCTCTCCGTTGGATCTTCTCTATCTCTTCTATCAACCCTATCTGGTACGGATCCCACACTGCTGAGCAGTATTCAAGCAGTGGGCGAACAAGTGTACTGTAACCTACTTCCTTTGTTTTCGGATTGCGTTTCCTTAGGATTCTTCCAATGAATCTCAGTTTGGCATCTGCTTTACCAATGATCAACTTTATATGATCATTCCATTTTAAACCACCCCTAATGCGTACTCCCAGATAATTTATGGAATTAACTGCTTCCAGTTACTGACCTGCTATATTGTAGCTAAATGATATGGGATCTTTCTTTCTATGTATTCGTAGCACATCACACTTGTCTACTGGTACAGGCATGAGAGATATGTAAACAGAATACGGCGCTGCGGTCGACAACGCCTACGTAAGGCAACAAGTGTCTGGCGCAGTTACTAGATCGGATACTGCTGCTACAATGGCAGGTTATCAAGATTTAAGTGAGTTTGAACATGGTGCTATAGTCGGCGCACAAGCGATGAGATTCAGCGTCTCCGAGGTACCGATGAAGTGGGAATTTATCCTTACTACCATTTTGAGAGTTTACCCTCAATATCAGGAATCCGGTAAAACATCAAATTTCCGACATCGTTGCGGTCGTAAAAAGAGCCTGCAAGAACGGGACCAACGACGACTGAAGAGAGTCGTTCAACGTGACAGAAGTGCAACCCTTCCGCAAATTGGTGCAGAATTCAATGCTGGGCCATCAACAAGTGTCAGTGTGCGAACCATTCAACAAAATATCATGGGTATGGGCTTTCGGAGCCGAAGGCCCACTCGTGTACCCTTGATGACTGCACGACACATAGCTTTACGCCCGCCTGGGCCCGACGACACTGACATTGGACTGTTGATGGCTGGAAACATATTGCCTGGTCGGACGAGTCTCGTTTCAAATTGCATAGAGCGGATGCACCTCACAAATCCATGGACCCTCCATGTCAGCAGGGGACTTTTCAAGATGGTGGAGGCTCTGTAATGATGTAGGGCGTGTGCAGTTGGAGTGATATGCGACCCCTGATAAATTTAGATACGACTCTGACAGGTGACACGTACGTAAGCATCCTGTCCGATCACCTGCATCCATTCATGTCCATTGTGCATTCCGAAGGACTTTGGCAATTCCAATAGGACAATGCGACACCCCACATGTCGATAATTGCTACACAGTGGTTCTGAATTTAAACACTTCCGCTGACCACCAAACTCCCCAGACATGAACATTATATAGCATGTCTGAGATGCCTTCCAACGAGCTGTTTAGAAGAGATTTCCATGCCCTCGTACTCTTACGGATTTATGGACAGCCCTGCAGGATTCATGCTGTCATTTCCCTCCAGCACTACTTAAGACATCAGTCGAGTCCGTGCCACGTCGTGTTGCAGCACTTCCGCTTGCTCGCGGTGGCACTACACGATATTAGGCAGGTGCACCATTTCTTTGGCTCTTCAGTGTAATATGTACTTGATATCAAGGAACCTCCCTTTAACGTGGTGTAATGATACCAATGATCTGAAAACGGTTGCTTGATTGAAAACTGGTTGACAGACATTGTAGCAGCTGTCAGGTGGTTTCGTGATGTGATCCTGTTTTTGAAATATACTGCTCTGAAAAACTTAAGAGCAAGCCAGGTAGAGTAACGTAACATTAACTTATCTGTGTAAATGTTGCCAGACGTTCTCCGGACCTGCACAGAAAGTTGGACGTTACCACGACGTGAAGTCAGCGCGGTTCTTGCGTCAAATAACACGAGACAGTTGAAAGAAAGGAAAAAGAGAGTGTGTGTCAATCAGTGAGAAGTTGTAGTTGAAACGTCCCCTTAGAAAAATTTATGAATTACTGTGCTGATAAACCTCTTACATTATTTGCTTTTCAAACAGCTGAGCAAAACTGAACGTACTCAAACATTCACTAAAGTGACACACAATATTTTTAGCGCAACGCAATCTGACTTTCAGTAATCGCTACAAAGAATGGCCCTGACTAACATTAACCTATGCCTTTCACAAATCACTTACCCCACAAAAATCTTCGTTACTCGAACTACTGCAATTCAGCGAGCGCCACTACTGCCACCTAAATAAAAGATTCAAACTACTGAAAGCACTAACTACTGATAGGCATAGTTAGCAAATGAAAGATATTGATAGAGAACAAACAATGTATTTACCTTAATAGTGTCGAAAAGTCATAATATACATAGAAGTTCATGACATCCAGTCTTACAAATTTCAAAACTCCGCCATTTCTCTCCTCACATCCACCACTGCTGGTGGCTCACCTCCAACTGCGCAACGCTATGCGCTGTTAACAGCCAACAGCCCAACACTGCAATAGCAAATTCCAACAATGCCACCCAGCCACAGACTGCACACAGCACAGTCAGTGATTTTCATACAGAGCGCTAGGTGGCGGTGGCATTACCAATATAAGAACCTAAACAGCCTACTTACATAGCCCCCATGCTCCCCACAAAAAATTTTACAAATTATTTTGGGCAGTGGCCAATACGGATTTGAAAAAATTTTTCATAATTACAATAACAAAGAAATCAAATGCACACACTTATTGATACAATGCTGGTCAAAAGCTAAAATTTTCTCACAGTCCATAATGACAGTCCTGATCATTCATCACAGTAAAATTGCAGTGTTTTGCTCAAAGTCTGAGCAGTAATAGAAAATGCACACGGAAGTAGTGGATTTCCATGCAGTCTTGAAGAAGTAGCGTTGTCCTTCCAACGGAAAGACAGTGCTGACTCTCGACATGCAGACAGGTAATGGGCCACAACAGAGCAAACCCACAGCAGAGTCATACGAAGTTTTGAAGAATATTGGTAGGTAGGTCATCACAGAGTAGTCGCACTGTAGTCCTTGTAGAGGTTACGGTATTGGTGGGCCACCAGAGGTGCAGACCCAGTGCAGTCATTGTAGAAATAATGGTGTTGGTGGGCCATCAAAGATGCAGACCCACTGTAGTCCTTGTAAAGACGGCTAGCAGTCATCTGTTGCGACTGTGCAGGTGCACAATCACCATCGAAGAGTCTTGCGGACAATATAGCAAGTCCATAAACCACCACTTGTGTACTCACAAAGTTTTTGGAATTGTCCTTAGAACCAGCAATGCTGTTAACCAGTCCCTTGCTGAATTATTAACACACGTGCAAACACTAACAGTCCGTACTTCTCACATATTGTCCATATACTATGACTAACAGAAACGTGTGTAGTGAAATGTAACTTACAAGTTAATAATATGATGAACTGGTGTCAATTACAATTTTATAACATAAGAATACAATTACAAAGGTACAAAATACATCATTAAAGAACATAACAATACAGATAACATTTGTAGTACAGGCTTTACAAAAGAATCGAAATAACATATACATCAGTGTTACAGGAATTATGACATGAGTACATACATAAAAGATCAGAATAACTTTCGAAACATCAACTTCACACATGAGCATTAAAACAGAACAGAATAAATAATGTCTAAACATCTTTACAAAGAAAATAACATAGTATTTGAAAAATTCTACAACATAAATCTTATTAGCTAAACACGTAAAGACAGGAAAAAGACAAATACACAGGGGTACATAAACACATAGCGGAATAATACAAAAGGAAAGACAGGGTTCGTTTTCAGTGTAACATTTGGTACTGCAGTCCAACCCAAAACTTCATTCCATAGATCTTTCCTCTTATTTCAACATTTGTTTCCACCAAAAAAAATCCTATCCTAGCATGCTTTCTGTATTTATATGTTCACATATTTCTTACCTCATTATTTATTTTCCAGTATCTTACCTCATCATTTATTTCCAAGAAAATCCTACCTAAACCTGTTGTCCCTAAACCCTACTTTTTGTTCATATCCTATTTCAAAATACTTTTTTGGCCAAACCATTTTCTTATAGCTTCTCAATGCATTTCTTCCAATTCATCACAACTCGTTCTCACATATAGCCTACCCCAGCTAACTTAAATCTACTGAGCTCCGATGCTAAACTAAGGGACAAGGCAATGCAGCAGCACAAAACAATTAACACAAGCAGCAATGACAAAAAAAATGGAAATTGGCAAAGCAAGCTACAGTAAATCTAAATTACCAAGCAAATGCAACATTACAACTAATATGAGCCAATGTGCAGCAACAAGAAAAATAAATCAGTAGTAAAACTGGCTTAACAGAGTAATACAAAGTGAAATTTAGTAGCACTATGCCTGGCAAACAGCAGCAGCAAATGCAATAGCTTATATCTAAACATGACAAAGCTCAAGCAGAAAAAATATTACAGTAAAAATGGCCATGTTTGATACCTATGTCACATCTTAACACTAGAGTGATGCATCACGGTAACTTACTCTACCAAAAAAATTACCAAGTAGTTGAAAAGAAAATTATGTATGCAGTTACTGTTATTAATCCCTTCTTATTGTTCTTTCCATTCAAGTGTTCCATTATCAAAGAATATGGATCATAAAATTATTATTTAATAGATCTGTTGGCAGAAAGTGTTCACATTAGCAAATGCACTTAATTTTATTTTATAAAGCCAATGCTGCAACACAGCTAGAAACCAGATATTAAACAAAATGAGCAATCTCTCAACTAGAAAGACAATAGATGTAAAAGTTTCTCATCATTTCATTAGGCAATTTAGTAAATATCATAAATTAAGAGCTGCACAGTGTAATCATATGTTTTCAAGTTTGAGCGTGTCGTATTTGTGATGCTTTCGACAAAGAAATGTCAATAGCGAGGATAATGACCTCCTTTCTTTTTTTTTTTTACTCCACCTGTGCCTCTGAAAGGCACACACTAATGACTTTTTTCCAGGCGACTGTCGCGCAGCTGGGTGCCCACGACGCATTACGTGAAGGGCACTTAACTTTCTTACCGAAATATTTATGACACCAGTTTGCACTACAGTGACAGTCTCATATAAAAAATTTCACAGGTCGAGAATTTGCGTTGCAAATGTGTAGAAACAAAATCCTATGAATATAACAGTGTGCAAAAAATTTTCGCCTGCATTGTGATACATTCACTCATTTACACACATTTCATAACACTTAAAGTACGATTCTCAGCTTATTGATCATAAACATACCTCAACAGCATAATACACATCGTTGTCGTAAAAATAACATCATAACACCTCAGTCAAATCTCAAAAATCGTCGTAGCTTTCTGCAATAATAAAAAAACCTAAAAAAAATTCTCTGCTCATTTCAATAGTGTCATCTACCTCAAACGTACTTAAAAATCATGCTCCCTTACCAAATACATCATTCAAAGCTCTCATAGTATCACAATGGTTCTGAAAAAATATGAACAGTTCACAAAGTACAGACAAAATACAATTTCATAAGTGTGAAGTTATCCAACTGTGTAATTGCGTAAACATGTCACTGATGTAGTAAAAAAAATGTTTGTCTCTCTGTTAAATAATCAGGTAGCTGTGTATTTTGTGTTGTAGAAATATGGTACCGATGTGTAACGTTGTATAAGCAAATACCATATTAGCTAGGGCTCCTTGTGCTTGCCACACACATGGTACACAAAGTAAGTGTGCACCCCCCTCAGGATTAATGTAATTATACCCTCAGCTGTTGCAGATTACAGTAATGGAATGCAATGTATCACAGAAAACCTTTGTATCTTTGTAATTCAAAAATCTTTAAAAATAAATGTATTAAGTACAAAAGTAATCACTCAAATATGTATCCTTTAGCGCTAAATGTGTGTCTTACTGTAAGATAATTCTGTGGAAGTGTCGTAGTTATCGTCTTCCGTAAGCTAAGTTCTGCAGAAGTCAATGTACCTACCTAATCATGAACAAAAGTGAAATGCTATGCGTATAGATATCGTAGTTATTACGTACATTACTGTGATCAAGAAAGTACTATACTGTAACGTATTGTTGTGCTACGAAAAAGGGTGTCTCATTGTAGCTATACCACAAAAGTTACTACTAAAACATGTTTTACCTTCCAGAAGGATTCAGAAAAACTGTGCAGATATAAAACAGATACACCGCAAAAGCAACAATGTAAATTATGTCACACATTAGTAGCATTGTGATATAATCGTGTAGCTGTCAAAGAAACCAAATACTAAGTCATCTTTAATCTCACAGAAAGTACTTCAAATAAAGAATGTCTTTTCAAGTAAACCAAAATGTTGCATTAAAATCTCATTAGCAGTATATGTTCTAAGTATGTAAGGCTTATAGTCATTATGTAATTGTCCAATTAACAAGCAAGAATGTACACACACAATAACACCGTGTCCTCTGTTCACTATAACAATGCATTCGTAATTTCTGTTTAAATAAGTTCTCTTGGTTCTTGACTGGATATTTAACTTCAAAACATTGTTGCATGTTAACAGTTTCTAAATGTGACAAAGAGTACTAGTAACGTGAAATGGAATATTTTATAGCAAAGACTAAATTAAAAAGCAGATTATCTCTCAATAAACGGTTTTATATGTGAAATGTGGTGCAATCCTTTACTCTTCCTAGTGCGCAGAGGTTCAATTTGAACGCAATTATCATGCGATATACGTCGGTAAGGAATGCTAAAATTTTTCTCAAGGTTAGCATCTATGTTATTTTTCTCTGAGCCAGCTGGCGCACGTGGCTGCCTGTGGTGCAAGTCATTGTCTGTCTCTTTGTTGGCGCGCGTCGTTATTGGGATTTGGAGACCTAACTTCTACAAATCCACCTTGTCGAGAGGGCCCAGCCCTGTTAGAATCCCGCCAGTTCTGATGAAATTCACGTCTGTCATTATAATTATATCGTCTGTCGTCATGTCGGCAGTTCCTGTAGTTTCTTTCTTGTCGGTTAAGTGGTGGAGAATTTCTCCCTGAATTATCACTGCACGGTGGACTGTTGCATCTGAAGTTATTCTGTCTCCCGTGATAATAATTATTTTGGTTCCCATATTGTCTGATTGTCTCCGTCATATTCATTACTACGGAAATACGATCTTTCTCTGTAACTATTATTCTGCCAACGGTTATCATAAGGGTGGTGTCTGTTTTGGTCACGATTTACGTTGTAAGAATAGCCTTGTCGTGTCCAGTTATTATTTCTTTCATCGCGGAATTGCGACGGATGTGACCTGTAATTGTTGTGCTCCTGTTTTCGCGTCCCACGATTGTCAGTGTCAATTTCTAATTCTTGTCAGAGTCCCTGAAAAGCTTCAATGTCGTCTTTGCAACGCCCTGCCAAAATAATGTTTCTTAAATGTTCAGGAAATTTGATTAAGCAAATGCGGATGAGATCTGAAGGGCTGTATGGGTTTGAAAGATATTGATTCTTATGCAACATGTCTTCAAAATATTTGACAAGACTGGAAAATTCAGATTGTTCAACATGTTTCGTCATCATGATGCTATGTTTTACTCGGTCTTGTGTAGCTTGAGACCAATATGTTGAGAGGAAGGCATGGTAAAATTCTCCTTCACAGTGACAATCGTGAATGACCGATCGCGTTCTTACAGCTGGTTCATTCTCTAAATAGCCACACATAAATTCTAATCTGTGCTCTAATGACCAGTTGGGAGGAAAACAATGAGAGAATTGATGGAGCCACGCTTGTGGATGAATGTCGTTGCCAGAATTCTTAAATGTTTTAAATTTACGTGTAGTAATGAACAGTTTATAGTCAAAATCATCGTGTCGGCGAGTCACATATCGGTCATTGTTACGTCGTGTCGGCGGTTCCATCTCAAAATTCGGTGCACCTTGCCAATTTATTTCATAATTTCCGAAATGCCCTGTGTTATTATTTTCCGTATTTCTAAGTCCCTCTTCCAGTGTTGGAGCGCGAGTATCCTCTGAAACACGTAATTCTTGTATTACCTGTGTCAGCTGATCTTGTACTTCCCGGATTTCTCTTTGGTGTTGCGCATTAATTTGATTCTGATTTTGTTTGAATTTCCTAATTTGTTCGCACTCTTCTGTGTCATTAAAGACTACCGGTTTTATGTCATTCAGATTATCATCTACCTTTGTAGATAAATTATTTAGCTGATCCTTAAGTTCAACTACTTTCTCTGATAATGAACTAATTTCATCCATGTGTCTTTCTGAACGAATTTTCAGAGTATCTACTGTGTCCTTTAAGTTTTCCTGAGTTTTAGCAAGTTGCATAACCGAATCGGTAGATGCAGCTGAGTGAATTTTAGCTTGCAAGGTCTCATGATTTTCATGAACAACAGTTTGCAGTTCTTTTATGGATGCTTCGTGATTCTGTAATGCATTTTCATGCCGCCAAAAAATAGGTTGAAAATGCACACAAATTTGTGTTTTTACGTCATTACAGACTTTTTGACATTTCGATTCAATGTTATGTAACTCAGTAGTTAAATCTCCACGTGTTTGTTCAAGCGTGGTGTCTAACTTCCGAAGATTTTGTCCCACTGTGTTTAACTTTTGAAGCTTTTGCTGTGTTTGTCTCTGATTTTGTTTCATTGTGTCTAACTTTTGAAGATTTTGTTCCATTGTGTCTAACTTTCGAAGATTTTGTTCCATTGTGTCTAACTTTTGAAGCTTTTGCTGTGTTTGTCCCATTTGTTGTATTAATACACTCCTGGAAATGGAAAAAAGAACACATTGACACCGGTGTGTCAGACCCACCATACTTGCTCCGGACACTGCGAGAGGGCTGTACAAGCAATGATCACACGCACGCCACAGCGGACACACCAGGAACCGCGGTGTTGGCCGTCGAATGGCGCTAGCTGCGCAGCATTTGTGCACCGCCGCCGTCAGTGTCAGCCAGTTTGCCGTGGCATACGGAGCTCCATCGCAGTCTTTAACACTGGTAGCATGCCGCGACAGCGTGGACGTGAACCGTATGTGCAGTTGACGGACTTTGAGCGAGGGCGTATAGTGGGCATGCGGGAGGCCGGGTGGACGTACCGCCGAATTGCTCAACACGTGGGGCGTGAGGTCTCCACAGTACATCGATGTTGTCGCCAGTGGTCGGCGGAAGGTGCTTGTGCCCGTCGACCTGGGACCGGACAGCAGCGGTGCACGGACGCACGCCAAGACCGTAGGATCCCACGCAGTGCCGTAGGGGACCGCACCGCCACTTCCCAGCAAATTAGGGACACTGTTGCTCCTGGGGTATCGGCGAGGACCATTCGCAACCGTCTCCATGAAGCTGGGCTACAGTCCCACACACCGTTAGGCCGTCTTCCGCTCACGCCCCAACATCGTGCAGCCCGCCTCCAGTGGTGTCGCGACAGGCGTGAATGGAGGGACGAATGGAGACGTGTCGTCTTCAGCGATGAGAGTCGCTTCTGCCTTGGTGCCAATGATGGTCGTATGCGTGTTTGGCGCCGTGCAGGTGAGCGCCACAATCAGGACTGCATACGACCGAGGCACACAGGGCCAACACCCGGCATCATGGTGTGGGGAGCGATCTCCTACACTGGCCGTACACCACTGGTGATCGTCGAGGGGACACTGAATAGTGCACGGTACATCCAAACCGTCATCGAACCCATCGTTCTACCATTCCTAGACCGGCAAGGGAACTTGCTGTTCCAACAGGACAATGCACGTCCGCATGTATCCCGTGCCACCCAACGTGCTCTAGAAGGTGTAAGTCAACTACCCTGTCCAGCAAGATCTCCGGATCTGTCCCCCGTTGAGCATGTTTGGGACTGGATGAAGCGTCGTCTCACGCGGTCTGCACGTCCAGCACGAATGCTGGTCCAACTTAGGCGCCAGGTGGAAATGGCATGGCAAGCCGTTCCACAGGACTACATCCAGCATCTCTACGATCGTCTCCATGGGAGAATAGCAGCCTGCATTGCTGCGAAAGGTGGATATACACTGTACTAGTGCCGACATTGTGCATGCTCTGTTGCCTGTGTCTATGTGCCTGTGGTTCTGTCAGTGTGATCATGTGATGTATCTGACCCCAGGAATGTGTCAATAAAGTTTCCCCTTCCTGGGACAATGAATTCACGGTGTTCTTATTTCAATTTCCAGGAGTGTAGTAATAACAATGCACTGGTGTCTGAAACATGTTCCTCAGTGCTTTTCGGCAGTGAATTTGCACCGGCAACATTCACATTTTGACAAGCAGAAAATTTGTCTTGACTTATTTGAGAAAACGGTGAGGACCCAAAGCCTGAATCTACAGTATTTGCGAGGTTCTGCCCTGTCATTTCGGATTCCTGAGGCGAGCCATTGCCGACCGATCGATCGATAATGCTTCCCTGTTCACTAATTGTTTCACTGTCTACGCCATTATTTGCCACCCGCTCCATTTCCCTATGCACAATTATCAAATTACTACTTTGAATGTCTGTTAATTCATTACACAGTGGTGCTGATAAGCTACGCTCGTCGTCACTATTATTTCTCAGTTTACTTTGGAGCCTAGTGTTACGTTTTTCACACGCCATTATTGACACAATATTTCACACGATAACACAGAAAAGCACAATTTGGAGAGTAAAATAAGAAAACACATTAACATAGCACTGAAAATAATATCTCGTTAATTGCAAGCGCAGCTGCGAAATACTTGGTGCAAATCTACATGCATGCCACAACTGTTTTACTATACAAGAATGAAAAATTACAACTACAAAGGAAATTCTCTCTACAATTACGCGCTAGCAATAAACAAATGCTGCACTAATTGCACAAACTACAAGAAAAAATCAGAAGATTTCAGCGAGGTATCCTCGGCTAAGGGTCGACATATGAAACGTCCCCTTAGAAAAATTTATGAATTACTGTGCTGATAAACCTCTTACATTATTTGCTTTTCAAACAGCTGAGCAAAACTGAACGTACTCAAACATTCACTAATGTGACACACAATATTTTTAGCGCAACGCAATCTGACTTTCAGTAATCGCTACAAAGAATGGCCCTCACTAACATTAACCTATGCCTTTCACAAATCACTTACCTCACAAAAATCTTCGTCACTCGAACTACTGCAATTCAGCGAGCGCCACTACTGCCAGCTAAATAAAAGATTCAAACTACTGAAGGCACTAACTACTGATAGGCACAGTTAGCAAATGAAAGATTTTGATAGAGAACAAACAATGTATTTACCTTAATAGTGTCGAAAAGTCATAATATACATAGCAGTTCATGACATCCAGTCTTACAAATTTCAAAACTCCGCCATTTCTCTCCCCACATCCACCACTGCTGGCGGCTCACCTCCAACTGCGCAACGCTACGCGCTGTTAACAGCCAACAGCCCAACACTACAATAGCAAATTCCAACAATGCCACCAAGCCACAGACTGCACACAGCACAGCCAGTAATTATCATATAGAGCGATAGGTGGCAGTGGCGTTACCAGTATAAGAACCTAAACAGCCTACTTACATAGCCCTATGTGATGCTGTTCTTCCTTACAACCATGGCTCGCAGACAACATCTGGATGACTTAACATCGGAAAGAATAATCGAGAAACTGGAATAAGGACGACTAGTGTAGCACAGGAGCTTAGTACTGTTCACAGAATTACGAAACGGATTCGCATATTGCGATTGTGTATTGACGTCAGCTGTACGTTTTATTAGTGATACATGAAAATTTGTGCCGGACCAGAACTCGAACCAGGATTTTCTGCTTATCGCAAATGGTCGCCTTAACCACTTTGGCTGTTCATGCACGCCTGCCGGACGGCCGCAAACTTCCATGTGTCATGTTGTCCCTATGCCCTATGCTCGCACTTGGTGATTCCTGCACGAGGAGAGAGAAAATTTTTATTACCGTCATTTTAGCGCTTCGAGGCATATTTACCACTGGTTTATGCGTGCATACATGTTTGAAGGACACAGTAACGTAACATGGAGACACTATATAAACGTAGACTTTGTGTAAATCGTTGGCTCACAGCATTGTTATACGTGCATGGAGAGTATTCCGAACCACAGACACTGTTGCCCGAAGGAGAGGAGGTGGTCGAGCAGGCCAATTACCGCAGCACATGATCGCTGTATTGTGCAACAGGTAAGAAGGGACCGACGTCAAACAGCGGATGCAGTTGCAACAGGACTGCAAGACACGCGATCTCACACTTCACAGTGTAGCGACGACTGCGTGGGGTGCTCTTTTTCAACGCCGACCAGTACGTTGTGCTCCGTTGACACCCGCACATCGGAGCACCATTTGCGATGGTACTGACGTAATATATCCAGAAAATTTGTCGAACATGATCGTTTGGTGGTCCAGGTGTTGTTGCGTTGTCGTACTGACCTCCTTATCTTTGAGCACACTCACCGGTCAACTGTGAAACTGTACTTCCTCCCAATGTGAGTGTTTTCCTTCCCAGTGTTGCGGCCAACATGGGAGCTCGTTGCAGAGCATGCACTGCCGTTCGTGATCACAAATCCTATTAAGACCCACGTCGCGCAGTTTGTAATGTACAGGGGCCACCGTGAATCGCGGTGACATCAGTGTACTCATTGTTTTTGAATAAAAGTGTCATATCGTTAGTCTCGTTGCGTATTTATTTCAGTTACCTTCTGTACTAAACTGCAGCAGTTCTTCCTATGTATGGTCCAATTTTCACAGAACTATGTTACTTGTCACTGACACGTTACGCGAAAACTACTTTCATCCTTATGTTTTCCACACCATTGTCTTTGAGTCTGGGCATTAGTTCTTGCAGAAAACTTTTATCGTACCTGTAATATTAGCACGTAATTTGTTACAGAGTTTCTTTGCAAGTTTTCGTCTTTAATAGTGATTGTCACTTGTCACTGAGGATATCTTTTATTGTGTCGTCTCGTTGTCACTGTAGGCTTGTACCATGGGAAGCAAGGAGAGGATGTTGTTTGGTGGCCAATATCCTCTTTCTGTAATACTAACTGCACACAAGTATTAATAGGGTTCTTTATTAACTTAAACAGGAAGCTTCTTAACTTAAGATAGTCCAGGTGTTATGGTACGAGCTCTTCCGTAATAGTCCACGCTAACCTCACTGCTGGTGAAGTACAAGTCCGCTGTGTACTCTGCTCTGATCGCTATGTACTACCTGAGACTGACTGTCTGTGACTGCAAGTAACTGGGCTGCGACTGAAGACTCGACTCGATGACTCACTGGATGACTGGTTGGGCCCTATGGTCCGTGGCGGCTATCTAAGAACCAGCGGTCGAGAGGCCGTTGGCAGTGCGTTGCTTGCGAGTCTCTATTTGGTCTCTCTGCTGACAGGTGTGTTGCTTGCGCCTACCGCAACTTTTATACCCGAAACCGTATCAGTAACAAAATATCAATATTTATCTTTATGTTGTTACGCACCCCTCGGTTTCTGTTGTGATTCTAAATAAGGACTGACATTCTGCAGTGTATGGATCATCCTACCGGAGACGATAATTCCACTGGCTGCCGACGTGAGGCGCCACTTCCGCTACCGGCCGAAGCTGCGCGAGTACGCAGAGAACAAATTGCGGTCACTCAGGAGGACCGTTCTCGAGACCAGTCCTAACGTCAAGGTAGGTGGCGGCTCATTTTCCCATAGGAAAATAATTTTCATATCCTCGTAAAGTTGCAAGGCTACTCGTATATATTTCATTAGGTCCTTACTGCCTGTCAGAACCGAGCGAGGTGGCGCAGTGGCTAACACACTGGACTCGCATTCGGGAGGGCGACGGCTCAATCCCGCGTCGGCCATCCTGATTTATGTTTTCCATGGTTCCCTAAACCTCCAGGCAAATGCCGGGATGGTTCCTTTGAAAGGGTACGGCGGACTTCCTTCCCAATCCTTCCCTAATCCGATGAGACCGATGACCTCGCTGTCTGGTCTCCTCCCCCAAACAACCCCAACCTTACTGCCTGTCAACTCTTTTTCTTGGTCTCTCTCGATTTGTACTGATGTGAGTGGTGTCTTATACCTTCCCCCTGCGCAGATCCAGGATTCTGTTCTGGGAGGAGAGGGCCATCAAGCTCAAAGCTGCCCCCCCCCCCTCCTCCCAGATATAACTTCCCGTCGTGTCACTATTTAATGAGCCATAGATGGCTAATATTTTTATTATAATAATGTACATTAATGTACAAAACCTATGGACGAAAATAGCTTTTCCATGATGTGACACTGCCTAGTTACATAGCGCGATATATCTTTGACCACACATTGAAAGAAGTGTTACAGTGTATTACAAAAGGTAATTGAAACAATTACACGATGAGAAGAACAGAAATGACACTTTTTTCAAAGACAATAATTGCACCGAAGTCACTGCAGATCATGAGGTCACCTGGACATTACAAAAGGGAGAACACGGTTCTTAATAGGGTTTGTGACCACCGTGGGTGGCAATGTGTGCTCTGCAATAGGCTCTCATGCTGGCCACAAGGAGTTCTTTGGCAGGACATGTCATTCCTCCATCAGCGTGGCTGGAAACTTCTGGACGCTCGTTTACCCATGTATGCATGCTCCGATACGACTCTCCAACACATCCCACACATGTTGAATGGGATTTAAGTCGGAGGAGCGAGCATGCCATTCCATTTCGTCGAATATCCTCTCGTTCCGAGAGCTCCTCCACCTGGGCGGTTCGATTCGATCGCGCATTGTCATCCATAAAAATGAAGTCAGAGCAAAATGCACCCTGAAAAGACGCACATGGGAAAGTAAGACAGTGTGATAATAATGTTAATCAGTGGGCGTACCGTGTTCAAAGACTTTGAGGTCAGTACACCCATGCAATATCCCACCTCTGTTGGACTATGTTCCTTGATGCATTAGCTGTTCCCATCTTTCGCCATATGAAGGTAGTCCAGAATTGTCGAACATCATCGTTTCAGTGGTCCAGATATTATAGTGAGGGGGTGCATAATGTTGCACAGGCCTATTGACCTCCAAATCTCTTAGCACAATGCACTCACCGATCAAAATTTTTGTGCCACAGCGTCTTTTATGGGATGCATTTGTCTCTGGCTTCATTGTTATGGGAGACATTGCGCGACCGAATCGAACTCCACAAATGGAGCAGCTCGTGGAGCAACAGGATATCTGGCGAAGGGACTGACCTGCCCGCCCCCGACTTAAGCCGAGCGGTTCTAGGCTCTTCAGTCCGGAAGCGCACGACTGCCACGGTCGCAGGTTCGAATCCTGCCTCGGGCATGGATGTGTGTGATGTCAAATGGCTCAAATGGCTCTGAGCACTATGGGACTTAACTTCTGAGGTCATCAGTCACCTAGAACTTAGAACTACTTAAACCTAACTAACCTAAGGACATCACACACATCCATGCCCGAGGCAGGATTCGAACCTGCGACCGTAGCGGTCGCGCGGTTCCAGACTGTAGCGCTTAGAACCGCTTGGCCACCCCGGCCGGCTGTGTGATGCCCTTAGGTTAGTTAGGTTTAAGTAGTTCTAAGTTCTAGGGGACTGATGACCTCAGATGTTAAGTCCCATAGTGCTTAGAGCCATTTGAACCCCAACTTAAATTCGATCGAGCACATGTGGGATTCGTTGGGAAAACAAATTGCTCCACGTCCACATGCACCAACAACCATTCAACAGTTGTCAATCACGCTGGTGGAAAAAATGGTACGCCCTACCAGAAGAAATCCTTATCGACCTTGTTGCCGGTATGTGATCACGTTGCAGAGCATGCTTTTCTGTCCGTGATCATAACGTGCCATATTGAGAAACATGTCCCGCCTTTTGTAATGTTCAGGGGACCATCCCTAATCGCCGGGAATTCAGTGTAATTATTCTCTTTGAATGGAAGTGTCACTTCCGTTCGTCTCACTGTGTTTCGTGCAGTTACTTTTTGTGCTATATTGTAGCAGTTCTTTAGCCGAAGTTTTATCGAGCTATGTTACTGGGCAGTGACACGTGATGTGAAAGTTAATTTCGTCCTTAAGCTTTGCTCACCAGTGTAACTGCCCGATCGAGGTGGTGCAGTGGTTAGCACACTGGACTCGCTTTCGGGAGGATAACGGTTCAAACCTTTAGGTTTTCTGTGATTTTCCTAAATCGCTTCAGGCAAATCTCGGGATGCTTCCTTCGAAAGGGCACACTTGACTTCCTTCCCCATCCTTCCCCAACTAACGGGACCTCGCTGTTTGGTTCCCTCCTCCAAATCGACTGACCAGTGTAATTACCTTGTATTCACCAGCTTCTCTGTTGTTGGAGCGTTACGCTGCGAATTTGGACTATGTCTGGTGTTTGGCTGAACTTTTCATAACAGTATGAGAGACATGGGCTTCATCTCGGACTTGCAGTGTCCCACAGTGTTCATTCTTACTGTAACCACAACCAACCAGAAGCTTGTGTTGTGTGTCGAACTCTCAAACTGTGCCGAACTTGCAACTAGCGTTTTTGTTCGAACAGAAGGAACGAAGGAAATGAAAGTATCGTTTC
This sequence comes from Schistocerca piceifrons, assembly GCF_021461385.2. NCBI lineage: Eukaryota > Metazoa > Arthropoda > Insecta > Orthoptera > Acrididae > Schistocerca > Schistocerca piceifrons. The sequence continues at coordinate 511,188,115 of NC_060144.1, forward strand.
AGCATCACTGAAAGGCAAGGTTCCAGGTACCTGCTTGCGTACAGATTTAATCTGTCAGTACGTTTCAAAGTAGTGGTCGTTATTGACTAGCTTGTGGTGCACTGTGGCTGCTGCCAGATGGCGCAACACCTCAGGGTGTTTGCTTTTGCGCAGGAGGTGGTGTTCGCGGGGGTGCACGTGCGGCGCACCGACTACGCGGAACACCTGCGCCTGCTCTACAACTCGGACCGGCCGGCGGACGAGCGCTACTACGGCCGGGCCGCCCTCTGGCTCAACTCCACGGTGAGTGTCCGGTAGCTTGAGCCTCGGTAGTCTATGTGATCAAAAGTATCCGGACACCCACAAAAAGATACGTTTTTCATATTAGGTGCTTTGTGCTGCCACCTACTGCCAGGTACTCCATACCAGCGGCCTCAGTAGTCACTAGACACCGCGAGAGAGGAGAATGGGGGGCACTGCGGAACTCACGGACTTCGAACGTGGTCGGGTGATTGGGGCCACTTGTGTCATACGTCTGTACGCTAGATTTCCACACTCCTTAACATCCCTAGGTCCACTGTTTCCGATGTGATAGTGGAGTGGAAACGTGAAGGGACACGTTCGGCACAAAAGCGTACAGGTAGACCTCGTCTGTTGACTGTCAGAGACCGCCGACAGTTGAAGAGGGTCGTAATATGTGATAGGCAGACATCTATCCAGACCATCACACAGGAATTCCTAACCGCATCAGGATCTACAGCAAGTACTATGACAGTTAGGCGGGAGGTGAGAAAACTTTGATTTCATGGTCGAGCGGCTGCTCATAAGCCACACATCACGCCGGTAAATGCCAAACGACGCCTCGTTTCGTGTAAGGAGCGTAAATGGTTCAAATGGCTCTGAGCACTATGGGACTTAACATCTGAGGTCACCAGTCCCCTAGAACTTAGAACTACTTAAACCTAACTAACCTAAGGACATCACACACACCCATGCCCGAGGGAGGACTCGAACCTCCGCAGGGACCAGCCGCACAGTCCATGACTGCAGCGCCTTAGACCGCTCGCCTAATCCCGCGCGGCGCAGAATTCGAACCTGCGACTGTAGCAGTCACACAATTCCGGACTTAAGCGCCTAGAACCGCTCGTCCACCGCGGCCGGCTAATGAGCGTAAACATTGGACGATTGAACAGTGGAAAAACGTTGTGTGAAGTGACGAATCACGGTACACAATGTGGGGATCCGAAGGCAGGGTGTGGGTATGGCGTATGCCCGGTGAACGTCGTCTGCCAGCTTGTGTAGTGCCAAGAGTAAAATTCGGAGGCGGTGGTGTTACGGTGTGGTCGTCTTTTTCGTAGAGGAGGCTTGCACCCCTTGTTGTTTTGCGTGGCACTATCACAGCACAGGGATACATTGATGTTTTAAGCATCTTCTTGCTTCCCACTGTTGAAGAGGAATTCGGGGATGGCAGTTGCATCTTTCAACACGGTCGAGCACCTGTTCACAATGCACAGCTTGTGGCGGAGTGGTTATACGACAATAACATCCCTGTAATGGACTGGCCTGCCCAGAGTCCTGACCTAAATCCTACAGAACACCTCTGGGATGTTGCGGAACGCCGACTTCGTGCCAGGCCTCACCGACCGACGTTGATACCTGACCTCAGTGCAACACTCCGTGAAGAATGGGCTGCCATTCACAAAGAAACCTTCCAGCACCCGACTGAACGTACGCCTGCGAAAGTGAAACCTGTTATCAAGGCTAAGGGTGGGCCAACGTCATATTGAATTCCAGCATTAACGATGGATGGCGCCACTATCTTTTAAGTCATTTTCAGCCAGGTGTCTGGATACTTTTGATCAAATAGTGTACTTCACGGACGCCATATAATTAAAAGTCGTTTTCCAGTGAACACATGGTGTGTCGTGGGGCGATTACTCTGTTTTTAAAATAATTGAAACGCCACGATCGCTTCAATATCGTTTACTAGATGGCCGATTTCAGCACTCTAAAGGTGCCATCATCGGATCTGAAATGTTAATCCACGTTTCAGATCCGATGATGGCACCTTCAGTGTGCTGAAACCGGTCATCTTGTAAACGATATTGAAGCGATCGTGGCTTTTCAATTATTTTATTAAAAGTCGTCCCACATGCCAGTATAAGAAATCGCCTACTACACACGTTTTATCGAAAATACGTTGCCTGATCAGAAACACAGTGCAGGTAAAAAAAATGATCAGATGTCAATATCAATGTGTACACATACACACCATCGGCTGGTACGTAGATGATTATGAGTTCCAATCCTCTATGACAGTTACCGTTTAACGGCCGCCAGAGCGCATTAGCGTTGCCCATATCTAATGGTTCAAATGGCTCTGAGCACTATGGGACTTAACTTCTGAGGTCATCAGTCCCCTAGAACTTAGAACTACTTAAACCTAACTAATCTAAGGACATCACACACATCCATGCCCGAGGCAGGATTCGAACCTTCGACCGTAGACTGAAGCCCCTAGAACCACTCGGCCACCCCGCCGGCCCATATCTAATGTTTTTACCATGTCAAGTAGGGTATATAAGGTGTGAGAGCAGCGTAGATGCTGAGTTATCACTGTGAAAGGCAGGGAGATGCCATGTACTTGTGTGGGACAGCGTTATAAGCATTTGACCGAATCTGAAAGAGGCCTCATTGTGGGTGTCAATGTAGTGGGCTGGTCAATGGTGCACTATCCAGTCAGGTAGGTATCCCACCGCTGTCTGTGGCGTCACCAGACACATTTTCGGCGTGTAATCTCATTGACTGTAGTAGAACTGTCTTCAGTGATGAATGCCGCTTCGAACGGAGCTCCAGCGACCAGCGAAGACGTGTCTGGAGATGAAGTGTACAGCGGTGGCGTACCAAACTAACTGCCGCCCACCTTACGGCCCGAAAACGAGGGGCGATGGTTTCGGTGCCATTTCTTTTCACAGTAGGACGCCTTTGGTTGTCATCCGCGGCACCCTTACAGCACAGCGGTACGTCGATGATATTACACCCCCTGTTATGTTACCCGTCATGGCAAGCAATCCTGGGCTTACATTTCAGCAAGATAATGGACGCCCGCACACGGCGTGAGTTTCTGCTAGTTGTCTTCGTGCTTGTCAAACCCTGCCTTTCCCAACTGAGAATGTTTGGTGCATTATGGGAAGGGCCTTCCAACCAGTTCTGGATTTGACGGTCTAACGCGTCTATTGAACAGAATTTGGCACGATATCCCTCAGGAGGACAGCCAACATCTCTGTCAGTGCCGAGCTGAATAACTGCGCCGGCCGCTGTGGCCGAGCGGTTCTAAGCGCTTCAGTCTGGAACCGCGCGACTACTACGATCTCAGGTTAGAATACTGCCTCGGGAATGGGTGTGTGTTATGTCCTTAGGTCAGTTAGATTTAAGTAGTTCTAAGTTCTAGGGGACTGATGACTTCAGATGTTAAGTCCCATAGTTCTCAGAGCCATTCGAATAACTGTTTGCATAAGGGCCAGAGGTGGACCAACGCGCTATTGGCTTGCTCAATTTGTGAACGTCTTTCTCTTGAATAAATCATCCAACTTTTCTCAAATTGTAATCATTTGCTTGTATATGTACGAGTATATCTCGTTTTCCAATTTTCGCCCCATTCGAATAATTCCTTCGTGGGGCGCCGTTCTTTTTCTTTTTTCTTAGAGTGTATTTGGCACTTCTGAAGCTCTTATTTCCATCACTGCTTCTTCGATGTACACACTTAACAGGAGGGGTGGAAGAGTGTATTCCTGTCTTACACAGTTTTTAATCCGACCACTTCGTTCTTGGTCTTCCATTGTAGTTGTTCGCTCTAGATTGTTATAAGCGCCGTACCTTACCCTTCTTTCTCCATAGCTTGCTCCTATTTTCCCCCGAATTTCGAGCGTTATGCACCATTTTATACTGTTGAACGCTTTTTCTAGGTAGACAAATATTCTTAATTCTTCCTGCCGTTATCAAATTTTAAGCCAAACAGAACGTCACCTGAGAGATGATCAACTTCGTTTTCCATTCTTCTGTATTTCTGCAGACCTGGAATGATGTAAAACACTGGTGTAATTATTTCCGAACAGATAGGAAATATATAACTTGTAACTAAGAATGACTGTCGTTACAGCTTATAGCTCGTTTTCCTACCCAAACGTTCGTTTGGTGCAGGTCTCCACTACTGCCGCTTTCCAGATGTTCCCAATACTTCAGCCTAACTCGAACAACACCTGTCTTATCTACTGCCACAGTTTGCAAGACTTTTCCTTTCCTTATCCTATCAAAGTATCTGCTCTTCCATAGTCTACTGTTACACTAGTCTACTGTTACACCAAATTTAAGAAGGCTAATCGTTCCATTTACACTGATGAGCCAAAACATTACGAAAGCGAGGCTGAACGGCGCCTAGAGCCGTGGCGGGCACGCGACGCGGTAAGCGGAGCAGAGACGGGTAGGGAATCATTCTAGCGACGATTCGGGCCACAAATTGTGAAATCAGATGGCGTAAACGAGTTTAACACAGGGCAGATTGTTATAGCCGGACGCCTGGAAACGAGCATCTCGGCAACGGGAAGCTGGTCTGGTGTTCGCGTGCTGCTGACGCGAGAATTAGCGGAAAGTGGATGGAGAACGGTGAAACCACGGGGCGGCCACGAAATGTTGCATGTTTACACCTCATCAGAGAATGTCGATATGGCGAAGGCGGACAATGCTGGTGGAGGCACGAGTGGTTTCTTCGCTCACCGTTCAATTCACACTGCTGAACTTGAGGCTCACACAGCAGGCACCTACTTCTTCACATGTTGATCCAGCGACATCGTCAACTATTGGATTGGCGCGTAATTTCGTAGCGTTTTTCCACAAGTTTAATAAACACAACAGACACACATAACAGAAACTTTTGCCATCAGTAATGTACAGGGTGAGTGCAGTGTCTCGCCCTGTAGAAATTTATAACAGAATAACCGATTGACATAATAAGTTACATTTGATGCCGTTACATAGGTTAGTGTTATTAGTTCATTTAAGACCACTTACATTAGTAAACCTCAACGTATACTCCCTTGTTAGCTCGGAGAATGTCGAGGTGATATTCCAGTGCCCACCAGGTGTTTCGTAATAGGTGTTCTGTCACAGTACCCACAGCAGCTTGTATCCAAGCCTTCAGTTCGTCGACGTCAGCAGCTAGTGTAACGAAGACTCTGTCCTTGATACAGCCCCAGAAAAAAAGTCAAGGTGCGTAATGTCTGGAGAGCGGGTTGGCCAGGGTGTTGGACCGTTCCTTCCAATCCACCGATCCGAACATTACTCCCCTCTCCAGACATTACGCCCCTTGACCTTTTTTTCTGGGGCTGTATCAAGGACAGAGTCTTCGTCACATCAGTCGACGAACTGCTGTGGGTACTGTGACAGAACACATGTTACGAAACACCTGGCGGGAACTGGAATACCGCCTCGACATTCTCCAAGCTACCAAGGGAGCACACGTAAGTGGTCTTAAAAAAAAACTAGTAACGTAGATTGGCAATGGCAAGGAAATAGTTTCTGAAGAAGAGAAATTGGTTAACATTTTGTATGAATTTAAGTGACAAGAAGTCATTTCTGAAAGCATTTGTATGGAGTGTAGCCATGTATGGAAGTCTTCGTGACACCAGTCGACGAACTGCTGTGGGTACTGTGACAGAACACATCTTACGAAACACATGGCGGGAACTGGAAGACCGCCTCGAGATTCTCCGAGCTACCAAGGGAGCACACGTAAGTGGTCTTTAAAAAAACTAGCAACGCTAACCTATGTAACGGCATCAAATGTAAATTATTATGTCAAACCGTTACTCTGTAATAAGTTGTTATAATCAGGGCAAGACTTTGCTCATCCTTTATTCTCCTTCAATATTTACAACATTCTGGCAACGCTGGGGTAACTTTTCCATTCTGTAACTGTAGAAATCACTTAGTTTTGAGGAGAAGTGCTCATCGATCCATGTTCGTAATGCATTTTCATCCACAATGGAAGTTCCTTTAAGTTCGTTCGAGAGAGAGCGAGAAACGTAAAAACCTACGGCGCAAAATCAAGTGAATAAGGTGGGTGCGGAATGATTTCCCCTAGCCCCTGCATTGTGTTTTTTGCCTGCCTAGCGGAATGTGGGCGGGCGTTACAGTGGAGTAGCATCACATACGCAGTCTTCCTGGTAACTATTCTTGGACTGCATCTGTCAAACGTCTCAGTTTTTTACAATAAATATCAGCAATGACGGTTATGCCTCGGGGAAGCAATTCGTAACACACCACGCTGTCACTGTTCCACCAGATACATAACATTATATTTTGTGGATGCGAGCAGGTTTTTGTACGGGGAGTTGCTGCTCTGTTTGGACTCAACCATTCCGGTTTTTTTTCCTTATGTTAGCATAAGTCGAATTAAATCTAGTGATGCTGAGGGAATTAGGTTAGGAAATGAGACGCTTAAAGTAGTAAATGAGTTTTGCTATTTGGGGAGCAAAATAACTCATGATGGTCGAAGTAGAGAGGATGTAAAACGTAGATTGGCAATGGCAAGGAAATCGTTTCTGAAGAAGAGAAATTTGTCAACATTTAGTATGGATTTAAGTGACAAGAAGTCATTTCTGAAAGTATTTGTATGGAGTGTAGCCATGTATGGAAGTGAAACATGGACGATAAATAGTTTAGACAAAAAGAGAATAGAAGCTTTCGAAATGTGGTGCTACAGAAGAATGCTGAAGATTAGATGCGTAGATCACATAACTAATGAGGAGGTATTGAATAGAATTGGGGAGAAGAGGAGTTTGTGGCATAACTTGACAAGAAGAAGGGACGGGTTGGTAGGACATGTTCTGAGGCATCAAGGGATCACCAATTTAGTACTGGAGGGCAGCGTGGAGGGTAAAAACCGTAGACGGAGACCAAGAGATGAATACACTAAGCAGATTCAGAAGGATGTAGGCTGCAGTAGGTACTGGGAGATGAAGAAGCTTGCACAGGATAGAGTAGCATGGAGAGCTACATCAAACCAGTCTCAGGACTGATGACCACAACAAACAACTCGTCACCAGTGTCGAAACAGACTAGGAATCGTCGATGTTGTTCACGAGCCATTCGATGACGTGCAAGCAGAGATGCACATATGGCCACCCTCCGATTTTTGTGATTTTGGCTTAGAGCATGCGACACCCATACACCCAATTTTTGAACCTTCCCCATTGCATGAAAATGTCACACGCTGGTGGAATGATCAGGGCTCATCACATTTGTCGGTTCTTGAGTACACTGACGTGGATCGATGTGGATTAATACGTTTAAACGATCATCATCAAACCCCAAAGGCCTTCCTAAACGTGGAGAGTCAATGTCGAAACGATCCTCCCTAGAACGAGAAAACCAGTTTCTTGCCGTGCTCAGTCCAATGGCTTTATCCCCATACACGGCGCTAAAGTTTCTGACGCCTCAGCCCTCTACTGAATTCATAAAGAAGAATATGTCGGAAATGTTCCGATTCCTCCACTTGACACTCCACTTTCTAGCGTCAACAGCTGCATTCAGTCTCTCCAGATGACAAAATGACCATGAGGATAAAATCAGAGAGATTAGAGCCCACACAGAGGCATACCGACAATCCTTCTTTCCACGAACAATACGAGACTGGAATAGAAGGGATAACCGATAGAGGTACTCAAGGTACCCTCCGCTACACACCGTCACGTGGATTGCGGAGTATGGATGTAGATATTTATTTATTTATTCAACCTGATCAGATTAGGGCCATCAGGCCCTCTCTTACATCGGACCAGTGTTCCGCACATGCAGCATTTCACACATCAGAGTTACATCATGACCATGGTTTAAATGAGAAAATTAGCTTACTCTAGTGACAATATGAATAAAGAGTAGTGACTAAGACCTAATAAAGTAAATGCGGCAGTTTTTTTTACAACAGGTGCTATACATACAGATTATGATAAAAGCAATAATAATAACAGTAAAAAAATCAAATAATAATGATAAAGATGACTAAGACCTAATAAAGTAAATGCTGGCAGTATTTTTACAACAGGTGCTATACATACAGATTATGATAAAAGCAATAACAAGAACACTAAAAAAATCAAATAATAATGACAAACATGAGAAAGGTTGGCAATAGTAATGAAGGTTTGTGCAGATGTACATTAATATCTTGGTGTGTAAAGTAGATGTTTACTAGTATAGCGAGTTTTGGGGAAGGGAGATTTAAGGAGGGGGGGAAGAGGGAAGTAATGAGGTGAAGTGCATTCATGTACAGAGGAAGGCATTACTGTTGCTTAAGTAGATACGTCATTAACTGTTTTTTGAAGCTGGACATGTTTTTAAGTTCTCTAACATAACGAGGGAGGTTATTCCAGAGTCGGGTTTCCGCTACGGTAAAGGACTTGGAGAAGGTGACTGAGCGATGCAGTGGAACGGAGAGGATTTTATTATAGTGGGAACGTGTGTTTCTGTCATGTTGTTCCGACATGAGCGTTAGGGACGAGGAGAGATATGAGGGACCTAGTAGATGAGACAGAGTGTATGGAAATCTCTGCGTTTGTCTGCACGCAGCCAGGACAATTTTGCATATGCTGGTGAAATGTGATCAAAAAGTCGAACTTCACAGATATATCGGACGCAGGCATTCATGACCAGTTCTAGACGTCGGGAATTTTCCTGACAGAGGCCTTGTAGGATAATATCGCTGTAGTCAATGATTGGGAGTACAAGCGTTTGTACTAATTTCTTTTTCAGATCTAAAGGGAAGAGTTTTTTATATTTTTGTAGGACATGAAGGGATGCTGATGCTTTTTTGCACACTGCAGTTACGTGCTCTGTCCAGTTTAGATTTTCATCTATTATTAGTCCCAAACTCTTTGCTGAGGGAGAGAAGTTAATATTTGTTCCATTTAGGATAAGAGGTGGTACGGATTCCCGATGTTTTGGGCTAATGAGCTTAGAGTGACCAACAAGTACCGCTTGGGTTTTAAATGGGTTTAGTTTTAGACCTATGTCCTGTGCCCATTTTGACAGTGCATCGAGGTCAGTATTGAAATTTTCAATAGCTTTCTTGAGATTGCTTGGTTTCGCACTTAGATACAACTGAAGGTCATCAGCATACATATGATATTTGCAATAGGTCAGAACCGATGACACATCATTGACATACAGAGAGAAGAGTATAGGACCTAATACTGAGCCTTGGGGAACGCCTGACACTACCTGCCGCCATTGTGATTTTATATTCCCAGACAGGATGCGTTGCTGACGAGACGTCATGTATGAGCGAAACCATTGCACTGCACTTGGTGAGAAATTTAGACCGCTAAGTTTGGCTAGTAAGATGTCGAAGTCGACAGTTGTTGGTTGGTTGGTTGTTTTTGGGGAAGGAGACCAGACAGCGAGGTCATCGGTCTCATCGGATTAGGGAAGGACGGGGAAGGAAGTCAGCCGTGCCCTTTGAAAGGAACCATCCCGGCATTTGCCCGGAGCGATTTAGGGAAATCACGGAAAACCTAAATCAGGATGGCCGGACGCGGGATTGAACCGTCGTCCTCCCGAATGCGAGTCCAGTGTCGAAGTCGACAGTATCAAATGCTTTGCTGAAATCTAAGAAGCAAATGATAGTCGCTTCATGTCTGTCCATGGCAAGTTTCAGGTCATCTGTCACCTTTATCAGTGCGGATGTTGTGCTTCGATGTTTACGGAAACCTGATTGGTATATAGATGTAGATGTGACGTATAAGGTTGCTTAATTATATCACGCTGGCACCAAATTTCACCACAATTCGTTCGACGACATCATGGACGGTCACACTATTGGAAGGCCGTTGCACCACCTTTCACATACTTTTCATTCTTTTTCTTCACGCCTCTGTGATGGATCTCAGAACTGCAACGCCCAGCGTTGAAATCACGCGCTTTCTTCGGGGCGGCCGAGGAAGACGATTCGGACACACCGCCGCTCAGAATCGACATGAAGAGGCATTATGGGAGGCATAAAGAGCGTCAATGGAACCACCCCTTTCCTTGGGGCGTTCATTCCCACACATTTCGCAGTCCAAAACGACAGTTTGCAGTACACTGAGCAGCACAGCTTCTGAACGATTCAACCCTTCTCTAAGGACATCGTGGGCCAGCAGCTCCACTAAAAGTCATCGTACCCATATAGAGCACACTTTCACCTTACTTTTTGTTCTGATATACAGGGAGGAGCCACTAAGGGCCATCTAAAACCATTTGATAAAATTTGAACGTGATCCGAAGTAGCAAAGGACGTTTATGTTTTTCAACCGTCCTGTTTCGCGCCCGCCTTTGGCGTTATCAAGGAAGGGTGCCACATTGACAGAGCGTGAGTAAAAGGGAAAAGGGTCCCTCTAGGGGCCCCAAGTTCGGCAACACCCTCGTGCCATCCGCCCATCTTTCTTGAGGGTTGTAGGCCGCTGCAGGCGAGCTACACTGCTGCCCTTGCGCCTGCTAGTAGGCAAACGGGTCCGAAGATCTGTCAGTGTGCTGTCTGCAGGTGCCTTGGACTCTCATCACAGTCTGTCTCTGCACTGGTACATTTCTATAACGTCCTTAACAGAGGTTGGTAGGTTGCACCAAGCGTGTTTCCGGACAGTGGGATCTCAAAGGGACCCTTTGTCGTCTTATTCACACATGTGTTAATGACGCCTCCGTGATTACGCCACAAAAAGGCACGAAATTTCTTTGTTGAAAAAGCATAAGCACTATTTACTGCTACAGATGGCGCTCAAATTTCGTCGAATGTTTCTGAACGTTCCCTAGTGGCTCTACCCTGTACACCAGAGCAAAAATTACGGCCGCATTGCACTCCAAAGGGGTGCGATCGCCCTTCAGTAGGGTTGCTGGTCCACGATGTCCTTAGGGAAGGTTTGAATCGTCCAGGGTGTAAGGTTGTCATGCACGACGCCCTCTTGCCCACTGCACTGCGAACTGTCGTTTTCGACTTCGAAATGTGGGGTGGTGGTGGTGGTTAGTGTTTAACGTCCCGTCGACAACGAGGTCATTAGAGACGGAGCGCAAGATCGGATTACAGAAGGATTGGGAAGGAAATCGGCCGTGCCCTTTCAAAGGAACCATCCCGGCATTTGCCTGAAACGATTTAGGGAAATCACGGAAAACCTAAATCAGGATGGCTGGAGACGGGAGTGAACCGTCGTCCTCCCGAATGCGAGTCCAGTGTGCTAACCACTGCGCCACCTCGCTCGGTGAAATGTGGGGGAATCAACGCCCCAAGGAAAGAGGTGATTGTATCGACGCCCTTTATGCCACCCCTACAGCCTCTTCGTATCGATTCTGAGTGGCGGTGTAAAATGTTTTCCTCGGCGGCCCCTAACAAAAGTGCGTGATTTCAACGTTGGGCGTTGCCGTTTCTGAGCTCCATTGCAGAGGCGCCAAAAGAGGGGGTGAAATGTATGTGAGAGGGGGTGCAACGAACTTCTCATCGTGTGACAGTCCAAGACTGCGTTGAGCAGAATTGTGGTGAAATGTGGTCCCAACGTGACATCATTAACACACCGTACACTTGTGAGCTCTGGCGGTGTCGACACCTCGCTGATTGAAGCGTGCCGAGCCTGAGTGTGACGTTGCGGGACTCTACGCTTTTGCAAAGGAAGGTTGTAGGCACGTTTGAGGCAAATTTCAAACTTCTGTGTCGCCGGGGGAGACGGCTGCGGAGTTCCGAAAAAGTGATCCTTTAACTGTGTTGCGCAGAGCACTTCCAGAACAGGAAACTATATCTGCCTCCTGTTTAACAGTTAGGCGTCCAGTATGTCCACTCTTGGGCAAACCATTATCTTAGTTTTCTTTGTGTTTATGTGGATATTCTAGCCTTCTGTTGGAAAATGTTCCTTTTCATTAGGCACCTGACTCAGTTTCTGATCAGTGATTTTTGTAATGTCATCAGCGAACAGTAAGTAATTAGGCCATCGATTTTTTTCTGAGTGAACTTAGTTCCTAGTTACAAACGTCACGTAAAAAATGGAAGAAAAAGCAATTCAAGCACACAGTATGAGCACTGTGCCTTTACGTGTGCGTTTTTTAAATTCAATAATTCAAGGGAACCGTGTAACATAATAAAGTCTGACGAAGGTGCGGCCAACGAGTTATACAAGGTGTACAACTTTACTTCCTCCGTTTTTTCCCCAACATTTGAGGCTTTAATGAAACAAATTGTTTACACGTGTATCATTCAAAGTATTTTCCATCGCTGGCCACTACTTTCTCCTATCTTTCGGGCAGTGTACGAATCCCGCGTTGAAAAAATTGTTCATCTTTTCAAGCGATCCACGAATCGATCCAATTTGTGACTTCTTCATGAGATCGGAAGTCTTGGTCAGCCAGGCCATGCACCATTGATCTAAACAGGTGATAGTCAGAGGGAGCAATGTCTGGAGAATACGGCGGGTAGGGTAGGACTTCCCATTTTAACGTTTCCAAGTACGTTTTGACCTCTTTTGCAACGTGGGGTCGAGCGTTGTCGTGCTGCAAAATCACTTTATCGTGCCTGTCGCTGTATTGCGGCCGTTTGTCTTTTAATGCTCTGCTTTAACGCATTAATTGCCTTCGATAATGAGCACATGTGATAGTTTCACTTGGTTTTAACACCTCATATTACATTACGCCCAGCTGGTCCCACCAAATGCAAAGCATGATCTTGGAGCCGTGAATATTCGGTTTGGCCGTCGACTTGGAAGCATGGCCGGTACATCCCCATCATTTTCTGCGTTTAGGGTTGTCGTAATGAACTCATTTTTCGTCCCCGGTCACAATGCGATGTAGAAATCCCTTCCGTTTTTGCCTCTGAACCAACTTTTCAGAAACACACAAACGCCGTTCAACGTCTCTTGGTTCCAGCTCACATAGGACCCAAGTTCCTTCTTTCTGAATCATACCCATAGCCTTGAGACGTTTTGAAATGGCTTGCTGTGTCACTCTCACTAATCGTGCCAATTCTTCTTGAATTTGACGCGTGTCTCCACTCAGCAATGTCTCCAATTCTGCATCTTTGACGAGCGGTCTAAGGCGCTGCAGTCATGGACTGTGCGGATGATCCCGGCGGAGGTTCGAGTCCTCCCTCGGGCATGGCTTTGTGTGTTCGTCCTTATGATAATTTAGGTTAAGCAGTGTGTAAACTTAGGGACTGTAAGTCCGATAAGGTTTCACACACATTTGAACATTTTGCATCTTCCAAAACCTTTTCTCTTCCACCACTATGCCGGTCTACGACATTAAAATCACCGTTCTTGAGCGTTGAAACCACTCACGACACGTTATTTCACTAACAGCGTCCTTACCATACGTACTTGAGAGCCTTCTATGAGACTCAGCCGCTGCTTTCTTCATATTGAAACAAAATAGTAACACCTCCCGCAAATGACGAGAGTTAGGCTCGTAAACTGACATTTTCAATCAACAACTTTATAAAGCAGGCACTGACCGACAAATGTTTGAATGAGGTTATGTTGACCGAGGTCCAAGCTAACTGCCTGACGTCTGCGATCTGTTTCTTTCGACCGCTACTTACCGTTGTCGCCACCTATCGGCAAATGGCGGGAGCAAAGTTGTACACCTTGTAAGAAAAACTATCAGCGTTGCATTTAAACAATAAATAACACAGCCACAGAAAAACATTCTCACACACACACACACACACACACACACACACACACACATAGAAGCACACTACGTTGTACGTTATTATTTAGCATACACAAATATAATATTACACTCTTCGAAAAGAATATACCAACGAAATTGCTGGTCAGTTAGTATAACACCAGTAACACCCTCCCCCCCCCCCACCCAAAAAAAAACAATCTGTATAAAACTTCTTCAAATTTCTGATTAATTTGCAGATGAGCTAATGTGTTGAACATTTAACATGCAATCAAAAAAAAGTTTAGAAAAGGTTTGAAATTATGTCTTAAGTTTGTTTAAGGTCGCTAGGTGCTCTCATTGTCAAATATTGAATCGTTATAGTCAGGGAAATTTGAGCTCCGTTTTAAGAAAAAGCTAGTTTTTCAACATCTCAATGTTTATGATGTTATATCTCCTATAATATGTGTTGTATAATGATAGAATTTTGCAGGTACATTCAGTGGCAAATGTAAATACTGTCTGCACAGTGCATTACGAATAGCGTTAAAGAGACAACAAATTGAATCGTCATGTTTTATGCAGCAGTTTCACTGTACGAACAGCGAAATTGTATAAAGCGATTAATTTGTTTCCTCTCATTATTTTGTGTGGACTGACGGCGAGAAAAAGTTTAAGGTTTAAAATTACGTATAATGTTTGTTACAAGCCTCTGAGTGCTGTCATTCTCTAATACTGGATGATGTAGTCTAGGTATTCGCGAGCGGCCAGTTAAGCTGCCTCAAGACGAACACGTAGATCTTAACTGGGAACTGCACACCATGAACCATGAACAGTTTTAGCCGTTTATTATGTAAGACGTGTATATTTCTATTGTCAAACCACAATTTATGAAAGATGTTTATATTTTATTAATAGGATTAAGTAGAAATAATATTTGTCATGTTAGAAATAATTGTGGTAGCAGGGAATGTCTGCACCAAAGTATTGCTGGCAAGAGAGACCGCACATTGATATAATTTTAAAAAGGGCGGGAGAGAGAGCGTATAGAAACATTTTAAGAAAAGAGCGGGAAAGACCGCGCATTGATACATTTTGTAATGGTAGGAGGGAATGTCTGCACCAGAAAGCATTGTTGGCAGGAGAGACGGCATTTTAGCGTTCGTAGGAAGTCAGTGGTAAGCGGGGTGTGAAGCGAGTCGGTAGCAGGTCTGAAGCGAGAGGTTGAGAGGAGCGGTGTGTCTGCCAGCTACCAGCTATGATTTACAAGAGATTATAAACGGATGTACAGAGAAATCAGATAACTATTATCATAAGAGGAACTATTATTACTGAATCATTTTTTTAAGAAACTCAAGACTGCTGAAGGTATGTTTGCGCAATGCTAGTTGTAAGATTATTGTAAAAAGTAAGTCTCGTTTGAACGTTTGTAAAATCATTTCATTCATAATATAATTAATTTTTGCCAGCAATATTGCATTACTGATTATAATCCATCCCAAGAACCATCTTTATTCTTCACGACTACGTATTTATTTCTGAAAACAGTTACTCTGGCGATGAACACATTTCTCCCACCACGAAATCAGTTTATTGATACCGTTATTGCATAATGTTTGATTCCGTTGACGGAGTCACAACTTCGCCTCTCGTTGTACCGCTTCATCCTTATTAAATTGAAGTCCTCCTCAAAGGCGTTCTTTAACTTTTGGAAACAGACGAAAATGATACGATGTCAAGTCGTGACTGTATGTAGGATAATCGATGACAGTGGGCCTAAGGAGACTGTCGCAGATATCTCAGTGGTCGTGTGTGGTCTGGCATTGTCATGCTGAAGGTCAAAACTCGATTACAGCACGCTGTTTCTCATGCACCGACATAGTTACGTTACACAACTCCGTGTTTAACGCTACAATTCGGAGTCCTCTAGCGGCAGGGTACTGCAGATGTGTAGACACGAAGAATATGTATGTAGAATGCAAGCAACATTTGCTTTATAAAGCTTCAAGGGCTTTGACACAAAAAGTTCGGAGACATTACTTTCCAGCACGCCTTCGTAGATGCTGAACTGACTGCGACGATTTCTCAATGCGTAATGCTACAAAACTATTTAGTTAAGCGAAAATAACGTGCTTTAGATTGAATTTAGTGGCATATGATATTCACAGACTACAGTGGGGAGAATTAAAAATACCATTTCATAGCTATGCAAGTTAAATATTTTAACCACTGACTTGATATTTCACCACAAATATAAATTTATCATGATGGAGAAAATAGTCATTAAAACTCTGAAACCACTCCAACAGTTAATATTTAAAATTAAACTACTCAAAAAATTCCAAAAGCTGCATTTAAGCTATGAGTGTACCACTTACCTGTGTTAGCGAACGTACGCGTCGTCGAAGTAGCACTCGTAATGTTTGTTGGTGGCGGACTGGCATTCTCCTGTCTCGCAGTGCGTCAGGCGTAATTTTGTGGCTAATACACCATGGCATTAAACGACATCCTGCATTCTTTCAGCATTTTGTCACTTTAATTTACGACGATTCACATATTACACTACTGGCCATTAAAATTGCTACACCACGAAGATGACGTGTTACAGACGCGAAATTTAACCGACAGGAAGAAGATGCTGTGATATGCAAACGATTAGCTTTTCAGAGCATTCACACAATGTTGGCGCCGGTGGCGACACCTACAACGTGCTGACATGAGGAAAGTTTCCAACCGATTTCTCATACACAAACAGCAGTTGACCGGCGTTGCCTGGTGAAACGTTGTTGTGATGCCTCGTGTAAGGAGGAGAAATGCGTACCATCACGTTTCCAACTCTATCAGTCGGATTGTAGCCTATCGCGACATTGCTGCGTGCGTTGGCCGAGATCCAATGACTGTTAGCAGAATATGGAATCGCTGGGTTCAGGAGGGTAATATGGAACGCCGTACTAGATCCCAACGGCCTCGTATCACTAGCAGTCGAGATGACAGGCATCTTAGCCGCATGGCTGTAACGGATCGTGCAGCCACGTCTCGATCCCTGAGTCAACAGATGGGGACGTTTGCAAGACAACAACCATCTGCACGTACAGTTTGACGACGTTTGCAGCAGCATGGACTATCAGCTCGGAGACCTTGGCTGCGGTTACCCTTGACGCTGCATCACAGACAGGAGCGCCTGTGATGGTGTACTCAACGACGAACCTGGGTGCACGAATGGCAAAACGTCATTTTTTCGGATGAATCCAGGTTCTGTTTACAGCATCATGATGGTCGCATCCGTGTTTGGCGACATTACGGTGAACGCACATTCGAAGCGAGTATTCGTCATCGCCATACTGGCGTTATCACCCGGCGTGATGGTATGGGGGGCCATTGGTTACACGTCTCGGTCACCTCTTGTTCGCACTGACGGCACTTTTGAGCAGTGGACCTTATATTTCAGATGTGTTACGACCCGTGGCTCTGCCCTACATTCGATCCCTGCTAAACCTACATTTCAGCAGGATAATGCACGACCGGATGTTGCAGGTCCTGTATGGGCTTTCTGGATACAGAAAATGTGCGACTGCTGCCATGGCCAGCACATTCTCCAGATCTCTCACCAATTGAAAACATCTGGTCAATGATGGCCGAGCAACTGGCTCGTCACAATATGCCAGTCACACTACTCTTGATGAACTGTGGTATCGTGTTGAAGCTGCATGGGCAGCTGTACCTGTACACGCCATTCAAGCTCTGTTTGAGTCAATGCCCAGGCGTATCAAGGCCGTTATTACGACCAGAGGTGGTTGTTCTGGGTACTGATTTCTCAGGATCTATGCACCCAAATTGCGTGAAAATGTAGTCACGTGTCAGTTCTAGTATAATATATTTGTCCAACGAATCCGCGTTTATCACCTGCATTTCTTCTTGGGGTAGCAATTTTAATAGCCAGTAGTGTATTTACAGAGCACAGCCATTACACAGCATTCCTGATCACACACACTGCTGGTCATTGTCTGATGTTCGTTTGCTCAATAACAAATAATATCTTTGTCCAGCCTCCTGATTCTCTTTCTCCAATGTTAAGAACTGTTATTCTGTTCATGCTATAGATTTTGATATTTGCTTATTATTTAAATCTTTAACAATACAATCGAAATGTAGCATTGAAAAAGAGTAAATAAAAAAATGAAGTAATGATTTTCCAAAGACAAAACGAAAATTAAAACTGTTTCACACACCACTAACAGGCACCACACTGGCACATATACTGCGATAGTTCAACGTAAACTATGCTATAAACCGAGGAATACGAAAGAGAAAAATAAAGCGCGTGTCAGTGCCTCGCGCTTACTGAGTCGTTAAAAGTATCGACGTGTTTTTCTGTCTGTGACAAAAAATTTTCACGTCGAGAAAATCCTGTACTTTCTTGTTTAACTGTAGAATAACAGAAAATCTAAGATGGGTTAGTGACAATATTATGGAAAGGATAGATTGCCACTCACCATTTAGTGGAGATGATTCAGCCAGAGACAGTGGTCATGTGTGTGTGAGTTGTGTTTGCGTGAGTGTGTGTGCGTATATGTTTTCTACTTCTGATGAAGGCTATTTTGGCTTAAAGCTTACTTGTTTCTATATCTATATCTACATCGATACTCCGCAAGCCACCGTACGGTGCGTGGAGGAGGGTATCCTGTACCACTACTAGTCATTTCCTTTTCTGTTCCACTCGCAAATAGAGCGCGGGAAACACGACTATAAATATGCCTCCACATGTGCCCTAATTTTTCGTATCTTATCTTCGTGTCCTTACGCGCAGTATATGTTGGCGGCAGTAGAATCATTCGGCAGCCACCTTTAAATAATGGTTCTTTAAATTTGACAGTCCTTTTGTTGAACGTAACCGCTACTCATCGTCTCCCCCATATCGTGAGAAGCAATCTATCCTTTTCATAATATTATGTAACTGTAGCGCTCATCAAAATACTGGCGGGCAAAACACACATTTAAAAAGCTTGTCTTTAAAAATGAGCCTTATAGTTCTGAACTACCGCCTAGTAAACCACTAATGTCCTTAACGGAATATCACAGGAAATATGCGAATGAAACGAATTTTTTTTCAAAGACAACACAGCTGTATACATGATGACTTTTTTTGCAAAATGCTCGCCAATGATCCTCTACGGAACCAAATATAATGTAATGCCCTAAATAAGTGGGAAAACCACCATCGGCAATAAAATAATTGTATGAACTGCAACCTCATATTGAGAATCCGACCAACCACAGCTGAGCAAGAAGCCACGTAACAAATAGAGATTCATTGGGATAATCCTAAGAAAACCCCTTTCTTAATAAACAGTCTGTCAGACGAATCTACAGTATTTTTTGCCAGTCTGGAACTCTAACACATGTGGTTAAGGGAAAAGATTGAACATAGCCAGCTCGATAGCACTGACAGTAATCTCCTATGGGGAACGCTACAGTAGAGAAGGTATTCGTTATGTAAAGACTTATTCTTAAAATTTCTAAAACGGAGATTTTTCATACTGTGGTCATGATGGTAAAATTAGAAACACAGCGATCTGATAAGAAGACTTACAGACAGCTCTTCCTGCGGACCCTCTGTGAACAAGTTAGGACTTTAGCAAAATGATAGTGGCACTGTCTTTGGAATGGTTACATCTCACCGCAGTGTGCTTACCAGTCATTTATATGAATGTATTTCAGTAATCTATCTTTTGGGACAGTAATTAGTCGTTTTTGTCATCGTTATCATACTGATACGTGTTAAGTCATAAGTCAGTTCACTTGTTAGCTCTCCTGAAAACCGCTGCCGAATGTGGAAAGGAATGATATGGTACGCATTTCTAGAACTAAGGTAAATCTGAATCTGACAAAAGTGATGTATATTAAATCTTGAAAGTTGACATCGAAAGTTGACATTCTACAACACATAAACAATCAGCATCTTACCTCTCCCTATTAACGTGGCAAATTTTCAATCAATACTTCTCACCCTTACCTAGTGGGCCTACCCATCTTCTTCAGGGAAAAACACTTTTCAAATAACATGGCGACACTCTACAGTGTATTTCTGAACCTCCCTCTCGCCCTCTCGCAGATAAATGTAATTCCCAGTCTAGCATATACTGACCCTGACTGCAACGCCTAACTGCACTATGAGGGGCACGCTAGTAATTATTCCTGGATACTCGATCACAGGCGAAACGTACCTATTGTTAATGGCTGTTAGTACATCGTAAATACGATTGTTTCGTTCACAATACATTGGTATAGTAAAAACGTAAGAAAGAATTTAGATTTCTTGGCAAGTTAAATACTATAGACCTGTATTAAAAATAATGATTCACGTATTGTTGAATATTTATTATCACCTAGGAATATAGACTTTGAAAATTCGTTGGTAATCAAAACATCATAAAAGTAAGAAATACATCTGTTATTGACACTATAGCAGTATTTTTTTGTGTCTGGAGGCGATGACCATCCTTCGAATTTTTCTTGAGTCTTCCCTGATCAGTCAAACATTCGTTAGCTCGAACTCCCAATTATTGAAACTTTTTCTGTGGTTCCTTGAACTTCGAATTGCCAAGATGCGACTGTATTCTACACGTACTCACGATCTGGATTCATTTGAACATTGCAGTTACCATTCACGTTACAGTAACGGCATAATGTCTTCCGTTCGCTACTTCTTGGGGTTCGAGGATGGGCTGTCAAATGTGATTGCACAGTCATGAGACATTAGACTCATATTCGAGAATACAACATTACGAATCCATCCACATTAAGGTGATTTCTCTAGTCTTAGGCGAATGACAGGATCGTTCGTTTCAAAAGACGTCTCCAATTTGCTTCCTCACCCAATACCAACCAGTGCTAGTGCTCACTTCGCTAATGACCTCATTTTTGACGATATGTTAAACCCTATGTTCCATATACAGCGTGTCACAGCAATGTTGAGACAAACTTCGAGAGGTTGTGGAGGGTGTCTTGAGGAACAAATCGAGGATAGGAACCTGTGTCTGGAAACGTCATCCAGTGACACTGCAGGGCGTCGGCGTTATAGACGCCAGCGCCTGCAACTACACCACCCCATCAGTAAACGTGACTTTGTACGCCGACGTACCGTAGGTGAAACGTCGCTATGTTTTTTGTTGTTCAGTGATCGCAACTGATTGCCACTATCAACAGTGGTGAAAACGCAGCTAGCTGCTGCATAGAAAGGCATCATCTGTTATGAATGTCATACTCGGCTGCCTCAATCGATGACGGTTTTGGACACAGGTTTCCAATTGCAATTTCTTTTTCTCCTGCATACCGAAAAACATTGGAGATTTTAGTTCCCATGATGACTGCTGCTCATCAGTGATGAAGGCTGGAATTTACATGCTAGTACCGCATCTCAACATCTACTGAGTGGAGACAGGTGGCCTTTTCAGATGAATCACGTTTTGCACTCCATCAGACAGATGGCTGCTGACATGTATGGCATGAAACTTCTGAAAATAAACATCCTGCAACAATCGTCAGAAGGGTCGAGGCGGGAGGGCGTTCCCTGGGTGATCTAGTCATCTTGAAAGGCACAATGGATCAACAAAGTATGCTTTTTTCGATAGGAACCATGGCCACCCCTAAATGCAGTTTGTTTTTCCTCGTCATGATGGTATCTACCAGCAGGATAATTAAACATGTCACTCAGCTCACAGTGTACGTGTGTGGTTCTAAGGGCACCAGGTTGAGTTTACCGAACTCGCCTGGCCACCAAACTCCCCAGATTTAAACCCAAATGACTGGGTTGTTCACACCATGGATCCTCAGCTGAAAAACCTAGCGCAGGTGGCCATTGCACTGAAGTTAGCATGGCTCCACATACCTTCCAGTAACTTTCAGAACCTTATTGACCCTCTTCCTGAATGTTTCACAGTGATCTGGACTACAAAAAATAAAAAGTGGTTATTCAAGCTTTTGTGAGGTGGTCACATTAATATGACTGGGCAGTGTATATATTTTAGCTGAGCTTTCCTTTATCTTCCTTGTTTTGTTTGCCAAACGTAAATTGTACTGGAGTTGTATATTCATTTTTGAGGAGTTCTAGGCTATAATTTTGACCCTGAAGGCCACAGTTTGTATTCTGAGTGCTCTCTGTTTCCCCCTCTCCTATCTTCCACCCTTCCTGAAAATTTGCAATTGTTATGCAGGTGGTGCCCTCAGGTGGCGAACTTGTGCTGGTGGTGGCGTCCGATGACCCGTACTGGGTGCAGGTTGTTCTGCTGCCACACCTGCGATCCCTGGGTCTGCGACATACCTTCCTAGTGGGGGATGGCGTGCTGGACGAGCCGGAGTGGGATCTGGCACTACTGTCCAGCTGCAACCACTCTGTGCTCGCCTATGGCACCTTTGGTCTCTTTTCAGCCCTAATGACTGGTGGGCGCGCCGCCGTCTACCACCTGCAACGGGGAGACGCCGTGTCGCCTGCCATGCAGTTCGCACAGCACATTCCTAGTTGGGTCGCCATCTCACAGTGAGGATCTTAAGATGGAGGACCTGAGGGGCAGTAGGCATGTCACCACTAGCACCACAATGCTGCCATTTCACGCATCATACAGTTCGCTAAACACGTTTCTGACTGGGTTGCTATCTCGCAGTTAGAAACTCGAGATGGTATCTTTGACGGACAGTGGGAGTACCATCTTTAACTCTCCATATAGTTCACCCAGGAAACATTAGACTCAACGTGCTAATACTTCTCCATGATGCCACTAGGATGTGTCTGTGTTCAATTTAGATTGTAGGGAAGTTTTTTTTTGGGGGGGGGGGGGGGAAGGAGACCAGACAGTGAGGCCATCGGCCTCATCAGGTTAGGGAAGGATGGGGAAGGAAGTCGGCCATGCCCTTTGAAAGGAACCATCCCGGCATTTGCTTGCAGCGATTTAGGGAAATCATGGAAAACCTAAATCAGGATGACCGGAGGCGGGATTGAATTGTCGTCCTCCCGAATGCGAGTCCAGTGTCTAACCACTGCGCTACCTCGCTCAGTGTAGGGAAGTATATCAACTTCTGTGGTTGCATGCAGTCTGAGTGCCATAAGCCACCTGTTGAGCAAAGGGCATCCATCTTGTTGTTCTATATGGGGAGATATGATGCTGGTGAGCTTATGTCTCCCAGTTTCATTTTGGAATTGGCACCATTATCATATTGATACAATACCAACACTTAGGGAACATTTTTATAATAGCAGTTTACAAATCTGAAATAGTTTGACTTTCTTTTAACTGATCCATTTGAGGACCACACACATAATGTAATGTCATTTAGCTACATATACAAAGTATCAGTGCTTTGTACACCAGAATATTAAATGTAGTACTATCATAACACTCTTCTGAAACTGTTAAAGGATTGTAAATTCAGTGTATCATCGTAACTATGGTAGTGATTCTTGTACACAGATTAAAGCAAGAACTCATAACATCTTCAGTTGGTACTCTCATTCAAATTTTGGAAACTATTACTGCCTTTTCTTTCTCCGCAAATGAGAATTTGCAAACTTCATATTCATTGTTTATATGCATTACGAAAACTACACAACATTAAGCTCTACAATGGTAAACGTCTGCTGGTTGTCTGAAGTATGTTCTAATTTTTGCGAAAAATTTCAATTCACTGTGAGAAAAATGAACTTCTTCCTTCGCACTTGAAATTAACTCAAAGAATTGGAAAACACATTCATTTACTGATACCACAATACATTTTGTCTTCCTGTGTAGTTTAATTGAAGATGTTCTTGTTTGGAAAAGAAGTCTCCTAAATAGCTAGCTCGTAAATTTTCTTTTATACTTTATAGCCAGCAGAAATTAAGTTACCTTTTGCTTCCTTTTCAAATGTGTCAATGTTTTCCATGCTTTCTATTCAGAATGACAGTTTGTTTGGCCAGATGATCAATGTGTTTTGAACAGTTACTGGTATTTCTGCGTTTCATGCTTAATTTGTAACTTATTAAAAATTACTACTCATTCCTGTGAAACAGTAGTAATAGTAGTAGTAGTAGTAGTAGTACCTTTATTCATCTGTAGATCTCTTTTTACAAGGATATAGCACATGTCAAAGTATTAACAAGTTTAGACAAATTTAAAATAAGCTAATTCGTATACACATATATTTACAGGCTTCTTGTTAGAGACAATCATTAGATTTACTCCTGGTATACAATACGTTTTTTACAAATAACTCAATTAATAGTGTAATGCCACACTGTTCACTCATATCTCACTATCAGTTGGTGCACACTCTCTACACACATTTTATCATAACACTTCACTCACTACACACAGACACACAGACACACACACACACACACACACACACACACACACACACACACACTGGCGATCTCTGGGCCATTCCTATTTGCTATCCTTAAAAATTCAGTCAACATCCCTCCATAATGAGTGAGATGTTGAGCTCAGAAAGAGGAAGAGGTGTTAGTATTATGCTGTGCATAGCTTGGAGGTAAGTATTTCTAGAAAGGAAAAACGAAGGAAAAAACATAAATTGAAGGTGTTCTGTGGAATGTTGGATGTTTTATAATCATTATTATTATTTTTGTATAAAATTTTTTATCATACCTCTACTCTGTTTTATCTAAGTAATCCTTCAATGTATAAAATGTATTGTATAACAGGTACCTTTTTGCTGCTTTTTTAAATAAGTGTATTTTTGCAATTTCTTTAATCTCCTTTGGGAATTTATTGTACAGTTTTATTCCTTGGTAGAAAATACTGTTTTAAGTTTTAAATTTATTTTTTCTTGGTAAATGTAAGCTGAATCTATCTCTTGTTGCATGGCCATGGATAGAGCTGTTTGTCCAGTAATTACCAATGTTATTTTTGATGTGTACAACTGACTGGTAAATCTATTCACATGGAGCAGTTAAAATCCCCAGTGTTCTGAACAGATCTTTACAATGAGCTTGACTAGTATTTTTGGTCATTATTTTGTGGCTATATTCTGGAGTTTGAAAATTGTGTTCATATTTTGTGCATTTGCATCCCAAAAAAGAATGCCATAGCTAAGAACTGAGTGTACATATGAATAATATGTAACTAAAAGGCACTGTTTGCAAGTACCTTTGTGTGTTCACACCACTTCAACTGAGAATCAATATTCATTCCAAGAAATTTTGCGTTTGTTACACAGTCTTTAGAGGTTCCATCTACATTTAATTTAACATTGTCGTTTTTCCTCTTCAAACTGAAATTAATGGCATTAGTTTTCTCTATGTTCAATGTCACTTTATTGCTTATTGACCAATTGGTCCTAATATGCTACCTTGCAGAATCCGTTTATTAATGTATTTTGGTTCTGATAAGAGTTTTACTAAATGTTTAGATCTATTTGAAGTATGTGTTATCTCTACTCTTTGTACCCTATCTGCTAGGTATGATCAAAACCAGCCATTAGCTACCCTTCTTATTCCTAATGCTTCTAATTTATTTAATAGAATCTTGTGGACGACTGTATCAAACGCCTTAGAAAGATACAAAAATATGCCTGTGATACACTCATCTTTATCAAGAGCATCAAGTACAACTTTTGTGAATTCTGCTATGGCTGACTCCATATTTTTCCCACTTCAGAAACCAAACTGTGCTTCGCTTAAAAGATTGTATTTATTCAGGTAATTCATCAATTTGTCTTTCATAATTGCTTCTATTATTTTTGAGAATGCTGACAGCAGAGAAATGGGCTGGTAATTTTCCATGTCTCCTGCACTACCTTTCTTAAGCAAAGGTACAACTCTTGCCTGTTTGAACTGCTCTGGAAATGTCCCTGATGTGAAAGATTCATTTACTTGTTAAGGGACCTTGTATAATCCCTATGCATTGTTTCAGTACACACATTGGTATTTCATGTAAGCCTACTGACTTTTTATTTTTTAGTTTTTGAACAGTTTTATTGACTTCATTCTCTGTAGTTGGAATAACATCATGTATTTAGAGCAACATTATTTACAGGTCTTATATTTGTTTTGGGGAATTTTTGCTGTAACTTCTCTGCAATACTTGAAAATTACTCATTTACATAGTTTGCTAAGTGTTGTGGATCATTTATTACCTTATACCCCTCCCTTAGCAGTATGTTATTCTGCATTTGTTTGCCTCTCCTTGTTTCCTTTTTTTAAAACATACCAGACTGCTTTGCTTTTATTCTCTGCATTATATATTCTTTTGTCATTAAATGACTTTTTTGCAGCAATCAGCACATTCCTATAGATCTTTTCGTATCTATGATAGAAATTTAAGAATTCTGGATCATTGCGAATCTTTTTCATGGAACTGAGGTGTTTTAAGTGTTTGGGAGGACTTCTTAATACCTGCTGATATCGATCTGTTTTTGTGAGTTGTTGATAAAGACATGCATACTTTTGGAAATGCCTTTTCAAAGTTCAATTTAAACAATGTGGAGAATTTAGAGAATTTCATATTCACATTGGTTTCCTTATACACTTCATCCCAACTTTGTTTTCCTAGTTCTTTTGAAAAATCTTTTATTTTGATTTCTGATAGATGTCGTTTCTAGGCTTGTAGTTTAGGGAATGATTCAATGCCTGATTTTACTGTTTATATTTGACAGAGATGATCTGATAGTCCAAGATTTTTTACAGCTACATCACATTTTTCCCTGTCCATATTTGTGGCCACATGGTCAATTACTGATGCAGTTCCACTATTGACCGATAGGGACATGCCAAAACTTTGAAGGATATTTATGAAGGTGCTGCTGGATTCTTTTATGATATTAGTGTTGATGTTAATGTCCCCACACAGAATTATGTTGACCTTTGTACTTGAGAACTTATCTAGAACTTCTGTTAATTTATTGAAAAAAGTGTCCACACTACCACTGGGAGATCTATACACACACAAGTTGATTAATTTCTTGGTGATATCAAGCCCTGTTAATTCAGTAGCTGATATTTCAAAGTGTTTGTCTTCACTTGCTGTACTGAGGTCACGTCTTGATTTGAACTGCGTTCCTTTTCTGATGTAAATGCATGATCCTCTACCCCTTGAAGTAGTTTTGCAACAAGAATTTGCCCTTTCGTACAATGATAATACTGTATGTTGGATCTCTACACCAGTGCTCAGTAATACAAACTACTGTGCAGTTCAAAGAGTGGAGCTCAACTGCTAATAGTTGTATTTTATTTTTTATTGATTGCATTTTTTGATGGAGGATTGTTAAGTCTCTGAAATGCCCCATATTACTCTTTCCAGTGGTTTGTTTTTCTTTGTGACATGTGGTATGTGTGATATCTGAAGTGTTAAAATCTGTCTTGTGAGTGATTGTTTCATTATTTTTTAAACTGATAGAGATACTCTTTGGGCAGGGGAACCTGTTGTCTGGATTTATCCTAAAAAAGACCTACATTTCCTACCTATGATGACAGGTATTTGTCCATGTGTGGCCCAAGATCCACCCCCTAAACTCCTATGAATCAACTGTACCAATCTTCCTTCCCAGTCCTGTTTACGTGAAGGCCATGCCTAGTGAAACCTCATCTGTTGATAGTCCCAACAGGCACCAGAGAAACATGAGCGAAGTTGGCTGTTCTCAAAGCCATTCCTAGCCCCACATTGATTCGCCTCAGAGCTCCATCAAGGTGTGGTCCATCATGATGCCGGAACAACTCAACAAAGTGTACGTTGGTGCCATAAGTCAGGGAAGGTCACCACCTATATCATATGCCCCATCCCTGTCTAAACTGTTTCCCGCCCCACCCACTATCACTACAGGGTCCTCTTTTAGAAATTCCTTACATA
This sequence comes from Schistocerca piceifrons, assembly GCF_021461385.2. Lineage (NCBI taxonomy): Eukaryota > Metazoa > Arthropoda > Insecta > Orthoptera > Acrididae > Schistocerca > Schistocerca piceifrons. The sequence goes on from NC_060144.1 coordinate 511,215,606, forward strand.
AAGACCCTAGGTCCTCTATCACATGACTTAGCCCTGCATTTGGCTTGAACATACTGGTGGCCTGGTACGCTGCCCCTAACTTTCCTGTAACTGAGGTCCTACACCTCACCCATGGCTACTACCTAGCAGCAGCCTTTCTTCTTCCTAATACTTTGAACATTCCTAGGCTTCTTGGCCTCAGTTTAAGTGTGCTGCACATTTCCTGCTCCTCATTCTACCTGAGGCTCTTCTTCACTTAACTCTGGCAGTGGAGATCGCGTTCCCTTTCTTCCTATCCTCCAACCAGCTGCCAGTTCCCAACCGCTCTCCTCCCCCTATCATCCTTGATCCTTATGAGTCCCTTCCTTGCTTCCTCCAACTGTTTCCTTTCTTGTTCCCCAATCAAAATGTTCCTACTACATACTCTGCAGTTCCAGGAGAGAGCCTCTTCTGTTCTCGCGACATTCTCCACACTGCATGCCCCCCCCCCCCCCCACCACCACCACCCAGTGAAAATATTTCCTACAAGATTGCAACAAATCCCTCTATTCACTCCCCTATAACAGCTCCCACATTTGTCACTCACGGTCAGTTTCGAAAGAATAATTAAATTTAAGGAATGTTTTAAATTTGTCAAAGACGCTAGATTGGCTGTGTGTGAACAAAAAACGACACAAAGGTCGTATGTGCGATGGCTGTTGTTTTTTTACTGATTTAAAGGTACAATGACAGAAGAATGAATTTGTAGTTACTTTGCTTTTAGAGAATTTACGTTATCAGTCGTGTTTGGTCAGGTTTTTAAACGTTTATAACGCGGAACATTTAAGCCTAGATCGCGTCTATCTAACAAGTAAACAATACGAAATGTGTTAGTTAAATACGATTTAGATGCGTTTAATTACACTTTTATTGCGACAATAGACACTGATGAAACTAGTAGCTGTCTTTTTTTAAACGGATTTTGCACTATCAAGAAAACTTGAATACAATTTTTTGTGTTTATCTCACACAAAATGTGGGTTATGTCACGATTATCGGGACTTCAGCTAAAGAACAAGTTTTTTCAAGAACAAGCTCTGCTGGGACATTAATATTCAGTTGTGTGACAAGAATGGACACTACAGCAAGTATACAAAATAAATAAAATTTAAATTTGACACTATTTCTTCTCAAATAAGTTCTTTTAGCGAAGAAAATACCTGTGATCTCACTCGGCGTCCATCTTCGTGAGATGCACTTTATATGTGCATAACATTGGATACTACAGAAAATATTTTTATTAAATTATCAAGGAAGTGCCACAATCTTTTAAAAAAGTCAAGAATAAAAAGAAATAGGAGTAGCTGGATGCGAGCCAGAAAAATTTAACTTTGTAGCTCCATAGTCCAAAGCTGATACTCCACCAGGAACACATGTAACTTTTGACCATGCTCTTTAATTTATATTTCCTGAAAGCTTTAACCCCGATCTAACATTATTTTACATTTAATTATAACATGTCGTACCAATACTGACACGTTTTCTAGAGATTCTCAGTGTGCTGGTGTTTTAAAATAGCGTATATTCACAGGACATAAATTAGAAAACAAAACCCATAAAATACCAGCTTCAGTTAAAACGATGAAATCTAACTCGTCAAGACCACGAAAGTTGACAGATATCCAAACATTCGAAGCTGAGTACCAGCACATCATAGTGACATCATAGAGAAGTATAACCATGGCGTTCCTAACATATCCAGACAACGCAGCGTATCCCTTGCTAGGCTGCCATCTTGAAGTGACGATCCAAAGATGGCGGCCTCCATAGTGACACACAGAAACACCACCTTGCCATGATGTAGCACATGCAGCACATTCCTGGCTGGATTGGCATCTAGTGGTGAGGAGCAAAATTTTGTTTCCAAGCGGACCAGTCCAGTGTTGCACAGTACTGTATTGGGCAAGATGGTGATGATGATGAGACTCTAAAGATGGTGAAACCTCATGCTCAAGAGTATATGGCAGTGACAAGTAAATGTAAGTGCAGATATTGCAGACTAAAGTGTAAAGGTGAATTCCATCAGCATTCTATGAGTCTACTTTCGTTCATGCTTGTTGCAACCGCCTGACTGTTATTTTTCATCTCGTTAACACAGTGCGGGCTTTTGTGCTGAAATCAAAGAAATTTTTTCAAGAAATTCATTCGAGTGGAGCACAATACCTCAGAATATTGTACTATAGGTGACTTTTATGGCTATGAAATTTTAAATGTTACCATGATTATTCTTTCATAACTACGATTTTGTTTTATTAGCACCATAAGCAGAATGAATTATTTATTCTCAATACTTAGTTATTCTCTAACAGATTCAAAAGTAATGCAACGCTGTAAAGCAAAACGGACACTTTCTCAAAGGTGGAGCACTACAGTACTTTGTTATTAATGGAGATTCTGGAGCTTTTATAACATTGGTTTCCTCTAAGATGGGAATATATTCATTGAACTGGTTATAAGGAGAACTTCAGTTTGACATTTAGGTTTTTATATACACATGACATTCTCAGAGGTGAAGTTACTTGTAAAAAATCATAAGTCTAATCAGAGTTCACAGTTTCAGTCCTAAATTTACACAGAAATCCATCAAGCTTCATCGTTCTGATGAAACATGTGCAATTATCATGTACTGCTCACCTAGCGAAGGATGGGCCTAGAAGATAGCGCTGTTCTGTTTTTGATTCAAAAGAGCTCCTTGTGTGGTGGCTGGCATTTATCTCAGAGGTAGCCCATTCGAAACCTGATGCTGACAAAATTTTTGTCGATATTCTTTGGCCAGCAAGGAGAAGCCATGTGAGGATACCTATGCTCAGACTCCATTGCATTCTCATAGGTTAAATTCTATACCATGGTGTCTCATGGATAGTGTAGCCATCCTGCTGCTATTCAACAGGAGTAGGCTGTCAACTGGCAACGCATTTCCTCTCCTCTCCTTCGTCGTCATACAACAAAAACATGCCACTATACCCTACACACACTCGCAGCCAGTCCCAAGGGACAAATAAAGTTAAGAACTAGATATCACATCCGCGCAGGCGGCATCAGTCAGTAATGAGTTGCCAGAGAACATGCTCACAAGAATTCGTTATCACCTTTATTTCAAGAGAAATTACTGCAACTGTTGTTGTTGTTGTCTGCAGTCCAGAGACTGCTTTGATGCAGCCCTCCATGCTACTCTATCCTGTGCAAGCTTCTTCATCTCCCAGTACCTACTGCAACCTACATCCTCCTGAATCTGTTTAGTGTATTCATCTCTTGGTCTATCTCTACGATTTTTACCCTCCACACTGGCCTCCAATACCAAATTGGTGATCCCTTGTTGCCTTATAATATGTCCTACCAACCAATCCCTTCTTCTAGTCAAGTTGTGCCACAAATTTCTCTTCTCCCCAATTCTGTTCAAGACCTCCTCATTAGTTATGTGATCTACCCATCTAATCTTCAGCATTCTTCTGTAGCACCACGTTTCGAAAGCTTCTATTCTCTTCTTGTCTAAACTATTTGTCATCCACGTTCACTTCAATACATGGCTACATTCCATACAAATACTTTCAGAAAAGACTTCCTGACACCTCAATCTATACTCGATGTTAACAAATTTCTCTTCTTCAGAAACGCTTTCCTTGCCTCTGCCAGTCTACTTTTTATATCCTCTCTACTTCGACCATCATCAGTTATTTTGCTCCGCAAATAGCAAAACTCCTTTACTACTTTAAGTGTCTCATTTCCTAATCTAATTCCCTCAGCATCACCTGACTAAATTCGACTACATTCCATTATCCTCATTTTGCTTTTGTTGATGTTCATCTTATATCCTCCTTTCAAGACACAGTCCATTCTGTTCAGCTGCTTTTATGGTCCTTTGCTGTCTCTGACTGAATTACAATGTCATTGGCCAACCTCAAAGGTTTTACTTTTTCTCCATTGATTTTAATTCCTACTCCGAATTTTTCTTTTGTTTCCTTTACTGCTTCCTCAATATACAGACTGAATAACATCGGGGATAGGCTACAACCCTGTCTCGCTCCCTTCCCAACCACTGCTTCCCTTTCGTGCCCCTCGATTCTTGTAACTGCCATCCGGTTTCTGTACAAATTGTAAATAGCCTTTCACTCCCTGTATTCTGAAAGAGAGTATTCCAACTAATCATGTAAAAAGAAGTAGGGATAAAAAGTACATATTTTTCAATCTTTATTGTTCTCTCTCCGAAGAAGGAATGTTCCAGCCTTGAACTTGGATTGCTCAGGCAACAGAATCAAAACAACGTGTTGCAGGTAATGCCTCATCTCTTGCATTGGAAAAACGCTGCAGGATAAGCAAGCCCTGTCAGTCTGTAGTCTCTTAGGAAGCACTGACAAATTTCTCAAATGGCTTCTAGAGAACTTTCACTCTGGAAACAACCCTGCAGGCTGTGGCTAAGCGATTTCTCCAAAATTACCATTTCTTCCAGGAGGCCTGTCTTGCAGTGCATTCAGAACTGTAAAGTCTGGAAGGCAGGAGACAAGTTCCTGGCGGAAGTAAAGCTAAGAGGACGGGTCATAAGTGGTACTTGGGTAGCTCAGCCAGTAGAGCACTTGCCAGCAAAAGGTAAAAGTCACAGTTTCGAGACCCACCTAGTATAGTTTTAATCTATCAATCAGTTTCTTAGACAGCTGCATGTATACAGACAGTAGCCAACCAGAAAGAAACTAAGCAGAGAAAACTACATACATACCTGATGTATTGGTTGCTCTTTCAGCAAGCACTTACATACCACCTGATGGGGGTCTACACAATCATATGGTATTTTCTGGGTGTGGAAGTTATTTACGCAATTGTGAGTGCCTCCATTCATGGAACTGTGAGGGGTATCAAATGATAGGATCACGTAACCCTCATCACCTGTGTAAAATTGGCACATAGCTCCTAAAAGACGTTGGATGTTAAGCATCAGAAATGTAAAATTCGTTGTGGTTTCAAAGTCATTAACAATCTAATTTATACTGCATTGGTTTTTGTGTCTTTTTGTCTCTCATGTCTTCATAGTTTCTCATGAAAGAGGAAACATCACTGTGCTACAATAATTTTTGAACAATGACCTTTTTTCACTGTAGGTAAGTATATTTGACTTTAATATTTGAAAAACTTACATTTTGAACAGACTTAAATACAGGACTTCTACCTCTAGCATAATCCTCATTGTTAATTTCGGTATGGCTGAATTGAGAAATGAGAAACACAGCGGAAGATAAAAGACCAAAGTGGAAACCCGTTGCCACTTATGTCTTCAAAAATGTTTGTAGGATGCTATGCATCAATGAGACAAAAGTCTTAACATGTTTCTCTAATCCTGTTTCTGACTTCAGTTCGGCGCTAAGACTTTCTGATACTGTGCACAGATAAAAACAGTAACTTCAAAGATATAAACCAATGTTGGTGTGTTGACCTGTTTAACCAGAAAACGTAGTTAGCAGATATATTGATCATTGTGTATGGATTTTGTGTGGACTAGAAATTACTCTGGCAAATAGGCTGTTAGCTTACGAATTTTATTAGTGTTTATTCAGCTCAAGTAGTGTGAACTGGGACAGGGTAGCCACACAGCTTTCTTTGTTTTTGTTGCTGATTTTAGTTCTGTGTCATAGTGTGAGTATCACTCGAAGCGAGATTTACAGTGTAATTTCGAATGAGGTGTGCCTTGTACACTAAGCAATATAGAAATAATTGCATAAATTACCAGATATTTGAGAGATGATAGAATTCCGAATTAGTAATGAAATATCTTCCTGTCAGTGACGGAGTGTCAGATGAATGAAACAAGAGATGGAGACTCCAGAAAAGACAAATAACAGAGGAATAGAAAGAGTATGAAACATGCCAAAGCCTATCACATAAAGAAGGAAGAGTTATAACCTACTGCCAGTTGGTGGAAACTTTTAACAGCTTAACTATTTACTTATTTATTTTCTTAGAAGCTTTGGAAGTACATATATGGATCAGTTATAAGTATATATTTTCATTGTCAGCATAACACAATAATGATCACATACACTACTTAATATCAAACTACATCATTTTTAATTACAATAGCATCAGACATAATTACACATTTTGTATCTAATGCACAGTTTACCAATACATATTTTATTTCTGTTCCACCATACTTACGAACACGACTTGAATTTATTTTGTACCTATGAAGCACATCTTCACTGCATTACGCTGTATGTCCATTTACAATTATTTGAATTTCGTATTTATTCATTTACTGAATAGAAAGTACTTTCTATGAGCAATAGTTTTATTGCTTGCTTAAACTTCTCTTCCAGATTACCGTTTAAATTACGAAATGCTAAACATTTGTACAGTTTTATTGCCATATATTCAGTATGTCTTTCTAGTTTAGCTGTGTTGTATTGTGGAACTCTTGATTTTATTATTTCTCTTGTAGCGAGTTATGTATATCTTCATTTGTGTTGAATTTTTTTATGTTCCCATGCAAACGGTAGTATTTGAATTTTTTTATGTTCCCATGCAAATGGTAGTATTTTATACAACTACACATCCACACACAGATATATATATATATATATATATATATATATATATATATATATATATATATATATATATGAATTTTTTTGCATCACTCAGCTGACCCCATTTCTATCCCATAGGTCATAATATCTTTAAAATACGAGAAACATATAAATTGTTCCTTACATCTACCTATTCTTTTAAAAGCTATTAACCGACATTAATTTTTTCATTGCTTTTACTTACTGTTCCTACTGTTACTGTTTGAAATAAAGATTTACTTGTCTCTTACCTTTTACCTAAAACTCTTTCTAATATTTGAAGTTATATATAAAATGACCAGAAGTACAATGTTCCAACATTTTTTGGGAGTGCATCTGGGGTATTGTTCAGGTATTTCAGCTGAAAATTTTTAGGCCATTGTCAGAGTGAGTTGCTTGCAGGTGATTTAAGGCACTTTACACTGTGGAGTAAACACATTTCAAAGATAACAGTGTTATAAGTTCTTGACATCCAGCTATATGAAATAACCTGCCAGGTTCAATTGTGACTCGATTCGGCAGAGGCTGGCATGTAATTTCTTGATGTCTTATCAGATGAGTTAACTGACTAATTCCATATGTGACTGTTCTCTGCAGAACTTGACACATAGTACCATATGAGTCTGTGGGTGAAAACTGAGATGCTGCCTAAAGCTGTGCAACTAATGAAAAATAAAATTCTGTTACTTCAGTGTTGGTGAAGAATAATGATTATGAAGGAACAGGTTTACATTCTACCAGTGTTTCCCTGCTATTTGTTATTTTTGCATTCATAACCTAGTATTAGGATTGTTAGGCTATCTTCCAACCACACTGGTACGGATATCATTGTGAAAACTGCTGCAAACACAAAGCAACATCTGTTGATAGCCTTGTAAGCCGAAAACCGGTCAACATAATAAATTAATACTGTAGAACAATAACAAACTAGCGCTTTTCATTTATTATAAGGCGAAGAATTTACAAATATCAAAGAAATTGACTGCTAATACGAAGAATACATAATAATGCATTTGAAATCTGAAATAAACTATTGGAAAATGAATTTGTAGTGTGGCACCTCTTAACAAAGACAGACTCGGCAATCAGTAAGGTTTCTCACTACCAGTAGCCATTTTGGTAGTATCAAGAAGTGGAGAGCAACCGAAGTTAATTTTTTCATTCAGTAGATTGGATGGTTTTTTCAAAAAGAATGGTTCACATGGCTCTGAGCATTATGGGACTTAGCATCTGAGGTCATCAGTCCCCTAGAACTTAGAACTACTTAAACCAACTAACCTAAGGATATCACACACATCCATACCCAAGGTAGGATTCGAACCTGCGACCGTAGCGGTCGCGCGGTTCCAGTCTGAAGTGCCTGGAACCACTCAGCCACTCTGGCCGGCTTTTTTTTTTTCAGTGCTAGTAATTCAGTCACGAACAGTTTCTGTTTATTGTCCCCATAGTACAGTACTTTATCGACTATGTAACTTTGATGTAATGATATTGATAACAGTACCTTCACCTCCTCACCATTTTGTGTTTTTTAAAATACGAAGTCTGGCAAAAAATAAAAACTTATAACCCCAAGAAATTTAAAAGTAAATATCCCATCCAGACAAGCTATGAGCTTTCAACTTCACAAACATTATTAAGTAAGACAATACTCCAACACTTTCACACATTGAACATTTACAGAAATGGGCAGTTTTTACCTGGACTGGTTAAGTTACTGATATCCTAGCATATGTGATCATACCTGAGACACAAATATCAAAATTGTTTCCCATTGATGTACAACACCAAGTGATCAAGATGGGCAAATATCAAACAAGTTGTGTAAATGAGAAGTTTGTAAAAGGAGTAACACTCTGTAAAACAAAAAGCATATAGTACAAAAGTACAAAAAGCGAATAATAAAACGTGTGTCTCTTGGTTAAATATGTCCATTGAAGCATGTGAACAATTCGAAAATGTAAACTATGTCAAATAACGCCTACAGATACTGTGCAGTGTGAGCCTGTATTATCTGATGGTTTCTGAATTTACAGTACTCAGTGACATTCTAAAATGTAGCAGCTTCTTTTATTTTATGTTATACATGGTGAAGAACAGTTTACGTCTTATATGTTAATTTTGATAAAAATTAATCATTTGTGAAAGATAATGTCTTTTAAGCACTGGCCCACTTCTTTGGCACACTCATTGATCCTCTGCATGAAGTTTGTCGTCATTCTCTCCAGCATATTACAGGGTATAACATGAATCTCTCAATCAATGACATCCTATAAGTGAAACGGAATGTAACTTACTAATGTATATTTTATTCTTGAGGAAGCCCCACAAGAAAAAGTCACAATTTAGGTTGGGAGGACAGGGTGGCCAGCCAACATCTCCTCTGTTGGATACCACTTTCCACAGAAACAACGTCCTCACTTCAGCCATGCACACAGTCAAAGTATGATCTGTCATACCATCTGTCACATTTCGACGATCTATGCCAAGACGACGAAGTACCAGGATGAGAAATTCATGACATGATCAAATAACCATCAGAGTTCACAGTGACAGTTTCCCCACTTTCTATTAATAAATAAGACCTACAAAACCAAATTTCCCTACCCCAGCTCACACTGAAAGTCACAATGCAATGAGTGCTGCTGCAGTTGGTGACGTTTGTATGGAGACAAGTAACGACAGTTTTGTTTATTAACATTACCGTTTTGGAAAAAATGAGCCTAATCTGACATACAAATCATAATCTGAAGTTCCTCGTTGAACATGTCTCTCATAACTCCAGCAAAAGTGTCCTTTTTACAAAATCTGACGATTCAACTCCTGAACAATCACAGTTTTGTGGGGATTAACGTTCACACTGTGTAAAATGCGTTGGACAAACGAATTTGATAGCTCAATAGAATAAAGATGTCACTTGCAAATTCGGTGAGGCTCTGTTGAACTGCATGATGCATAGCTTCAATGTTTTAAAATGGCGTTGTAGTCTTCATGCTGCCTCACGGTTACTTTTTTTTTACATTGAGAACCCGTCTCACAGTAGTTGTTAACCCATAGCATAATGGTATTACAGGATGGAATTGTGCATAGAACGTTGAATTGTAGACGGAACTTCCTCTGAGTGGTAGTCACAAATTCTGAAGCTTTATAGAATGTATCTACTATGAACACTTTATGTTGCACAGTCCATCTTTTGACGACAACTTAACTGCTCCTATAAGGGAAAACAATAAGTCCAAGTGCGCCGCTCAACTACGCTGATTCAGTCGCTGCCACTCGAGTCAAAAACGTCAGGGAAATGCTGATTTGCCCTATACACACAAAGTCTTCAGATACTGTTCAGCAGTGGTTAGCACACTGGACTCGCATTCGGGAGGACAATGGTTCAATCTCGCGTCCGGCCATCCTGATTTATGTTTTACATGATTTACCTAAATCGCTTCAAGCAAATGCCAGGATGGTTCCTTTGAAATGGCACAGCCGACTTCCTTCCCTAATCTGATGAGACCGATGACTTCGCTGTTTGGTCTCTTCGCCCAGAAAACCAACCCAACCCACTGTTCAGCAAATTACTTCAAGGCATATAGTATGTAAATACTCAAGATTAGAATATTGTAAACATAGTGTACATGAAGTACAAGTACAATAATTTATCAAAACAGAAATTTTTACATCTAAAATAAATATAAGACCAGGCTCTTACTCAATCCACCATATTGATTTTGATGTATTCCACTGTTTCTGCATTATAGTTCGCAGTATGCCACTTTAACACAATTGCACATTGAACATTTACCACAAACACGTCGCCCTTGGTACAATTTCTTATAATTAAATGTTGGTTAATGATGCATTGAACGTAAAAGCTTTCAAGACATCTACATCTACATTGTTACTCTGCAATTCACACTTAAGTGCCTGGCAGAGGGTTCATGGAACCATTTTCATACTACTTCTCTACCATTCCACTTTCGAATGGCTTGTGGGAAGAAGGAACATCTAAATCTTTCCGTTCGAGCTCTGATTTCTCTCATTTTATTATGATAATCATTTCCCCCTACATAGGTGGGTGTCAACAAAATATTTTTGCTTTTGGAAGAGAAAGTTGGTGATTGAAATTTCGTAAATAGATCTCGCCACAAAGAAAACCGCCTTTGTTTCAGTGACTGCCACCCCAGCTTGCATATCATATGAGTGACACTCTCACCCCTATTACGCGATAACACAAAATGAGCTACCCTTCTTTGCTCTTTTTTCGATGTCCTCTGTCAATTCTACCTGGTAAGGATCCCACACCGCACAGCAATATTCCAGCAGAGGATGGACAATTATAATGTAGGCTGTCTCTTTAGTGGGTTTGACACGTCTTATAAGTATTCTGCCAGCAAAGCGCAGTCTTTGTTACACCTTCCCCACAATATTATCTATGTGGTTTTTCCAACTTAAGTTGCTCGTAATTGTAATTCCTAGGTATTTAGTCGAATTGACAGCCCTTAGATTTGTGCGATTTGTCGTATACCAACAATTTATCGGAATACTATGAATGAAGAGTTTAGTGTAATGATTAAGGAAGTGGACTATGGATTCAAAAGAAATAAGTTCATATTCTGCTGTAAACTAAAATTTTGTATCATCTTGGGGTTTTTTAAAACAGTACGATATTCTCTTATTAATGCAACACAAGTGTCTTCTGCTATATTCCATGTTATTTAAATATGCGTTGTCTCAGGAATTATTTCCTTCGGTTTTGTGACTTCTGTCTGATTAGAAAACAAAGGATGAAATGGCTGCAAGTGAAATGACCAGCAATGACATTTGTATTCTTGTATATAACAAATATCTGGCCGATTTCTCCGAAAACGTCGCGATTTCTGTGGCTATGGTTAGGCATGAGCCTAAGAGTGCAGCTTAAATTGCTGCAAGTAAAATACTTAGCTGTTATTTCTGTGATTTCAGAGGGTCCACTCACACATGGAGAAGCCGTTGTCAACGTCACATGCTAGTAGTTAACAAGTGTGCTGTGAATTTGTGACACATGCACACACCACTTACTCGTGCACGTTATTTTGACCTCACACCCAATTAAGACTTGCGTGTATACAATGTGTCTCTCCCCACCACAGAGTCTCTGCAAAACCATTATGGCGGCGGCCCATTGGCACTCACCTCATCAGCTTGCCCACTGCTCCTGCTTCTAATACCACACTTTCGATGAAAAGAAAAGCGTTCCTGAAGAAGAGAAATTTGTAACATCCAGCATCGATTAAAGTGTTAGGAATAGTATATTTATGAGAGTTCTGGCAAAAAGAGCACATCTTTAAAAAAAATTTCGTATTTAACACAAAGATTTTTGTTTTGCTGTTTCCCTCATTCAGAAATTAATCTGTATCCATGAAACAAATTTGAATTTAATTAAAATATTAATTTAATCAATTAAAATTTAATATGCAAAAAACTAAATTAAAAATACACAAAAAATATATGCAAATTAAATAACATGAACAGAACGATTTTCATTTCGTTCACCTCGATAAATAAAATTTAATCCAACAGTATTCCGTAATTTATCATCATGCTCTGTAAAGATTCTAGTATGGGGATCTGGAAGAATAATTTTACATTTATCATCTAAAAGTAATAAGACTTTTTGTCCATATTTAGATATAAAAAATTTCGGCCTTTTAAAACATTGTAAGATTTTCTCAGCTCTGATAATTTAGTGAACACTTGTGCATAACCATTACTATAACTGATAAGTTCATTTACTTGTTTTTTAATGAAGTCATTCATCTTTGTTTTATTTTGCTTTTATTTATATAGAAAAAATATAGATTTGCCAATTTTTTAAATCGAGAATTTCAAAAATGTAAATTTCGAAAATTTTAAAAATCTTGATTGTAAAAAAATTAAAACGTTTCCCCTAATTTTTGAAAATCTTTTTTTCATTTTTAATCTTCTCCATATCTCTGAAAATATTTCAAAAGGAAGAGTAAATATGAAGAGAACACTTTCAAAACATTTTTAAATTTTTTATTGATTTATGAAATTAAAAATGTTCATTTAAGATTCTATACTGTGAATTGTAAGTTACATTCTTTATACCATATATAATTATACATGCAATTGAATCATTTGGTATATTTTCATTAAAAATGCACATAATTCCATTGTTGTTCTTTTGAGTAGTTAAAACATTCATTATTCTAGACATTTTCTTACATAGAAAGGATAATTGTGAATAATATTGAAGTTTCTTTTAACTGGTATATAATTGTGTTATTCTTTTATAATCTCTAAGAGCATAGTAATCTTTTAAAAAGTTATTAGAGGATGAAGATTCCACGATTCTTGAGCGAAAACTTCAGTTCCTTCATTTTTTACACAGATATTTTGCAATTTAACATGATCAAATAAAGAAGAATCACTTAACTGATTGTTTTTCAATTAATTTGGAAAACAACGATACTAAGGTAAGTTATATTAAATTCAACTCAACATGATAATTAGTAACATGTAGTTCAAAATCTGGTAAATTCAATTGTTGGTAGTTCAAAGAGCTTCTTGTTCATATTTAACAAGTGGAACACGAATTCCCATACCTTTTTTAACAATTTCACCTTCCTTTGGAAGTCAAATGTCATTATTAGTTCCATCAAAGAATAGCATCTACTTGTTCTTTTCTTGAACTCCAAGTGAAAATTACTGTTGGATCTCCTTCCCAGATTATTTCTTTGAAATCCTTAAAAAATCCACCAAATAATTCTAATGGATAAAATAATTTAATGTATTTGTTCTTAATTTCATCATTGTTAAGAATATGTCTTTCAATACCTAATTAATTTGATAGAGACAAAATTAAACGAATAAGAGTTGATGAAGAAATAAGTGGAAGTCTATTTTAGACAAAATATTTTTCTTTTTTTAAATTGTAATATAATCAAACTATTTTAGCACATAAATTACTTAAATTTCGATTTACCATCATATGCTAAAAATTCATTCCATCCGTGTAAATAACATCAAATGTCATATAAAGTTGTGATCAATTAGTATAAATAAATTTGTCACTATTATCAACATTAATTTGTTAGGAATGTTTAAATTATTTTTTGTTTACTCATGAACAGGAAATGAGTAATACTGATAACTCTCGATTTTGTCTATGATTTATTAAGGCAAAAATTCATTCAGTCATTTTTAAAATTACTGTTACACATGTCCCATTGAAGTGAATCAACTTGCTATTTTCTTCACTGATAGTAATTATTAAATTTTGAGTGGTATCATAAATTGGAATATTTCGGTTCATAAATTATTGGCTCTTCAGAATCAGCATTTGGTTTATTTCAAGAAATGACATCAGCTTCTGTATGGAAATGATCATTATATATAAAAATCATTCCATCACCTACAACACAATTAATGTTTATTAATTCAAATGGAACAATTTTAGAAAAATTATTAGTAAATTTTATTTCATTTGCTTCAATAACTTTTTTATTAAATCCTAAAATTTGACCAATACAATTCTCTTCAACCACAAACAATTTAATAGCACTTTCAATAACATTACTGTTTAAAATTTTGCCTTCTCAAATGTGCATATTAGTTTTTTTCGATTGAACAAATTTTTCAAACTATATTGATGAACAGAAATTTCTATTATTTCTTCGTTAGCATATAATTTCTTTCTTCTATAAAATTGAAGTTATTAAAGTTGAATAAAAAAGAACTCTTGAAACATTTTTATAAGTTCCTTTTATTGGAAAAGTTAATCGTTTTTAAGAATAGATGAATAATCACTCAGTTGAACTAATATGCTCATTTGTATTTAAAAAAATTAAGTAAGTAAATGACAGATTGGGAACCAAACCCAGTAATACCTGAAAAAGTTAAAAATATACACAGTAAGGTGTTACCAAATTCTATTTGTTGTTCAATAATAGGACCATGTGGTTGTGGAAATATTGTAGCCAGAGTATGGTGAAACTTGGATAAAATTAATCATTTGTATGTTGATTCAAAAAGTTTAGATCAACTAAAATGTCAGTCATTTATAACAAAATCTGAAAAATGTCAAGATAACATTAATGAAAAAATTACTACTTTTATTGAAAAAATGATGAAATTATCCTGTTAGATGACATTTTCATTCTTGAAAATCACGATATAGTTGGAGAATATTTTACCACAGGAGACATAAAGGAAGAGGAGACATAAAAGAATACATGTTATTACTTAGCTCAAACTTATTTAAAAATATCAAAACAATTACTTATAGATAATCCAATTTTTTAAATATTTTCATACAAGATGACACAAATTTAAAACATATTTACAGTGAATTTATTTCAGGTAATTTAAAATTTGACGATTTTAAATAAATGTGTAGTAGACATTGAAGTACAGATAAGATTTGTTTCAGTACAATGGGTATCAAGTCAAATTGGTAATGGTAAATAGAGAGAAAAGATTTTTAAACATTAAAAAGGAACATTAAACGTAAATATTGTACATAGAAACTGAACACAAAATAAAATGATTACTGTATTACTGTCCTTAGCTAATTTTTGAAAATACGATCCAGAGATTGTTAAAAAATAAAGGAAAAAGTAAACTAAAAGAACAATTAAAAGAAGAGTTAAAACATTGTAAATACACCCAAGAACAGACTATGAAATTTTAAAAAAGATCAACCAGTTATTGATGCAACTGAGCAAGTTATAGATTTTTGTCTTATTTCACAATTAGGAAGTTTAGTACAATCAGTACTAAAGATATTCTTTTATATAGATGAAAAATTATTACATAATTTATTATAAAACCCATCCATTATCATTAACATTGAATCCAAGGCCTGATTTTCTTTTTCCTTACATTGTTCCTTTAATTTATTTTTCAGTTAATTTTTCACCAATTGAAGCATATCAAGCACACATTCTTTCTGTTACAGCTAAATGAAGTTTGTTTTCAGTTTCATATCTTTTTTAGTACTTTATTACCTCTATAAAAGTATCAAGTTTACATGCTTCAGCTAGTGTATTTATTCCATGATATTGTGTCAATCTTTCATTTACTTTAGTCCCAGGGCCACACCAAGTGTAACCAAGTAAATGCATTTCAGATTTGAAATTATTAATTGCATCATTAATGAAGCCATTTCCCAAAATGTACCTGGTATATTGCTTACATTTCTAATAAAATTGTTTTTCCTTTTGGATAGTTAATTATAAAATCATTAATTTTATAAGTAATTTTTTTTCAAGTTTTTCATTATGATAATTTTATTTCATGCCAGTTTTCCACAGATTACTGTTATCTATCAGTTTACTGATGAACATCATTCACCCAAGTACGTTCAGCTGGTTTTCCTTCATATGGTTTTACTGAATCTTCACCAACAATTTGAAATGAATCATTAAGATCTCTTCTGAAAAACTAGGATAATAACATTCAAAAATTGTTTTCACCTAATTATTATATTTATTTCCTTTATTTGGTTTTATGTCTTTTGGATCATCATTACATGAATGCAAAATAAACGAAACAAATTGAAAAAGGTAAAAAAATTCAAAGATATAATCAAAAAATGTAATGAAATTTATCTTACTTTGATATAAAATAACTAGTAAAATAATTAGAAAATAAATAATATCGTGCTATTTAAATGATTGATGAATGACCTGACAAAACAAAAAATTTAGAATATGGAAAAGTATAGATACATCATTTTGGTACTCATTGGATTTATTATTGTAAGAATAAAAATATAAACGTTCTTTTTGAGTCATTTGCAGGAAACAGAAGTGGTAAATTATTTAGGAAAAACGATTTATATTATTAATTATTATTATTATATATTATTATTATTATTAATTATATTATTAATATTATTAATACAAAAGGAATCAAAATCTTAACCAACATATTTGTGGTTATTTATGTGTCTATGTTTTAAAACTAGTGTGCATGAATAATTAGTTTAGTGATTCTCAGATTTAATAGATGGACATTTTTGGAAACAAGATAAGTAAACAAATTAATGAAGAATTCAAAATAAAATAGCGTCAGTCAACGCAGTTAATGTGGCAGCATCAATTAATTCAAAATAGAATTTATAATTATACGATTTCATAAAGAATAATGGAACATTTTCACAGGCTCTACGAAATATATTGATTTTAAAGGTAGGAGAATAGAAGACAAAAACATTCCAATAAATGGCTATGATACTGTCACTAAACAGTCGAAAAGGAATACATTAGAAAATCTGAATGTGATAGTATTTTAACGCTGTTGATTAATTAAGTCAGCAAAACGGATTTTAATCTACTTAATAAAACTAATCTAACAAATTACTTTACAAAAAAGAAATAGAGAAAGCTTTTACAGATTAATTTTTCAAAAACGTAAATAACTCCATACTTAAGTAATCTTAATGACAAATTATATGATAAACAAATTGTTTGATTTAATGTTATAACAGGAGTTGAACAAACAATGCACAGTTGCAATGAAAACGATTTTATTCTTAAAGAAGTTGCTCTTACTGATAAAAATTTAAACAGAGATTTCACTATTAATGATTTTAAACTTTCGATAAGTGTTTTTGACAAACTTTGCAAAATAACTAATTTCATCCAACCAATTACAATATTCCATAAATCAAAGATCCTGTTAAAAGAGTTCCGCTAGATGTAAAGTTAATTATATTTGGTGAAATAATTTAAATCACATCTACTGTTTGAAGAGTAAAAAGGTTACTGAAATACATAATCCTTGTAGAACAACAACTAAGATGGAAAACAAAGAAGTGATGGAATTTGTCCAATTTGTAATAAAAAATAAAAAAATTGTTAAAACAGTTATAGGCTATGGATTAATTAGTTTTGATTAAATTATTAGTAAATTACATAAATCAATGAGAAAAATATTAATAGAAAAAATGTAATTTCTTTTGGAGTAGTTTGTTTATGGGAAGTTGATTTAGTCGAAAAGGATTCTGGTAAATTAAAAAGAATTCATAAATAAATAAAGGATACAATATTTATTAACTGGCATAGATGCTTTTTCAAAATTTTATAATGGGCTATTCCACTTTAAGAAAAACAGGTAAAAATGTGTTGATTCTTTTGAAAAAATATTTGAGTCAAGAAATCCAAAAATTTTACAAACAGATAGTGGTAAAGAATTTTATAGTAAAGAACTTGAAGAATTAATAAAAGCTAATATTAACTATTATTTAACTTTTAATTAAAGAAAAGCTTATGTTTTTGAAAGATTTTAATAAACATTAAAATAAACAGTGTGGGAAAAAATTTAGTTGATACAGTTAAAAATCTTGCTGTGTGTATAACAAAATATTCAACAATAAAAATTAACCCAAAATATAGAAAATGAAAAAATGTTATTTAAACCTGTTCATGTAACTAATTATTTAGACAATAATGCTAAATATAAATTTGGTGATAAAGTAAGAATACATTGAAAGGAATTATCGAAAAAGGATATATAGCAAATGGGTCATCCCAGATGTATGAAATTGGAGATGTTATTCATTATAATTCAATCATATTTAAATTGAAAGATGTAAACAATGAAGAAATAGAACGAAATTTTTATAAACAAGATCTATTAACATTTAATTTTCCAGATGTTTAACTTGACACAAAAGTTTTAAATGAGAAAGGTAATAAAGTATACATTGCATGGTTAGGTTTTCATAATTCACACACTAGTAGGGGAAATAAAAGTAATGTAACTTTTAAAAATAATAGCAAAAAGTTGTATATGTAATTGGAGTTAGTTATTGAAAATTTAAACATGTTTGGTACTTAATATAATATTCAATCAGCTTAATGTTTTATTTGAGAATATATTATATTTTTGCTATTCAAATAAAGGTTAACGAAATGACCTAATATAGGAATTATTTGAAAATTTTAAATTTGGAATAAGATTTAGTGGTGGTTATAATTTTTTTTTATTTTTATTATTTAATTTTATATTATTGTGGCTGTTACAAGTCTGAATCAAATTAACATTATCTTTGGCTAACTGAGTCTTCAATTAAATCCACAAAAATTATGTACTTGAAAAATCATGTAAAAATATTTTTAAATATCGAAATTGGAATTTAATTACCACAATCATGATTCATATTTTTTATCTAGGCTCCTCTACCAGGACTGTCTGTTGACGAATACAATTTTGGGATGTGATTTACACCTAAAAGCTGTCATACTTTGTTTTGTGAAAAGTGAAATTTTAGATGGAGGCTCGATTCTGAAAGCAAACCAAACGTATTACACTGATTGGTTTCATTAATGAGTGATCATTCACTAACAGATACCCCACACAAAGTAAGCCACATTTAATTATCAAATTCATCAAAAAATCTGAGGAAAAAAGGTTTCATTTGTCGTAATAGCAAACAAAATTAAATAGATATTATTATACAAAATCAGCACAAATATAAAATCTCTACGAAAGATAGACCAAGCAATATAGTTTATGACTGTACCAGACAATGGCTGACCAGGAAGAGAAGAAAAACTAAAATGTTGCATGTCCTTGTTCGCTTAAATTACATGATAATCACAGTGTCTTTTGTCAGTGATAAAATCGTCTCATCGCCACTGAACGAAAACACATAGTCACGAAATCCGCTAACACTTGGGGAAACATTATACAGCCCCATAAATTTTCAAAACTTTGTCAAGTCTTTGTAAAAAGTTTTAAAAATTTACCTCAGTTTATTGACTTTTAGTTTTTAGATTGTCCTTTTTTTCATCATTTTATTCGTTTGGGCTGGAGTGTGTTTTTGCTTTGCCAGGAATGTAATTTGCCTTCCCATTCAGGTGCAGCCCTACTGTAACCTGTTGAAACGACAGGAAAGGCATAGGCATCCAGTTCCTTTTTCGTACACAATGTTTTCTCATGAAATTTTAATAACATTACCCATTGACAAAATAAGTTCATTTAGTACAATTAATCAGGATGAACAAATTACATCATTAGAAAAGAACATTAAGGTCGGAAATGAGCACTTTTTACAGTTATTTGTCCTTGTGATTTTACTTTGAGTTTTCAAATGTTCATATTAAACACTTAGGAATTTCTTACAGAAATACATGTGGTTTTGCAACAGTTTACAAAATTCACTCAGTTGAACATTAGTCATTCTTGCTCAATGGTTGTAAGGGCGATGGCGATGCATTGTAGGTGAAGTCAGTCGTGCTGCAGCATTCGCCGTTGCTGTGATGTACAGCGGTCATGGCGGCGTGCTCGCGATGTTGACAAATCTGCATACGTGTGAGCCATGACGATCTGTGTTGTCTGTGATGGACCAAGAAGATTGCAGAGTTCTGGACCCATTGTACTCGACAGAATCCATTCAGCTCAGGATACAGGCATTAAATGAAACGTTCATAGATGGCGTCCAGTGACACAATTTTTAATACATATTCCCTAAAAAGAATTTTTATTAGTACATAGTTGTAACAACTTGCAACACTAATTTACATCAGTTGGTTCAGTGATAGCTGTATGTTACATACTACACATGTTTGCATTGTGATACAAAAGGTCTAATGTGTCGTTTTTGTTCATGCACTGTACTGTTAGTTGACATCAACACCGTCACTGCACAAACACATTCATGTTAGTTTCGGTTTCTGCACATTCATTGGTGTCCTCAGAATGCCATACATTACACACGTTTGCAAAGTGTTTATCAAAGTTTTCGTTTCTTAAGCACTTAGCTTCACATCGGCGTGTAATAGTCACTCATGACATCACATTCATTAAGTTACAGCGCTACAGTCTGTCCCACAGATTATGTGTGATACACACTATCTGAGTTTCAAGTAACAATGCTTCACTGTGTTCCACTTCAGCAGAATATAACATCCCTTCAAAGCTGCTATCTGGGTTGTTGTTGTTGTGGTCTTCAGTCCTGAGACTGGTTTGATGCAGCTCTCCATGCCACTCTATCCTGTGCAAGCTTTTTCATCTCCCAGTACCTACTGCAACCTACATCCTTCTGAATCTGCTTAGTGTGTTCATCTCTTGGTCTCCCTCTACGATTTTTACCCTCCACGCTGCCCTCCAATACTAAATTGGTGATCCCTTGATGCCTCAGAACATGTCCTACCAACCGATCCCTTCTTCTGGTCAAGTTGTGCCACAAACGTCTCTTCTCCCCAATCCTATTCAATACTTCCTCATTAGTTATGTGATCTACCCATCTAATCTTCAGCATTCTTCTGTAGCACCACATTTCGAAAGCTTCTATTCTCTTCTTGTCCAAACTATTTATCGTCCATGTTTCACTTCCATACATGGCTACACTCCATACGAATACTTTCAGAAATGACTTCCTGACACTTAAATCAATACTGGATGTTAACAAATTTCTCTTCTTCAGAAACGCTTTCCTTGCCATTGCCAGCCTACATTTTATATCCTCTCTACTTCGACCATCATCAGTTATTTTGCTCCCCAAATAGCAAAACTCCTTTACTACTTTAAGTGCCTCATTTCCTAATCTAATTCCCTCAGCATCACCCGACTTAATTAGACTACATGCCATTATCCTTGTTTTGCTTTTGTTGATGTTCATCTTATATCCTCCTTTCAAGACACTGTCCATTCCATTCAACTGCTCTTCCAAGTCCTATACTGTCTCTGACAGAATTACAATGTCATCGGCGAACCTCAAAGTTTTTATTTCTTCTCCATGAATTTTAATACCTACCCCAAATTTTTCTTTTGTTTCCTTTACTGCTTGCTCAATATACAGATTGAACAACATCTTTTGACAATGTTGACTGGAATACTCTCTTTCAAATTCTGAAGGTGGCAGGGGTAAAACGCGGGAGCGAAAGGCTATTTACAATTTGTACAGAAACCAGATGGCAGTTATAAGAGGAAGCAGGGGTTGGGAAGGGAGTAAGACAGGGTTGTAGCCTCTCCCCGATGTTGTTCAATCTATCTGGGTGAGTAGACAAATTAAGTTCACTCGCCACTAAGAGTGCCATCCGTAATCGACATTACTGCAAAGTGTTTGTATTTATTTCACCAGGCAAAATGTTATTATCACATGTATAACTTCTCTTGATAACACATATTTCTCTTTGCTCTGGTATGAAGAGCCGCCCCATGAAATGCAAATTTACATGCACTTCTTCACCACTGACAGTGATTGACAACTTATTACTTAACCTCTGTTGGTACATGTCAGCTTTCTTACAAA
Organism: Schistocerca piceifrons; assembly: GCF_021461385.2. Taxonomy (NCBI): domain Eukaryota; kingdom Metazoa; phylum Arthropoda; class Insecta; order Orthoptera; family Acrididae; genus Schistocerca; species Schistocerca piceifrons. The sequence goes on from NC_060144.1 coordinate 511,237,431, forward strand.
TGTGCTTAGAGGAAAATCACACAGCTTATGTGTTTTGTAATAGGTACTAACTGTATGGTTTATATAGTGTTTATGTGCTGTAACTTCCTAAATATTTCCTCTTACAATTCTTCATGACATTAATTTCGTTGTGTGGCTTGCTTTACAGTATTTTTCGGTATGTAATGTGAGTTTAGACATTACTACTGGAGCTAAGAACATCACTGACTGTTTTTACCTCACACAATCTGGTGTGTATCTTTGAAATTAGTTGCAAGAATTAGTGCAGAATACGAATCTGCATATGGCACAATGTTGCCATTTCATTACTATCGAACTAAAATCTGTATAGTGTTATCACTTCAGTTTAAAATTACAATCCACAGTAGCTTGCTGTTTATTTTTGCAAACTTTATGCTAGGCATAAACAGAAAATTATTTTATACTACAAATCATTGCATCTGTTCAACACTTAAAACGTAACGATAGAAAAACTTTATCATCTGTATGTCTTCTGCCTTACTTTCTTTACTTAGAATTGCACAACAAAAGAAATGGAATAATTGCATCCATAAAAATATTATTACGATTACATCAAAATGAGATTCTTGTCGCATTCCTTTTCATAGTATTAATGAAATGATTTTGCTTAAAAGATTATTCCTGATCTTCTATTAGTAATGTGAAAGTTTCTTGTTCAGCAAAAGGTTTACTTACGATCTACTTATGAAAATGACGAAAATAAAATTGTCTTAAGACTACTATGTACAGTAGTGGACACTACATCAGACTCGCCACAGCCAGAAAACGTCCATTAGCCAAAGTGTTTCTTAAGCCACCTAGGAATGGGAATGCTCGCACTTGTGTATAGGCAAATGGCTGTTATTTGCATTCCTGTAAACGTGATTTGGATCGAAAGCGTAGCTACGATTAATATGCTGACGTATCGACTGCAACTAGAACATTTCGATTGAAGAGTAGGGGTAATTAATCATGCGGCCCTCATCTTCAGTAACTGTCGTGCTATTTTCGTTCAAATGCTGCAAATGGCTCTGAGCACTATGCGACTTAACTTTTGAGGTCGTCAGTCGCCTAAAACTTAGAACTAATTAAACCTAACTAACCTAAGGACATCACACACATCCATGCCCGAGGCAGGATTCGAACCTGTGACCGTAGCGGTCGGTCGGTTCCAGACTGTAGCGCCTAGAACCGCACGGCCACTCCGGCCGGCCTATTTTCGTTGTTAGGACTTAGTCACCTAAATCGGTAAAGATGGAACCCTACTAGTCTCACTTCCTTGGCCGTCTATCTGTCTACCCAACCCTTAAAACCCGTTTACCTCGAGTACGGATAGGCATAATAAGCGGAATTGTATCGCACTTCCTGCGGTATACAGTCCTTGGTGGTGTAAAAAAGTGAGCTTCTATGTCACCGCAATCTAAAGATACGGCAGTTTATGTAAAGAAAATTTACGCGAAAGGTCAAAAAATGGCTCTAAGAACTATTCGGCCAAACTGCATAGGTCACCAGTCCCCTAGACCTAGAACTACTTAAACCGCCGGCCGTTGTAGCCGAGTGGTTCTAGGCGCTTCAATCTGGAACCGCGCGACTGCTACGGGTGTGGATGTGTATGATGTCCTTACGTTAGTTAGGTTTAAGCAGTTATAAGTTCTAGGGGACTGATGACCTCAGATGTTAAGTCTCATTGTGCTCAGAGCCTTTTGAACCATTTTGAACTTAAACCTACCTAACCTAACACACATGCATGCCCGGGGAATGATTCGAACTGACGATGCAAGCAGCCGCGCGGTTCCTGAGTGAAGTGCCTAGAACCTCTCGGCCTCCGCACCCGGCGAAACCCCTTGCACCTAATGTATAATGATAATATATACTATCTAGTGACGATAAACTGTATTCACCAGCAACTCAGATCGTTTTACCACGGAACTTTTACGAAGCTACATTCAAATTTTGTTCGAAGTCGTCTTTAATATCCACTTATAAACACCCTAGGAACGTCATCTGCGATATTCACTTCTGAAGACGCTGGCAGATACTGCAGTACCGTAACAAGTAGTTAAGAATTTATTGTTATTGGTCCATGCATGACATTTTATTTCAGCAGCAAATAATGAACAAAATATAAATAAACAGCAAACAACATCGATGTTCATATCAAATGTAACTCACATGTCGCAATTACAACATAATTTCGTTGTGACATCTACATGACTACGTCTAAAGGATTTCTTTGCAGTCCAGTCTTACGTGCCTGACAGAGGGCGTCACGAACCACCTTCGGACTATTTCTCTACCGTGCCACTCTTTAACAGCGTGCGGGAAAAAGGACCACTTCAATCTTTTCTTGCGAACCCTGAATTACATTATTACTATGGTCATTTCTTCCTGTGTAAGTTCCCGAGGAAATAATGTTTTGGCATTTAGAGCAGGTGTTGGTGATTGAAATTTCGTGGAAAGATCTCGCGGCAACGAGAAACGCTTTTGTTTTCATGAATGTCACCCAAACTCGCTTATCAAATCTGGGACTCTCTCCCCTATTTCGTGACATTACAAATCGTGCTACTGTTCCTTGGACGTTTTTGGCGTGCACCGTCAATGACGTCTGTCAAGGATCCCATAACGTGCAGGAATACGATAGCAATGGACGGACAAACGGAGTGCAGGCAACGTTTTCAGTAGACCTGTTGCGTATTCTTAGTGTGCGGCCAATAAAGCGCAGTCTTTCGTTTGCCTTCCCCACAAAAGTACGTTTGCGTTCGTTCCAGTTTAAGTTTTACTAAGTACTGAGATGAATTGACAGTATTTTGACTTGTTTTTTGTCATGTAACCGAAAGTTAATTATTGTTACTGGACGCAGCTTTCGTGTTTAATGTATTCCTCGTTCAATTGAGTACACTCCTCGTACACCACACGTAACTGTTTCAAAGTATTAAATTGTTACTGATGTTACTAAGTTGCAGTGATCGTCTAAACTTGCCATTTTGAAACAAAGGAAAATATTATAGCGAAATATGGCAACTAAGAAGCGGACTATCCAAATAACCAAATATTTCCGGTTCAAGTCGTTGCAGTAGGTCTACTACACAATAACGTAAATCAGGATCAAAGTGTATTAGTAGATCTTTATCAGGAAAACCAGTCCTCATAATGCGAACTGCCACTACAAGAACGAGAGTTTCCAAACACGTCAATGAGTAGTCGAGGAAAGTGGACACATTCTGTGTACTGAATCACAACGCACGCGACTTACGAGGGGACCCGCCAAGTGTCATACCCCAATCTTGCTGAAATTTTGCTCAGTGAAAGAGGGGACAAAATAAGCTAGCATGTGTCTCGACTTATCTGCATACACTCGACCGCTTCTGAGAAAACGACGGTCAAAGTCTTCAAAGCGCTGTTGTTATAGTGTAGATACCTTTTAGCGTGGAAGGATTCACTTGAAGCGGTGGCTCAGCGACTTCAGAACTTTGCGCTGCTAATTCAAAACCCGGTTGTTCCTTTTTTTCCCCCCTCACTCTCTGAATTACCTACGAATGTTTATTCTAATTTATGTTGAAACGAGGTTGTCGTTATTCGTCAATTAATTAGCTGTGTAATGAAAGAAGTTAAAAAAAATAAACGAATGAGAAAACGATGTGAAATATTTGTGAATGTACTTGCAACCTTACAGGCCGTAAGGAGGTTCAAAAACATTTCACATTATTTTCTCATTCGTTTATTTCTTTTTAATTCATTAATTACACAGAAAGTTAACTGACGAATAACGACAACGTTATTTCAACATAAATTGGAAAAAACATTCGTAGATATTTCTGATAGAGAGGGAGGAAAAAATAATTAAAAAAACAGTATGGTCTCGAACTCGGGAATCAAAGTTAAGAAGGAACGACAGTAGTCACTGAGACACCGCTTCAATTGCATTCTCGGGCGCAAAAGGTATCTACATTATAGCAACAGCGCGTTCATAACTTTGACCGTCGTTTTCTCGGAAACGGTCGAGTGTCTGCAGATAAGCAGAAACACATGTTCGCTTATTTTGTCCTCTCCTTCACTGTGCAAAGTTTCCGGACAATCAGCCTATGGCACCTGGCGAATTCCCCTCGTTAGTCGAGTCGCTTCTTATGACCGGCGAGAGCTATGTATGCCTCAGAGTAAACTGCGCCACTTGGAAACACGGCGAGCGAGGTAAACATGTTTTCCTTCTTATAAGGCAACCTTCTACAGCTAAAACTTACGGAGTGTTCTTCAGGTTGCCTCAGATTTTTCAGAAATGTTTCTTGCGCTAGGCCTGCCGTATATGCAAAAGGTAAACATTTCATTTCATTTCATGGATTATTTAGCAGGATAAGACATGACAAGTGCGGACAAGTCCCTTCCGAGAAAAATTACAGATTCAAAGTTGCTCCACTATGTAATGACACGGGTACGGGCTTGCGATCTCTCGTTTATGCCATCGAATTCCGTGTTACACATACTCGGCCATTGCGTTTCCTACTAGCGCTGTTTTCACAGCAGATACTAACCGCGACGAATCATTCAGTCAACGCTAAATGGCCCATCTGGCTGAGGCAGACTAGAGCGCTATAATAGCACTCCATGCAGAGGGATTTTCAAATGGCTATATAGCAAGAACCATTGGTCTTCACAAGTCGACGGTAGCCATGTGGATTACAAGAAAGCAAGAGGGTGGTAACCTGAATGTAAGCTGTTAATATCATCTGGTGTTGCTAAAAAGTTATTCACTTCTGGTGAATGGTTTTCTGTGCAGTTCATTTGAGATAGAATAACCAAAATATATTTCATGTTGCAGAAGAGGAAGGACGCCTAATTCATCGATACTGAAATAAAATGTCATGCATGGACCAATAACAATAAATTCTTAACTGCTTGTTACGGTACTGCAGTATCTGCCAGCGTCCTCAGAGGTGAATATCTCAGATGACGTTCCTAGGGTGTTTATAAGTGGATATTGCAGACGACTTCGAACAAAATTTGAATGTAGCTTCGTAACAGTTCCGTGGTAAAACGATTTGAGTTGCTGGCGAATACAGTTTATCCTCACTAGACAGTATACATTAACATTATACATAATACATACTTAATCATGATACATACTTAATCATAGCTAACACTTGGTTCAAGAGTCATAAAATAAGGTTGTATACATCGACGAAGCCTAGAGATACTGACAGGTTACAGATAGATTATATAATGGTAAGACAGAGATTTAGGAACCAGATTTTAAATTGTAAGACATTTCCAGGGGCAGATGTGGACTCTGACCGCAATCTATTGGTTATGAATTGTAGATTAAAACTGAAGAAACTGCAAAAAAGTGTCAATTTAAGGAGATAGGACCTGGATAACTGACTAAACCAGAGGCTGTAAGGATTTCAGGGAGAGCATTAGGGAACAATTGACACGAATGGCGGAAAGAAATACAGTAGAAGAAGAATGGGTAGCTTTGAGGGATGCAAGAGTCAAGGCAGCAGAGGATCAAGTAGGTAAAAAGACGAGGGCTAGTAGAAATCCTTGGGTAACAGAAGAAATATGGAATTTAATTGCTGAAAGGAGAAAATATAAAAATGCAGTAAATGATGCAGCCAAAAAGGAATACAAACGTCCCAAAAATGAGATCGACAGGAAGTGCAAAATGGATAAGCAGGGATGGCTAGAGGACAAGTGTAAGGATGTAGAGGCTTATCTCACTAGGGGTAAGATAGGTACTGCCTACAGGAAAATTAAAGAGACCTTTGGAGAAAAGAGAACCACTTGTATGAATATCAAGAGCTCAGATGGAAACCCAGTTCTAAGCAAAGAAGGGAAAGCAGAAAGGTGGAAGAAGTATATAGAGGGTCTATACAAGGGCGATATACTTGAGGAGAATATTATGGAAATGGAAGAGGATGTAGATGAAGATGAAATGGGAGATATGATACTGCGTGAAGAGTTTGACAGAGCACTGAAATACCTGAGTCAAAACAAGGCCCCAGTAGTAGACAATATTCCATTAAAACTACTGACAGCCTTGGGAGAGCCAGTCCTGACAAAACTCTACCATCTGGTGACCAAAATGTGTGAGACAGGCGAAATACCCTCAGACTTCAAGAAGAATATAATAATTCCATCCCTAAGAAAGCAGTTGTTGAGAGATGTGAAAATTACCGAACTATCAGTTTAATAAGTCGCAGCTGCAAAATACAAACACGAATTATTTACAGACGAATGGAAAAGTTGGTAGAAGTCGACCTCGGGAAAGATCAGTTTGGATTCCGTACAAATGTTGGAACACGTGAGGCAATACTGACCGTACGGCTTATCTTAGAAGCTAGATTAAGAAAAGGAAAACCTACGTTTCTAGCATTTTTAGACTTAGAAAAAGCTTTTGACAATGTTGACTGGAATTCTCTTTTTCAAATTCTGAAGTTGGCAGGGGTAAAATACAGGGAGTGATAGGCTATTTACAATTTGTACAGAAGCCAGATGGCAGTTGTAAGGGTCGAGGGACATGAAAGGGAAGCAGTGGTTGGGAAGGGAGTGAGACAGGGTTGTAGCCTCTCCCTGATGTTATTCAATCTCTATATTGAGCAAGCAGTAAAGGAAATAAAAGAAAAATTCGGAGTAGGTATTAAAATCCATGCAGAAGAAATATAAACTTTGAGGTTCGCCGATGACATTGTAATTCTGTCAGAGACAGCAAAGGACTTGGAAGAGCAGTTGAACGGAATGGATAGTGTCTTGAAAGAAGGATATAAGATGAACATCAACAAAAGCAAAACGAGGATAATGGAATGTAGTCGAGTTTACTCGGGTGATGCTGAGGGAATTAGATTAGGAAATGAGACACTTAAAGTAGTAAAGGAGTTTTGCTGTTTGGGGAGCAAAATAACTGATGATGGTCGAAGTATATAAAATGTAGACCGGCAATGGCAAGGAAAGCGTTTCTGAAGAAGAATGTTAACATCGAGTATGGATTTAAGTGTCAGGAAGTCGTTTCTGAAAATATTTGTATGGAGCTGGCCGCGGTGGTCTAGCAGTTCTAGGCACGCAGTCCGGAACCGCGCGACTGCTACGGTCGCAGGTTCGAATCCTGCCTCGGGCATGGATGTGTGTGATGTCCTTAGGTTAGTTAGGTTTAAGTAGTTCTAAGTTCTAGGGGACTGATGACCTCAGAAGTTAAGTCCCATAGTGCTCAGAGCCATTTGAACCATTTGTATGGAATGTAGCCATGTATGAAAGTGAAACATGGACGATAAATAGTTTGGGCAAGAAGAGAATAGAAGCTTTCGAAATGTGGTGCTACAGAAGAATGCTAAAGATTGGATGGTTAGATCACATAACTAATGAGGAGGTCTTGAATAGAATTGGGGAGAAGAGGAGTTTGTGGCACAACGTGACTAGAAGAATGGATCGTATGGTAGGACATGTTCTGAGGCATCAAGAGATCACCAATTTAGTACTGGAGGGCAGCGTGGAGGGTAAAAATTGTAGAGGGAGACCAAGAGATGAATACACTAAGCAGATTCCGAAGGATGTAGGCTGCATTACGTACTGGGAGATGAAGCAGCTTGCACAGGATAGAGTAGAATGGAGAGCTGCATCAAACTAGTCTCGGGACTGAAGACCACAACAACAACAACAACAACATATACATGAGGTGAAAAGGGTTTCGCCGGGTTCGTTAACCGAACGGTTCTAGGTGCTTCAGTCACGAACCGCGCTGCTGTTTGTGCCGTCAGTTCGAATCATTCCCTGGGCATGGATGTGTGTTAGGTTAGGTAGGTTTAAGTAGTTCTAAGGTATAGGGTACTGGTGACCTATGCAGATTGGTCACATAGTTCTTAGAGCCATTTTTTGAATTTTCGTGTAGATTTTCTTTACATAAACGGCCGTATCTTTAGATTGACATAGAAGCTCACTTTTTTACACCACCAAGGGCTGTATACCGCAGGAAGTGCGATACATTTCCGCTTATTATGTCTACCCGTACTCGAGGTAAACGGGTTTTGAGGGTTGGGTAGACTGATAGACGGCCAAGAAAGTGAGACTAGTAAGGTTCCATCTTTACCGATTTAGATGACGAAATCCTAACAACTAAAATAGCTACGAAAGTTACTGAAGATGAGGGCCGCATAAATAATACCCCCTACTCTACATTCGAAATGTTCTAATTGTAGTCGATACTTCAGCATATTCATCGTAGCTACGCTTTTGATAGATACGTTTACAGGAATGCAAATAAAATCCATTTGCCTATACACTTGTTATTCAGATTCTATTAATACCACCGCGTTTTAAAAGTGCAAGGATTCTCATTGCTAGCTAGCTTAAGAAACACTTCGGCTAATGAACGTTTTTGGCTGTCGCGAGTCTAATGGAGAATTCGAAACATTGTAGAATACGTTTGGCAGCTATGTAGCCCTTTATTTCCTGGGGTGGAGCAGAATTATCCTACTAAATTTACTCGCTAATAACAATATTTTGTTATTTCGATAAACATCCCTAATGATTGTCACATAAGCAGTGAAATAAAGATAGGAAATTCATGTTTGTGAGTCCAGAAAGCTCTATGCAACAGAAACTGCAGATCATTTTGCCATTTTCATTGCGAAATTCCCGGCTTATTCATGTCTGGGGTAATAATAGTGGGCTGTTTCCTTGGGTTTGTCTGCTAGCGTTGTGAAAGGTGTTGGCTACTGCAAGGGAGGTCTGCTTTGTTTTCGGTTCTAATCTCGATGGAGGCAGATAGACTATCAGTAAAGCAATTTCAAGAAATTCTCGCGCCCCCAATACGTTTTATTGCTACCTTTATTCTATACCAGCGCCCTGTGGATGTTAATATGAAACACTTGTAGAATTTCATACAAGTGTGGCACTGAATTATTTTTAACTGAATTTCGTTCTGAATCTGCAAGCATTGCTACATTTGCATACTTTCATGGTAGGTCAGCAACGGTAATCCAGTATGACTGGTGTGAACATTGACACAGACCGTTTCGCCGCTGAATGTGTAATATATTTTGCTAATTCGTAACGACTCGGGGTACCTTGTCTTACTAAAACAGTTATGTTATCTCGATAAGCTGAAATTCATTTACATTAGTACGGTTCATACTAATTAGCGTGTCTTCTTTCATTTATATCTTATATTTACGTGTTGCGTTTAACACACTAATCAGCATTAATATAGTCTTACACAGGATTGAAAACAGTCTGACAAAGTTCAGATAGTTTTTAAATTTCACGCCTGTGCATGGTATGTTGGTAGCACTTCGTCGCCTTGCCTGTTATGCTGTGTAGCAGACTTTAGAACTCTTCCGATCGGCAAACTAAAAGGCGAGAGGTCTCGCTCGTTTTGTCCACGACTTTACACTGTGAAATGTCTTACATACTAACACATTTACAAATTCTCATATTGTTTACATAGCTACATCCAGTCTAGAAAATGTTTACTCAGTAAAATATTTCTTTATAATCTGGTTTAGCCACTGCGCGTAGTGAACTACTGTATAGTGACATGGATGGTTCTAATATGCGACGGATTTCATTTGATACAGCTTCTCTGTGGGCCCACGGGACAGAATAGGTATAGTGGCAAAAGTTTCGTGAGACTTTACTTGCATTGTACACACATATCCTTTAATTATACTGGGCTTTTCATCAAAAACAGGTGCATCTTTGTTTAAAAGGTCAATCAGTTCGTTTTGTTGTACAGTGTTTAAATAAACTGATTCATAAACTTTGCTTTGTGTTTCATGTCTGCAAGACTGGACATCAAATTGCTGTTGACTGGGCTGTGTTTGATCTGGCAACATGGGAAACTGACTGTCACATAAAATTACATCTGGTTTTATGTATTTGATCCGGACTCCTTGACATAACTTACTGTGAATCAGTCTGTCTTTAATGAGTGGTGGGGCTATCCCCTTACTATTCACTTTTAATGCTTATTTGCCACATGAAAGGTCAATTATGGAAAATCTTTCTTGTAAGAAATCTATTCCTCATGTGCAGCTCACTGATAAACCTTCACAAATCTGGAATGTGCTCTCCATAGCTCCATTATCTGCCTCAACTAATACATGAGTCTGAATACATACTCCCTTTGACTTGTTTCCAAATGCACCGATGATCCTACAATTGTATACCAGCAGGTTATGTGGTGCCTGAATTTCACAAATCTTATTGTAGAATTCAAAATACATACAATTTGTAGCCGTGCCCATGTCAACGGTAACTGTGGTTGGTATTCCACCTATTACTGTGTGAAATGAAGCTTGGATTGTTTCCTTCTCGAAGTTCATCATTCAGATTTTTGCCCTGATTACATCTTATCAAATACACATTCCCACGACATTTGCCCCATGCATTGGTGGGCATTGTGGAGGATAAAAATCGTAGAGGGAGACCAAGAGATGAATACACTAAGCAGATTCAGAAGGATGTAGGTAGCAGTGGGAGATGAAGAAGCTTGCACAGGATAGAGTAGCATGGAGAGCTGCATCAAACCAGTCTCAGGACTGAAGACCACAACAACAACATCTGCTTGGTTACAACATTGACAGCTTTGGGCAAGTACTTGTATGTTTTTCGCATTTCCTCAAATTCATCACTAATATTTTTGAAGTTAGTTTCAATGTTACTGACACTGGACTCGCATTCGGGAGGACAACGCTTCAATCCCGCGTCCGGCCAACCTGATTTAGGTTTTCCGTGATTTCCCTAAATCACTCCAGGCAAATGCCATGATGGTTCCTCTGAAAGGGCGTGGCCGACTTCCTTCCCTAATGCGATGAGACCGATGACCTTGCTGTCTGGTCTCCTTCCCCAAAAACAACCCAACTCAATGTTACTGAATTTTCTATCAAAGTCGTCACGAATTTGTGTGGCAACATTTTCTTGTATCTGATGGGCTATGGCGCTCAAATTTTTGTTTAATAATGTGGTTATATTATTTTGAATTTGAGTGGCCGCAGTTTGCAGTTTTCTATTCAAGCTGAAAGTCACATTTTGAAGTTTTGCTTCTCAACTACCAGTCATACTAGTTTTGATTTCAGTGGCTGCAGTTTGCAGTTTTGTATCTACATTGTCAGTCACATTTTGTAGTTCTACATCTAAATTGTCAGTCACATTTTGTAGTATTGCATCTAAACTGTCTGTCACATTTGTAGTTTTGCATCTAAACTGTCTGTTACATTTTTCTGAACTTCTATAAAGTATGCATTTTGTTCATGAACAGCATGATATAAAACTTGCATCTGTTCTCTGAAAAATGTGAACAGTTAAGCGAAATTAGTAGGTACTGATTCACTCTTGGTGGGTTCTTCGGATGTTCGGTCGTAGTTGCATTTTCACCCGCCGATAATTCATTATTTTGAGTTTCGCAACTCGCCATATTTTGCTCGTAACTGTGTACATCTGACACTACTCCACGTGGTGTAGCCATTTTAAAGTTTATACCAACTGTGACGATGAATTATAAAAAAAAGACACCTCACTGAATTTAATGAAATTGGTCGTTAATTCTACTCAAGGTGCACAATACAAAAGTTATTTTATAAGAATTATTGTTAATAGATAGCGATTTACGATAAAACAATCTAGTGACGATTCTCAGTCGTTCTAGAAAGCGGCCATCTTGCCGACATTTCGTTTTGCAAAATTCACCAAAAAATTAGCAGGCTATTATGAGCAACGTTTTTTGGAATTTAACACATCCTAACAGATTTTTGCACACCAGGGCAAAGGAAAACAGTAATCTCCTTACCTGCTTTCTTACTGCGCTCCAGCAACGTCTCGGGTCGTGTTTTTTTCTTTTAAGGATCGTGCTCCACGTCTCATATTACCCAGTTTGTTGAAATTGTCTCGTATCTCGTTACAGTGGTTTTTCATGTAACAAAAGTATACATTTTTTTAGATACCACAATTTTAAATAATACATTTACATACATATGTACATACATAAGTAAGTCCTATAGTAAGGGAGCATTTTTAGTGCTGGTTTTAAATTATCATTTATTTTAATTTTTTATTATTTAATTTTATATTATTCTGGCTTTTAAAATGTTTGAACTCAAATGCAATCTGATTCAAATTCAGATTATCTTTGCTTAACTAAGTCTTCAATTAAATCAAGAAAAATTGTGTTCTTAAAAAATCATGTAAAAATGTTTTAATATTGAAATTGGAATTTAATTACCATCATCATGGTTCATATTTTTTAGTTAAGCTCTTCTACTGGGACTGTCTGCTGGTGAATACAGTTTTGGGACGTGACTTATGCCTAAAAGCTATCAAACTTTGTTTTCTGAGAAAAAAAATTTTAGATGCAGGTTTTACTCTGAAAGCAAACCAAATATGGTAGACTGATTGCTGCCATTAATAAGTGATCATTCACTAACATACATCCCAACACAAAGTAAGCCACATTTAAGTATCAAATTCATGAATAAAGCTGAGGAAAAAAAGTATGATTAGTCGTGATAACAAATACAATGAAATTAAATAGGTATTATTATGCAAAATGAGCACAAATAACAATATCTCTACATAACATAGATCAACTATATATATTATATGACCATACCAGACAATGGCTGACCAGGAAGAGAAAAATACAAAAAAGTTGCGAGTCTTTGTTCAGTTAAAGTACATAGATAATCACACTGTCTTTTGTCAGTGATAAAATTGAGTCAGCACCTCTGCAGGAAAACAAGTAGTCATGAAATCCGCTAACACTTGGGCAAAAGTTTTAAACGGGTTTTAACGAAATTTGTCCGCATCTCGTGGTCGTGCGGTAGCGTTCTCGCATACAATTCCAGGCGGGGTCAGGGATTTTCTCTGCCTTGAGATGACTGGGTGTTGTTTGCTGTCCTTAGGTTAGTTAGGTTTAAGTAGTTCTAAGTTCTAGGGGACTGATGACCATAGATGTTAAGTCCCATAGTGCTCAGAGCCATTTGAACCATTTTTTAATGAAATTTGTTTATTAGATGGATGTAAAAATCGTTATGAATGTTATTTAAAATTTGAATATGAAAAAAATACTTGAAAATTTAGTTTTACATTCGAAGTTATGTTTCCTAGGTTAGTTATATCATCATACAATTATTATTGTGAATAATTATTCATAGCATTGAAATAATTTCGATAGCAAATAATTCTTAAAGTACCTATCATTCCTTGATATAAATCTACTGGATTTGGTACATAATTAATTCTTAAACATTCCTCACAATTTGGATGTGTATTTCTGAATATTTTTATTTATTTTCAACATTTTTATTTGTATTCAAATAACATAATAATCATAATTAAAAATATTATCATGTAAGATTAAAATTAGAAAACTAGGTCTGCAATTTTCATCAGTTAACTGATGAAAAACATTTGGCAATTAACTATTAATTGCTCTTTTTTCATATAAAATTTCTATGGTTGTATAATATGTTTCATCTGATTATCCTTAATTTTATTTAGATCTTTTAAATAATGTATTTTACCTCCAAAGAGTTGTTTTACATTAATCTCTATTTTATTTTCGCCGTGTTTACGAACTGATGGTAAAATTAATTCATAAATCTAATACTGAAAATATTCTGAAAAAAGTATTTTGGATTTCATAGTTAAAGAGTATAATTTGGTTCATTTCTATAATTTGTATCTGAATATAAGTGTAAGATCTGGCTACCCTTTAATTATTCATAAATTTTTATATATTTACTTTTAATATTATTATCTAAAGCCATTCTAGGATTCCAATTATCCAAAATACCACAAATATCTTTTGCTTTAAACGACATATTATTTTTCATCAGCAATCATTAATACTTTTTTATCATTATATATAAGCTTGTTGTTACACTACTGGCCATTAAATTTGCTACACCACAGGGATGACGTGCTACAGACGCGAAATTTAACCAACAGGAAGAAGATGCTGTGCTATGCAAATGATTAGCTTTTCAGTGCATTCACACAAGGTTGGCGTCGGTGGCGGCACCTACAATGTGCTGACATGAGGAAAGTTTCCAACTGATTTCTCATACACAAACAGCAGTTGACCGGCGTTGCCTGGTGAAACATTGTTATGATGCCTTGTGTAAGGAGGAGAAATGCGTACCATCACGCTTCTGACTGCGATAAATGTCGGATTGTAGCCTATCGCTATTGCAGTTTATCGTATTGCGACATTGCTGCTCGCGTTGGTCGAGATCTAATGACTGTTAGCAGAATATGGAATTGGTGGGTTCAGGAGAGCAATACGGAACGCTGTGCTGAATCCCAACAGCCTCATATCACCAGCAGTTGAGATGACAGGCATCTAATCCGCATGGGTCTAAAATTTCGTGCAGCCACGTCCCGATCCCTGAGTCAACAGATGGGGACGTTTGCAAGACAACAACCATCTGCACGAACAGTTCGACGGCGTTTGCAGCAGCATGGAATATTAGCTTGGAGACCATGGCTGCAGTTACCCTTGACGCTGCATCATAGACAGGAGCGCCTGCGATGGTGTACTCAATGACGAACGTTGGTGCATGAATGGCAAAACGTCATTTTTTTTTCGGATGAATCCAGGTTCTATTTATAGCATCATGATGGTCACATCCGTGTTTGGCCACATCGTGGTGAATGCACATTGGAAGCGTGTATGTGTCGTCGCCATGCTGCTGTATCATCCGGCATGATGGTATGGGGTGCCATTGGTTACACGTCTCGGTCACCTGTTGTTTGCATTGACGGCACTTTGAACAGTGGACGTTACATTTCAAATGTGTTACGACCCGTAGCTCTACCCTTCATTTTATCACTGCGACACCCTACATTTCTGCAAAATAATGCACGACCGCGTGTTGCAGGTCCTGTACAGTCCTTTCTGGATACAGAAAATGTTCGACTGCTGCTCTGGCCAGCACATTCTCCAGATCTCTCACCAACTGAAAATGTCTGGCCAACGGGGCTCGAGCAACTGGCTTGTCATAGTACGCCAGTCACTACTCTTGATGTACTGTGGTATCGGGTCGAAGCTGCAGGAGCAGCAGTACCTATACACACCATCCAAGCCCTGTTTAACTCAATGCCCAGGCGCATCAAGGCCATTATTATGGCTAGAGCTGTTTGTTCTGGGTACTGATTTCTCAGTATCTATGCACCCAAATTGCTGAAAATGTAATCACATGTCAGTTCTAGTATAATATATCTGTCCAATGAATGCCCGTTTATCATCTGCATTTCTTCTTGGTGTAGCAATTTTAATGGCCAGTAGGCTATTTAGATTTACCAATGACTCCATTTGTACATAATAAAATTTACTAAATTTTATTTTTAAACCATAGTAATTTTAGATAGCGAAAATAAAATGATTTGTCCATTAGCAAACAAGATAAAGAAAGTCATCAAAAAATAAATATTAAGAATAAGGATACACCTTCACAAATGGGTTGTATCGACTGTATAAAAAAGAAACAAAAAAAGCATACAGAAAGTAAATATGAACATATAAAGATATTTATTAATAACTAAAATAAAGAAAACATGTAGTCATGAAAATTAAAACTCTTCTGAAAATATTCATAACTGTAACTTTAATCAATCAAAAAAAAGGAAATAGCTTCCATATTTCAAATACATAAAGAAAGGCATTATCAAAACGTTGAACGTTTTTGTGGAACATTTGTTGGTAAAATATATCTGAAAACATGTCAAAAATTACCACATCAAGAAAAATATTAAAAACTAATAATTTTTTCATTATTTGTTGTAGTTAATTCTCTATGCAACAAATTACTTCGCATAAGAAATCAATTTTTGTTTTGTTTTTTGGATGAACATTAATACAACTGTTTAAATCATGTAGAAATGCTTTGTCTGCAATTTTGTCAGTCTTTTGTTTTTGATTTAAATTGTTTTTAATAATTCTAAAATCGCTGACTGATAGTCAGATATTTATATTAAAAAGTGGAGACATTCCAATGAGTAGTTTAACTAATAATAATAACTATACTTTAACATTTTGGCGCCCTTCCTCCAAACACAGTAGCCAATCACAGAGCAGTAGCATTATGCAGGTGGTCTTTCTCACGGGAATGGTACCAAATCTAACATCTGTCACAGGTACCTCACATCACATTTCGTCATCTATATACTTTTTGCATCTCCACTGCTCTCGGAACAGCTTCTTGGAGTCTAATATCATGGCAGACTAAGCCAGAAATATTACAATTTCCATTAATTTTAATCCAAGATTTAAACACTATTTAATGTTTCTATAATGTAAAACGTATTCTTCTTTATTATTTAATGTTATTATTAATTTATATCATGCTTCTGGGGCAAATAGTAAAATTTGTGTAAATCGTTAAATCATTTAGGAATTACTAAATCGACTTCTAAAAAATTACCATACTTATCATCATCTGATATTTTAAGAATTTTTTAAGAATTAAAATATTTTGGTTCTATCCCCACGAAATTTGTAAATGGTAAAAACTGAGACACAGCTCAACCATGTAATTATTTAAATCACAATGGGCAATAAAATTTGATTGCTTGTCTGGTTCAAAATTTTTCATTATATTTATTATTCATTTACCATATCTTTTAGTACTTCGAGAAATTCTTTTACAAGAAATAAAATCATATCAAAATAGTCATGAATCTAATACAATTTTTGCCTTTTTAACATAGAATCACAAGATAAATCAGGTGTTGTAAGATACAAAGATGGGTTGATTTTATTTGATTCAATATATGTATCTCTAAAATTTTGAAAAATATATGCTAGGATTAGAATATGAGGTTTATTATATAATTTTTTATATATTTATCTAAATTTTTCATATCGAATTTCATCCAAACTGTTTTTGCGATATTATGAGACATATTTTATTCATTATATCGCATAAATACATTCTTTTTAGATAGTTTTGCTTTTTTAATTTTTCCCTTCAGTATCCATTTATTTATAAATATAAACGCCTTTTTTAATTGTTAAATCTAATTGTCCGTCTTCGAAATATTTTGCTGTTTCTTTAAATTGTTGTTTTGTAAGATTAAAAGAAAATTTATCAATTCTTGAAGCCATAAATTTAAATTATCCAAGTATATTAATGTTAAACAGTCTTCAGCCTTTTAAATGAATGAAATATATTTTTGAATATTATTTTGAATAGCATTAATATCTTCTTGTTCTATTGCTAATAACTTAATAAACAAATGAACATCATAATTTGTCAACTAATGGATGTAACTGGAATAAATTTAGGATCTTAATACAGCAAATTCTTTTTCGCAAATGACTTTTTAAATTTATTTTATCTTTATTTATCATTATCATTGACACTTTTCGATCATATATTTCAGCAATTTCTCTAGATTCTTGTTTTAACATTTCAATAAATTCTTTCTTCTTTAAGAACCTTTGTCAGTATATGCAGTAGATTTTTTATAATAATTATCAGAATATTTGACATAATAACTAAACGAAATTGGTAAATGTTTTTGATATTTATTGATATAAGCTGTTTCAGGATTGGGTTGACTAGTGTTAACGTCTTTTAAAAGACATTCAAAATTTGCATAAATGACAAAAGATACTCATAATGAGTTACCATAATATTGTAATTTAATTTTTTACCTTTTATAGGCATGTCTATCTTTATGCTCTTTACAGTCTTTTCTGTGATTGTTTCATAAAATCGTATGAATGCAAATATCTTAAAATCCATCACAAGGATAAAATTTTTCATTGTGTTCACTTGTTTGTGAACTAATTAATCTAGGGAGGCTTTTATTCAACAGTAATAGGAATTATTTTTATTTCAAGTTGAAAGCTGATTAACTTGTTGTTCTTGTTTATTTTTTGTATGGTGCAAATAATATACAATAAATTTTACATCAAAAGTGTAAACTTTAATCGAAATGTTTGGCTTATTTCAAGTTTTTGAATATCTGTTAACTGAAAAGGATAACAGATTTTTTTCTTTTTCAAAAAATTTATCCAATTTTAATATTTTTATATTTCTAATATTTTAATATTTACTAACTCTTTCTCCATCACTATCTACTTGATATAAAGTTGAACTTATTGAATAAAGAAGAAATTTTTGATCTATATTTTAACATTAATTACAGCTTTTTATCTTTAATTTCTTTTGGTAAATCGATACAAGAAGTACCAGAAATTGGATTGTGTTTATTTACACTTAATTCTAAGCTATTTGTATAAAATAAAGACAAACCAGGTTTGTTCTTTGAATTGCTTCCATTTCATTTAATAGTTTATTTGTTGATTTTTGATAACAATCTTCTTAATTACTTCTTCTCATTATAACTTCATTACATGTTTCAAAATTAAATTCTTGCATTTAGTCTTTTCTTTTAAAATTAGAATAAAATTTCATTTCATCTTTAATCGATCTTCTTTGTATTATAATATTCTAAAATGTAGTGATTACTTCTTCTTGAATTTAATTAAAAGTTCTATTTGTTCAACAATATTACCATCATTGTCAATTTCATAGGTTATTATTCTAGATTCAAAAGGAGAATCTTTTCTATTCATTCATTTATGAGTTTATTTAAAAAATTGTCATCATTTAGAAAATTATTACCTGAAACATTTATCAGGTAGTTTTATTGTTTAATATTTTGATATTTATCTACTACAAGCATTTCAAAGTAATTTCCATATCGATATTATTAATATTACACTCAGATCTATTGATAAGATAGATTAATTGTTGCTTATTTTGTTTAGAACAAATTTCAAAGTTTTTCGTTTTATGGATTTTCTGAAGTTCTTTTAAAAATTATTTATTCAATTTGTTGTCATTATTATTATTGTTCTCTTATCTAAAGAGATTAATTGTTGTTTATTCAGTTTAGAATATTTTTTTAAATTTTCTGTTTTACAGTTTTTGTGATGTTCTTTTAAACATTATTCATTTAATTCCTTACTGTTGCTATTAACGTTGTACAGAGGGTTTATAATAACATAGATTATTATGTTAAGAATTTTTTTTAAATTTTTTGTTTAAAAATTCTTCGAAGGTTTTTTATATTTTTATATCTTAGTTGTCTCTTCTTCATTTCTTTCATATTAAAATAATCAATAAATTGTCCTAGGTCTTGTCTAGTTACATTTGCATAATCTTTTGTTAAATCAGTATAACTTAATCCACATATTCTTAACAATAATTTTCCAAGTTTTGAAATAGCTCAGCTTTGGAGTACATTTTGTTTCGCATTTATTTGTATCGAGAAGATTTAGGTTTTTAAAAATTAAAATTTTTATGGTTGAAATGTACCTTTGAGTTTTTGAATGAAAATTTCAATCATTTCCATAGACAATGTTTGATAGAACTTAATTTCAAAAAATACATTTACATTTTTTATTTTTAAACAAAATGAAAATTTCGTTTTTTGTATAAATAGATGAGGTTTGGTAGAACTTCTTGATAAGGAAAAAATTTCCTCTGCAATAAAAGATGATTTCCAATTACTGTTATATTTATCTTCAAACAAGAAAACTCACTTTACTATATTTCATTCACAGTGTTTGTTACATGCATCAAAAAAAGTTTGCATCACCTCAATTCTTAGAACTCCTGAGATAGACGTTGACTGTGGATACTGTACCACAGACACAGTCCCTTTGACTGTTCAGAGTTGTCACTAAACCTGCCCAAAGTTGGAACAACCATGCATGAGCAGCGCTTATTACACGGAAGTGGTCCGACAGCCGATCATTTCCAGTCATTCCACCAGGAAGGAGGTACACGGGCTCATGTTATCTGTAGTTCAACCATTCTTAGATGGTTAATATGGTGGTTCGATCTCATCTGCATTGTTACTTTGTGACAGGAAGTGCTCTCAACCGGGGAAGTGTCCAGACGTCTCAGAGTGAACCAAAGTGATGTTATTCCGACATGGTGGGGATACAGAAGGGTGGGAACTGTCGATGACATGCCTCGCTCAGGCCGCCCAAGGGCTACTACTGCAGTGGACGACCGCCACCTACGGCTTATGGCTCAGAGGAACCCTGACAGCAACGCTACCATATTGATAATGCTTTTCATGCAGCCACAGGACGTCGTGTTACAACTCAAACAACAATAGGCTGCATGATGCGCAACTTCACTCCTGACGTCCATGGTGAAGTCCATCTTTGCAACCACAACACCCCCCCATCGTGCACATATTGTGAATGACTTCCTTCAAGATAACGACATCGCTCGACTAGAGTGGTCAGCATGTTCTCCAGACATGAACCCTATCGAACATGCCTGGTATAAATTGAAAAGGTCTGTTTATGGATGACATGACCCACCAACCACTCTGAGGGATCTATGCCGAATCGCCGTTGATGAGTCGGACAATCTGGACCAACAGTGCCTTGATGAACTTGTTGATAGTATGCCACGACGAATACAGGCATGCATCAATGCAAGAGGACATGCTACTGGGTATTGGAGGTATCGGTGTGTACAGCAATCTGGGCCACCACCTCTGAAGGTCTCGCTGTATGGTGGTAGAACGGCAATGTGTGGTTTTCATGAGCAATAAAAAGGGCAGAAATGATGTTTATGTTGATCTCTATTCCAATTTTCTGTACAGGTTCCAGAACTCTCTGAACCAAGGTGATGCAAAACTTTTTTTGATGTGTGTGATTCAAAATTCAGCACAACACCAGAAGTAATTAGCAGTTCACAAAGTCCATCTCAAGGTAAGTGCATAGCCAGTGCAAAGCTTACACCAACATTTCAGTTTGTCATCTGTAATAACACACTCCGAATGTTCACATGGTATATGTCCAGCATTGCCCTCTCTTTTATCTTATTTACTATCACAGTTGTATTTCAGTATAACATAGTTTAACATTACATCATTTATAGTCCATGCTCTGGCGATTTCCCACACAGATTCCAAGATTTTCAGTAAAAAATAACAAGGTAATTTTTTTACAAAATAGATATATACATTCATCTCCTTTTAGGAATCTCGCTTATTGACTTTCACATAGATACATTCATATTCATTTATTGGCTTCCTATGTGTGATCCTGGCCTAACTCATTAGATATTTTTTTCATAAAGGTAACACAGTTACATAGAATATGACAACATTATCTATTACAGGGAAAAACTCAGCTTCTGTGTAGAGTATCAGACCAAATCAAAAGCAACAGTCTATGAAAACAAGAAATGGAATGAAATAAAACTCAAAGCTGAACTAAATATATGCTCACAGGAAAATACTCATTCAAGTCTGCTTATTGTCTTATTCTAACACCTACAAAGCTTTGACAATGAGTAACATTTTATCCATATAAAGTGTTGTAGTTAGAGCTCTTCCTTTCTTTGTTGCATCTAAAACAGTGGCCTCATAGGTGATAATTCTCGCAATTAATATATATATATGTGAACTGGCAAGTGTGCAAATGCTTAAGGCAGCCATGTGCCTAGCAAATTATTCTCCTCCTCGTTAATAGTCAGGAAGTTAGAACTATGTTCACCTAAACACCTACTATTAAGCCTTCTCCTTTTGTGAGTACTTATATACTAGTCTCCTCAACTTAATATTTTCTTTCCTTAACATCATCAGGTCATCTCCCTTTCCTACTTGATTCGTGACTCCTGTATATATTACAAGCTAAATAGTTACAAATCGCCTTCGAAAAATGCTTACATACATTCAGGTGACATAAGTCTTGGGATACTTCCTAATACTCATGGACTCAACAAGTTGACAGAAGTCCCCTGCAGAAATATTGAGCCAAGCTGTCTCTATAGCCATTTATAATTGCAAAAGTGTTGCCTGTGCAGGATATTGTGCACAAACTGTGTTCACAATTATGTACCATAAATGTTTGATGAAATTCATGTTGCACGATGTGGGAGAGAAAATCATTCATTTGAACTGCCCAAAATGTTCTTCAAAGTAGTTGCAAACAATTGTGCCCTGGTGACACAGTGCATTATCATCGATAAAAATTCCATCACTGTTTGGCAACATGAATTCCGTGAATGGATGTAAATGGCCTACAAGTAGCCTGACATAACTATTTCGTCAATGATCGGTTCAGTTGGACCAAAGTACACAGTCCATTGCATGTAAACATAGCTCACACCATTATGGAGTCACCATCAGCTTGCACAGAGCCATGTTGATGTCTTGGGTCCAGGGCTACATGGAGTCTGCGCCACACTCGACAGTGCCATCAGCTCTTAACAACTGGAATCAGGACTCGCGCCACAGTTTTCCAGTCGTCTAGGGTACAACCAATATGATCACTAGCCCAGGAGAGGCGCTGCAGGCGTGTCATGCTGTTAACAAAGGCACTCACGTCAGTCACCTGCTGCCATAGCTCATTAACACCAACTTTCGCAGCACTGTCCTGACGGATACATTTGTCGTAAATCTCACATTGCTTTCTGCTGTTATTTCATGCATTATTGATTGTCCGTTACCACTGTAGCGAGTCGGGTTTTTTGACACTAGATATTGAGTGCAAGTGACAGAGGGGAGCAAAGGTCATTGTTTTGCCGTAGATGGTGGGAGGGAAAGCAACATCTTG
Organism: Schistocerca piceifrons; assembly: GCF_021461385.2. Classification (NCBI taxonomy): domain Eukaryota; kingdom Metazoa; phylum Arthropoda; class Insecta; order Orthoptera; family Acrididae; genus Schistocerca; species Schistocerca piceifrons. Next base: position 511,260,010 of record NC_060144.1, read on the forward strand.
TGGGTGGCTGAATGGGTTCTTTACTTGGCTCAGTGGGTAAGGTGTGAGTGAAACATTGATGTTTCCACTATCAGTCGTCTATTGACACATAACACCCTTTAAATAACAGAGTAATATATTGTGTTTAACCTCTCTCATTTCCACCTGGCAGCGGTGCAGAGTCGTAGCATGCAGATTAGAGGGACCAGTGATGCGGCAACGGCTCGTGTTGCAGCAGAGCGTCAGGCAGCATATTCTTTTATTCAGTACCGTACCCATGACCCACTGCGGCGGCGGCGTGGTCTTCTCCTTGTGAATTCGCTCATTGTGTTATTAACTAGCACCTACAGCGTGCTCTGTCCCGGAATCGAATCAGTGATCCTCAGGTTTGGCGTCTTCTAGCGGAGTCCATCAACCCCTAGGTTTGCAGGTGACCCTTCGTCCTCACCAGCCACCTGGGTAAGTACCACACGAACTACTTTCTGGTAACATCTGGGGTAGCATCTTCTGCATTGACCTATTGGCGCGGTACCGACATCTTCTTCTGTCGAGCAGTGTAGCGGCTAAGTCGTTGCAGTGAAGTATGACGTCCACCATTGGTCCATCTGTTAAGGCGATGTTTCTTCACCTCTTCTTTCTGACCTCAAAGAACCCTTTCATGCCCATTTGCTGGAGATATTTTTTCGGTGTGTTGGCCAATGTCGCGAAGTTTCTAGGCCGGCGACTGACTCTTCAGTCCTTGATCTATGCTTCTCACATTGGGCAGAAAAGTGACCACTGTCGACACATGTACTGACTTTCCTTGTTTTACCTCTATACTGGCGTGGTTGTGCCCTGTCGTCTTCCTCTGCACTGCCAGATATGTCACACACATGAGTTCTGCATGATGACAGTCCCTGGAGGGTTCACCACTGATGTGTGAACTGCACTGGTCGTTGTTCTCCTTGGAAGGATTACCCATATGCTCGGTCGTTGATCTGTCGAAGTGCTGACTGCTGCTGTGAAAACTCCGCTGGCCATTGATATCCCTATTCGACTGCTTCCGCTTCCAAATATTGTGGCTTAATGTGTCAAAGTCCATAAAATGTTCAATTAACCTATAATAAGCCTTTACTTATTTTTCTGCCAGATCTCTGCTTTGAATAACCATAAATAACACATTATTTTTACACACAATTATTATGTACCCTACATTCCTCCCCCATCCGCAAAATTTGTCTGTCCATCTACAAATGGCTGACAAACAAGAAACAAAAACAAAGTCGAAACCTTAGTCTGACTAGAAAATTATATAAGACGTTCATTCTGCTACAGCTTGAAATACATCAACATTAAATAAATTTCTGGAAGAAGTGTTAGAAATACGGCAGAATGACGATCAGTAACAATATAATGAAGCAGCAATCAACAATTATCTCTACCTACATTTTAGCAAGACATGTATATGCTCAGGATTTTTGTAACCATTCAACTGGAATTTGACGTAGTGATGTGTTATTGTGTGTCTTGGGCTTTCGTCTGATACACAGGAAAGCAGTACAGAGTATAATTATAAGCAAGAATGTTCCAGAAATACCTGTGCCAAGTACCATAATTCGCGTCTTATGTTCCTTTTTCAACTGTACATCATGCTGCATCATAGCATTGGCATCAATCTTGCCTTCTTGTGTAGTAATAAGAACATCTAATGACTGCAGGATGGAGGAATCAAGGGAGTTGTTAGGTAAGTCAAATTCTAAAGAGCCAATAGTTGCGTAGGTGTTTCTGGCCAGTAAATTAGTGGGTACCATGAAGTAAGTGACAATATTCAAACCAGTTATGGTTGTGGGTAAGTGAAATTTCACACCTGAGAGAGAACACTATTTGCCATTAACTATCAGTCCACTTCTGCAAAGTTGAGTTCAACAGCTAGCCGGAGTGGCCGAGTGGTTCTAGGAGGTACAATCTGGAACCGCGCGACCACCACAGTCGCAGGTTCTAATCCTGCCTCGGGCATGGATGTGTGTGATGTCCCTAGATTAGTTAGGTTTAAGTAGTTCTAAGTTCTAGGGGACTGATGACCTCAGACGTTAAGTCCCATAGTGCTCAGAGCCATTTGAACTTTTTTTTTTTTTTTTTTTGAGTTCAACATGTTTGATTGTAGTAGCAACATCATGATCAAAATAATGTGCAAAGATACCAGTTGGTTGGTTAACTGCATAAAACTGGTGTTCTCGTACTTGCTCGAAAAACATATGGTGTAGCAGTCAGTATGTTGCATGGGCAATTTGAGGCTTTGTTTGGCTCAAAAAATAGCTGGGATTCACAATTATCAGTAATTCTGTAGCGGCACCACCGTTTAGGATAGAGAAAGTTAGTTTTGTGCGATATTCTGAGCACAAGTTACAGCCAGGTGCGGGCCAGGTAGCAGTGAGTTACGCTGACCAGCGATTGTGAAGTGGAATGGAGGCCACAGGGCCGTCGAATCGCTGAAAAGAGTAAACGCAGCAGTTCACATGGCGCAAGCTATAGGCAGAAGGGGCCCACTGGCGCAACCAAGGTCTGATGCGTATGTGCCGCGAAGCGACACATTAACGAAACAGAGGCAAGCAGCCAAGTATAAATAGGTGCCATTTTCTAACGAGATTCATTCAAGTGTGGCAGCTCTCCTGGATGATGGGGCGCATCACTTCACTCGGCTACATGCAGCAACAGATGGGGTGACAATGTCCCAGTCAGCATTGCAGGATCCCTGTGACATGGACCGAGATCGACGAAGCACTTTAGTGGAAATGAATAAATCATTTGAAAAGCTCGGCCGAGTTTTAATACGGCGCCTCCTGGCACCCATCTACTACATTTGGTGTCAACACGCTGCATTTGTCATCTGATACCACAACACTTCAGTGACATGTGACGGGCTTATGGTAAACCACTCATGTGTGCAATTAATTAATTCTGTAGCTGTCATTACTGCAGTAGCATTCAATGGTTTGAGATTAGGAATACTTAACTTGTTTGAAATTGTACAAATTTGTTAGGTTGGCCCCATTTCACTGAGGACTGCACTGTATAACAGTCATAGACATCTGTTTTGCCAGTCACCGGGAAGGAAATATGAATTCGTAATTTTACGTCATCTGTGTCCAATAGCTAATATGCTTAGCTTAGCTTAGTGGTAGTATTGCAGCAAGTCTTCCTTATCAGGAGGGAAGATTAATTGTAGTGATGTTTACGGATCTGGGTCCTTACGAATATAAAGTTTGTCAGCGATAGTAAAATTGGCGACAAATATCACTGTACTGCATGGTGGATGCTTTCCTTGAGGTCCTCTGCTGTTAGCCATGCATCCACTAACTGATCTGTGAGTAATCGAAGTAATCCCACCACTGAGATCTTCCTATCCTCTATATCTAGTCTGCTTTGTATTGTCTTTAAATCGGTATTCAATGCCATGATGGTAGCTTGGAGAAACTTGTTCAATTTTTGTGTAACTTTCCTAATGGCCTTAGTGCTATTGAATACTGCTTGCTCTAAGTCATTTAATTTCGTGGTGTGACAGGCGATAGTGGCGTTGTTGAGACCTGGTGCAATTGTAGTCGCCAGCCGCTGTGGCCGAGCGGTTCTATGCACTTCAGTCCGGAACTGCACTGCTGCTACGGTCGCAGGTTCGAATCCTGCCTTGGGCATGGATGTGTGTGCTGTCCTTAAATAGATAGGTTTAAGTAGTTCTAAGCCTAGGGGACTGGTGACCTCAGATGTTAAGGCCCATAGTGCTTAGAGCCATTTGAACCGTTTTTGTAATTGTAGTCCTGTTCGTTTGACTGTATGTGGTATCAATCCTTCTATTTGACGCAGAGCTTTATACTCACTTGCTATCTCATCAAACATCTCCACTTTTCTTGCATCTGAGTTTAAGGTACTAAATTCTAGTTCTAGCCATCAAAGTTCATTATGTATGTGCCAAAGATTATAATCCAATACTATTGTCCATTGCTGATTTGTTAGTACCTCCATGTCCTGTCTAGCAAAAGTGACAGAACTCCTCAACTGGTGCACCTGTAATCTATAGCTCATGTTATTCATACCTGCAAACAAGAAAAGTAGTGCTGCAATGATGTAGGACACCATCGTGGCAGGAGGCAATACCTGTAACATGAAAAGTATTGCTAAGTGCATCTTACATAATTACGGCAAAAGAAACATTATTGTGGACTTTGTATGACCTGGATACCCTTATCAATACATTCTACTGAATGACATACTTATTTAAGCACATGGTGTCTAATCCTATTATTTAAAACCCAGAATTCCCCTTTGTGTATTCTGTTAATTCCCTTTTCTGTACCTGACTCCTTGTTATTACATTATCCCTAGAATATATAGTATACAAAGTTTATTTACATTTTCATTAGAATGGTAGATTCTGTATTGCAGATGTGGCCAAAGTTTATATGGCCCGAGTGCATGTTCTGTGTTGGTGGAGCAGCGATCTTCCATTTCTGTGCTTCAGCATTCTTTGGAACAGTATTTGCTACTGTTGGTGGCATTGCATCTGTTACTCCCTCAAAACGTTTCAACCAGCTTGCGTTTTAAGTGCTTACGCAGTATTGAAGATGATATCTCAGTTCTTGTGTTACTTGTTGATAAAGTAACTAAGCAGTTACTTAGTGCAGTGGACCCTTTCTGTCCATCTGTTTGCCTGTGGTTGTAATGGTGTGGTGTGTAATTTATGTACTTTCAGCAAACGGCAAAGTTGTTTCACAAGGTCGGAAATGAAGTTACTGCCTTTGTTGGCTATAAGTGCTTCTGGTATGCCGAATTTTAAAATCCAATTATTGACCAGAGACTGTGCAATGGCGTTTGCCTGTTGATCAGGAAGACTTACTATAGTTAGATATCTTGAGAAATGCTTTCTAATCGTTAGTATGTACCTATTCCTGGCTGGTGTTTTATTAAAGGACCATAAATGTCCATTCCTACTATTTGATATGGGTGTGACACTTCTGAAAGTCTTCGTAACAGTATATGATGACATCAACAGCTTGCTCGCTGGATGCACAGTATGCAATTGCGCACATATTGTGCTACATTGTGCTTTCTTGCCTCCTACCAGAAATGTTCAGCAATGCACCTTTCAGTAGTTCTTTGACCACTGTGACCTGAAAGAATGTGATCATAGGCATCTTGCATGACTTTCTATCAGTGGTGTTTGGGAACCACGATTCTCGATCTGAGTCTGCTTGTTCGATACAGGATCTCATCCTGTAGGCAAAACTACAGTTGTGTCGCATATCTTTTGCAACCTGCATATAAAGTCTGTGATTTTTTCCTTTCTTCTGCATAGTGACCTACTCTTTCTAATATCTTTCTACAAGAACAATCTGCATAATAATATTTCTTCCCTGGCTTATGAATAACTTCCAAGTCCACTTCTGAGAAGCATAGAGACCATGAAAAGACTCAGTGGATCTTTCAGCCCAAATAACAACTTGAGAGCAGCATGGTCCGTGATTATCTTGAATTTATTCCCATACAGGTACCACCTGAAATATTTTATACCATAGATGACACTCAGTACCTAACTCCTTTTCCGTTGTGTAATTCTTTTCTGCCATATTTGTCTGGATGTGTAGGCTACTGGATGTTCTGCACCATAAATGTGTTGACCCAAAACTGCTCCGATAGCATGTCTAGATGCGTCGCAGGACAGGATGAATTCTCTGCTGAAATCTGGATAGATTAATACAGGACTATGTATAATTTGTATTTCAGTGTTTCAAATTCTGTGTCATATTCTGTTGTCCACTGAAATTTAATACCTTTTTTTCAATTACTGAGTGATAGGTTATGCTATTTCTTCTGCATAGTCTTTTACAAATTTCCTATGATAATTTAAGAGGCCTATAAATTTCTGTGCCTCCTTGATAGATTGCAGTGTTGGAAAACCTTTAACTGCAGTTATTAGCCATGGATCGGCTTTGATTCAGTGTTCGCTAATAACATGGCCTAAACACTTTTCCAAATTTAATGTTAATTTAGCGTCCCTGAGACGTTGGAAAACTTCTTGTAAGTAAATCGCATGCTCTTTGACGTCTTTTGAAAACACGATTATGTCATCAGGGTGTTACAAAAAGGTACGGCCAAACTTTCAGGAAACATTCCTCACACACAAAGAAAGAAAATATGTTATGTGGAAATGTGTCCGGAAATGCTTACTTTCCATGTTAGAGCTCATTTTATTACTTCTCTTCAAATCACATTAATCATGGAATGGAAACACACAGCAACAGAATGTACCAGCGTGACTTCAAACACTTAGTTACAGGAAATGTTCAAAATGTCCTCCATTAGCGAGGATACATGCATCATCCCTCTGTTGCATGGAATCCCTGATGCGCTGATGCAGCCCTGGAGAATGGCGTATTGTATCACAGCTGTCCACAATACGAGCACGAAAAGTCTCTACATTTGGCACCGGGGTTGTGTAGACAAGAGCTTTCAAATGCCCCCATAAATGAAAGTCAAGAGGGTTGAGATCAGGAGGGCGTGGAGGCCATGGAATTGGTCCACCTCTACCAATCCATCGGTCACCGAATCTGTTGTTGAGAAGCGTACGAACACTTCAACTAAAACGTGCAGGAGCTCCATGTTGGGTCGTACTTGTAAAGGCACATGTTCTAGCAGCACAGGTAGAGTATCCCGTATGAAATCATGATAACGTGCTCAATTGAGCATAGGTGGAAGAACATGGGGCCCAATCAAGACATCACCAACAATGCCTGCCCAAACGCTCACAGAAAATCTGTGTCGATGACGTGATTGCACAATTGCGTGCGGATTCTTGTCGGCCCACACATGTTGATTGTGAAAATTTACAATTTGATCACGTTGGAATGAAGCCTCTTCCGTAAAGAGAACATTTGCACTGAAATGAGGATTGACACATTGTTGGATTAACCATTCGCAGAAGTGTACCAGTGGAGGCCAATCAGCTGCTGACAGTGCCTGCACACGCTGTAAATGGTATGGAAACAACTGGTTCTCCCGTAGCACTCTCCATACAGTGACGTGGTCAACGTTACCTTGTACAGCAGCAACTTCTCTGACGCTGACATTAGGGTTATCGTCAACTGCACGAAGAATTGCCTCGTCCATTGCAGGTGTCCTCGTCGTTCTAGGTCTTCCCCAGTCACGAGTCATAGGCTGGAATGTTCCCTGCTCCCTAAGACGCCGATCAATTGCTTCGAACGTCTTCCTGTCGGGACACCTTTGTTCTGAAAATCTGTCTCGATACAAACGTACCGCGCCACGGCTATTGCCCCGTGCTAATCCATACATCAAATGGGCATCTGCCAACTCCGCATTTGTAAACATTGCACTGACTGCAAAACCACGTTTGTGATGAACACTAACCTGTTGATGCTACGTACTGATGTGCTTGATGCTAGGACTGTAGAGCAATGAGTCGCATGCCAACACAAGTCAACATTACCTTCCTTCAATTGGGCCAACTGGCGGTGAATCGAGGAAGTACAGTACATACTGACGAAACTAAAATGAGCTCTAACATGGAAATTAAGCGTTTCCGGACACATGTCCACGTAACATCTTTTCTTTATTTGTGTGAGAGGAATGTTTCCTGAAAGTTTGGCCATACCTTTTTGTAACACCCTGTATATTCATTCTCGAGGGTTCAGCCCAGTAACACACCATCTTGCAATCTTTGGAATGTTGCAGGGCCATTTTTTAATCCGAAAGGCATCCTTAAGAATTGCCAGTAACCTGAAGGGGTAGAGAAAGGAGTTTGATGTCTGATCCTTTGGTGCAACTTCTATTTGATGGTACGCACTCCTCAATTCAACTGTGGAGAAATATTTACTGTTGCTGAAATGGTCAATGGTATCTATGAAATTTTGTAAAGGATACTCGCCCTAAATTGTTTCACTACTTAAGTGCCTGTAATCACAACAAAATCTATAATGTCTTGGGGTGCATGGCAAATCTTAATATTCTGTTATACCATCCATTAATTGTTAATCTATGAATTCATCAAGTAACAGTTGTAATTGGTGAGGAACTCTGTATGATCTCCTATAAAATTGGGGTGTTGTATCTTGTTGGAATACTGTGTTGTGTGATGTGCATTGCTGCTACCGGTCCCTGTGATGGTACCCACTCCTCAATTCAACTGTGGAGAAATATTTACTGTTGCTGAAATGGTCAATGGTATCTATGAAATTCTGTAAAGGATACTCGCCCTAAATTGTTTCACTACTTAAGTGCCTGTAATCACAACAAAATCTATAATGTCTTGGGGTGCATGGCAAATCTTAATATTCTGTTATACCATCCATTAATTGTTAATCTATGAATTCATCAAGTAACAGTTGTAATTGGTGAGGGACTCTGTATGATCTCCTATAAAATTGGGATGTTATATCTTGTTGGAATACTGTGTTGTGTGATGTGCATTGCTGCTACCGGTCCCTGTGAACTAAACACATCCTGAAACTCGTCCAACACTACTTCTATCATATCGCATTCATTGCCTTTTAAGGGTGATATCTTCTGACGCAATGCAGTTTTGTACGTGCCTAGTTTGCCGCTATTGTCTACGTCTGAATTATCAAAATCATCTTCCTCTAAGGCACTTACGTTAGCTATTAACATTCTCTTTTGTAACTACTTGTTTTCTATTCCAAAACTATCCATATGCACTAGTACCTACTGTACTCCATCAAGTGTTGCGGTAAAAAATATACTCCTGTGCACAAAACAATGCACTGTGCCTAATTCATCATTTTCCTCTAACAGTTCCACTATGCATAGTGTGTTTGCGGCAAAAGCAGCATTAATGTCCACCCAAAGTAGCTTTCCTGTACCAAAGGTATTTCATCCCTTCAGATCTACATTCAAGGACATTGCTTGCAGTTTAACTGATTCCTCTTTCCGGGGAGAGTGATCTTGCAGCTGAGCGTCCTTGACAGCTGTGTCACCTAATCGAATCAATGTCCCACTAAGCTCCACTGTTTTTGCCCTTGGTTAATTATGGACTGATGTTTATTCAGAAAATCTAAGATAACATCATAATCGTCACTTACCTTTGATACGACTTCCACAAATCATGGAATCTTACACTGCCAATGTGAAAGGCCAGTGACGAACAGCCTTCTGAATGTATGTCACCTGCGCCTATACCCCTTAACTAATATCTTGGAGGGTCGTTTCTCCTTACCTCAGTGCACTGTTTACTTATGACACACCTGAGCCACAGTGTCGATTAATAGTCTAGGTGTTTTACCATTAATAATGTCTCCCCTTCACATGCACTCTAATAGCATAGAATTTTAATGGGAACGCCTAGCAGCAGTTCCAGGGTTCCCATTCCTGTTTAACGGACCCCTGCTTCCAAATTTCTCTGTACTTTTACACTCACAATACATGTGGTCCAGCCTTTGACAATTTGTACACTGTGGTTGGCGACAATGTTTCGCGATGTGTCCCTGCTGTTCGCATCTGAAACAATGAACCGCTGTGGAAAATACATTTTTTCTTTCCGTGTACACTGTCGCGACGTGTTTCCTGTAATTCTGTAGCAATGTTGACTGCATCAGTTAAATTCTTTTGAAATGCTGTTCTAACACAGTGCAATGCTTTGGGAGGCAATCCTCACAAATAAGTATCTAAGGCCCAATTCTCTGCTTCTTGTACAATATACTTATTGGCTTCATCACTGGCTGACAGTTGGTAAGTGTTACTATTAACTTTTCGTATTGTATGCACGAAGCTTTCTATTGTTTCATTGTGTCTTTGGAACATGGTGTTCAACTGCCCCCTATGAAAACAGCAACTGTTCTGCTTTTTAAACCTTCTGAGCAACCCTTGTTTAAATTTTTCAAAAATTAATGAATTTTTTAACTCCTTGTGATATAGTACGTGCACCCTAGCTTCCCCAATTAACCGTAACATCGTCATTTGCAACATCTGTTCATCTGAGCAGGAAACAAGTTTAGCAGCTGCTAACAAATCAACAAAAATGCTTCTATATCCTCTCTTGACTTGCCAGACAAGTGAGCCACAAAGGTGGCTGTTGAAGAATCTAGTATGAGAGGGGTTGCACTAAATGTAGACCTATACTCGGACAATCGTTTCAACAACTCATTAATGTCAGACCTCAATTGGTCTATCTGATTAAGTAGGCTCTAAATAGCCTCATGAGTGGACACTCCTTGTGTCTTACTGCCTGCCATTGTAATGCTTTCCTGTTAAACAAATGGTTATTCCCAGAAATATACTTCCTATGATCGAAAGAACATAGAGTCAGCTATGTAACAAGTAACATTAGAAATTTGATGACAATTCCAATCAAAATAACAAGAACATCTCATGCGATCCAAAAAGAAATTCTCTAGTGTCAGATTTCTTTGAAAGAATGAGACCTTTAGATAGTTTGTTTTTTACACCATGAAAGCTTTACTTGAAAAGGAAAAACATTTGGACCAATCTGAACTCGCCAATGTAGTGAAATACTGTCCGTTGACTGCGAGTTATTGTCTGCTGTCTGGAGTTGTTCACAGCCCTTCACTTGCGATGGCGTCATGAATTTTTTGTACCACAAATTCCCTACCATGTACACCTCAAAATACAGCCAAGGATATTTGACACCAAATGTTGCGAGTCGGAGTTTTGTGATACTAGATACTGACTGTCAGTGGCAGAGGGGAGCAAAGGTCATTATTTTGTCAGGAATGGCGCAAGGGAAAGCGACATTTTTTTGGGCAGTGGAATGGGTTCTTTCCTTGGATCAGTGGGTGATTCGTGAGTGAAACATTGGTAGTTCCACTATCAGTCATTTATTGATACACAATACCCTTTAAATAACAGAGTAATACATTGTGTTTTAACTCGCTCAATTCCTCGTGGCAGCGGTGCAGAGTCGTTGCATGCAGATCACAGTGACTGCTGATGCGACAACGGCTCGTGTTGCAGCAGAGCGGTCTTCTCCCTGTGAACTCGCTCATTGTGTTATTAACAAGCACCTACAGCGTGCTCTGTCCCGGAATCGAACCAGTGATCCTCAGGTTTGACGTCTTCTAGCGGAGGCCATCAACCCCTAGGTTCACAGGTGACCCAGTTGGTGAGGTTGCAGTCCCTTCGTCCTCACCAGCCACCTGGGTAAATACCACATGAACTTATTTCTGGTAACATCTGGAATGGCAACTTCTGCGTTGACCTATTGGCGCGGTACCGACACCTTCTGTCGAGCAGTGTAGCGGCTAAGTCATTGCAGCGAACTATGACATCCTCTGGCTATCCATCTAGCAACGTTTCTTCGTCTCTTCTGCCTCCTCTCAAACGACCCTGTGATGCCTGTTTGTCGGAGATATTTTTTCGGTGTTTTCACCAATGTCGGGAAGTTTCTAGGTCGACGATTGACTCTTCGGTTGTTGATCTACACTTCTCATGTTGAGCAGGGTCATGACCAATGTCGACACACATGCCAGCTTTGTTTGATTTACTCCTATGCTGGCGTGGTCGAGCATTGCCCTGTCGTCCTTCTCATCGCCAGATACGTCACGCACTTGAGTTCAATAAGATGACATTTCCTGGAGCATTGATCGCTGATGTGCGAACTTCACTGGTCGTTGTTCTCCTTGGAAGGATTACCCATCTGCTCAGTCGTCGATCTGTTGAAGTGCAGAGTGCTCCTGTGCGAAGTCCGCTGGTCATCGGCCTCTCCATTGGGCATGGGTGTGTCTATGTGTGTGTGTTGCCCTTGTGTACGTTAGTTTAAGTCAGATTAAGTAGTGTATAAGCCTAGGGACCGATGACCTCGGCAGTTTGGTCGCATAGGAACTTGCCAAAAACTTCCAAATTATTTCATTGGGCTCCTTGTTCGACTGCTGCCGCTTCCGAATATTGTGGCTTAATGTGTCAAAGTCTCTAAAATGTTCAGTTGATCTATAATAAGTTTTTACGTATTTTTTGCTGGATCTCCGCTTTGAACAACCATAAATAACACATAATTATTATGCACCCTACACCACTGACAACTTTACAAAAAAAATGATTCAAATGGCTCTGAGCATTATGGGGCTTAACATCTGAGGTCATCAGTCCCCTAGAACTTAGAACTAATTACACATAACCAACATAAGGACATCACACACAGCCATGCCCGAGGCAGGATTCGAACCTGCGACCGTAGCGGTCGCACGGTTCCAGACTGAAGCGCCTAGAACCGCTCGGCCACTCCACCCAGCTGACAACTCTACAAAAAGCTGCTGCATTGCGTTTTCTGTAGTAAGAGGTAATGCCTGAAATTTGGTATTCTCAACACACTCTTGACACTGTGGATCTCGTAATATTGAATTCCCAAATGATTCCCAAATTGGAATGGCCCAGAATCTAGCTGCAACTACTATTCCGCATGCAGAGTCTGTTGATTCCCATCCTGCAGCCATAATGACGTCAGAAACCTCGCCACATGAATCACCTGAGGACAAATGACAGCTCCGCCACTGCATGGCCCTTTTCCTTCTTAGTGTATGTGATGCTGCCACCATCTGTATACACTATGTGATCAAAAGTATCCGGACACCTGGCTGAAAATGACTTACAAGTTCGTGGCGCCCTCCATCGGTAATGCTGGAACTCAATGTGGTGTTAGCCCAACCTTAACCTTGATGACAGCTTCCACTCTCGCAGGCATACGTTCAATCTGGTGCTAGAAGTTTTCTTTGGGAATGGCAACCCATTATTCATGGAGTGCTGCACTGAGGAGAGGTATTGATGGCGGTCAGTGAAGTCTGGCACGAAGTCAGCATTCCAAAACATCCCAAAGGTGTTCTATAGTATTCAGGTCAGGACTGTGCAAACCAGTCAATTACAGGGATATTATTGTCATGTAACGACTCCGCCACAGGCCGTGCATTATGAACAGATGCTTGATCGTATTGAAAGATGCAATCGCCATCCCCAAATTGCTCTTCAACAGTGGGAAGCAAGATGGTGCTTAAAACATCAATGTAGGCCTGTGCTGCGATAGTGCCACGCAAAACAGCAAGGGGAGTGAGCCCCCTTCATGAAAAACACGACCACACCATAACACCACTGCCTCCGAATTTTACTGTTGGCGCTACACCCGCTGGCAGATGACGTTCACTGGGCATCCGCCATACCCACACCCTGCCATTGGATCGCCACATTGTGTACCGTGATTCGTCACTCCACACAACATTTTTCCACCGTTCAATCGTCCAATGTTTACGCTCCTTACACCAACTGAGTTGTTGTTTGTAATTTACCAGCGTGATGTGTGGCTTATGAGCTGCCACTCGACCATGAAATCCAAGTTTCTCACCTCCCGCCTGTCATAGTATTTGCAGTGGCTCCTGATGCAGTTTGGAATTCCTATGTGATGGTATGGATAGATGTCTGCCTATTACACATTATGAGTCCCTTCAACTGATGGCGGTCTCCGTCAGTCAACAGATCAGGTCGGTCTGTATGCTTTTGTGTCCCTTCACGTTTCCACGTCACTATCACATCAGAAACAGTGGACCTAGGGAGGTTTAGGGGTGTGGAAATCTCACATACAGACGTATGACACAAGTGACACACAATAACCTGACCACATTCGAAGGCCATGAGTTCCACAGAGTGCCCCATTCTGCTCTCTCACGATGTCTAATGACTACTGAGTCGCTGATATGGAGCACCTGGCAGTAGGTGGCAGCACAATGCACCTGATACGAAAAAGGTATGTTTTTGGAGGTGTGCAGATACTTTTGATCACATAGTGTATGTGCATATTGCTATCCCATGACTTTTGCCACTTCCATATATACAAAAATAAGATCAACTACTTCGAATATCCTCTTTCAAATCTTGATGAGAATATAGCCCATTTATTTTATTACAGTTGAGTCCCATTAATCCAAACTAATTGGGACCGGACACTGTTCGGATTACCGATTTGTTCGGATTTGCCGGAATTACGGTGACGAGTTTCTAGAATGAAGCATATCAAGCAGATAATTAGGTACACCATGGTAACAAATGGGAATAAGTGCGGGAACAATGGTTCACTCTCACTCCCTGCCCTTGTTGTTGTGAATTGTTGAGACCTTTGTAGAGTCTGAAGTCGGTGCACTGCCAGTTGGCTCGCAAAGCGCTTGGTTATGTTAGTTACCGATCGCTGGCACGCGTAAGAGTAGTATTGTATTGGTTCAGGTGTAGTGGTGTACGTATTTTCGTCATGAGTAAACGGAGACATACAACGTTAAGTCTCAAAGAAAAACTGAATGCTTTGAAGCGGATAGACAATGGTGAGAATGTATCTAAACTAGCAACGGAACTGGCTGTTGGTAAAGCAACCATTTGTGACTGGAAGAAGAACCGAGTGAAGTTTGAACAGACCTGTGCAATGTCTTCGGGAAAAACACTCGAAATTTGGCAGACTTTGAAACAGTCCCAGTACGATAAAGTGGATGAAGCTCTTTTGCTTTGGTTTATGCAAGAAAGAGAAAGGGAAACTCTTTTGAGTGGAGTACTGGTTCAGGAGAAGGCTGTTTACCTGAACACATTAATGAGTCTTTTACTGCGAGTACAGGTTGGTTGGACAGATTAAAAAAAAAGTCATGGAATCCGTCAGCTAACAATTACTGGAGAGAAGCTTTTTTCTGACCATGATGCAGCGAAGGAATACTTGGGTAACTTTGAAAAAAATGGTAAGAGAGGGAAAATATTCTCCCCAACAAATTTATAACGCTACGAGACTGGCCTTAATTTTAGAGCACTGCCAACAAAAAGCTTGGCTTCAAAAGCAGAATACCATGCTCCTAGTTTTAAAATGTGCGAAGATCGTGTGACTTTATTAGCGTGCAGCAACGCTGCTGGTAATCACAAGCTGCCTTTAATGCTGAGCGGCAAATCTAATAGCCCCAGAGCTTTTAAAAACTGCAACATGAAATCCCAGCCCGTATATTATCGTAACCAGAAAAAAGCATGGATGGATAGTAAGCTGTTCAAAGAATGGTTTCATGGCCAGTTTGTTTCTCTGTTCGACGGTTTTCTAAGGAAAATCATTTGTCTCCCCGTGCAATCCTTTCGATTGATAACGTGCCATCTCACCCTAGCACTGAGGAAATATGTGATGGAGAAATTGTGGCGAAGTTTTTGCTGCCAAATGTTACACCACTTCTACAGCCAATGAATCAGGGTGAACTGCAAACATTAAAGCTGATTTATAGAAAACAATTTTTAAGAATGCTGATCCGAGATGATAGCGTTCCTTTAGTGGACAAAATAACGAAGACCAATTTGAAGGATGTTGTTTATTGGGCCGCTGAGGCATGGCAGAATATTTCAGAAAATACTCTGTGAAAATCGTGGATAAAACTGTGGGCATGTCTTGAATTTCAGGACAACCTAGTTGAAAATGAAGAGGAAAATTTACTACAAATGATATAGACAATCCGTGGATGTGAAGAAGCTAGTGAAGGAGACGTAGATGAGGGATGACAGCGGATGGGGCATGTGTGGAGAACCTTACTGACGCTGATTTAGTCGCTGCTTTGACTCAAGACCAGGAAGAAGTGGACTGCTGTGACGGAAGTGACAATGAGCCTGCAAGCGACAAAGGAGTGCTGGTGCCACACAGTGACGCAGCAGAAGCCCTTGACCTCGCGCTACGTTATTTGGTGCAAGAGCCCACTACTACACCTGCTGATATGATGTTTATGAGACGATGGCGCAACTATGCGTCATATAACAGACTGTCTTCAATATGCCAAAAAACAATGACAGTTTTTGTCACCTAAAAAGTAGGGATAAAATGTTTGCTGTATATTAGTAAGTTTGGCAAATTTTCTTTCATTGTTATGCATTGTTTAAACCTAATGTTTTCTTGGCAATTTTTCTAATACATGTTTACTGTACTGTGTAAATTAAAATAGTGTGTATGTACAGCAATTTACCACACAGTTTTCCACACTTAGATTAACATTTTTCATGTTCGGATTAACCGAATGTTCGGATAAGCGAGACTCTGCTGTACTTTTAAGACAACAAGCTTCTCACCAGGCCATGGAGGCTCAAGGGATGTCTTTGCCATGCAGCACCATGCAGATGCGGTGTCAGAGGAGCATGTGGTCAGCACACCTCCCTCCTGATTGTTTTTGCAGACTTTCCAGGCTGCAGAGCCTCTACTGTTTGGTGAAGTAGCCCCTCGGTTGGCATCAGGAGGCTGAGTACACTCCATATCCATCCTCCCACTGAGGAAAAATCCTTGGCAGTACCAGGAATCGAACTCCGGTCCTTTGCATGGCAGCCATCTGCACTGACCACACAGCTATGGAAGCAAAAGATAACTTCCAGGATGTGGCACTTTTACAGTCTTATAAGGACCAGTATATAAGTGCTGCCACTAACAATTTTTTTGTGCAGAAGTGTTGGCTTCAGGCAGGGACGATTCTAGAAGTCGATCAGGAGGGGGGGGGGGGGGGGGGGGGGGGGGGGGACGGAATATGGTTTAACAAAAGGAGAGTTGGTGTCCTCTTCCGACAAACTGCTAAAATTTGGTGTTGCTTAAAGTAGTTTTTGATAACTGTTTTGGAGTTCAGGGTACAAAATGTGTATTATAAATAATAAGACGCATATTTTAGGTTAAGTGATATTTATTGGTTTAGGTAGTAAGCTACTTGCCGCTCTTATTCATTTGTTAAAATGTGTTTGGAATACATTGCAACCTATACTGCTACATAATTATTTAAAAAATGAATCTGTTGGAGTAATATATTCGCTGATTTCTTAAGTCATTTATCCAGTGTAATATGATACTCCATGGGGGTCAAAATAAGCAGACTAGTGAACAGCGGTCGACAAGAGGTTCGTGAACTTACATTCAGATTCAGATTCTTTATTGGTCATTCAGCATTATTACATGCAATAGACTTTGTTAGTTGACTTAACCTATTAATTTTACAAAATAAATTTTTACATATTTAAGTTGATATTGTGCATTTCTAAAAATTCTTCTAATGAATAGAATGGATTAGCTAACAAGAAGTTATGAACATTGTCTTTAAATAATTTGTCAGGCTTGTTGACCCATTTTTAGACAATTTGTTATATATTTTAATTGCCATATACTTATGACTACTGTTAGTTTTAGCTAATCTATTTTGTGGTAACAGCAGAGAAGTACACGTTCTTGTATAGTAGTCATGCCTTTCATTTGTTACACTTAAATTAGGTAGTTCAGCAGGTATGTAGTAACACTGTCAAGAATGTATAAGTTAATAACTGTTAAAATTCTATATTTAATGAACAATGGTTTACAATGTGTTCTATTATCTACCTTAGCCATTACTCTGATTGCTTTCTTCTGGATCACCATAATTTCATTTATTTTTCTGCAGTTTCCCCAGAGTATTAACCCATACCTTAAAACAGATTGAAAAAAGGCAAAGTACACTGTCGTTATGTACTCAAATGTCACACAACACATCAGTCTCTTCAACAAATATATAACTCTTGACAACCTAACCACTATGTGATCAACATGAGAGTTCCATGTTAGACTGTTGTCAAGTACAATACCTAAAAATTTTGCCTTTTGTTTTTCTATTTTTGTAGTCTTTGATAGACTGAACCACATATTCTGGCTCTTTTCCTCATTTAATAGCAGACCATTGGCATTAAACCATGATGTTGCATTTTCTTTTGCCAATTTCATATCACTTACAAGGTTATCAAGTACATGGTTTACAGACAGAAAAGTTGCATCATCTGCATACATATATGTCTTTACATCTATATTTCCTGGTAAGTCATTTGTGTGTACAAGGAAAAGAAGTGGTCCCAATTTAGATCCCTGTGGCACTCCGTGTTGAACCTCTAGTATGTTTGACAGAGGACTTCCTGAACTCACCACCTGTTTCCTTTTATTGAGGTATGATTTGATGAGTTTTAAACTTTTATCCCATATTCCATAGTACTCAAGTTTAGAGAGCAGAAGTGAGTGGTCAACACAGTCAAAAGCTTTGCTCAGATCACATAAGGTTACCTGTGTGTGCACATGGTCCTCAAATGCTGCTAGAATGTCTCTGACTAAGAGCTCTATGGCATGTATAGCTGACCTTCCTTTTCTGTAACCAAACTGTGATGCACTTAACATACCATTTAGTTCTACGTACTCATACATCTGCTTATATATTTTGCCTTCAAAGACATCACTTATTGCCCAAACCGCCCAACAATATCCTTTTAGAATGGGAAGAGTTACCCCAAAATATAATACCATACGACATAAGCCAATGAATATAAGAAAAGTAGACTAATTTTCGTGTCAAATGATCACTTACTTCTTCTACCATTCTAACAGTAAAAAATGGCAGCATTAAGTATTGAACATGATCCCGAACATGGGCTTTCCACTACAGTTTACTATCTATCTGAACACCAAGAAATTTGAACTGTTCGGTTTCGCTAATCATAAGCCCATTCCGTGAAATTAAAACGTCGAGTTTCATTGAATTGTGTATTAGAAACTGTAAAAATTGAGTCTTACTGTGATTTAGCATTAGTTTATTTTCTACAAGCCATGAACTTATGCCATGAACTGCACTATTTGAAACCAAACTAATGTCGCACACAACATCCTTGACTACCAAGCTAGTGTCATCAGCAAACAGAAATATTTTAGAGTCATCCGTAAAACTAGAGGGCATATGATTTATATAAATATTTAAGGGAGTGGCCCCAACACTGATCCTTGGGGCATCCCCTACTTGACCGTACCCCACTCAGACCACACAACACAGCCATTCTCAACAGTGTGAATAATAACATTTTGCTGTTTGTTGCTGAAGTAACAGGTGAGCCAAATGTGAGCTACTCCCCATATTCCGTATTGGGCCAGCTTCTGGATCAATATTTTGTGATCAACACAATCAAACGCCTTAGTTAAATCAAAAAATACGCATAGCATTCGACACCTTTTATTTAACCAAACCAGTACCTCACACAGAAAAGAGAATATAGCACTCTCATTGTTAAATTACTTCTAAAGCCGAACTGTACATTTGTTAGCAAATTGTGTGATATAAAATGATCAATTATCCTTACATACACAGCCTTTTCAATAATTTTAGCAAACACTGGTTGCATAGAAATAGGTCCAAAATTGTCCACATTATCCCTTTCTCCCTTTTTATTAAGCGGCTTTACTATTGAGTACTTCAATCATTCAGAAAACTGACCATTCCTAAAGGAAAAATTACAAATATGGCTAAATACAGGGTTAACATGTGCAGCACATTACTTAAATATTCTGCTAAGCACTCAATCATACCCATGAGAGTCCTTAGTCTTCAGTGCTTTAATTATTGACTCACTCTCCCCCTTGCCTATACCACATAGGACTATTTCAGACATCAATCTCGGAAAGGCATTTGCCAAGAGAGTTATGATTCCCCGTAGAAACTAATTTTTTATTTAATTCACCAGAAATGCTCAGAAAATGATTGTTAAATACTGTACACATATTTATCAGTAACAGAAATATTTTTACTACAAACTAACTTCATATCATCAAAGCCGTGCTGCTGACCAGACACTTCCTTCAAACTGACCATATGGTTTTAATTTTATCCTGTGAATTAGCTATTCTATTTGCATACCACATACTCTTTGCCTTCCTAATAATTTTTTTAAGCACCTTACAGTATTGTTCATAATGGACTACTGTAGCTTGATTGTGACTACTTCTAACATTTTTCAGTTCCACGTTCATCATCCAGACAGTCCTACTAGACAAGCCTACCTTGCCGAGCTATCAGTCAATGCATCACTGCTTTGCTTTTTATTATTTATTTACACATCAAGTTCTGTAGGACTAAATTGTGGAGCAAATCTCCAAGGTCATGGAACGTGCCTGTACCTGAAATTACAATGTAAAAGTAATAACAGATAAAAATAAACATTTTATGAACCCAAAAAAATTCTAACTCAGCCAAGCAGCTGCAATGTGGAGGTAGCAAAAGCTGTATACCATCAACCATGACGAATGCCTGCATTGGCATATTCATACCAGCATGCTTGGTCCTAGGAACATCACCCAGCACCTGCTAATGACACATTGATTTGTTTCGTTATGATTGTTAATGAAGGGTTTTAGCAACAAACTGGTCGCCCAGATCATCTACACATCCACTCACTTCCAGTGGAGAGCTGCGTACCCAAAACCTTCTTATTGACACCTATTACATTTTGTTTCTTGCTTAATAATGTTCCAGATTTTGTTTGCCTTGCTTTTGGAGTGAGTTATTTATTAATCTTTTTGTTCATAGTGCATTAGTTTAGTTTTTTAACAATAGACTGGAAGATTTTCCTATATTTCTGGTAGTGGAATTTCAAATCATATTTGGGCTTGTTATCTGAGAGATCTCTCTTCCTTGTATAAAATACTTATGTCCCAGGAGTTATACATTGTTTAAGAAAGTGTGAAATTTTCCATCTACACTTCATCCCCAACCTTCTTCAGATAATTTCTCTCTCAACTCTGTGACCAAGTCATTGTTTTTAACACTGCAATACAACACATCTATGATCTGGTCATTAATGTTCAGTATATTTAATTGGTAACATTGAACCTTCACAGTCATAGACTACAGGTTTTGCATATCATCACTGCAGGTTTTGAGGACTAAAAACAAACTGTCATTTGCTTTTGTTACATGCTTCAGACCCTGTAGTAAATTTTCTGTAGTAAATAATTCAAAGCTGGACATCAAAAATTATAGGTGTACTCAGTCCACACTATCTAACATCAAATAAACATCAAAGCACACATAAACAATTATTCTATGATTAATTATGCATAATTTTATTAAAACTATCTCCAGCTGCTTTATGGATTTTAACAAACTTTCTGATGGTTGCCTGTAAACAGCACTACAAGCTTGTGTATTTCCTAATCTGCCCAGCATTCAAACAACTGTTAAATGCAATATTCATTAATTTGTAGATCCTAGGACTTAACACAATTTTTGGTATAAGTAGTCACTGTCAATTTTTCCTTATTGGTTCTACGGTAGTGCAGCATTATATTCTATCCATCAAGATGGATGAGCATAAAAAAATATTTTCTTGTCATATTGGTAATTTTTTAAAATGAAGTCATCTTGCTTTCACCTGTTAGTGTTTTATTTTACAGTTCCAATTTCAGCATTATGTCATTTTCAAGCATCTACAAAACATAATAAAACATAATGAGAAGAATGCAAAGTGGGAATGACAGTACATACAATCAATTTTGTAGTTTGTTAACTATTGTATACTTATAAGAGTTTGACATTTAGGTTTAACTTAGGCAGAGGTAAAAATGTAATATGCAAATCAAACACATTTAACTCAAATATAAGAGCACACCTTTAGTGTCAACCTACTGTGATATATACAATTCGCTGCAGTACATGAAATGAAATATTGACTTGTATCACTGACTAGTTGTTCTGTGATGCGCATAATATATTGTTATCTCCGCCTAACTTAAACCTATATGTTGAAATCTTGTAATATACAAATGTCAACAAACTATAAAACTGCTCACATAAGTTGTCATTCACACTTTAAGATGTTCTCATTACAATGTATTATGCCTGAAAATGGCATATTGTCGAAATTGCAACCAAAAAAATAAAATGCTGACAGGTGAAAGCAAGATGATTCCATTTAAAAAATAAATAATGCTGAGTGTATATCAGGTCCATAATTATGAGGGCTCTCAACGGCATGATTATTTACTCTTTGTTCCAACAAATCTCTACAATGTATAAAATGATATTCACACTCACCAGTGGCAACAAATCTCATTACAGAAGAACATTATAACTCTTATTAAGCAGCTGAAAGGTCACTGTTTCATAAGGGGAAAAGATATCCCTCCATCTTTTGCTTCACACTTTTATTTCAACAACTATATTACAACTATTTTAACACTCTCATTTGATTGAAACACACAGATATTTTCAATTAATCTTTGGTTTACAGAAGACAACTACAAATCTCACAGTTGAATAATGAAATATTTTGTACATAGTGAATACATTAAGATCTTTTTTTTAATTGATATTCTTGTAAAACAGCAATTTTCATAAAACTGGTTTGGGATAAAACACCACACTATCCATTTATAAAACCTAGTTATTTTTATTTTACAGATAAAAACCTAGTTTCATTTTGTATTCAGTAAGACTGTCTTGACTGAAAAACTCGAAATAAATATAGCAATGCTTTTTGCAAGTATCTAACTATGGTACTTTTGGTGAGGAAGCTAAAGCTTTCATTCATATGACATATTACGTAATGACAGATAAAGTCATTTTATAGTGCAATATTTCTTGTCTCGGTAGAACAATAATTTTTGTGTTCCAGGAAAATTATTGATTTCCTGCCTTCATTTGTGCCTTTACTGTATGTTATAGCAAACTGACCATGTTCTGTTTGCAAATCTGGCAGTTCTTGTACAGCCATAAAATACCTATTCTAAGGCAACATATTTTTGACTTTATTTATTCTGCATTAATATGCTTCCACAAAATTACCCATTTAATAAAGCACATATGTCAACTATTTAATCATATTTTATACGGATTTTACTCTGGCTGTTTACTGTGACTATACTCTATATACTCTCTCTGTCTTACAAGGAAATCAGTAAAACTTTTATAAACACGCTTCACTGAAGAAGACTGTACCCTAATCAGTACAAACTGGTATAAGAACTGTAAGCAATTGTTTACGTCAAACATGAAGTCATAACCAATCAGCATGATGCACAGATTAGGATTTGATGGCTTTAGCTTGTTACAGAAATCTTTTTCCAAGCTTCTTGAAGAAATGTGACAAAAAAAAGTTGGAGTTTCCAACTAAAGCTACTTCAGCTTCCACTCAGTGTACGCTAATTCTTGCTCATGACTTCAAATTGAACATCAGAAAGCTTAATTTCCTACAATCTATTTTCACTGTTTCTTTCATATTCTCAGTCACCATTAAAGTAATATAATTCAGCAAGATACTTATCTGAAATAAACACTTTTTTAAATTTGTCAGATGTCATTATGTCTTACAGAGAGCAGTTTGCAATTTATATCTCTGCTGTATCACCCTAATTTAAATCTTCATTGTGGTCTTCATCAGCAAACCAAATGTTACTGTCCTGAAAAAGTATTTAGAGGTAATTATATAAACTGAGTAACAGGAATCACTAGCAAATAAATTTAACTCTTTCTTTCTGGAATTTAAAAATACAGCCTCAAACAAAACCTGTGACAGTAAAACAAACTAAATACCATCTGGCACACTTCGGCCAACTCAACCACCAAAGAAAATAATAAAACCTCTTGGATCATCGAAAAGTTATTGTATGATTTTTCAATTAAGTACTGAGATCAAATACGTTAATTAGCTGAATATTCTGTGATCATAAGAGTAACCTCTTGATATGATATGGAATAAATCAGTTTTAAAATTATATTGCACATTCTTAGTGCAAATTATGGCAACAGTTTCATCATTTACATTTTTTTTTTAAATCAGTGCAATGTATTTTGTACTATTTGCAGTCAATGTTAGTAGGCGTTGTTCATGTATGTAAAAAAATGTAAAGGAAATAGTGCTGTATTTGTCTATGATACACCTTAAGCTTTTTTCCTTATAATATATTGTGGCAGACTGCATCATCTGGGATGGAGTAGCAGAGTTACTGACTAGTGACTTCTAGGTCCCAGCTCTTGTCAGTATTTGTGATTTAATATTAAATACTTCCAGAAGTTTCTGGAAGCTTCATGTTAACATGTCAATTGTTGGGTTAATACGTTATAAACTCTACTGCCCTCTGTTCAGGAGGTAGTTTAGTTCTGCAATTCATGTGTGTTGTGTCCATAGAATAACAGTGATTACTATATTAAGATAACCCTGTTCTTGAATGTGGCACACAACTGTGGTAGCTACATGACACTGAGTGCTACAAAATACTGACACTGGTGTAGCTTCAATCAGGTTACTAAGAAGCTGTTTCACACTCAGCCAAGAGTTCAGTTACAGTCCCTATGTTCCTAAGGTCCATCTGATCATGAGACAATGGATAAAAGATTGCCACAGAGTTCACCACCTTTTAGGCATCCATCAATATTTTTGAGACACATTGAATTCAGTTACAGTCCCTATGTTCCTAAGTCCATCTGATCATGAGACAGTGGATAAAAGAATACCATGAAGTTCGCTGCCTTTTAGGCATCCATCAATATTTTTGAGAGACATCAACAGTTGAAGAAATTTGAGTCACAAAACAGATCCACAATATTTCTTACAAATATCTACTTTTACTTAGATAACACACACCAGCAGTTTTTGAAGAACCAATTTGTAAAAGGAATGTTAGGTTGGATTAAGACACTGCCAAACATTTGTGTCAAATACCTCTCCCAGAGGATATCATCACAAATGAGAGTTCCATTAAGTGAAGCCAGCAGTCAAGGAAACGTACAAGAACAAAATAAGTTAGAAGAAGTACAAACAGTCACCAGACAAGATAGCTAAGGCAGTTGTGGAAAACCTTTAAGACCTCACATCCATTGCACAACAACTACAAAAAGGAAAAATGTTGTAAATTTTACCTGTGCAGCGAGTATTGACACATGGAGATGGGTGGGCGGTTGAATTAAAATACACACATCATCACTATTGATAAATGTATTACAGAAAACACAAGAACACAATATGCAGACAGCATGGCACTACTGTCACACTACATTCTTCTCTTGCAGAGATGTTTTTTGCACTCCACTCGAATAGCACCAAGGAAGTACATACAGAGAACAGAAGCATATGCTACAAAGTATTGGCTTCCAAGAGCTCTGGAAACGGCGCTGAATTTGAATGATGGTCACCGCATTATGTAAACCTAATTACAACACTTCCCCTTGGTAGAAAACTTATCAGTTTATCATTGCAAAAGTACATTATTAAACATAAGAACACAAATGAGACAAAATTTGACAGTCAGGTAGTCCAACATGAAATAATACTTATTTTAATCCTAACATGTCTCTGAAACTCTTTTTTAATATCGCTAAGAACTTTAGTTAAAATGTCTGCAGCATTATCATCAGTTTAATTAAGAAAACCATTCAAGACACTGTGCCTGACTTTACGATAGTGAACTCTGAATTGTTTGGTTTTTTCTGATACACCCTTTTTCTCAATAATCTCAATGGCACCTGTGTTGTCAGCATTGACCTGCAGGGTAGTCTAACAAATTCAGAACACTTGATCTCATTTAGAGAAATGTACAAACCATTCCACCTCCTTCATGTCTCGAACTCTGCAATGTATTCAGCTTCTATTGTGGAGGTGACTACAACAGACTGCCTTTTACTCTTCCAGCTGATTGCTGCTCCAGCTAACAAAATTGTGTACCCTGTTACAGATTTACTATAAGCTGGGTCATTTGCCCAGTCAGCATCACTGAATGCATTACGATCAGAACAATGGCATTGAAACATAAGCTCAAATCTTTATTTGGCTGCAAGTAACAAAACACCCTTTCTTCCCTGGCCCAATGAGAAACACTTGATTTAGAGCTGAACTGACTCTATTTTCCTACAATAAAGGCAATATTAGGTCGAGTTCATGTGGATATATACAACAAACAATCCACTACCTTTTGGTACAATTTTTGGTCAAATGGCTTGTCATTCCCACCTTCGCCAAAATAGTTGTCACTACATGGTGTAGCTATGCCTTTTCAGTCATACATTTTAAACTCTCTCAGCATCCACTAGATGCATCTAGTTTCATTTCATTTCACCTACCCTTGATTCTGCTCAATCCTGAGTACAAAAATAAACAAGTTATCCATTTATTTCATGCCAATATGAGATTTTTGAAAACATTCTTGAATTTTTCAATCCTCTCTTCCTCATTTATTACAACAACATTATCAATATGAATCCCAATGATCAAATAATTAGAGAAGAATATACACAATGATTGTTTTCACATTGTCCCAACCCTAACTTTTTCATCACAGAGCAGAAAAAAATCATTCCAATCCTTACCTGCTTGTTGAAGCCCATACAAACTCTTATTCAATAAACACACTTTATTTCCCACACCAAACAATTTTGGTTGCTCCATGAAACCAGTGCCACTTGTGGGGCTATTAAGATAAGCAGTTTCTACATCAAAGTTTTTGATTTTCAATCCCCTAAGTACTGCGGCTGCTATTAGAATCCTCAAGCTACTTCATCTCATAATGGCTGTAGCTTTCCCATTAATCTATTCCAAATATCTGGCTATAACACAGCTTTAAATTGCTTTAAATTTAGTATTCTCATCTTCTCTGTTTCTCTTTGTAGTAAACACCCTCTTACTTCCTATAATATGATCAGCTTTTGATCTGTCAACAAGTTACCATGTATTGTAGTGTTTTCGGCTACTCATCTCCGATTCCATGCCTGTACACCACTTGTCCCTATGAACTGAGGGTAAAAGACTCTTCTACTGATGTTGGAGTGGATGGATTCACTTGACACATGGTAGTAAAACATGCAAAGACACACGAAACATTCATTTTCGGCTTCACAAGATGTGAAGACCGTCACAACCCTACTTCACTGTTTGCACTAAAAATTTGACTTTCCAACATGGTACTGCACTCCTCACACACATCTCTAACTCCACTGCTGGTAACTACACTGCCTTCAGTATTGTATCCATCTCCTTTTCCAACCCTGAATTGGCTCCCATCTCCTCAAACAGCTGTTGACCCAACCGCATCATCTCCCTTTCCCCAAGCTCGTCAGATGTCGATCTGCTTCTTCAGGCTCTGCAGCCAAACACTGAGCGTTTTCAAATCTTCTTTAATAAGTTCTTTCTGTTTCCAGATTTCATATGGGATTTTTCCACCAAGGGATTTTGTTGGGCATCTATTTCAGATGTAGTGGCCCAACATCAGAGGTTCTCCCCAAAAGGTGTTGGCCAAACCATCTTGGAATAGTAGACACCTTGCAATGAATATAAGAGTCTGATTTGGACGATTTGTTTACCAATTGGATAAGGAAGAGGAAACTGCTTTTCCGGTGTAGTATGTCCTCCTCCTTGAACAACTGTTCAAATTTGTTGTTGATGTACTCAGTTCCATTGCCCAACAGGAGATTTTGAAATTTTCCCTGTCTCACAGTTTGCATGTTCCTTAAACTCCACAAATGAGTCAAACATATCACCTTCACTACCAAATATCCTGAGTGAACATTCAGGCAAGTAGCATAGTAATGTGCTCCACCTAAGGAAGTCTGTGTAATATAGCTCACAACACTATGTACCACTTCTAGAACATTTTTAGTAGCAGTTTGGCTTGGTTAGAAAAACTGTCTTTTCATTTTTCCTTCCACACACTTCACAGTTTTCTTTACACTTAGTGCCTCCACATACTTCGGGTAAAGCTTTCCTTGTGTCCAAGTCTTTGGCACTGTAAAATTTATGCCTGTCTGGCTGCTGTATCATTTTCCACTGGTTGATGTGTTTTGTTGTTTTGGGGCATAACTGTATTGTTATTCACTTTGTAATATTCGCAGTACACTAAGTAGACATCAATGCCTGATGATCTTCCCCTCAATGCTTCCTTCTCACAAAAAGACACATTAACATCACTGTTTTTGAATATAATGCACACTCCCTTTTTGTCCATTTGTTTAACAGAGAACGAGCTCCCATCTAGTTCTTTCACCAGAAGCACTTCTGTTAGTCGGATTGATTTACCCCCACATAACTTTTCTGCTTTCATGACATTTCCCTTGCCACTCACTGTAGTAACTTTCCTATCAGCCTGTAGTATCTCCTGGTGACTAGTCATATGATATTCATATGATATGATGCTCCTGAATCCAGAACTCACATTTCCATCAGCACCTCCTCCAGTTTTGATCACCATCATAGCCACTGTTTCATCATCTTTCTTTGCATTTTCACTTGAGTCTTCACTGTCTGGATAATTTGTAGCATTGTTGAGCCTGCACCCACTTGCCCTGTATGCCGATAACTTGGGCCCCTTCTGCTCGCTTGGTGCACCCACTCCTTGTTTTTCATGGAAATGTGGGCACTCCTTGGTAATGTGATTTGCTTCACCACAGGAGAAACATAGTCTGTTTCTGCTGGCTGCATTCTTCTCACCTCCTTGGTTTTGTTTATGATATTTATAGTGTCTCTGGCCAAATTTGTGTTGTTTACGACCTCCACCTTATGCTGTGTATGCTTTGGCTTCTTCTTGGTTCTTAATAGACTTCAAATCTGATTCCAGGTGTTTGTCTTCTAATTCTAGTCTGTTGATGACAAGGTATGTGGTCAGTCTGTTTTCATCTCTTTCTAAACTTCTAATGAGGCCTTCATATTTCTACAGACACTGTCCTAGAAGCGTGAAGCCTGCAACTGTTTTGTCATCAAAAGTACAATCCCCTTGCTTCACAAATCTATTGGCAGCCAGTATCTTCATTACACAGTCGTCCACAGTCATATCATCTATTTTTTTCATATTTACTAAGTCTGTCATCTTGTGTATAGTATAAAGTAGGCCATTATTGCAATGTATTTTTTCCAGTTCCTCCCATGCTTCCTTTGTTAGTTTAAGAGTGTCAATCATCTCTAAGTAATGATCTTCAACCAGCAGTACAATGATGGAAAAGGGCTCCCTCATTTTTCTCCACATCCAACTGGTCATAATGTGCTCCAAATCCAGGTTCTATGGCATCCCATGCCTCACAATGTATCAGTGAACAAACACAAATTAACCACGCTAAATAGTTATTGCTGCACAGGTGATCAATATTCACGGATGGCTCCGTCACTCTGAATTGTTTCCTTCATCAGTTTATGCATAAGACATTGGACAATTTAAGTTATACGTATACAGCTGAAGTCATTTCTAGGCATACTTATTTAAGGTTCAAATAATACACTTTATACATATGTATTTATATAACACTTTTCATAAATTTAAATATTCTTCAATGGAGTGAATGCAGTGATGCTGTAAATATGACTTTAGAGATTTTCCAAAAGTACTGACCTCAGTAATAACTTTTATGTTTTCAGGAAGTTTGTTATAAAGCTTAACTTCCAAGTGAAAAGTACCTTTCTGGAACAGAGCTGTACTGATTTGAGTTATATGTAAGTTTCTGTTTTGTCTGCTAAAGTGATCATGTATATCACAGTTTTTTTGCAGTCTGCAGTCCTTACCTTTCACATTTATTTTAAAGAATAAAATGGTTTCCATAATGTATACACATGGTAATGGAGGAATACCAGATTTCTTAAACAGAGGTTTACAAGAGGCTCTAGACTTGCACCCAAAAAAAATTCTGATGCCCTTTTTTGTAGTTTAAAATTGCTATTAGCTGGTTTAGAGTTTCTCCAGAAAGTGACCCCATATCTAAGATGAGAATGAAAGTAGGCATGATATGCATTCATTACTGTTTTCTCACTACAGCATGATTTTAGTGAGCAAAGAAGGTAACATGTTTTGCTCAGTTCTGTGTTGAGATATTCAATATGCTTATCACATTTTACATTACTCTGCAGCCAAAGTCCCAAAAATTTGGTTTCGATTCTATTACCAAATAGCTGTCATCTGTAGAGACCGATGGGATAAAACTGCAATTGTTAGGAGCATTGTGGAATTTTAATGCAATCGCTTTTTTACTGTTTGTTACAACCTGATTATTCTGTGCCCATCTGCTAAATTGTTTTGTGATCATGTTTACTGACTGCTGTAACTGTTCATTACTGTCTCCTTTTAGTAGAATTATGGTGTCATCTGCAAATATGATTGTTTTATGTGCATCAACATTTAAGTTTTGATCATACAGAAGGGTCCCATTAGTGATCCATGTGGTAAACCACATTTAATTTGCTTAGTCAGAGAAGTGTTTGGATACAGTTTTTCCTTCGATATTTGTATGTTTGATTCACACTGTCTGCTTACGATTAGTCAGGAACTGATCTAGTTGCTGGACAGACATTGAATACTATATCTTTCAAGCTTTGATAGCGGAATTTAATGATCCACCACATCAAAAGCTTTAGACAAGTCAACAAATACTCCTATTGATTCCTGTTTTTTGTCAATCAGGTTTAGGATGGAATTGATGCACTCATAAATAGCAGCTGTTGTTGACCTCTTATTTCTGAATCCATGTTGTTCATTACATATGATGTTGTTTTTATTTATAAATTTCATTAGTTTGTTATACATAACTTTTTCTGATATGTTTGACTTGCAGGAGGAAATTGTATTGGGTCTGTAGTTATTTACATTATCTTTCTCACCTTTTTTATATACTGGAATACCTTTGATGTTTTCAATACATCAGGGAAAGTGAGCAGTCAAATAAGTGTGTGAGTATTTCAATTAGGTTTGATGCACTTTTCTTTAATATTGTTGCAAGTACACTAAAATGGCTGAAGAGTTGGAACTTTTTAGTCAGTTCATTGCTTTACCTACTTCATCTAATGAAACAGAACTGATGTACATCGATCCTCTTCATGCACTTATTTTATATTCTTTTGCCTGGGTGCTCTTATGTAAGTTTGATTGTAACATATTTTCAGCAACACCTGTGAAAAAATTGTTGAAAGTGTTGGCTACTTCTAAGGGTTTGTTACTTTTTTTATTTTTGTGTGATAGTGTTATATTTTTGCAAGATTGTGTGTATTCTCCAAATTCTTTTTTAAAACACTCCCCAAAGCCCTTCATTTATTAGCTGGATTATAAATGTATTTATCATTAGGCATTATTTTTGCTGCTTTTATAACTTTTTTTAATGTTATGGAGTATTTTTTGGGGTTACATATTTCATGAATCAGTCTTTTCTTCTGTAATGAAATCCTTATTCTTCTTGTGATCCAGCTGTTCGTTCTAGGGTTCCTCCGTATGGTTACAGTTTTCAGTGGGAATGCAATTTGCAAGAAATGGGTTACTTTGTCAATGAAGTTGTTGAATTTTTCATTTATATCGTTCATTTTGTACACTTCTGAACATTTTTCTTTCTGTAATGAGCTGCTGAAGTAATTTACGTCATCCTGATTATAACTTCTACGAGGCTCTTAGAGACATGTTGTTAATAATACTGCCTTTTACTTTTATGCTTAATATTTGAGCAAAATGATCACTAAAATCTGCATTGAAAATTTTTAATGAAATGTTGTGTAGATTCTTCTTGACTAGAAATTGATCTAGAGCTGTTTGGGAAGTTTCTGTTACTTGGGTAGCAGCTTTTACTTCAGCCTTTATATTATAGGATGTTGCAAGGTTCAAAAGAGTCTCTCTATTTCCACTATTTGTGAGGAAATCGCTATTGAAGTCACCACAGATAATCAACTCACAATCCATTTCATTTACTTTATTTAGCAATGACTCCATTTCGTTTAAGAAAAGTTCAAAATTTCCAGATATCGATCAATAAACTGTAGCAATAACCAGGTTAAACAGAATAATGTTTGTAGCTGCAATTTCATAATCCTTTTCAGCGTTTGTTCAAGTTAAGTTAGGTAGCATAATAAAATCTACATTTTCCTTTGCGTAAATTGCTGCCCCACCCTGCTTGCTGTTTTTCCTGCAGTAGTACGAAGCCAAACTGAATTTGTTTATTTCCGTATTCTGGATTAATTCTAGGTTAAGCAAGTACTCAGAAATGCGTAACACTGAGATATCTTTAAGTTCATTTGTTAACAGTAGATTAATTTCATCAATCTTATTACATAGGTATTGCACATTACGGTGATAAAATTTTAGATAGGGTGTATTCACAATTTGATAATTGGGAGTCATATTTACAGCAGCTAAGGTAGAACATCAGATACATCATATTCATCAGCTATTGTACCTCATGTTCTTTTTTTATCAAACTCAAACACGCTCACATGTTGTAATTTTTATGTATGCAGCAAGTACTGGCACATGGACATGGGTGGGACACTGCTGATGTCCTTCATGTTTAATAGTGGGATTCTTCTTGCGTTCTTGATGTTGACACCTTTGTTTTAATTTTACTGATGCTCGTTTCAACTCTCCTGCAGTATGCTGAATACATCTTCCCAATGACTATTTCCTTTTCAATTTCTTCCCATTTTTTCTACAGATGTTTTGTCGTGGCTTCCCTGGAATTTCTATTTATTTCATTCCTAACTGACTCATGTTGTATTCCTTTTTTTTCCCTGAACATTTTTGCATATCCTTCTTTCCTCAATCAATTACAGAATTTCTTCTGGTTCTTCACTTACCTTTCTTGCACCTTTTCCCACTCTGTCCCACTTCCGTGAATGATATTTTCAGAGATGTCCATTCCTCATTAACTTAACTACCTTTTGCAGTATTCATTGTTGGAATATCTATAGCCCGAGGCAACTTCAAACACATACAATCATCACTCATTACAACAGTATCCCACTTCTTTGTACACTGATTCTTCCAGACAATTTTCTTAAACATCAATCTACACTTCATCACTAAATTGGGGTCTGTGTCTATATCTGCTATTTGGTATGCCTCGCAATCTAACATCTGGTTTCAGAATCCCTGACTGATCATGGCATAATTCAGCTGGAATCTTCCCATGTCTTCAGTCCTTTTCCAAATATACATCCTCCTCTTGTGATTTATTTATTATTACTAATTGTAATTTATTGCAGAACTCAATTAGTAATTTAGGTCTCTCATTCCTGCTACTGAGGTCTTATTCACCCATAATTCTGGCCTCTATCCCTTCCCTTACTACAATGTTCCACTCACCCATGATTATTAAATTTTCTTATTCTTTTACACAGTCAACTACACATTTAAGATTCTCATATACTTTCTCTCTCTCTTCATCTTCTGCCTGTAAAGCCGTCTATTACTGTTTGCTGTTAACTCTGATTCTGTCATTGAGTTGTTCATTCTTGCTACATAATAAATCCCACTCCCGTTACACCATTTTCTGCTGCTATTGATACTACTCTATATTCGATCGACCACATATTCTTCCCCTTTTTCCACTTCAGTTCACTGACTTCCACTATATCTAGACTGAGCATTTGTTCTTTCCTTTTCTGATTTTCTAGCTTGCCTGCCACATTCAGACTTCTAACATTCCATGCTCCAACTCATACAATATTACTATATTGTTGGTTCTTCAATCTTTTGCTCATGTGATCACCTCCAACTTGACAGTCCCCTCTCAGAGATTCAAATGGGGGACAAATCTTTTGGCAATGGAATATCATCAAGAAACTTTGGCAATTACAGGACATATGTCATGGATATGTAATGAAACAGTTCTGAATCTCATTTTGGAGTACATGATAAATGACTTTTAATGAATTACTCGATACACAGCTTCGAATACACTTTTCAATACACGGTATTGAGTATTGCACTTTCTTATGAGCACATTTCACATTTATGAAAAGGATAGATTGCCACTACCATAAAGAGGGCACACTGAGTTACAGGCAATCACAAAAAAGACTGTTCTCATTGAGCTTTCAGCCACAGTCTTTTTCAGAAAAGAAAGGAAGACACAAACACCTTCACACAAACAGGTACACTTAATGCACACATGATCATTATCTCTGTCCGCTCTGGCCAGACTTGAGTGTGGCATATCTAATTAACTGGTTAAATGAGTTGATGTGTCTTTAGTTGATGTTCCAAAAAAATCAGCAGCGATATACTATAATCTATATTTTTGCAAAAGTAAGATAATTTTCTGTTGAGCTAATGAGCTAGTTACATTATAATAAACACTGTGTGTCCTTAATGCATTCCCATTGCCTTCTGTGTCCTCGTGCCATTGATCCTGCTGATTCTTCTCTTCTGCCTTTCTTGGCTGTACAGAACGGGGGTGACCTTTTATAACAGAAGTCTACAGTTGCCACTGCTCATGATTTTTATTCAAAATATAAGCAGTGACTTTGTTCAAACCTGGGCCTCAGTACGTTTCGATCACTAGTCAAAGATGCTACCCCTAATCCATGGTAAAAATGAAAAAAAAAAAAAAAAAAAAAAAAAAAAAAAAAAAAAAAAAATGAGTTTCTGTTCAAACCTAACTACACCTATTTTAGAAAATAGAATTAAAATACCCACAGGGCGCTGGGTGCTCTCTTTGTCGTCCGCGCCCACCTGGCACTGCTTGTAATGTGTTGTCTCTTCCCCAGTGCTCCCTCGGACGTCCGCGCCCAACTTGGTCGCCATCTGTCGCAGCTCTCTGAGGCTTGTCCTGTGTTGGGCATTCCGTTCGTGGTCCACGCCCGCCAGGTGCTACTCCTGAGGTTTTGGCCCCTCCCTAGTGCTCCTGCGGACGTCCGCGCCTGGCTTGTCCACCATCTGTGGTCGTGGCAGCTATCTGGGGCCGGACCCGCGTTTGGCGTTCTGTTCGCGGTCCGCGCCCACCTGGCGCTGCTTGTAAGGTGTTGTCTCTTCCCCGGTGCTCCCTCGGATGTCTGCTCCTGACTTGGTCTCCATCTGTGGCAGCTCTCTGAGGCCCATCCTTTGTTGGGAGCACCTTTCGCGGTCCGCACCCTCCTGGTGCTGTTCCTGAGGTGTTGGCACTTCCCTGGTGCTCCGATGGTCGTCCATGCTCGGCTCGTCCATCATCTGTGGTCATGGCGGCTGTCAGAGACCTGTCCTGCGTCAGGAGCTGGGTTCGCAGTCCGTGCCCGCCTGGTGCTGCTCCTGCGGTTTTACTACTTCTTGAGGAGTTTCTTGGTTCACTTCATTGGGCCCTGATAAGCTCCAGAGCCGGACTCCATGTCGAGCTGAGCTGGTAACCGCTGTCTCGGTTTATTAGGTTGTCTGTGATCGTGATCTTGATGGACTCCTTTATGACACTGTCCCAAAATCTTGGCGTCTGTGTCACAATTTTGGTGTTGTTGCAGTCCATTGAGTGGCCGAGGTCCAGACAGTGCTCTGCTATGGCAGATTTTGTTGCCTGTCTGAGTCTGGTGTGCCTCTGGTGTTCTTTGCACCTGACGTCCACCGTCCTGGTTGTCTGGCCAATGGTGACTTTCCACACTGGCACGGGATGTTGGAAATGCCTGGTTTACATAGCACCAGGCCATCCTTCACGCTCCCTTGCATTGTTCCAATTTTGGAGGGTGGACAGAAGATACTCTTTATAACATATTTTGAAAGAATTCTGCTGATCTTTGCAGAAATAGGTCTAGCATATGGCAGGTATGCCACCTTCTTCGCCTCCTCTGGCTCCTCTTCTGTACCCTGTCATTGGCTGGTAGTACGAAGTGCCCTTTGGATGTCTGTGGAGGAGTATCCATTTCTGCTTAACACAAGCTGTAGATGTTCTATCTCCACAGATATCCAAAGGGCACTTCATATTACCAGCCAATCATAGTGTACAGAAGAGGAGCCAGAGGAGGTGAGGAAGGTGGCATACCTACCATATGCTGGACCTATTTCTGCAAAGATCAGCAGAATTCATTCAAAATATGATATAAAGAGTGTCTTCTGTCCACCCTCCGAAATTGGGACAATGCTATGGAGTGTGAAGGACGACCTGGGGCTACGTAAACCAGGCATTTACAACATCCCGTGCCAGTGTGGAAAGTCACACATTGGCCAGACAACCAGGACGGTGGACGTCAGGTGCAAAGATCATCAGAGGCACACCAGACACAGACAGGCAACAAAATCTGCCGTAGCGGAGCACTGTCTGGAGCTCGGCCACTCAATGGACTGCAACAACACCAAAATTGTGACACAGACGCCAAGATTTTGGGACAGTGTCATAAAGGAGTCCATCGAGATCAACGTCACAGACAACCTAATAAACCGAGACAGCGGTTACCAGCTCAGCTCGACATGGAGTCTGGCTCTGGAGCTTATCAGGGCCCAACGAAATGAACCAAGAAACTCCTCAAGAAGTAGTAACACCACAGGAGCAGCGCCAGGCGGGCACGGACTGCGAACGCAACTCCCGATGCAGGACGGGCCTCTGACAGCCGCCACGATTGCAGATGATGGACGAGCCGAGCACGGACAACCGTCGGAGCACCAACACCTCAGGAGCAGCGCCAGGTGGGCACAGACCACGAATTGAGCGCCCAACAAAGGATGGGCCTCAGAGAGCTGCCAGAGATGGAGACCAAGTCAGGAGCGGATGTCCGAGGGAGCACCGGGGAAGAGACAACACCTTACAAGCAGCGCCAGGCGGGTGCGGACCGTGAACAGAGGCCCTGGCGGGAGACAGGCCTCAGACAGCTGCCACAACTGCAGATGGTGGACGAGGCGGGTGCAGACATCCATCAGAGCACCAGGGAAGTGCCAACACCTCAGGAGCAGCACCAAGCGGGCACGGACCACAATCAGAACACCAAACGCAGGTCCGGCCCCAGACAGCTGCCACGACAACAGATGGTGGACGAGCCGGGCGCTTAAGTTTGTGGGAGCAGTAGGGAGGGGCCAAAACCTCAGGAGTAGCACCTGGTGGGCGCAGACCACGAACGGAACGCCCAACACAGGACAGGCCTCAGAGAGCTGCCACAGATGGCGACCAAGTCGGGTGCGGATGTCTGAGGGAGCTCCAGGGAAGAGACAACACATTACAAGCAGTGCCAGGCGGGTGCAGACAGCAAAGAGAGCACCCAGCGCCCTGTGGGCATAAATACTGGACAAGATCCTCCAATACAGCAGTCTCAGGTAGCACCCGAAGAAGGTAATGAGTTACGTGGCCGAAATATTGTGCCAGAGCGACACAAACATTCGGCAGTAGACCCGATTATTCCACATGTCAAGATCTCGTCGGGAAAACCTGAAGAGTTACATCAGAATTAAAATACTTTGAAGAAGAAGGAAACAACAGATATGTTTCTCAACTTCAGTATCTATGTTCTAAATCTCTTTTCACCAAGTCAGCAGCTGTCTGTGAAAATGCAACATGGATTACTGCAAATTTGGTCTCAAGAAATAAATTCTGAAATTACTACATTGACTGCCACTCATTTTGTAACACTCCAAATGAATTTACATCCCAAATAACAGTACGAACTCATTTAATTTCTTAAGGTCTAATCTCTTTCCCTTTGCCTTTCCTTTCAATGCAATGGTAGTGTTGCCTCTCTTTTCCCTCGTAAGTTCTGCATCAATATATCTCCTATGTATCTCTATAGCATCTGTCTCCTTTTTATTATTTTCTTATTATTTATTCATCTTCCTTCTATTTTCATATTTTTTCTGTTTTTTATCTTTTATTTCATTCCCACAATTTCCACCATCATATCAGTGAGCATCAGTTCATTACAGTCATTGTGGTAATTGATAATCTTGTTTACCCACCTATAGCGTTTGAATACTTTCTTATACTTGATACACCCTTACCCAGAGTATGGAAGACTTTTCCGTGCCTCTAAAACCTTTACCTTTCTTTTTTATTTTCTCCTCTTTCTATTTTCCTTTTTCAGTGACGAAGAAATGTCTAAAAATTCAGAAACTAGAGATTCTATGAGATTTGTACAAGTCTGTCCTGTTCCACGTCTTCTTATTTCACTATATGTCAGTAGTCACTTCTTTTCTATGTAAAACATTGTGCTAATATAGATTTTTTTCAATTTAAGAAGTGCATAATTATATATCAAACTAAAAATAACACTTAAAAGTGCAAACATACCACAAAAATTTCATGGTTTATAAATCAAACAACAATATTACGAATAAACTTACCTCTTCTGATGTATCTGAGGCAGGGCTTTCACTGAGAACATCAATTTTACCGCCAGCAGTTCGTTTGCTATCAGCAGTTGCAGAATTATGCTTGACCGTCCAGGTTTTAGGTATCATTTTATCTCTGCTGGGAGTCACTCCATCCTCCTTTCCTTCTAACAATGGACAAAAGCAAAAATTGTCATTCTGTGAGCAGTACTCTTGACTTGAACTTGATGAACATTCATCGTCAGATTTAGTTTTTGAATATTCTGGTGGCGAGTCATTCTCTTTATTGCTTACTGACTGTCTTTCTTCAATTGTGTGTAGAAAATTCTCTGCCAGCATGAAGTGTCCATGTCCTTTGTTTGTACCATCCTTCTTCCTTTCATCATTTTCAATTTCATTTTCTTCTGAAGTATACTTGTCAGTATTACAATACAGACGAGAATCCGAGATTTTAATTTCTTCAGGTGTTGACTGCTGTTTTTGCAAATATTCCTTGTAGAAGTTACTAAATTTTGGTATGCTGCTTTCTTGTTCAGTACTATCTGTTTCCATTGGAGACTCATGTGCAAGAGATGTGGAAGCACAAGAAGTATCTGATGTCGCATTTTGGAAATGATGCCTACAACAATATATGTATAATGATTACAAAGAATTGAGAAGTTATATTCCAGACAAGGACTATCCAAACAGCTTTCTATCTAATCTAGTACAATCTCATATAATCATGGCACATGCAACAGTTTGCTAAAAATTAAATGACGATGAAAACTTTGATAAAAACATGAATTTCAAAGATCACAATGAATTTAGTAACCAAAACTATACTCTACACAACAGCAAATCATAAATTTCCTTCAGCATACTCTAGTGCTCGAAAATTGCATAACTATTATGTCATGAAAGAGTGCCATACAGTACAAGTTCCATCTCAGTATTGTTAATGAGTTGCACAAATAATATGATGCTGGGCAAATTCTTGATGAGCTTGAAAGCCAAGTTTCACCTTCCTATTGGTACCTCACATCACTTTCATATAGGCAACATTATATTATTTGGCCTTTCTTCACCACAGCACAATTTTCAGATCCTCTGGAAAATGGCTTCAGCATAAAAGCCAAAACCAGTCATGTACGAAAATAAAGAACATTTTATCAAACTGGAGCAGTTACTCATTAATTCAGTACTCAGCTGCAGAGCAGCAGTAATCTCCAAACATGGAGAAACTGATAATTACTGATCTGTCTATTTGATATCTTCATCCTCAATCAATAAAAAATGGATCATGACAGACAGACTACTAAACTGTCTGAATAAATATAGTCTCCTAAATGAAACACAATTCAGTTTCTGAAGTAGTATGATCAGCCATAATAAAGTTTACAAGATTGGTACTAGATGCACTAGTCAAGAATGACTGCATCATAGGCAAATTTTTATATTTATCTGAAGCCTTAGACACTGTTGAAATGTTTAATGAAACTTTTTCATTTAGAACCACATGTAACAAAATTATTACGGTAGTAAACTTCAATGGATAACTCTGGGTATAAAAACTGCTAATTTCAGGAAGAGGTAACTCCTCAATGAATTGAAATAATAAAAAGAGGTATTTTACTGAGTATGTTAGACATTATAAAGCTATATTTGAAAACGTTGTGAAGACAGCCAAACAAATGGACAAACAAGAAGTTAATTTCATAACCTAAAAGTAAGACAAAAACAGTACAGTCCACCATAGTTAGGCATTTGAGTCAGCTGTAATGAAATTTCTAGGATTAAGAAAAGGATAGATTTCCGATGTTGAGTTGCAGGCAGGCACAACAAAAAGACTGCTATACATATGAGCTTTCAGCTTTCTTCTAAGATAGAAAACACACACACAAGCACAACTCAAACACACATGACCGCTGTCTCTGACCAATGCAGCCGGACTGCCAGCAACTGTGCCTGACAGGAGAAGCAATCAGGGTGGTGTGTTCATGGGGTGAGGATGGGGAGGAATAGCAGGGTAGAGGTGGGGGAGGGCAGAGTTCTACTTGTGGGAGCATGCAGGGACTTGGTGGGAACAGGGACAGGGGAGGGCTGCCAGGTGCAATCAGGAGGGTTTTTTTGGTGGGGGGGGGGGGGGGGAGGGGAGGGGTGGAGGAGGAGAATTGAAAAGGAGAGAAATAGAGGAGGAGGGAGGGAAAGTGAGACTAGTAGGTGTGTTAGTGGAAAGAAGGCTGTGTAGTGCTGGAGTGGTAGTAGGGAAGGGGGTGAATGACAGGGACTAGCAAAGGTTGAGGCCAGGGGAATTAGTTACGAGAACATAAAAGGTGGAGGCCAGGGGAGTTAGTTAAGAGAACATAAGATATATTGCAGAGAGAGTTCCCTCCTGCACATTTCAGAAAAGCAGCTGTTGGTAGGAAAGATCCAGATGATGCAGGCTGTGAAGCCGTCATTGAAATGAAGCCTGTTGTGCTGGGCAGCATGTTCAGTAACTGCGTGGTCCAGTTGTTTCTTGACCAAAGTTTGTAAGCGGCCATTCCAGCTGACAGACAGCTTGTTGGTTGTCATGTCTCACATAGAACATAGCACAGTGGGTAGCTTAGTCTGTAGATCACATGCATGCTTTCACTGGTAGCCCTGCCTTTGATGAGATAGGTGATGTTTGTGACCAGACTCAAGTAGGTGGTGATGGGAGGCTGTATGGGACAGGTCTTGCATCTAAGTCTATTGCAGGGACAAGAGCAATGAGGCAAGAGGCTGGGAATAGGAGTGGTGTAGGGATGGTCAAGGATATTGTGTAGGTTTGGTGGGTGGTGGAATACCACTGTGGGAGAAGTTAGAAGGATATTGGGTAGGATATTCCTCATTTCAGAGCATGATGACAGGTAGTTGAACACAATTGCGGCTGATTACTGCACCTCCACAGTTGGCACAGCATGGTACCAGGTGGGTACTGATTGCTGTAGATGGATTGTTTGTAGGTGATGCCATCAGAGGAGAAGTAATTGTGGGTGAGTATATTGTTGGTCACAGTGACCAAGAAGGAGGTCGTGGGTTTGGAGTCAGTCAGGTATTGGGAAATGTAATATTCAATAGTGGCAAGGTCGTGGGCATTGGGGATTGCTGTGCAGAGAGAGGTGGCATCAACAGTGACGCAAGGGCAGCTTGTGGTAAAGGAACTGCAGTGAGTCAGCAGAGGAAATTGTTGGTGTCATTTATATAAGATGGTATGTTACCATTAATAAGCTTGTGGTGTTGGTCCACAACAGCAAAAATTCTCACTGTGGAGGTGCAGTAATCAGCCGCAATGGTGTGCACTGGGTGACTGGGTTTATGGACTTTTATGGAGCATGTTGAGCATGGAGTGGTAGGGGTGGAGAGAGGCCTCAGGGGAGACATTTTGGACTGTATATATACATAACAGACATTACACCTGTTCCAGTTTTTCACCTAGCAACAAAATGACACACTTGTTAGATTTAATGAGAAGTGTCTCAGGTGGGATTAATAAGGGAAATGCACAGAAAATCAGAGAAATAGAGTATTTTAATGCATGACCTGTGTTTGAACACATAACATTCATCTTCTGCATTAGTGAAAAACATCCATGTTAACATGTACATTATGAATGATATGACATGTTTATGACAGTACTACATGGTTCAAATACTGCCTACTTAATTTGCATAACAGAATGTGATGGAGTATTTAATTTCTTATTATGTACATGAAAATAATTAGAAATTAAATACTCACTAACACAGATTAATATGCATCATTTGAGTCATGTAGTACTGTTGTAAACATGTCAAATCATTCAGCATGTTAAGTGCAATTATGGAAACATCACTGCAGAAGACAAATGTTATGTGGACAAAAACAGGTAATATGTTAGGATACTTTATTTCTCTCATTTCTCTAACATTTCTCTCAGTAATTCCACCTGAGACACTTTTCTCATTAAACTGATTATTGTGAATGTAGATGAAATTCTATTGATTACTATATCCCTAACCTAAATGTAACATGATACAATAGTTGTTATATCCACTACAAAAACTGTAACAAATGTCACAGATTTACTGTGAAATACATAATGCACACTAGATTAAGTTCTATAGCTTGTAACTTCTGAAAATTCTCAAAAATATTTGTTTATTCATGTATGTCTGCACTGAAATTTCAGGTGGACGATTTTTGAATGAAGAAACTACAGCCAAAATTATGTTGCTTGTTGTTGTTGTGGTCTTCAGTCTGAAGACTGGTTTGATGCATCTCTCAATGCCAATCTATGCTCTTCATCGCTCTTCATCTCTACGTAACTATGTTGTTGTTGTTGTGGTCTTCAGTCCTGAGACTGGTTTGATGCAGCTCTCCATGCCACTCTATCCTGTGCAAGCTTTTTCATCTCCCAGTACCTACTGCAACCTACATCCTTCTGAATCTGCTTAGTGTAT
This sequence comes from Schistocerca piceifrons, assembly GCF_021461385.2. Taxonomy (NCBI): domain Eukaryota; kingdom Metazoa; phylum Arthropoda; class Insecta; order Orthoptera; family Acrididae; genus Schistocerca; species Schistocerca piceifrons. The sequence goes on from NC_060144.1 coordinate 511,302,178, forward strand.
TCATCTCTTGGTCTCCCTCTACGATTTTTACCCTCCACGCTGCCCTCCAATACTAAATTGGTGATACCTTGATGCCTCAGAACATGTCCTACCAACCGATCCCTTCTTCTGGTCAAGTTGTGCCACAAACTTCTCTTCTCCCCAATCCTATTCAATACTTCCTCATTAGTTATGTGATCTACCCATCTAATCTTCAGCATTCTTCTGTAGCACCACATTTCGAAAGCTTCTATTCTCTTCTTGTCCAAACTATTTATCGTCCATGTTTCACTTCCATACATGGCTACACTCCATACGAATACTTTCAGAAATGACTTCCTGACACTTAAATCAATACTGGATGTTAACAAATTTCTCTTCTTCAGAAACGCTTTCCTTGCCATTGCCAGCCTACATTTTATATCCTCTCTACTTCGACCATCATTAGTTATTTTGCTCCCCAAATAGCAAAACTCCTTTACTACTTTAAGTGCCTCATTTCCTAATCTAATTCCCTCAGCATCACCCAACTTAATTAGACTACATTCCATTATCCTTGTTTTGCTTTTGTTGATGTTCATCTTATATCCTCCTTTCAAGACACTGTCCATTCCATTCAACTGCTCTTCCAAGTCCTTTGCTGTCTCTGACAGAATTACAATGTCATCGGCGAACCTCAAAGTTTTTATTTCTTCTCCATGAATTTTAATACCTACCCCGAATTTTTCTTTTGTTTCCTTTACTGCTTGCTCAATATACAGATTGAACATCGGGGAGAGGCTACAACCCTGTCTTACTCCCTTCCCAACCACTGCTTCCCTTTCATGTCCCTCGACTCTTATAACTGCCATCTGGTTTCTGTACAAATTGTAAATAGCCTTTCGCTCCCTGTATTTTACCCCTGCCACCTTCGGAATTTGAAAGAGAGTATTCCAGTCAACATTGTCAAAAGCTTTCTCTAAGTCTACAAATGCTAGAAACGTAGGTTTGCCTTTCCTTAATCTTTCTTCTAAGATAAGTCGTAAGGTCAGTATTGCCTCACGTGTTCCAGTGTTTCTACGGAATCCAAACTGATCTTCCCCGAGGTTGGCTTCTACTAGTTTTTCCATTCGTCTGTAAAGAATTCGTGTTAGTATTTTGCAGCTGTGACTTATTAAGCTGATAGTTCGGTAATTTTCACATCTGTCAACACCTGCTTTCTTTGGGATTGGAATTATTATATTCTTCTTTAAGTCTGATGGTATTTCGCCTGTTTCATACATCTTGCTCACCAGATGGTAGAGTTTTGTCAGGACTGGCTCTCCCACGGCCGTCAGTAGTTCCAATGGAATATTGTCTACTCCGGGGGCCTTGTTTCGACTCCGGTCTTTCAGTGCTCTGTCAAACTCTTCACGCAGTATCATATCTCCCATTTCATCTTCATCTACATCCTCTTCCATTTCCATAATATTGTCCTCAAGTACATCGCCCTTGTATAGACCCTCTATATACTCCTACCACCTTTCTGCTTTCCCTTCTTTGCTTAGAACTGGGTTTCCATCTGAGCTCTTGATATTCATACAAGTCATTCTCTTCTCTCCAAAGGTCTCTTTAATTTTCCTGTAGGCGGTATCTATCTTACCCCTAGTGAGATAGGCCTCTACATCCTTACATTTGTCCTCTAGCCATCCCTGCTTAGCCATTTTGCACTTCCTGTCGATCTCATTTTTGAGATGTTTGTATTCCTTTTTGCCTGTTTCACTTACTGCATTTTTATATTTTCTCCTTTCATCAATTAAATTTAATATTTCTTCTGATACCCAAGGATTTCTACTAGCCTTCGTCTTTTTACCTACTTGATCCTCTGCTGCCTTCACTACTTCATCCCTCAAAGCTACCCATTCTTCTTCTACTGTATTTATTTCCCCCATTCCTGTCAATTGCTCCCTTATGCTCTCCCTGAATCTCTGTACAACCTCTGGTTCTTTTAGTTTATCCAGGTCCCATCTCCTTAAATTCCCACCTTTTTGCAGTTTCTTCAGTTTTAATCTACAGGTCATAACCAATAGATTGTGGTCAGAGTCCACATCTGCCCCTGGAAATGTCTTACAATTTAAAACCTGGTTCCTAAATCTCTGTCTTACCATTATATAATCTATCTGATACCTTTTAGTATCTCCAGGGTTCTTCCATGTATACAACCTTCTTTTATGATTCTTAAACCAAGTGTTAGTTATGATTATGTTGTGCTCTGTGCAAAATTCTACCAGGCGGCTTCCTCTTTCATTTCTGTCCCCCAATCCATATTCACCTACTATGTTTCCTTCTCTCCCTTTTCCTACACTCGAATTCCAGTCACCCATGACTATTAAATTTTCGTCTCCCTTCACAATCTGAATAATTTCTTTTATTTCATCATACATTTCTTCAATTTCTTCGTCATCTGCAGAGCTAGTTGGCATATAAACTTGTACTACTGTAGTAGGTGTGGGCTTCGTATCTATCTTGGCCACAATAATGCGTTCACTATGCTGTTTGTAGTAGCTTACCCGCATTCCTATTTTCCTATTCATTATTAAACCTACTCCTGCATTACCCCTATTTGATTTTGTGTTTATAACCCTGTAGTCACCTGACCAGAAGTCTTGTTCCTCCTGCCACCGAACTTCACTAATTCCCACTATATCTAACTTCAACCTATCCATTTCCCTTTTTAAATTTTCTAACCTACCTGCCCGATTAAGGGATCTGACATTCCACGCTCCGATCCGTAGAACGCCAGTTTTCTTTCTCCTGATAACGACATCCTCTTGAGTAGTCCCCGCCCGGAGATCCGAATGGGGGACTATTTTACCTCCGGAATATTTTACCCAAGAGGACGCCATCATCATGTAATCATACAGTAAAGCTGCATGCCCTCGGGAAAAATTACGGCTGTAGTTTCCCCTTGCTTTCAGCCGTTCGCAGTACCAGCACAGCAAGGCCGTTTTGGTTATTGTTACAAGGCCAGATCAGTCAATCATCCAGACTGTTGCCCTTGCAACTACTGAAAAGGCTGCTGCCCCTCTTCAGGAACCACATGTTTGTCTGGCCTCTCAACAGATACCCCTCCGTTGTGGTTGCACCTACGGTACGGCTATCTGTATCGCTGAGGCACGCAAGCCTCCCCACCAACGGCAAGGTACGTAACTACCACAACCTAAATCCATTTGAACCTGCTTACTGCATTCAAGCATTGGTCTCCCTCTACAATTTTTACCAGCCACACTTATTTCCTTTATCAAATTGATAATTTCTTTATGCCTCAGGATGTGTTCTATCAACTGACCCCTTATTTTAGTGAAGTTGTGAGTTGTGATATAAATTTCTCTTTTTTTCTCAATTCAGTTCCATATCTCCTATCATGTTATTCAATCCACCCATCTAATATTCAGCATTCTTCAATAGCACCACATTACAAAAGGTTCTGTTTTCTTCTTGTGTGAAATTCATATCACCTTCGTTTCACTTACATACATAGTTGCACTCCAGAAAAATATCGACAAAAAAGACTTCCTAACACTTAAATTAATATTAGATGTGATAAAATTCCTTTTTTCCAGAAATGATTTTCTTGCCACTGTCAGTCTGCATTTTATATCTTCCCTACTTTGGCCATTATCAATCATTTTCCAAAACTTATGTACTATTTTTAGAGTCTCATTTCCTAATCTAACTCCCTGAGCATCACCTGATTTAATTTGACTATATTCCATTACCCTTGTTTTACTTCTATTGATGTTCACCTTATAAGTCCTTTTCAAGAAACTATCCAATCTATCTGCCTGATCTTCTAAGTTCTTAAACAACCCTGATAGAATTACTATGTCATCGGCAAACTGCAAATTTTTTATTCCTTCTCCCCGAACTTTAATTCCCTTTCCAAATTCCTCCTTGGTTTCTCACACAGCTTACTCAATGCACAGATCAAATAACATAAGGGATAGGCTACAATCATCTCATTCTCAAAACTAGCTTCTGTTTCACGTCCTTCAAGTCTTTATAACTGCAGTCTGTTCCCTGTACAAGTTGTAAGTAACCTTTCTGCCTCTGTATACTGATGAATCTGAGTCGCAGAAAGGCACAGCAAAAAGACCGTTGGAAAGTTAGCTTTCAGTCTACAAGGCCTTTGTCAAAAATAGACAACGTACAATTGACAACATTCGTATCAGTGGAAAATATAGCATAGATGCAGAGTTGCAGATAGGCACAGTAAGAAGACTTTTACACTGCCATTGTGGCTTCAGCTGCCAGAGGCTGCAGTCATGTGTGTGTGAGTTGCATTTGTGTGTGTGTGTGTGTGTGTGTGTGTGTGTGTGTGTGTTATCTATTTTTGACAAAGGCCTTGTTGACCGAAAGTTTATCTTGCGACATTCTACTCTAGTTTACTCCTCTTGGTTTTGGCAGTTCACATTGCCACTATAGTAAGGCCAAGTTGGCTCATGTATCAAGGCCACATCAGTCATTGATCCAGTGGTTGACCCTACAACTACTGAAAAGGCTGCTTCCCCTCTCCAGGTTCCATATGTTAGTCTGGCTTCTTGACAGATACCCCTCCACTGTGGTTGCTCCTACACTATGGCTGTCTGTATCACTGAAGCACACAAGCCACCCCAGTTCACCAAGATCCATTGTTAATGGGGGAGCCAAAATTGTATCGGCCACAAATTGAAATTACAAATGATGCTACAGTACTGAAAGTAATGAACACATTAATGAATAAATGATATACTTTGAGAGTTACTGCCACTGTAAAGATGCCCATTTATGTGTGCTTTACAATGTATTCAGTTACATACCCATACATTGAATTAAATTTCTTTTGTATTTCCTCCACTATAGGATGATTCCTCGGAGTATGACTACGTCTGTGTACCACATTCTTGTAGTAGTCATAAGGACTGCTCCTGGAAGTGCAGAAATTCTGTCATAAAGTTAATTAAAAAGTAAGTTACAAGATATCACATGCACACACAAAAATAAAAAAAGTTGCTCATACTCACATAAGACTCTATGGTGTGGCCTAACTCATAGCAGATATAGACTTCAGGGATTTATTCGTGACATAAAGACATTGCAGAAAGTTCATATTTATATGGGTCCAAACATCCTTTGTTAGGAAGGTATGAAACAAATTCCCAATAGTGGCTCCTAGTTGTGTAATTTACCTCAATTATACATCTACATCCATACTCTGCTAACCCCCGTCACGTGCATGGCAGTGGGTAAATCCCATTGAACCGGTTATTAGGGTGTCTTCCCATTCCATTCACGTATGGAGTGAGGGGAAAAATGATCGTTTGAATACCTCTGTGTTTGCTGTAATTATTCTAGTTATGTCCTCACAATCCCTGTGTGAAAAATGTGTAGGGGTGTGGTGTATTCATAGAGTCATCATTTAAAGTCAGTTCTTGAAACTTTGTTAGTAGACTTTTTCAGGATAGTTTATGTCTGTCTTCAAGAGCCTACCAGTTCAGTTTCTTCAGTGTCTCTATACCACTTTCCCATGGGTCAAACCGATCTGTGACCATTCCTGCTACCCTTATCTGCATACATTCAGTATCCCATGCTAGTCTTATTTGGTACAGACCCCACACACTTGAGCAATATTCTGGAACTGGTCACACGAGTGATTTGTAAGCAATTTCCTTTGTATACTGATTGCACTTCCCCAGTATTCTAACAGTAAACCGAAGTATATGATCTGCTTTACCCACAACTAAACCTGTGTGAGTATGCATTTCATATCCTTACAAAGTGTTACACTCAGGCATTTGTATGAGTTGGCAGATTCCAACGGCAACTCATTGATATTGTAGTCATATGAGATTATGTTTTTTCATTTTGTGAAGAGCACAATTTTACATTTCTGAACATTTAAAGCAAGCTGTTGATCTGTGCACCCCATTGACATCTTATCAAGATCTGACTGAATACTTATGCAGCCTCTTTCAGACAGTACTTCATTATAGATAACTGTATCATTTTCAAACAGTCTGAGGTTCCATTAATATTGTCTGCAAGGTCATTAATATACAATATGAACAGCAAGGGTCCCAACACGCTTCCCTGCAGCACATGAAATTATTTCTACATATTATGATGACTCTCCATCCAAGACAACATACTGTGTTGAAGTGTTACATTCTGTTTAGGCAAACATTTCATACCCCTTGTGTAGTACAAGGAAAGCTGATCGTGACAGAATAATATTAAGTAGGGAGTCAGTCACGGGACTTATACTGTGCACAGGCGTTCGTGTGTGTGTGTGTGTGTGTGTGTGTGTGTGTGTGTGTGTGTGTGTGTGTGTGTGTGTGTGTGTGCGAGAGCGCGCACACACGCACGTGTGCAGACACTAAATGGGAAGCATGAAATATGAGAAAACGGCGAGAGGTAGTGACAATTAAATGGCTTTACCTGCTGTGGGTAGGGCCGTTTACGTTTTGGCATCGCGGCTTGGCGGTGGCTTGACCATCAAAGAGCAGCCACACTCTCCAAGAATGAAAACAGAAGACAAGATGGCTGTGTGACAAATTAAATATATAGTAATCTTGGTTGTCATGTTGAGCCTTTGAGACATATCTCATATGTAAATCTGTCTTCTACTCAAATTCTCAAGTAACTCTAATGGTCTGTACACCCATTCAAGGAAATATATGTTTGTGAAAGGAAAATAGTGGACATGCTTTTTCATGACATGAGTGGAAGTTATCTTCTTTTGCTCCAATTACAGCTGCAGAATGTGAAGAAGTCAAGCATTTCCTCACCTACATGGGACTTCAGAGGCACTGATTATCAGAACCTCTACTTTAAGAGAATCAACAAGGGCGACTGGATTAAAAGAAAAAGGGTCACATGTTACGTTGGAGTGACAGATCTCATGAAGCGTTCTGACTCAGCTACAACTACAAGGAGCGATCCAGCAGCTACATAAAACCATAATCCAACAACAAAAACATTTCATATGGTTATCAGTGAAGAGGACACGAAGTGTTGAAGCAAAAGGAAGGAACTATAGATTTACAAAATCTTGAAATTCAACGAGTGGTAAAGCACAATATTGCCAAGAACAACCAGGATTAAACGGAGAAGAACATTTCGAATCCTGACATCGTCGAGGTCGCAGTAGTAGTGGAGCAACGCTGCAATGATGCTGCTGTGCGACCCAGTGCAGTCCACCTATCACTATTTTCCAGACACTATCTGCACCAGGCAGTGCAAACAATTGCAGTACATGGCCACATACACGCAGTTGCATCGGCTATGTAACAGGAGATGCAGTTCATTGGATAGAGTGAGCTGTTCACAAAACAGAGAAATCCACTTTGAATTTTTTTGTCTAGACAGTGACACGTTGCTTCATTGTTATCACATTAACAAAACTGTGCAGTAAAGGAGGGTACATAATAGAGAATATTTGCATTATATGCCAGTCATTACAACAAAAATGGCCACAAAGGCTCCAGAATGGTTTAAAGGTTTATGGCAACAACTGTCTGATGAAATGAATTCTAATTTTAAGAAATTATCTGACAAAGTAGTTTCAACAAATAAGGAACTGTCTGACTTTAGGAATCAATTATCTGATACTAAGAAGGAATTACCTGACAAAGTAGATTCTAATATCAAGGTACTATCAGACAAAGTAGATTCTGATATTAAGGCATTATCTGACAGAGTAGATTCTAATGTTAAGGAACTATCTGACAAAATAGAGTCTAAAAGTAATATACTGGTTGTCAAGGAAAAAAATAGGAAAGAAGAACTAAAATTAGAGATAACAGAACATGTCAAACGGGAAATAGAAACTAAATTAACTAACACTACAAGTACTTTGACCAGTTGCCTCAAGAGTTGAAGAATCGCCTAATACTAACACCTTCTCTAAGAATGAACTTTATTCCATTAAACAAGCAAATACCAATAGAGAAATGCATTGTTTGCAAGAGTATTTCCAACAAACAACAATGCCTATTAATTGATAATGGCCCACAATTTATTAGCCATAATTTTAGGGAATTCTTGACTTGGGAAGGGGTAAGACAAGTAACTATATCCAAGCATAGTCCACACACTTAACTCTTGTGAATGTATTATGAAGGAAGATTGTGTAAAACACACTGTTCTACAAGGCAGACTGCCTGGGTACAATTAGAGCCGGAATTTCAAGTAATCCTTAATGAATTACTCCATGTGTCAAGAGGACTAGCTCCTGTAGAAAATATGAATAAAGCCCTTATATAAGATTCCTTGTTAAAATTGTTTACAAGACAAATTCACCACCAATTAACGTGGAACAGTTGTAAGAGTAGGTACAAGAGAATTTGATTACATAGGCACAAAAAAGAGAACTGTTAAGGCTATTGTACCAAACTTTCAAATAAATGATTTGGTGTCATTATAGGATTTTCATTACAGCTTCAATTTAAAGAAGGAAATGAGCGAATGTCTTCAGTGTTACATTGGACCTTTTAAAGTTCAGAACATACTCCACCCAAAGGTAGTATATATAATAAACCCTGCTACAGGGCAATATAAAGGATTATCCAATATACATATGATTAAAAGATTTAAGGCCCCAGGAGAGTTTGCATCCTTTGTGAATCCGGTAGATTGACAACCACTGGTGTCTGGGTTAAATATTTCTGTATTTCTATCTTAGTTTTCTCAGAGACAATTTCTATCTTCCTTGACTATTCTATTATCTTTTATTTCTATTATACCTTCTACTACTACTACCTCTTCCAGAAATATAACTAAAAATATGACCCCAACAGCTGTACATGTAGCATCTAGAATTTGTTCAATAATAATTGCATCAGTATGTTTATGAAGACAGAAATGGGCTTAGTTAATAAACTTCAATATAAATTAATATTTCAAGGAAGTGACACATGTTAGTCACACCATACGTTGTAGAGGAGAAGAGCCCAGGTAGGAGATGGAAGGCAAGACAAACTGACAGTGTGCTAATATGCATAGCCAAATAAGAAGCAAGATCTTAATAAGAGAACAAGAAGGTTTGATAACTAGTAATCTTTGTGCTATCTAAATCTAGTAATTATTAGAAAGTAAAGGATAAGCTGTACTGTATGTATCAGCAAGTAGAAGCAAGATACATAACAAGCATGAGAAGTATACATACAAAGTGATGTTAGATATGTTTTTTAAAAAAAAAGAAAAAAGGAAGAAGAAGAAGTTAGAAGATATGAGTTAAGATAGTTAGATGGAGAGCAATCAGTTAATGTCAGCAGAAAGCAGTTATGGGAGAAACTCCTCATTTAGAGTGAGAAAATATAGTAAAATAAGGCTAGTGCTGTGTTTACTGATAAAGTTAAGATGGGGCATGCCGAAATAGCGAATGAGGTGTAGAAGAGGAAAAGAGTAGGCAGATCCGTAGGAGGAACGGCCTATACCTTGGCCAGGTGAATCCGTGGCAGGAATGACCTGCACCATTTAATGTAGGTAGAAGAGAGGCAAGGTTAGCCAGACCCACAGAAGGGACCCATAGAAGGTGTGGTCTATACCTTGATCAGGTGAATCCATCCTGTACCATATTTAATTTTAGGGAAACAAGGGAACACCCACATTTATAATGGTATAAAGGTTTGACACAGTGACCACCCTTAGAAGGAGTGTAAGTGCAGTGAATACAGAAGTATGAAGCTGAATAATGACTGGTGGTCATGATACGAAAGTTTTCTCCAAATTAGTTCTATAATCGAATAGACTTACCTGATAGTAGAGACAAATATATACAGGGTGAGTCACCTAACATTACCGCTGGATATATTTCTTAAACCACATCAAATACTGACGAATCAATTCCACAGACCGAACATGAGGAGAGGGGCTAGTGTAATTGGTTAATACAAATCATTAAAAAAATGCACGGAAGTATGTTTTTAACACAAACCTACGTTTTTTTAAATGGAACCCCATTAGTTTTGTTAGCACATCTGAACACACAAACAAATACGTAATCAGTGCCGTTTGTTGCATTGTAAAATGTTAATTAGATCCAGAGATATTGTAACCTAAAGTTGACGCTTGAGTACCACTCCTCCGCTGTTCGATCGTGTGTATCGGAGAGCACCGAATTACGTAGGGATCCAAAGGGAACGGTGATGGACCCTAGGTACAGAAGAGACTGGAACAGCACATTACGTCCACATGCTAACACCTTTTTATTGGTCTTTTTCACTGACGCACATGTACATTACCATGAGGGGTGAGGTACACGTACACACGTGGTTTCCGTTTTCAATTACGGAGGGTGAATAGACTGTATCCCGACATGTCAGGCCAATAGATGTTCAATGTGGTGGCCATCATTTGCTGCACACAATTGCAATCTCTGGCATAATGAATGTCGTACACGCCGCAGTACATCTGGTGTAATGTCGCCGCAGGCTGCCACAATACGTTGTTTCATATCCTCTGGGGTTGTAGGCACATCACGGTACACATTCCCCTTTAACGTACCCCACAGAAAGAAGTCCAGAGGTGTAAGATCAGGAGAACGGGCTGGCCAATTTATGCGTCCTCCACGTCCTATGAAACGCCCGTCGAACATCCTGTCAAGTGTCAGCCTAGTGTTAATTGCAGAATGTGCAGGTGCACCATCATGCTGATACCACATACGTCGACGCGTTTCCAGTGGGGCATTTTCGAGCAATGTTGGCAGATCATTCTGTAGAAACGCGATGTATTTTGCAGCTGTTTGGGTCCCTGCAATGAAGTGAGGACCAAAGAGGTGGTCGCCAATGATTCCGCACCATACATTTACAGTCCACGGTCGCTGTCGCTCTACCTGTCTGAGCCAGCGAGGATTGTCCACGGACCAGTAATGGATGTTCTGTAGATTCACTGTCCCGTGGTTTGTGAAACCCACTCCATCGGTAAACAGGTAGAACTGCAACGCATTCTCTGTTAATGCCCATTGACAGAATTGCGCTCGATGATTAAAGTCATCACCATGTAATTGCTGATGTAGCGACACATGAAACGGGTGAAAACGGTGACGATGCAGTATGCGCATGACTCTACTTTGACTCAGTCCACCGGCTCTCGCAATGTCCCGTGTACTCATGTGTGGGTTCATGGCAACAGCAGCTAACACACCAACTGCACCCGCTTCTCCTGTGACGGGCCTGTTACAGACCCGTTTGCGTGCTACGACCATACCTGTTGCATACAGTTGGCGGTAGATGTTTTGCAATGTGTGGCACATTGGATGCTCTCTGTCCGGGTACCGTTCTGCATACACCCTGCAGGCTTCAGCTGCATTTCGTCGACACTCGCCATAGATGAGTATCATCTCCGCCTTTTCCGAGTTCGAATACACCATGGTCACAATTCCTACAACACTACACTATCACAGACGTCTGGTAACATGGTGTACTACAGTTGGACTGCATGCGGAGACGAATGCAGAATAACAATAGCAGCAAGCGCTACATGCAGACACTGCGACAGCTAGACCAAACCACAACAGTGCACTACAGCCACACTCGTAAACACGGTCGTCATCGTAAACATGTCCCTGCAGATGCTGCTCGCCGACCGTAGCCCGTGTTTGTTACAACACGCAACTGAACGTCAGAGGTTTCAAGCGTCAACTTTAGGTTACAATATCTCTGGATGTAATCAACATTTTAGAATACAACAAACGGCACTGATTACGTATTTGTTTATATGTTCAGATGTGCTAACAAAACTAACGTGGTTCCATTTACAAAATTTAGGTTTGTGTTAAAAAACATACTTCCGTGGATTTTTGTATGGTTTGTATTAAACAATTACACTAGCCCCTCTCCTCACGTTCGGTCTGTGGAATCAGTTCGTCAGTATTTTATGTGGTTTACGAAATATATCCAGCGGTAATGTTAGGTGACTCACCCTGTATTTTGGTCCCTACATCTTTCCTTTGAGTGGGAAAATATAAAGTGTTATTTACCGTTTACCCATTTACGCAAATGATGGTTTACACTCCTTGTGTAGTACAAGGAATGATGGTCATGACAATAATATTAAACATGGAGCAAGTTCAGGAACATATACTGTGCATGGGTGTTTGTTTTTGTATGTGCAGACATTACACAGGAGGCATGGAATATGAGAAAGCTACAAGAGGTAATGATAAATAAATGGTTTTACCTGCTGTGGACAAGGCCGTTTACATTTTGGTGTCATGGCTTGGCAGTGGCTTGACCATCAAAGAGCAGTCACACTCTCCAAGAATGCAAACAAAAGACAAGATGGTTTTGTGACAAATGAAACATATTGTAATCTTGACTGTCATGTTGAGCCTACATCTCCTACATCACATTGTATTCTACTCAAGTTCATGAGTCACTGTAATTATCTGTACACCCATTCCAGGAAATATATGTTTGTAAAAGGAAAGTAGTGGACATGTGTTTTCGTGATATGAGTACAAGTTATCTTCTTTTGCTCCTATAACAGCTGCAGAATGTGAAGAAGTCAAGCATTCCCTCAGCTACACACTGGATTTCAAAGGCACTGATCAGCAGTACCTCTGCTTTGAGAGAATCAACTACAGCGAAGGGTGACAGACCCCATGAAGTGTTCTGATGCAGATCATCTACAAGGAGTGAGCCAGCTGCCAAAAAGTCCTCAATCCAGTCACAAATTTCACTTGATACCCCATATGATTGAGTCTTTGAAAATAAGCGTGCATGTGGTACAGAGTCAAATCCTTTTTGGAAATCAAGAAATATTGAATCTGCCTGACTGCCTTGATCCAAAGCTTTCAGTATGTCATGTGAGGAAAGTACAAGTTGAATTTCACATGATCAAAGTTTTCAGAATCCATGCTGGCTGGCATGAAGGAGGTCATTCTGTTCAACATACCTCATTATGTTCAAGCTCATACTATATTCTAAGATCCTACAACAAATCAATTCCAAAGATATTGGACCTTAATTTTGTGGATCACTTTTACTACCCTTCATGTGGACAGGTGTGACCTGTGCTTTCTTCCAACTAATGGGCATGGTTTGCTGTTCAAGAGATCTATGATGGATTATAGTTAGAAAAGGGGCTAACTCAGCTGCAGATTCAGTATAGAATCTGATAGGGTCCTTGAGCTTTGATCAATTTTAATGAGTCCAGCTGTTTCTCAACAACACTGACACTAATACTGATTTCACTCATCTTTCCAGTAGCACAAGGATTAAACATGAAAAATTCTCCTGGGTTTTACTTTGTAAAGGAACATTTGAAAACAGAGTTAAGCATTTCAGCTTTTGCTTTGTTACCCTCAGTTACATTTTCTGTCTCATTTGCTAGGGACTGGACACTAACTTTGGTACCACTAACAGCCTTTACATATGACCAGAATTTCTTGGGGCTTTGTGGAAGATCATTTGACAGTATTCCGCTATGGTAGTCACTGAAGGCTTCACACATTGCTCTCTTGACAGCCAAACACATTTCATTCAGCACCACTCCATCTACAGTCCTATACTTTTACACCTATTATGCAGGAGTCCTTGCTTCTTTATAATTTTCTTTACAGTGACTGTATACCACGGAGGGTCCCTTCTATTATGAACTGCTCTACTAGGTACTTATCTATCCAATACATGATCAACTATTCTTTCAAACTTTAGTCACAGTTCCTCCACACACTCCTGCTCTGTGCTGAGAGTTTCAAGTTCTTCACTGTGATATGACACTACTGTTTTTTATCTAGTTTACTGAACATATATATCTTTCTGCTTGTTTCAGTTGTCCTTTGTACTTTGGTAATCATTGTTGCCACAACCGCGCCATGGACACTGATGTGGACATCCTCAAAGCAGTAAGGTCTATTTGCTGTCATTAGATCCAGCGTATTTCCATTATGAGTGGGGTTTTGAATTACCTGTTCTAGGTAGTTGACAGAGAAGGCATTTAGTAACGTTTCACAGGATGTCTTATCATGTTCACCACTAACAAAATTGTAATTTTCCCAATTGACTGTCGGATGATTAAAATCTCCCAGACTATTACAGACTGCGGAACTTACATACAAGCAAACTGAGGTATTTGCTAAAGTTTTCAGATACATCAGGAGCTGAGTCTGGTAGGCAATAGAAGAATCCAATTACCATTTTATGCTCACACCTGATACTGAGTCTTGCCCAAACAATCTCACATGCAGTTTCAGTTTCTATCTCGGCTATCTCAGTGCATTTGAGTTTCTTGGCTACTGTGACAAATACACCATCTCCATTTCCCATTGGCCTATCCTTTCAATATACAATTAAATTTTACCCAAAAATCTCACTGCTATCAATTTCAGTCAGCTTTCTGTAACTAGCAGTATGTGAGCTTCAGTACTTTTATGGGGCACTTCAAACTCTGAGACTTTGTTGCTAATGCTTCACCAGTTAACCACTATGATTTTAATACTCTCACCTGTGGGAGGCATTTCTTTCGATCTTACATTGATACGTCTGGGTTTCCTACAACTATCATTATATGGATTGGATGGAGAGTCACCTAATTTAAAAAACCCTTGTGTGCACTCCACACACAGTGAGCTACTTGGCTAGCAGCCACTGATGTGTAGCGCATACCCAATCCATTTAGAGGGACAATACAGTTTTTGATCCTATGGTGCAAGTCCAGGAAGTCACAGCTTAGTCTGACACAGAACCTCCAAAGTATCTGGTTCAGTCCTTCCAGTCGACTCAGAAACAAATGTGTGTTTTTATTCACTTTCTTGTTTACAGGTGGTCTTGGGGCTTATTTTGTCTTGTCTGATTGTCACCTGTTCTGTTTTAGAGAACTTCCATCACAACAATATCACATCGATGTTACAGTGACATCCCTAATACACTTCATCACAAGGAGGGAATGAACTAATCACTGACTATGCAAAAGTATCTTTGGTGACAATTGTTAACTCTTCATTTCTGTTTTGTCTTATGTGAATACAGATAAATATTATTTTTGAAATAACTGGGCAGTGGAATCAGGGAACAGTGCAACAAGCTGGGTGCAATCTCTGTAGACTCAAATCAATTTGTAAGTGGTAAGTGTCTGGGAAAGGATGGGCTACACTTGAATAGGTTAGGTTTGATGACTTTCAACAAAATGATTTTAGACATCCGCAGAATCATTAAAAGCAAGGGAAACTGAAAACTTCCGAAATGGGTGAGAAAACAAAATTGGTGATCCAAAATGGAAACTGTAAATATAATGGACCAAGTGAGGCTCTTCAAAGCATAAACAAACACAAAAATTCTATCTTGATGCGTCTAAATATAAACGGTTTAGCAGAAAAATGTCCAAACCTTGGTTACTCTGAAACTGATGAACTGCACATTATACTTTCTGAAATGGCAAACATAAAGGTAGTCTGCTTAAACAAACACTGGCTCATAAAAGAATGTGCAGATGTTCTACATAAAATTAGTAATTTCAAACTTGCCAGCAGCTTTTGTAGGAGGGGGGGGGGAACACCACACCTTATGAGGGCTCCTGTATCTTACTGCAGGCCTCCTTAAACTTAAAAGTGAAAGAAGATTGTAGTTATCTAAACAAAGAATGTTTTTTTGAAAGCTGTTGTGTAGAGCCATGTAATTTAAATACTGTGACAATATCAATTTACAGATTTCCTTGGAGTTCCACTACTAAACTGTTCTTAGAAAAATTTCAATACCTCTTAAATAAACTTAAAAAAGAAAGCAAGAAAAAGATTGTGATTGCAGGAGACTTCAACTTAAATACATTAACTGAAAGCAGTGACATTGAAAAATTTCGCAATTTAATCCAAAAATCTGGTTTCAAGTTAAACTTTACTATGTGCACTAGAGAAAACTTCCACTCAGCAACCTGCATAGATAATATTATTACAAATTATCAGTTTGATGATACAAGGAAGGTTTGCCTAGATCTAGGGATATCTGATCACTCAGCTTTGTTTATAGAGCACTCCAAAACAGAGAAATTATAATCTGAATCTTATATATGAAGGAATTTTAGCAAAGAAAATTTAGAGTTGTTTTGTGATAAGTTAAGTGTTATAATCTGGCCTTTAGACTACTGTGATTCAAGCAACAAAAATGTTGATAAATTTCCAAATTGTTTTTTGGGTGTATTCAATGAAACATTTCCCCCAAAAACTTATCAAAAGAGAGTCAGGAATAAACAAAATTGGATTACACCAGGCATAAAAAAGACAGCTACACAATGAGCTCAAAGTAAATAGCAACCCTAACTTTGTAATTTACGTTAAGTGCTATAAGACTATATTCAAAAAAGTGATACTGGCAGCAAAAAAACTGGCAAATAGTATATTCATAAACAAAGAAATAAAACAAAGGCAGTCTGGTCTGTTGTGAAATCAGAGTTGGGAGTCAACATTAAAAGTCAAGAAATTTCTCAAATTAGGTTTCATTGTGATATTATTGTAAATCATGTTCAAATGTCAAACTGCTTCAATGTTTCTTTGTCAGTATAGCAAAATCTGATGTAGACATGACAGCCCATCAGTACAATATGATTTTCAGGCATAGAGATGACATAGAAAACATTTGTTTTAAAAAATTCAGAAAAATCACTCAGAAAGATGTGAAAGACACAATATTATCATTCAAAAACAAAAATTCAGCTGGATGGGATGGAATACCTTCCATAGCAATCAAGGCAGTACGCCATATTATTTCATACCCACTGACTATTATTGTAAACCAATCCTTTGAACATGGGTCTTTCCCAGATGTCCTAAAATATGCAGAGATTAAACCATTATTTAAAAAGGGATCACCAGATGATATGGGAAACTACCGGCCTATCTTCCAGTTTTCTCTAAAATATTTGGAAAACTTCTGACAAAACGATTAGAAAATTTCCTAACAGTAAATGACATTATTTCTAAAAATCAGTTTGGTTTTCAAGAGAAAAAAGCACCATAAATGCCATCAAAAAATTTACAAAAAAATTAGCACATCACTAGACCAGGATACAAAAGTCTCAGGAATATTCTGTGATCTAATGAAAGTGTTTGACTCAGTGAACCACTTATTATTACTTCACAAACTTAAGAGCTATGGGATCGAAGATACTGCATTACAGTGGTTCAACTTTTATCTGACAGAAAGGACAGAAAGAGTTATTTTAACATCAAATTCAAATAACTCCCACTACAAATGGAAAACAATTTCCCAAGGATTGCACAGGGTTCAATACTGGGTCTTTACCTGTTCTTGCTGTATATAAATGATTTACCATTAAATATTGATGCTCGTTCAGTCTTGTTCACAGACGACACCTCAGTCCTGGTAGAAAATGATACAACAGAAAAGAATCCAGATAGTATAGAAAACGTTCTGAGGAAACTGGAATCCTGGTTCCATAAAAATGAAAGAAAGCTCAATGTCACTAAGACCCAGAAATGCATTTGTTTTTAAATTATAAGCAATATGTCCTGTACAAATAGCCCATAATAATCAACTGATGACAGAAGTGAGCTATGTGAAATTCTTGGGCCTAAACCTTGATAAAAGTTTAAACCGGAAGACACATATAGACTCCCTGGCAAATAAATTAAATTCCCTAGCTTTTGAAATGTTTATTTTATCTGGTGCCACTTATATGGATACAAGAAAGACAGTCTACCACAGTTATTTTGAATCTGTTATTCGGTATGGGACAATTTTCTGGGGAAACTATAGATGCAGTACAAGGCTACTAATTCATCAGAAGAAAATCATTAGAAACATGTGCTACCCACAAAAATGAGTCATGTCACCCATTGTTCAAGAAATTAAAAATACTAACAATTACTTCATTGTACATTTTTGAAATTTTGATTTGTGTATATCATAATCAACATAATCTTGAAAAGTTCCATTTAAGCATAGCTATGGTACTCATCACACGGAAAACTTCAAATTTCCTTCGCATCACTTAAAGCTTTATGCTCAGGCAGCACTGTGTATGCGGGTAAAAAATATAACTAACTAAAAGGAGGAAACATATTAATAATAGACACTGGTTTGCTGAAAAGTTTACTCCAAAATATTTTAATAGAGAAATGTTACTACACCACTGGAAAATTCATGGAAGACAGTCTGACACTTCGAACGATAAAAATCTATAGCTAATATTGCGGTGTTGTCTGTGTACAACAAAGGAACTTGGTAAACTGTTAATTTATAGTAAATATTGTAGTGTTGTATTTATTGGCATTTTTCTTAAAATAATCTAAAAAGAATTTCTGTAAATCATTATACATTATAACATGTCTCCTGTACAACAGATCATATGATCTGTACAATGTATGTAACGAGACTAATAAATCACAATTTACATTTACACATTTTACATATAATCCAGTCAATGAAGGAAAATTAGGGTCACAAATTTTTGTACATTGCTATAAGGAAGTGTCATGAACAATATACTAAAAATTCTGACCAGTGGGATGTGAGCATTGAGGTGGGGGGGCATTAATAGGCCACTTTTTTATATTTATCTTGAATAACTCGAAAACTGCAGTTCTTAGCGAGAATGTTTTCCAGTACAAAATTGACCTGCCCTACATTTCCTGCAAAAAAGGTATTACTCAGTTTTCTCTAGAACTAAGAATTTCCACATTGTACGGGACACATAATGTCAGATTATTAAAAATACTGTTCTAATGGTGTGAAATTAATGTTTGTCTTTAAATGAAGTGGGTTAGAAACAAATATGAAATGTGTGTGGCACATCTAAGTGTAGTAGACCCATAATATTATGAAAAGGATAGTTGCTACTCACCATATGGCAGAGATGCTGAGTCGCAGCTAGGCACAACAAAAAGATTGTCACAAAATAATCTTTTGGCCAACAAGGCCTTGGTCAAAAAGTAGGAAGTGAGCACTTCAAAAAGCTATCCATCCTGCTCACTTCCTACTCCCGCCTTGGAGTACCACTGTCAACCTCCCTCACATCCCCTCATAGCTGACAAAACCCGTCTAGCAGACCTACTACATTTACCCCACCCTCCAAAACTCCCTCCCACCACCACACAGAACCCAGAATCCAAACAGACATGAAACACAGTCATGAACTTTTCATCCAAAAGCCTTAGCCCTGCAGAAACATCAGTCCTTTCCAAAGGCCTCACCTTCTGCCCCACTCCCAAGTTCAGTCACACAGGAAGTGTCAAACACCTTCTCTCATTCTCCTGGTCCCTACAGTGGAAACACTTCTTCGCAACCAACCCTACCAATCAGACTCAAAGTTTTCAGAGATTCTGTCCATATGAGTTACTTACATCAGTAGTTTTAGAAACCCACATCTACTTTCCATATATAGTGTTAATGCACTTCATGGAAAATAAACATATCCCAGGGCATGTCCAGTGATTCATAAAGCATACTGTGGAAGTTCCATATAACTTTGTGAAACATCCTGTAGTTGCTTCTTATGACTTAGTGGACTACATTAAAAGAGTGGGAAATAATCTACTCTATCTTTAGTTTGCAGACCTATGAAGAAGCGAAGTACATGAACAGAATCCAGCATGCTTCTACTCCACACATCTCACCCCTCCACACTATTACACATCCAGAACATAATTTATTACTTAGTACATCTCTACCGCACTACACGTTTCATATTTGTTTTTAACACACTTTATTTAAAGGCAAACATTACTTCTGTACCAACAGAACAATATCTTTAATATCTATGATTCTTTCATCTCTTAGAACATGGAACTATTAGTCCTGGACAAAAAATGAACAGGACATTTTTTCTAGGAAATTTAATGTAGTTTAATTTTGTACTATGAAAAATTTTTGATAGAAGCCACAGCTTTTGAGAAATTCAAGAAAAACATATAAAAGTGAACCTGAAACAACACCCTCCCCACCCCAATGCTCAAACGCCACTGGTCAGGATTTTTAGTATGTTGTTCAGGACACTCCCTCCTAACACTGTGCAAAAATTTGTGACCCTAATTGACTTTTTCAGGTCTTTGTTGACTGGGTGAATAGAAATGCATTCTGGCCAACATGACCTCTGGTTCACACAGACCGAATGCATATTTAAACAGTGTCAAGTATCTAATAGTACTGTTAGATTTAATAGAAGGGTTCTACATCTGGATTAGAAGTGATAGAGGAAACAGAAAAAGCCTAGTCACAACAAAGTTACACAGCACTAAAGAAATTTTTCATACAGCATTACTTGTCACCAGAGCTGCAATCACAAAAAATTTTTACGGATGAAGATATGGGAGACAAGAATCCATCGCAAGTACTCAAAGCTCTATGTAAATTAGCAGGCCGTGAACTTCTGCCCAGACCATCTTTAGGTGCATTATGGCTTCGTAAACTTCCACTTAATGTCCACGCTGTCATTGTGGCACAAGCTGACTTACTATTGCAAGTTGAAGCAAAGAAGGCAGACACCACTGCAAACAGCTTAAGTGAAGTTCTCTCGTGTGCAAAAATCAGTAACAACCAAGACTGGGGCCCCGCAACTTGCATAGTTGTGGCAGCTGAAGTCACTGATCCTGGAACACGCATAAATATTTCACACCAGCCGCATGCCACAACTGATCCCACCACGGAGCAGCTAGAAGCATAAAGTGGCAAAACCTAACGTTCAAGTAAATACACACCAACAGCAGCTACAAAGTCACAATTGGAAAAAACAGAAAAACATCATCCCGCAAAACTCGCTGGAGCAATGATGCTGGTACTATACGCATTTTTGCAACTTTGCCCATCAACATACTCAGCCCTGCAAATACCCAGGTTTCAAAGATAGGCATTAAAGTGTGCTACCATCCATCAGCAACAGCACAGGTACCCAGACCAAAGTATGGTACAAAGGTGTCCAGATCGCTCGCTAACTGTTGTTAACCAATCACACCAATTGTTCATGCAGGACCATTCATCAGGTGAAGTGTTTCTCATTGAAACTCATTCACACATCAGCGTCTATCCAAGAAGGGTTGGTGACACACTGATGCCAATGATGCAACATGTGCTTACTGTGGGCAACAACAACTCCAGAATCCCTATCTATGGTGAAAAGCAATTAAGTGTTACACATGGATTAAAGCTTTCACCTGACGTGGATTTTTGGGAATGCAGACATACCTGGTCCCACAATTGGAGCAGACATGGTCCCACAATCGTAGCAGACGTTTTATGTAATTATCGACTTATGCCTGATCCATTCAACCACCAGTTGGTGGCAGTATGTACACATAGGATATTGCTACCACAGTTTCCACATCAGATCAAGTACAGTACGATAAGTCCATGGGTTTCTGCATGAAGACATCCAGAATGCCTACAGTGCCAACATCTAGCACGCCTACAGTGCCATCCATGCCGGGGTATATTGATGCGATTCCATACCATCAATGATGTTGGGCACGCACACACGTAGCACGCAAGAAGAACCCCGTGAGCCGTAACAATTCGTATACTGCAGGCAATATAATAATATTGTCTGAGGAGTCACTTCTTCATAATCTGCTTCAAGACTCCCGCACTCACCAAACTCATCATTGCCACCACATCTGCATGACACAAGGACAACCTGTCCTATTCTGCACGTGGCCTTTGCCTCCAGAGAACTTATTCATGGTGCAAGTAGACTTCAACTGACTTCTGAAAACAGGTACTGTGACCGGATCAGATAGTCCATGGACGTCCCGATCCAAATGGTTCATACGAAAGATAATTCATAGAGAGTATGTGGAGACTATAGGGTGCTCAAAGTATATGGAGACTATAGGGTGCTCAATGTCTACACAATTACAGACCATTATCATGTACACAACTTGAATCATTTCAACAGTACTATTAGAAATACCACAATGTTCAGTGTCAGTATGATGAAAAGGATAGAGTGCTACTCACCTTATAGCACAGATTAGCACAGATGTTGAGTCACAGATAGGCACAACAAAAAGACTGTTAAACAAGTAAGCTTTCAGCCAAAACACCTTGTATTGAATTAGGCAACATACACACATTCACGCAAATGCAATTTGCACAAATATGACCACTGTCTCTGGCTGCCGAGGCAAGCCAGGGAGAGTGGTCACGTGTATATGAGTTGTGTTTGTGTGACTGTGTGTGTGTGTGTGTGTGTGTGTGTGTGTGTGTGTGTGTGTGTGTGTATGTTGTTTAATTCGGTAGAGGCCTTTTGGCTGAAAGCATACTTGTTTAACAGTCTTTTTGTTGTGCCTGTCTACGAGTCAGCAGCTCCACTGTAAAATATTCAGTGTGACCGATTGTGCCAAGATGTTTTCCCATATTCCCATGGTTCCAAATGATATAAAAAAGCAGCAGTGGTCACACCATTTGCCTTGTTTGAGTATAATTTCATGCCATTTGGCCTCTGAAATGCAGCACAATCTTGGTAATGGTTCATGCACGAGGTGCTTCGAGAATTATCATTTATATTTTGCAATATGGGTGATATTCAAAGTAATCTCTACTTCAGTAGAACAGCATATTGAATACCTGTGGCAGCTTTTCTGCCAAATACAAGAAAATGACATAATTATTAATGAAACAAACTGTCCACTGGGAAAATGTAAGATTAAATTCCTGGGATATTTGGGCTCTGCAACAGGCCTGTCACCACTGCCCAAGCAGGTCAACGCAGTGCAGCAGATGCCCCTTACCACATGTTACAGGGGGGTTCACACATTCCTAGGCATGCCGAATTATTACCAGTGTGACTTGCCTAAACTAGCTGCCATCCAAAAGCCACTCATAGCATTACTCATTGGCAACAATACTACAGGAAATCAAAAAACACTGATGTGTCCAGATGCTGAAGCAACTTTCCATGACCTACAGAAACATCTATTACAGGCAATGTTTCTCGTGTATCCAAGACTGAGTGCCCCTTTGGCACTTATGGTAGATGCAGACCAAACAGCAATGGAATCAGCTCTGCAACAAAAAGTAGGTGGCAAATGGGAGCTGCTCACATTTTTGTCAAAGAACTCAGCTCAACAACATCAAAAATGGATTGCTACTGATCGTGAGTTGCTAGCTATTTGTTCATCTATCAAGCATTTTCACCAATCTGACAAAGGGAGCCACTCTGCAGTTTTTACAGACCACTAGCTGCTAGTAGCTATCTTTCAGTGAGGCACAGACCTTGAAGTGTATGATGTATCACTTCACAAAAGTGATAAGCTACTACCTGTATCTGTTACCGACGAATGATGATTGTGCATAGAAATTGAGCTAAGTGTGTAATAAATGTGAATATATATATTGGCCGCAAATTCATTTATATGTGCATGGAATCAGGAGACTGGATGCTGTGTTTCTATAAGACAGGGCAACTCTGACAGCTGTTTACCACCATTCATCACTTGCTGGGTCGGCAGTTGTTCCACACAGGTGTGACCCTTCTAGGAGACATGCAGCACTCCTTAGAATGCTGAAGCTCGTGGCAATAAAAAGGATGACATCACAAAAATAGCAGAAGAATTCATTCTGTCACCATCCCAAGAAGTGGAAAGACTGTTCAGTTAAGATAACACATATTAATGTTTATTGACAGAAATATATTAAAAGAAGTATTTCCTGCTGTAGTAATTCAATTAAAATATAATGTCTTATTTTATGGATTTGAGAAATAGTCTGGACTTACCTCTCCGGCCTCAAGATTAAGATTTCAGGCCATGGAGACAAAGTCAACGTGAAGAATAAGCATGGTACATAAGCATGCCAAAGCAAAAGGGGATCACAGGAAATTGTAATATGGTTCCTATAACCTAGCACCTTTCACTTTTAATCTAACTACAAATTAGCTGAGGCAGAACACACATCACACTGCACTTCATCATATCAGTGCAGACAAGTCAAATATAATGCACAGTTCACATCTGATGAATGTCACATAGCAGGTAAAGACAAACTGATGACAGATTTCCATTCTCAAAATTGTGCCAGTTTGAACTCCATTCAGTGGTAAGAGTTAGAACTGATGCAACAAAAAGTTTCTTTCTTGCACCACCTTGTACAGGAGCAGCAAACAGTGTTGAAGCTCAGGTGTGTGTCAGTCCCGAATGTACTGGAAATAATCTGGTGTGATGTAGCGAAAGGGAAGCAGCAACTCTACATCCCACAACAATTTCATCATGAGGTTTTCAATGCACTGCCAAACCTAAAACACCCGGCAATCCAAGCAACAGGTAAGTTGGTCTCCATCAAAGTCGTAGGTTCTGAGGTGCAAAAAGATTGTCACACGTGGACATGTGAATGCCTGACACACTAGCATAATAAGATTGGCAGATGTCTTTGCAACAATTGCTCATACTGCTCACTTCCTGACACCTACATACATGGTCATCATAGGGCCACTACCACACTCATGGGACTCCGTAATTTGCTCACGTACATCCATAGTTTTACCAGGTGACCAGAAGTCATCACAATACAAGGTATATCTGATGAGTCAATTATGAAGGCACTAGTGCACTCATGGTTCTCTAGGTTTGGCATTGTGCAAGACAAACCTATAGATCACAGAAGGCAATGTGAAAGCCAACAATTCAATGAACTTTTACTACTGTGCAGCTGCATCAACTCTGCAGTACTAGCTACCATCTAGTCAGAAACAGGGTGGTAAGACAGTTTCACCATATGCGCAAAACTGCCCAAACATTCAGTTCATCATCATGGTCTAAAGTGCTGCCCCTAAACCCGCAGTGAAGGAAGACCTACAATGTTCTTCTGCACAACTGGTTTATGGTGCGCAGTTGAGGGTTCCAGGAGAATTAATCAAGCCAGCATCCAGTTGTCACTGAGCTATGTAGACATGCCTGGAAAAAATATTCCATGTGTAGCTCAGGGATGATACAGTGCACCCACCACTTGTTACACTGTACTCTGGATTTTACAGGGTAATCACAAGAAAAAGTCATAATTTCAAAATTGAATGAAAAGGGCGGCAAACAAAAGACGGTCTCAATAGAGTGGCTCAAGCCTGTATACAACAACGAAGGTGCACTCCTTATTCAGTCCATGACATCACATTCCAATGTGGAGGCAGATATTTCTGCAGACAGCTTCGCTGAACTCTCCAGCACCAGAAGAGGATGATGACCCAACAACTGCAAATAGGAGCAACACTTGCCTGCACCAGCTGTTTTCCGAGAATGGGCAAACAAATAAAGTGGTAGTTGCCCCATATAATGGGATGAACGCTTTAAAGAAAACAGAATGGGGAGGGGGCTGATGTGGTGATATCACTAATACACATCACCACACTAAGGAACAAACCCATCGCTGCCTATACAAAAGTATCTTTGCCACATTCAACATGATGCCAGTTGTCTATTCTCATTTCTACTGTGTCTTATGTGAGTACAAACAAATGTTATGTAACGAAAAGCTGAGCAATTATTTTATGTGGGTAAAATATACAATGTATAAGAGATCCCATAATGTTTTCAGTGTCTGAAATAATGGATATATAATACATGTACAACCTAGCAGACGGGAGTGCAGACACAACACATCAATTTTGTGTTAAATATTACTGTAGGAGGTAGTTACCTTGTGCAAGAGCATTTGTACAGCTCCGTCAATGCTACTGAGAGACATGCCCACTTGAGAAGAGAGTCGCAAATTGTGGGAGACCATGCAATGTACAAATGCCTGAGCTTGAAGATCAAATTCTTTGTCCTGTGGAGGAAATGCCATAATCTACTACAAGGATAATTATGAGAAAGGAAGGAAATCACATGATGATCTGGAACATTCACCTTCAATGGGAGAAAGTATAAAATGAAGCAGACTTTCAACCAAGAATAACTTTCTGTCAACACCTGTTAGGGCAGGGTGTATACGTGGACAAGGAAAAAAAATTCCCGGATTTTTCCCGGATTTCCCGGTTAAAAATACACTTTCTCCCGGGCGAAAGTACACTTTTTCTATGTTAAGTGACAGTATACTCTTCCTCAACACTGTAAAACTCATCAATCCTTTGAATGTTTATTGTTTTATATACCGACGTAGAATTTCCCAGCACTTTCGAAAATGAATCTCAGGGGGGAAAAACACCTCAGACGTGCAGCAACATGTACGCTGCATATTTTCGTATTACGAAGGTATAAATTTGAATTCCACCAAACACCGCATGGCACTTCCTGAAGCACTGAAATCGAGATTGTGATACGCTTTTGTAAGCGTGATCTCGCCAGCTGATGACAGCATAGGACATGTGATGTAATCAGCCAATAGCAATATCACTCTTAAGTATCGCGAACACACAAATAACGAAAGTTAATGGTTTAAATAAACATACATAGCACTCACATATAATATTGGTCTCGAAGCTTAATAAGCTGGAAGAGAAGCTAAGTTTCCACATATAATGTTGATCTTTTTTGAGCGTGTTACACTTTAAGATGCATCACACAAATGTACCAGTAAAATTTTTAATAACGACGTAAATGTCTGATCTTCTGGACTCTAAATTTTTCTAAATGGTCGTCCTGAAAGAGTTGACTTTTAATGAGAGTGAAACGCTTTGTGATTTAAGAAATTCATCGTACATTCTCGCATATAGTTCATCTTGCGTACAAGTAAATCTGCTTTGAATGTAGTGCTTTTCAAAACACCATTCGCAATATTTTCCTGCGACCTGTTAGACATAGGTTCGGTTCAGCAGTTGCAACAGAGCGCCAGATAATATGCGTCATCGCGCTTGCGGAGCTACGATGACGCAGGAAGCCCTTATGTTCGTACCTGTAAAATGTTGAAAGATCTTACATTGTGTCATAAAAGGAACAAGACAAAAGAGGATACTTCAAAAGTGTCGGAATTTCATGAACCATACTAAAATGCATAATTCGGCTTCAAATGCACAATCGTATGTAAATTTTCTTGGAGTAAGCACTCCGTCTTCAGGCCATAAGTGGCCCATCGGGACCATCCGACGCCGTGTCATCCTCAGGTAGGATGCGGATAGGAGTTGCGTGTGGTCAGCACACCACTGTCCCGGTCGTTATGATGGTTTTCTTTGACTGGAGCCGCTGCTATTCGGTCGAGTAGCTCCTCAATTGGCATCACGAGGCTGAGTGCACCTCGAAAAATGGCAACAGCACATGGCGGCCGGATGGTCACCCATCCAAGTGCCGGCCACGTCCAACAGCGCTTAACTTCGGTGATCGCACGGGAACCGGTGTATCCGGTGCGACAAGGCCATTGCCCAAATTTTCTTGAAGTACCAGTACTATATTATCTCATATTTGGTTCAATATGGCATAATGCCATATGTGCACTTGAAATGCAGCGAAAAGTTGAAACTAGCCAATAGTGTGAAATCAAACACTTCGTTTCAAATAAATTGACTGTCTCAACAGAAAAGATTAATAAAAACCGGCAAAAATAACTTCATTGTTCTGTAAGGCGATTAATGCTTGACTGTCAGAAAGGTGGAAATAAAATCTGAAACTAAAAACATATTTTAGCCTTCCATAATTATGTGAACTATTTTAATTAATTTGATAGCTCACTGCCACAAAAATCCGTTTTGTTATTGTTTAGCGTGAGAGCAATAAACGAAGAGGAAACAACAAAATCACTGAACGTGAACACAGGTCACGTCGTGACGACCCACATACTGCTCTGTGCATCAGCCCCAGATTTACTATATTTTCGAATCGGGGCAATATTAAGAAGTGGCGCCCAGCCACACTTCTGTAACCAGAAGCGGGAGAAGGTACTACTCATACGCGACTCAACTGCAAATGCGCAAGATCCGGCCTGCAACTGCCCAAACGAATCTAATTTAAACAGTTATCACGCCAAGCTTATCGGAGGCAATTTGTTGTTATAAAGCATTGCATAGTCTTCCTAAAGCGTTTGATAGACTTTGCTGTTGGTAGACGCTTGTATGAGCACTGTTTTGCTGTATACGGCTCATTTCCTTTGTAACTTTTTTATTTTCGTTTTTTTTTTTCTCTCTCGTTCATGTTTTGTTGCTGCACCATTATTCTGCAGTAGCGGGATGCAGTAATGTCCTTTGTTAGAGTATTGGTTCTTACCAGTCAAAATCACAAAAATTTAACTGAAAACTAAAACAAAGAAAAATTCCCGGAATTCTAAACAATCCCCGGGTTTTTCCCGGTTTTCTCCCAGATGAAAAGATTCCCGGGTTTTTCCTGGATCTCCCGGTTGTCCCGGGTCGTATACACCCTGTATGTTTCTGTGGCTCTTAGCACATACCTTATTCACTAATGAGGGTGGCTTTTCAAGTGATGAGATCTTCAATTATCATACCAGTCATGTCCTGGCTTATGAAAACCCTCATGAAATGCAACAAGACAGACATCAACAGAGGTTCAGCCTCAACATATGGGGTGGAATCATTGATGATCATCTTAGTGGCCCCCACATATTTCTAAACCATATTACTGGGCAAACTTATGTAACAGTTTCTCAGACATACGTTGCTTCATTTACTTGAAGATATACTTGTAGATGTCATCCAATGAATGTGATTTATGCGTGATAATCTTCCACCCACTTTATGTGGATAGTTTGTCAGTATCTCAATAACCAGTTTCTGAACAGGTGGAGTGTTCAAGACAAATTGGCCTGTCCAACTGCCATATGTGAATCCAGTGGATTTTTTCCATTAAGGTTGTTTAAAATCTTCAGTGCATTCAACTCCTGTAGTCAACATTGATGTTCTGGGGAAAAAAAGCAAAATGGATTTAATCAAGTATGAAACACACCAGGAGTTTGTACGACAAAGTATGGAACGCAAGCTCAGTGAATGAATGGAAGCAGGAAGTGATCATTCCAAGCCAATGTTTATAAATGTAAATGTGTTCCGCTAATGTTTCATTTTTGTGGCATGGATGACAATTCCTTAGAAAAAGCCATAGTTCTAGAGCATCAAGACAAGAAACACCAGTTACAGTTGCATCTCCAAAAAGAAAGACCCGTCGACTTTCTACCAGGATATGCCACAAGAAACATCATTTTAGGGGAGTCTTGTTACAACTGTCCCATCTTATGGGGATTTGCTGACCCTCAGATGCACATATTATGTGTGTTCACATTTCCAATTAAGTGAAATGTCAGTTCATCACTGAAGACAACACAATCTAGAAAATCTTCATCATCATGCAGCAACATTTTGTTTGCAAAGTTGGCATATAAACCATTGTAGGCTTTAGAGCTTGTAACAGCTGCAAACAATAAGTACACAGTTGGAAGCATTTCCTTAAAAGCCTCCAGACAGACAACACTGGAAGTGAATCATTCAACACGTCTTCATTACTCTTTTGCTAAGTGACGAATAGTGCTCACATCGAACATTTGTAGGAAAAATTATAGATTTGCTCTTTCATTTTATGTATTATTTGTAATTGTAAATTGAATGTAACAAATACTACAAAGCCTTAAAATCCAATATTCATTTTGAAACATCCAGTACTTAGACCAAAATAGTACTAATCAACATACTTTGATAATCACTTTTATCGTCATCTGCAATCAATCACTTCATTAAATGAAAACATGGCTTCTCATTAATTTTTTTATCTCTCATATTTTGTACCACAGCAGTCTCATTACTTACCTTTTCTTTGGTGTTATGATGAAACGTGAGGGAGTGGATGATGGCTGTTGCAGAGCACCGAAGTCTCTGTGAACAACATCCGATACCACCATTTTGAGAGGTAGCCTGCTTCTGGACATTTGACAAAGGTGAGGGCTGTGCATCACTGGTGCTGTGGCACCATAATTAGGAGATAGTATCTGAAATATGAATCTTCTTAAAGCCAAAACCATTATTTTTTTAAAAAAAGGCAATTACTTCATAAGAAGATTTAATTAAATAAATTGCAATAAATTCTATATGCATTTCACATTGCCTCTCACTTTCTTTACTTGCAGCCTTGACCATTCAGTCTCCCCACCCTCTTCTCAGAACCAGTGTGTTTCTGTACTGTTGATCAGTATTTATTTCTGTCCATGCATCATAAGATACCTGTTAGTTCTCTTGTGGCATAGTTAATTCAAATACATTATTTCCTTGTACAGAAACACACACACACACACACACACACACACACACACACACACACACACATATTTACAATGCAGTAAATACTACAGTTAAAAGTACATTTAATGATAAAAATTTACCGGAGTGGCCATTTAATTCCATCAGATAATTTGCCTGACATCTCTAACTATTCTCAGGTTGAAATTTAAAATTACCTTGATTCAATTTCTCTTGTATGTGACATATGGTTCTTCTTCACTAATGCTCACTGAAAACACACAATTTTTTGCGCTACCTTAGCACTTATTAGTGACCAGCCCAAGTTCAGCTAGGATTTAAAATAACCTTGATATGAAGCCCTTTTTATCTATGTTACTAAACTGCTAAAATGGTGCATGGCACTTGACCCAGTTGCATCTTGCCTATTTAATGGCTTCCAGCGGCCACAAAAATTAGACTTTAGGTATGCCATATAATTACTGACCAATTTAAAAATTTTAAATTCTGTCTTAATTACCAATTTAAAGGTAAAGCATTAACACAAGAAGACAAGAATTGACATCAGAAACTATGTGTATGTCTTTGCACACCGTAACTCATGGCACACGGATTACCCAGACTATATTCATCTTGTATTTGAGAATGAGAGCACTTGGTAACTTCCAAGAAATTTTACACATACTTTCAAACATGTCTGAAACTTTTTTCTCATTGACACCTCCTCCCCCCCCCCCCCTCCCCAATAATAATAATAATAATAATAATTTTGCAGGTAGTATTCAAATATATCACTGAATGTATCTGCATATTTATATCATTGTGTGACACATACTTCAGGAAATAGGATGTCACAGACATTGAGATGCATTTTTCTTTCGTCTTCTTCATTAGCATATGGTTGTTTTGACTTGATTTATTGATCAATTTTTAAGCATTTTCCATGCAAATGACGTCGTCATTTTATGTACATTGTATAGCTGCATATGAGGTCATAATAATTTCCCAAGGATTGCACAGGGTTCACTACTGGGTCTTTACCTGTTCTTGCTGTATATAAATGATTTACCATTAAATATTGATGCTCGTTCAGTCTTGTTCGCAGACGACACCTCAGTCCTGATAGAAAATGATACAACAGAAAAGATTCCAGATAGTATAGAAAATGTTCTGGGGAAGCTGGAATCCTGGTTCCATAAAAATGGACGAAAGCTCAATGTCACTAAGACCCAGATAACACAATTTGTTTTTTAACATGTTGAAGGAATATATATGATTTATACTGGACACATTCAGTAATCATTAAATATAAATCCATTACACACAATGACAAAAGGAGAATCAATACCATACATGTAACACAATACACATACTGAGAAAAACATAACAGTCTGAAACTAATATACCCAACATAATTAGTTTTTCTACCTTCAAACATACGGGTTTTACATGCTTAAAATCAAAAACAAATTAACTCATTTGTAAATTTATCAGACATCTGAAGCTGTTTTATACATAGGAATTCAGTTCTTGAAAGAGTACTGTGTGGAGTGGGAATCACTAGCTGTTTTAGAAATAACAGGCAAGTGTAATAATTTGCAACAAAGTTAAGGCAGAAAACTGAAATGATTTCTTACAAATATTATTTTCACTCAGAAAACCCAAACTAGACACACAATCTTCGTTATTTTATGTTTCAGACTATATTGAACTTTGGTTTATGGCAATACAGAAGAATAAATTCCCATAATGTAACAATATTCATTAACACTAAAAATAAAAATAAAAATTTAGGACCTAATAATTTGTTCCACCGTCATCCTATAGTGTAAAATTTTTCAAACCCCCATCT
This sequence comes from Schistocerca piceifrons, assembly GCF_021461385.2. Classification (NCBI taxonomy): domain Eukaryota; kingdom Metazoa; phylum Arthropoda; class Insecta; order Orthoptera; family Acrididae; genus Schistocerca; species Schistocerca piceifrons. Next base: position 511,334,045 of record NC_060144.1, read on the forward strand.
CTCTCTCTCTCTCTCTCTCTCTCTCTCTCTCTCTCTCACACACACACACACACACACACACACACACACACAAACACAAACAAACAAACATACTATGTTCCACAAATCCCACCACGATCATGAAGAAGAGCCTTCAGGGTTGTGGAACAAGTCAAGTTATGTGTTAATAGGTAGAGGCAGCCACTGTAGGGCATTTCTGCGAAGTGCTAAGAACAAATTACTAGTAGCCAAATCCATTCACACAAATAATAAGTGGTAGTTCTTATAGATCACTTTTTACATAGACATTAGGATAAAAGCAGCTACTCTGAAAAAAGTCACTGCTGTTCTTCTAACTCTGGCCACTGAGGTGAGAGCAACTGCCAGCAACAGCAGTTCATGCTTGTGCACGTTGTTTAGTTTAGTGTTTTTCTAGTGTGTGTTTATCTGGGCTCAGTGGTATTTACTAACATTTTCTTAGTGCTCCACTCTTTTTTTCAGGCATTGATACTGATGTTAATTAACTTAGTAGGCTAATAACTAAAGACGAGATTGTCATGTTGCTAAGAGTACTGTCTAAGAGCAGAGTAGAACCAAATTCTGACACAAAAAAAGCATCACAATTAATGATGCATTTGAGAAAGAAAGTGGGGAGGTTACTGTAACCAGATATGTGGAAAATCTTGATTATAATAGAATACTCAGATAACATAATTAAAATATACTAATTAACTCCTTTTTCCCAGTATGTCATACTTCTGAATAGACTACGACTTCCTTTCATATTTTGTACTTATTAACACTAGGTTACCATTTGTAGGGTTAGTTTTGCTAAGGCGTGTTTCAGTTTTATGGTACAAAGCATACAGAAAATAACATGGAGAGTTTGTTATCCGAATGTCACTGAAAATAGATGTGAGAATGATTCCAAGAACATAGATGTAGAGTAGAAAAGGTATTAAATAATTAAGTGACAAATAAGTAAATTAATGATTATTTTTCATCCTCTGTTACTACTGAATATGCTAATCAGTTATTTTATTTTAGTAGGGTAATCTATATATAAACATGCCTTGTGATTTATATAGTAATAATGATTTTATTCCAACCCTTTAACAAAAATGCCTATTTATTGCACAAGTACTGACTTATTTAATGATTACAATTGTTATATAATTTTCTATATGATATCTTGTACACAATATATATTTTTCTTTAATATTTGCTAACACTGCCAAATTTTGAACGCATTCCATCCACAGTTGACAGAAATGTATGCATAATTTGTACATATTGAGTAATAATGTAATTAGATACCATAAAAGAAGCTGATTCTTCTCACACTGAAACTAACTTTGAACAATATTGTGGAAAGAACAGGTTGCTACTCACCATAAAGATGACACACTGAGTAGCAGACAGGCACATCAAAAAGACTGTTACACTCTTGGCCACATCCTTCTTCAGAAACAAAAACACAGATACATTCACACACACATAACTGCTATCTCTGGGTGCTGCAGCCAAAATGCCAACAAACCAACATTTGTATGTATGTTTGGCAACTTACTTTCATAATCTGATATTCAAAAATATTTAAAGTTGCTAACAAGCATATTATTCTTGTATCTCAGCCTGATATTTACTGTTTGATCACATTCTTTGTATCTTTCAGGTCTTGCATTTTCTTTAACTCTAATGAGATCATGTAATTTGTAGGAAAAATAGGAGGCAAATGAATATGAAGTCTAAGCAGGAATTCAAGTGAAGGAGACAAAGATGGATGGAAGATCCCAAGAGACTAGGGAGAAGGTGAAAACTAACTGAAATTTTTCTATTTCATTGGTTACAGGTACATCTGTAATAAATCAATACCCCTCCTGAACATTATTTGGCATGTGTCAACACAACTTTCTCACATAAAGTTTTCTTTTCATCACTTTCTGTTGCATTCATACTCTGGTGGCATCTCTTGCATAAGTTTTTGCATGAAATTATGGGAGGGGGGAGGGTTGGAGGTAATGTAACAGATCAAGACCCATGAACTGTAGAACATGATACATCAGCATTCTAAACAACATGATATGCATGTAAATGTATGAGGGACACTCAATAATTAAAGAGACAAATTAAGGAAGAAATAAACAGTTTGTAGAAGGAGTTTTTTACTTTCATAGCTTTAGGTTCGCTTAACTGGGATGAGCCGAGAATAGTTGATGAACAAAAATTGTTTTACAATATTGCAGTGCCTATGTTATTCCAAATTATGATGCAGTGTCATATTTGTCCGCCAACATCGGGCAAAGAACTTTCAAGTAAAATATCTCTCCTGTACAGGAATATACATAATGGATGTACGAATACAATTCGTAGTCACATGATTGATGACATATGGAAGTTTGGGTTTGGCTGTGAGTTGTGCTCGGATAGACAAATGGTAAGGTGACCACTAGTGATAAATGGGAAACATAGGTTCGAGTCCCGGTCCAGCACAAACTTTCATTGATGTCATTTCATTATACAGGTGAGCCATCCTGAACATTATTTGGCCTGAGTCAACATAACTTTGTAACATAAAGTTTTCTTTTCATCTCTTTCTGTTGCATCCATACTCTGGTAGTATCTCTTGCATAAATTTTGCGCATCAAATTCTGCAAATGTGAGAATGATTCCAAATACATTTTATGCAAAAATTGTTTTGTTTATAACAAGAATGCAAATAATCAGCAGCAAAAGTCATGTTGACTGTCATACTCAGTTGACCCAAGCAAACATTGACAAAACAGGTAGTAAGATACTACCTCATCCTCCCTACAGTCCACGTTTGGCTTCCTACAAATTTTCATTTGTTTGGTCCTCTCAAGGAGTTATTATGTGGAAAAAAGTTCAACAAGAATGAAGAGGTCTAATAATTTTTATGAGAAAGTGGCTCAAACAACAAGATAAAGACTTTTTTATATCAGGTACAAAAAATATATAGTTCATCATAGGGACAAGTGTATTGATATTGGTGAGGTTATGTTAAGACATACTGAAAGTCTCATTTTGTAAACATACGCTCCTCCTCCCCTACCAACATCAATTTCTCTCTTTAATTATTGAAAGTCCCTTGTATGTGATCACGTTTCATTTTCTGCTAGCATTAATTGTTATTCAACATATTATAAGGAAATTTGCTTAAATAGTATGTTTACCCAGTTTTTGCAAAATCAAGTATATTATTGTCTGTCACATAAACGCACGCCATTATTTTAACCTTTCTTACAAACTTAAGTTAAGATAAAATTATGTAAAATGTAAAAAGGAACCAAAACAAATGAAGGCTAGAGAAAGTTCAATTTAATTATGTACAAAATCAACAGTTATTGACATCTCCCGTTCTAAAAAAAAATTAGACTTCCAAATAAACTTCATATACATAAAACACTTGCAAATTAAAAATATGGAAAGACTGAACTTTATTACAGAATACTGTGTTGACAATATTTTGAAGATAGTTGTTACACATTCTAGTATGCAAGTTTGAACACTTATCACACCATGCACAGCATCATACCATCCTGTTTATCCTTGATGTATATATTTTACTTTGCTTGTGTGCCATTAGATGAAGCAATAGACACAAAATGTTTTCCTTCTCTTCGAGTAGAAGTAATCGGCTAGAATATTAAATGTTTCCTGTGCCTTGTTCTCTCCTTTTTGTTAATGACATGTTTTTAATAAATTGATTTCATTTTCATTTTGTGAAAAGAATGCTATATTTTTGTACATTCTTAAAGTTCTTTACTATTTTAGGAGAACAATTCATAATCAGTTTGAAAAATATACATATTTCCCTTTAAATGCTACACTGTATTAATTTTAAAGTTAAAACACATTTTGATATATCCTCAATATACAACCAGACTGGTTTTGTATTGTATCCTGTATCTACATGCCACCTGTACAAACAGAAATGTAAACAAATTGTAACTTCAGGTATAAGGCTGACAGAATGTAAAATATGCCCGATATTTTTATAATTGAATTATTGTAATGATGAATTTGGAGGAAGGAGCCATTGCTGGGTTGTTTGGTAACATGCAGTTATTTTCCCAGACCCCTTTCCTCCTCCCTCCCCCACTAGCTATGATGTTGGGCCAAAAATTTTTCTGCTATTTTTTTTTTTAATTCTTGTGTGTGTGTGTGTGTGTGTGTGTGTGTGTGTGTGTGTGTGTGTGTGTGTGTGCGTACACCTCTTTTTCTGGTAGAGGCGCTGTATTAACAGTCACAAGCTGGAATGCTAGGAGTCATTGTTGGGGTTTTGCATGGAATGGTCGCATACAGTTGAGTCGCACTAAAAAGTTATTTGAACAGTTTGCTGATGTCATAAAATATGAATTTGGAAGTTTTCTCACTTGATTAGTGGCTAAATCAGATCGTTGTTCTTAGTCAACAGCATCCAATGGCAGAACATACTTGTTACTGGAACAGTTATTAAGTTCCACAGGACCATCAGCGTGTAAGGGGTATGATTTACCACACCATACATCATAGAAACTAACCCTAACAAGGAGAGTGGGATTCATGAAGATTCTTAGTATCCTTCATCCACTTGTCAGGAAAATACCTTTTATTTCTTGTTATGAGGAAATACCAATTTACTGGTTGGAATTAGCTTGTACGGTAGAGTCCACCAGAAGATAATGCTAATTCAGATAGTGTAAGAAAAACCCTGACAGCTTGTCAACTTTCAATTGTGAAGTGCTACCAGCTGCAGTCAAAAACAGTAGCAGTCCATAGAGCTGTGAAACAATGAGGCGTTGCCATAGAGACATTTATAAAATCACATTACATTATTGGTTAAGGTAGTCCCACGAAACTGCCATGACCAGCTCAATGCAATTGTCAGAGATCAACTTATGCCAGCTCAACTATAATATTGATGATGCTAGAGGATTAACATCCTTTCTGAGTATTCTGCTGTGAGACACATCGTCCAGACTAATGAATTTATCAATTCCCTCACAAGAGTATGTATTAAGCTTATCAGTATGTTTTTTCTTCATAGTAAGGTTTCTTATGTTTTATTTACTGAACAATGATAGTTGGTAAAAGGTTTCTACCATGGGGTATGGGGTGGTAACAATTAACTGGTATAGGATTTTGCACTGTTTTAATTTTCTGATAGTATAATTATGGTTTTTTTTTTTTTACTATGGCTAGTAAATTTAGTAACAGGCTGCATGGGATGGATGAGTAGTCTGTTCATTTTGTAACCAGATTCATATGTTCAGCATAAGTTTGTGAACTACATAGCTCCGCATAGGCTTTCTACACCAAGGTGCTGGAAGCAATTTTTGGGGCTGCAGAGAGCAAGGCAGACAGTGACATTCACTGGCCCACTGGTCCCGTCTCTCCATAAAGAAGGTCCTATAGTGGTATTTGGGAAGGTATCCTGTCATTCAGGCTATCTTATATACATTTTCAGGTACAACGTGCCTTATGTTTCTTTTCCTTTCTTACTTTATCTGTGGCACTGACACTTTATGCCACTTGCAATTTCCACTTGTCTACAAATAATGTTTTACCTCCATTTTGTCCATATTTTGTTAATATTAATGTTGATGCATAAGTTAATAGGTTTTTCCATCATCATCATCACCATCTTGGACAGAGTCCAGCCTCTGGCTGGTCTGTATGGAACATAGGCCTCTCCATCGTCTTCTGTCTTGCCACCATCTCTCCGTCTTCACCTTGGTCCAGTCTTCTCCTTTCTTCTGGATGCATTCCTCTACTCCTTTCAGCCATCTGTCTCTCGGCTTTCATCTCTTTCCTTCCAGTTTTATCTCCTGTATCCTCCTGGGTATCCTCTTCTCCTCCATTCTCTTAACATGCCCATACCATCTTAGCCTTGATTTCTCTATCTCCTACTGTAATGGTTCACCTTCATTAACTCTCTGATCCTCTTATTTCTTAACCTGTCTACCTTTGTCACTCCAAGAATTTCATCTCTCTAGCTTGTACTTTGCTTTTCTCTCTTCCTTCCATAACCCAGGTTTCTGATGGATATGTCAGGATTGGGACATAGTATGACTGGTATATAACCTTTTTACTGATTTGGGATACATGCTTGCTCCATATCAGGCTTCTGACACTCTTCCAAAATGCTTCTACTTTTCTTCCATGCTCGTTTATTTCTCTGGCGTTTTTTCTGTCTTCCTGGATCGGGCTTCCTATGTGCTTGAAATTCTCCACTCTCCACAATAGTTCCTCACCAACAGTTATTCCAGTTGTTACTCTCTCAACAGTTATTCCAGTTGTTCCTCTCTCCTTCTTTCTTGTTGTGATAATCATCTCACTCTTACTTATACTAAATTTCATGCCATATTCCTGTACTTTTCGTTCCCATACGTCCAACTGCTCTTGTACCTCCTCCTCCTTATTCCCCCAAATCATCAGATCACCTGCAAACACCATAGCTTTCATCTTCCTTTCACCAATTACTTGAGCTACTGTACTCATTATATCATCCATCACTACAATGAAGAGTAATGGTGAAAGTGCACTTCCCTGCCTCAAGCCATTCTTATGTTCAATCCAAGCTGATCTCTCTCCTACCACTTTGACACAGTTCACACTTCCACGGTACATTTCTCTTATCCTCCAGATAATTTGTTTTTCTCCTCCTCTGTTCTCCAGGGCTTTCCACACTTTGCTTCTACGTACACTATCATATGCCATATACTTTTTCAATGTCCAGGAAGGACATTAGTAGATCTATTCCATATTCATAGTGCTGTTCCTGCAGTTGTCTTACAGCAAAAATTAGATCCACTGTGGACTTCCTGTTCTGCTGCCATGTTGCTCTTCTCTCATTCTTCCTTCTAATTTTGCGCAAATTCGTGCTTCCAATTTTCTCAAAAATCTTTGCACAATGACTCATCAATGTTATTCCCCAATAGTTCTTGCATTCTTTTCTATTTCCCTTCATAAAGATCAGGACAATTAATCCCTTCTTCTATTCTTTGAGGATCATCTTCTGTCTCCAGACAATTTTCATTACTCGATATAGCCATTGTAGCTTTGCTTGGGCTCAACCATTCCTTTCTTTTCACATGTTAGCATGAAGACATGAATTCTTGTCACTAGTAATGATACAGGATAGGAATGGTTGGTGCTGTTCATGGGCCAGTTGATGACCAGGAAGGGGAGATGTATATATGGCCACCTACTGATTTCTGTGATTTTGGCTTAGAGCATGTGTACCCATACACACGATTTTTGAACCTTCATCTTTGCATGCAAATGTTGCACAAAGGTGGGACGATCACAGTTAATCACATCTGCTAGTTCCTGAGTACACTGATATGTTTCATTGTGCATAATGTGCTCAAATGATCTTCATTCAACCCCGAAGCTCTTTCCGTATGTGAAGCGTCACTAGTGTCAAAATGATCTTCCTTAAAATGAGAAAACCATTTTGTTGCTGTAATCTGTCCAGTGACATTGTCCCCATACATGGCACAAATATTTCTGGCTGCCTCCACTGCTATCACTTCTCTATTGAATTCGAACAGAAGAATATGTCAGAAAATTTCCAATTTCTCCATTTGGCACTCCATATTGTGGCATCCACAGCTCCCCTCAACATCTCTAAATGATAAAATTATAATATGTAAACTCAAATAGCAATAATGAAGTACAAATAAAAAATGACAATTGATAAATAAGCCAATAGCAATCAAATTACCAACATGTGAAACAAAAACACTGTGAACTTATGCACAAACCTAATATTTAGGTTGTGTTATAATTTTGTACTGTGTACAGAATTTTCCACACAGTAATGTAAATTTCAAAACAAGCAGTTTATTGATCCATGTTTAGTTTTACTTTAACAACTGAATATGGAAAGCTGGAGAGAAGTCCATCTGTGTTACATGTGCTGGGTGTTTATTCTCTGTAGAGAACAGTCATAAATTTAAGAACATAGGCATTCATAAATTTTGCCTAGGACAGCATACGGAAGCATGGGCAACAGAAGTAGAATTTCACAAAAAATCCTTCATAATATTAAGTGTATCTTAAAAGAAAGATTAAGGAAAGGCAAACCTACGTTTCTAGCATTTGTAGACTTCGAGAAAGCTTTTGACAATGTTGACTGGAGTACTCTCTTTCAAATTCTAAAGGTGGCTGGGGTAAAATTCAGGGAGCGAAAGGCTATTTACCATTTGTACAGAAACCAGATGGCAGTTATAAGAGTCGAGAGGCATGAAAGGGAAGCAGTGGTTGGTAAGGGAGTGAGACAGGGTTGTAGACTCTCCCCGATGCTATTCAATCTGTATATTGAGCAAGCAGTAAAGGAAACAAAAGAAGAATTCGGAGTAGGTATTAAAATCCATGGAGAAGAAATAAAAACTTTGAGGTTCGCCGGTGACATCGTAATTCTGTCAGACACAGTAAAGGACTTGGAAGAGCAGTTGAACAGAATGGACAGTGTCTTGAATGGATCAGAGGGTAGCGTGGAGAGTAAAAATCATAGAGGGAGACCAAAAGATGAATACACTAAGCAGATTCAAAAGGATGTAGGTTGCAGTAAGTACTGGGAGATGAAGAAGCTTGCACAGGATAGGGTAGCATGGAGAGCTGCATCAAACCAGTCTCAGGACTGAAGACCACAACAACTACAACAATATTAAGTGTATATCAAGCGCCTGCAGGTAACTTTAATCAGTTCATAAATCTCCTTGAAGCTGTACTGGCCCATTTAACAACCAAAAACAAAGAAATAGTGGTAGCAGGAGACTTCAATGTAGATTTCCTTAAAGACTCTCCCAATAAGAACTTATTTGAGTTAGTAACACTATCACTCAACTTAATTCCCACTGTAAAGTTCGCCACTAGGGTAGCCACTTGCTCAGAGACAGCCATTGATAATATCTTTATAGAAAAGTCCAATGAACAAAATTATACTACAAAACCAATAGCCAATGGCCTCTCAGACCATGACATGCAGTTCCTTCTGTTAAATGTTAATACTGAAGAGGATATAAAATCTGTCAAATCCGAGCTCAAGAGGGTAATCAATGAGCCAAAAATTGATTATTTCAGGACACTCCTCAGAGATAATTCACTGGAGTGACATTTACAGTGCTCATGACATGAATGAAAACACTTTTGCTAATAAAGTGCTTACCTTATTTGAACACTGTTTTCCCCCAAAACTAACCAAGGTTAGAGCAAAGTCTACAAAGAAGCCACGGATTACTCAAGGAATAGAAGTATCTTGTAAAACAAAAAGAAAACTGTATCTGTCAATCCGAAACAGTTCTGATGTTGATGCTATAGCACATTACAAGAAATACTGCAAAATATTAAAGACTGTAATATGGATATCAAAGCAAATATATTACAAGGAAAAGATAGTCGTATCAGATAACAAAATAATGACAATTTGGAATGTAGTAAAGGAGGAGACCAGTAGAACCAGATATGAAGAGGGACAAATAGCATTAAGAGTAAATGATACCATTGGTGACAGATGTGTATCGTGTTGCAGAACTTTTTAACAAACATTTTACAATTGTTACTGAAAAGATGGGGTCGTCAGGTTCTGTAGATGCTGCTGTGGAATACCTCAGACCAGACATTTCAAGTAACTTCCATAATATGAAATTGACCCTCGCTATCCCAGCAGAAGTGGTGGTGGTGGTGTGATGGGGCTTATGGGCGCTCAACATCGAGGTCATCAGTGCCCTGACACACATTAAAAGAAACGAATGTGGACAGACCTAAGAAAACTAAATCACACACTCAAAGAAAGCAGGAAAAGAAGGAAAATGCTACATAAGAAAGTAAAACCTAAGGAAAGGGGAAACGTAGCAACAAGAATGTCACAGGAAATTGTTATTGGCTGGCCACTTACATAAAATATGGGCGAGCTTGTCACACAGTGAGAAAATTAAAATCCTCTCCCTAAAATCTTTGTAAAAACATTTGACAGGGCACAGAACTTTGAAACTTTAACCACATTCGTCCGAGTGTTGCCTAAAAGAGATGGCAGGTCCGCTGGCAAGTCAGCCGCGACCCGCTGGTCAGAAAATAAAACGCAATCCAATAAAACGTGGCGCACAGTGACCTGGACGCCGCAAGCACCACACATTGGAGGGTCCTCTCGCAGGAGCAGGAAGCCATGCGTCATAGGGCTGTGGCCTATTCGAAGCCGAGCGAGGAGAACTTCGTCCCGTCGATGGGGCTGAAAGGAAGTACACCACACACGCGTTGTGGGCTTGACTATATGGAGCTTATTGTCAGTCACTTCCAGCCACTCATCCTCCCACCGACGCATGACCCGTGAGCTCAACAGCGAGGTGAGTGTGTGCAAGGGGATAGCACACTGAGATACTTGTGGGGCAAGACACGCCTCCTTGGCTGCGAGATCTGCCCTTTCATTCCCAGCAATGCCAACATGCCCCGGAACCCAGCAGAAAGCTACAACCTTCCCCAGTCGCTGTAGTCAGAGGAGGGCATCCTGGATAGTCTGGACAATTTTGTCTGCCGGATACAAACGTTGCAATGAGTGAAGGGCACTGAGTGAATCGGAACAGACAAGAAATTTAGGAGAGGAAGAATGTCTCATGTGCTCCAGTGCCCACAAGATCGCAAACAATTCTGCATCAAAGACAGTAAAAGTCTGAGGCAGTCGGACCTTGAGGATACAATATGGAAAAACAACTGAGCAACCAACAGAATCCTCTTGTTTCGACCCATCCGTAAAAACAGCTACATAGTCGTGGTGATCAGATAAAATGGCAGAAAATGCTGCATTAAAAACGGTGGCAGGAGTGCAATCTCTCTTGTACTGCAATAAATCTAAAATCACTCCGGGCCTCTTCAGTAACCAGGGTGGCAGGCGGTTAAAACCTTGGATTTGGGGTTGTACAGACTCCACACCGAGGGACTCTAGTACACGTTGCACACAGATCCCAAACGGCAATGTAGCGCGGGGACGGCGGGAAAAAAGGCAGTCCAGAGGTGGATGGGCAACAAGATGGTGAGCAGGCGATTTGGGAGCTGCAAGAAACTTACAAGCCTGGCGCACCAGCAGGAGCTGCCGCCGGATAGTAAGTGGCGGTTTGCCAGACTCAGCACAGAGGCTGGGTACGGGACTGGTCCGATAAGCACCTGTGGCCAGTCGGATCCCAGCATGGTGAACAGCGTCAAGGATCCACAAATAAGATGACCTCGCTGACCCATATACTGTGCACCCATAGTCCAGCCGTGAACGCACAAAAGCTCCATAAAACTGAAGGAGACGCGCCCCAAGATCTGTGGCTGAGGCACTTGAGGATGTTCAGTGCCTTCAGCGTTCTGGCTTTCAAGTCACGTAGGTGTGGCAGCCATGACAACCTGGAGTCAAAAATTAGGCCCAGAAACCGCACTGTGTCTCTAAAATGTAGGACAGTATCCCCCATATGCAAGGCAGGCAAAGTAAAAAGATGACGAGAACGATTAAAATGAACACAAACACACTTTTCGGCAGAAAACCGAAAACCCGTCTTCGCAGCCCACTCCTCTAACCGCCGCACTGTTAGCTGCAACTGACGGCTCACGGTTGCAACACTGGAGGAGGAACAGAAAACAGCAAAGTCGTCCACAAATAAGGAGCACTGTACTGAACTCCTCACTGTAGACGTTATACTGTTGATGGCTATGGCAAAGAGGGTAACGCTTAAAACACTGCCCTGGGGGACACCATTCTCTTGCTCAAAGTGATCAGACAGTGTGTTACCAATGCGGGTCCGAAAAAACCGCTGAGACAGGAAAGACCGAATGAAAATCGGGAGGCGACCACGAAAGCCCCATTGATGCATTTGTGCAAGAATACAGTGTCTCCAAGTAGTATCATATGCCTTACTGATATCAAAGAAGATACCGATACAGTGATACTGATGGAGAAAAGCCTGCTGAATAGCCGCCTCTAGGAGGGTCAGGTTGTCGACCGTGGACTGATATTTTCGGAATCCACACTGAAAGCGGCTAAGGAGCTGTCTGGTCTCTAACAGCCAGACCAGACGCCGGTTAAACATCTGTTCCAGGGTCTTTCCGACACAGCTTGTCAAGGCGATACTACGATAACTACCAGGACATGTGCGGTCCTTTCCTGGTTTGAGGAGAGGAATGAGAATTGCCTCCCTCCACGAGGTGGGGAACACTCCTGTCTGCCATATGAGATTAAAACATTCGAGGAGGATTTCCTTTGACGCCGCTGGCAGATGTTGAAGCATGGAGTACCGGATGCGGTCGTAACCTGGTGCAGTGTCAGAAGTCTCAGTAAGTGCCGATTCAAGTTCCCACATGGAGAAAGGGGAATTGTAGGCCTCAGAACTGTTCGACCGAAAGTCCAAGGTCGCTCTTTCGACAGTCGCACGGTAGCGACAAAACGCTGGATCCTGATTTGCAGTGGCAGTACTTTGTACAAAATGCTCTGCCAGCGTCTGAGCAATGGCTCTGGGTGTCATTTGGAGGCATCCCTGGTTCAGGACAGCAGCTATTGGTAAACGGCTATGTTTACCGGAAATCCTCCGGATGGCTTCCCATACTCTTGTGGTACAAGTGGAACGGTTGATGGAGTCCAGGAACTCCTGCCATGATCTTTTCTTGCTCTCTTTAATGACACGGCGTGCGCTGGCTCTCGCGATTCGAAAGGCGGTAAGATTGACCGCTGTTGGGCGGCATTTAAATCGGCGAAGAGCCGCACGCCTGTCCCGGATGGCTGAACGGCACTCTTCTGTCCACCAAGGCACAAGGCGCCGCTTAAGAGTGCCAGAAGACTGTGGTATGGACAGGTCAGCACCATGATGGACCACAAGCCTGATGTGATCCACCCATTCCTGTACGTTATTGTGGCGGTCAAAGACAGCCAACCGAGTGAACAGTGGCCAGTTAGCCCTGTCAATCATCCACGATGGTGGCCGCTGTTCCAGCAATACACCATCCAGGAGATGAATGTGGATAGGGAAGTGATCGCTGGAATGAAGGTCGTCAATGACCTCCCAGTGAACAGAGTCGGTGAGGGTTGGAGAGCAGAAAGATAGGTCAAAATTCGACCTCGAGCGCAAAGAGAAGTGGAGCCCCACAGGACATGATGGGCATTGAAGTCTCCCAGGAGGAAAATGGGCAGGGGAGTTGGTCGATAAGATCTGTGAGAGCGTCTAAGGTCATTGCATCCAGAGGGGGTAAATAAAGGGAGCAAACGGTAAGCCTCCGAGGTGAATGAATTTAATCTGCAACTGCTTGCAGGTCAGTATCCAGGGGGAGAGCAGAGGAGTGGTGGTCATTATTGACAAACACAGCGACTCCGCCTTTGGCCCTTTCTCCATTCAGGTCATCTTTGCGATATGACGTATAGCCCTTTAGTACAGGAGCATCAGACGGTTTTAAATGCGTTTCCTGTAAACACAAGCACAGGGGGCGTTGCCGTGCTAGGAGGTTCAGTTCCTCCACATGTGCCCGGAATCCATTCATGTTCCACTGTATAATGGGAGCCATCTATCAGGGTGGGAGTACCTTCATTCTCACTTTCTGTTGGGGAGGAGAGCCCACAACAGGTGGAGGCTCAGTTTTGGGGCGAGATGATTGCCCCAGTCTGACATCAACCTCCAACGCCTCAGAAGAGGAGTCGAGAGAGACGTCAGAGAGAATGACCTCCACATCAGGAGACTGTATAACTGCAGTCTCCTTTAGTGGGCGTGTTTTCACCTTTGTCTTTGGCTTCGATGTTCTGGCCTGAGGTGGCATTGGAGCCAAAACCTCAGAAGCAGTAGGGGGTGTAGCAGTGCTGGGCAGTGCACAAGACTGGACCCGGGAAGGGGCAGGAAGTTCCATGATGTCAGCTACCACGGCCTGGTCAGAAGGCCGGGGGGGAGCAGCAGGCTTCACAGGAACGGCAGCAGCACACGTACATTGACAAGTGCAGGTGCTAGTGCTGACAGTAGCAACCTCCGTTTGTGTAGCGACATCGGTTTTCAAGACTGGTTGTTTGAGAACGGAAGAAAAGGAAGCAGCGAACGTGGGCGGCTGCATGGACTTGTAGATTTTCTTCGCCTCACCATACGGGATGCGTTTTGTAGTTTTTAGTTCCTGGATCTTCCGTTCCTCAAGGAAAACTCTGCATTCCCTACTCCACACAGGGTGATGACCAGAGCAGTTGACACACTTGAGAGGAGAGGAGCAACCAACTCCCTCAGCAACCAACTCCCTCATGGGCGGCTTTACCACAATTCCCGCAAGTGGCTTCCCCTCTACAGCCGAGAGTAGTGTGTCCAAAGTGTTGGCATTTAAAACACCGCATGGGGTTGGGGTAATAAGGCCGTACACTGAGACGTAGGAAACCTGCCTTCACATGCTCTGGCAATTTGGTGGTGTTAAATGTAAGGATAAATGAGTCAGTCTTTATGAGAGCACCATAATGTGTTGCACGTCGACAATTCCTTCCCAGGACCATTCAGCCTTCAGTTCGTCTTGGGGAATGTCAACGAGATCTCTGCAAGTCACAACACCCTTGCTGTAGTTCAAGGTGTTGTGAAATTCAGTCTCTATCACAAACTCCCCAAGAAATTGTGCCTTCTGAAGGTTCTGGACTTGCTGGAAGCTAGAAGTTTCAACCAACAAGGTGCCATTTCGCAAGTGCTTTACAGATTTTAATGTGCCAGATTGGGTGTTAGAACCCACCAGCGGTCCACCCTTTCCGCTGGCAGGAGAAGAATAAAAGTTCGAGGGTTCCATCTCGGTCCCACGAGCAGCTAGGGAACTAGAAGTCCACCTAGACAGAGCCCCGCGTGCCTAGGTAACCCTTATACAACTGGGGCATGGCAGGTGCCCCAGAGGTTGCCCGCTTGCGACTGTTCCACCCCAACAGCCATGCGTCTTATAGGCGTGCAGCACACCGTAAGATTGAGGGGTTTTTATAGAGGTTTACCATCCTCGCAATCCAGGAGGTCAAGCCAAGATTACCACTCCCCGCAGCACACAACATTCCACCGCCGCGCCATGCGGTGGTCGCTGAAGCATGTCCGGGGGTTACGGTGACAGGAGACTGGCGGCGCTGACCAGTCCCCAGCTCAGGACCTCGGGGTCGCCAAGCCCATACTCAGCAAATGAATGCTGAGCCCCTGGGGGGGCCCAGCAGAAGTAATGTCCATCATAAAATCTTTAAAATCAAAAGCATCTTGTGGGTATGATGAAATATCAACGAAGTTAATTAAAGTGTGTGATTCTGAGTTAAGTAACATATTAAGCTATCTGTGTAATCAGTTGTTTATCAGTGGAATATTTCCTGAATGGTTGAAATATGCTGAAGTTAAGCCACTGTTTAAGAAGGGAGATAAAGAAATAGCATCAAATTTCCATCCAGTTTCACTTTTGCCAGCACTCTCAAAAATTTTAGAAATGGTAATGTACAATCAGCTTTATAATCATCTTATCACAAACAACATACAGTCAAAGTGGCAGTTCGGACTTCTAAGGGATTCTGATATTGCGAAGGCTATCTACACTTACAGTGAAAATGTACTTATTTCATTAGACAAAAAATTACAGGCAACTGGTATATTTTGTGATCTGTCAAAGGCATTTGACTGTGTAAATCACAATATCCTTTTAAGTAAATTAGAATATTATGGAGGAGCACACCACAGAACTGCTGAAGTGTCTTAACAAATCTCTATTTGCAATGCGAATTGTGTCAGACATAGGGGATATAAAAATGAAATAGCTGGCATACTACGCTTACTTTCATTCCATAATGTCATGTGGGATTATTTTTTGCGGTAATTCATCCAGCCAAGCTAAAGTTCTCCAGGCACAAAAACGTGCAATAAGAGTTATATGTGGTGTGAACTCAAGAACATCCCGCAGAAGCCTGTTTAGGGAACTAGGGATACTAACTACTGCTTCCCAATATATTTATTCATGGAATCAATACTAGACATAAGAATAATCTTCACAAGGATTTAAAGTCACTTACTCTTGTAGAAAAAGGTGTGCATTATTCAGGAACACACATTTTCAATAACTTGCCAGCAGCCATAAAAGGCTTAACAACCAATGAAATTCAGTTTAAGAGAAGCCTAAAGGATTTATTGGTGGCCAACTCCTTCTACTCCATTGATGAATTTCTCAGTAGGACCAACGGATTTGTATATATAAAATCTAACTTCTGCACCATTTCAGTGCAGTAATGTGTTCATTGTAAATAAGTATTGTAGTAGTTCTATCATATGTTTATTACCTTATAAATAAAAAAATATTTTAAATTCAATGCATTCATGTGATCTTAGTAAATGAGTGTCTGTAAAATGATTCTTTCATATAGTGTTCATTTAAAAAAATGATGATCATTCCACTTGGGACGTCTGGAAGGTACATTAGCTTATTTGTTTCAGTTGTAAATATGTGTAATGTATTATTGTTTTTCTGACATGGTCTACACCCTGGAGGACCTCCTCACTATGGATCAATTGGAATGAAAGTATATCTAATTGAAACTAATCTTCTGTTTTATGACTAGAGAGAAGCTGAAGTGAAGAAATCCACGAGTCAACTATTCAACTATATGGAGACTTTTGCCATTTGTTCTGCCATAATATCTTCAAGTGGCACTGCCTCCACTCATCGTGACACTCTGTCAATTGCCATACGACTGTAGCAGAAACCACTAGACACAGTAGCAGTCCCATGAAGTCTAAATGAAGATGTTGCAGCCTCCCATGTGGGACATCAAACTTGCCCACTGGTGTGCTTGTATGACTCCCCACCTTGCATCTCTGAAAGTCCATGCACACTTGAGTCCACTGTCAGCAACCATGCTTCATACCAGGCCATACAAAGGATTCAGTCACTGACTGAACCAACGGACATATACCAGGGTGAGCCAAGCCATGCAAATGTTTGAATATAGTCAATCTCCATGGCTTTGGAATAAATGACCACTTGTGGCCCTGCAATGTGTCCTACCACAATTTACAGTTCATAGCAGGTAGTTGGAAACAACTTAAGACTAGTTGTATCATCTGTTAATAATTGCCATAGTTCGTTACCATTATCCTGAGCTTTCAAGAATTGCATCATGTAAATGGAGTTCAACAAGGCATTAAGGAAGTCTGCAATCAAACTTTCAGTTTCACAGTTGTTGAAAACTGTCCAATAAAATCTAGATGTCTGAAATGATGGGGAGGACAGTCTCTGTTTCAGTTTCTATATATTTCACAACAACTGAAAACAGACCAATAAAATCTAGATGTCTGAAATGGTGGGGAGGACAGTTTCTGCTTGGGTTTCTAATTGCATCCACCAGTGAGTGGTGAACCACATAGATCATGTATTCTTGCCTCTCTACATCTGGTTTTAATTACCAAACTCATTCATACACAGCTAACAACTATTGGTCAAAAGCTGACAATTTTTGCTGGGAATCTGACAATTCCTTCAAAAAAATCTAAGGGGGTAATGCTGCCCCTGTATAATCTGATGCAGAACTCCACCTATTGCCTTGTCATTTGCATCAGCTGTGAGTGTCAATGGCGCATCTGCTACAGGGTAACTTAAAGTAACGATACTTTCAAGGTTACGCTTAATGTCTGTAAATGCCTGCTGCATTTCCTCCATCCATTTTTAAAACTCTCTTTCCTTCTGTATCCTTACCAGCCAATATATCTGTTAGTGACACTTGTCCCTGTGCAGCTAGGGTGTAATTCATGGAAATTTGTTGGATGTGATATTTTAGGGATAGTTTCTGTCCTCTCTGTTGTTGGTCTCATCCCCTCATTACTAACAGAGTGGCCTAAAAATGCTACCTGTCCCGTAAGTAAATTATATTTTTCTAATTATTATTTAATTAGTAGAACGCCATGTAAGTCTAGTGTACAGGAAATAGAATTTAAATGTTTCTCCTGCTCTTCTGCTGACTGAAAAAAAAAACAGAATGCCCTCTAAACAGCAGAAATAGGATGGCATACCTCTGTACATCGAATCAATCAAACCAGGGGCAGCCACGATTTCAGCTCTCAGGCTGTGCCCAGGCAAGAGTGCCAAAGCATTCAGCCTCACTGCACATTTCCCTCAATGGGATGCCACACCGTATGAGAGCGAGGAGAGGGAAGAGAGGGAGACTGTGAACATGCCGCATATAAATAGCAGTGCAGCTGCACTGCAAACGATTTGGTTTTATATTTCACATCTGTCAACAACATAGAGCACAAACAAAACAAATTTCAATATTACTTAATTATCATTGGAGTGATGAAGACATAATACAGGGTGTATCAAAAAGAATCATCTGATTTTAAAAAATCATAACTATTATGTTATCTGATTTACATGATTGAACAGCATACTGTTGCAAAGAGCAAACTCTAGAGTTTTACATGGTTCCCACTAGGTATCAGCAGTGTGTGCCCATTTCAATTCCAGTAAAAATTGTGTCAGGACAACAGAAAGCGTTTTGTGTTCTACGTTTTGTGCAGTGCGGGTCAGTAATAACTGTTCAGCGTGACTTTAATGCCAGGTATGGTGTGTATCCTCCTACAGCACAAACCATCAGACAATGTCATGAACAATTCTGAGAAATAGGTTGTTTCTGTAATGGTAAATCGCCGGGCCATCCCCGAGTGTCTGATGCAGACGTTGAACACATCTTCCATAGTTTCACAAGAAGTCCTCAGAAATCCATACGCCATGCAGTTTGACAGCTCGACATGCCCCCGATGTCCATCTGGGATGTGTTGCATTGACGTTTACATACAAAATTCAGCTACTGCAAGCTCTTCAAGAAGGTGACAAACAACAATGTGGGAATTTTGCAATTTCATTCTTGGCAAGATGGAGGATGACAGTTTTCTTCCATGCTTAGCGTTTCATGACGAAGCAACATTCCATTTAAATGGAAAGGTGAACCATCATAATGTGAGAGTGTGGGGTACGGAACAGCCACATGAAGTTGTACGACATGAGAGAGACTCTCCAAAATTTATTGTGTTTTGTGCAGTTTCACAGGAAAAGATGTATGTCCATTTTTCTTTGCCAAGAACACTGCTACAGGAAGCACATATCTCGATATACTTGAGAACTTTCTTTTCCCACAGTTGGAGACTTATTTGAATGACCTCATTTACCAACAGGATGGGGCACCACCACACTGGCATCTGGAAGGGGGGGGATTTTTAAATCAAAGGATTACTGAATGATGGATTGGTCGCACTGGACCAACTGATTCAGCCTTACTTTATAGGCCTCCAAGGTCACCAGACATGACTGTATGTGATTATTTCTTGTGGGTGTTTATAAAAGAGTCTACTTATGTACCTCTGTTACCAACAATAATGAATGAACTGAAACATCGTATTACAGCAGCTGTGGAAGCTGTAACTCAAGACATGCTCGCTGCAGAGTGGAAACAATATAAATACCACACTGACACATGTCGTGCATCTCAAGGGGGGCATATTGAACACCTATGAAAAGCTATGAAAAAAACTTTTTGAGTTTCAAGTTCATCAAAAAACAAAATTCATTGCATTTGTTTATTAGTTCCATAAATATAAACATGCCAAATTGGATGATTCTTTTTGATACACCATATACAGGGTGATTCAAAAAGAATGCCACAACTTTAGGAATTTAAAACTCTGCAACAACAAATGGCAGAGCTAAGCACTATCTGTCGGCGAATTAAGGGAGCTATAAAGTTTCATTTAGTTGTACATTTGTTCGCTTGAGGCGCTGTTGACTAGGCGTCAGCGTCAGTTGATGCTAAGATGGCGACTGCTCAACAGAAAGCTTTTTGTGTTATTGAGTCAACTGTCACAATGTCTGTATATGGGGCACTGAGAATCCGTGGGAAACAACTCAGTATGAACGTGACTCACCTAAGGTGAAAGTTTTCTGTGGCATTTCAGCCAATAAAGTTTTTGGTCCCTTTTTCTTTGAAGGTGCTACTGTAACTGGACTACAGTATCTGGAGATGTTAGAGAATTGGCTGTTCCCTCAGCTCGAACAAGAAGCACAACAATTCATATTTCAGCAGGATGAAGCACCACCGCATTGGCACTTATCTGTCCGTAACTACCTGAACGTCAACTACCCGAGGCGATGGATCGGCCGCCAGGCAGCCCGTGACAGAGCACTTCATCACTGGCCTCCAAGAAGCCCTGATCTTACCACCTGCGATTTTTTCTTATGGGGGTATGTTAAGGATATGGTGTTTCGGCCACCTCTCCCAGCCACCATTGATGATTTGAAACGAGAAATAACAGCAGCTATCCAAACTGTTACGCCTGATATGCTACAGAGAGTGTGGAACGAGTTGGAGTATCCGGTTGATATTGCTCGTGTGTCTGGAGGGGGCCATATTGAACATCTCTGAACTTGTTTTTGAGTGAAAAAAAAACCTTTTTAAATACTCTTTGTAATGATGTATAACAGAAGGTTATATTATGTTTCTTTCATTAAATAGGGTGAAGGCTCTAGTTTTGGCCACTACCCCACTTATGGCCACCTTGATGTCAAAGGTTAATTTTTAAGCTTGTCTGGAATACCAGCCAGTTCTGCTATAGATTATTATAAACTTTGTGAAAAGCTCTCTTCATTTGTCTACATAATAATTCTTTTGTCTGTTTTTGTTTGGAGACACCATTTTGTGAAATGATCAGTGTTGCAGAAGCTGGGTTTTGCAGAAGTTTTCTTTAAGCAACACATGATCTGTTTTTTTTGTATTTTACATGTTTGAATAAAACATCAGAAGAAACTTAATCTGTTCGGAGGTAAGATAAGACATTATATTTTCATTTCTTTTAAGTTTTATATCGCTCAGCCTAAAAACATGTTATCAAAAGTATGTGGCCATTAACAGATCCATATTTAGCCCTGGTTCCGTGTTATGGCCACGCATGTGGCCATAAGTGGAGACATATATGTACCCTGTTTTGGCCACTTCTAAAAACTGATACAAAAACATCAATATTAGTGTTCTGTCCTACATTACACTAGGCTAATTTTATTTAAATAGGCTTATTAAAATATTTTTGGTATTTTTATATCAATATATACCTCATTGTTAGTACTGTCTTGGCATATCATACTAATTTACCTATGCTTGTAAGATACAAAATATGCAATAGGCACTATTCAAATATGCATTATTTATAGGAAAAATGAGTCAACCAAAGAATAAGAAGTTTCAGTATTCTCCCAGCAAAGTTAAAGATGCTCTAAAGGCTATTGATGAGGGAATGAAGGTTGCTACTGCAAGCAAGTTGTACAAAGTTCCAAGGACAACATTAAGAAACAAAATTTCTGGTGTATCTCCAAAAGAATCTACAGGGCACTGTGGTCCACATTCTGTCTTAGGAGAACAAATTGAAAAAAAATTGGTGGACTGGGTTTTGGACTGTTCTAGCATGAGATTTCCAGTTACTAAAGAAAATCTCTGTGCATCTGTGCACAAACTTATTGAGAATGCAGATATGGAAAGTTGTAAGGCTACATTTACTAACAATCGACCTGGAAAAAAGTGGTATTATGGATTTCTTAAGAGGCACAAGGTTCTGTCACAAAAACATGCAGAATATGTCAATAGGTCTAGAGGTTCTGTTACAGAAGAGAAAATAAGAAACTGGTTTCACGAAGTATCCATCACTTTAAATGATATGGATGTGTTAAATGACCCAAATAGAATTTTTAATATGGATGAAACTTCTTTTTTTCTGGCTCCTAAAGGGGAATTAATCATAGGTCCTCGTGGCCATCATGTTTATGAAGAGTCGTGTAACTCTGACAAAGATAACGTTACTACATTGTTTGCAGTGAGTGCTGCTGGAAAATTTGCTCCTCCCTTAACACTGTTCAAATATGCAAGGATTCCAGCATCATTGGTGAAAGCAGCTCCTCCAAACTGGGGCATTGGAAAAACAGAAAATGGGTGGATGACAGGTGAAAGTTTTTTTGAGTATATAACAAATGTATTTGATCCGTTCTTGAAAGAAGCTGAAATTCCCCGGCCTGTAGTAATATTTTTAGATGGGCACTGCTCTCATTTGACACTTCATTTGAGCCGATATTGTAGGGAAAATCAGATCATTCTAGTTGCTCTCCATCCCAATTCTACACACATCTTGCAACCATTAGATGTAGCTGTCTTTGGACCTATGAAAAAAATGTGGAAGAAGATTGTTCAGAAATGGCATTTTGAAAATAATGGCACTGAAATTTCAAAATCTGATGTACCTTCTGTTCTGTCACAAATTATTACAGAACCTAAAATGGTGGCAAATATTCGTGCTGGTTTCAGGGCCACTGGTCTGTTTCCATTTAATGTGAACAATGTAGAGTACAGCAAGATAGTTGTTCGTAGTATACCAGCCTCAACCACAGTTCAGACAAATGAGGAACTTCAGAGACATTTCTCATACATAGAAAAGCAAATTGATCCTGTCCTTCTAGATGAGTTCAGAGCAACCAAGAGAAGCAATCATGAATGGGAAGGAAATCAAGAAGCATTATTACTTTTCAAGTTCTGGAGAAAAATAGCTGATGAGGTTGAAATGCATGGTGCTAGTGGTAACACTGATGACATTCTGACAGATAGCATAGCACCTCCCTCTGAAGATAATCAAACAGAGAATGTTTCACAAAACGCAGACAGACTTAATCAAAATGTTGATAATATTGACATATTTTCAACACGCAATTCAGATATTCCTTCAACACCCACCAACAGTCTTATTCCTGCAGATATATCAACAACCCCCAACAGTATTTCACATAATTCAGTTACTCCAATATCCAACCATAGTCCATCTTCAGTGTGTATCCAAGTGACACCACCAAAATCATTAGCAACAGTTTTTGAAAGTGTCATCACTTGGCCAGAACCTAAACAACGCGGCACAAAGAGAAAGAAAGAACATACACCCACTGTTGTGACTAGTGACAAGTGGGTGGAATATCATGAACTGAAGGAAAAAGAGAAGCAGGAGAAGGAGCAGGAAAAAAGGAAGAGAAAAGCTATGAAGGAATTAAAGTCCAAAGAGCAGCACTTGGCATTCTCACACGTAAAAAAGGGGAAAACAAGAAACAGACAAGAGTTAAGTGATAGGCCAACAAGTTCTTCCGAGGAACGAGAATGGACGGACAATGGAAGCAGTTTCGATGACTATGTAGAAGGAGATGAAGATGAAATACCAGAAAATGTGAAACTATCTTCGAGTGAGAATTTGAAAGTAGGGGACTTTATTTTGGTAAAATTTAGTTTAACAGGAAATAGAAGAACAAGACCTGCAATTTTTAAGTATGTATCTGTAATTTTGAAAGTGCTTTCTGACTCTGAATATGAAATTCAGTGCCTAAAAAGTTCTAATGTTCAGAAAACTTGTTTCGAATACATTGCAAATGATGTTTCGACTAGAACGGGTGAAGATATTATAGGGAAACTGCCAGATCCAGTCTTGATGCAAGAAGGACGTTCATTAAAAACAAAGTTCCCTGGTTCCATTGATACTCGTGAGAAATAAACTTGTGTGGAAATTGATTTAAGTAATTACTGGGACAATTCTTTGCCTAACGAATTTTTTTTTCTGTTCATTCAGTTTCTGTACCTTTTACCTATTTGATGTATGTTTGTTGTCTGTTGTCTTATATACTTGTATAAAGCAGAAATTACTTTCTGGCACATGGATTGACAATTATTTTAGCCATAGTTTTATTATAATATGAAGTGGCCATAAGTGGGGAAACAACTGGCCATAGGTGGGGTTAACATGGCCAAAACTGGGGAAATGCGCCATTTATTTTTCAATATTTTTTTCTGCTTTTGTTAAATAACTGAGAATATTTGTTTTTACATGGTTGTAATGTGTAGACTTTGAAGCAATAGATACAATTTTTTTAAGTAATTCGTATACTTTCTTCCTATACTAAAAATGTGGTGTATCTCGAATTGCCCTTAATGTGGCCATAACTGGGGCCTCGACCCTACACATTTTTAAAGTTGTGGTATTCTTTTTGAATCACCCTGTATAATTTTTATCTGGCATATGGAGAGATGCACTCAAGTTACCATATAATTCCGTGACTTACTAAGCTTCATAAGAGAATAAAGGTCTTTCACACAAATATGTCAATTGAAATAATGTAGCAGTTTTGTAACCTCAGAAAGGAGGCTTGGAAACTCTATCCAAGGAAAGCAATGTAGATGTTCTGGATAGTTTTAACGTAAAACTATTTCTCATTACAACTGGAATTACCTTGCAGATGAATCAGTTACACCTTCAAGTGCTCAAGGAGCTTTCAACTGAAATGGCAGACAGTCTCAAAAACAGCTCAAAATCAGATGTAAGATTAACAGTGTCCACAAAACCTTTATAGATCCCCCTTGTAGTTCTTTCAGGGCCACAATGAATTCTTCACACCTTGCATTTTCTTTAATGCCACTGAGCTTAGGGAACTGGACTGTCTTTGTCAGCATGTGTCCCTTCTACAAAGTGATTTTCTTCATAAATGCATCCTCATCAAGAGATAAGTTACCTTTCAATGTCTTTCCGTCAGCATCGTGCAGTCAAGTCCACTTAAAATGCAAAGTCTGTAGTCCATTCCTGATGTTCTAATTTCCATTCACGCAATCCTCTTTGATTTGTAAATTCAACAACAGCGAATTTTAAATCTACATCTACATCTACATCTACACGATTACTCTGCAATTCACATTTAAGTGCTTGGCAGAGGGTTCATCGAACCACAATCATACTATCTCTCTACCATTCCACTCCCAAACAGCGCGCGGGAAAAACGAACGCCTAAACCTTTCTGTTCGAGCTCTGATTTCTCTTATTTTATTTTGATGATCATTCCTACCTATATAGGTTGGGCTCAACAAAATATTTTCGCATTTGGAAGAGAAAGTTGGTGACTGAAATTTCATAAATAGATCTCGCCGCGACAAAAAACGTCTTTGCTTTAATGACTTCCATCCCAACTCGCGTATCATATCTGCCACACTCTCTCCCCTATTACATGATAATACAAAACGAGCTGCCCTTTTTTGCACCCTTTTGATGTCCTCCGTCAATCCCACCTGGTAAGGATCCCACACCGCGCAGCAATATTCTAACAGAGGAAGAACGAGTGTAGTGTAAGCTGTCTCTTTAGTGGACTTGTTGCATCTTCTAAGTGTCCTGCCAATGAAACGCAACCTTTGGCTCGCCTTCCCCACAATATTGTCTATGTAGTCTTTCCAACTGAAGTTGTTCGTAATTTTTACACCTAGGTACTTAGTTGAATTGACAGCGTTGAGAATTGTACTATTTATCGAGTAATCGAATTCCAACGAATTTCTTTTGGAACTCATGTGGATCACCTCACACTTTTCGTTATTTAGCGTCAACTGCCACCTGCCACACCATACAGCAATCTTTTCTAAATCGCTTTGCAACTGATACTGGTCTTCGGGTGACCTTACTAGACGGTAAATTACAGCATCATCTGCGAACAACCTAAGAGAACTGCTCAGATTGTCGCCCGGGTCATTTATTTAGATCAGGAACAGCAGAGGTCCCAGGACGCTTCCCTGGGGAACTCCTGACATCACTTCAGTTTTACTCGATGATTTGCCGTCTATTACGACGAACTGCGAACTTCCTGACAGGAAATCACGAATCCAGTCGCACAACTGAGATGATACCCCATAGGCCCGCAGCTTGATTAGAAGTCGCTTGTGAGAAACGGTGTCAAAAGCTTTCCGGGAATCTATAAATACGGAATCAACTTGAGATCCCCTGTCGATAGCAGCCATTACTTCTTGTGAATAAAGAGCTAGCTGCGTTGCACAAGAACAATGTTTTCTGAAACCATGCTGATTACGTATCAATAAATCGTTCCCTTCAAGGTGATTCATAATGTTTGAATGCTCCAAAACCCTACTGCAAACCGACGTCAATGATATAGGTCTGTAGTTCGATGGATTACTCCTACTACCCTTCTTAAACACAAGCTCATTCTAGGCATGCCCTTTGACTTAACCAACAAACTTTTCAGTAATATATGAAGTCTCCATACTCTTTGTTCACTTCAACTTAAAACTGTTGCAACTGACAATTAAATAATTCTAGCAACCAGAAATTTTACTATTTGTACCATCAATTTCTTCACGTGCTCAATGCCTGCAAATTCAGAACAAAGTGTTTCTTGACGTACAGGAGAATGAATCCCGTCTGGTTTTTGTTGTAATTGTTTGCTCTATCATTGTCAACTAAATAAATTCTCTCGACATGGTATTGTGATGTACCCGTCACTTATGCAAACTGACAATTCTCATCCACATTGATAATCTTACTGTTGAGTGGCTGAAAGCTCCTCTCCCATGATTCCCATTCATTCTAAAGGATTCAGTAGATCAATAGGCTGCCTATTTTTGTACAAACAGCTCCTGGATCTGTAAACATCCTTCATACCATGAACGAATAGTGAACAAATAGTGAAGAGTAAACAGTGCTGACACCACAATTCTGCCAATCTCAGAGAGATGTGGTGACCAAAAAATGCAGCACTGCAATGCTAAATGAAATGTCACATATTAACAGAATCTTCCGTCGGTTCTTGGTAGAACAACATTATAATAAATGAAAAGCACCAGTTTGCTTTTGTTCTACAATATATTGTAGAACAAAAGCAAACTGGTGCTTTTCATTTATTGAAATGTCACATAGTTCCGGGTACTTCCAAGAAGGACCGAGCAAAGCTGAGTGACAGGCCGGACCTTGACTCACGCGTGGCCTGCACATGCTGCATGTATTAACTCTGGCATTCCACGGCTGGCCCTTGATAAAATATTGCCATGACTGTACAGTGTTTTTAAATCTGTATGGCATTCAAACAAACTCAAACAACATGACTGGTGTATTGTTTATGTCAGGTGGGAACTTAGGGATCTGGTGGTATGCTTTTGTGTTTATCTATTACACTGAAAATTTTTGTGCCTGCTAAAGCATAGGAGAAGTCAAGCAGATTTGGTATCAGGTACATAGCTAGTACCATACGTGAATTGAGCACTCTGTAATCCCTGCAGAGGGTGCACAACCCATCATCTTCTGAGACTAAATTGATCAGGGAAGACCATGCAGTGGAGGAAGGTCTAATAATTTCAGAATTTAAAGGGTATTCAACCATTTTCTTAGCCTTTCAAAGACTGGCACAAGTCTGTGCTCTCTAGCGACAACAGGGAAACGTCCTCTGTTTGAATGTGATGTCTTGTGTTATGTAAAACTCTTCTCCCATCGCTCTTAGTCTATATTAGGTAATGTTGTTGTCAGTGGGTAGAAGTGGCTTCTGATGTCACTATCTCTAGTAGCCATTGTTTCGGCCATTGATGTGAAGGAGATCGCCTCTAGCCCTGCTGAAATTTCTGCTCCTATTGTAGTGGAGTAAGCTGCTGTTGGCGGCTAGGTGGTTGGGGTGCCACAAGAAGCAGCTGTGATGCTGCTAGATGACATGGAATTCAACCCCACAAGGATAACTAGCAGAGTGTTTATAGGAGTCATGAGAACTATTGCCTCTTGTGCTGATGCAGTGATGACTGATGTGTCTGTTGCGATTGATGGGAACATTGCTGCTAGATGCCTTACCCTACGTCTTGTGACTGTTGTTGGGTAAATTGCTTATGACTATCACGATCATGTATGATGCATTTTAGTGTGGATAAGGCTGTATTCAAATCTTGCAATCTTAA
This sequence comes from Schistocerca piceifrons, assembly GCF_021461385.2. NCBI lineage: Eukaryota > Metazoa > Arthropoda > Insecta > Orthoptera > Acrididae > Schistocerca > Schistocerca piceifrons. Next base: position 511,361,781 of record NC_060144.1, read on the forward strand.
TTCTCACTCTATAAATCTTGCAATCTTAATTCTCGCTCTATCATTCAAGTCTGCAAGGATTCGTTTTCACAACATAATGATGCAACTTCATGACTAACATTCCATAATTGTGAGCTCTTGCCAACAATGTCACTTTCTGTTTGGTGTCTGGAGTCCATCAAACTCCCCTGCTGTCTTGTTCTGACAGTTTGTCATTGTGCCCAGCATGTTCCATTGTGTGCACTATATTTTTCATACCCACATTGTTAATTTCCATGATATCAAAAATTGTTGACAGTTTATAGTGACTAAGAAAGTTCTGCACCTATAATCATAGCTGACAATTCAGCGACACAAAAGTTCCACACAAAACTGTATTTGTCCCACATCAACTGTTATAAGTGCATAGCCGGAATGCTGCACTGGTGTGTCATTAACAGCCCTTAAGGATATTTACCTACATTTATCACTTTCACATGAATATTCATAAAGGATGGTGCTAACACTGAGCCTGAGTCAATAAGAAAGTGTCTTTGTGATACCTAATCCCACACAAAAATTCTCGGGTCTCTAGGGGGCGAAACATCATGCGTGATTTTAGCCTCATATCCTGATAATATGGAGTCGTGTGCTGTCACTTTGTTCAGTGTGTCTATGTGTGGTGGTTGCATCTGCTGTGAAAAACTGCAGGGTAAGTTGTACTTACATGCAGATGTGCCAAACATTGCATCGAATCAACAGAAGTGTACCGAGTGGCATTCCTCTGTGTGCTGCTGAGTGATGGACATGGTCTGTGCAGTCAATGCCCTGCATTCCAGGTCTCATGCTCATAAAGCTTTGTCTGTCGCCGGCACCACTTGTGTAGTAGCCTATATCCAGTGAGCCGGTCCGCCAGTCCAGCTTCATGTGTACTCAGAAGTGGCTGGGAAACACTTGGACCACATCTATTCTGTTGTATAGGACTTGCTGCGTGCACCACAATGAAGTTACACAATACAAATACCTTGGTCTTCTCTCTTCTGAAGCACAAAAATCCTGTCTGACAAATCAAGTTTGCTGTGAATACGATACCACTGATTGGTGACTAATGCTATTTTAAAGCCAATGGCAACTTATGAATCCAGATCCTATATAAAGCAAGCTCATTGGCGTAGACACTTCATGCATTATCCAGTTAGAGACCATATACTGGATGCTATTTACTACTGGCATAGTTTGCAGCCATTTCCCACTCATGTAAACATATCGCTGCCACAATGGCACACTTCGAGCAGTCCAGTATCAACAACAGCTTCATTCAGTTTGTGTTCGGCACTGCAGCAACATGCCACATAGAGGCATACAACACTTTGATAGAGTCAGGATAGCGGTTTTACTTTTAGCATTTCATACACAGCAAAATCTTGCCAATCGGTTACATGTCACTCAAAGTGGTGTGCCTGAGGTGTGGAGAAAGTACACAGAGATGGGAATGTATACAATAGACCTGATTAACACATTCCACACCAGGATAATACTGACTCACCAGTGGTGTGCTCCAAAGATGTTTTTTGAAGGGATAAGCAGTACCAGAATTGGATGTGATGGCCCGGGAAATCAGCTTTTTAACTAGGCTGATGGGGTAATTATATGCAGTGAGGCCTGAGGTGAGAATGGTGGTGTATTGCTGTAAAGAGTCTGCATCCGAACAAATACGTTTGCTTCGGATGCCAAGGCTGTATGGGAGGGAACATTTGACATGGAAAGGATGGCAACTGTCAAAATGTAAGTACCGTTGTTTGTTGGTAGGTTCAACGTGGACAGAAGCGTGTAGCTGCCCTTTGGTGATGACGAGATCAACATCAAGGAAAGGAATGGGATTAGAAATAGCACCATGTGAAATTTAATTGGGAAAAGGTATTCAGAGATCCCAGGAATTTTAGCAGGTCAGTCCATATAGTACAAGATGTCATCAATGTACCTCAACCAAATCAGGGGCTGAATACTTATGGATCCCAGGAAAGCACCCTCCAAGTGCCCCATAAAAAGGTTGGTATAGGAAGGAGCCATCCTGGTTCCCATGGCCGTACCCCTGGTCTGTTTGCATGTCTGCCCCTCAAAGGTGAAGTATAAGGGGCGTTCAAAAAGAAACAAGCCAGAGTCTGGAATGTGCAAACCAGTGACAGGAGGGTAACATCATGGCATGTGTAACAAGGTGTGGTTCCGACCAGAGCATGAAAGTTCACAGCTCGTCGCTAGAGGGCATGCGTACATGTCATGTGACTATACACAGGTAGCAGCAGCATGCATCAATCATCCAACGCTGCCAGTCTGACGTTCTTCTTTGACCAAGATGGCCCCCTTCCACAAATATATGTAGCACTTAGGGCAACAAACATTCAATAACACGTAAACAAACTGCTTCAGTGAAACAAAAGTAAATACTAGCAAAGATAATCATTTACAGACACTAGAAATCTGCACTGTTACCAATATATACAATGTATCATACATATAATCGCTGGAAACAGAAAGTTCTCAGTTATTTTCGAAATAATAATGGTTTCTGTAACAGAAATAACGGGGGCATGGCGGCATACATGACCGTAACTTCAAAATTGTGTGTATATATATAGGTCATTTTTCATTTGAAACCCTATAATGTTTATATCAACGTAATCAGGAAAGACTATAGAATTTACTAAAGTCATAAAAAATTTCGATTTTTCCACAATTTATAACTACCCTGTATCCTTAACCAGTTCTGCATGTACAGCTGGACGTCATCATCCAAGGTGAATCGTTTGCCCCTCAGAGCCTTTTTACGGGGACCAAAAATAGCGTAATCACAGGGAGAGAGGTCTGGACTGTATGGAGGGTGGCTGAGAACCTCCCATTTGAATTTCTGTAGGAGTGCTGCGACTGCGTTGGCCATATGAGGCTTTGCATTGTCGTGGAGCAGAATAACCCCAAAGGTTAGATTGCCTGTCGTTTTAATTTGATCACTTGGTGAAGGATGGTCAGGTTTGCAAGTAACATTGGGCATTCACTCTTGCCCCGTGCTGCAAGAAGTGATTCCTGCTTAATAAATGTCTTCATGGGGGCACTCAGAATATAAATGAAAGTTTCAACCAATGCATATGGGAAAGATTACCCAAGAATGTTTTTGTAGGACTAAATACTTTTAGAAGTTGTTGTACTAGATGCAGTGATATGTTTCAATGATGGAGTGATAGAAAGATTGGAAGTCCTGAGAAATTTAGGCATAAAATGTGGCTCTAGTATGGAAGATCAATTGCTTGCATGTGACAGACAACGGGTGCATGAAGCTGAAAGACTCGCTCTTCGAGTTACCAAAGAAGCAATAAGTGCTAAAAGGAATGCCAAGAGGAAGCTTGAAGATGAATAAACACTGCAGAATGGAGACAATGCTGAAGGAATGTTCTGAGACACAGTTTAATTGGGGTCATATCTTCATTCGCAATTTCCCGAAAGTTGTATTTTTAAGAATGCAGGTACAAATATTTCCTAAAGTTTATAAAGCATTGCTCTAAATTCTTCCTGTAACTTTCAATAGTCCATACTTATGTAGTACACCTAAGCTTTATTGCAGAATCAACTAAGTTATAGTAAAAAGAACATTTTATTAGGAAAAGAATTATAAAAACTAAAATGTAAGATGTGATATTTTTTATCCTTGTAATATACATAATAGGTGGAATTAAATAGGTCTAGTACCTCAGTCACCATGTCATGCATATCTGGTAAAAATTTGGTCTCCTGCAAATGAATAACATAGGGTTAAATGATACCTGAATTTAAGGAAGCATTTTGGAAAAAAAATTGCATCAATTTTTTGTAATTTTTTTAATAAGCCTAAGCAGGTTCAAAAATATTCAAAATACTACTAATTTGTTTAGAAAGTGTGCTGCATTACCTGATATCTACAAAAAATCTGTAAAACACATACATTATAAACAGTGCCTGAAATAAATAGATGTTGATTTTTACATAACATTGAGCCAGGAAAGTACCCTGTATCCTTAACATTGCAGCCCTGAAAATTTTATGAGACAGCCATTCACCACCTTATGTCACAGCGGGACAAATGTGTCAACAGCCAGGGTCAATGCTTCTAACAAACAGGTTCTGGTTTCTGTAATTATGCCTCCAGCTTGTTTCTTTTTTAATGCCCCTTATAGTTGTTGGTAATTATAAAGTTGATTAAGGTGAGTAGATAGGATGTCATAGGTTTGGAATCAAGTGGGCGCTGACTGACGAAATGTTCAGCAGCAGACAGACCATATGTAGCGGCGGGGATATTGGTACAGTGGGAGGTGGCATCAATGGTGACAAGCAAGGGGTGTGTGTTGGGAGTGGGACAGGCACAGATTTCAGACGATCTAGGGAATGGTTGGTATCTTTGACGTAGGAGGGGAGTCTTTGTACTATGGGTTGCAGGTGTTGATCAACTAAGGAAGATTGACATTTGGTGGGTGCTTTGAAGCCAGCGACTATAGGATGGCCAGGATGATTTGGGTTTCTCGGCCTTAGGAAGAAGGTAAAAGGTGAAAGTTTGTGGTCTGGGTGGAGTGAGAAGTTCTATGGATTGAGGTGTTAGTCCTTGTGAGTGGCTTGAGGTTTTAAGGAGGGACTGCAGGTCAGTTTGAATCACAGGGATGGGATCTTGATGGCAGACGCTGTATGTATAGGTGTCAGACAGCTGGCGTAGACCTTCACTAACATACTCCTTTTGATCAAGTATTATAGTGGTAGATTCTTTGTCTGCAAGGAGTGTAATGATGGAGTCATCAGCTTTCAGGGAACGTAGAGCTTTGAGTTCTGCAGAAAACGAGTCACGGTCATGTTGTAGGGACCTGAAGAAGAGTTGTGAGGCAATGCTGGATTTGAGGAATTCTTGGAAGGCTTGTAAGGGATGATTGTGAGGTAGTGGTGGCGGATCAAGTTGGGATTGTGGTCTGAACTGTTCAAGGCAGGGTTCAATGTCAGGTTCGCTGTTGGAAAAGGTTTAGGGATTGGGTTGCAAAGTGATATTTCCAATGAATACTACATGTGAAGGAAAGTAGGTCCTTCACCAAAGCAGCATGATCAAATGCAGGTTTAGGGCTGAAAGTGAGACCCTTAGATAATTCAGGAGGGGAGGGTGCTTTAGATGAGAGGTTAAGGACACTGTACTGCTGTAACTGGTTCTTGTGATTGTGGGCTATTCTTGGTCTGGGAGGCAGTGATGAAGGCTGTGAGACATTAAGGAGGTTCGCCAAGCTTGGTTTGTAGGAAAGGAGTTGTGGTAGATGGTGTGGAGCTGCAGAGGGACAGGAAGAGAAACAACACTGTTCAGGCAGTTCAGGAGAATGTGGGATAGCTGTTTGAGGTGAAGTCTGGCATGTTGATGCAGTTTGAAGTTGGCTTGTTGGATGATACAATTCAAGGAAACAGGAGGAACAGATAACATGCACAATACTGTAAAAGGAGAGAGGTCTAGTAGAGTGGAAATTGGCTGATGAGGAATATAGATCACATATTAGCTGGGTAAGAGCGAGAGACTCCTGTATTTGTAACTGTAAAAGAGCCAGGTGTAGACTAGGATTACATCCAGATATAAGGACTTTCAATGTTAGGCCTTTTGGAATAACTCCAAGGAACACGCAGGTTTCAAGAAACAGAATGTGGGACCTCTGTTTTGATAGCGCAAAAGCATGTTTTCACCAAAAGAACGATTTAATGTGAGATGGGACTCATTGTGGCAAGAGAGGGCAGTTTGGAGAGTTAGCAAACGGGGGAGTGGCACAAAAATTATAAGCTGAGGGTGAAAAAGATAGAAGAATGGAAGAAAAGTAAGGAAAAAATTCAGAAAAATCAGAAAAATTCGTACAAAAATTGTTAATAAGCGGTAAAAGTGACGTACAAAATGGCAATAAAAGTCAATCAGAGTAGTTTGCCGAAAAACAAATGCACAAAAATGTGAAAGAATTACATATAAACAAGATGAGCGGATGGTGGGAAAGAAAGTAGCAGTAAAATCTGCAAATAAATCAGCGAAAGACGATCGGGAGAAGGCCATGCAGTGTAATGAACTGTAAACTGTTATAAGGAAATTCGTAAATAACAATGGAATTGATACGCAAATAAAAAATGGACCCATCTACGAGCACTAGAAAAGATGTATGGGCAAAGTGTTGATTCATCTTGTGATACAGATAAAAAAACGAATGGATTAGCACATAAGGTAGAAAACAGACGACAGTTTGAACAAGACAGATGGCAACAAAGACTGACAAGAGAGTTATGTAAGAAGGAATGATGGCCACATGAGCTGATATATCAACAAAAACAATCAATTATTCACAAAATAATTTAACTGGCTAGATAAAAAAAATCTGCTCACCAAGTGGCGGCAGAACACACACATAAAAGACAGTTGTAATTGGCATGCTTTCGGAGCCAGTGGCTCCTTCTTCAGGCAGAAGGGTTGAAGGGGAAGGAAGAGGGTTAAAGGGAAAGGACTGGAGAGGTCTAGGAAAAAGCGTAGATTTCGGGAAAGTTACCCAGAACGGCGAGTCAGAGCAGAGTTACCACACGCGATGAGAAGGAAAGACTGATTGTTGTGGACTGCATCGGACAAGATTAGAAATCCTGAGAGCTCAAGGGGAGTTGGAACGCTCTATCCTGACAATATTAAATTTAGTGACTTTGCTTCCCTGTATTTCACGAACCACTGTAGCCATTGACATGAAACTTTTACAGGGAATTAAACTGTATGTTCTGAGTCTACTGAACTACAATAATTGCATTTCAGCCACTGCTTTAGGAAATACAATTTTTTTAATTACATGGTTAAAATTTTGTGTACTTTTTTGTATGTTATCGTAAATAATTTTAATTATACATAACATTATGTTCTTTTAGTTCAGTAGACTCAGGATAAGTATGTCATTACTCCCTGAAAATTTGAATACTCAACTCGAAGTGGTCTCTGAGATTTAGGGAAAAATGCAACAGAAAATGTAAATTTTCTGGAACGGCTTCTAAAGTTTCAAAAGACTGTAACTCACTTAATATATGGTTAACTTTTTTTTATTTTTAGTCACTCAGAAGCACCCTGAACCATTCTGTATATTATCCTCTTGATCTTTTTCCAAGTTTTTTCTTTTGTTCTTTCTGGACTCCTTAGTGGCCAACTGTGCTGCATACTCCGCTTTATGAATGCAAACCTTGTCCATCTGTTCAAGTACTCTGATGCAGTTTGCTCCAAGATTAATTCCCATATGCTACAGCACTTTCACCCAACCAATGTTGCCACCATTAAAAGCAATAACAGCATCACTGACCCCCCGCTTTAGTGTCTTCATTCCAACAAAACCATTTTTTGGTAAGTGAGTCCATATAAGATTGTTGAATGACTCATTGGGATTTTAAGTCTGACCATGCAGACCCTTCTTCAGTAATTCAGGATTTGCCAGGTCTCTGTAAATAGGTTTTATGATATCCATGACTGCTGCTGGGATGGAATGTTTATGGCTGTAAGAACTGTTCGAGTGCTGGGCATTGTGGTAATTGCACCATGAATCAGATCCAGGAGGGTAAAGGTGGTGTACTGGTTTTTCATCAGTTGACAATCTGTGGAATAAGGTAGCCCACACTGCATGCTCCATTTTCAACAAATCTCAGAATTATTTCCAATGACCATCCTATAATACTGCTGTAGTTCATCAATGATTTTGTATGTCAGCCTGCCTCTTATGGTTCTACCATCAGAAAGTTTCTTGTCTCTCAAACTTTGTTTCAACTTCCTCAACCTCATGCCCATCCTCTTCTGAACATGACCAACACTGTTTACATTTATAACACAGCTATAGACAGCCTTCTATATAAAAAATTACCGATTTTATTAGATCTTGAAGTAATGCACGTAAAATTTTTAACATTTTCAACTGGTGCAAATTATATTTTAAAAAATAAAATAAAATACTTCCCATGTGATGTCTCTGCCCAAACTCTTTGCCTTTAAATATGTCTGCTTGTGTCTGTATATGTGCCGATGGATATGTGTGTGTGCGCGAGTGTATACATGTCCCTTTTCCCCCCTAAGGTAAGTCTTTCCGCTCCCGGGGTTGGAATGACTCCTTACCCTCCCCCTTAAAACCCACATCCTTTCGTCTTTCCCTCTCCTTCCTTCTTTCCTGATGAAGCAACCGTGCGTTGGGAAAGCTTGATATTTGTGTGTGTGTTTGTGTGTTTTTTCATTGTCTCCTATCAACATACCAACGCTTTCGTTTGGTAATTTTAGAAAATGGCTTCTCTGAAAACTATCTGGAACAGATAGTTAGGAATCCCACTCATGATGGAAATATATTGGATCTAATGGCAACAAATAGACCTGGCCTCTTTGAGGATGTGCCCATCAAAACAGGTATCAGTGACCATGAAGTGATTGTGGCAACAATAGTTGCCAAAAGTACAAAGGACAACTAAAACAAGTAGAAAGATATATATGTTCAGTAAACTAGATAAAAAATCAGTAGTGTCATATCTCAGGAGCATGTAGAGGAACTATGGCCTAAGTTCGAAAGAATAGTTGATCAAGCAATTTGTAGATATGGACCCAGCGGAACAGTTAATAATGAAAGAGAATCTGCATGGTACATACAGTCATTGTAAATAAACTTCTAAGGAAACAGAGATTACTGCATAATAGGTGTAAAATGAAGCACAGGGCTATACATACAGAGATGCTGAATGAAGCATGTTGGCCTGTCAAGACAGCAATGCATGATGCCCTCAATCACTACTGTAGCCGAATATTGTCAAGTGATCTTTCACACAACACAAAGAAATTCTGGTCATATGTAGCACCAAACGAGACAGGAACTGAAACTGAGGGTAGCAAAGCAAAAGCTGAAAGTCTAACTCCATTTTCAAATGTTCCTTTACAAAAGAAAACCCAGGAGAATTGCCCAAATTTAATTCCTATACCACTGAAAAGATGAATGAAATATGCATTAGTGTCAGTGGTGTTGAGAAACAGCTGAAATCATTAAAACTGAACACAGCTCCAGGGCCCAACGGAATCCCTGTCAGATTCTATATGGAATTTGCAGCTGAGTTAGCCCCTCTTCTAACTATAATCTGTTCTAGTTCCCTTGAACAAAAAACAACCTTGTCTAGTTCTTGGAAAAAGTCACAAGGCACAGGAATGGTAGTAGAAATGATCCACAAAACTACTGTCCAATATTCTGGACACTGACTTATTATAGAATCTTAGAACATATTCTGAGCTCAAGCATAATGAGGTATCTTGAACAGGATGACCTCCTCAGTGCCAACCAGCATGGATTCCAAAAGCTCACACTTTTCTCACCTGACATACTGAAAGCTTTGAATCAAGGCAATCAGGCCAATACAGTTATTTCTTGATTTCCGAAAAGCATTTGACACAGTACCACACCTACACTTATTGTCAAAAGTACAATTGTAAGGGGTATCAAGAGAAATTTGTGGCTGATCTGAGGACTTTTGGTAGGGAGGACACAGCATGTTGTCTCGGATGGACAGTCATCATCAGATGAAGAATTAACTTTGAGTGTGCCCCAAGGAAGTGTGTTGGGATCCTTGCTGTTCTTGTCGTATATTAATGACCTTGCAGACAATATTAACAATAAAATCAGGTTTTTTTGCAGATGATGCAGTTATCTATAATGAAGTACTATCTGAAAGAAACTGCATAAATATTCAGTCAGATCTTGATAAGATTTCAAAGTGGTGCAGAGATTGGTAACTCATTCTGAATGTTCAGAAATGTAAAATTGTGCACTTCACAAAACGAAAAAACGTAGTATCCTATGACTATAACATCAACGAGTCTTTGCTGAAATCAGCCAAGTCATACAAATACCTGTATGTAACACTTTTTAGCAGTATGAAATGGAATGATCACATAGGTTCAGTCATTGGCAAAAGCAGGTGGTTAACTTTGATTTATTGGTAGAATACTGGGGAAGTGCAATCAGTCTACAAACGAGATTGTTTACAAATCAGTTGTACGACCGATTCTAAAATATTGCTCAAGTATGTGGGAACGTATATTGAGAAGGGCAGCATGAATGGCCACAGGCTTGTTTAATCCATGGGAGAGTTCACAGAGATACTGGAGGAACTGAACTGGAAGACTCTTGAAGACAGATGTAAGCCATCCTGAGAAAGTCTATTAGACAAAGTTTCAAGAACCAGCTTTAAATTATGACACTAGGAATATGCTACCATCCCGTATGTGTTATATATATTAACTAACTCCTTAAATTATCTTAGATAATCACTTGATAAATAAATTTACTGAAGTTCTTTCAATTACAATTGGCATGATTTTGTGGTTTGTTCCACAAATTTCTGAGCACTGGCTGAAAAATAATCCAGGTCGGTTTATTGTGAATGTTCCTTGATTTAGTCGGCCTGGTGTGGCATCAGTTTTAACCGCTAGAGCAGGTAATGTTCACGAGTCAAGGACGAATCATGAGAATAAGATTAGAATAATTACTGCATGCACAGAGGCATTCAAACAATCATTCTTCCCATGCTCCATTCATGAATGCAACAGGAAGAAACCCCAGTAACTGGTACAGTGGGATGTACCCACTGCACAGTGTAGATGTAAATGCAGATGCACAAATAGGGCTTGACAATGGCATACTTCAGTCTCTATGGAAAAATGCCTTGAGTTAGTGATGCATTACATATTTCAGATATGACTGGGCTTATTATAGTGGAACAAATGTTTAGTATTCTACCTTTTATTTTTGAGAGAATATGTAATTTTATTAATTTCATAAGGAGAAGTTGGTGATAAACTGACTGAATTTTTTGAGAGTTACTTTTCCTATATACTGTTGCGTTTTTTCTATTGAACTGTTTGTCCCTATACTTTCTACTGTATTTAAAAAGTGACAGTTAAATATATTTGCTATGTGTGACTCTATTTATAATTCTTCCATATAACGTGCAGCGGTGAGAGAAAAAAATAGAGTGGTCGCAATTTTTATTACACAATATCTAAAATTTTCCAAAATAGATGTAAGCTCATACTCCTCTGAATTAAAACAGAATTCAGTTGTATGAGATTGGTGTATAAGACTGATCCAACAGAATATCATAACTGTCAGCTAGTACAGATCTCAAAATGGTAATAGGCCTATTGGGTAACACAAGGGATTAAAAAAATCAGTAACCACCCTTAGAAACCTAAGCAAACATGCTAAAATAAATACAACAATAAAACCATACTATATGAAATATTGAAGGGTCTATAGAAAAGTTTTACAGGCACCAAAAAGGCTAAGCAATGATTCATACATTAATAATGGAAGCAATAAATCAAAATCGATTTGGAAGGTTATAAACAATAGCATAGGAAAATGTAAAACCAAGGCCCATAATTTCAAAATTAAAAGTGAGGGTAAAGTGATAGAAGATGCTCAACAGTAGCCAATATATTCAATGAACATTATGTGAACATGGCACTGAACCTAATTAGAAGTCTGTGCAATTCACACAACAAAAACATAAAAGTACCAACTTGTGAAAAGACAATGTTTCTGTACCCAGTAACAGAATGTGAAGTTACAAATGCTATTAATAAACTAAAAAATAAAATGAAACTTCCTGGCAGATTAAAACTGTGTGCCCGACCGAGACTCGAACTCGGGACCTTTGCCTTTCGCGGGCAAGTGCTCTACCAACTGAGCTACCGAAGCACGACTCACGCCCGGTACTCACAGCTTTACTTCTGCCAGTACCTCGTCTCCTACCTTCCAAACTTTACAGAAGCTCTCCTGCGACCCTGCAGAACTAGCACTCCTGAAAGAAAGGATATTGCGGAGACATGGCTTGGCCACAGCCTGGGGGATGTTTCCAGAATGAGATTTTCACTCTGCAGCGGAGTCGTGCTTCGGTAGCTCAGTTGGTAGAGCACTTGCCCGCGAAAGGCAAAGGTCCCGAGTTCGAGTCTCGGTCGGGCACACAGTTTTAATCTGCCAGGAAGTTTCATATCAGCGCACACTCCGCTGCAGAGTGAAAATCTCATTCTGGAAACATCCCCCAGGCTGTGGCCAAGCCATGTCTCCGCAATATCCTTTCTTTCAGGAGTGCTAGTTCTGCAGGGTTCACAGGAGAGCTTCTGTAAAGTTTGGAAGGTAGGAGACGAGGTACTGGCAGAAGTAAAGCTGTGAGTACCGGGCGTGAGTCGTGCTTCGGTAGCTCAGTTGGTAGAGCACTTGCCCGCGAAAGGCAAAGGTCCCGAGTTCGAGTCTCGGTCGGGCACACAGTTTTAATCTGCCAGGAAGTTTCATATCAGCGCACACTCCGCTGCAGAGTGAAAATCTCATTCTAAAAAATAAAATGTCTTGTGCTATTGACGGAATTCCAGACAAGGTAATCAAACAAATAGATACTCACCTAACTGACATTATTAATACTTCTTTCAGGACAGGGGTGTTCCCATCAAAACTAAAACTCTCCATAATAAAACCACTTCACAAAAGGGATAGTACAGCTGACATAAAAAATTATAGGCCAGTGTCATTATTGTCAGGTTTCTCTTAAGTAATTGAAAGAGTAATGTATGAAAGGCTAGCTGACTTCCTGAATAAAAATAAAGTACTGACTAATGCTCAAAATGGGTTTTGAAAGAACAGATCCACAGAAACAGCAGTCTTCCAATTCATGGAAATGGTTCTAAATGCCTTGGACAAGAATGAATTAAGCTGTGGAATATTCTTAGATTTATCTAAAGCATTTGATTTAATCAGCCACAACTTATTGCATACGAAACTAGAATGTTATGGGGTCCGGGGACTTGCCTTCAAATGGTTCAAGTCTTATCTCTCTGATAGACAACAGAAAGTACAAATATGTCATGAAGGCAAAGAGTATCTTTCAGATTTAAAAAAAAACTAGCTATGGAGTGCCCCAGGCTTCCATGCTAGGCCCTCTGTTGTTCTTGGTATACCTAAACGATTTGCCAAACCATCTGACAGTTGCAAAAACGGTGATGTTTGCTGATGACATTAGCATTTTTATAAAAGGATACACTGAGGATGATCTACAGCAGAGTGTCTATAGGACAATAAATGAGACAGGAAAATGGTTTAGTGATAATGCTTTGATCATAAATAAGGATAAAACAGTATTGATGAATTTCAATAATCTTAAAAGTAAAGCTAGAAGAAGAGTAAAAGCTGAGTTAGGGAACTATGTTATTGCACAGGCTCCATACACAAAATTCCTTGGTATATTGATGGATGAGTACTTGAGATGGGAAAAGCATCTAGAAGTTTTGAGTAAAAACTTAAGTTAATGCTGTTATGTGCTAAGAATGCTTCGGGAATGCTGCATCACTGAATCATTGCTGTGTGTGCCTATTATGCTTACATGAACAGTTTGCTTAGATATGGTGTGATCTTCTGGGGAAATACAGGTACGACAAAACAAGCTTTCAAACTTTAAAAAAGGGCTATTAGAATAATGAAAGGGGTTCCCTGCAGAGTTTCATGCAGGGAAATATTTAAAGAATTTAAAATAATGACTCTTCCTAGCTTATACATCTATGAATGTGTATGCCTTCTGAAAACTCACCAGGAATTTTTCAACATTAAATAATCAGGTTCATAACCATGAAACAAGGAACAGGGATGATTTTCACAGAGACACCCACAAAGGAGCACTCTACCACAAAAGTGTAAACTACCAGCCCAAAATACTTTTTAGTGCATTTCCTTCTAAAATAAAGAAAATTAAAGAATTTCATAAATTCAAGGTAGATCTTCAACAATTTTTACTAACACATAGTTTTTATACCATTGAAGAATATCTGAATATGGAAAAGTAATATTATTTACATATTGATATAAAATATTTGTATTTATTATCCAAGTTTTTGAAACAAACAAATTGAAACCTGTATTGTAATTGACTACATCCATACAATGTATATTGTTAAAGGATGAATAAAGAGATTGATTGATTTATTTATTTATTGATATTAATTTCTTTATTGAGAAATTTGAACAAACAATGAGAAAATTTTTTTAAATCAAAACAAATGTTGCAATATGTGGTGATTTCAACATAGTGTTATCAGGGTCAAATGAACCTAATTCAAAAACAATATGAGCCCACTCATATCATTAAATTTGTGTTGTACTACTAACAATAGGCCTACATGTGGGAATACCTGTTTGGACAATATTATACTCTATTTCTCAAGAGACTTACACACTGTTAGCATAGTAGATGAATGTTTGCAGATCATGATTCACTACTTCACACATTCCAATATGCACAGTCAGATATTGATTATGTGGGTGCAAATAAGATGCCAAGCATGACATGGGTTAGAGGTCACGAAAAGGAATGTGTTAAGTTATTCACAGACTGTCTTGGAAATGCAAACGGGGACTTTCTTTATGAATATAATGTAGACAAATTAGTTATTAAAACTCTCTTTAATAATTTCTTTAAGACATACACTCTACCTCACCAATGGAAAGAAATAGTACTAAACCAAACACAAAAGATAAAAAGCGTAAATGGTACACTGATGTCCTTGCTGGTATCAGGGAAAAGATGCTTTCACTTTAAAAAATGTATAAAAATAACTGCAAATGTAGCACAGAGCAGTGTACCATTTCTTACAAAGCTTGCCTGCAATGTAAAAGACATTAAAAGTACGAATTAAACTTCTTGCAAATTAATTTGCCGATAAAAATTATGTATCAGGAGCTCTGCACAAATGTAAGGCTGCCAGGGGCATTATAAGACAAGAATTCACTTCTACCGAAACACAAGATGTTCTGCTACAGCCAGAAGAGCTCAATAAATACTTTAATGCTAGAGTAAATGAATTATAATGTGAAATAAACCAATCAAACACATCAGAAACTGATATACTCACTGATCAGCTTTCTACACGTCATGAATTCCATTAGAATCTTGTCACACCCACGGATATAGTAAATGCTGTTTCAAAATCTTCTATCTTGAAAAGCATTGACTGCTAATGTCTATCTAACTACACAATAAAAAGGACCATACACTTTATTTGCAAACTGCTTGGATTTATTAAGAATAAATGCCTATAATTTGGAGTTTTCCCTGACCAGCTCAAAATTATGGAACTTACTTGTACCTCTATACAAAAAGGGGGGAATGCATCTCCCTGAGTACTACAGCTTAGTAACTACTTAAACTTTTCTGTAGTGAGCATGGTTTTGACAAGGAAAAAAATACCACTCTTGTAGTCCTTGAAACAGTACATCATAGCTGTGCAGGGTAGCGTGTGGTCTGAGGCATCTTGTAATGGTTCCCGCAGCTCTCCCCGTCGGAGGTTTGAGTCATCCCTCAGGCATATGTGTGTGTGTGTGTGTGTGTGTGTGTGTGTGTGTGTGTGTGTGTGTGTGTGTGTGTGTTGTCCTTATTATAAGTTATTTTAAGTTAGATTAAGTTGTGTGTAAGCCTAGGGACCGATGACCTACGGAGTTTGGTCCCATAGTCCTTACCATGGCATAAACTGCATTTGAAGATAAGAATACAGTCTCTCTTCAGATATCCAATTTGACTGTATCCCTGTGTCCCCTTTGACATCTTAATAATGAAAATATTTATAATATATCTTCAAGTTGTTAGAATTTTGTTAACCATTATTTACAAAAAATCTTATCAGTTTTTCCAACTGATGTGCTACCAGTTTGACCACATGCCATTGGGTACATGACCTGAGGGAGTGGGGGATTTGAGAGATGATTAGATTATATGAATCTTTTTTTCTGTAGATCAACAGTGAGAAGATCACCAAGGATCTTCTGCAACACACCATCAGGTGGCTTGCGGAGTATGGATGTAGATGTAGATGGATGTAGAACATGTTGTAAAATGATAATACTTAACACATATTTACACAAAAAAATATAGATGCTAACATTTCTTCTGCAGATGCCATGAGAAATGACCTTCATGGATGTGGAATAAGTCAAAAATATATGCACTTCAAGGTGATTTGCAGAATATGGATGTAGATGTAGAATACTTTCATAATTTGGCTGGAGTTAAATCCTGAGTGGAAGAAACGAATCAACTACAATACAAGAGAATTTCTTCCTGAACTGGAAAGTCACTGTAGTAACATTCCTGCTCTTCATTCTCCTTCAGCACAAATGCAAAGGTGGGGAAAACGTAGATGAAGCTCCCTATGCAAATGCTCCATGAAAACAAAACATCCAGAAAACTGCAGAAATGTTTTTCTTTGATTTTAGTCAACATTCAGAATTTCTATGTTTTAAATGTAAGAACGAATACATCAAACATTACTTAAACACTTAGTTTTCTTGTTTTCAATTCAATAATCGTTTTTTATGTCATTTCATTAAAAGAAATGAAATTTCTGCCAATATATCCTGCATAAATTGCTGAAGGTATTTATGACCCCAGTGGTACTTACTGTCAAAACAAAAAAGTCCTTGTAATAAGGGAGTTACGGTAATCGAGTGTGGGAACTCAGTGTTAATATTTTCGTGTATTAATTACCGCCCATAATTTGATGAATACCCAAGAACTTTAAGTTACAGGTTGGTACCATTAATTACAATTTAAATATTGAGTATTTATATCAATGGACTGCAACTGATCTCGTCTTTGTGATGTGTTAGGGCCTAATTAATTTCTCTCTCTCTCTGTGTGTGTGTGTGTGTGTGTGTGTGTGTGTGTGTCAGAGGATAATACGTCTGGCACACTTTTGATAATTCATGTCAAATACCCTCTCCAGTCTGCTTGGAAAGGACAATTTTGGCAATTTTAATTTCAGTTTCAACACACAGAGGAAAGGGTGTCTGAAACAAGAGTACGAAACTATGTGGCAGACGCATTATTGACGTTTGACGGTTGGTCAGTTGCGGTGCTTCACAGCATTCAATTCATGAACAGTGCCCAACAGACGAGGCAATATCGTCTTCAAATTGATTGTAAAAATATGAGATAAAATTAAAATAAAATAAGAAATTCAGCTTTAAGTAAACTATCATTGTAAAAAATTTCTATCTATATTAGCATTACTGAGTGTAAGGAGTATCTAGCCAACTCTCTCTCTCTCTCTCTCTCTTCCAAGCATTCAAACACTGCCGCCAAATTAAACTCGTGGCATAAATCGTACTGAATGTTGTTCCATTTAATTCAAAACTGACTTAATGCTGTTCAAAACTGATTGTACTACATTGTGACGTATTTTTCTTTTTTTCGCGCATCTGCTCATAAGTGCATGGGAAGTTGTTACAAAGAAAAGTTAAGCAAGGGGGGTCTTCCATTATAAATTATTCATACTTAGAAACACTACTGCAAGTTTCAACATTATGTTAACCTTGCTTTGTTCATAAAAAGAACGAGGGGGATAGACGATGATTTCCAAACGTAAATATAGGTCGTCAATAAGCTATATCCCACAAATACCCTAAAGGTATGGTATTAAGTGTATAAGAGAATTATAAACTTGCGTCGGTATCTCGTTATAAATTCAATCATGGCAACCATGAGTGTTATTATATGATGTTCGATTTCAGTATCGAGTGCTTACAAAAATTTCATTTCTGACTTACCTCGCTTCTTCCTCCAGAAACACTCCTCGTTGCTTTCCCACTTACGATATGTTTACTGCTCAAATAATTACGATACTTAGAATCAGAGTCACTTCGCCACATTGTGCTTTCTTTCTTTTCTGTTCCAAGACAACAAAGCTCCCTCGTTAGGCAGTTTGAAATGCGCGGCATTCACAGTTTTTATTGTGTCAAGTCAGGATCACAGATATAACAGTTTTATTAAATTTTTTGGCCTTTTCCATATTAACAATTCAGCCACCATCCAAAACCAAGTTCTATCAAGATTAATTAAAATAAGTCAATCTATGTTACGCACAAGTTACGTTAATATCGACTGGATGCTAGACCTGAGCAACAGCATTAAATTAATATTTTAATGAATCTGTGTCACATATGTATATCATTACCTTTAATGGTGTTTCTTTTAATGTCATATCTGCACCTTTCATGTATACTGCTGGATCGACAGCAAGCTCGAGGTACTCGTAGGCTAATAGACACTCAGTTTTCTTATCATATAGCAGTGCTACACGGTTTTGGTCTGCCTTACTGTCCAGACGCTGCTGATAGATGGACGAGACACCAACTTCTAACGAAGTGCGCCCAAAGAACATGGTAAAAATTGTGAATTACAGCAGCACTGGACCTAATTACAAAGATAAAGCAGTGTTTGAAGATAGAGAAAGTGTAGCACTCTATGTCCCCAGCAAGACATTTGACTGCATCCCGCACAAAATGCTGCTTAAAAAACTTGTGGCAACTACAATGGCAATAACACTGAACTGTGGAAATAATGGAGTAGAATGGAATCGATTTTTGAGCAAGCAAGACTTTCCCGCATAAATGGACTGAGATGCGAAACTTCTTTGTGATTGTAAGGCCCTCACTCTATCTGATTCAAAAATGGCTCTGAGCACTATGGGACTCAACTGCTGAGGTCATTAGTCCCCTAGAACTTAGAACTAGTTAAACCTAACGAACCTAAGGACATCACAAACATCCATGCCCGAGGCAGGATTCGAACCTGCGACCGTAGCGGTCTTGCGGTTCCAGACTGCAGCGCCTTTAACCACACGGCCACTTCGGCCGGCCACTCTGTCTGAGCTTTAATGTTGATGCGCTTGTTCAGATTTATGAATAATAAAGTAGTAACTGTGAGTTTCAATGGCGCTAATCGTTCTTGGCTCCAATTGCCTTCGCTAGTTAGATACAGTGGTGACCATGACTTCATAGATTCTTTATAACTTTTAGGTTTTTTACATTGGGCTAATATGGGACATTTGCTTACAATGGCACATTTATATCATCAGCAAGAGGATGGGTTCCCTTTTAAAAAGGAAAAATCAAACGGCGAACTTCACACCACCATTATTTCATCAACACAACAAGACTCAAATCGGAGAGGAAATGTGGCAGTGACTATTTATTTCATGGGTCATAGAGCTGATGGCGGACCAATAGGTGAACAAATCAATGGACAGCAACAGTATTATAGTGTGCATGCAACCATATATCACGATGCCATGTATAGTGAACAATACAGACACACACAGGTGGGTCAGTTTTATAATCAGCCAGCATTATTGCGAGAGAGAACAGCGCCAGATTCTATCATGGTGGATTCTAGAGTCCCGGTTCATAATTTGACATTTTCCGCCCACTTCGCATTGTACTCTGCAATCGTTGAAGCAACGTGATGTTGAAACACATATACCGATGAGAAGTAGGTTTATATTATGTAACTGTGTATCTGTAGTTATGGAGTGTGTATTCTTTGTTATTTAAAGTCCTAGATTTGTGACAGGAAAAAAGCAAAAAGATTTGTTAAAATAATAAATTATTATAATATGTGTATTGCATAAAAAGAAAATGTTTATTGAAAGCAGGTTCATGCTTAGGGCACTCGTGTTTGTAATATATTAAAGATGTAGGGATGTCCCTCCACAATAGAAGTGGCATGACGCAATGTAAAAGACGGGTTTGGCGGTCGAATTGAGCGGCTCATTGGTGTGAATGGTACGCAGTATGTGGCCACCACAGCACGGGACACTTTGACAGTGCTAAGAGAGGCAGTTAGAAGCTTTACAATGGATTTGCCTCGGATGTGGATCTGGCTATTATTTGGTATTCTCAGAATCCGACACCAAGAAGAGATTTTATAGGGCATTCGAACTTTAAGAGCCGTGAGTACAGTTAGCTGCCATGTTGTTTGCCACCTATCTTCGACACTTCACTAACTTCATACATTCAGTAATATAATGGGCATGGACTATTAAATTTGTGTGTGGTTTGAATAATAATCACAAAAACAAATTTGTGTCCAGAACCATATTTTCTATCCTGATCACGAACCTATGCATGGTACTCACCTAAGTGCTACTAAAACTGAGTATCCTGATTTAGATGAACAATCTTGCATTTAAGTGTTTTAAAGTGATTTTTGCTTAATGTAAAACGAGTAATAAAAGTTAAAGTTAAAACCACAAAAGTTAAGTTAAATAGGATTTTCTTAAGTATCCTTAGTTTATTACAAAGTATAGTTTTGCAGGAATACAGTGCAAGATTGTGTAAATATTATTGTCCAAAATACCTTCATCACAGATGATAAAAAAGCAAATAAGTTAAGCTCATTTTCAAAAATAGTGTGGTTTTGATTTCTATCACGAATGGTACCTTTTTTGAAGTTAATTAGCCCAGTGTTGTGTTTTATTGTCTTACAAAGTAAATTATGAACCACTCCAAGTGAAGTGAATCATTATCTTTTTGAATTAGTCTTTTTGTTACTGTAATAATCAGAGAGAGTTGACTAGAGAAACTATACTATTTTATGGGTCCCCATCATATTCTCCGCTTACTAGGAAAAAATTGAACTATTACTGTTGTTAAGGAAAACTGATGTTTGTAGAGGAGCTTAAACAGTGTATTTAAGATATTATTCATCTTTATTGATTTCTTTGTATGTCAGTAAGATAAAAGCCCCTCATGTCCAAATTTAGTTCTGCACTTCATGCAGTAACATTTCAGTATTTGATTAAGTAATGCTCTTGGTTGTAGCTGTAATTAGTATGAACTTGGTGCAAAATTACTTCTTATAATTTATTGATGTGTGCATTATTGGTAACTGTTGCTACACACAGTTCAGAGCACACAGTGTCAATTTGTATACTGCTTGCTGTTCAAAGGGAAAGCCCAACGAAAGTAACTTCAGTAACCAATATTCCATTTTCTTAAACGTATATTTTCGATTTAATATGCCAAACTGGGTTAGCGACAGTTCATTTTTTTCATTCACTTACGATTTTATCACTTTCACTTACTCCCAATGTTAAAGTCCGTTTGGTTTTTTTCTGTTAATTTCACCAAATTCAAAATTATTGCCCAACTCCATTGTCCATTAGACACAGGCATGGTCAATATTTAAAATCCTCCCAGAGGGTAACATTAGCTTCTTTCATGGCAAGTTAGTGTTATAGTGTGTGCTCCAATGACTCAAACACTTCGGTATTACCTGCACAGTACTGCGAAGTGTGCATTGGGTGTTCTAGCGTGCCAGCAACATTGGTTGTACGAATCTGACAATGCAATGCCTCTCCAGCGAGGGGTTAGTACTGAAAAGCGGCCAGTGAGAATCATTCCAAAGTTACCAGCATTCCAGTCCAGCCACACACAGACTTGGTTTCAAATAATTGAATTCCTTTTACGAAGTTATGGATTATTGGATGACAAACATAATTTTGTAGCAGTGGTGAGCAATTTAGCCAAACATTCTCATATCATCTGTGATATTATTGCCTCTCCCCCTACTTCAAACAAGTTTGATATGATAAAAAAGTCATCAATGTCACACCTGTTGTAAACATCTGAATAAAAGACATGCGAGGACTTGTATGAGGAGTACATTGAAAAAACAATACCTTCGCAACTATGGTGACACACATTGGGATCAAATATATTTTCAGATGACACCTTCTGCAGAATATGGCTGCTCAATGTTCCACTGTAGGTTCAAGTTACGCTTATTTCAAGGGTATATGTAACTGTTGTTGTTGTTGTGGACTTCAGTCCTGAGACTGGTTTGATGCAGCTCTCCATGCTAATCTATCCTGTGCAAGCTCCTTCATCTCCCAGTACCTACTGCAACCTACATCCTTCTGAATCTGCTTAGTGTATTCATCTCTTGGTCTCCCTCTTCGATTTTTACCCTCCACGCTGCCCTCCAATACTAAACTAGTGATCCCTCGATGTCTCAGAACATGTCCTGCCAAACCGATCCCTTCTTCTAGTCAAGTTGTGCCACAAGCTCCTCTTCTTCCCAATCCTATTCAATACTTCGTCATTAGTTATATGATCTACCCATCTAATCTTCAGCATTCATCTGTAGCACCACATTTCGAAAGCTTCTATTCTCTTCTTGTCTAAACTATTTATCGTCCACGTTTCTCTTCCATACATGGCTACACTCCATACAAATACTTTCAGAAACGACTTCCTGACATTTAAATCTATACCCGATATTAACAAATTTTTCTTCTTCAGAAATGCTTTCCTTGCCATTGCCAGTCTACATTTTATATCCTCTCTACTTCGGCCATCATCAGTTATTTTGCTCTCGAAATAGCAAAACTGCCTTAACTACTTTATGTGTCTCATTTCCTAATCTAATTCCCTCAGCATCCCCGACTTAATTCGACTACATTCCATTATCCTCGTTTTGCTGTTGTTGATGTTCATCATCTTATACCCTCCTTTCAAGACACTGTCCATTTCGTTCAACTGCTCTTCCAAGTCCTTTGCTGTCTCTGACAGAATTACAATGTCATCGGCGAACCTCAAAGTTTTTATTTCTTCTCCATGGATTTTAATGCCTACTCAGAACTTTTCTTTTGTTTCCTTTACTGCTTGCTCAATATACAGATTGAATAACATCGGGGAGAGGCTACAACCCTGTCTCACTCCCTTCCCAACCATTGCTTCCCTTTCATGCCCCTCGACTCTTATAACTGCCATCTGGTTTCTGTACAAATTGTAAATAGCCTTTCACTCCCTGTATTTTACCCCTGCCACCTTCAGAATTTGAAAGAGAGTATTCCAATCAACATTGTCAAAAGCTTTCTCTAAGTCTACAAATGCTAGAAACGTAGGTTTGCCTTTCCCTACTCTGTCTTCTAAGATAAGTCGTAAGGTCAGTATTGCCTCATGTGTTCCAACATTTCTATGGAATCCAAACTGATCTTCCCTGAGGTCGGCTTCTACCAGTTTTTCCATTCATCTGTAAATAATCCGCGTTAGTATTTTGCAGCTGTGACTTATTAAACTGATAGTTCGGTAATTTTCACATCTGTCAACACCTGCTTTCTTTGGGATTGGAATTATTATATGTAACTGTAGACATGAAATTACACTTGGCTGACAGATTCTGCTCAGTATTATGATTGCATAGGAAGTACTTTCACACGTGAGAAATATTACTATAGTGGCCGGCACGAAAATAGGGCTTTCAGTCATCTCGCTGTCTTAAAGCATTGCCAGTTTTTTTATAGTGATAATTTCAAATGTTCATAAAAACTGAAAAGAAATATTGGGCAACTCTATTTTTAAACTATAATATGATGGAGTACTTTCCAAAAGAAAATTCTCACTAGCTGCTAGGAAAAAAATGAAAACTAATGTTACAAGAAACTTTGGAGGAAAATAATTTTTTACTCAAACCTGTGGTAGTAATAGAATCATTAATGTAATTGGACTGAAAAAAAAATGAACATCCTCAAAGTTTATAGATGCATATGCTGAGTCTTTTATTTCGGAAACATAAAAGTATTTTGAGATAAAAAATAAATATTATAAGAGGTGTGAAACTGTGCCGACTGCGGAGCGATAAATGTTGTCGGTGATGAATTTTCGTTCTGTAGGACTGCGAAGAAACTTCCCTCGATAAAGTTGTTAAGAAAACTACAAAATTATTTTTTGTAACATTTCAGACTTCATTATAGTGTCGTATCAGGTACAGAGGCAAATTACTTTAGCGATATTCCGTGAGCAGCAGCGCGCGAGACGTTGTAGGCCATCGCCAAGAGTTTTGTTAGGATGGCTTGCTTTAATATGACCGAGAATATTCCCTAATTCCGAAAAATATTTTACTGGCTGCTAATACACACCTTTCATCATTGCATCCATCACTCAAAACGCCAATATATGCTACGCAAAAGTAATTGTTGTTATTTTGAAGCCAATATTTTCACTGAAGTCGAGCAAAATATTTGTTCTAAAGGTTTTGTAAAAACCCAAGTTTTATCTAAATTTGCTGTAAGCCAATTATTCTCAGCACGCAATAGGTGCTTGGTACACCAAAGCCTCGTTCTTACTACAGCATTTCCCTGTCTTGTGTTACAAATGTCGTCCATCATTACAGTTTCTGAATTAAAAACCAAATGGGCAGGGGAGACAGTGCATTGAAGTGACTGACCAGAATAGTCAATTTTATCGCCGATATTACCCTGTATTTCTCTAGCAATCGGATATTATCCTCTGTCATACTAAAGTAAGAAAATTCTATATTCTAACTTTTTGTAAAAGTCATAAAATATCATAGATTATACGCTCTTCTCGGAGATTCAGAATAGGTACTGCGACTATTCTGACGTTACTGCACTGTTTATATATACAGTCGATACAGAAGCACCACAACGTTTTCTCATTTTATGAACTGCATTATAGTTACTAGGAAACAGCCAGTAAATCCTTCTACGAAAGAAAGGAGTTAAATTTCAATGTACAAGTAAACCGAATCCAGTAAGATTATATACGAATGTAAAGACAATCGATATAGGTTTTTAGGAAAAACTGTTGTTAATTAATGCAGAGTTGTCAATCTTATTTTAATTGACAGTTACTGGCGAGTAAACTGATCGCCAGCACTTGTGATAAATTTATCAGAAACCTGCTGTAAGGGAAAAACATTTGCAGTATGTCCTCTATAACTCAAATGAATAGACAAACATTTAAATCAAATGCTTCAAATGGCTCCAAGCACTATGGGACTTAACATCTGAGGTCATCAGTCCCCTAGACTTGTTGTTGTTGTTGTGGTCTTCAGTCCTGAGACTGGTTTGATGCAGCTCTCCATGCTACTCTATCCTGTGCAAGCTTCTTCATCTCCCAATACCTACTGCAGCCTACATCCTTCTGAATCTGCTTAGTGTATTCATCTCTTGGTCTCCCTCTTCGATTTTTACCCTCCACGCTGCCCTCCAATACTAAACTAGTGATCCCTCGATGTCTCAGAACATGTCCTGCCAAACCGATCCCTTCTTCTAGTCAAGTTGTGCCACAAGCTCCTCTTCTTCCCAATCCTATTCAATACTTCGTCATTAGTTATATGATCTACCCATCTAATCTTCAGCATTCATCTGTAGCACCACATTTCGAAAGCTTCTATTCTCTTCTTGTCTAAACTATTTATCGTCCACGTTTCTCTTCCATACATGGCTACACTCCATACAAATACTTTCAGAAACGACTTCCTGACATTTAAATCTATACCCGATATTAACAAATTTTTCTTCTTCAGAAATGCTTTCCTTGCCATTGCCAGTCTACATTTTATATCCTCTCTACTTCGGCCATCATCAGTTATTTTGCTCTCGAAATAGCAAAACTGCCTTAACTACTTTATGTGTCTCATTTCCTAATCTAATTCCCTCAGCATCCCCGACTTAATTCGACTACATTCCATTATCCTCGTTTTGCTGTTGTTGATGTTCATCATCTTATACCCTCCTTTCAAGACACTGTCCATTTCGTTCAACTGCTCTTCCAAGTCCTTTGCTGTCTCTGACAGAATTACAATGTCATCGGCGAACCTCAAAGTTTTTAGTTCTTCTCCATGGATTTTAATACCTACTCCAAATTTTTCTTTTGTTTCCTTTACTGCTTGCTCAATATACAGATTGAATAACATCGGGGAGAGGCTACAACCCTGTCTCAATCCCTTCCCAACCCCTGCTTCCCTTTCAAGCCCCTCGACTCTTATAACTGCCATCTGGTTTCTGTACAAATTGTAAATAGCCTTTCGCTCCCTGTATTTTACCCCTGCCACCTTTAGAATTTGAAAGAGAGTATTCCAATCAACATTGTCAAAAGCTTTCTCTAAGTCTACATATGCTAGAAACGTAGATTTGCCTTTCCTTAGTCGTTCTTCTAAGATAAGTCGTAAGGTCAGTATTGCTTCATGTGTTCCAACATTTCTACGGAATCCGAATTGATCTTCCCTGAGGTTGGCTTCTATCAGTTTTTCCATTCGTCTGTAAATAATTCGCGTTAGTATTTTGCAGCTGTGACTTATTAAACTGATAGTTCGGTAATTTTCACATCTGTCAACACCTGCTTTCTTTGGGATTGGAATTATTATATTCTTCTTGAAGTCTGAGGGTATTTCATTTGTCTCATACATCTTGCTCACCAGATGGTAGAGTTTTGTCAGGACTGGCTCTCCCAAGGTTGTCAGACTTAGAACTACTTAAACCTAAATAACCTAAGGACCTCACACAAATCCATCTCCGAGGCAGGATTCGAACCTGCGACAGTAGCAGCAGCGCCGCTTCGGACTGAAGTGCCTAGAACCGCTCGGCCACAGCGGCCGGCAAATATTCAAATCAAGTTAGCTTTTTACATAGACGGCACTTGCCTAAACTGAAGGATCTTCTGGCTCCGTGTCTTCAGATTCACTGTCGCTTGTTTCAGGCAGGTGTATCATCACAGATTCCAGTATGGTGTCTCTTAAACCCTGGTTCAGAAATCAGTTTCTTGCGATGGTTCTGCATGTTTTACACTCCTCTCCCAGTCTTGCTGAGTAACACTGTCAAGAGCTTCGTGTGTTAGTTTCTCGACATGAGCAAGTTTGAAAGTAGTATTTCTTTTCGCTACTTCTCGCTTTACTTGGGCTCATATCAATTCAATGGGATTATACTGGCAGTAATTCGTAAATCTTTTTGGCACCTACTTTTTTTTCCTTAGGCAGGAGTTCAGCCTTCGTTTCATCAACTGAAAATGAAACATTCTTTTTGTTTAACCACTCCATAATATCTACCTTGCGCCAATTTGAGCGAGGCAGCTTTTCTATCTGAATGGAGTGGTAGATGGCGTTATCCATCACGATAATTGACCCCTCTTCCAGCGCAGACAACAGTCAAATAAACCAATTCTTAAAAACATCTCCATTCATTTCTGAATGGTAATCGGATTGTCAAGAACTTTTCCCACCACGAAAAACAAGTGTGGCCTCTGGTATGAAGCCTGTGGTTAATGAACCATCGTGGGCGCTGATTAATCTGTCACCACTACCAGAAGGCACTTTCAAACCGCCGTTTCCTTTGTAGTCTGTGAAACCCAAGTTTCATTCAAGTACACTATAGGCCTGGTGTCTTCAGCACGCAAGAAGTGCATTGTACTCAGAAACTTCGCTCTTGCTGCTGCAATGTCTCTGTGCTCCATTAAGAATTTCCGTCCGTCATTACACTTCTTGAATCGGATACTAAGGGAGTGGAGAAGACGAAGAACGGAGGCCTCTGAGCCCGAGTAATTCATTTTTTCACGGAGCTCAGCCTGTATTTTTTTAGCTGTTGGAAACTCGCCTCTGTCATAATATCCAAGTACAGTTCTATGCACGAGCTGTTTGTTAAAATCGTCAAAGTCGGCTGATTTCCGTTCACGTTCGTATCCCTTTCTTGGAGAACCGGAACATTCATTCACACCTGGAGATTCTGCCAATGACACAGATTTGCTAATACAGCCTACAGCTGACTTGGAGTCACCACACGCTTTAGCAGTAAGTTTATAAAATTGCGCAAAATTAAAGTTATTTCTCGCTTCTTCATTGTCGGCCAGATCAGTAAAAAACTTGAGTGTTTAGCCACGTACTACTTATTACAATCTTCAGAAAGACTCACGAAGCAGTTAGGCTATAATATTTTATTTTTTTATTGCAACGAAAAGCTCATATTAACATTGAATCAATAACAACAGAACTATTATATATAATCAAAGATTAAACAATCTGTCCCTTGTGCGCGCCGCCACAGAATAATGCTATCCTTCACTGTGCGTCTACAGATGTTCTGCTGGCGACTCCCACACAGCCCCCCTCCGATAGATCGTAGCTCCGGGAATGTAGGGGTATTTGTATTTCACCCGACGCCCAGCTCTTGTGTGTACTGAAGGCATTGGTTGAACTTCTTCAGCTTCTGCTGCCGGTAGTGACGGTACCGCTTCCTCTTGTGGTGGTGAGGTGGTGTCATCCCGGTCCAGTGGTTTGGAAGGTGGCGCTTGGTGCCTGACCTCTGTGTCCTCTTCAGTCGGTAACATCTGCATGGTATGTTCATCCTGTGAGAGCACTCTGTAAGGTCCAGAATATGGAGGCTGCAGCGGTGACTTGACAGTGTCTGTCAGTAGCATCACATGTGTATATGAGCGTAGATCTTTGTGCACGAACGTATTTACCGCTCCATGTCTCGAGAAAGGAGATGGGCGAAGTCTGGCCATATGCTCGCGTACCATTTTCAGGGTAAACGGCAATTCGGTCTGTCGTTCCCCTTCTTTATCGGTGAAGAATTCTGCAGGCAGTCGTAAGGGTTCACCATAAACCAATTCTGCGGTGGATGCCCCTAAATCCGTTTTCAATGCTGTGCGTAGGCCCGACAAAACTAGTGGTAACGCTGACGACCAAGATTGTGCATGGCACATTAATGCAGCTTTTAATGTCCTGTGCCAGCGTTCCACCATCCCATTGCTAGCTGAGTGGTACACTGTGGTGCGGTGATGTTGGAACCCGCAGAGGTTGGCCAATTCTGAGAACAATGTCGATTCAAACTGACGCCCCTGGTCTGTGGTGACATGTAAAGGGCAGCCGAAACGTGCGATCCAAGATGAAAGAAATACGCGTGCCACCGTTTCTGCTGAAATATCCGATAACAGAATCGCCTCTGCCTATCTGGTGAAGCGGTCCACCGCAGTGAGGAGATAACAGTATCCTTCCGACGGCAAAAGCGGTCCCACGATGTCCAGGTGCACATGTGTGAAACGTTGTGTGGTAAGTGGGAAGTTTCCTACTGCTTTGTGAACGTGTCGTCCCACCTTGGCCCTCTGACAGTCCAGGCACGTTTTTGCCCAATTACAGCAGTCTCTATTTATACCGGGCCACACGAATCTGTCTGTCATTAGTTTGACGCTGGCGTTTATTCCTGGATGAGCCAGTCCATGGATACTATCAAATAATTGTCGTCGCAATCTCTCAGGTACGAACGGTCTCGGTTTTCCTTGCAATACGTCACACCAAACTCAGAAGTGTTTACCCCTAGGTTGTATTTGTTGCAAGCGTAACCTGGACGTACTATCACAAGAGAATTTAGCAAGTTGCTGGTCTGTTTCCTGTGCTGCAGCTATTTCCTTGTAGTCAACAGTCTGAGAGATTCTTTCCAACCTAGACAGGAAATCAGCCACGGCGTTCTCAGCTCCTTTTATGTGCTGTAGGTCTATCGTAAACTGGGCGATAAACTCGAGTTGTCTAAATTGTTGTGGTGAGCAACCGTCCTTTTTCTTACTGAAGGCGAAGGTAATTGGCTTGTGATCTGTGAAAACAGTGAATGGTTTGCCTTCTACTTGCTGTCGGAAATGTCTGATGGCTTCATAAATTGCCAGTAGCTCCCTATCATAGGCACTCCACTTTACTTGTGATGATGTAAGCTTGCGGGAGAAGAAACCTAGGGGATGCCAATTGTTTCCGCCTTCTGGTGTAGAGCTGCACCTATTGCCTGCTGGTTCACATCCACAACAATTGCCAGTCGAGCTTGAGGAACCGGATGTGCCAACATTATTGCCTGACGTAGATAGGTTTTGATCTTGTCGAATGCCATCTGCATCTCTGATGTCCACTGTAAAGGTCGTTTGCCTACTGCATCCTTGCCGACTAGTGCTGACGTCAAAGGTGCTGCCGCATTAGGCAGATGTTGTCTGTAGAAGTTAACTGCTCCAAGAAACCGGTGTAGTTGGCGGTAGTCAATGGGGCGACTCTTCGATAATGTCGAGTTTGTCTTGCAGTGGCTGGCTCTGAGCAGTATGGGACTTAACATCTGAGGTCATCAATCCCCTAGACTTCGAACCTACTTAAACCTAACTAACCTAAGGGCATCACACACATCCATGCCCGAGGCAGGATTCGAACCTGCGACCATAGCGGGGTCACACGGTTCCAGACTGAAGCGCCTAGAACTGCACGGCCACACCGGACGGCCTGTCTTGCAGTGGGCTGATACCGGTTGCTGTCACTGAGTAGCCCAAGAATGGCACCTGACGTCGTCGAAGTAAACACTTTGATTCATTGACCGAAATGCGATATGCCTCAATACGTTGATAAACAGTCCTTAGATGTAGTTAGTGCAATTCCTCAGACAACGAAAAAACCAAGATGTCGTCGAGGTACATGAAGCACTATGGTAAACCTTTGAGGACTTCGTCAATGAAACGCTGCCAAGTTTGTGCCGCATTTTTTAACCCGAACGGCATACGGAGGTATTCGAATAAACCGAATGGTGTCGTGACAGCCGTCTTCGGTATATCAGCAGATGCGACCGGTATCTGGTGATACGCTTTTTTGCAATCAATGACACTAAAAATAGTCGCGCCTGCAAGTGCGTGCGTAAAATCCCTGATATGTGGTATCGGATAACGATCGGGGATGGTACGAGTATTTAGTGCCCTGTAATCTCCGTATGGTCTCCAAGTCCCATCTTTCTTCTTTACGAGGTGAAGGGGCGATGACCACGGACTGTCGGATCTACGGACGATTCCCGAGCGTAATAATTCTTCGAACTATGCCTTCGCTGCAGCAAAACGATCCGGAGCTAACCAGCGTGGGCGTTGAGACACTGGTTGACCGGGTATAGTCCTGATGTGATGTACCGTATTGTGCTTTATTGTCTGCCCACCAGACATGGATTCGCAGTTTGCTACTTGTCTGCAATCAGACATGGACATAGGGCTTCCTCCTAGGGTGCCTCTAATGCACTGTGTCCCCCGTCGAATGCTCACTGAGCTAATAGATACCTCAAGTGCATAATGAAACAAGAAATCTGCACCCAATATTGCGTCTGAAACATCGACAACTACGAAAGTCCATGGTAAACTTTCATGGAACCCGAGGTCTACCTCTATCTGACGTTTTCCATAAGTCGCTATCGACGTCTGGTTTGCTGCTGTGAGTTTCGACTGAGATGGAGGGAGCTTCACATCACAGTTTCTAACAGGCAATGCACTAACGTCCGAACCTGAGTCGACTAGATATGCACGGCCGGACTTAACGTCTGTAACAAACAGCCGATTGGACAGTGAAGGTAAAGAAGAAAGGTTACTCACCCGTAGCTGCCCTTCGTCGATGTCACCTAGTAACAGTAGGCGCTGGTGCTCGAACTCGCGACCGGCGGCGCCTAACGCCGGCCGCTGTCGCCATTTGGGTGATTGCAGGGTGATGTGCAGCGCGTCGCCTCGCTTCCGAGTCGTCGATGGTACCAGCAGATACGCTACTTAGACACAATGTCATCTTCCTTGCTCTTCTTGTTTGTGCCTGTCTTGCCTCCGAGCAACGTCGATATCTGCTGCTTCAATCCGTCAACTTGTTTTCGTAGGTCATCCAGTTGTTGAGAAACGTCCGGCTGTTGGCGTAGTTGTATCGCCGCCGTTTCCTGTGAGTCTGTACTGTTGTGTCCGAACATCACCGTCGACGTATGCATTGCGTCTAACGAGGTGTAGACCTTGTCAGCTAATGAGATCAACGACGAGATATCTTGTGCGTCTGAGAGCGCCACAGCCGTTGTAACTGCCTCTGGCAACTGCACACGCCATACATGTTGCAGTGTCGTATCAGGCAACTCGGTGTCGTTGACTAAACTTCGCAGGTGCCGCCAGAATTCCGAAGGTGACTTATCTCCTCTCTTTTCACCGTGCAACACTTGCTGGATACGTTGTTCCACCGGCCGACGTAGTCACTCAATGAGTAACTGCTTAAAACGCGTATACTTTTGCGTGGCGGGCGGCTGAAGTATTATATTTGCGCTGATAGTTGCTGTTTGTCAAGCGCACTAACGCCGATCATAAATTTTGTCTCTTCGTTTACAATGCCTTGATGCTGAAAAGTCAGATCAAGCATTGCAAGCCACAGTTCAGGTTTATCAGGTATGAACTGCGGTGGGCGTAATTTCATCTTGCTACTGATCTCTGTCGAAATGCCGTTACTTGACGGCGCAGAAAAATTCAACACAGCGTTTTCTTGTTCTTCAATGACGCGTCGTAATTCCTCAATGTTCTTTAGCAAAATGTCGCGCCGACCCGTAACACTGTGTGCCGCGCGGACTCGCCGATCTCCTGATAGACGAAATTGAGCTGGGCTGCGTTTGTTCGTCTACAACGAAATTCTTTATGCGGGGTCACCACTTTAGCCACGTACTACTTATTACAATCTTCAGAAAGACTCACGAAGTAGTTAGGATATAATATTTTATTTTTTTATTGCAACGAAAAGCTCATATTAACTTTGAATCAATAACAACAGAACTATTATATATAATCAAAGAATAAACAATCTGTCCCTTGTTCGCGCCGCCACAGAATAATGCTATCCTTCACTGTGCGTCTATGGAAGTTCTGCTGGCAACTCCCACAAGTACATTCGATATGATTATTTTCGATTGTTTACGAATGTCTTTCCGCCCTTTACGCACACCGACTGGAATAGTACTACAAGTAGGCCGTTGCTCGTGCATTGTTGTTCACCACCGAACACACGTCAAAGCACCTTTCTAAAGACAATAAGACACTGAGATCAGACGGGAACACTCGATATAGCATGGTGCAACTGAGCTTTCAGCTGCTTTTACCTACCACACCGCTAATGGTACCTACATGGCAACAAAGCAGAGAGGCAGGCAAATCACAACCCGCTGCACCTGCTGGCGGCAGGCAGCGGTCGTGACCTTGAGGACTCTCATTTTCGTGCCGGCCACTCTAACACTACTTAGGGAGCCATGTTTCCACAGCAGTAGAGTAGTAGTTCTGGGGAAGTACGAACATTTAGGAACTCGCAAGATGCTAACATTTTGCGGCGTGAGGGATCATGGGATGCACAGAAACGACACAGAACTCTGATTAAGGATACAGGGTACCTTTCTGGCTCAATGTTATCTAAAAATCAATACCTATTTCTTTCAGGCACTGTTTATAATGTATGTGTTTTACAGAATTTTGTTGATATCAGGTAACGCAGCACACTTTCTAAACAAATTAGAAGTATTTTGAATATTTTTGAACCTGCTTAGGGTTATTAAAATAATTGCAAAAAATTGATGCAATTTTTTTCCCCAAAATACTTACTTAAATTCAGGTACCATATAACCCAATGTTAAACATTTGAAGGAGACCAAATTTTTACCAGATATGCATGACATGATGGCTGAGGTACTAGACCTATTTAATTCCACCTATTATGTATATTACGAGGATAAAAAATATCACACCTTACATTTTAATTTTTATAATTTTTTTCCTATAAAAATGTTATTTTTTCTATAATTTAGTTGATTCTGCAATAAAGCTTAGGTCTACTACGTAAGAATGGACTATTGAAAGTTGCAGGGAAAAAATTAGAGCAATGCTTTATAAACTTTAGGAAATATTTGTACCTGAATTCTTAAAAATAAAACTTGCAGGAAATTGCGAATGAAGATATGAGTCCTATTAAACTGTGCCTCAGAACATTCCTGAAATATAGTCTTCATCCTGCAGCATTTCTTCATCTTCAAGCTTCCTCTTGGCATTCCTTTTAGCACTTATTGCTTCATTGGTAACTTGAACAGCCAATATTTCAGCTTCATGCACCCATTGTCTGTCACATGCAAGCAATTGATCTTCCGTATTAGAGCCACATTTAATGCCTAAGTATTTCAGGACTTCCAACCTTCCTACCAGTCCATCACTGAAACATATCACTGCATCTAGTACACAAACTTTTAATATATTTAGTCCTACAAAAACATTCTTGGGTAATCTTTCCCATATGCTATGGTTGAAACTTTCATTTGTATTCTGAGTGCCCCCATGATGAAATTTACTATGCAAAACAAAGTCACTAAGGTCTCTAAAATTGGTTTTATTTCATTCATAACAGGCTCAGGAAGAGAATGTTTATGATGGTATATTTGATCACTTTCTTTTGCTTTTTGGTAACCACACCAAGAATCTGCTCCTTTAGGGCAAAGTATGTGAGCAGGGATGTCATCTGTTGACAACTTATGAAAGTAAGTGGCCCATACAGCTTTCTCATTGCTGTAACATCATTCAGAGGTACAGTTCGTCTAATGACCAGTCCATAATAACTCTGAAGAAGGTCTATTTCAGTTTCTGTCAATCTGCCTCGGCCAGACAGAGATTTTCCATCAGATAGCAACTTTCCTTTCATTTCCCTTCGTAGCTTCCTCAATCTAGCACCCATCCTCTTTTGCACATGTCGGCAACACTCCAGTTTTGTTACCAAGGTATCACCATAAACATTGAACACATTCATTTTGTTGAAAGCTTAAGAGTCCCCATCGCCTTGGTACTTCGCATATCTAGCGTTATAAACGGACACCGACCTCGGAAATATTTGTAGAGCTTCATCACACTCCATACATCCACTGTAACCATCATAATTCTTAGAACACTGATGTTCAGTATGTCCTTCAGTGTTACCATGCCAGATGTAGCAGTACTTAGATAAGCACTCAACATCCACAGCTTTTCCATTCTCCAGAGAAGTAGCGCTTACAACACCATTCAAGGAACAGTGTCCTCGACATTTCCATGTCCCATGAAGTTCAACAGCAATGTCCCCGGTTCCACTAATATTTACAGTTTCTTCTACTGCACGTTTCATAGGTGCTTTAGACACAACCGTCAAGGCACCTAAAAGTATTTTTATGTACTTGCTGGACCTACTGGGAGGAGGAGGAAGGACCATCAAACCACAAAACGTTTGAGCAGCCTTTATACCTTTTCCTATTGCATGCACTGCATACATGAACTTAGACTTCACATCATATGAATTATGCACAATGTTCGAAGTCATTTTCTAGGTAGATTTATTGCAAGATCTACACAGAACAACTAATTTTGACGGTAAACCCTTCCTGCTACTTTGTTGTTCAGTTATTTCCAGACAGCCTACACCATCACAGTGTTTACATTTCGCCACTTCCTTTATCAAAGAAGATAAGATGCCCACATCACCAAAAACAAATCCAGTACAAACAGCATCACTGTTAACACAAAAATTTGAATCACCAGGAGGTGTGCCATGTGAGAGTTTCTTCCCTGAAGAACTGGTACATAGATTACCTTCAACAGTGTGGCTTGCTTTGTTTTTGAAACGGATACCATGAAATTTCCTTTTATTGAATTTCTTGATGCATGGCATAGCTCGTATTTATTGCACACTGAAGGATACGCTCTTCCACAAATATATGTACCTCTTGGGCAACAAACATTCAGTAACACGTGAACAAACTGCTTCAGCGAAACAAAAGTAAATACCAGAAAATATAATTATTTATAGACACTAGAAACTCGCACTGTTACCAACATATACAACATATCATGCATATAATCGCTGGAAACAGAAAGTTCACAGTTCTTTTCGAAATAATACTGGTTTCTGTAACAGAAATAAAGAGGATGTGGAAGCATGCATGACTGTAACTTTAAAATTGTGTATATATAGGTAATTTTTCATTTGAAACCCTATAATGTATATATCAATGTGATCAGGAAAGACCTCAAACTTTAATAAAGTCATAAAAAATTTCGACCATTTATAAGTACCCTGTGTCCATATCCAACTTTTAACAGAAGCAGCTGACTCCTCCCGATGGAAGACCATTGGCCCAAGGTTCTTGGATACACAAAGAGTGCTTATCAACATCATGTGTAATGCGGGCTCATTAGCAAAGGGCATACTTCATCTTGGCTTCAAGAGAAATTCTGAGCAACAACGCAAATGTATTTCTCCTTGCAGTTTGGCATAGCAGCAACAACATACTATCAATGTGTTGGACGACAAGACTCAAGAGAAGTGCACTCTAAAAGGCGTAAAGGAGCAGAATAACATTTCGTTTTTCCAGCTTAAGATTCCAAGGATTTGTGTGCAAGATAGGATGTCTGATCGCAGCTTGCTGGCAGACTCTGGTTCCACAGTAAGCACCATACCATGGGATCCGTGCCACTCAGGCTGCAAATCACTAAGGACCTTGCTACACGCCGTTAACTACAAACGATTTCATGATTGCGGAACATATCATCTCACAATAGACTGTGAACTGCAGTGCACTTTCAACTGAATTTTTGTGATAGCAGATATATCTGTGCCAATTATAGGAGCATATTTTCTTTGCCAGTATTCACTTTCACTGGACTTAGCAAAGGGAATGATTAATTGTTCTGTTATGTGACATTCAGAGAAGATGCTCATGCACAATATAGGCACAACAGTACAGGGAGACAAAAGGAAACGGTTTACAAAATTATAGTCGATAACGAAGGGGAGATCATCAAGACTCACACCAAATTACAGTAGGTGGCACAGCAGAAAGCGTTACAGCGTCAATAAAATTCAGAGTTACAGGAAGCAATAAGGCACTAGGCTGGAAGAGACAAAATACACAGGTCAGTGGAGTGCAAGCCATCAAGAATGTACCTGGTTATGTCGGCAAAAGGATATATGCGGTCAATACAAAACGTGGGCAAAAATCATCTGGAGATGTTTGTTGTTCAAGGAACAAAGCATTACCTTCATACATCCCAAGGTCGCCCAGTCTACGCCAAGGCAAGGAGACTTGCACCCGATAGACGTCAGGTGCTAAAAAGTTGTAACAGGACTTTTCCACTTAGGCAAGATTCGTCCTTCTTCTTGTAAATAGGCATCGCCGATTGATTTAATATCTAAGAAGGACAGTTTTTACAGATTGTGTGGAGATTATAGATCACTTAACTCCTGTATGATACAAGACAGATATTCTTTTCCCAACTTAGAGGACTTTTCACACATTCTGGCAGTTTTAAATACATTTAGAGTGATAGATTGTAAAAGCACCAACCATCACATTCCAATGGCGCTTGAGAACCAGTGAATTCGTACAAAAGCCTTATGAGTGAAAGAAAAAATTCAGCTCAAACATGGTAGTGTTGTATCAACTCAATAGCAGAGTTTCTGTTCTGTTTTTGTTACTTGGATTATATACTGCTTTATTCAAAAGCAGCACAATGGCATGAAACACATTTAAAAATTATCTTTGCACTCTGTCTTATGTCTTCCTTGGTTGCTGTATGCTTCTTAAGTGGATACAGGAACGAGGAACAGATGCTGTTCATGGACATGGAATTAAGATATTAATGTATTCTACAACTAATATCAAATAGTAAAAAGAATACATAACTTTGTTGCTTTTCTTGCAGCATCAGTTGCTAACAGTAGATTTGAAAGTGTATATATAGTGAAAGTACTACTGTTAGCAACTTATATATATATATATATATATATATATATATATATATATATATATATATATATATATATATATATATGTGTGTGTGTGTGTGTGTGTGTGTGTGTGTGTGTGTGTGTGTCTGGGAACACTTCCAATTATTTATTGCACAAGAACCAAACATTGTACAGATATCATATATATGCCATTTTGAAGAGAAACCCTGAAAGTTCTTTTTTTTTCGTGTATTCTGCCACAGCACAGTTTGGTAATTTGCCGATAGCCAGTGCTAGTCGAAAACATGGCGAGTTCAGGTGCGGAGCGAGCTGTTTCATGTAATGGCCTCCCCAATCACCAGATCTCACTCTGTGTGTGACTTTTTTCTGTGGGGACACATTAAAGATCTGGTGTATGCACCACCTCTACCACGTGATGTAGCAGAGCTCGAGGAGAGAGTACGGGAAGTGACTGCCACAGTTGACGATGCCATGCTGGGATGGGAATGGCAAGAATTCGATTATCATATTGACATCTGCCGGGTCACTCATGGTTCACATATCGAATGTTTGTAAAAAAAACTTTCAGAGTTTCTCTTCAAAATGCAATGTGTATGACATCTGCACAATGTTTAGATCTTGTGCAATAAATAATTGAAAGTGCTCCCCGACTTTATGTGGTACCCCAAAAAATGTATACACTCTTTGAAACTGAACATCTCTGTAATGAAACGGGTTAGAAATACAATTTTAGTGGTGTTAGCTGCCTCGTGCTCCGACTTAAGGTGGTAAATGTTCAAACTGGTGTCCGTCCACTGCAATACACCGTCGATGGCAACAGCTGAGCGACATGCCAACTCCACTATTTCCAACGGAATAGCATCACAAGCTTGCTCAGTTTGCTGACTATGTGGCCTCGCTGTGTGGTCTTGCTGTGTATGTGGTCTCGCAGCATAAATTGTGTTCTTGAGAGTACCCCACGGAAAGAAGTCTAGAGGAGTTAAATATAGAGATCGGGTGGGATACTCCACACTCCTTCGTCCTATCCATCTGGCAGGGAATGTACGATTGAGAAATGCCCTCACCTCCAGGTGAAAGTAAGATGACGCTCCAGCCTGTTGAAAGTAATATTCATTTCCAAACACAACGTTAAGACCAGGAGTTATCATTTCCAATATTTTCAAGTATGAGTCGCCCGTGATAGTGTTGTCAAAGAAGTACATCCTAATTAACCCTCTAAAGGACAGACCACACCGGACTGTTACTCCTGGTAGATTAACATGCCTTTACTCGGTTACATACGGATTCTCCCTGGCCCAGTACACGAAATTATGGTGGTTAATTGTTCCATCAAGTTTCAACGTCGCTTCATCTGACCAAAGAATTCGCTCTTGGAAACGTTGCTCTTCTTCACATCTGTTAATGAACCACTCACAAAATTCGCTCTGCCTATCAGTATCATTCTCGTTAAGAGCATGGAGAATCTTGGAATGTAAGGCTTAAACTTCTGAGACCGCAAAATTCTATGAACACTGCTTCAGCAGATCTCAGTCTCACGAGAGCATTGCCTCACAGATCTCTTTGGTGATCGTGTGTTTGCCTGGATTACTGCATCAACACTCTCATTGTCTGTTGAACTTCTCTTTCGTCCACTGTGTCCCTTCTTCATATCATGCACCGTTCTTCCGACTTCAAACTTATATCTGATTCTTGTAATTGTTACTCTTGTCGCTGGTGGTGTCCCAAATTCAACTCTCCAACGTCACCATACTGCACTCACATTCTCTGTTTTACAGTAACACTTTAGCACCCATTTCCGTTGTTCAAAAGATAACGCCATGTTTGCTGACAATCCTGAAACAAAAGAAAACACTGTTATATTTTTCACCGTCTTCTAAATTATTACCAATAAAAACTGTATTCCTGTCTCCTTTAATTAAAAAGATATTATGTTTCAAAGACATCCTGTATATGTACACATATCAAAGAAAGTTTTGCATAATCCCCGTTTCCCAGAATTCCTGAAGACAGACGTTGACTGTGGCTATTGTATCACAGACAGTCCCTTTGACTGTTCCGAGATGCCACTAAACCCGCCCAAAGATGTGAACAACCATGCATGAGTAGCGCCTATTAGACTGGACTGGGGGTTGTCCGACAGCCGATCAGTTCTAGTTATTCCACAAGGAAGGAAATACATGGCTCGTGTTGTCTGTAGTTCAACCATACCTAGGCGGTCAATACCGCGGTTCGATGGCGTCTGCATTGTTACTTTGTGCCAGGAAGGGCTCTCAACAAGGGAAATGTCCAGGCGTCTCGGAGGAAACCAAAGCGATGTTGTTCGGACATGGAGGAGATACAGAGAGACAGGAACTGTCGATGACGTGACTCGTTCAGGCCGCCCAAGAGCTTCTACTGCAGTGGACGTCCGCCGCCTATGGATTATGGCTCGGAGGAACCCTGACAGCAACGCCACCATGTTGAATAATGCTTTTCGTGCAGCCACAGGACATTGTGTTACGACTCAAACTGTGCGCACTAGGCTGCATGATGCGCAACTTAACTCCTGACATCCATGGATAGGTCCATCTTTGCAACCACGACACCATGCAGTGCAGTACAAGTGGTCCCCACAACGTGCCAAATGGACAGCTCAGGATTGACATCACGTTCTTTTCACCAATGAGTGTCGCATATGCCTTCAACCAGACAATCGTCGGAGACGTGTTTGGTAGCAACCCGGTCAGGATGACCGCCATAGACACACTGTCCAGCGAGTGCAGCAAGGTGGAGGTGCCCTGCTGTTTTGGGGTGGCATTATGTGGGGCCGACGTACGCCGCTTGTAGTCATGGAAGGCGCCCTAATGGCTGTACAATACGTGAATGCCATCCCCCAATCGATAGTGCAACCATATCGGCAGCACATTGGCGAGGCATACGTCTTAATGGACGACAATTCGCGCCCCCATCGTGCACATCTTGTGAATGACTTCCTTCAGGATAACGACATCGCTCGATTAGAATGGCCAGTATGTTCCCCAGACATGAACCCTATCGAACATGACAGGGATAGATTGAAAAGAGCTGTTTATGGATGACGTGACCCATCAATCACTCAGGGATCTACGCCGAATCGCCATTGAGGAGTGGAACAATCTGGACCAAAAGTGTCTTCATGAACTTGTGGATAGTATGCCACGACCAATGCAGGCATGCATCAAAGCAAGAGGAGTGTACTGGGTATTAGAGGTACCAGTGTGTACAATAATCTGGAACACCACTCTGAACGTCTCGCTGTATGGTGGTATAACATGCAATGTATGGTTTTCATGAGCAATAAAAAGGAAAGAAATGATGTTTATGTTGAGCTCCATCGCAATTTTCTGTACAGATTCCAGAATTCTCGGAACCGAGGTGATGCAAAACTTTTTTTATATATATAAATCTGTCAGCCTTCAATACATCTGTTCAGAAGATGTTGAGCCCTGGACGCTATGAACCTATGAACGTCTGTAATTGCTATTCAACTGGCAAATGCACAAAGTGGGGTCAGTGCATGAATATTTGAATATTGTTCCTTTGTTTGTCTATGTCTGCAGATGATTACGTTGTCAAGATAATTAAAAACAGGAAGATCCTTTGGACCTTACCTGTTCGAGAATTTTTTGAAATAACACGGATGCAGGTGCACTTCTGTAAGGTAGGCGTTGATATTCAAACAAGCCAATATGAGTATTCGCAACAAAAATGTGTTCTCTCCACCCAATGGTAATTGCCATATGATTCTGTAAGATCAATTGTTGAGAAGAACTGTCCTCCTGCTGGGCGATCCAAAACTTACTCTTCATGGGGGTGGTAGAAACTAATGCTTGTCTGCGAATCACCGTGCATTTAAAATCTGCACAAAAACGAATTTTCCCATTTGGCTTACAAAAAAATGTTCAAATGTGTGTGAAATCTTATGGGACTTAACTTCTAAGGCCATCAGTCCCTAAGCTTACACACTACTTAACCTAAATTATCCTAGACAAACACACACACCCATGCCCGAGGGAGGACTCCAACCTCCGCCGGGACCCGTCGCACAGCCCAGGACTGCAGCTCCTGAGACCGCTCGGCCAATCCCGCACGGCCATTTGGGTTAGAAATGACGACTAAGGGTGACACCCACTAACTTGCTGAAATAGGTTTTAGGACACCAGTGGATTCCAGTTTCTGAATTTCTGTAGCCACGTCGACATGTAGTGCGTATGGCACAGGGCATCCATGGAAAAATTTGAGCTGCACATTAGCTCTCTACATAATGTGAGAGTGAAAATCTTTTGCACATCCTAGAGTACCGTCAAGCAGGTGTTGATACTCGACACAGAGTTGTTGAATTGCGGCAGGGAAATTTTTGTGTCAATGGCATGCATGTTGTTCTGTAGTCTAAAAATAGTTCAAATGGCTCTGAGCACTATGGGACTTAACGTCTATGGTCATCAGTCCCCTAGAACGTAGAACTACTTAAACCTAACTAACCTAAGGACATCGCACAACACCCAGTTTCTGTAGTCTATGTCTAAAACGAAGTAATCAAACACATCCATGGGACTCTTGCTTGAGCGAACTATAGTGGAAGGTACTCCCTAAGTCGTGGTTTTGTATTTTGCAGTTAAATGAAATGTTTCAAGCACTGCAATACGGCCGGCCGTGGTGGCTGAGCGGTTCTAGACGCTTCCGTTGTAGGCAGTGGGATGCAGACTTGATTTTTGCGAAGGTCGTTGGTCAATTCTTTCACATGTATGTAGGTTAAACAACGTGACAGAAGCTCCGGTATCTGTCTGAAAAGGCATTACTGTTTACAAATTTTCAATGTAATCCACAGTCTGTGATGTGTTCGCTGAATACATTTGTCCATTCCGTGTTGTGAGAAACTGTTCTCTATTTCCACCTGCGCACTGGGGCACATTGGTGAATTTCAAAACTGGGAGAGCTTTATGAAGTGTGTGGTATTCGCATAAACATGTGTGTGAGTGTTTTCTGCGTCTTTGCTTGTCTGATGCTTGAGCAGGAGAAGAGGCAGAAATTGAACATGAAATAACATTGGTTTCCACCTGTTCCTGTTTTGCTTTATTCCAAGGTGAAAGAGAGGTGGGCTTTCTAGTTTTCTGCAGGCAAACCGGTTTTGTATGTCCCGTGCGATGAAAAAATTGCATTCAGCTTGTCTGAAGAATCAATTCTTCTGATCATGGGTGACCTAACATTTCACACACGACTTCGTTGTGTGCGGAGCTGGGCCAGTGGAATCAGCGTTGCGCCAGCGCGGCAAACGCTGTATGTATTGTCTGGCCTTGTTTATGCGGTGCTGACATTCGAGTGCTGTGGCTGGGGCACGAATTGTTTCTGGGACACGGGTTAATTGTCGCAAGTGAAACGATAATTGGAGACAGAAATCTCGCTCTGTTACCTCTTACACTTTGTGTGCATCGATAACTTTAAGCAAACTGTCGGAATGGTGGAGGCGGCAGGTGAATTCCTTCTTTAGTTTCTGGCGCCTTATGCTGCTTGGGCTTATACGAGGCAAGAACAGCCATTGTGTTATTTGTTGACAGACTAAACAAGAGGTGATAGCTCAGCACTCTGGTGTTGCTCTCCCTGGTTTGCTAGGATTCCTTCAATATCTCAACTTAAATATTTCAGCTTACGTATTTCAACTTAATAGCATACACGCATACACGTATAAAGGAGTCAATGGAGAGAAAACAAATTGACCTACGCTGGTGTCCGAAGCTCGTTGTTCCACTCCCTTTTGCTCGTCGCCAGTCTGTTACGTGTTTCATGTACACTGTGCTGTTCTGCAGTGGAGACAGGGGCGGGGAACAGATGCTGTTCATGAATGTAGAATACAGATACTAATTTATTCTACATCTAATATCAAATAGTAAAATAATACATAACTTTGTTGCTGTTCTTGCAGAGTCAGTTCCTAACAGTATATGTGAATGTAGAAATATATACAGATACAAGGGTTTATAAATCAGTCGCTCTTCAGTACAATGTCTATTCAGAGGATGTCGAGCCCTGGCCACTATGAAAGTCTGCAAATGTTATTCAATCGGCAAACAAACAAAATGGGGTCACTACTCGAATATTTGAACTTAAGTACAACAACCACTGGAGCTCTGGCGAGGGGTGCTTGCGTCTCACTGGCAGCAGCGTAATCGTCGTGGCAGTGCCCCCTAGTCTCACTCTGGTGGCTGCAGGCAAGACCACAATAATACTCGTATATGGTAGGTGGTCTTGCTGCAGGAAACGTGGCAGTGTAACTGGCTTCGCGTGTGTTTGAAAGTGATGCCGATCAGATACTGGCCGATACCGCACTCTCAAGATACATGGTGTCGAGGTCAATGAAGAGAAGTGCCAGCTTCTGAGAAATGAGACAAGCTTTTTCGGTCATTTTGTAACTACATCTGTTACCAGTCCCACAGCTGATAGGATTGTGTAACCTCCCAACAGAAAAAATAATTATAACATTCACATTTAGTGTAACCTCCCAACAATTTATTATTCCGTAACCTCGCAATAATAACGTGACTAATCTCCCAATAAAAAATGTGACTCATATATAACCTTTCAATAATTAACTGACTGTGAATCTAAACTGGTAAATTTGGACGTCAGCAGTGCTGCGTCATGGCCCTGAAAGATCATTCTGAATAAATTGAAAATTCTTAACTCAATGAAGTTGCCGGATAACGCGTATATATCTGCTCCTATAAGAAATTTTTCTGCAATGCTGGCCGCTAGATTTGTCATGTATAAAAAGAAACAACTGATTTTTCTTTACGATAGTCGGGATGACCATGGATTGCAGAAATTAGTAAATTCTTTAAATTCAGATGAATGATTGTCAAAAAGTTAATTTTATAAAAAAGATTAGTGTTAAAAGATTTTTGAAAAACGTTTACACGGGACTTGATATAACAATAGTACTATTAGCGGCTGCTTTTACCTTATACTACATCGCCCAGGCACCGCCATCGCTCTCCACGACCGGTCCCGCCAGCTCAATCCACCAGACTGCTACTTAGTACTTACTCCTACTGACACTGCC
This sequence comes from Schistocerca piceifrons, assembly GCF_021461385.2. Classification (NCBI taxonomy): domain Eukaryota; kingdom Metazoa; phylum Arthropoda; class Insecta; order Orthoptera; family Acrididae; genus Schistocerca; species Schistocerca piceifrons. Next base: position 511,406,038 of record NC_060144.1, read on the forward strand.
CTTACTGCAGCCAACGCTGCTCTCTGGTCTGAGATTCTCTTATAGCATGCAGCGCGTGAGCAATCCATCGAAACTACATCTGCTGCTCGAGTGCGCTAGCAATAAATTCCTTAGTCACGGACCTCTTACAATTGGAACTATCCGCTCCATGCCTATACTTACAATCTTCAAAGAGGTGCAACGATTTCTTGGAACAGTCAGCTTTTACAGGAGACATTTGTAACAAGAAGTACAGTAACAGACACCTTTGACACACGCCTTGATGGGAAAACATAATCGTGAGAATCGTGTACTGAAGCAGGCACATGATATGCCACAGGCTTCTGAGACGATCATCTACATCTACAACTATATCTATACTCTGCAAATCATCGTGATCTCAGAACAGTTAGTAACACTAGTACATCCACCAGAGGATGCCCCTTTAATTATGGCAGCAGACGTGAGTGACGTTACAATCGGAGCAGTTTTGCATCAGATAATCAATGGAAAACTTTACCCACTGAGATTATCTTAAGAAAAAATTTTAAAAAATAACTGTGACTCAACGCAAGTGGTCGGCGTTTGACGGAATTACACATGGTTCCTGAGGCAGTCAGGTGCTTTAAGGCGGACATCAAACGACGACAATTCACAATGATGATGGATCACTGTCTCCTGCTGGACGCAACAGGGAACCTTAGTAAAGATTCTCCGGCTCGACGGTATCGGCACTTGCATCTGATCAGCCAATTCTCGATGGTTGTGGTATACATTATAGGGGCGGATAATATTGTGGTGGATTACCTTTATGGAATAAATTCTCTTTTAATATGCCTCGATCTCGAATAAATTGCAGCAGGCCAAGAAAATGTCGAGGAGCCCTAGTAGTTGTGACTAAACAACAGAATGAGTCTAAAATTTGAGCACAGGAAAATGACTGATACAGAAGACAGGTTATAGTGTGATGCATCATAAGGGCGCGCCCAACTGCTCGTTCCTATAAAGCATAGTCAAACCATCTTTCAGAAACCCACAGATTATTGCATCCAGAAATATGCCCATCTACCATACTAGTGCCAAAACGTTTTGTGTGGCTTAACATGAAAAAAGATTGTAAAGTTTAGACACAAGCTTGTGCATATTTTCAAAAAACCAAATTAGGAAGACACACGAGCCATGCATTAGGCACAGACGATGTGCAGCTGGCTGTGTACAACATGTTCACTTGGATTTGATTATCCCCTTTCCCATGTCAAGAGGCTTTAAGCACATCTTATCTGTCATTGACAGAATAACAAGATGGAAGCCAGCCAACTAAATGACACGACACTTGAGTTTAAAGCGAAAGCATTCATTGAAATACGGATGGCTTGTTTTTGATGCCTAGTGCCATCACAATAGATCAAGGCCAACAATTTGAGTCAGCACTGTTAAGCAATCGTTGTAAAATGTGCGGTGTGAAATGCTTTAGGATCACTGCTTACCAACCCCAAAGCAATGGGTTGGTAGAGTGGTGGCGTTGCTCATTAAATGCTGCATTAATGTGCCATGGGGGTGAGGGACATGAACCTCCCCATTGGCTCTTATTAGGTGTCAGATCAGCATTCAGAGGAAACTTTCAAGCATCATTAGCAGAATTTTTGTATGGTCAAACTCTGAACCTTCTGGCAGAGTTTGTCAAACCAAAAGCCTTACTAGATTCTTGGGAGTTGCTGGAATTAGTACAATGTGAAAAACTTCATATTAGCAATATCCACTTATAGGGAAGCAGCATACTCACGCCTTATAAAATTCACATCAGTCTTTCCATTGTGTGCCAGCCTAGTCCGTTGTAACTAGCTCTGACGTCATAAATATTGCGCAATACTTTAAAATGAAGTAAATAACCTGAAACGTTTCTAGCATGTCAGGAGTAATACAAAATCAATATGTGTTGAATATCAGTTCAATAACTTTAACCATTTTCGAAATTTGGATGTTTTTCTGTAAAAATCATTGGCGCAACAGAAAAGAGCTAGAAACTTAAAAATTTATATTTAGATTCCTTTTGCATAATAATTTAGTAGAAACAGTATTCTGGATCTCACAAATTAAAATTTTAGTTGAAATTCATGATTTTCTGGTTTTTGTCTTAGAAATTAAGGAAGCAAGATAGATTAAGTAGGCGAATAAATAAAGGGAGGATGTTTAAATTTAAGTAGAAGGGAGATCCGCTATAATCATAAAGATGTGAGAAGTTTCAACTGAATAACTATAAAACTATAGTGATAGCGTATCTCCAAACGGCAAGTTCAGAGCTCGTCTACTGCGTGTAGTGTAATTAAATTAATTCTCTCGCCCAAAATATTTGACTTAGCCACGTCAGACTTTTATTATGATTACTTACTTGTGAGCTGATTGCACAATTAAATTGAAAGCTTCATCAGCCATCAGCAAAGGTAGCAATGATTTATTCGATAACTTAAAGTGGTGCATTACTAGCCCAGCGGCTAGTCGGGAGAGCAGATTTGATCAGGCGTTCCCTTAGCCGTACGCACCGCAGCTTTATATGTAAGAATGCTGCGCGAGAAAAGGAAGGCCCCAGTTCTCTCCAGACGCTGATTAGCGCACCACCTGTGCCGGGAGTCGCGTCGCGTCGGTAACATTGCTATAAACAGCCTCGGATGCCGTAATAAGTTACTCGGGATACGCATAACCATGAAATCGTTTTCGAGTGAAGTGTTAATTTTGGCATGCCGTTAATGATCTATCTTTAGTTTGCGTATGTCGTATTTTCACGTGCCGCCGCAGGACAGACATTCTACCATTATTTAGCGTGGCGTTTGATGAACATTATCATTATATTATGGCGAGCATTCACTTAAACATTTAATTTGAACAGTTATATTGGCATCAGCGCATTAGACTCTGAACTGCTCTGGTAGTTGGATTGTGTGGATTCTTTTTGGTCTGTGACTTTCAGAACATAATGGACATTTTAGAGAGAATGGTTTTTGATTATGAATCCCAGACAATCTCCTAATTCCTCAGCGCTATAAGCTGTAGCTATAAATGTATTTCTCAGATGAAGTGGGCACTAGGAATTCTAATTACAAGCTTCACGTTTTGCTAATCACTTTCTGGTTGCCAATATTGTAGTTAGAGAGCCAGTGTTGAGAACGGCAAACAGCATAAATACAAAACATTTATTCTATTATTCCACCCACCGCCCCACACACTCTCTTCCCCTGAGATAACACAGTGTTACACCAGCTTTTGTACACACAGAACTGCAGAACTTAGATTTCGTGATGTTTAGAGATGATAAAAGTGAGACAGTATTCCAAGAGCCATATTCGGGCCCACATACAGTGATGCTGTGAGGTGACAACACTTACGATGTTGTACTCAATGGAAAACCACCTACAGTCTTGGTACAAAGGCTAAAACCAGCATGGATACTGCAGGATGAGTACACAATACAAGATTCACAGCCTATTTCCAACAAGCAGGATGACATCAGGGATTCACATTATGCACAGCACCAACTGTCAACCCCAGACCACACCAAAGAGACGGCTGACTCGACCTGGTCACACTGTGGATGCTGGTGCAGACCACTGGTCCATTGGGTGGACAACGTGGTGGAACCTAAGTGCTATATTACGCCACGCAGCGACTTTTACATGTGTTCACAAATAATTTTTGTTCTTCCTTTCTCTTTTTATTACATTACTGTGATGATATGACTTGGACCTCAAACTTATATGACTGGTGAAGTGGTACCATAGTTGTATTAGTACATAACCTAATCCAGATTCGAGACCTGGCCCAGCATATATTTTCACTGTCATCTTTCTGTTCTACAGCTGGAGGGGTTCCATATTCGCAACTGAGAATTTATTTCATTTATTTCATAACAGCTGTAGTCCCTGCAGCATCTGTTCCTCCGGATATGCATGCACATCAAAAGGAACATTGTCTGATGTAAGGAAATATTATTATTATTAAGCATCAGATTGAGAAGGGGAACCAACATATACTTGTGTGGCTCCCTTTCCCGTTTAGAAAGTGCCTCATACCAATGTGGAACAGTAAGGCTTTGTGCGAGCAATGTACGATTTGAGAAGTGAAGTTTGCTAAGAAATTCCCGGACGTCACTCACACTGAAAATGTACCTAAGGGCCAGTTTACAACAGAGTTTGAAGAATATTACAAGGGGGGGGGGGGGGGAAGAATAAAAGTAGTATGTTAACGTCGGTCTCGACTGTTCTGTGCAACAATGACAGGTCAGTCACGCTTGGCTCTGTGAAAAAACTTGCCACATAGAAAGTAAATGATTAAGGTTGTCCAACAACTAAAGCAAACACAAATTTAGAGTAATTGACACTATAATTACGAGCTTGGATTTAAAACACACATAACATGTTAACACTTACATCGATAACAGAGACAGAGCCTGAGTGTTTTGAAAAGTTCAGAAATCATGTAGAAATTTTCATTCATTAACCACTCTGCGTTTTTTTCACATAATAGTCTCACATGCAACAAAATAACAGTATATCTCTGTAGATTTAAACAGATTACAAATCTTATAGTGATGCCTATGTAATGGTGCATCTGTATTATATAGAAAATAAGAAGAGATTGATATTGTCCGGCAGTGGACGATGGGTTGCGCGTTTTTTTTAGTATTCAAATGTCTTCCGAGTCTGTCTTTAATATTGATGTTTTTACATGCGCACTGAATTAGTTTACAGTTTCTTAGGCTTGTCAGTAATGCTGGATTCATTTCTCCTTGTAAAACACCAAACACATCATTACAATGCGTAAATATTATACATTGGCAAATAAATGGTTCTTGGCATCTTTCATTACTCAGATCAGTGTTTAACGTGACAATATGTGGTGGTGTGAAAATACATCTCATCGCCTCCAGTGTGGAGAAAGAAAACTCCTACTGGATTCTCGTGATCCATGCATAATTCCAGTGATGTTGTATTGCACACAGCACATGGATTCCTGTAAATTTTCAAAATCACATTCTTAAATTAATTAACATAAGATTAACATCATAATATCCATAATATTTATCAAATAAATGCATAGAAGTGTTTGTGCCTTGTACTTAAAGTCCATAACATTTATGATTTATGATGATTTATTTATGACTTATGATGAATAAAGATTCTTGATTGTTTTAACACTATTATGCTTCAGTTTATTATGGTCAGTGCCATGGCCATTTGTGTTCGTCTGTCAATGAACAGGTGGTGACCTTCATTCTTTGAAAAATAATTGTGCAACACATTGATATAGCTTCCATATTCTTAAATTTAATAAATTCAGTGCTGCTGAAAAAGAGAGAAACTTCTAACCTAGCATGAAAATCAAAGGTAGATGGCTTATACACTAACCATTGTCTGTACATTTGTACAATGTTTTAGTTAATTCAGGGGTTTTGTCTCTGTTGTAGATTTTTTTATGTGTGAATTGCACAGTATTTGTTTATCGCTTAAATTTACAGTAATAAACTTTCATGTTGCACACAAACACAAAACACTTTGACGTTTTTCGCTGTGAGTTGTCGATTGTAGTTTGTGGTCTTGTCTCACCACATCTTGGCATGGCTAGGTGGGCAAGACAAGGACGCTGCGAAGCTGGAGTCTCATTATGTTAAATGTCCGTCCATGATGATAAATGTCCGTGACATGTGTTCGTTTTGGTGCATTTTTTTATCATGAAACAAGAAAGAAAACCTGAGTTAGGTTCGGCTTAACGCTAAGCTTACATCATTAATAGGGTAAGGGATAAGGATGTGAACATCATATTTACAAAGCTAGCGAGAGTACTCTCTCACTTCATTTATACATTGTTCAGTAATATCTTATTTTCATTACAAAATGACTATACCACTGTTACCGTTTAGTATACACTCGGTACTTGACATAAGTCCTTAGTTTCGATGCATTTATTGTTGTACAGGTCTCTATGTTCAGGGAAATGTCCATGTACATATTTTGAATTGCCGCTGGGCATGAGGCTGTTAAAGTCAATCAGCTAGCATTGTCAGAGAAGATACACGCCACTGTTGCCGTAACTTGCTTAGACATTCGCGCGCAGTACAGACTTGGCGGTTGTCGCCGGTACACGTGGGTTAGCCAAGCTGCCTTCGAAGTACTGTCTTTTCGTTGATAACTCATTACTTGACTGCATCGTGAGTGTGTTCGACGCATCTGTGAAGCTCACTACAGGGCGAACTTCACTTTGTGGTCCTTGGATTATTGCTGTGGTTCGTCGTCTGCAAGCTGCAAGACTCGTCTGCAAGTAAGTACATTTAAAATTTTCAGCATGCACACAGGAGTAGCACTGGTTATAATTCTCACTTCCTAACGCGTCTTGTGATGTTTTGTGTTAATTGGCGATTATACACTTGAACTTAGTCACTTCCGCTTCACATGAGTAAAACAGAAGTTTATAATTTTGTCAGTAATTGATTCACATGAGCGGTGCACTTGTCCATCTTTTTGTTCATTATCGGAAAAATCTTCCTCAATGGTCATCATTATTTCCTCGGCTTGAAGCGTAATGCCCTGATGGTGGTATAGACCCTTTATTCTTCCAGATACGGAATTGGCTATCAGACAGCAACCAATGTGTGGTTTGCACAAAATTAAGTATGGTCCCCCGTACAAGTATCTCCACTTTTTATTTAGATGGTACAGTAATGAAGGTTTGTAATGCGTCCTCATTAACACTTTAAGTTTGTAGTCTACCACTTTCCCAATCTTCTTATCGTGTGCTCTCTTTCTGATATTCGCATGAACAGTAAGTGAAATCATGGCCTGTCTGAGTTTTTCATCGTGTTCTTCTTCATCACTCTGAATTTTAGGTATCGGATTGATCCACTCGTTGCGTTCCCTTTGATTCGACAGTAGTTCCGCTGGCGTGTAACAGGTTGACAGGTGGGATAGGTTGTTGACTATCTGCTCAACGGGGTTACAAATTCTACCCATTTTGTCTGACGTGTCGGAATATATGTGCAGGTAAATCGGTTGAATTCCTTAAATACGCGTTCTGTCAAGTTTAACTGTGGTCTGAATTTTGATATCAAAATTTGCTTGATGTTGTTCCTTGCGAGGAAACCTCTCCATTGTTTACCATTAAAGTTCGAGGCATTGTCTGAAAGTATGGCCTCTGGTTTTCCAAAACGTGGGAAGTAATCCTGCTCTATTCTTTTTATAATCGCCGGCGTATTTGACGGCTTCGTTGCGTACAGACGTATATGTCTGATCTAGAAGTGCCATAAGTTATTTCGCACCTCCTCTTCCTATCGGGAGCGGTCCAGTGAGGTTTATACATACTATCTGCCCTGGTTTCTGGATTAATATGGGGTTTAATGATAAAGAATTTGACAGATTAAATGGTTTGGCTTTCTGGCGTACTAGACAATTTCATGGGAGTTTGATTATCTTTCCATGCAAATTAGGAACGTAGCAATACATTGTGGTGGGTATACCACAACAAATGCTCCACATAGGCATGGGGTATCGCACCATCTTCCTGTTTCTGTTGTCCGATGAAATAATACTCCTCGTTTTGTGTTATAGCGCAATAGGGGTGAGAGTGTCACTGATACGATACGAGAGGTGGGGTGGCAGTCACTGAAACAAAAGCGGTTTTCTTTGCGGCGAGATCTATTTACGAAATTTCAATCACCGATTTTCTCTTCCGAATGCAAAGTTATTTTGTTGACACCCACCTACGTAGGGAGAAATGATCATCATAATAAAATAAGAAAAATCAGAGCTGGAACGGAAAGATTTAGGTGTTCCTTTTTCCCACGCCCCATTCGAGAGTGGAATGGTAGAGAAGTAGTATGAAAATCGTTCGATGAACCCTCTGCCAGGCACTTAAGTCTGAATTGCAGAGTAGCCATGTAGATGTAGATGTAATTTCTAAAATTTCGCTAACCATTGTTGAGGATTTAACGTGAGTATTCCCTTTACTTTATTCCATTTTCTATTGGCGTCTTGCAAGGTCTTCATTTGTCTCCTTAGCTGTAGGTAGTAGGTTCGGTGAATCGGGTCTTTCATTAACAATATCTGTCAGTTGCGTAATTGTTCCTCAGTTTCGCAATTTTCGGCATTCCCTCCGGCATGCGTGATAGGGCGTCGGCTATGACATTGTCCTTTCCTTTGATGTAGACAATTTCAAATCGGTATTCCTGTAAGAAAGGGCACCACCTTGTTAACCTCAGGTGTAGTAATTTACAAGAAAGCAGAAAGGAGGGCTTGGTGTTTGGAATAGACTTTTATTTTTCGACCATAAATACAATTGAATCTCCGAAATGCCCATACGATGGCTACACCTTCCAATTCCGTTACTGAGTAGTTTCGCTCACACACCATCAATACACGACTCCAGAAACTAATAATTATGATTTGTTCTTACTGGAAGAGACAAGCGCCTTGACTCTGAAAGGAAGTGTTGCAAGATGTACAGAAGTCTTCATCTAAATCTAGATGGCACACTATATCTGTGGAGAGTAATGCTTCTTTTATCTCCTTGAAAGCTCGTTGACACTCGTCTGTCCAATTCCATGGAACGTTCTTTTGGAACAAGTTGTGTAATGACAGATGGTTAAGACAGTATCCAGATAGAAAACGTCGAAAGAATGACGCCATTCAGATAAACCCTGTAGTTGACATTTCGTGGTGGGTGTAGGAAAGTTTTCTATAGCTGAAAGTTTCTTGGGATCCAGACGAATTCCTTCTGAAGATCACGTCAGCTAAAACTTTGATCTCTTGTTTCCCGAATTTTGACTTCCTGAGGTTAGCAGTAACTCCATAGTCCGTGAACGTTCTGAATACCTTCTCAATCAGCTGGATGTGCTTTTCCCATGAAGCAATAGCAATTAACAAGTCATCGACGTACACCGTCACTTCGTTTAAAATTTCTGGTCCCAGAACGTGAACCAAAGCCGCAATAATGATTCCGGAACTTACATTCAAACCAAACGGAACTACTGTGAACTGATATTACTGGCCGCCGAAAATAAATGCGGTGTACTTCCTCGATTGTTGTGACAGGCGGACCTGCCAGTAGCTACTTCTTAGGTCAACACTAGACAGATACCTTACACATCTAAATTTCTGTAATTGCCCTTCGAGCGGTTCAGGCCTCGTGCAAACTGGTGATATTATTTTATTAATGTTGCGAGCATCCAGTACCAACCTTACGCTGCCATCCACCTTTAAAACAAGAAATAAGGGGCTGCAATAGTGTGAATCAGAGTTTTCAATAATGTTCCACTTGATCATTTTTCTTATCTCGTCTCTGGTGGCTGCCTTCTTGGATTGCGGAACCACATAGATGGTCTTGCATTGTATGTCGTGGGGAATGACCTTCATGTCGAACTCAAAGCCTCTTATTATCTCTGGCTTGGTAGAAAATACACCTGAATATCTCATTAAAATATTCATCATTTTGATTTGCAGCTCCTGGTGTTGGCCGTGTTTGCAGTTAAAACTGTTGGATTTGAGGTCCGCCAGTTATGCAAAACACCGTTTTCTCTCAGTACCCAGACATGTTTTGGCACCACTGGGCCATCATCAGTGAGTTTTCGTTTTTATTTATTCTGAAATGTGAACATATTTGTTAAATGATAGTAAAATTATGTGTCACGAAGTTTTCGCGCTTATATTCGTTTTTACTTACGTTTTCGTGTGGCAAGCACTTCCATTCTCCGCATCATGGCGAGATGTTGCGATGCACACGTAAGTATAACAAGTATTTTCCACAAATAACGTAGTAAAATACTTTCCACTTCACCAAAACACAATGTGATTGTGGTTTGTTGTGTCTCCCAGCCCAGTCAGTGTTCATTTGTTCACCAGAGAGTTCGGTTCCAAATTTGAATTTTGTTTGCATTTTATCTTTGTGTGTGTGAGTGTGCGTGCGCGTGTGTGTGTGTGTGTGTTTTCTGTACGTTTCTTAGCTGTGTGTGTTGTCTTTTGTATGATATTCGTTTTGTGTGTAAATGGTGTGTCTTTGCAGATTTTAGTGTATCTATTTTTCGTGTGTGGGGGGGGGGGGGGGGGCGGGGGGGGGGGTGAGTGTGTGTGTGTGTACGTCTAGACTTTATCTGTTTGTGCTGTTTTTACTTGTCAAGTTCCTTTAATGTGTTAAATTATGTGCCCTTACAGAGTGTAGTGTATTCGTTTAAGACCTGTTTTACTTCTCCTATTGCCTTCTGTATATGGACATTTTCCCCAATGGTCAGTTTCCTGTATAGGCTGTGACTGGGTTTTAGTATTCTTAAGTATGTAATTATGGATGAAAAAGAATACATAGAGAAAGCATTAGATTTTCTCAATGACAACAACATCACAAAACTGATCAGTGACCCAACAGCAAGATACCAGAAAAACATTCAACAGACACTGAAAAACATCAATAATACGTTCTCAAAAGGCCAGGTAAAGAGGATGACATAGAAAAATCCAAAAGCACCCACCCTGAATTCTCTACCAAAGGTTCACAAGGATAATATCCCATTAAGGCCTGTCATTTACTTCCAAACTGCTTCATCCTGCCACATAGCCCAACAAACACACACACTACTGAAAACACTGCTGAAAGAACTGTACACTTTTGACAACAACAGGAGTCTGGAAAACTCAAAGGAGTTAATCGAGACAGTCAAGAACATACACATACTGGACACAGCAACCCTCATATCATTCGACATCACATCAATGTGCACTTGTATTCCAGTAAATGAAACAATCAACATCATCACACAAAGGTTAAAACAACAAGGAAACACACCAGACACACACATCAATGAAATAACAACCATACTCAGGACCATAACATTACAAAAGTATTTTGTGTTCAACACAGAATTTTATTCTCAACATGGAGGGCTGCAAATGGGCTCACCAATCAGTGGCCTCCTGGATAACATGATCTTCAGACACATAATAACACCAAAAAACTACAAAGTTATATACTGGTACCATTATATCGATGACATAATATGCCTGATTGATGAACCACTTACACACATAGAACAGCTACACCATGAAATAAACAACTTACACCCAAAAATTAACTTCACATTAGAAACAGAAACTAACAACACACTACATTTTCTATATCTCACCATAGATAAAACAAACAACACACACAGCTTCACAATATTCAGGGAATGGACAACCACAAGCACCATCATTCACAACCTATCAAACCACCCATTGACACATAAACAAGCAAACTTCAGATTCATACTCCTCAGATTAAACCGAACACATATGAACAAACAGGACTAAATACAAGAACAAAACACAATAAAACAAATAGCAGTAGAAAATGGTTATACGACCCATATGTTAGACAAGTTAAATAAAAAAATATGCAAACAGTATAAGAATGAACAAACCACACACACACAAATCCTCACCCAACACAGAACAACACAAAACACAAACAATGACCACACACAAGACACAACAGAGCAACAACACACACACAAAACTAAATGGCACATAGTATGTTAACATCGGCCTCGACTGTTCTGTCCACACAATGACACCCCGGACACGGTTGGCTCAGTGAAAAAAATTTGGTACATAGAAAGCAAATGATTAAGGTTGTCCAACTACCAAAGCCAACACAGATTTATGGTAACTGGCACTGTAATTACGAGCTTTGATTTAAAACACATATAACATGTTAACATTTTCATCAATAACAATAACAGAGCCTGAGAGGTTTGAAAAGTTTAGAAATCATGTAGAAATGTTCATTCATTAACCACTCTGCGTTTTTCACACATACTAGTCTCACATGCAACACAACAGTATACCTCTGTAGATTTAAACAAATTACAAATCTTATAACGACGTCTGTGTAATGGTGCGTCCGTATTATACAGGAGATAAAAAGAGAGTGATATCGTCCGGCAGTGGACGATGGGTTGCGCGCTTTTTTTTTATATTCATATGTCTTCAGAGTCTGTCTTTAATACCGATGTTTTTACATGCGCGCTGAATTAGTCTAGAGTTTCTGAGGTGCTTCAGTGGCACTGAATTCATTGCTCCTTGTACATCTCATCGATGAGAGTTTGTATTTTGACACCACCACATCTCGTCACATAAAACCCTGATTGGAGAAATGAAAGAGGCCAAGAGCCATTTAGTTGCCAATGTATAGTATTTAACTACGCATTGTAATTATATATTTTGACGATTTACAAGGAGAAATGTATCCAGAGCCACTGACATGCGAAAGAAACTATAGATTAATATAGTGCACAAGTAAAATCATCGATATTAAAGACAGACTCTGAAGACATTTGAATATTAAAAAAAAAGAAAACATGTGCACAACCCAAATTCCGCTGCCGGACAATATCACCCTCTTTTTATCTCCTGAATAATACGGACGCACCATTACATAGGCGTCGTTCTAAGATTTGTAATTTCTTTAAATCTATATAGATATACTGCTATTTTGTTGCCTGTGAGACAAGTATGTAAGAAAAACGCAGAAGAGTGGGTAATGAATGAACATTTCTACATGATTTCTAAACTTTTCAAACCACTCAGGCTCTGTCATTGTTATTGATATAACACGTTATACGTGTTTTAAATCAAAGCTCGTAATTATAGCGTCAATTACTCTAAATTTGTGTTTTCTTTAGTTGTTGGACAACCTTAATCATTTACTTTCTATATGCCAAATTTTTTTCACACAGCCAACTGTGTCCAATGTGTCACTGTGTGGACAGAATAGTCGAGGCCGACGTTAACATACTACTTTTATTCCCCCCCCCCCCCACCACCTTGTAATATTCTTAAAAGTCTGATGCGAGTGACGCCCCTGAATTTATTAGCAAACTTCACTTTCTAAACGGGAAAGGGAGTCACGCAAGTATATGTCGCTTCCCGTACTCAATGATGCTAAATAATAATAATATTTCCTTACATCAGATGTGACGCCCGAGCACTGACTTGAATCAAAATCATAGCTAATCCTCTTGGTTTTAACTTCATGTGGGACTGGAGATGGGAATTTTCTGGAAAGGACGGACGTGGTAAATATTATGGTGACTACCAACAGAACGATAAAATACAATTGGAGGCAGTAATTGCAGTTGCGAGTCGCTGTTTCAAGACAATTCTAAGTGAGTAGGACCCTTTGTGTTTGCGAAAACCCCACTTCCACCTTGCATTTTCTGGCAGTCAGGTGCTGTGCTCATTTAAAATCCAGCTTTCCCAACAAACCCCGCTCCGTTTCGTAAATTTGCTCAGATTAGTTATCTCAAAAATATTTCTTTGAAATTTTTAAAGTCAATTTTGTTAAATTGCAAAATTTTTATTGTTGTACTGTAACTGTCTGTATAGGTTTTCTTGTCATTCAAATCCAAAATGGTGGAAATACAGCATTGGTGACAGACAGCAGCGTTTTCTTCAATTGTTTACATTCAGTGGAATCCATATTGCCTTTTTCGTGTTGCACTATTCACTTTTCATTGCCGCCAGTGACAATTGCCTCAGAGATAGACACTCCGTGTGAGCAGTACAGTAGTGTATCTAAAACGATGACCAGTGGTTCTATAGCGAAATATTTGGTTGCAAACATGGCACAAGACGAGCGAGTGGATAATTCTCCAAATGAACTTTCCGAAACAGACGCGGGTACATACCTGCTCTGCTCGCGTATAATTTCTAATCGCCCGGAGTCCCGGCTAGGCGTGTTAAATATTGAGGACGAGGAGCATGAGCTAAGATTTGGATAAACATCGCAGATGAATCAATTGGAGAAACTTGACATGTATCTCGAAATGTGGCAGAGGGATAAACGCGAACGGGAATGGAAAAACAAAGAGATACACGCAAATGGGAAGAGGAAAAACAGAGAGGAAAATGCGAACGTGATGAGAATGAAAGGCAATGCGAAGAGGAGGAGGAGGAGTGGGACGAGAAACAAGCCTTGTTATCCTCTAATTTAAAATCGGACATGGAAACTAAATTTGATTAATATGGTTCTGTGGCAATTAACTTGAAGACAGATTTAAGAACTGACTTTAAGGCAGACTTAAAAGCAGAAATAAGTTCGGCAAAGGCAGATGTACAAACTAAACTTGACTCAATAAATAATAATTTGATGTCTGAATTAAAAGTGGATATTGGTAAACTCAGATCACAAATGGTTACAGTAATGGCAGAAATCGACTCAGTAATGGATAATATGAAAACCAAGTTTGGTACAGTGGCAAGCAAGACAGATTCGGTGAAGGATGAACTAAAAGAAGGTCACAAACGTGAAGTAGATGCTTCTTGATGCAATAATATACCCACAGCCGTATGTATTGTAGAAATTTATTTTATTTTATGAACTTCTATGTGCTACCAGTTTCGGCATTACATTGAGGCCATCTTCAGGCCCCACACGTCATAGTCGTAAAATCACTATACACAGAAGGAGCCACATAACAGGATCCGTGAATCAAATCGTCCTGCAACAGCTCTTGGTGGCCAGGCGACACAGATTCCGTCGTCCCACGATCCATAATGGATCAATGAAGATGAAGTAGATGTGGTCAAAACCGACTTATGCGCGCAAATGGACAGTAACATTTCCACAGTAGCAGAGCAAATTGTGAGGTTGGAAAATGGCATGAAATCAATGGCCGACCAACTTCAGCTTCAAGTAACCGCTTGCCAGTCTGAGGCGGCGAAGACGCTAAAAAAGTATGAAGAAGTGTCTGGAAAGGTCAATAAACTTGAAGACAATATCAAGAAAATAGGCGATAAAATGACAAAATTGTCAGATGACATGGCTAAGTTGAATATAGAAAGTAAAATAAAGCATGGCTTAGACACATACACCACAGAACTGAATAAGAGCTATGAAGTTTGGGTGGAGGCCAAAGAAAAAGAAATTTCCGACAAGGTAATGAACGAGCTCAAAGACGTTGTAAAATCAGGCACATTAGAAGTCTTAGCTGCTCCCGCAACTTCAGGAGAGACAGTCTGTAGCGAGTTCGGGCAGACTCGACGTGTCTTCATGAAAGATTTACCAGAGTGGAAACGCAAACCTGACGGTCAAATTGAGACAATGCAACACCGCTTCTCCAAAACAATGACGTGCAGGGTGAATCCCAAAGCGAATTACCCACCATAAATAACTCACCGGTATATTTCCACCGCCAACAACAAGCTTGCGCAAGTTCAATACCGAAGCAGGACTACCAACTTTTACAACTCGAACAAATCGCTCAAGTATCGCTTGCGAATCTATTGAAAGAAGAGAGCGTATTGAAACTTAGAGTCTTTGAAATATTCATACCAGAGAAGAGAAACATTCACCCTGTCGTATTTTTAAAAGGATTTTCTGGCGTATTCCCAGAAAGTTGGTCAGACCGCCAACGCATACAATTCGCTATCGGATTCATTCATGAGAAAACGCCTTATGGGGAACAGATATGCTCGATAGATGTCATACCTATGCCGAATTCGAGCACTAAATTTTGCATAAGTTTTGGAGCACAGGAGTACAGCAGAGACTTCGGAAAGAAGCGTATAATTCCGAACCTTTTCATACCAAATTTGAGAGTCTAAGGACGTATTTAGAGAAATACTTGAGGAAGATTCGCAATTGGGATACACAAGTCACCACTAAAGATGTAATAATGACTCTTAAATCGGAATTGCCTATATCGATAAGGGAAAAATGGGTAAACGTTCCGGATGACGACCTGGAGATGTTCTTATCCATGTTGGACAGTTTATACCTCATCCATGAAGACGCGCATGTGCAGAACAACCACAATTACGGATATCAAACGCCAGGCGCACCGGCCGCCGACACCCAAGGCAGCGCTAGCGGGAACAGTCAGGTTAGCCAAGTGTCGGAAAGAATAATGGTAACTATAGGAATGGAAACCAGCGGATCAGACAATAATTACAGACACAGCCCTGTTTATAATGACAATCAGAAAAACTATGGTAATGGCTACAGACGAAATAGATACGGCAACGGTTACCAACGTAACAACTACGGTGGGAACCAATACGCCGAACAAAACGATGGATGCTACCAAAATGGGTCGCGAAATCATAACAATTTTGAGCAGCAGATCCAAGTCATTCAATACCAACAAAATGCGCCACCACAACAAGCAACGAATGCAAATAATCAGCAGCAGTTAAAACAAAATCAGAAGCCGCATGGAACATACAATCCGCCCATATTCTACGCCCAAGTCAGAACGCAGCCGAACTTTAATTTTACCAACCTACCGGAATTCTTACCAATGGGAACATGGTATCCAAGCCCTACCATGACGATAACTGAAGACAATAGCACGAGGGCTAAATCAAACAGTAGTAGCTCAGCTCAAGTGAAAGCGGAAAACTAGAAGCAGCTAGTCCAAGCCTCATGGGTTGGCTGCGGGTGTGCAGGGGGCGACTTCATGTTGGAGTCAATAAATCTCATACGCTGTGATCAGAACTGAGATATACGTAAAGAATTAATTGGAGAAAAGGTGACTAAACCAACAGAAGCCTTATGGGAAGACCTAGTACCAGCTTCTGCGGAGATATATATCGCTGATTTACCCATCACTACGATTATTGATACAGGTGCGAACGTGAATTCAATGTCGTTGTGTGTTTGCAGAAAAGCATCTGCATTAATCAAAGTACCCACTTTACCTGTTCAAGGCTGGACAGTCACCGGTGCTGTCGGTTCCATGATTCAAAGAGTAAACCTTCAAACCCAAATGTTGTAGTTGTTGTTGTGGTCTTCAGTCCTGAGACTGGTTTGATGCGGCTCTCCATGATAATCTATCCTGTGCAAGTTCCTTCATCTCCCAGTACCTACTGCAACCTACATCCTTCTGAATCTGCTTAGTGTATTCATCTCTTGGCCTCCCTCTACGATTTTTACCCTCCACGGTGCCCTCCAATGCTAAATTTGTGATCCCTTGATGCCTCGGGACATGTCCTACCAACTGATCCCTTCTTCCAGTCAAGTCATGGCACAAACTCCTCTTCTCCCCAATCCTATTCAATACCTCCTCATTAGTTATGTGATCTACCCATCTAATCTTCAACATTCTTCTGTAGCACCACATTTCGAAAGCTTCTATTCTCTTCTTGTCCAAACTATTTATCGTCCATGTTTCACTTCCATACATGGATACACTCCATACAAATACTTTCAGAAACGACTTCCTGACACTTAAATCTATACTCGATGTTAACAAATTTCTCTTCCTCAGAAACGCTTTCCTTGCCATTGCCACTCTACATTTTATATCCTCTCTACTTCGACCATCATCAGTTATTTTGCTCCCTAAATAGCAAAACTCCTTTACTACTTTAAGTGTCTCATTTCCTAATCTAATTCCCTCAGCATCACCCGACTTAATTCGACTACATTCCATTATCCTCGTTTTGCTGTTGTTGATGTTCATCTTATATCCTCCTTTCAAGACACTATCCATTCCGCTCAACTGCTCTTCCAAGTCCTTTGCTATCTCTGACAGAATTACAATGTCATCGGCGAACCTCAAAGTTTTTATTTCTTCTCCATGGATTTTAATGCCTACTCAGAACTTTTCTTTTGTTTCCTTTACTGCTTGCTCAATATACAGATTAAATAACATCGGGGAGAGGCTACAACCCTGTCTTACTCCCTTCCCAACCACTGCTTCCCTTTCATGCCCCTCGACTCTTATAACTGCCATCTGGTTTCTGTACAAATTGTAAATAGTCTTTCGCTCCCTGTATTTTACCCCTGCCACCTTTAGAATTTGACAGAGAGTATTCCATTCAACATTGTCAAAAGCTTTCTCTAAGTCTACATATGCTAGAAACGTAGATTTGCCTTTCCTTAGTCGTTCTTCTAAGATAAGTCGTAAGGTCAGTATTGCCTCACGTGTTCCAACATTTCTACGGAATCCACACTGATCTTCCCCAAGGTTGGCTTCTACCAGTTTTTCCATTTGTCTGTAAAGAATTCGCGTTAGTATTTTGCAGCAGTGACTTATTAAACTGATAGTTCGGTAGTTTTCACACCTGTCAACACCTGCTTTCTTTGGGATTGGAATTATTCTATTCTTCTTTAAGTCTGAGGGTATTTCGCCTGTCTCATACATCTTGCTCACCAGTTGGTAGATATTTGTTGGGACTGGCTCTCCCAAGGCCATCAGTAGTTCTAATGGAATGTTGTCTATTCCCGGGGCCTTTTTTCAGCTCAGGTCTTTCAGTGTTCTGTCAAACTCTTCACACAGTATCATATCTCCCATTTCATCTTCATCTACATCCTCTTCCATAATATTGTCCTCAAGTATATCGCCCTTGTGTAGACCCTCTATATACTCCCTCCACCTTTCTGCTTTCCCCTCTTTGCTTAGAACTGCATTTCCATCTGACCTCTTGATATTCATACAAGTGACTCTCTTTTCTCCAAAGGTCTCTTTAATTTTCGGGTAGGCTGTATCTATCTTACCCCTAGTGAGATAAGCCTCTACGTCCTTACATTTGTCCTCTAGCCATACCTGCTTAGCCGTTTTGCATTTCCTGTTGATCTCATTTTTGAGATGTTTGTATTCCTTTTTGCCTGCATCATTTACTGCATTTTTATATTTTCTCCTTTCATCAATTAAATTCAATATTTCTTCTGTTACCCAAGGATTTCTGCTAGCCCTCGTCTTTTTACCTACTTGATCCTCTGCTGCCTTCACTACTTCATCCCTCAGAGCTACCCATTCGTCTTCTACTGTATTTCTTTCCCTCAGTCCTGTCAATTGTTCCTTTATGCTGTCCCTGAAACTCTGTACAACCTCTGGTTTAGTCAGGTTATCCAAGTCCCATCTCCTTAAATTCCCACCTTTTTACAACTTCTTCAGTTTTAATCTACAGTTCATAACCAATAGATTGTGGTCAAAGTCCACATCTGCCCCTGGAAATGTCCTACAATTTAAAGCCTGGTTCCTAAATCTCTGTCTTACCATTATATAATCTATCTGATACCTTTTAGTATCTCCAGGATTCTTCCATATATACAACCTTCTTTTATGATTCTTGAACCAAGTGTTAGCTATGATTAAGTTATGCTCTGTGCAAAATTCTAACAGGCGGCTCCCTCTTTAATTTCTTAGCCCCAATCCATATTCACCTACTATGTTTCCTTCTCTCCCTTTTCCTACTGTCGAATTCCAGTCACCTATGACTATTAAATTATCGTCTCCCTTCACTACCTGAATAATTTCTTTTGTCTCATCATACATTTCTTCAATTTCTTCATCATCTGCAGAGCTAGTTGGCATATAAACTTGTGCTACTGTAGTTGGCATGCGTTTCGTGTCTATCTTAGCCACTATAATACGTTCACTATGCTGTCTGTAGTAGCTTACCCGCACTCCTATTTTTTATTCATTATTAAACCTATTCCTGCATTACCCCTATTTGATTTTGTATTTATAACCCTGTATTCACCTGACCAGAAGTCTTGTTCCTCCTACCACCGAACTTCACTAATTCCCACTATATCTAACTTTAACCTATCCCAAACCCAAATACCAGGCCAAATAGAATCAGTAACAATCGCATGTGTGTTTTTAGTTGTGAAAAGTCTATCTATTCCTTGCATACTGGATATAGAGTTTCTCTGCAAGACAAGAGCAGTAACTGATATTTATAACGGTACATGCAAGTTAACAGTCAACGAGAAAGCAATTATGGTTCAACTTTTACGTGACAAGATAAGAGAGGCAGATCGAGAACGTCATGCTTTGATGCACGGACTGTACAGGAAGGGTAAAGTACGCAACGTTCACATGTTGCATTTCAGCCAACACATTGTCGATTGAGACGAAGACGAGCAAATACCGGCTCAAGAAGAAATAATCCAGAAAACCATGGAATCACGTGAACTAACAGACGCCCAACAGCAAGACTTATTTCATCTTTTAATGAGATATTCACGCGTGTTTTCTACCAAGTCAGGGATAATAAGAGGCTTTGTGTTCTACATGAAGGTCATTCCCCATGACACATACTGCAAGACCACTTATGCGGTTCAGCAATCCAAGAGGCAGCCATCAGAGACGAAATAAGAAAAATGATCAAGTGGAATTTGTAACCCCGTTCGAGCAGATGGTCAACAACCAACACCACATGACAACCGGTTACACGCCAGCACAGCTAATGTCGAATCAAAGGGAACACAACGAGTGGATCGATCGGATACCTAAAATTCAGAGCGGTGGAGAAGAACTCGATGAAAAACTCAGACAGGCCATGATTTCACTTACCGTTCATGCGAATATCAGAAAAAGAGCACACGATAAGAAGATTGGGAAAGTGGTAGACTACAAACTTAATGAAAAAGTATTAGTGAGGACGCATTACAATCCTTCATTTAAAAAATCAAATGGCTCTAAGCACTATGGGACTTAATATCTCAGGTCATCAGTCCCCTAGACTTAGAACTACTTAAACCTAACTAACCTAAGGACATCACACACATCCTTGCCCGAGGCAGGATCAAACCTTCATTACTGTACCGTCTCAATAAAAAGTGGAGGTACTTGTACGAGGGTCTGTACATAATTCTGCACAAACCACACATTGATTGCTATCTGATAGCCAATCCTGTGTCTGGAAGAATAAAGGGTCTATACCACCGTCAGCGCATTAAGAAGTATGCTTCAAGCCGAGGAAATAATAATGACCATTGAGGAAGATTTTGCCGATCACAGCTACAAAAAGCCGCTGAAAGACAAAAAGAAGAGTGAATCTACGAGTCAAGACACTGCCGCACAGAGAGAAAAGAAAATTACTAAAGAATGTCGCCAACCAGAAGAAATTATCGGATTAGTTAGAAGTTAATTATTAAGAAGATGACGTCCTACACAGCTGATGGCCATGGATGCCGATTTATATTGAGGTTTTATTTGAATACAAAGGCAGGACGTGGCCGGTGAGCCGACTTCCGACATTCTACATGATGACTTTTGTTAGATTTAAGACGAAGATAATTTTATCCGAGGAACAGACGGCGCGTCACGATGGAGAGAGAACAATTATTCGTAACCACCGCATGTAACGACAGATATAGACCCGCGGATGACGAGAGAAACTCCAACAGCAGGTGAGATAATGAATCACGTGGACTGAGCGGTAAGAAGGAAAACAAGGCAACGCACGACGTGACCCTGACGGCAAACAGGCACGGAATTTATCAGTCATTTGTCCCTTGACACGCCCAGCTTAAATATTTACGGATTGCCGCACGAAGCGAATACTACACAGCGCAGGAAGACGGGATAATGCGACCACACCTATTCCAAATGAAAGTTTCCTCATTTAGAGATTGATCAAGCTACCAGAATATTGAAGCGTTACAAGAACTAAGACCAAAATCTTTTGCTATTTATCAAGAAGCGTGCAACCAATACAAAAGAATGATACATGAGTCTACGAATTTAAATCTGTAGTGTTCTACTATTAGAAGCCAAATGTAAATACCACCACCCACGAGGAGGCTAACGTGATATAGACACTGTAAATAAAATGAAAGTAGATAGAAAATAGTATTAGAGGTAAATGTAGAAGTAATTTATCTCATTGATACTTTTGATGCAGAAGTGTCACCGAATTTTTTTTTGTCTTCAAGATTTCAAGGATCTTTAACATTTTCTTCTCACTATGTATGTATGTATATATCTACGAATTCCTGCCTACCCTATTCCCATCCTAAGAGAGCATCACTCTATGCAAAGGGTTTTAACACTTCACGACTCCACGTATCTTCCAAATTTCTTTTAACCCTTTCAATAAGTTTCGTTCCGCGATCGCGTATTTTGTGATAGGATTTCACCGTAAATAGTCACTTATTGGTCATTTGTCTTCTTTATTACTTTATCGACTGGAACACATGCAATTGAAAATCCAAATGCCGTGACACTTCCAGTTGAATTAAGTCATTCTCTCGCTGTTGCGAGTAGACAGTTTATCTGTTGGCACACAATTCTCTCTAATACACAATCAATGAAAGTAAAAGGTTTAGAACTCATAAACAAGAAAGTAACAGAAATCTGTAAAAACCCCATTGATTTTAAAGAGTATCTTTGAGACAGAATTGAAAATTAAAATTACTCTGAAAGCGAAACCGAATGGCTATACTGACACCAAAAGAGCTGACTAGTAAAAAAACTGTACATACTAGTGATTAAGCAAACATTGTGACTAGTAGCAATTTTTCTTTGTAAATTGAACCAAACAAGAAATATGGACGTGTACACTGGTCATGTGAATAAATAAGTGACAAAATTATAAAGTTGTGTTTTCCTCGTGTGAATTGGAAGTGACTAAGTTCAAGTGTATAATCACCGATTAACACAAAACATTACAAGACACCTTAGGCAGTGAGAATTATAACCAGTGCTACGATTTTCACTCCAGTGTGCATGCTGAAAATTTTAAATGTACTTACCTGCAGGCGAGTCTTGCAGCTTGTAGACGATGAACCACAGCAACGATCCAAGGACCGCAAAGTGAAGTTCGCCCTGTAGTGAGCTTCGCAGATGCGTCGAATACACTCATGATGCAGTCAAGTTATGAGTTATCAACGATAAGACAATGCTTCGAAGGCAGCTTAGCTAACCCGCGGATACGGGCGACAACTGCCAAGCCTGTACTGCACATGAACGACTAGGCAAGTTACTGCAACAGTGACATGCGTCGCCTCTGACAATGCTAGCTGATTGACTTAAAAGCCGCGAGCCCAGCAGTAGTTCAAAATATGTACATGGACATTTCCCTGCATATAGAGACCTGTATAACAATAAATGCATCCAAACTCTGGACTTATGTCAAGTACTGAGTGTACACTAAACACGAACAGTGGTATAGTCATTTCGGAGCGAAAATAAGATATTACTGAACAATGTATAAATAAAGTGAGCGAGTACTCACACTAGCTTTGTAAACCTGATGTTCACATTCTTATCCCTTACCCTATTAGTGATGTAAGCTTAGTGTTAAGCAGAACCTAACTCAGGTTTTCTTTGTTGTTTCATGATAAAAAAATGCACCAAAACGAACACACATCATGGACATTTATCTACATGGACGAACATTTAACATAATGAGGATCCAGTTTCGCAACGTCCTTCTCTTGCCCACCTAACCATGCCGAGATGCAGTGATTCAAGACCACAAACTACCATCGACAACCCACAGTGAAGAATGTGAAAGTGTTTTTTGTTTGTGTGCAACATGAAAGTTTATTACTGTAAATTTAAGCAATAAGCAAATACTGTGCAATTCACACATAAAAAAATCTATAACAGAGACTAAATCCCTGAATTAACTAAAACATCGTACAAATGTACAGACAATGGTTAGTGTATAAGTCATCTACCAAAGATTTTCATATTAGATTATAAGTTTCTCTCTTTTAACCAGGACTGAGTTTATTAAAGTTAAGAATATTGAAGCTAGATCAATGTGTTGTACAATTATTTTTCAATGAATGAAGGTAGCCGCCTGTCCATTGACAGACGAACACAAATGACTGTGGTACCAGCCACAATGAACTGAAGCATAATAGTCTTGGACTTTAAGTTCAATGCATAAACACTTCTATGCACCTATTTGATAAATATTATGTATATTATGATGTATATGTTATATTAATTAATTTAAGAGTGTGATTTTGACAATTTACATGAATGCATGTCCTGTGTGCAACTACAGCTTCACTGGAATTACGTGCGAATCACGAGAATCCAGTAGGAGTTCTCGTTCTCTACATGGGAGGCGATGAGCCACATCTCGTCACATAAAACACTGGTTTGAGTAATGAAAGAGGCGAAGAGCCATCTATTGCCAATGTATAATATATACGTCCAAGAATTTCTTATCAAACTTCGCACAAAACCTTGCTGTTCCACAATGGTATGCAGCACTTTCTAAACTGGAAACGGAGCCATGCAAGTTTATGTTGCTTTCCCTTCTCAAGTCTGATGCTTAATAATAATAATAATAATATTTTCTTACATCAGAACTGTATCATTGTTCTTAACAACAAAGGCACTGCAATATTGTGTTAGTTTATTGAGATTTATTGGATTCATATTCAGACAAGGGTATACTAAGGAACAACTTTTATTACATCTTAATACAAAGCAAAGTGTATTGAATGGTGGCCATACAATAAGTAAAGGAACTGAGGCTGTGCCCAAGGAACATCAAAATAAATGTAACTGTGACATCATGACTATCTTAAGTGGGGAGATTTTAAAACTGAAAAGAACGTTTTCACTCCCACTGTTTGGCCATCTTAAAATCTACTTCTGACAATGTTAGAGCTTGTGCGCAACAGCACAAACCTATCTTTGCTCAATGGTTTTGTGAAAATGTCCACATACAGTTTTTCCTTTGGAATATACTCGATACTGATCTCTTTGTCTGCATACTTTTCTCTTGGGAGATGATATCTGATATCAATGTGTTTCGATATTTTATGCAATTCGGGTTTTTTTTACACTCCTTATCACACTAAAACTATCCGTTTAGTGTTTTGTTGCTTCCTAGATTTGATTTCCAAAATCACTTAGCATATTTCACAGCCATATAATGTCTTTGCAGTCGTGCTGGTTGTCATATATTCTACTTTTGTGGTGCTCAGGGTCATCATGCTCTGATGCTTAGAGGACATAGCTATCGGTCTATTTGATAAAAGAAAAAAACTTAAAAGTCGTCCTTTTTCCAATATTTTCTGCGTAATTTTAGTCGCTGGACCCGAAAAGGCGATTCTCGTCTTCTCTATTTGTGTACAATATCTTGCGGCTTCCACATACTTGAAAATGCGTAAGACAGCATGGCAGTGACTTTGTCATAATTGTCCCAGTATTTGCTCACTGCATGCGATATATTAAAATGAAACTGACTCAAGTTCATTCGCTGAGTACAATTTCACAATTGGATCCGCTAGAAAGAATACAAGATTAGAATTTTCCAAGTCAATACGTTTCAGGATTCGCGTTGTTTACGCCGTTTTTTCTCTATTTCGTTCAGTTTCCACACCGCAAAAACTTTCCCTTTTGAAACGGTTATTACAAACATTTTCGCCATTTCTCGTGGAATGACCTCAAGGGATTCTTTCAACAGCTCATCATCTACGAACAAAGCCAATAAGACCAGGTTATTGCCAACTTTCGCAACGCATTTGCATTTATCTGTGTCGCTCTTTTTGAAATCGAACTTCTTTAAGAATTTGCAAAACATTCGATTCCAGCAGTGGGAAGCCTGCTTTAAACCATGCATTGACTTTTTAATCTTACGTACATATTAGTTCCCATCCAGCATCACACATTGTGGTACTGACAGATAAATTTCCTACTTTAGTTTTCCATGTAAAAACGTAGATTTTTTGCATCGGACTGCAACATTTCAAAATATTTTACGGCCAAAATTGTGAGCAAAGTGTGCAGCGAGTCTTATATCGCTACTGGCGAGAATGTTTCGTTGCAGACCAGTCCAGAGTGTTGAATAAAGTCTTGACTGTCAACTCCAGCTTTAAATCGGGGTTCATTTACGATTTACGATACTTGGATTTTGAAATCCCACTTTGAATCTGTCATCATTTGGGTCTCTTTCGGCACGATGACCGGAGTTTCATTCGTTTGATGCACTTTGAGTTCCTATTCAATTGCCCATTTCCATTTTTCATCGTCTGGACTCAAGATTGCCTCTTTAAAAGTGTTTTGTTTCAAGACTATCTTCATAGTTCGTAATATCTATGACTGGTGGGAGAATCTAGCTCCTGTCAAGCAATCTTAAAACTGCTGCGTATCTTTGAGTGGTTGTCCGGGGTCTCGATCCCTCCACTCTTTGTACTGTTCTCTCATCTTCAGCTGGTGGCCTAAAATTGTGTTCTTCATATTAGCCTTCAGATCTTTGGTATTAGAGTTCAAAATGGGAAACAGATGACGTAAATCGACAGAATCCTGCTGTGAAATGGGTTTATGGTTGATCTGGATTCCCGCAGTGAAATTCACGTCGTGGTATTAGAGATTTCCTTGTTTTCTGGATCAAAAAGTCGGTAATAGTAAGACTCTCCTTGAGACCTGACAATGATCATTTTCTTGGATTTCAAATTTAGCTTCTTGTGCAACAGTTTAGGAATATAGACGAATGCTTCCTCTCTGAAAACCCTCATGTGTTGGACTTGGAGTTTTCTGCCTGACCATAATTTGTATGGTGTCACATTTCTTCCCTTTTTGTTTAATTCCGATTCGATGTATAAACAGCATTGATAACTGCCTCCGTCCACAGAATTTTCAGAACAGTCACACTAATGAGCGTGAACCTCGCGTTCTGCCTCCTTGTTTTGTTGCAAAGTATACGGTGGTGTGTCTCAGGTGCTACCCCGTGTTAGCTGTTATAGCTGTTTGTGTTCTTGTTCAAATAGTTCGTCCCTCCGTCGATCCTCAGGGTCATCATAGTTATGGACAGCCGGTTCAATATCATCTTCTAATTCCTTGAAAGGATCATAAACGATCAGATTTATTCCTCAAGAAATATGCATGATGAAAATTAGATCTGTCGTCCATGAACGTTACAAAATACTTTACACCACAGAGTGTTTCGACCTGCATTGTCTGCATGCTTAGCTACGTATAAAATCACCAATTTCCGAGTTTCATGCTTCGATTTTCTTGTTAAAATGTAAATAGTGAGACTTTCCATTTTGACACAGTTCACAAAAGAATGACGCATCAGACTTGCTTTTTGCTTTGATAAGACCTGTTCTGATCAAATTCGCTATTAGTTTGATGTTTACATGACCAAGTATTGGATGTTTGACACAAAAAGACATCCTGCAAATTTCGTTTCCCTGTTTTATTCTTTGGGCAATGACACATCCATCGCAATAAACATTCACTAATTTATCTAAATGCTCACCTCAGAACCTTTCGTCGTACAAATACCGACAGAAAAAAATTCTTCCTTATTTTTAGGGTGTACAGTACGTCATCAATTCGTCCATCTCCCCAATGCCCATTGATGCTTTTTTCTATTTTAACTGATTCAGTTCTCTTCGCTTCGCAGTCACCATTATCTCCAAGTGAAATTTCAATGGTTTGACATTCACGAACTTCACTGAACCATTTCCGCCGAGAAGTTATGTAAGACGATGCCCACTGTCAAAAATGCAGGTATCACTTATGTCAGCATTCAGCTTAGTCTTACAAATCACTTTATAGCATCGAACTTTCTTGTGCGACCCTCTATTTTGCTAGCTATGTTTCTTCTTCTTAGAACGGCAATTTCTCGACAGATAGCTTTCTTTCTAGAGCTCCAGCAAGCATATTTTCCTCTTGAATTCGCGTGAGAGAAAGTCGCTGTCAGGACGTTGGACGCCTCCTCCATATCTTCAATCGTTTTTCTTTGGAGGTAAGCTTCTTTGGGCCCCAGAACACTAATCCCCAGGAACCCTGTCATCGCCCGTGACTACTGCATGGACTTCCGGAAGGCTACTGAGTGTCTTGGCCATGATCTCCACGTCCAGGTCCAACACGGTTTTTCACCCACGTTCTTGACTTGACTCGCAATGTTCATGATTTTCGCAATACGTCACGGCACTGGATCACTTGGTTTCGTTTGGTATCTGTGGCAGTTTTTCATGAGAGAAAGTTTGTTTGCTTCGGATGTTTGTTCGTGAATCGTGAATAATACACAATTTCTCCCTCATTTCACGAGCAGTAGTGCACATTTTCAAAAATTCGAGCTGCGAGTGGTCGATCACGGTCGAAATGCAACATGTGGCACGAACATGGTCTTATTTCCTCTTTAGCTGTCCACCACATCTCGAATGTTGCAGGTATTAAACAAGGTTCGAATCTGAAATTTCCACAGCTGGAAATTCGATCCGTCCAGTTTTACAATGCTTCTTGTGATTCCTTCACACTAAATGGCAAAAAAATGACTCGCGAGACGTCTCGATTCGCGTATCAAACAAGAGACATAAAAACTTCTGTGGTGAAATTCTTCGACTAATTTGGGCCCACACCGTATTAAGGTTTATGGAAGCCAAATTCACATACAGGAATATAAGGAAACAACTTTTATTACTTCGTAATACAAAGCAAAGTGGATGGAGTGGCAGACACACAACAAATGAACCAACATTCCCAAGGCACATCAAAAGAAGTGCGACTGTAGCACCATCAGTATCTTAGGCATGGAGATTTTTTAACGCGAAAATAACATTTCAGTTTCGACATAGTTTCTTGAGCAGATAATCAGTATGTTCATTCCCTCGCAATTTATTATCCATTTTTATTCCTAGAAATATTATATATGAAAATTTTCTTTTTGAACTTTGAAAGCAATTTCAAGAGCTTGTACCTTCTTACTTACTGTCTAAACATGCATTAAATTGTTTTGAAAGGTTTAATAGTAGCCTATTTGCTGCAAACTATTTTTAGACATGTTTTGTTATTCCTTCAATAGGAATCTGCATTGAGGCTGCCACGCCCTTGTATCATCTATAAATATAACTATATTTGCATTACATTATTATTTACTGGTGCCAGTAGGTGATAAATATACACTAAGAAGATAAGAAGTCTAAGAATCGAACCATGAGGAACACATTACTTAATAGTTCTCCACTCTGATTTTACTGTTTCCCCTACACCTGTTGGGGCTACTCTTTGTTTCCTGGTATGTAAGTAGGGTTCTAGGCAAGCTAATATTTGTTCTTTGTTGCCATAGTGTGGAAGGTTTATTATTATTACTACTATTATTATACATTTTTTCTCTTAAGACAGTGATTGAACTTGAATGTTACATGATTATTTAGTTTTTCCCCCTTTTTTAATGATTTCTTCTTCTTTTTTCTTCTCAAAACCGCTTAATTCTTTGACTGTGTTCGTGTTTCCTTTGTTGTGACCATATTTTCCCTGGTCTCTTCCTTTGTTTTACTTCAAATTTCGTGTTCATAATTTCGTTTCTTAATTTGCCCCTTTTCTCTATCATTTCTTTATTGATTCCTCCATGTCTTAGGTCTTCTTCTATTTCATGAAACCAGCGTGTTTTTTTTGATTGAGCTGTTAACTTACATCAAAAATCATCTTTAAGAGTCCGGTGTTCTTCATTCTGTATATGTTAATCGGCGTTTCCTGATTATGTCTGTGAGTCTGTCTGTATGTTCGTACAGTTCTTAGGTTGGCCTCTTCATTCACATACTATCTCTATGTATTGCTCCAAAAATTTTTCGAATGATTTTAGGTTCTTTTCTTTTCTGTCTCTGTGATGCCCAATGTGGAATTTTTTATAGTAATATGTTATGTTTTACTCAGTCAAAAGCTGTAGCGAGCTCAAGGAATACTCTTACAGGTTACATTCTACAGTTCAGTTCATCTAGAATATCTTTTGCAACACTGAATATTGCACCCTCTGTCGTGAGCCCTCTGCGAAAGCCAAATTGGGAGAGTCATTTTTGAGTTATGTGTTTGTACTATCTATTGCACAATGCCCTTTCGAATATTTTTAAAACAACTGGCAGCAGGGAGATAGCCCAATAGTTAGTTTAATGGATTATTTTGCACGATAAATCATAATGATATGAAACGAGGATTTTACAGTCACATCAGAAATTAATTTTCAAATGTGGCTACATGCTGAACATTTGTAAGACTTTTGTAAATACAGATGAGAGTTGGTGATTCCTGCCCTCCACTTTGTACACATTACAATAATAGAAATTCAACTAAGGAATAGAAGGAGTTGTCAAGAGGAAACTTTTCCTGTTAGTTTTCAAATTTTAGTCTGTTCTATGTCAGACTTTTTATATCACTGGATAAATGATCAATGATTTTAATTGGTGCATTGTGCACCTGCACGCCTTTTGTACTACAGGGAACGTTAAAATAGAGTAATGAATGTTGTTTTACATGTTACATAGATGCAAAGAGACAAAGAATACGTAAGTAGCACAATATGCTGATGATTAAGTCACTACATTATTTTTGTGCCCTGGTAGATACTCCGTCGCACCCGGAAGAATCATTGCTGTTATCGATAGGTGTCGATGTTACCGCAAAGGCGCAAATCAAAGTTTACCGCGAATGTTATGAAAGAAAATGAGTGTGTGTTGTTATGATGTGTTTCGTGTTACGTCTTAGTGGAATTTACTGATCACTAGTGAAAGCCGCGCAAAGGAGAGTTAGTAGTGCTGTGTTTTCTTTTTTTTTAAATGAGAGAAAAAACAGTTTCCTATAGTTTTCTGTCTACCAGTTTACTATCACCCGATACTGTCATTGTAAAGGAGAAGCACCATGATTGCTGTTAGGGATGGTTATAAGTTCATCGGCACTCCACATGGGATATTATTGAGGCGTCTACGCGCACCATTAGAAGATTTTAAAGCAGCGAAGCATGTCTACAGCCAGTTGTGCCCCTGGAACAACGTGCGAAGTTTTGTGGACCATTTGCTGAAAAATATCTGTTATAATAGAGGTAATAGATTAAATGTTAAATAACGGTTTTCACGAGTGTGGAGTTCCTTGTGATGGTCTGAACAGTATCTTGAACATGAAGTTCTTATTTTTCGTAGCCACATTGCGAATACGAAGTTTCTTTAAGGACACTGTCGGTACGAACTGGGACTTGAAAATCCTTCATTACCGGTACCATAATACTAGTACATACTTTTGCCCCACGCCACAGCAAAATATTGCAGATACCCAGCCCATTTGTCAATTGAACATTTTGGTAGCTACAGTGGTATCTTGCAGCAGACTGAAATACAGGAACCTATGAATGAATGAAGGGATCAGAGTGAGGAGAAGTGTGTGTTTAGCTATTCTAGTTGTTTCCAACAGAGCATGTTCAAAGAATTTAGAATGTTTGGAATGTTTATGATCAACCGTTCAGTATAGACCCTATTTTGATACAGTTGGCACTTGTCAACATGTAAAATACAGTTAACAGTATAACTCCTGGTGTAAGTAAAAATGATATACTAAAAAAATAGTTCACTTTTAATTGTAACGTATTTAGATCCCCACTGGGAAATTTCGAATGAGTGATCTGGATACCTTACTGTACCATCTGTTAGACAGCAGCAAGTCATTAATAATCAGTGGTGGCTTCAGTGTAGATTTTCTAAAATATTCTGATAGGGGTAATTATCTGGAAATCTTATTTGGATCCTACAATTTGATCTTAGTAATTAACTTTCCAGTATGGGTGGATAAAGACGATAGGCCCCAGGTAATTTATATTTTCTTAGAAGAAGCTCAAAGCAAAAAAATAACTACCCTGTAACAAATACTCTCTCTAATCATCATGCACCGGTCGTTTGGATAAGTAACATCGTGTCTTAACAGTACGGATACTACTCCTTGGAAATCAGAATATTTAATGTGTCCGGGACAAATGGTTTTTAAGAATGATTTACAAGAAATGACATGGCATGAAATTTATAATGAACCAAATGTTAACTTCAAATTTAATCTGTTGTTGTTGTAGTCTTCAGTCCTGAGACTGGTTTGATGCAGCTCTCCATGCTACTCTATCCTGTGCAAGCTTCTTCATCTCCCAGTACCTACTGCAACCTACATCCTTCTGAATCTGCTTAGTGTATTCATCTCTTGGTCTCCCCCTATGATTTTTACCCTCCACGCTGCCCTCCAATACTAAATTTGTGATCCCTTGATGCCTCAGAACATGTCCTACCAACCGATCCCTTCTTCTGGTCAAGTTGTGCCACAAACTTCTCTTCTCCCCAATCCTATTCAATACTTCCTCATTAGTTATGTGATCTACCCATCTAATCTTCAGCATTCTTCTGTAGCACCACATTTCAAAAGCTTCTATTCTCTTCTTGTCCAAACTATTTACCGTCCATGTTTCACTTCCATACATGGCTACACTCCATACAAATACTTTCAGAAATAACTTCCTGACACTTAAATCTATACTCGATGTTAACAAATTTCTCTTCTTCAGAAACGCTTTCCTTGCCATTGCCAGTCTACATTTTATATCCTCTCTACTTCGTCCATCATCATTTATTTTGCTCCCCAAATAGCAAAAGTCCTTTACTACTTTAAGTGTCTCATTTCCTAATCTAATACCCTCAGCATCACCCGACTTAATTCGACTACATTCCATTATCCTCGTTTTGCTTTTGTTGATGTTCATCTTATATCCTCCCTTCAAGACACCATCCATTCCGTTCAACTGCTCTTCCAAGTCCTTTGCTGTCTCTGACAGAATTACAATGTCATCGGCGAACCTCAACGTTTTTATTTCTTCTCCATGGATTTTAATACCTACTCCAAATTTTTCTTTTGTTTCCTTTACTGCTTGCTCAATATAGAGATTGAATAACATCGGGGAGAGGCTACAACCCTGTCTTACTCCCTTCCCAACCACTGCTTCCCTTTCATGTCCCTTAACTCTTATAACTGCCATCTGGTTTCTGTACAAGTTGTAAATAGCCTTTCGCTCCCTGTATTTTACCCCTGCCACCTTTAGAATTTGAAAGAGAGTATTCCAGTCAACATTGTCAAAAGCTTTCTGTAAGTCTACAAATGCTAGAAACGTAGGTTTGCCTTTCCTTAATCTTTCTTCTAAGATAAGTCGTAAGGTCAGTATTGCCTCACGTGTTCCAGTGTTTCTACGGAATCCAAACTGATCTTCCCCGAGGTCGGCTACTACTAGTTTTTCTGTAAAGAATTCGTGTTAGTACTTTGCAGCTGTGGCTTATTAAACTGATTGTTCGGTAATTTTCACATCTGTCAACACCTGCTTTCTTTGGGATTGGAATTATTATATTCTTCTTTAAGTCTGATGGTATTTCGCCAGTTTCATACATCTTGCTCACCAGATGGTAGAGTTTTGTCAGGACTGGCTCTGCTAAGGCTGTCAGTAGTTCCAATGGAATGTTGTCTATTCCGGGGGCCTTGTTTCGACTCAGGTCCTTCAGTGCTCTGTCAAACTCTTCACGCAGTATCGTATCTCCCATTTCATCTTCATCTACATCCTCTTCCATTTCCATAATATTGTCCTCAAGGGCGTCGCCCTTGTATAGACCCTCTATATACTCCTTCCACCTTTCTGCTTTCCGTTCTTTGCTTAGAACTGGGTTTCCATCAAAGCTCTTGATATTCATGCAAGTAGTTCTCCTTTCTCCAAAGGTCTCTTTAATTTTCCTGTAGGCAGTATCTATCTTACCCCTAGTGAGATAAGCCTCTACATTCTTACATTTGTCCTCTAGCCATCCCTGCTTAGCCATTTTGCACTTCCTGTCGATCTCATTTTTGAGACGTTTGTATTCCTTTTTGCCTGCTTCATTTACTGCATTTTTATATTTTCTCCTTTCATCAATTAAATTCAATATTTCTTCTGTTACCCAAGGATTTCTACTAACCCTCTTCTTTTTACCTACTTGATCGTCTGCTGCTTTCACTACTTCATCCCTCAGAGCTACCCATTCTTCTTCTACTGTATTTCTTTCCCCCATTCCTTTCAGTTGTTCCCTTATGCTCTCCCTGAATCTCTGTACAACCTCTGGTTCTTTCAGTTTATCCAGGTCCCATCTCCTTAAATTCCCACCTTTTTGCAGTTTCTTCAGTTTTAATCTACAGGTCATAACCAATAAATTGTGGTCAGAGTCCACATCTGCCCCTGGAAATGTCTTACAATTTAAAACCTGGTTCCTAAATCTCTGCTTACCATTATATAATCTATCTGATACCTTTTAGTATCTCCAGGGTTCTTCCACGTATACAACCTTCTATCATGATTCTTAAACAAAGTGTTGGCTATGATTAAGTTGTGCTCTGTGCAAAATTCTACAAGGCGGCTTCCTCTTTCATTTCTTAGCGCCAATCCATATTCACCTATTACGTTTCCTTCTCTCCCTTTTCCTACACTCGAATTCCAGTCACCCATGACTATTAAATTTTCGTCTCCCTTCACTATCTGAATAATTTCTTTTATTTCATCATACATTTCTTCAATTTCTTCGTCATCTGCAGAGCTAGTTGGCATATAAACTTGTACTACTGTAGTAGGTGTGGGCTTCGTATCTATCTTGGCGACAATAATGCGTTCACTATGCTGTTTGTAGTAGCTTACCCGCATTCCTATTTTCCTATTCATTATTAAACCTACTCCTGCATTACCCCTATTTGACTTTGTGTTTATAACCCTGTAGTCACCTGACCAGAAGTCTTGTTCCTCCTGCCACCGAACTTCACTAATTCCCACAATATCTAACTTTAACCTATCCATTTCCCTTTTTAAATTTTCTAACCTACCTGCCCGATTAAGGGATCTGACATTCCACGCTCCGATCCGTAGAACGCCAGTTTTCTTTCTCCTGATAACGACATCCTCTTGAGTAGTCCCCGCCCGGAGATCTGAATGGGGGACTATTTTACCTCCGGAATATTTTACCCAAGAGGACGCCATCATCTTTTAATCATACAGTAAAGCTGCATGCCCTCGGGAAAAATTACGGCCGTAGTTTCCCTTTGCTTTCAGCCGTTCGCAGTACCCGCACAGCAAGGCCGTTTTGGTTATTGTTACATGGCCAGATCAGTCAATCATCCAGACTGTTGCCCTTGCAACTACTGAAAAGGCTGCTGCCCCTCTTCAGGAACCACACGTTTGTCT
Organism: Schistocerca piceifrons; assembly: GCF_021461385.2. NCBI lineage: Eukaryota > Metazoa > Arthropoda > Insecta > Orthoptera > Acrididae > Schistocerca > Schistocerca piceifrons. The sequence goes on from NC_060144.1 coordinate 511,440,726, forward strand.
GGCCTCTCAACAGATACCCCTCCGTTGTGGTTGTACCTACGGTACGGGTATCTGTATCGTTGAGGCACGCAAGCCTCCCCACCAATGACAAGGTCCATGGTTCATGGGGGGGGGGGGGGGGATTTAATCTATTTCATGATATTTTACTTTCCGTGTCCAGGCAAGAACATTTAAATACTCTTCCTCGAAAGCACAGCAGGTTTAATAGCCCTGTCATTGGATGAAATTATATCTTCCACTGTACAGTCAAACTCTCTCTTTGGGCACATGAGCAGATGTTCAGTCGTCTGTGTTTCTTCACATTCACACTGCTCTATCTTCAGAGTAGCTCCACTTACCCATGTTTATATTGCGTTTTGAGACTCTTCTTCTTAATCCATTCAGTGCTCTTCGTGTACTGTATTGTAGTTGCTGCCCTTGTTTGATTTTCTCTTTGTGGTGCAGGTTTGCATTCTGTTGAGAGTCCAGACTTAAAGAAAGGTGGTGGCTCTCAGGTTGGCTTTCTTGCGGTACTGTCTGTTAGCTATAGCTCTTCCTTGATTTAAGACAAATTGGGACTGTTTGGTGGTTATACTTCAAGTGCCCTGGGTCAGTTTGCTGCTTTTTCCTCTCTGTTTCACTGGTTACTTTGCGTCTGATATTTGGCGGTGCCATGGCCACAAGAAACCAGATGGTAGTTGAGGAACATGAAAGAGAAACAATGGTTGAAAAGGAAGTGAGACAGGGCTATAGCCAATCCCTGATATTATTCAATTTGTATATTGAGCAAGCTGTAAAGGAAACTAAAGAAAAATTTGGAGTAGGAATCAAAGTCCAGGGGGAAGAAATAAAAGCTTTGAGACTTGCCGATAACATTGCAGTTCTGTCAGAGACAGCAAAGGACTTGCAAGAGCAGTTGAACAGAATGGACAGTGTCTTGAAAAGAAGATATAAGATGAAAAAACAACAAAATCAAAACAAGGATAATGGAAAGTAGTTGAACTAACTCAGTTGATGCTGAGGAAATTAGATTAGGAAATACTAAAGTAGTAGATGAGCTTTTTGGGCAGCTAAATAACTGCTGATGAGGATAGGGAGGACATAAAATGTAGATTGGCCATGGCAAGGAAGGTGTTTCTGAAGAAGAGAAATTTGTTAAAATCGAGTAGCCTATAGATTAAAGTGCCAGGAAGCCTTTTCTGGAAGTATTTATATGGAGTGTAGCCATTTATGGAAGTGAAACATGGATGATAAAGTTTATACAAGAAGAAAATAAACGCTTTTGAAATGTGGTGCTACAGAAGAATGCTGAAGATTAGATGGGAGCTAGTGAATAGAATTGGGGAGAAGAGGAATCTGTGGCACAACTTGACTAGAAGAAGGAATCGGTTGGTAGGACATGTTCTGAGTCGTCAAGGGATCACGAATTTAGTATTGGAGGGAAGCGTGGAGGGTAAAAATAGTAGAGGGCGACCAGGAGATGAATACACTAACAAGATGCAGAAGGATGTAGGTTGCAGTTGTTCTCTGAGATGAAGAGGCTTGCACAGGATAGAGTAGCATGGAGAGCTGCATCAAATCAGTCTTTGAACTGAAGACAACAACAACAGAGGCCACAGGTGGGTAAATTGTGTAGAGGGGTGTAGGCCTCGGGCATCCAGTGACAATCCTTGATAGTCTCATTTAAAGTGATGCTTGCTTGTTTGGAGTGGCTGGATGCCTCCAATACTGGTCCCACATATTCTCCAGCTGCAAAACAGAGTCTCATTGCTGATGATTGAAGAACTGTGGGTTGTGCTCCCCATGTTGAACGAGTCACTTTATGTATAATGTGTCGTGCACATAATTTTCCTTTTAGATCATTGCAGTGTTTTTTAGATGACATTGTACGGTCTGGTGTGACTCCCAAGTATTTTGGTTTGGTGTGGTGGTGTAATCTAAACCCTTTCCATTCTATTTCCTTGGCATTTACCTGTTATGCAGGCCGAAAGCGCATACTTCCATATTTTCCAGATTAAATCGCAGGTGATTTTATTCATAGTAGTCCTCCAGGGTATGTAGCGTGTGTCAGTTTTCTTTTAATCTCTTCAAATGTTCTTCCTTGGACAGTAATATCAGAGTCATCTGTGCATATATGAATCTCTTTATAGGCCTATCTGTCTGGTGTGGCAGGTCATTTGTATACATATTGTAAGAAAATGGGGGACGAATAGTCCCTTACGGTAATCTATTCTTTTGGTTTCTCCATCTACTTTCCTTCTCTTGCGGAGTTTACATAGAATCTCCAATTTTGCAACATGGCTCTTCACATGTAAGTCAGTCAAATGTCCTTTGTTACTTCGCAGGTTTTCGTAAGGAGGCATTGGTGGTTTACTGTATCGTATGCAGCAGGAAGATCAACAAAGAACGTGGCAGTTATCAGTTTCCTTTCAAAACTGTCTTCAATGTGTGGAGTTAGATTTAGTATTTGACTGCAACATGCTTTTCCTGTTCCAAATCCAACTTGTTTAGGGATAAGTTTCGTGTTAAGTTTGGTTGCTATTCTTTACAGAATCATTCTTTTGAATAACTTACATGTGTGGCAGGTTAAGGAAACAGGATGGAAATTTTTTGGCTCTGTCATCTCTTTGCCAGGCTCTAGAAATGCTACTAGTCATGCTTTCCTCCACAGTTTGGGAATCTGATATGTTTGCAAACATCTGTTCATCATCCTCACTAGCCATTCATTAGTTTTCACACCAAACTGCTTCATATGCTTTATTTTCTTTGAGTTCTCGCACTGCTCTTCCCAGTTCGTGAGGTGTGAATGGAGATTCTAGAAATTCACTCTCTCCTCGTATGTTTCACTTGAGATACAGTGTATCTGCGTCCTGTCTTGCCTTGTCATTCAGTAGTAGTTGTTGAGCAGTCTGTTTCAGAGTGACATTCATACTCAGTGGCAGGCTCGAAGGCTCATTGCTAGGATGTTGTATCATCTTCCATGCTCTTTGACTGTTCTGTTTTGTGCCCAGACCAGATAATAGTTTAGCTCATCTCTCCCTTCTTTATTCAGCTATGCTTTGGAGTAGTTCTTTTCCCATTTCAGTTGTATCTGGGGAAAAAGAATCTGCATTGTACTTGTTATGATAGTTGCTTAAGAGATCTTTTGAACTTGAGTCAAGGCTAGATATAAATTGGTTCCTCCTTGACATTTTCTTTACAAATTTTAAAAATTCTTAGCTGTTTGTTGGGACTGCTTTTATATTTTCAGCTTTGAGATCCAGTTCTTCTCTGTAAGCCACTTGCAGTTAAAGCATTGTTTCAAGGATATATTTTCTACCTGGATAACTCCAAAAACTATACAAAATACAGGGCAATGTTGCATTCAAGGGAAAGCTGCTTCTGCCTTTTTTGTAACATGATAAGCAGTGTTTTAGTAATGAAGATGATGATGAGATTATATCATCTCTTCTGCCATCTGCCGCTGTTTAAAGATGGTCTTAGTTTAGGATAAAAAATAATCTTCAGTCCCTCTCTTGCTGTCCAGTATTCTAGTTCTTCTCCCTTTTTTTCGTTAAATGTATCCCTGATTTACACTTAAAATCTCCCAATACAACCTTGATGTTTTTGTTATTTGGCTTGTGGAACGTAAAATCAATATTAGATGGTTTGTATCACTGATATAACAGTGCACGACTGTAGCTCAATTGATAAAATTTCATTGTTGTTTTTGTCCGTGAAACTTGTTGACTTAATCCTTATAGCTGGTCTATCAAAGAAGCGGAAGTGTCCGATTCCACCCATCTGCTTTGCCCCGTGGCGTAAGGGTGTTATGATGTGTGACGTCATTAAGGTGTGGAGTTTGAGTTTGTTGTATTTGTAGATGTCGTCTTGTTGTGTTTGATAACGCCCTCTGTTGTGTGTGTGTGTGTGTGTGTGTGTGTGTGTGTGTGAGAGAGAGAGAGAGAGAGAGCGTAGTTTTTACTGTAGGCGTTGGTGTTTTGGTAACGTCAGCTGCAGTTGACCTGTATAGGTCAAGGGAAGTGTCCGATTCCAATAGATTTTGTAATTATTTTTCTTGTCCATCATTTTGTGTGTTTTGGGATCGTGTTGTTGTTGTTGTTGTTGTTCCCTTTTTTTCCTGTTATATTTAGCTTGTCCCTTCTCTAAAACCCTCAGTTTGCCGCAGTTGTCCCATTAGTTTGATTGTATTTTAGGAGGGAGATGTTATTGTCTTATTTATACATATTTTCGTGTTTGTTGCTGTATGTATGTAGTGACATCATTGGTGCCATATTGAAGGCGCTTAGAATAGCCATTTCCGCCATGTTGATGACATCATGGGTCAAAGCAGACGGGTGAAATCGGACACTTCCATAATCCCAAGACAGCACTACCATATTGTTCTTGAGGGCATTCTGATACCATATTCATGCCTTCAGGTTTTGGTCTGTGGTCATTTACCTCACTGTGTGCTGCTTGCAATGTTAAAATGTCCCATGAATATTGTTTGCACTTGTCTCATGATAAGACTTCTTTCTCTCTTGACAGTCGTTCAATATTTCAGGAAGTTGTCACAATTTTTGTTCTTCAGGTGGTCCAGTTTTGTGTGCTTGCAATTTTTCTTCGATGTTTCCCAGTAGTAGGGCTAGCTGTTCATGCTAGTTCGTTTCCAGGGTACACCCGATTGTGTTCTATGTCCCTTATTGCATTATAAACCCATAGCATTATTTGGAAATTGCTTTCCACATAAGTTAATCAGAAAGTTCGGTAAATAACCATGTAAAAAAACCATCTATAACTAGAGGGATTAAAGTATCTTGTGAAAGGAAAAGGGAAATGTATCTGTTGACAGGAACAAGTAGAGACCCTGCAGGAGTTGTACACTAAAATAACCACCCAAAATTACTAAAGAAGGTTTTTAAAAAATGCAAGGAAGGGGCAAATAATGTCAGAAATCAGTAATTCCAACAACAGACTTAGGCTAAATGGACTGCAGTGAAACAAAAAACTGAACAACCAACCACAGATCAGGATAACATCACTGTTAAACTAAATGGAAGGGCTATAAGTGATGCATCACAGGTATCAAATATATTAATCATTTCTTAAATGTAGTAGAAAGCATAGGGACAAACAGCTCAAGATAAGAATAACAGCATTATGTAGGAAAAATAACTCTCATAAAATTCAATCGTATGACTGCATCACCAACTTCTTCTGAAATTAAGAAAATTATACACTACATCCTTCCAAAGATAAAAGCTCATCTGATTTTGATGGTGTTTCGAATAAAGTATTAAAGATTTGTTCCCACATAATAAACCCAGTATTACCCAAAATATATAAGCATCAGTAACTCCAGGCATTTTTTCAGAGAGACTGAAATGTACAGTTGTTAATCCCTTCTTTAAGAGAGGTGATAAGAGAGATTCAATAACTATAGGCCTATTTCACTGCTGACACCATTCGCCAAAATTTTTGAGATGGGGATGTATTCTAGAATAGTATCTAACCATAGCAATAATAATATCTTCAGCAGATCACAGTTTTGATTTTAGAAGAGTTACTTTGCTGAGAGAATACCATTTACATGTTCAGTCACCAAATTTTGCAAGCATAGATAACAAATAATCACAAGTTGTTTATGGCTATTGTGTGTGTGTGTGTGTGTGTGTGTGTGTGTGTGGGACAGTCTTGAGTTTGGTAAATGCATCATGTGACTATTTCTTGTATTGTGCAAATGAACATTATTTCTTAGTCTTGATCACAACTCCAAGTAATGTCACATTCTTATCTCATACTTTATTGCACGGGGAGTGATAGAAATTCTTCCGTCCTTGTTCTGTTAGTGGATAGCTGGACGGCCATACAGCAGTAGTCAGTCATTCCAATTATTTCTCCGTTGTAGTTTTGAACACTTTGTATGTTGGCACCTGTTATCAGTGTTATGTCGTCAGCATATAATATGTTCTCGCATATGTGATTTGAGAAATCCTGTATGTAAGCAATGAAAAGGGAGGGTCCAAGAACCAACCCCTGATTTCATGTTTTATTTTCAACAGTTTTGATATCTGATTATTTGCATAGCCTTTCAGATAGATAGGTTCTAAATAAACATATTAAATTATCTTTTATGCAATAGTGCACAGATTTTGTTACTAGCCTCATGTGAGTTGAAAGCTTTGCTCAAATCTATAAGCATAGCACATTTAGTTTCTCTCTTTTCAGCCTGATCATATTATTATCTATCAGATATGCTACTGCTTTCAGTGTTAGGTAGTTTTACGTTGCATGGAACATTTGCACAATAAATTGTAATGATGTGGCATGGTCACAGTGACAGACTGGTGTGTAGCATAGTCTGAGGCTTAGCTGTGTTGGAAGCTGACAGTTTGGTTGAGAGTTGGTGAAGCCAGTGAATGTGTCATGACCACTTTAATGGTAGAGGGCAGTACGTTTCAGGTGTAGTTGCCAGCAGAAATGGCTGCAGAACTAAAATAGTGTGTTATTGACTCTGATGCAGCTTATTTGTTAAGCTCAGGTGTGACTGGCTGTAAATTGTGGCAGTGGTGCATTCTTGGAGTGTAATTCAAACCCGTTATAAAGATGCTTGAATTGAATTCAACTGAGTTTTATTTGATCATGTAGGATTTTACTATGTGCAAGCGATTGTATGTTTAATGTAAGACATGTCAAAAAAAGTATATACAAATTCAATGTAAAGGCGCGTTTACACTGAGTTCGCAACATTATTCACAACATTGTTTGCAACAGTGTTCGTGGCTAGTAATGGACTACTAATGTTCGCAACCCAAAATCAGTGTTCCACAGCTGCATCGGTAGAGTTCAAAGAAACATTGTTCGTGGCCTGCTACCACTAAATTCCGCTACGCAGCGCGAGTATTCATTTGCTTTCAGTGAGTGTCTTGGTGTTTGTTTTGCTGTGAGTGTAGTGGTGCGTTTATTTTATTTCCCTTCATTTTTTATCTGAAATAGAGTGGTCACGAGACAAAATTTTCCAATTGATATCGCAGTATGAGGCAGAGGAGTGTCCATGGAATGTACATTGTGGAGGTTACAAAAATACTAAAATGAAACACGATTCCGCTTGGAGCCTGCAGCAGTGATGTGGACAAAAAAATTAAATCTCTATTGTCTCAGTACCGACGAGGGAAAAGAAAAATAGGGGACACTAAAAAATCTGGATGTGGTACTGACACACTTTACAAAACGAAGTGGTTTGGATTTAAATACCTACGTTTCCTGGATGATATCCAGGAAGCAAAGGAGACCCGGGACACAATTGAAGAGGTAAACAAGGTTATACTTGCATGTGATTAATTTTATTCTCTTGTACAACAATTTTAACAGTAATTATTTTACCATGGAACAGCTCCTCGTGGGCTCACAAAGTAGTTGGCAAATTCGTCGCGAATTTTCTTGAATGTTTGAGAAGTTCTCCATGGTATATTTGGGAGTGTAGTAATAGAGGTTACATTAACATCTCGTCTCCATGCCCCTGGAATGACTTCTCCTGTTTGTGGACAAAAAGAATCGAAGCTTCCTGTTGGGCTATAATAACTTCTTGACTCTGAATTTTTTCTTAAAAAATTATCCAGACACTCTGCTGTCATTGTGATGGTTTGTGCCTTCTGTGGTTGTAATAGCATCGGTGTGCTGAAGACCCGGAACACTGAAGCCATAAAACCAAATGTGTTTTCCACACTCATCCTTGCCTTTGACATTTTGTGGTAAATAAATGATCGTATGGCATAGACTCTCTCTTTAGAGCCTCTGTTGTGCTTCATGATGTTTTCATGTAATGGAAAAGCATCATCTGCCGTAAATACGTGTGGTAGTGGCTTTGTCCTTCCAGGTAAACACTCGTGACGTGGCAAGTTCAGTTTCTTTTTGTGAATTAGTTCACTTATGGAGGCTTTCTTGAAAACACCTCCATCAGAAATCCTCCCTTGGCAGCCAACATCAGCATATAAAAAGTTGTAGTTGGCATCAACTACAGCAAGCAACACAATGCTAAACGATCCTTTATAGTTATAAAACTCACTTCCACTAGCAACAGGGCACTGTAGAACAGTGTGCTTCCCATCAATGGCTCCCACGCATTGAGGGAAGTGGAGTGCTTGGCGGAACACACTTTCTTTTGAACACCATTCATCTTCAGTAGCTGGCATCTGAAACAAGTAAATTTGGCTTCAGGTTTTGCAAGAGCTACCTCAACATGCAGCAACTGAAACAGAGTAACCTGCAGAGAAGGGTGAAGAGGACAGCACACCACCTCCACAAAAGCTGGCCAAGAGGGGGGGGGGGGGGGGGGAGAAGAGACCCCATATATAATGCAGCAGAAATGTTGCATAATATTATGCAGCAGCAACATCAACGCCAACTGAATGCTCTGAGGAAGCAGCAGCATACCGTAATAAACATAGACATAGCAGCATCATCAGCGTCAACTTCAACCACAGATTCCCCCGTCACATTCATTGGCACCATATCTGATTTGGATTCTGAAGAAATTATCTTTATGGAATGATGCAAATATGTAAATATTAATATAAAAATAAATATCTAATAAAATAAATACGTCGCAACCTGGCAAGAACAGTGACACAACTAAAAAAATGAAATATTTGAGGAAATACTTTTAAAGAATTATACGAAACTTTTAGTGAAGTAGTACTAGCTTCTTTTACATTTCAAGTAAGTATTTAATGGTAGTATATTCTGTTATATTATATACAAAAGTAATACTGTAATTGTATCCATATTTTTCAGTGACTTAAACTCAAAACTGCCATTTTCGAGTTGTGTCACTTTTCTTGTTGGGGTATATGTTTCAGTGCTGTTAACGTAGCTTAATTACCTTTCCATAATCCTTCAACCAAAGCTTCACAAACTTCCAGAACTATTTGAGATATGGCTGGCTTTGAAATGTGGAATAAATATGCAAGGCTTTGATAGGAGTCTCCTTGATGCCAGAAAATGAAGAGTAACAGCAAGTCTTTACTTCAAAGGGATTGCTTTTCTGAAATTTGTGTCTTTCTTTGAAACAACTGGTCCTATAATATTCAACAACATTTCAAAATCTGACGGCGACATCCTAGTGAAGTTACGAAAGCCAGAACCGTCTTCCAAATTCAGCTCGCAAAGCATGTCATTCCCGCCATGTCTTCTATAGTATGTTTTGGTTCACCAGTGATCACTATGTCATTTTCTTGGTCTGTTCATTTTGTTAAGTATTACTATTGCAGCACCAAATGTCATTAATTCTTCCTCTTCACTTGACAAAGCGTATCTCTTGTCTTGGATACACAAAGTAACCTATCAGTTCACTATAGCAGACTATGCGAATACGTAGAAATGTTGGTCGCTAGTGGAAACAGGAATGTGAACAACGAACAATGTTGCCAACATGTTGAGGGGACAAGTTGCACACAATGTTCCAAACAAAAACATGTTCTGAGCACAGTTTAAACGCGCCTTAATAGGTACTCTTCAACACTAAAATTCTTTTTTTGCTAGGCAGTTTTCTTTGGAAAGTTAATGTCATGTGTACTACCACATAGGTTTTGAGCAGCTAGTGGAATTTGTGCGGACATTCTGGAAAGTAGGTTAGGCCCTAATGCTAAATGAGCATAGGTATACAATTTTTAAATTGTGTCCATATGAGATGTTAAATGTTTGTACAAGTAAACCAGTTGTAGTGACAAGGCACGGGTTGAGAGTCAGGTGGGTGCTTCCTAAGAATAGATACTTTTCAGTGCTATACCTAAGTTGCATGTGGTGGGTAAGTTCAGACTGTAAATCCAAAGGTCCTGCTTTCAAGTCGTAATTCGTTCTAAAGATAAATTTTTGTTAAGTGTTCTGTCTCTCACCCCTGATGATGATTTAATAACATAAAAAATGCTAAGCTGCTCAGAGGTTTCGATTGGTGCAGATGGGATATTTTGAACCCATCACATCCACAATGGGGAATGGCAAGTAAATGTCTTCACTTTTTGTTTGGGGGCACTTGTTCCTTGGCATCATGGTTAAGAGATGTTCAGAAGACAAGAAGAAAAAGAAAAGAAAAAAGGTCATGGCTATAATGGATGTCATGACAACTGACTGGTTGTCGTCGTCGTCGTCGTCGTCGTCGTCTTCAGTCCTGAGACTGGTTTGATGCAGCTCTCCATGCTATTCTATCCTGTGCAAGCTTCTTCATTTCCCAGTACTTACTGCAGCCTACAACCTTCTGAATCTGCTTAGTGTATTCATCTCTTGGTCTCCCTGTACGAGTTTTACCCTCCACACTGCCCTCCAATGCTAAATTTGTAATCCCTTGATGCCTCAGAACATGTCCCTTCTTCTTGTCAAGTTGTGCCACAAACTCCTCATCTCCCCTATTCTATTCAATACCTCCTCATTAGTTATGTGATCTACCCATCTAATCTTCAGCATTCTTCTGTAGCACCACATTTCGAAAGCTTCTATTCTCTTCTTGTCTAAACTATTTATCGTCCATGTTTCACTTCCATACATGGCTACACTCCATACACATATTTTCAGAAATGGCTTCCTGACACCTAAATCTATACTCGATGTTATCAGATTTCTCTTCTTCAGAAACACTTTCCTTGCCATTGCCAGTCTACATTTTATATCCTCTCTACTTCGACCATCATCAGTTATTTTGCTCCCCAAATAGCAAAAATCCTTTACTACTTTAAGTGTCTCATTTCCTAATCTAATTCCCTCAGCATCACCTGACTTAATTCGACTACAGTCCATTATCCTCTTTTTGCTTTTGTTGATGTTCATCTTATATCCTCCTTTCAAGACACTATCCATTCCATTCAACTGCTCTTTCAAGTCCTTTGCTGTCTCTGACAGAATTACAATATCATCGCTGAAACTCAAAGTTTCTATTTCTTCTCTATGGATTTTAATACCTACTCTGAATTTTTCTTTTGTTTCCTTTACTGCTTGCTCAATATACAGATTGAACAACATCGGGGAGAGGCTACAACCCTGTCTCACTTTCTTCCCAACCGCTGCTTCCCTTTCATGCCCCTCGACTCTTATAACTGCCATCTGGTTTCTTTACAGATTGTAGATAGCCTTTTGCTCCCTGTATTTTTCCCCTGCCACCTTTAGAATTTGAAAGAGAGTATTCCAGTCAACATTGTCAAAAGCTTTCTGTAAGTCTACAAATGCTAGAAATGTAGGTTTGCCTTTCCTTAATCTATTTTCTAAGATAAGTCATAGGGTCAGTATTGCCTCACGTGTTCTAGCATTTCTACGGAATCCAAACTGATCTTCCCCGAGGTCGGCTTCTACCAGTTTCTCCATTCGTCTATAAAGAATTCGCGTTAGTATTTTGCAGCTGTGACTTATTAAACTGATAGTTCGGTAATTTTCACATCTGTCAACACCTGCTTTCTTTGGAGTTGGAATTATTCTATTCTTCTTGAAGTCCGAGGGTATTTTGCCTGTCTCATGCATCTTGCTCACCAGATGGTAGAGTTTTGTCAGGACTGGCTCTGCCAAGGCTGTCAGTAGTTCCAATGGAATGTTGTCTGCTCCCGGGGCCTTGTTTCGACACAGGTCTTTCAGTGCTCTGTCAAACTCTTCACACAGTATTGTATCTCCCATTTCATCTTCATCTACATCCTCTTCCATTTCAATAATATTGTTCTCAAGTACATTGCCCTTTTATAGACCCTCTATATACTACTTCCACCTTTCTGCTTTCCCTTCTTTGCTTAGAACTGGGTTTCCATCTGAGCTCTTGATATTCATACAAGTCGTTCTCTTATCTCCAAAGGTCTCTTTAATTTTCCTGAAGGCAGTATCTATCTTATCCCTAGTGAGATAAGCCCCTACATCCTTACATTTGTCCTCTAGCCATCCCTGCTTAGCCGTTTTGCATTTCCTGTTGATCTCATTTTTGAGATGTTTGTATTCCTTTTTGCCTGCATCATTTACTGCATTTTTATATTTTCTCCTTTCATCAATTAAATTCAATATTTCTTCTGTTACCCAAGGATTTCTGCTAGCCATCGTCTTTTTACCTACTTGATCCTCTGCTGCCTTCACTATTTCATCCCTCAGACTTACCCATTCTTCTTCTACTGTATTTCTTTCCCCCATTCCTGTCAATTGTTCCCTTATGCTCTCCCTGAAATTCTGTACAACTTCTGGTTTAGTCAGTTTATCCAGGTCCCATCTCCTTAAATTCCCACCTTTTTGCAGTTTCTTCAGTTTTAATCTACAGTTCATAACCAATAGATTGTGGTCAGAATCCACATCTGCCCCTGGAAATGTCCTACAATTTAAAACCTGGTTCCTAAATCTCTGTCTTACCATTATATGATCTATGTGATACCTTCTAGTATCTCCAGGTGTCTTCCATGTATACAACCTTCTTTCATGATTCTTGAACCAAGTGTTAGTTATGATAAAGTTATGCTCTGTGCAAAATTCTACCAGGTGGCTTCCTCTTTCATTTCTCACCCCCAATCCATATTCACCCACTATGTGTCCTTCTCTCCCTTTTCCTACTGTCGAATTCCAGTCACCCATGACTATAAAATTTTCGTCTCCCTTAAGTACCTGAATAATTTCTTTTATCTCATCATACATTTCATCATCTGCAGAGCTAGTTGGCATATAAACTTGTACTACTGTAGTAGGCATGGGTTTAGTGTCTATTTTGGCCACAATAATCCGTTCACTATACTATTTGTAGTAGCTTACCCGCAGTCCTATTTTTTTCTTCATTACTAAACCTACTCCTGCATTACCCCTATTTGATTTTGTATTTATAACCCTGTATTCACCTGACCAAAAGTCTTGTTCCTCCTGCACCGATCTTCACTAATTCCCACTATATCTAACTTTAACCTATCCATTTCCCTTTTTAAATTTTCGAAACTACCTGCCCACTTAAGGGATCTGACATTCCACGCTCCGATCCATAGAACGCCAGTTTTCTTTCTCCTGATAACGACGTCCTCCTGAGTAGTCCTCGCCCGGAGATCCGAATGTGGGACTATTTTACCTCCGGAATATTTTACCCAAGAGGACGCCATCATCATTTAACCATACAGTAAAGCTGCATACCCTCGGAAAAAATTACGGCTGTAGTGTCCCCTTGCTTTCAGTCGTTCGCAGTACCCGCACAGCAAGGCTGTTTTGGTTAGTGTTACAAGGCCAGATCAGTCAATCATCCAGACTGTTGCCCCTGCAACTACTGAAAAGGCTGCTGCCCCTCTTCAGGAACCACACGTTTGTCTGGCCTCTCAACAGATACCCCTCTGTTGTGGTTGCACCTACGTTACTGCCATCTGTATCGCTGAGACACGCAAGCCTCCCCACCAACGGCAAGGTCCATGGTTCACGGGGGGAACTGACTGGTAAACAGGCTTATGTAGGGACTACTTACTACTTCCTGTTTTTACTGTAATGTCGTCACATATTTTGACAATCCACTGAAAAATGATCAGGGAAGTGAGTATTATATTCAAATGTTCTATGTTTTGTATGTTATACGAATCATGTCATTTTTGGGTCTATGGAATGAAAACTGAATCTAATCTTATCTCTAGTCTAACGTTGATCTCGCCGAAGCCACATCAGTTTTTAAAAAGACCCGTCAATCCACATTGTACACAAGATTGTGTACTACGAGGTGGTGTTCTGTAAGAGAAAATGTCAACATAGGTGGCTTAGAGTTCGTTTATGACATGCAAGCAGCTTGGAAGAAAACAAACGATCTCTTTCAGCACCCGTCCATGCACAAGGAAGCAAAGTCCTGTGAAGACTGCTGCAACACGGTTAGGTGGAACTGAGTAGCAAGGCCATCTCAGCAAACATCAAGAATAGTGATTGAGAGAAAATTTAATAAATAAATCTACTGACATCGAACATAAAAGGCATACAGTTTGCACACAGGAAGTGTAACATCAATACCTTACACAGACAACCATCAGTGCTGCATTTCAGATGGAGAGCATCGTTGTTTTCTTTTATGATGACTGTAAAAGATTTTGTTATAGAGTTAGCAAAAACTTAGCTCTGATGTCCAGACCTGGAATTCTTAGTGGTGGTCAAGGATATTACGCATACAGATGGGCAAAATGTTTAGCCCAGTCTCTAAAAATAACAAGTTTGGTGACATTGCATAATAATAAGAAGCTGGAGCAGAGAGGAATGTGGAAGATAAGTGTTTGCCACCGAGATGTTCTCCTATCCGTTGTTTCCTTACGATCTTTGTAGAGTTATTTCTGAATAGCAAGCCACATTTAATGTTTAGTGCCATTGGATTGAGAAGATATTGAGGAAGGGGAAGGTGCTTTGCAGAGTAATGTGTACCTTTTAGGTAAAACTGTTTCATCAGTTACTTGAATGTGAGTGTGGGTAATGATCTAAGTATGAGCACATCTGGTGTTCTCATAGACAAAAAGTGCTCTGCTACTGCTGCTGCATTTAATCTCATGGCAATAATCCGTATCAATAACATACATGTGTGTGTGTGTGTGTGTGTGTGTGTGTGTGTGTGTGTGTGTGTGTGTGGTCAAATGAGCTGTCTTATTCCATATTTGATCTTTCTGTATGTAAAGTAAAAATAAGGTAAATTTTCATACTAAATCATTTGTTGCCAATAGTGTACATCAGTAACACATTTTAGATCCATAAAGTTATTTTTGTATTCACAGATGGACTGGTAATTCTTAACAAGCCTTATGGCATAAGTGTGAAACCACCAACTAAGAAAATTTTTTTATCAGAATCATATCTATTGAACACAGCAGTTGTGGGAGACTGTCAGGAAACTCTTTTAGATGCCTTACCATACATCGCTGAAGAATTGGGGTATCGCTCCCTCAGTCCAGTAAAGACCCCTGGAAGGTATGGCTAATGTTTGCACATTCGAAATAGCTTGTAGTTATACTTTCTATATAAGTTTGTACCCTCATATTCATCTTTTTACTCATTCCTAGTATCATTTATCTGATTATTTTTTTTAGTGTAACACTATTTTTAATCTCCAGAAAACTAGTACCTTTCATGAAAAGCTTAAATGAGAACAGGTGGATAGATAACCCTTGGGACGCCAAACATGGAAATTTTATGTGATTCTTCATGCTTTTCTGGTGGATATGTTCCATATATACCGCGTGGGACTGTCAACGGATCATGTTTGGAGTATTCCACAATATTTCCTGAAGACTGCTGCTATACATTATTCAGTAGTGGCTGCTTGTTACTGCAGGCAAGTAGCAAAAGCTGGTATCAGCACTGTGACGATCTGTTATGGGGACATCATTTGAAAGTTGCAAATGCGTGGTGAAGGTGCTTGCAGACCGATGACAGTAGTGTGTTCAGAGACCCCTGCTGGCTTGAACTTTTGGGCACAGATATTTTTCAACCCAAAAAGCTTCTGACACATTACGTATTTCTGTCTATTGCAGACTCTTTTTCCATAATAAATACCAAATAGGACTAACAGGTGATACTGAATTAATGCAAAGGCGGGTGGCATGAATAGTCACTGGTTTGTTTCAGACATGGCTGACTGTCATGGGAATGTTGAAGAAATTGAACTAGCAGGCTGTTGAAGACAGGAGCTTGCTTACAAAGTTTCAAGAACCATTTTTAAGTGAAGAATCTAGAGATATTCTTCAGTCCCTTATATATTGCATCCACAGGTATTGTGATGAGAAGATTAGCCTAATTAGAGCAAGCACAGGGGCCTTTAAGCGATTATTCTTTCTGCACTGCATACTTGATTGGATCAGGAAGAAACCATTACATGTGGTGGTGAGTCACTAAGGAGAGAATGAGAGTGACTAACAAGATAATTTTAAAAAGTGTTCAGATAGACTTTTTTGTGTGATGCTGTCTCACTCACATGGTTTTAACATAATGGCCCAGAATGTCGTCTGATAAAACCGGCAGAAATTATAAAGGTGCCTTTTGGGCAGTGGAAGAATGCATTTGTTAAATTATGCTGATAACATAACAGCCCTGCCCAAGTTGGAAGCTGCAGTAGTGGCAACAGTGAGGAACCTAGCCTATAATGTCAGCAAACTCAACCTTAAAATCAACTCTGAGAAGATGGAAGGATTGTGCTATACAGTGGAGCATTACAGGCATGAGACCTGAGTTTGGCTGAGGAAGGAAACTTCAAGTAAATGTATACCTGGTTTGAGAATCACAGCAACTTAAAGCTAAATATAAAACAGTGGGTTATTAATGCATCCAGAACGTATTTCGGCATTAAGTATATTGGGTCTTCACACACAATTTCCAGCAGAAGCAAACTCACGTATAATGCAGTAACAGCTCTGAGTGGCATTATGTGGATCAGAAACTGTATTTGCCACAAATGAGGATGATGAGAGACTGTTAGTATTTCAACAAAAAGTCTTGAGGAATGTTTTTATGCAATGCAAGATGCTGTTAGCTGCAAAAAGCAGAGCCAGGAATTGTATGAATTGATGTGGCAACTCAACATAGTTCAGTAAATGGAGGAAAGAAGACTGACGGGCAGGATGTATCTCACACGTTTGAACACCCTGCCAAAACTGTGATGATGGAAAGACCTGATGGAGACATCTTTGTGGCAGACCCAAGAAGTGATAGATGAATAAAATTTTGAAAAGATTAAGACAGTTGGGATTAAATTGACCAGGGTGCAAACCTCTCAAGAGAGCAATTACTAGAGGTAGAGTATGAGGTAATTGAATGATCTTGAAGGTTGATAAATGTGGTATGAATAAGTTAGTTCTTTATGTTCCTTGGCCAGATTTCACAGAACATATTTCAAAAGACTTGACGTGTAACTTTGGTTTTACACTTAAAAAAGAAAACTAATACAGTGCACAATCTGGACTGTGTATCACTTGCGGCACACCATTATTATTGTAATTGGTTAAATATTGATTAGCGTTACTAGCACTCTGGGGGGAAGCATTATTGTCATGTGGACATTAGGCAGACAAGAATTAAATATTTATTATTTCGCTTTTCTGTGGGCCCATAAACTCTAGAAATTGTGTGAAGGAAAACATGATCTGTAGTAGGCTGTGTTATTATTTGTGCTATCAGTCTGTTACTACATTTATGTTATTATCAAGCATCTAAAATAAAACATACCATAGTGAAACCCATTGTAACAACAACAACAACAACATCAACCTAAAAGACGTAATAACAATCTTGTTACAGACATAGAATAATCCTTTACCTCTACTTTCATGTGGATGCACACCACAAAATGTATCATATTAAATGCGGAACATAATTTGAAATTACGTTCCACACTTGAGGCCACATTTTACGTAGTTCACATCTAACATCATTGTGAATGAAGCCATGTCATTACTTTTATATGACCACATGACAATATGTGTAAAGTTGTAGCCATTTGCTACATAAACTGACAGTTACAATTGGCCGTTACTTTATGTTGTCAAAGATGTACTTAACGTCGCCGACTCTCGACTACAGCATGTCAGAGTGCACAAACGTCTCCATTGGTGTGCCAGAAAAGGTTAGCATATATTACATTCAAAAATGGGGAAACGTATGACTAAATTAAAATATACAAATGTGTGTAACAGATACTTGATGTGCAGTATGCTTTATGTAGCACAAGGAAAAATGACCCCCCAGGGGTAAACAACTCTTCTGTGGATACGTGCATTGCAAGCATGGGACCCCAAGCTAGTGTGGCTCTCTTTCCTTTCCGGGCTGCATACCTTCCTTTTCCACATCCTTCCCCATCCCCCATCCTCCCCCCCCCCCCCCCCCCCCCACTTACCTCCACCTCTTCCCTTCCCCGTCTCCCCCTATGAGAGTATGTTTTGTGCCTACGTGCGGAGACGGACGCTTATAACCATAAGACAGTCTCTCTACTTTGCTTTCTATGTTTGAAAGTCTGTCCTCCCTTTGTCCTTCTCTTTTCCTTGCCTCTTCTCTTTACCCTCTTCTCCAATGTGGCGTATGAGACCTCTCTTCTTTCCTTTTCTTTGTTCCTCCCTTTCTCTTTCTGTCCTCCCTGTGCGTGTCTGAAGGCCGATCCACGCGTTCCCACGCATGCGTAGCCAGTGACGGGATAACACGTAATTCCCCACCCTGGGTAAACAGGTAGGACACGTACATACCCCCTGGTAACAGCCAGGCCCAGGCAGGGGTGATTACCAGAGCTGGTACCTTCTGAATGTGCCGACTGGTCCCTCTGTCCGTTTCTCGGGAGGTGTGACCTGAGGTGTGAACAATCACCTAAGGCGGGAGTGCCCTCAGAGAGTTCCCCCACAAGGAAGGAGCACACCATCGGAGACACCGGTAATCATGGGGGATACTTCTGCAATGGTTTCCTCTACGTCTACAATTTCTGCTCACAAATTAAAGTTTGAGTCCCAGCCACGGACAACTCTTCCATCAATGCCACAATTCCTTGTTGTTTCTCAGTCGGACGAAGGTCAAGACTTTTCCACAGTCAACCCTTTCATTATACAGAAAGGTGTCGACGCAGTTGCAGGTCCTGTAAAGTCTTGTTACTGATTACAAAATGGCACCTTGTTGTTAGAAACAGTCAGTGCCCTCCAGACCCAAAAATTGCTGGGAACTTCACTGCTACACACCTTCCCTGTCTGGGTGGAAGCGCACCGCACTTTAAATTCATCACATGGGATGATTTATACACACTCACTCGACAGATTGTCCAATGAGGAAATTCATAACTACCTGTCTGACCAGGGCTTAACGGCTGTACATCGAGTCATGAAAAGGGTTGACATGGACTTGGTACCAAACTGTACTATCTTCTTGACATTTGACGGAGTTCAACTTCCACCGAACACTAAAGCGGGCTATGAAATAATTTCAGTTCGCCCTTACATCCCCAACCCTACGTGTTGCTATCGGTGTCAGTGGTTTAATCATACCAGCCAGTCGTGTTCCAATCCGGTCAAATGCGTTATTTGTGGCAAGGATGCCCATGAGGGTGCTTGTCCACCTCCATCCCCACGTTATATCAACTGTATGGGTGACCACGATGCTTCCTCTAGCGATTGCCCCATTTTCAAAGATGAACAGCTTATTCAGGAAATCAGAGTGAAGGAAAAGGTGTCTACATTTGCTGCTCATAAGTTATTTGCCAGTCGAAAGCCCACTGTGCCTCCAACAGGTAAATATAGCACTGTCCTTGCATCTCCTCGGCCTACTAAGGAGGCAGCCATGCAGATTTGTGATCTTGCATTTAGTGCCACGGTCGTCAGGTTGGCCAGCACAAAGATCGCCTGTTCAACCTCTCCACTATCACCTGCTCACTCTAGGGCTCACCCTACATCGGCTTCTGCTAAATCACGAGCCCCAAAATCAGACACCCGGACTTCCAAAAAAGAGCCTACTCGCTAAGATTTTTTATGTACCCCGACTTCACAACCATTGATTCCTCCCTCATCTCAATGTCCTGTTTCCAAGAAGGCTCATAAGAAACCAAGTTCCTCTCCTTCTCCGACTCGGCGTGTCTCATCTACAGCGCCACCTGGTGGTAACCGCCCTCGGCCGTCCTCTGTGTCGCCAAGGTGTGCACTGTTGGCAGCCGATCAACCGGCTGATTGCCGTTGGCAGGAGCTGCCCCCGAACAACCTATGGATCAGGATCTTCTGCCTTTGGCTGAATGCCGTTCCACGCTGTTGGCCAGCTCTCAGCTGTCGTTGAGTTGAGAGCAACCGTGGTAAGATTCTTCCCTTTTCTGTCCACCCTATGTCAATTATCCATTGGAATATCTGCAGCATTAGAGCCAATCGGGATGAATTGTCGATCCTCTTATGATCCTACTTGCCGGTCATCTTCTGTCTTCAGGAAACAAAGCTGCGTCCCCACGATCGGTTTTTTTACCCTCATTTTCAGTCAGTTTGGTTTGATCTCCACTCTGTTGATGGCACTACAGCACATGGGGACTCATGATTCTTCTCCATCATACTGTCCATTATCACCCAATCCCCTTAAACAGTTCCTTCCAAGCTGTTGCTGTCTGTCTTTCTCTTTCTGGATACACCTTCTCTCTCTGTACTGTATACATAACATCGTCCACACTGGTGGCAAGAGCTGATCTCCTTCATCTCCTTGGTCAGCTCCTGCCCCCCTATTTGCTGGTTGGCAACACTGTGCCAATGCGGACTCTTAGAGTATTTGCTGCATTAAATAATTATAAAAAACGTTGTTATTAAGCTGTTTTTAAACGTTTACAGTTGTTATAAATATAATCTAAGTGTTGTTAAATTAGTAGGAGTGTTAGTGAAGTATACAATAAGATTAAACGGGGTAAGAAGCGTATTTTTCTTCTCGCGCCTGTAGCACAAATCCTAGGCCTAATTTCATGCGTGCGAATCGTAAGTGATTAATTAAACTTACAGGTAAACGTTTCCTGAGGGTATAAATATAATATAAGTGTTGTTACATTCGTGGAAGTGTTAGTGAAGTGTTAAAGGAGATTAAACGGGGTAAGAAGTTTATTTTCCTTCTCGCGCCTATAGCACGGATTTTAGGCTTAATTTCAAGCGCGCATATCGTAAGTAAACAATGACTTACACTTATATTTAATCACCAGTTTTTTTTATTTAGTAATCTTTCAATTTATTTATATCTGTTTGAATAGTTTCTAGGGTCCTTTGTTTACGTTTTAGTCAGTACTTAAATCAGTTTATACGATTTCTGTTTTTACCGTGAGTGAGAAGTGTGTGACATACCTTAGGATTGTTAGTTCCGGGGTGTGGTGTGATGGGTGCTGTAGTTTCTTTCATTGGGGCGAATGTAGTGGCGTGGGAAATGGGGACATAAATGAGGCTCACCAGTGGTATTGTAGGATCTGCAGTAGAGACAGGAAAATACTGGAACAGGAAGGGAAAACTGCAGCTCTTCAAGCTGACTTAGACAAGGCAAGGGAGGAACTGGACAGGTTAAAGAGGGAGAAGGGTGAACAGAGGTGGGAAGTGGCAACAGGTAATGAGGGGAACAGGCAAAGGAGAGCATCAGACAGCTTTGTCATAAATCTTGAAAATAGATTTGACCTGTTGCCTCAGTCAGAATCGGATGAGCCTCATGTAGCTGAAGCTGTAGAAGGGCACAACAAGCTTTCAAGGACTTGAAAAAGGTAGGGAAATTTGTAAAGAAAAAGAAAGTTCTGTTGTTAGGTAGCTCCCATGGTAGAGGTGTTGGGCAACTACTGCAGGAAAATCTAGGTCCAGAGTACCAGGTCACAAACTTTTTCAAGCCTAGTGCAGTTCTGGGTCAGGTAACAGAGGATGTAGGTTCTTTATGCAAAGATTTCACGAAGGAGGATGCCGTGGTTATAGTGGGTGGTCCGGGAAATAGCATTGACAGATACTCTGAATATTCTATAGAGAGTGACCTGGTGAAGATAGCATGAGCAATGAAGCATACGAGTGTGGGATTTGTGTCTGTGTTGAGACGCCATGATTGGCCTCATTTGAACTCTTCCGTCAGGAGGGTGAACTTGGAGTTGGAGTGGCTGCTTAGGATGGATATAGGGTCCCATATTGGTTTGATTCCTGTGGATGCTATCGATAGGTGGGACTACACTAGGCATGGCCTTCACCTCAATAGGAAATGGAAGGGAAAACTGTCTGGGTTGACTGCAGAAAACGTAAAGGGGGGCACTGTCGCAAGTGGTAAAATACCAGTCGTCAGAGGTGTCAGAGGAATGCCTTTTTTAGGATAGGGAAGGGGAAAAAGAAATGAGTTTTAAGAGAGATTGGCAGACACACTCAGTTTGAGAAAACAGATGAACAGGAGTCAGATTTTAGCATACAGATTCCATTTAAACAATGTTTAACAGAAAGTAATCAGAAACTACCAGTTCATCTTCGCCAAAGCAGTTATAATCCCATTAGTATGCAGTATCAGTTATCTTTATTACACCAGAACATTCCAGGACTCAGAAATAAAATTGATGAACTACTCATTTGTATTGATGAAATGAATTCATCTAGCCAAATTGACATAATCTGCCTCTCTGAACATCAAGTGACTACTGGCATAGATATGTTAGACATTTCAGGATTTAAGCTAGCTTCCTACTTCTGCAGAGTAGATATGGATGGAGGAGGAGTTGCCACATTTATTAAAAACTGCCATAAATTCAAGAACATTGACATTAATAAATTCTAGAATGAGATTTTCACTCTGCAGCGGAGTGTGCGCTGATATGAAACATCCTGGCAGATTAAAACTGTGTGCCCGACCGAGACTCGAACTCGGGACCTTTGCCTTTCGCGGGCAAGTGCTCTACCAACTGAGCTACTGAAGCACAACTCACGCCCGGTACTCACAGCTTTACTTCTGCCAGTACCTCGTCTCCTACCTTCCAAACTTTACAGAAGCTCTCCTGCGAACCTTGCAGAACTAGCACTCCTGAAAGAAAGGATATTGCGGAGACATGGCTTAGCCACAGCCTGGGGGATGTTTCCAGAATGAGATTTTCACTCTGCAGCGGAGTGTGCACTGATATGAAACTTCCTGGCAGATTAAAACTGTGTGCCCGACCGAGACTCGAACTCGGGACCTTTGCCTTTTGCGGGCAAGTGCTCTACCAACTGAGCTACCGAAGCACGACTCACGCCCGGTACTCACAGCTTTACTTCTGCCAGTACCTCGTCTCCTACCTTCCAAACTTTACAGAAGCTCTCCTGCGAACTATGCAGAACTAGCACTCCTGAAAGAAAGGATATTGCGGAGACATGGCTTAGCCAGAGCCTGGGGGATGTTTCCAGAATGAGATTTTCACTCTGCAGCAGAGTGTGCGCTGATATGAAACTTCCTGGCAGATTAAAACTGTGTGCCCGACCGAGACTCGAACTCGGGACCTTTGCCTTTCGCGGGCAAATGCTCTACCAACTGAGTTTTAATCTGCCAGGAAGTTTCATATCAGTGCACACTCCGCTGCAGAGTGAAAATCTCATTCTGGAAACATCCCCCAGGCTGTGGCTAAGCCATGTCTCCGCAATATCCTTTCTTTCAGGAGTGCTAGTTCTGCAAGGTTCGCAGGATAGCTTCTGTAAAGTTTGGAAGGTAGGAGAAGAGGTACTGGCAGAAGTAAAGCTGTGAGTACCGGGCGTGAGTCGTGCTTCGGTAGCTCAGTTGGTAGAGCACTTGCCCACGAAAGGCAAAGGTCCCGAGTTCGAGTCTCGGTCGGGCACACAGTTTTAATCTGCCAGGAAGTTTCATTAATAAATTCTGTTTAGACCAGCATCTAGAATCATGTGCAACAGAAGTAGAGTTCCATAACAGATCCTGTATAATAGTAACTATTTACCGAGCACCTGCAGGAAATTATAATCTGTTCATAAATCATCTAGAAGCTCTTTTGGGTTATTTAACAGGAAGAAACAAAGAAATTTTGATTGCTGGTGACTTTAATACAGATTTTCTAATGCAATCTTCCAGTAAACATTTTCTGCAGTTAGTAATGTTGTCTTTCAATCTAACTCACACTGTAAACTTTCCAACTAGGCTCACTAAATCCTCAAGGACAGCCATTGATAACATTTTTATAGACAAATCAAAGGAACAACATCATATCATAAAACCTGTAATAAATGGACTATCAGGTCGTGACATGCAGCTCCTTGTTTTAGATGTAAATTCTGAGCAGATTATCAAGACTGCTAAGTCTGAGTACGGGAGAGTAGTCAGTCAACCAAAAATTGAGTGTTTTAGAAAACTGCTCAAAGATATGAACTGCAAAGATGTTTATAGTGCCCATGACATGAATGAAAAATATAATACATTCATGAACAATGTCAGTACCATTTTGAAAACTGTTTTCCTTTAAAAGTTACTCAAATTAAACAGAAGTCTATAATAAAACCATGGATTACACAAGGAATAAAGATTTCCTGTAAGACAAAAAGGAAAATGTATCTGTCGACCAAGAATAGCTCCAATACTGATGATTTAGCTAAATACAAGGAATACTGTAAAATATTAAAAAAAAGTAATTCAGACATCTAAACAAATGCACTACGAGAAGAAGATAGCAATGTCAGGGAACAAAATAAAAGCAATATGGGATATAGTGAAAGAGGAGACTGGTAGAACCAGAAAGGAACAGGAGCAAATAACATTAAGGGTAGATGACACATTAGTAACTGATGGGCATAGTGTGGCAAATCTATTTAACGAGTACTTTATATCCGTTACTGATAGAATGGGATTGGCAGGATCAGTAAATAATGCCCTTGAATATCTGAAACCATCCTTTACAAATAGCTTCAGCTACATGAATATGTCACTCACTTCACCAAAAGAAATAACTTCCATAATAAAATCTCTGAAAACAAAGCATTCTAGTGGTTATGAAAAAATATCAACAAAGTTAATTAAGGCATGTTCTTGTGAGTTTAGTACAATTCTAAGTTACTTGTGTAACCAGTCAATTATAACTGGGACATTTCCTGACTGGCTAAAATATGCAGATGTTAAGCCTCTATTCAAGAAAGGGGATAAAGAGATACCATCAAACTACAGACCAATTTCACTTTTGCCAGCATTCTCAAAAATTTTAGAAAAAGTAATGTACAGGCAGCTTCTCAACCATCTGACCACAAATAACATATTATCAAGAACACAGTTTGGATTTCTGTAGGGTTCTGATATCAAGAAGGCTATTTACATCTACAGTGAAAATGTTATTTAATGAATTAAGATTCATTAAATATCAAATTACAAGCAGCAGGTATTTTCTGTGATTTGTCAAAGGCATTTGATTGTGTGAATCACAACATCCTTTTAAATAAATTAGAATTCTATGGTGTCACGGGCAGTGCTGCAAAATGGTTCAAGTCATACCTAGGTAACAGGAAACAAAGGGTGTCAGTACAAGGGACTAGTGAATTAAGTCATCAGTCATCATTAGAATGGGAAGAAATTACATTGGTGTCCCACAAGGATCCATCTTAGGGCCATTGCTTTTTCTTGTGTACATTAATGATCTCTCATCAGTTACACTGCCAGAATCAGAGTTCGTTTTGTTTGCAAATGACACAAGTATTGCAATAAATAGTATGTAGAGTGTAGTTCTAGAAAGATCTGCTAATGATATGTTCGTTGTTGTTGTTGTTGTGGTCTTCAGTCCTGAGACTGGTTTGATGCAGCTCTCCATGCTACTCCATCCTGTGCAAGCTTTTTCATCTCCCAGTACCTACTGCAACCTACATCCTTCTGAATCTGCTTAGTGTATTCATCTCTTGGTCTCCCTCTACGATTTTTACCCTCCACGCTGCCCTCCAATACTAAATTGGTGATCCCTTGATGCCTCAGAACATGTCCTACCAACCGATCCCTTCTTCTGGTCAAGTTATGCCACAAACTTCTCTTCTCCCCAATCCTATTCAATACTTCTTCATTAGTTATGTGATCTACCCATCTAATCTTCAGTATTCTTCTGTAGCACCACATTTCGAAAGCTTCTATTCTCTTCTTGTCCAAACTATTTATCGTCCATGTTTCACTTCCATACATGGCTACACTCCATACGAATACTTTCAGAAATGACTTCCTGACACTTAAATCAATACTGGATGTTAACAAATTTCTCTTCTTCAGAAACGCTTTCCTTGCCATTGCCAGCCTACATTTTATATCCTCTCTACTTCGATCATCATCAGTTATTTTGCTCCCCAAATAGCAAAACTCCTTTACTACTTTAAGTGCCTCATTTTCTAATCTAATTCCCTCAGCATCACCCGACTTAATTAGACTACATTCCATTATCCTTGTTTTGCTTTTGTTGATGTTCATCTTATATCCTCCTTTCAAGACACTGTCCATTCCATTCAACTGCTCTTCCAAGTCCTTTGCTGTCTCTGACAGAATTACAATGTCATCGGCGAACCTCAAAGTTTTTATTTCTTCTCTATGAATTTTAATACCTACTCCGAATTTTTCTTTTGTTTCCTTTACTGCTTGCTCAATATACAGATTGAACAACATCGGGGAGAGGCTACAACCCTGTCTTACTCCCTTCCCAACCACTGCTTCCCTTTCATGTCCCTCGACTCTTATAACTGCCATCTGGTTTCTGTACAAATTGTAAATAGCCTTTCGCTCCCTGTATTTTACCCCTGCCACCTTTAGAATTTGAAAGAGAGTATTCCAGTCAACATTGTCAAAAGCTTTCTCTAAGTCTACAAATGCTAGAAACGTAGGTTTGCCTTTCCTTAATCTTTCTTCTAAGATAAGTCGTAAGGTCAGTATTGCCTCACGTGTTCCAGTGTTTCTACGGAATCCAAACTGATCTTCCCCGAGGTTGGCTCCTACTAGTTTTTCCATTCGTCTGTAAAGAATTCGTGTTAGTATTTTGCAGCTGTGACTTATTAAGCTGATAGTTCGGTAATTTTCACATCTGTCAACACCTGCTTTCTTTGGGATTGGAATTATTATATTCTTCTTTAAGTCTGATGGTATTTCGCCTGTTTCATACATCTTGCTCACCAGATGGTAGAGTTTTGTCAGGACTGGCTCTCCCACGGCCGTCAGTAGTTCCAATGGAATATTGTCTACTCCGGGGGCCTTGTTTCGACTCCGGTCTTTCAGTGCTCTGTCAAACTCTTCACGCAGTATCATATCTCCCATTTCATCTTCATCTACATCCTCTTCCATTTCCATAATATTGTCCTCAAGTACATCGCCCTTGTATAGACCCTCTATATACTCCTACCACCTTTCTGCTTTCCCTTCTTTGCTTAGAACTGGGTTTCCATCTGAGCTCTTGATATTCATACAAGTCATTCTCTTATCTCCAAAGCTCTCTTTAATTTTCCTGTAGGCGGTATCTATCTTACCCCTAGTGAGATAGGCCTCTACATCCTTACATTTGTCCTCTAGCCATCCCTGCTTAGCCATTTTGCACTTCCTGTCGATCTCATTTTTGAGACGTTTGTATTCCTTTTTGCCTGTTTCACTTACTGCATTTTTATATTTTCTCCTTTCATCAATTAAATTCAATATTTCTTCTGTTACCCAAGGATTTCTACTAGCCCTCGTCTTTTTACCTACTTGATCCTCTGCTGCCTTCACTACTTCATCCCTCAAAGCTACCCATTCTTCTTCTACTGTATTTATTTCCCCCATTCCTGTCAATTGCTCCCTTATGCTCTCCCTGAATCTCTGTACAACCTCTGGTTCTTTTAGTTTATCCAGGTCCCATCTCCTTAAATTCCCACCTTTTTGCAGTTTCTTCAGTTTTAATCTACAGGTCATAACCAATAGAGTGTGGTCAGAGTCCACATCTGCCCCTGGAAATGTCTTACAATTTAAAACCTGGTTCCTAAATCTCTGTCTTACCATTATATAATCTATCTGATACCTTTTAGTATCTCCAGGGTTCTTCCATGTATACAACCTTCTTTCATGATTCTTAAACCAAGTGTTAGTTATGATTAAGTTATGCTCTGTGCAAAATTCTACCAGACGGCTTCGTCTTTCATTTCTCACCCCCAATCCATATTCACCCACTATGTTTCCTTCTCTCCCTTTTCCTACTCTCGAATTCCAGTCACCCATGACTATTAAATTTTCGTCTCCCTTCACTACCTGAATAATTTCTTTTATCTCGTCGTACATTTCATCAATTTCTTCATCATCTGCAGAGCTAGTTGGCATATAAACTTGTACTACTGTAGTAGGCGTGGGCTTCGTATCTATCTTGGCCACAATAATGCGTTCACTATGCAGTTTGTAGTAGCTTACCCGCATTCCTATTTTCCTATTCATTATTAAACCTACTCCTGCATTACCCCTATTTGATTTTGTGTTTATAACCCTGTAGTCACCTGACCAGAAGTCTTGTTCCTCCTGCCACCAAACTTCACTAATTCCCACTATATCTAACTTCAACCTATCCATTTCCCTTTTTAAATTTTCTAACCTACCTGCCCGATTAAGGGATCTGACATTCCACGCTCCGATCCGTAGAACGCCAGTTTTCTTTCTCCTGATAACGACATCCTCTTGAGTAGTTCCCGCCCGGAGATCCGAATGGGGGACTATTTTACCTCCGGAATATTTTACCCAAGAGGATGCCATCATCATGTAATCATACAGTAAAGCTGCATGCCCTCGGGAAAAATTACGGCTGTAGTTTCCCCTTGCTTTCAGCCGTTCGCAGTACCAGCACAGCAAGGCCGTTTTGGTTATTGTTACAAGGCCAGATCAGTCAATCATCCAGACTGTTGCCCTTGCAACTACTGAAAAGGCTGCTGCCCCTCTTCAGGAACCACACGTTTGTCTGGCCTCTCAACAGATACCCCTCCGTTGTGGTTGCACCTACGGTACGGCTATCTGTATCGCTGAGGCACGCAAGCCTCCCCACCAACGGCAAGGTCCATGGTTCATGGGGGGGATGATATGTTCATGTTCATGGGTATTAATAAATGGTTTAAAGCCAACTCATTGACATTAAACTTTGAAAAGACTCACTACATGCAATTCAGAACCTGAAGAGGTTTCCACCCAGCATATGCATAAAGTATGAAGAAGAGCAGATAGAAGAGGTTGACAGTCTTAAATTCCTGGGATTACAACTTGATAATAAATTCAGTACAGAGGAGCACACCACAGAACTGCAGAAACGCCTTAACAAATCTGTATTTGCAATTCGAGTGTTAGCAGACATAGGCGACATAAAAATGAAAAAGCTTGCATACTTTGCCTACTTTCCTTCCATAATGTCATATGTTATAATATTTTGGGGTAACTCTTCAAGTCAAACAAAAGTTTTCAGAGTCCAAAAGCTTGTAATATGTATTATTTGTGGAGTAAATTCACGGACGTCATGTAGAAACCTCTTCAAAGAACTGGGTATACTAACCACTGCCTCACAGTATATTTACTCCTTAATGAAATTTGTCCTAAATAATATATCTCTTTTTCCAACAAACAGCTCAGTTCATACACACAGTACCAGGAACAAAAATGATCTGCATAAAGACTTAAAAACACTTACTTTAGTTCAAAAAGGGGTCCACTACTCAGGAACACTCATCTTCAATAATTTGCCAACAAACATAAAAAATTTAGTTACAAATAAAGATCAATTTAAAAGGAGCCTGAAAGACTTACTAGTGGCCAACTCCTCCTACTCCACAGACGATTTTTTTTAATAGAAACGAATGATGTATATATTCATACTATTAGTATTGTTATTTCAGCTAAAAAAAAATTGGCATGTTCCACATCCACGAGGATCTCCTCAG
Organism: Schistocerca piceifrons; assembly: GCF_021461385.2. Classification (NCBI taxonomy): domain Eukaryota; kingdom Metazoa; phylum Arthropoda; class Insecta; order Orthoptera; family Acrididae; genus Schistocerca; species Schistocerca piceifrons. The sequence goes on from NC_060144.1 coordinate 511,469,975, forward strand.
CATGGATCTATGGAATGAAAAACTAATCTAATCTAATCTTGCTGGTTGGGGACTTCAATGCCCACCACCCACTTTGGGGATCTTCGCGTCCTTGTCCGCGAGGCTCCCTATTGATTGACATCTTCCACCAAGCAGATCTTGTTTCCCTCAACACTGGGGAACCTACATTTTTGTCTGCCTCCATGACAAGTTTCTCTCATTTGGACCTTTCGGTCGGTACTGTTCAGCTAGCTCGGTGCTTTGCATGGTTCGCTCTTGCTGGTACACACTCAAGTGACCATTTTCCACGTGTCCTTCGATTGCAACCACAACTGCCATCTATGCACCCGAGACACTGGAAGTTTGCCCAAGCCGATTGTACACTTTTTTCGTCTCTAGCGACATTCGATGACCGTCATTTTCCTAGCATCGACGATCAGGTCACTCATGTTACAGAAGTTGTTCTTACAGCCACGAAACGTTCAATACCTTGCACCTCCGATTTGCCCCCGTGCCCCCCCCCAGTTCCTTGGTGGAACGAAGCGTACCATGACAGAATACGTGAGCGGCGACATGCTCTTTGTGTTTTCCGCCACCATCCTACTTTGGCCAACTGTATCTGCTTATAAGCAGTTATGTTCTCGATGCCGTCGCGTCATCCACGATAGCAAGAAGGCAAGCTGGGACTTCTTTACTAACTCTTTTAACACCTTCACTCCTTCCTCAGAAGTTTGGAGTCAAATTCAATGTTTATCTGTCATGCCTGGTTTCTCCCCAATCTCTGGGCTCACTGTCGAGCATGATACCTTAGTGGACCCCGTCACAATTTCTAACTCATTGGGTCAACACTTTGCTGAGATTTCGAGCTCTTCAAATTACCCGCCAGCCTTTCTCCCAAAGAAATATGCAGCGGAAGTGCGACCTCTTGCTTTCTCCTCTCAAAATAGCGAAAACTGTAATACTGTTTTCTCCATGTGGGAACTCCAACACGCACTCTCTTCTTCTCGATCTTCCGCCCCAGGACCGGATGGTATCCACATCCAAATGTTGCTGCATTTATCATACCGCAGTCTGCGTCAACTCCTTCACCTTTATAATCAAATTTGGACTGACAGTACTTTCCCAGAAGATGGAGGGAAGCTATCATCGTTCCTGTTCCGAAACCTGGAAAGGACACACATCTCCCCTGTAGCTATCGTCCCATTTCCCTCACGAGTAGTGTATGTAAGGTTTTGGGGCGTATGGTGAATTGCCGTTTAGCCTGGTGGCTGGAGTTACAAAGCCTTTTAACACCTGACCAATGCGGTTTCCGAAAGCATCGTTCTGCAGTTGACCAACTTGTTGCTCTCTCCACTTATATCATGAACAATTTTCTCAGGAAACGCCAAACAGTAGCAATATTTTTTGATCTGTAGAGAGCATACGATACCTGTTGGAGGACAGGCATCCTCCGCACACTTTTCTCTTGGGGCTTTCGAGGACAGCTGCCCCTTTTTATTTGTGAATTTATGGCAGAGCACACATTTAAAGTGCGGGTGAACACTATTCTCTCCTGTACTTCCTCCCAAGTAAATGGGGTACCCCAGGGCTCTGTTCTAAGTGTTGTACTGTTTGTCATCGCCATAAATCTAATTACAGATAATCTCCTTCCTGATGTCTCGGGCTCCCTCTTTGTGGACGATTTTGCAATCTACTACAGCTCTCAACGGACCAGCCTTCTTGAAAGACATCTTCAAGGGTGTCTCAATCGCCTCCACTCTTGGAGCATCGAAACCGGCTTCCGCTTTTCTCCCAGTAAGACAGTTTGTGTCGATTTTTGGCGTCGTACGGAGTTTCTTCCGCCTTCCGTACATCTAAGCCCTGTCGACCTTCCATTCACGGATGTCGCTAAATTCTTGGGTCTTATGATCGACAGAAACTGTGCTGGTCCTCCCACGTTTCCTATCTTTCAGCCCGCTGTCTGTGATCTCTCAACACACTCCATGTTCTGAATGGTACCTCCTGGGGAGCGGACCGAGTGGTGAAGCCTTAGTGCGCTCCGTAATGGCCTATGGAAGCATAGTTTACTCCTCTGCTCGGCCGCCTATTCTTCGGGCGTCTTCACTCTGTCCACCAGCGTGGATTGCATTTAGCATCTGTAGCTTTTTACACTAGCCCTGTGGAAAGCCTTTATTCTGAGACTGCTGAACCTCCGCTGTCCAATCGGCGAGCTGTCCTTCTGAGTCGTTACGCTAGCCATCTCTCTTCCATGCCTGCTAATCTGGTCCATGACCTTTTTTTCAACGCCTCCTTGGATTTAGGGTATGCAGGCTGCCCTTCCTCTCTACTGCCACCGGGAGTCTGCTTCCGTCAACTGCTATGTTCTCTTTCCTTCCACTTTCCTAAAACTTTCTTGACAACTGGGGGTATAGCACCGCTTTGGCTCCGCCCCCGGATCTGCCTGCTCTGTGACCTTTGTCAACTTCCAAAGGATGGTACCTCTTCTCTCGTTTATCATCAGGCATTTGCTGCTCTATGCGCACAAATGAAGGACACCACATTCATTTACACTGGTGGCTCAAAAACATCATTTGGTGTTGGGAGTGGCTGTATTGTATTACTCTTTTATGGCATGCACATTGGTCTACTCTTCCCAATAATAAATTGCGGGACGTGAAAGCTCTTCGTTGTGCTTGGACCTCTTCCTCCCGAACACGTCATCGGGAGGAGGTAATTTTAACTAGACTCCGGATAGGGCACTGTCTTTTTAACCATCGACATCTTTTAAGTGGCTGTCCCCCACTTTGTCCCCACTGCTCTCAACTGTGGACGGTGAGACACCTTTTACTTCAGTGCCCCTACTTTACTTCGTTACGCTCCCGTCTATAGCTGTTGCCTGATATACCTTCCATTTTAGCAGATGACACTCGCTCAGCCGATCGCGTCCTCGAGTTTGTCAGTGTCAATGAGATGACGTCGGTCATTTGAAGCTCTTTTTGGGGAAAACAACCCTCCCTTCTATAGTGGTTTTCTAAGCTTTCCTTCTGTTTTTTAGTTTCCCCACTTTTTGAGTTTCACTCCCATTGCTGCTGATTTCCAATTTCTACCTAAGCCGTAGACCGGGTACTAATGACCGTAGCAGTTTTGCGCCTTAAAACCATAACAAAAAAAAGGAAAAAGGAAAATTCTGTTATAATCAGGCTAAAAAATTATGTTAATTTTTCATCTATTGCAGATAGCTTTACTATCATAACATATGCAGCTTTACTACTTAAATGTCCAAGTTGGGCTGATATAAACTACAATAAAAATAAATTAAAATATTTAGAATAGAAAAGACATCTCTCTGCATATCTGTTATTAAACAAATCCATGTTTTGAACACTTGTAAAATAGCATGTGTATGTATGTTTTTAACACCCCTTGAATGAATAACTCTTCTATATCTGCGTTGAGAGTATATTCCATGTAAATCACCGACTGTGAATTGCTCTAAATATGCAGTAAAGCTCTGGTAATCAAACAATGGAAAATCCAGGATGGAATGTAAAAATGTAATTAAAAGGGTAGTTGCTACTCATCATATAGTGGAGATGCTGAGTTGGGGAAAGGCACAACAAAAAGACTGTTGGAATGTTAGCCAACAAAGTGTTTGTCAAATATAGACCCCCCACCACACACACACACACACACACACACACACACACACACACACACACACACACAGAGAGAGAGAAAGAGAGAGAGAGAGAGAGAGAGAGAGAGAGAGAGTGAGTGAGTGAGTGAGTCTCTGGCAGCTTTTTTTTTAATGGACATATAACACACAATTTTTTGCCTGATTATATTAGAGTTTTCATTTTTCTGTGTGCTTTATATAGCATATTGTACTGCAGGTTTCTAGTTACAGAAATTAGTATACCATAATTGAGTTATCTGCTTTCCTATTTTGGAATGTAAGATATGTCGACATTTCCTGTCACACCAGCAAAGATGTTCATCCCCTCTGACATGCGGTAGTACAATGTCTGTGATGATGTGTGAAGTATGGCTTTGACAACATTGAATAACAGCTGATTGTAACTGAAAGCTTGTGTATTGAGTGTCCACAGCTTTCACATATTGTAAAGTGGTCATGCAAATGTAATGACATGATTTCACTCACATAGGAGTTTGATATGGGCTGTGTAAAATGTGGCCTCAAGTGTAGAAATTTGGATTATGTGCCACGTGTAACCTAATACATCATGTAATGTGTATTTGCATGTAAGCAGAGGTAAAGGATTGTGCCACATCTTTAACAAGATTGTTTTGTGCCTTGTAGATTTTTACAAAACATACACTGATGGATCATGTCAGAGGGACCAGGACTCCCCAATCATCCATCTCCAAATGTAATCAAATTTGGTGTGAAGGTTCTATATTGTCTTTGACAGTTACATACCAAATTCCAATTCAGCATCTTCAGTGGTTGAAGTTTTAGGGGCTTTTAAAGAGAGGCTACTCATCTTCGCATCATGTATGAAGGTGCAAACGTGCCAAGTGTGCTAGGCTTTTTTAAAGTTCTAGCAAACATTTGGTCATAGCTGTAATATACAGAGACAGCTTTTTGTGCTGAGTCCCACCATGGCAAAAATCAGGTATTTAGCCACACCTAAATACAGAGACAAGCCTCTAAAGTGGCTGAAAAATTCATCGCACTATTCTGAGAGCCAAGCTTTGACCATCCACTATTATTTTGCATATGAACCAATCACACCAAAACTTCAGAGGGTTATTCATACCTATGATGTCTATATATGGATCAGATTTAATAAACATTGGATGCCTAGATGAAAAGGTATGCAGCTGCAAAGTTGGCCAAAATTTTCTATGTGCAAATTTTAGGGTATTTTTTAGGGTGTTGGGGGCAATATCTCAAATGTGTCTTGTTCACTCCTTTTCTTCTTGCCACACCTGTAAAGAGCATGCCTTAAGCTTTCGAAGCTATATTGTTTAATTCTGGATCTTGCATTTTGATGAGTAAGAATGTGTTTCTAAAGTTATTATTTTAGCACTTCGAGAAGATTGAATAGTGAAATGTTTTGCTCATTAAGTCCCATGATTAATTTTTATATTCGAGTGTAAGTCCCATGATTAATTTTTATATTAGAGTATATAAATCAGCTTAAAACATTAATTTAACACATACCATAAAAACAGGTATAATACACAACACAGCAAATTTAGGGGCGGAAAAAAAGGTCAGTCCACTTTTGGTTAAACAGTTTTGCAATTTTGTCAAGAACAGATTGTGGGTAACTGTATTGTCTTCCTGGTGATGATGTTGGTGGTGCATCTATAGTCATGAAAATATGCCGCTCAGGAATTCAGCAGGTGCCTGTAGCAGTTGGCCAGTGGAAGGAATGAGCTGAATCGTATTGGTGCATAAAGCTCATGACACCTTGTTGTTCATGTGAAACATTACATGCATTTCCAACCCTCCAAAAATTGTCATATATACATGCAACATACTGTCCTGGTTGTAAACTTGCAATTGAGATTGCTGGAATTTCATCTCTGAAGACATAACTGTGAATGCTGTAGCATCATTGAAAGTTGTGCTTGCTCTGAACTGATTATAATTAAGTGGCTTAAATTAATGATTTTCTCTTGTTCCAGAAATTGTATGTCCTCTGGCAAACCTTGTTTCATGATCAAGCTGATTTTTTTTCAGTTTCTTCTTTTGGTACATAAGGAAACTATGCCTGTAATAATATCATCACAGAATTTGAACAAACCACATGGAGTCAATATTTTGTTATCTAAGGCCTCTGCGGACTAGTAAAGGCTGCTAGTCTTTTTTGGAGTTCCCCAATGCCATCACAAGGTGAGCCATGCGTGGCCACCCATCCTATGCCTCCTTTTTCAATTACTCCTTTGATCGCCAGTATGGGGCATGTCCCTCTTCTCTGTTACCTCCTGGAGTTCACTTTCAGCTCTTGCTCTGGTAGCTCCGCTTCATGCGACCTGCAACTTTGCCGGTGGGTGTGAACCCTTCACTACCTTTGCTTCGTGCGGCGACCCATTTTCACCTTGGTCTTCATTCACTTCTTAAGGACACTACTCCGACCTCACTCTATCACCTTCAGTTTCATGACCTACACATGGAACTTTGCGATAGCACCTTTGTATACACTGATGGCTCTCAGACTGACCTTGCTGTCAGGTATGCCTTTGTCATTGGCTCTGAAGTTTTTCATTATTGGCTTCTGGAACACTGTTCAGTATTTACAGCAGAGCTCTTCGCCCTCTATCAGGCTATGCAGTACATCCTGGGACACAGGCTTTTCATTCGAGTAATCTACTCAGACTCTCTTAGTGCCCTTCAAAGCCTTCGTGTGCTGTGTACTGTCCATATCTTAGTGCAATGAGTCCAAGACTGTTGTCACTTGCCCACTCCTGACACATCACTCTGGCAGGAAACAAGGCCGCTGGTGCTGCTGCCATGGCTGCAGTCCTTGTACCTCAGCCCATTGGCTCTTACATTTCCTTTGATGATCTCTGTGTTGCCGCCTGTCAGCATGTGGTGTCACTTTGGCATCACCACTGGTCCTCCCTTCAGGGGAGCAAGCTCCGGGTTATTAAACCTCTCCCAGCAACTTAGACGACCTCCTCTCAGCCCTCTCATTTCGTGCACAAACTATGCATCAGTTGCTGGCTGCCCATGCGTTACAACAGTGCCGTGTGCAACCTTGTCTTTGTTAGCACAGACCACGTGTGCTGATCCCACTCCTGCGACACCCGAGTGCTTTACTTCTTCATCGGTTTACAAAGTGGACAACACCCAATGTATGTCATCAACATTCCTAGGCTAGTTTCTGCCCGCAGTAACCATTCAGCCCCTCAGTGCAATTTACAGGCCCCCACCTGAGGTGAGAAATGTGCGGCATGCTGATACTGACTGTGGTTTCCATCTCTCTGAATGTGCCTCGGCTCGTCATGTCGACAGCCCGGTAGGAACATTTTACTGTGCTGCTTCACATACGTTCTCTCTTCCACCCCCTCACCAACGCAAGTAAACTTGCAGGGGTTTTCTCTCGGCTGCAACCGTTCATCCACTCGCTTTTCACAAGGCGCCAGCCATGTCTTCCATGCCGGACTTCCGTGACGCGAATGTTGCATCAGGCAGTTCTACAGCATCATTTCCTAGTGCTTCAGTGCCATTCTCATCCACTCTGACAGACTGCTCGCTCGCACCCTATGAAGTGCCATCTGTGTGGCTGCACTGGTCCGGCATCCACATCATACGAGTGATACGAGGGACTCGGGTACAGAACTAGCTGTGACTTCATCGCCACCACCAGGCCGCTTACCGACCCTGCCCCTGTTACCCAAGGACAACCCAGAAATGTGGTTTGCACTGGTGGAGAACTTGTTCGAACTGTACCAAGTTACCGACGACAATTCAAAATTCCTGTGCCTCACAACTCAACTGCATGAGCACACAGACCTAATCTGCGACCTACTTCTGATGCCGCCGCTAACTTCGAAGTACAATTTCGCAAAACATACTATCATCGAGGGCCTCTCGTGTTCCCCACAAGATGTTATTCTGCAAATATGGTACGAGGAACATCTCGGCAACTGCTTCGGCGCCAGCTACGCCTGCTGGTCAGCAAGCAAGTGATGCCAGATGAAACCCTGTGGTCAGTGTGCTTATCAAATTGCCTACAGATCTCCAGGTTCACCTCGTCCCTCACACCCTGGAATCCATTGGTTCGCATCTGTGGATGGCTGACCAGGTTTATTTGCTCACACGCCAGCAGGAGCTCACGCAACAGGTTGCCACTCCTACACCAGTAGCTCACCTGGCCACAGGCAGGGACAGGCTGCACTCCGTCCCCCAGACTGCTGCACCACCTGACACTCAATACACTCACTCTCTGCCCACCGAGCCACTGCTTATCGCACCTACGCTGACCGCCCCGTTGCACGAACCCCATCACATAGAGGACAATTGGCTGCCTCCTCTCTCAATGTACCCTCACTGTTGGTACCACACTATATCCAGCGATGATGCATAAAAGTGCCACCCCCTGTGCAAGCATCCAAAAGCCAATAGTCCGATAAGTGGCAACCCATGCTACATTCCATCCACGCCTCTGTCCTGTTGAATGGCCGCCTCTATGTCAAAGACTATTCTTTGAGTCGCAACTTCGTGTTGGCACTAATGTCTCAGTCATACCTAAATCAATGGTCACACGCCCCCTCACACGCACAAACTCATCTACACTCCAGACCTGCGGTCTGTCGAGCTTCAGTTTCAACTCTCTAACAGCGTCTCCCTCCCTGGATCTTCCAATCGACGGATATTGCAAACCGATCGTGGAAATGGACTTCTTATCACACCACCACCTGTCTCCAAATGTCGTTCAGTGTTCTCTGTTTCACCCCGCTTCTAACTCTCACATCCCATGTGACTGTGCTCCACCACCTGCTCAGAGTGTAAATGCCTCTAACTGATCAATGCTTCAGTGCGCGGCTCTCGTGAGTAGAACTTGTGCAGCTGTGAATCGCGTACTGATGGAAAGTGCCAAGACATGTGCCCCCCTGTGAGAATGCCATTTTGAAATATCGCATTGCAAGCACAGAGGTTGAGCTTGCCGCAATCACCGCCCGCATCAATTTACACTTCTCGGCAGTGCTGACACCCAAGCCTTCAGCCGCCACACCTGACAGCTCCACTGACATCAGCACACAGGTTAGCAACACCACACCTATCTCGTGTGACTCCAGTCTCAACCACACAGTGTTACGCCCACTGTCCCCGCCCCCATAACGTGTTCCGCTCAACGTGTCTCTCACCTGTTTCACAAACAGACAATCACGCACCTCATGACAATCCACCCGCCCGGGCTCCAATCACGCTCCTTGCTGCCATGCGTGCACAGTGTGTTGATAAACATCCCCCCCCCCCCCCCCCCCCCCCTCACGCATATTCGAGCAGCTCGCCTATAGCTCCATGCACGCCAGCAGCGCCGCCACCACCAAGCACGCCTGTCTTGCGTATACGAACAATAGATAGCCTCTTATGTGCTCCGCTCACGCTCGCCTCATGCTCAGCACTCGCAAACTGCCATCCATGCTGGCGTAAACATAGCAAAAATGTTACTTTTTTTGCTGCCATTCCCCTCTCGAGCAGACGATGATGCTGTTTCCAAGCCGTGCGCCCCTAATAAATCAACCGATACCACACCCCACCTGCACTTAGTCATCGAACATTCGGTTTCCACTGTCATGAACGGAACTGTTGTTCGCATCATACGTCCAAGGGCCCACCTATTCGCCACAAGGATCACCAGCAAATACAGGAACTTCTTGAGGTGGGAATTTTACAGCCCATGGATAGTAACTGGTCATCACCCATACACCTCACCTCTACGCAGGATGGCTCCTTTTGTAGGTGTGGCGATTACAGATGCTTGAATGCTAGATCTGTGATGGACAATTATCCTATACCGAACATTTCCGACTTCACTAACCTTCTCGCGGGTGCTAAAATTTTCAGTGTATTGGATTGCAAATGTGCTTATCACCAAATCCCAGTCGCACCCGAAAATTCTGAAAATGGCGATTATCACTCCTCTCGGGTTGTACAAGTGCTGTTTCATGCCATTCAGGTTAAAAAGTGCCACCCAGACATGGCAACACTTTATTGACTTTCTCTTGCTCCAGTTCGACTTCTGTTTCGAATATCTCGACGATAACCTGATCTTCAGCAAATCTGCGCAAGATCACGAATGCCCCATCACAATAGTAAAGGACGCACTCTTCAAATGAAGTTGACATCAACACCGACAAAATGCAACTGCGCCAACAATCCGTCCAATTCTTGGGCCACCTGCTGGTCTGGGGGTTAGAATAGGCGCAAAGTATTCCTGCCTGCCATAAGAGGCAACTAAAAGGAGTCTCACACGTTTCGGCCTTTGTGTGAAGGTCCCCTGTAGGGTTTGACCTCTCTTTTTCAAAATTTTCCCGGAGAGCGAGCCAATTGGGAAAGGGCGCCTTATATGGTGTATAGTGTCCATCATGCACTGAGACCTCTCACATCCTTTGTCGACGTGGATCTGCATTTCTGCACATTCTCCAGCTGTTGGGTGAGGTCACCCTCCTGGGTGCGTTTTCCTCCATCCTATGTGCAGTATGACTTTCGCCACTGTTGACGATAATGGACTTCTTAGCTCATTTGCACCTGTCATCCAGCGTGGTAACCGTCCATTGTGGTGCGGCCACTATGTACCCTGTTGGTTGTAACCCTCTTACCACACAGGGATCGCTCTGCTGATGCCTGCGCTGTTAACTCCCCATGTATGCCAAGGAATAGATGCGCGTCACCCTGGGGCATCGGGACTCCCAGCAATGGCCATCCTGCCAGGTAGCTGTTGCTGCGGCTGGGTGGTGACCATGGGGAGGGCCCTTGGTTGGAGTGTGTCACATCAGGGCGGATGACAGGCCATGAAGCGTAGTACGTCATCTCTTGCTGGTGGTCAAACACCAGCAGTCTCCAAGTGATCAAGCTCCAACTTCAATGCTAAGAAATACAACCCAAAATCGTTGTACCCCCCGCCCCCCTCCGCTCCCCCTCCGGCCACATCATGGGAGGAACGCCAGGCTAAAGATGGCAGCGAAGCTTATTCATCCTGGTACCTCGTATGTATGAGAGTTGATGGGGAATCTTTCTTGTCAATGAAACCTCAGTTTTTTGTGGAGCATTTAGAGGACAAGTTTGGGGAGGTGGAGGGCTTGTCCAAAATGCGGTCAGGGTAGGTCTTGATCAAAACAGCATCATCTGCCCAGTCACAGGCACTACTTGCCTGTCACAAGCTGGAAGATGTTTCTCCCCCATAAGAGCTTAAATATGGTCCAGGGTATTATATTTCACAGGGACCTTTTTTTGCAGTCTGACGATGAGCTGTGCGCCATTTTAGAGCAGCAAGGTGTCCATTTCATCCTGCATGCCCACCACGGTCCGAAGGATAATCAGGTTGCCACTGGTGCCTTCACTTTGGCCTTCGAGGGTGACACATTTTACGAGAAGGTCAAGGTGATGGTCTACCACTGTGACGTAAAGCCCTATATCCCTCCCTGATGCGGTGCTGTATCTCGTGCCGGGATTGTGGACGTCCTTCACATCCCAAACCTCCTTGTGCCCCGCCTCCCATTTGTGTCAAATGCAGAGAGCACCATTCGCTTTGCTCGCCAGACTGCAAGATTCTCCAGAAAGAAAGAAAAATAATGGAATACATGATCCTGGACTGACTGACCTACACTGAGGCTAAGAGAAAATATGGGATGCTATATCCTGTGCATATGACGTCAATCTATGCCGCCGCTATGGCAACGGTTCCACCATCTTCTGTTCCGCCGCGTACAGTTGGTTCTCAAATCCATCAGCCTTCACTTGCCCCCTTGATGGTGGGGGGCACATCCCTCCCTGTTGCTCCTGCACAACCTACTTCAGGAACACACACCCCCCCCCCCCCCTCCCGAAAAAAAATTTGCCATGTCAGTCCCCACTTCTCAGCCGGAGAAGCAACCACAGGTGCCTGAAGCAACCACCGGTATCTGGTGGTAGTGCTTCACAGTCCTCCTCAGTCCTTGAGACTGAATCAGTGAAGCCCTCCCAGCTGGACAAACCTAAGGAGCAGTGAGAGAAACCTAAAAAGAAAAAGAAGCCCAAGAACCAAGGCACTGCAGTGGCACTCACACCACCATGACCTACAAGCTCTGTGTCTGAGGATGAGGTGGAGATGCTGGCATTTGCTGAGCACCTAGATCTCGCTGGGCCCTCAGACACAATGGATCTTTATCACACAGGTACGCATCTGGTGACAGCAGGTGACCTTGAGGCGTAGACTGCCTCATTGTGTTTCACGATCACATAATCATCCAGTGGAATTGCAGCGATTTTTTCCCACCATCTGCCTGAACTACAGCAGCTGTTAAGCTTTACACCTGCTTTCTGCATTGCCCCCCAGGAAACTTGGTTCCCGGCAATGCGGACCCCTGCCATCTGCGGCTATAAGGGATATTACAGGAATTGTAGTGACTATAATCGAATGTCAGGTGGAGTTTGGGTCTATGTCCTGAACTCGGTATGTAGTGAACCTGTGCTCCTTCAAACCCTTTTTGAAGCTGTGGCTGTCAGAATCAGGACGATGCAAGAAATACTAGTTTGTAATGTATATCTTCCTCCAGATGGTACAGTATCCCTGAATGTATTAGCTGCACTGATTGATCAACTCCCTAAACCTTCCCTACTTTCGGGAGATTTTAACACGCATAACCCCTTGTGGGGTGGCGCCATGCTTACTGCCCGAGGTAGGGAGGTTAAAAATTTAGCCACAACTCGACCTCTGCCTCTTAAATACAGGTGCCCCCACACGTTTCAGTGTGGCACATGGCACATATTCAGCCATTGATCTCTCGGTTTGCAGTCCTGGCCTTCTCCCATCTATCCACTGGAGAGCACATGATGACCTATGTGGTAGTGACCACTTCCCTATCTTCCTGTCACTCCCCTGGTGTCATGCTCGTGGACACCTACCCAGATGGGCTTTAAACAAGGCAGACTGGGAAGCCTTCACCTCTGCTGTCACCGCTGAATCTCCCCCACATAATGCCATCTTTGTTGTTGTTGAGCGTGTCACTAGAAAGATTGTTTCTGTGGTGGAAAACGCGATCCCTCGTTCTTTAGGGGAGCCCCCGGCGAAAGACAGTCCTTTGGTGGTCGCCGGAATTCTCTGAGGCAATTAAAGAGTGTCGATGAGCTCTACAGCGACATAAGTGGCACCCTTCCCAAGAACACCTAATAGCCTTTAAGCCTCTCCATGCCCTCATTCGCCAGCTTATAAAATGACAAACAGGCATATTGGGAGAGGTATGTCTCGACCATTGGGTGCGATACGTCACTTTCCCAAGGCTGGACGAAGATCAGACGTGTTTGTGGATACCAGACCCCGACAGGTGTTACTGGCATTAATGTCAATGGTGTGTTATCTACTGATGCAAACGCGATTGCCAAGCACTTTTCTGAGCTCTATGCTTGAGCCTTTGCATTGGAGAACTATCCCCCAGCCTTTCGCACCCTTAAATGGTGGATGGAACAGAAAGTCATCTGGTTCACTGCATGCCACAGTGATCCCTATAATGCCCCATTTACAGAGTGGGTGCTTCTCAGCGCCCTTGCACATTGCCCTATCACAGCTCCTGTGCCGGATTGGATCCATAGTCAGATGACTAACGTCGCTCGTCTGACTACAAGCAACATCTCCTCGTTATCTTCAACTGGATCTGATGCGATGGTATCTTTCCATCGCAATGGCAGGAGAGCACCATCATTCTGGTGCTAAAACCTGGTCAAAACCCACTTGATGTGGATAGCTACCAGCCGATCAGCCTCACCAGCTTTCTTTGTAAGCTGCTGGAACGTATAGTGTGTCAGCAGTTGGGTTGTGTCCTGGAGTCACGTGGCCTACTGGCTGCATGTCAGGGCGGCTTCCGCCAGGGTTGCTCTACCACTGATAACTCGAGTCTGCCATCCAAAGAGCCTTTTCCAGACTCCAACATTTGGCTGCCATCTTTTTTGACTTTCGTAAAGCATACGACATGACCTGGCAACATCATGACCTTGCCACATTGTATCCAAAACTTCCTGTCGCTCCATACTTTTCATGTCCAAGTTGGTGCCTTCCATAGCTCTCCCCCCTCCGCATTCATAAGAATGGCGATCCACAGGGCTCCGAATTGAGTGTCTCTCTATTTTTAGTGGCTATTAGCGGTCTAGCAGCAGCTGTAGGGCCGTCGGTCTCACCTTCTCTGTATGCGGATGACTTCTGCATTTTGTACTGCTCCTCCAGTACTGGTGTTGCCGAGTGGCGCCTACAGGGAGCCATTCACAAAGTGCAGTCATGGGCTCTAGACCATGGCTTCCAGTTTGTAGCCTCGACGTTGTGTGTCATGCACTTCTGTCGGCGTCGTACCATTCATCCCGAACCAGAACTTTACCTTAATGATGATTCACTCACTGTAGGATAGACATATCGATTCTTAGGACTGGTTTTCGACGCACGATTGACTTGGCTACCTCACCTTCATCAGCTTAAGTGGAAGTACTGGCAGCATCTCAATGCCCTCTGGTGCCTGAGCAACTATAACTGGGGTGCAGATCTCTCTACACTGCTGCAGCTCTACAGATCCCTTGTTCAATCCTGCCTTGACTATGGGAGTCTGGTTTACAGTTGGGTGGCGCCCTCAGCATTGCATTTACTCAACCCAATGCACCACTGTGGCATTTGCTTAGCAACGGGTGCTTTTAGAATGAGTCCAGTGACCAATGTCGTGGTGGTGGACGGAGTCCTTCGATTGAAGGTTATCCATGCACAACTGCTTGCCAGTTACATTGCACACGTTTGTAGTTCTCCTGTGCATCCGAATTACTGTCTCCTTTTCCCAACCATGGCAGTTTATCTCCCGCATCAGCGGCCCCGGTCAGGGTTTACTATTGCGGTTCATGTCCTACCCATTACCACCTCTCCTTGAGGTCCATTCACGTACACCTCCATGGTGTACACCTAGGCCGCAAATTTTTCTGGACCTTTCGCATGGCCCTAACGGCCCTGCAGCTCTCTGCTGTCACTTCCTCTCGATTCTCAACATGTATCGGGGCCATGAAGTGGTTCACACTGACAGCTCAATGGCTGATGTTTCACATAGGCTTTGCGTATGTTCATGGAGGACATATTAAACAGCACTCGTTGCCAGATGGTTGCAGTGTTTTCACTGCAGGGCTGGAAGCCATATCTAGTGCTCTTGAGCACATCCGCTCATGCCCTGGTGAGTCATTTCTACCGTGTACTGACTCCCTGAGCAGCCTACAAGCTATCGACCTGAGCTACCCTCGCCATCCTTTGGTAGTGTCCATTCAGCAATCCATCTATGCCCTGTACGGTCCTATCCTTCAGTGGTGTTTGTGTGAACCCCAGGACATGTCAGAATCCTAGGCAACGAACTTGCCAACATGCTGGCCAAACAGGCTATGCGGAAACTGCTTCTGGAGATGGGCATCTCCGAAACTGACCTGTGTTCTGTCTTATGCTGCAGGGTTTATCAGCTTTGGGAGAGGGAATGGCTTAACAGTACGCACAACAAACTGCATGTCATTAAGTAGACTACGAATCTGTGGAAGTCTTCCATGCGGTCCTCTCACACGGAATCAGTTGTCGTCAGCCAGCTCCGCATTGGCCATACGTGGCTAACGCATGGTTACCTCCTCTGATGCGAGAACCCACCTCGGTGTTGCTGTGGGTCACCGATGATGGTCGTCCACCTCTTGCTGGACTGCCCACCTTTAGCCGCTCTGCAGTGGACTTTTAACTTTCCCAGCACCCTACCTTTGGTGTTGGGCGACAGAGTCTCAACAGCAGCTTTAGTTTTACATTTTATTCATGAGGGTGGGTTTTATCATTTGATCTAAGTTTTTGCGCATGTCATTCGTCCCTCTGTGTCCTCCACCCTAGTGCTTTTAGGGTGGAGGTTTTAATGTTTTGCAGAGTGGTTGGCTTCTCCTTTTTATTGTCATGGCCAGCCAGCCATGGTAATCTGCTCTCTTGTTTTGATCTCTTCTGCATGTTTCTTGTGTCTCACTGTGGTTTTCTTGTCCAATTTTGTCAATTTTATTGTTTGTTGCCCTTGTGTCATTCTTATAGTTTTCACCTTTTTTCCAGCTGTTTTGTATGTCTCGGTTATTTTTCTCCCACCCTTGTGGAATTATTTTGATCAGAATGAGGGATCGATGACATCTACATCTACATCTACATCCATACTCCGCAAGCCACCTGACGGTGTGTGGCGGAGGGTACCTTGAGTACCTCTATCGGTTCTCCCTTCTATTCCATTCTCGTATTGTTCGTGGAAAGAAGGATTGTCGGTATGCCTCTGTGTGGGCTCTAATCTCTCTGATTTTATCCTCATGGTCTCTTCGCGAGATATACGTAGGAGGGAGCAATATACTGCTTGACTCTTCGGTGAAGGTATGTTCTCGAAACTTTGACAAAAGCCCGTATCGAGCTACTGAGCGTCTCTCCTGCAGAGTCTTCCACTGGAGTTTATCTATCATCTCCATAACGCTTTCGCGATTACTAAATGATCCTGTAATGAAGCGCGCTGCTCTCCGTTGGATCTTCTCTATATCTTCTATCAACCCTATCTGGTACGGATCCCACACTGCTGAGCAGTATTCAAGCAGTGGGCGAACAAGCGTACTGTAACCTACTTCCTTTGTTTTCGGATTGCATTTCCTTAGGATTCTTCCAATGAATCTCAGTCTGGCATCTGCTTTATCGATGATCAACATTATATGATCATTCCATTTTAAATCACTCCTAATGCGTATTCCCAGATAATTTATGGTATTAACTGCTTCCAGTTGCTGACCTGCTATTTTGTAGCTAAATGATAAAGGATCTATCTTTCTGTGTATTCGCAGCACATTACACTTGTCTACATTGAGATTCAATTGCCATTCCCTGCACCATGCGTCAATTCGCTGCAGATCCTCCTGCATTTCAGTACAATTTTCTATTGTTACAACCTCTCGATACACCACAGCATCATCCGCAAAAAGCCTCAGTGACCTTCCGATGTCATCCACAAGGTCATTTATGTATATTGTGAATAGCAACGGTCCTATGACACTCCCCTGCGGCACACCTGAAATCACTCTTACTTCGGAAGACTTCTCTCCATTGAGAATGACATGCTGCGTCCTGTTATCTAGGAACTCCTCAATCCAATCACACAATTGGTCTGATAGTCCATATGCTCTTACTTTGTTCATTAAACGACTGTGGGGAACTGTATTGACGCCTTGCGGAAGTCAAGAAACACGGCATCTACCTGTGAACCCGTATCTATGGCCCTCTGAGTCTCGTGGACGAATAGCGCGAGCTGGGTTTCACATGACCGTCTTTTTCGAAACCCATGCTGATTCCTACAGAGTAGATTTCTAGTCTCCAGAAAAGTCATTATACTCGAACACAATACGTGTTCCAAAATTCTACAACTGATCGACATTAGAGATATAGGTCTATAGTTCTGCACATCTGCTCGACGTCCCTTCTTGAAAACGGGGATGACCTGTGCCCTTTTCCAATCCTTTGGAACGCTACGCTCTTCTAGAGACCTACGGTACGGTACACCACTGCAAGAAGGGGGGCAAGTTCCTTCGCGTACTCTGTGTAAAATTGAACTGGTATCCCATCAGGTCCAGAGGCCTTTCCTCTTTTGAACGATTTTAATTGTTTCTCTATCCCTCTGTCGTCTATTTCGATATCTACCATTTTGTCATCTGTGTGACAATCTAGAGAAGGAACTACAGTGCAATCTTCCTCTGTGAAACAACTTTGGAAAAAGACAGTATTTCGGCCTTTAGTCTGTCATCCTCTGTTTCAGTACCATTTTGGTCACAGAGTGTCTGGACATTTTGTTTTGATCCACCTACCGCTTTGACATAAGACCAAAATTTCTTAGGATTTTCTGCCAAGTCAGTACATAGAACTTTACTTTCAAATTCATTGAACGCCTCTCGCATAGCCCTCCTCACACTACATTTCGCTTCGCGTAATTTTTGTTTGTCTGCAAGGCTTTGGCTATGTTTATGTTTGCTGTGAAGTTCCCTTTGCTTCCACAGCAGTTTTCTAACTCGGTTGTTGTACCACGGTGGCTCTTTTCCATCTCTTACGATCTTGCTTGGCACATACTCATCTAATGCATATTGTATGATGGTTTTGAACTTTGTCCATTGATCCTCAACACTAACTGTACTTGAGATAAAACTTTTGTGTTGAGCCGTCAAGTACTCTGAAATCTGCTTTTTGTCACTTTTGCTAAACAGAAAAATCTTCCTACCTTTTTTAATATTTCCATTTACAGCTGAAATCACTGATGCTGTAACCGCTTTATGATCACTGATTCCCTATTCTGTGTTAACTCTTTCAAATAGTTCAGGTCTGTTTGGCACCAGAAGATCTAATATGTTATCGCCACGAGTCGGTTCTCTGTTTAACTGCTCAAGGTAGTTTTCAGATAAAGCACTTAAAAAAATTTCACTGGATTCTTTGTCCCTGCCACCCGTTATTAACGTCTGAGTCTCCCAGTCTATATCCGGCAAATTAAAATCTCCACCCAGAACTATAACATGGTGGGGAAATCTACTCGAAATATTTTCCAAATTATCCTTCAGGTGCTCAGCCACAACAGCTGCTGAGCCAGGGGGCCTATAGAGACATCCAATTACCATGTCTGAGCCTGCTTTAACCGTGACCTTCACCCAAATCATTTCACATTTCGGATCTCCGTCAATTTCCTTCGATACTATTGCACTTCTTATCGCTATAAACACGCCTCCCCCTTCACAGTCCAGCCTGTCTGTGCGGTATACATTCCAATTTGAGTTTAGGATTTCATTACTATTTACATCTGGTTTCAACCAACTTTCTGTCCCTAGTACTATATGGGCGTTGTGACCGTTTATTAATGAGAGCAGTTCTGGGACCTTTCTGTAGACGCTCCTGCAGTTTACTATTAGCACATTAATATTGTTATTCCCTGTTGCATTTTGCCTACTCCTACCTTGCTGTGTCTCAGGAGGTGTCTTGTTGGGCCTAGGGAGGGGATTCTCTAACCTAAAAAACCCCCATGTGCACTCCACACGTACTCCGCTACCCTTGTAGCCGCTTCCGGCGTGTAGTGCACGCCTGACCTATTCAGGGGGACCCTACATTTCTCCACCCGATAGCGGAGGTCGAGAAATTTGCACCCCAGATCTCCGCAGAATCGTCTGAGCCTCTGGTTTAAGCCTTCCACTCGGCTCCAAACCAGAGGACCGCGATCGGTTCTGGGAACGATACTACAAATAGTTAGCTCTGATTTCACCCCGCGAGCGAGGCTTTCCGCCGTCACCAATTCCGCCAACCGCCTGTACGAACTGAGGATGACCTCTGAACCCAGACGGCAGGAGTCATTGGTGCCGACATGAGCAACAATTTGCAGTCGGGTGCACCCAGTGCTCTCTATCGCCGCCGGCAGAGCCTCCTCCACATCTCGGATGAGACCCCCTGGCAAGCAGACAGAGTGAACACTGGCCTTCTTCCCCGACCTTCCCGCTATTTCCCTAAGGGGCTCCATCACCCGCCTAACGTTGGAGCTCCCAATAACTAATAAACCCCTCCCCCCGTGTGCCTGCTCGGACCTTGCTGAAGGAGCAGCCACATGTCCACTCACAGGCAGAGCGGGCGATGCCACACGGCCAGCCTCCACATTGACCCTCCGCCTCGTGCGCCGCGAACGCCGCTGAACCCGCCACTCCCCTTGGGGAGAGGGTGGCCCAACCGCGCCCAGTACACGCGAAGATGTCTCGACAGCAGCGGCCATAAACACGCTCAGCTGTTCGCGAACAGTGGCCAGCTCCTCCTGCGTCCGTACACAGCAGTCACACATCCTATCCATCCTAAGGAATCAATTTACTGAAGAGAGTTAATCAACCTTTAACTAGACTGCTAATTCACTAAAGGCGGCTGTTTATTAACTAAACTGTGGTTGCTAGGCACTTCTTGTAGAAAACAATGAAAATAGCACTACCTGTCTCTGGACTGTATTGAAAACAAACACTAGCACTACTGGCACTATGGTTGACTAAAGGGACTCTCTCTGACTGTATTCAAAACACACGAAATCTATGGAACACTATTAATAGCACCCGACAATTAAAGCTTCCTAAAAGCAAATACACACTGAAGAAGAAGTGGCAAGTAAGAAAAATACAGTTAATACTTAAATTAAGGTAGCTCGCTGCACAGCAGACGTGAAGCAGACGGCAGTTACGACGACACTGACTCCACAGGCACTATGGCTGACTAAAGGGACTCTCTCTGACTGTATTCAAAACAAACACGAAATCTATGGAACACTATTAATAGCACCCGACAATTAAAGCTTCCTAAAAGCAAATAAACACGGAAGAAGAAATGACAAGTAAGAAAAATACAGTTAATACTTAAATTAAGGTAGCTCGCTGCACAGCAGACGTGAAGCAGATGGCAGTTACGACCTAGCAGTTTGGTCCCTCCCCCCTCCTCTTTTAAACCAACCAACCAATTCTTTGAGTACACAGTCTCAGCCGCTTGTATACGCCCCCCCCCCCCCCCCCCCCACCGAATCGAAGGTGCAATCAATCTTATTCATGCCACATTCTGCCACATACAAAGAGCTCCTTCGATTCCTGGGAACAGTAAGTACTACCGTCGTCATTTGCCTGCAGCAGGCCAACACCCAGGCCATCCTCACTAACGCCTTTGCCGGCAAGGAAACTTCAGGGACGTGCCCTGTTCCGTGGACGGAACCAGTGTGTGCAGACTTCCAGGCCCTGAAAGACACTCTCGCATGAGCTATCACCCCGCTCATCCAATCTATGATGCTGAACTCTTCATCGCCACGGATGCCAGTGACTCTGTGGTAGGCGCAGTTCTACAACAATGCCACAACATCGTTGTCACACCACTTCAGTTCTTTTCAAAGAAACTTTCACGTGCCCAACAAAAATACTCTGCCTTCGACCACGAATTTTTTACAGTTTATGAGGTGGTGAAACACTTCTGCCCCGATGATGAGGGCCAACCTACCCATATCCTGACCGACCATAAACCAGTAGCAGATGCCATACGCAACCCCCGTCTCGACCCTCCCTGCCCTGTCGCTTTCAGCATATCGATTTGACCTCTGAGTTCTCTACTGACGTCTGCCATATCAATGGCGGCGACAATATTGTTGCAGATTTCCTTTCCCGAATTAGCACCATCTCAACGGTCTTCGACATTTCCGATCTCGCATCCCTACAGAACCAGGAGTCCTGGGCCCGGAACTGCATCACATGCCAGCGCAACAAAGTCACCAGGTACACTGTTCCACTTCTCTGCAAATTCGACATTCCATCTGGCCACTTTTTCCACGTACACCTGGACCTCATCGGCCCCCATCCCCCCTCAGAGGGCTTCCATTATGTTCTTTCTTGCATCGATCATTTGTTGCAGTGTGTAGAGGCCGTAACTCTCACCAATACAACTGCCAAAACTATGGCTATGGATTTTGTGTCTTCTTGGATTTCTCGCTTTGGCTGCCCCATTACTGTCACCACTGACCAGGGCCGGCAGTTTGAATCAGCACTCTTCACCCAACTGTGCCAGCTGTGTCATATCAACAAATGTTGCACGACTGCCTACCACCCCCAAAGCAAACTGACTGGTAGAATGGTGGCAACACACTTTCAAGACAGCACTGCGGTGTCACTACAGTCTTTGGACCGAGGCCCTCTCGTGGGTACTTCTCGACCTACTGTCGTCGTACAAACCAGATATCAAGGACAGCGCGAGTGAGTTCATCTATGGTGAAAACCCTGTCTTCTGTGGGGAGCTGTCACAACCTACCTCCCCCAACAATCCCCTCCTCCTCCCCCCCTTCCCTTCCCGACTTTGTAGGCAGGATCTGAATGCATTTTGCAAACATTTCCCTCACTAGCCATAAACAACCCCCCCCCCCCCCCCACTCTTACATGCCCTCCGATCTCCTTTTGTGCAAGTTCGGTTTTCTCTGCGATGACACCATTCGGGCCCCACTTACCCCACCATATTCAGCCCCATACGAGGTCATAAACTGCATCGCTAACTCAATGGACATCCGAGTTAAAGGTTTGCTGTTCACCGTTTCTCTCCACCACGGGAAACCGGCACACCACGACCCAACATCTTTCACGCCCAACGACGTTATGCAGCCTCCCAGCACTAAGGACTTGCACCCAAGCTATAGCCCCTCAGAGCTGTCGCTGCAGCCCTCACCCGAACATGCGACACCATAGATGCCGTTCTTCAGGTTCTCGCCTTCTCTCTACACCTCCTGCCCCCTACCTCCTCTAGTGGTTCTGCAAACCAACGTCCCACCCAAATGTGTGGAGGACGTCACCATCCTCATTGACGACAACCACATCTTCGTCCTGCTGCAAGACATCCCGCCCCCCCCCCCTTCTCCCCCACTGGTTACCTGGTTTTTCAGTCGATTGCCAGCTCCTGTGTGGGGTTGACTACACGCTCCTCTGAGCTTTGGGAATCCCCCCCCCATGGTTGCCTCTCCCATAATGCCCTGCTGTTCACAGTCTGGGTCCAGCTGCAAGAGACTGTGGTCATGTGTGCGAGTTGCGTTTGCATGAGTGTGTGTATGTTGTGTACTTTTGATAAAGGCCTTGTTGGCTGAAAGCTGACTTTCCAACAGTCTTTTTGTTGTGCCTTTCTGCGACTCAGCATCTCCGCTATATGGTGAGTAGCAACTATCCTTTTCATTATATTATTACATTCTGTCCTGGAGTCTCTATTGTTCAATAATGAAATGTGTAATTTTATTTATCCTGTAGATCAACATTGTGTCAGAGAATCCCATGATGATATAGGACAAATTAAAAATTTTTGGCTAGTGCTTTTTTGTTCATGTTGATCTTCTTGGAAATCTTGAGCTCCTGCTGTTGCTGGTCGAAACTGTACTCTCAGATGGAATGTGAACACCTGACACACATTAGAATCTGCAGAGGACTTGCAGGTTTTGCTAGTTGGGCTCTTGATTCGATTTCTTGGTTCTGGAATAGCAGCAAGCCCCAACTGGAGTTTCATCTGTTTTCTTGAGTGGTGATTTTTCATTTTCTGTTGCTTCAACTGAAGTTAGTGGAAGTTTTGGTGTTTCTGTTTTTCTTTCGGAGTTTCTCAGTAGTGATGGAGTCATATGAGTTTGCGTTGAAGTTGAAGGTAAGTCTTCTATCATAGTTGATATAATTTCACTGCTTCAATTGGTCATTTGAGGGGCCAGTGTAACCACGTCTTCAGGTGCTGAGGGGTAATAGGTCAGAAATTTGGATCTGTGCATTCCGCATTAATGGCTTGGCCATTTATTTCACTGATATGTGGTTTACCCTTTCCATTGAGGTTGTAGCGGTTCTGCCTGCTTTATCTATTTCTTCGTTCGTTGTCCTCAGTGTCGATGTATTGTGTTGCTACACTGGCTGAAAAATGGGTTGTGGATTCTCACACTAACTACTGTAAATAATGTAGCTGACAGGTGCACAGTTACGTTTCACAGTACTTTAATTTCACTGTTCAAAACCCCCTAATAATATACAGTTACATGGCCAGTGCACTATTGTTTAACTTTCAATAAGCCCTCATTAATAGTTTTCAGGCAATCCTCCACATACTGTGACAATAGTTTACCATTGAACATCTTCGAGCAGTAACAACCTAACCACAAAGCACACAGTTCTTAAAGAAGAGAAACGTACGCATGGAGCAGACACTGCCAGTGTTTTAACACATGGCCTATTGGTGTAACACTTATTTCACTGTTACGTTTATGCATTGTTGTCATTTTAAGCAACACACATTCCTCATCTGAAACTCGGCTGTGGACTGACTGTCTTGTGACCAAAAATCAGGCTCTTATCACAATAATAGGCCCTGAAACTACACATTGTTCGAAATTAAATATACAGAAATTACAATTAAAACTTACCTCATTAAATTTACTGAATACATCGAAAAATTGGTTCTTTTTAACAGTTTCTTCTACTAAAATGTTTAGGCTGAAATATATTTGTTTAAATGATGAAATTAACAAATATCGCTACACAAGCAATACTTTTGTCAAAACTGTTAATTACTTTGGAATTAAATAAGGTCTGGCTTTGCTAACATGTTTTTGAATAGAGCCAAATAAATACTTTAAGAATATTTTTAGATGTTCCTCCAAATGTTCATAATAAGTCCAGAATTTATATTTGGTTATATGTCAACAATAGAATTTAAGTTACAAAACAATTACTGATTTCTCCCTACAATGAAAGATACTAATTAGTAATAGTAAAAATAAATTAGAAAATCAATTACATACATAAAACAGCTCAAAATTAGATCTGGTGTTAAATTCTTTAAAACTGAGGGCCAGTCTTTTTCTATTATGAAAATACAGATTATATTCACGTATGTTAATGGTAAGTAGTTAAAATTTTTAAAAAAGGAATTTATGTAGGCAGATGGCAAAACAAGAGTGGAAGTAAAATTATCCCAGCTTGTTTCGTCGCATCACCCCCTTTGTTTCATCACATCACCCCCTCATTCGATTGACGAGATAAATATTGCAAATTAGGCAATTCAGTGATGACAAGTGACACCAAAAATTGGGTTTAAAATCTTAACACACAAAAAAATATTACATAAGAAATCTTATCAAAACTGCAGTAGCCTCCATATGTCTTTTCAAATTTATACTTATGTGAACTTGCCATACGAAAATCCCCATACAAAATGTTTACATACAGTGTATTGCAAAGTTACACAAAATATCCACAAGTTATACTTTTAACAGAATTTAGCATCTTCATCATAAGTGATGTCCTTTATGGATAAATGAAGATTACACTTAAAGATACATATAATTTTATAAAAGTCCCGCCTTGCTTAACAAAAAATTAATTCTCATGGGTAGCAAAAAGTTGAATTGCACTGCGCATTGCAGTTGATGTTTAGACAAAAAATTTCACTTGCTCAGTGTTCAGTAATTTTCACAAGCACTTTCACTTTTTCAATGAGCTTTAACACACTTTCTCACAAAGCTGTCCACACCTTCAACAGGTCCAAGTGGGAGCTAGCAAAGAAATGCACTGCGATTAGTTCCCTTGGAGGTGGTTCTCCTCGGCCACAGTACGTGAGAAAATGAGGCAAAATACCCTACTTTACTACATTTACTTTTACTTCTAGCTTAAGTCTAAGAAAAAAAATGTTTAACACTAATGGCAAATGGTAGTCATTACATCATAAATAAATACATAGTTCTCATAACATTACAATAATTATCACTAAATTTGACTATAGTACAAAAGGTGTGAACTAGTAAAAATTTAAAATCAAGTGCACATTACACTACAAAACATTACTCTAAGTCATAACTGTCTCAAAGTGCTTAAACTTGAAAGACTTTTGTTTCTTTCCCATTTGCAAAACAAAAACTCAAGATGTGTATCACCTCTAGTATAAACTCAGGATATGCAGTAGCAGAGATTTACTAATCATTGCGTTGTGAAAAAAAAAAAATTCATCATTACATGGCTTAATTACTATTCGAATCGAAATTAAGGAGATTTGTACCAAATCATAGCCCCACTTGTCTACTCAACTCTGAACTCTACTCTCATTCAACCAAAAATTAAATCCTCACAAACTGTTACCAAATGGTTAATCTTTCATCAGTTCAGCACCACATTTATTATTTGAACAGCAAAATTACTGTTCTTTGTTTCCAGTATTACCACTCTAAGCTCATAATTCCTCAGAACACTAATAGAAGTTTTCAGATGACCTATAGATCCAATGATGCAGCATTATATAACTTGTACCTCACAGAAACATTGCTCTTTATGTTAAGCTCTCATTCCCAGCCGCAATGTCACGAATTGCACAATATATACAGTACCCAATAGTATCGAAGGAAATTGACGGAGATCCGAAATGTGAAATAATTTGGGTGAAGGTCTCAGTTAAAGCAGGCTCGAACATGGTAATTGGATGTCTCCCCGCTCAGCAGATGTTGTATCAGAGCACCTGAAGGAAAATTTGGAAAATATCTCGACTAGATTTCCCGACCATGTTATAGTTTTGGGTGGAGATTTTAATTTACAAGATATAGACTGGGAGACTCAAATGTTTGTAATGGGTGGCAGGGACAAAGAATCCAGTGAAATTTTTTTAAGTGTGTTATCTGAAAGCTACCTTGAGCAGTTAAACACAGAACCGACTCGTGGCGATAACATATTAGATCTTCTGGTGCCAAACAGACCTGAACTATTTGAAAGAGTTAACACAGAATAGGGAATCAGTGATCATAAAGCGGTTACAGCGTCAGTGATTTCAGCTGTAAATGGAAATATTAAAAAAGGTAGGAAGATTTTTCTGTTTAGCAAAAGTGACAAAAAGCAGATTTCAGAGTACTTGACGGCTCAACACAAAAGTTTTATCTCAAGTACAGTTAGTGTTGAGGATCAATGGACAAAGTTCAAAACCATCATACAATATGCATTAGATGAGTATGTGCCAAGCAAGATCGTAAGAGATGGAAAAGAGCCACCGTGGTACAACAATCGAGTTAGAAAATTGCTGCGGAAGCAAAGGAAACTTCACAGCAAACATAAACATAGCCAAAGCCTTGCAGACAAACAAAAATTACGCGAAGCGAAATGTAGTGTGAGGAGGGCTATGCGAAAGGCGTTCAACGAATTCGAAAGTAAAGTTCTATGTACTGACTTGGCAGAAAATCCTAAGAAATTTTGGTCTTATGTCAAAGCGGTAGGTGGATCAAAACAAAATGTCCAGACACTCTGTGACCAAAATGGTACTGAAACAGAGGATGACAGACTAAAGGCCGAAATACTAACTGTCTTTTTCCAAAGCTGTTTCACAGAGGAAGACTGCACTGTAGTTCCTTCTCTAGATTGTCGCACAGATGACAAAATGGTAGATATCGAAATAGATGACGGGGGGATAGAAAAACAATTAAAATTGCTCAAAAGAGGAAAGGCCACTGGACCTGATGGGATAACAGTTCGATTTTACTCAGAGTACGTGAAGGAACTTGCCCCCTTCTTTCAGCGGTGTACCGTAGGTCTCTAGAAGATCATAGTGTTCCAAAAGATTGGAAAAGGGCACAGGTCATCCCCGTTTTCAAGAAGGGACATCGAACAGATGCACAGCACAGAACTATGGACCTATATCTCTAATGTCAATCAGTTGTAGAATTTTGGAACACGTATTGTGTTAGAGTGTAATGACTTTCCTGCAGACTAGAAATCAACTCTGTAAGAATCAGCAGGGGTTTCGAAAAAGACAATCATGTGGAACCCAGCTCGCGCTATTCATCCACAAGACTCAGAGGCCCATAGACACGGGTTCCCAGGTAGATGCTGTGTTTCTTGACTTCCACAAGGCGTTCGATACAGTTCCCCACAGTCGTTTGATGAGAGTGATTTCAGGTGTGCCACAGGGGAGTGTCGTAGGACCATTGCTATTCACAATATATATAAATGACCTTGTGGATAACATCAGAAGTTCACTGAGGCTTTTTGTGGATGGTGCTGTAGTATATTGAGAGGTTGTATCAATGGAAAATTGTACTGAAATGCAGGAGGATCTGCAATGAATTGACACTTGGTGCAATGAATGGCAATTGAATCTCAATGTAGACAAGTGTAATGCGCTGCGAATACATAGAAAGAAAGATCCTTTATCATTTAGCTACAATATAGCAGGTCAGCAACTGGAAGCAGTTAATTCCATAAATTACCTGGGAGTAGGCATTAGGAGTGATTTACAATGAAATGACCATATAAAATTAATTGTTGGTAAAGCAGAGGCCAGACTGAGATTCATTGGAAGAATCCTAAGGAAATGCAATCCGAAAACAAAGGAAGTAGGTTACAGTACACTTGTTCGCCCACTGCTTGAATACTGCTCACCGGTGTGTGGGATCCATATCAGATAGGGTTGATAGAAGAGAGAGAGAAGATCCAATGGAGAGCAGTGCGCTTCGTTACAGGATCATTTAGTAGCCACGAAAGCATTACGGAGATGATAGATAAATTCCAGTGGAAGACTCTGCAAGAGAGATGTTCAGTAGCTCGGTACTGGTTATTGTTGAAGTTTCAAGAACATACCTTCACCGAGGAGTCAAGCAGTATATTGCTCCCTCCTACGTATATCTTGCGAAGAGACCATGAGGATAAAATCAGAGAGATTAGAGCCCACACAGAGGCATACCGACAAGCCTTCTTTCCACGAACAATACGAGACTGGAATAGAAGGGAGAGCTGATAGAGGTACTCAAGGTACCCCTCCGCCACATACTGTCAAGTGGCTTGTGGAGTATGGATGTAGATGCCTAGTTCACAATTAGATCATCAGTACAGCTACACAACATTTGTTTGTATACAGTTACCTCCTTTATTCACCATGCCTGTCAGCTACATTATTTTACTTGCATTTCTTGCCTTGTTAGTTAACGGAGTGCACTCTCAAAAAATATACCGACTGCAGAGACAGGTTCCCTAACCATTAAGACCCTAACATTGTTCATTGTTATATTATTCCATTATTGTTTCATTATCTAAGAAATAAATATCTTCTCTGCTTATCTAATGCAAAATTGACTGTACTGAAAAACACCCCACAGTAACAGATCCTTATGCTAAGGCAAACTTATCTCTCATTTCCAATCAGACAAAATCATCACTTCGAGAAACTATTACTTCCCTGTATTCCATCAAATTGCTTAAGATTCTAGCCTGAAGCATGATATACATAAAAACATTGCTTATTCTTTCCACATACATTACTCCAGGCAACTATGTCTAAAGTTGTAATTCCTTAATGTTAAGCAAAGCTGTACCATGACACTTCTATGGGTAGGTAGTTATCTTCATATACTGATTGCACCAAACACACTTGTATTATACCACAATTAATATTAAGATGTAGTATTAAAGATGGTTTTTACTGCCTATTGCTACTGCTGCTGTGCCAATTTATACTAACATCACATGTGAGCTGATTACTTCAGATGTTACTTATCCTCCACATATGCTGACAACTTTCATTTTCTGTTTACCTTACCTCCTTGTTTGACAGAAATTCTTTCACCATTGTACCACTTTATTTTCTTCCATCCTCTTACGATTACCTTACTTATAACTAACACAACATAATATACGTACACACACAGATAGAAACAATGGAGAAACCTTTTCTAAAATATTCCTATACTTAAGTATCCTACTGTAGTGATTTACTTATGAACTACAGATAGGATAGGAAAAGAGTTTGACAGCCTCAGGAGACATGAAGAATGAGACAGACAGCTGGGGTAAGCACTATCGCCACATAATGAATCCAACACAGATTGTTGACCCCCTACTTGCTAATTGCACAATAAATTAGTCCCAAATATTACATCACTACTGAGATTTTTAAACACTGAGAAATTGTATTTCAACAGCTCTCCTGCCAATTCCACAGTTAATAGTATTTCGTGTTTCACACTCTTTGATAGTTTAACTGTAGCACCAATAATTTCACTTTCTCTATGCGTAAAATTATGTACTTCTTCCACTTTTTTCTCCATTTCTGTCAATTTTGAATCTACAGTTTCATTTACTTTTACCAGTTTTTCCTCTGCCACTACTGTACACTTGATTTCTACCTCAGTTTCTGAATCATTTGTAATGTGATCGTTTGGTTCTCAGGTTTAAGTTAAATTAGATCTGGTGTTAAATTCTTTAAAACTGAGGGCCAATCTTTCTCTGTTATGAAAATACAGATTATATTCACATATGTTAATGGTAATTAGTTAAAACTAAAAAATAATAAAGTAGGCAGATGGCAAAACAAGAGGGGAAGTAAAATTATCCCAGCTTGCTTCGTCATAAAGTGTTGTAACAATTGAAAGTGGTGATTCAGCAATGTATTGCTGCTTTATAATGCCAATGAAAATTGAGTGACAGTGCATATATGCACCACCACGCATTGTAGAGTTAAAACGTTCTGAAGCAACATAGCGTTTCATCATGATCTTCTAGATTTTATAATCTTAGGAGCATTTTCCGAGGTTTTATTATATTTACATTCTGTACTTTAAAATAACGTAAAAACACTTCTTATTGGCATAGTTACATTCCATAAACATTAGACAAATCTTGTACTATTAAAAGACACTATAATACACATACTTTGATTTACAACTTCCAAGTGCAGTAATTTTTTGTATTTGTCGGCAATCCATTTTCCTTACTTTTGATGGGTGTATTTATTCATCATCAAAATACAAGATACAGAAATGAAACAGTATAGCTTTGAAAGCTTAAAGCATGCTCTTTACAACTGTGGCAAGAAAAAAAAGGATTGAACAAGACACAGTTCAGATATTGCCCCCCCCCCCCCCCTCCCCAAAAAAAAAGGAAAACATAAAATTTGCACATAGAAAATTTTGCCCAACTTTGGAGAAGCATACATTTTCATCTAGGCATCCAATGTCAATTGAATTTCATCCATATATAGACATCATAGGTGGGAATAACCGTCTGAAGTTTTGGTATGATTGGTTCACATGAAAAACAGCAGTGGTCGGTCAAACCACGGCTCTCAGAATAGTGTGACAAACTCTTTAGCCACTTTAGAGACTTATATCTAATTTAGGTGTGGCTAAATCCCTAATTATTGCCATTGTGTGATTCAGCATAAAAAATTGTCTATGCATATTAAAGCAAGTGACCGAATGTTTGCTAGAACTTTAAAAAAGCCTAGCAAACTTGACACATTTTCACCTTTGTAGCAGGAAAGCTAGAGAATGCAAAATAGGAGATGAAAAAGGGTTTGTGTGAAATGAGATGGGGAGAGAATGGGGAGATAGAAAGTGGAGATTATAAGCTCTTTTAACCAGGGGCAATCAAGAGTGGCGAAAACAGAGTAGGAATATTGATAGGGCAAAAGCTGAAAACTTAAGATAATGAAAGTACAATATATTGATGGAAGACTGACGATGATAACGACTGAAGGGTAGTTCTAAAGATTTGGTGTTAACATAGGTATATATGCCAACCAACCAGCATAGAGATGAGGAAGTGGAAGAATATTATGAGAAAATACAAGAACTCATCGAGAGAGAAAATAAAAATGCCTGCATTATCATCATGGGGGACTGGAAAGCAGTGGTGGGTGAAGAAAGAGATGAAGATACAGTAGGAAAATTTGGGTTAGGAATAAGAAATGAGAGAGGTGAACGACTAATTAGTTTCTGTAAAGAAAATTCAGTAGCAGTGGGTAACACGTTATTTGAACACCACAAAAGGAGACGTTACACAAGTATATCAATTTTGAATAGGGAAAGATATCAGTTGGACTACATCCTGTTGCAAAAAAGGTTTAGGAACTGTTCGAAGAATGCCAAAGCTTATCCAGGATTGTATATAAATTCAGACCACAACCTAGTAGCGGGGGAAATACAAGTGAAGTTGAAAAAAGTCCAGAGAGGTAAAGCAAAAGAAAGACTAAACATAGAAAGACTCAAAGAGGTAGGAAAGGCATCAGGTTTCGAAAACAGATTTATGGAGAAATGGGAAAGAGGTAGTGTTGATGAAAGTGTTAATGACAAATGGATAAAAATGAGGGAAGGACTCATGGACTCTGCCAAAGAAGTACTAGGAATTAGAGTATCCCAAAGCACCAGGAAAGAATGGATAACAGAAAACATGTTGAGCGGAGAAAGTGGAAAAATGTAGAAACTGAAGAAGGCAAAAAGAGGCACAGGAAACTGAATAATGAATTAAGAAGAGAAACTGAAGAAGCAAGGAAAAATGGATGAAACAGAAATGCGACAAAATAGAGAAAGAGGGAAAGTATGAAATGATGTATAGGCTGGCTAGTGAAATAATTTTTGAATGTAAAAAAAAAAAGAAATAACATGGAAATAGAAAGAGCGGATGGTACTCTAGCAGAAGAACCACAGGAGGTTTTTAACAGATGGCAAGAATATATTGAATGTCTGTATAAGGGGGATGAAATACAAAGTGAAATTAAGATTGAAGAGGAGCAATATGTGCCGGAAGATGGAAAGGGATTCACCATCTTGGGAGTAGAAGTAGAAAAGGTGCCGAAGAAGATGAAGAATAGAAAGGCATGTGGAGTTGATGATTTGCCAGCAGAACTGTTGAAGAGTCTGGAAAACAAGGCAAGAAAAGAAACAGTCTACCTCTGTAATGAGATATATGACAAAGGGGAATGGCCTGAGGACTTCCTTGCAACAGTTCCGATACCAGTAGAGAAAAAGAGAAACACTAAAAAATGTGAAGAGCATAGGACCATCAGTTTAATTCTCATGCAGCTAAATTGTTGCTGAGAGTGTTGAATAGGAGGCTGTATGGCAAGCTGGATAGGGGGATTGCAGACGAGCAGTTCGTATTTAGAAGAGGAAAAGGAACAAGATATGCTATTGGCCTGTTAAGAACTATAGGGGAAAGATATATGGAAAAAGGTAGAGAAATATTTGCTGTTTATAAGATTTAGAAAAGGCTTTTGACAGAGATCAGTGGAACAAGCTGATGGATATTTTGAAGAGGAAAGGAGTAGATAGGAAAGGGAGACGACTGCTACAGAATGTGTAGTTACACCAGAAAGTAAGGATAAGGACTGGAAATGGAAAGTCAGAAGAAAGCAGCACTGGATGAGGCATTAAAGACAAGGTGCTGCCTTCCCCCACTGTTGTTTAATGCGTATCTTGAAGAGATTATTGTGAAAGGCTTAGATGGGGAAACAGGAATATGTATTGGTGGAAAGAGAATAGAATGTATAAGATTTGCTGAGGACACGATATTAGTGGCAGAAAGTGAGCGGACAGTGAATAACATGCTGAAAGATCTGAATGAAGCTTGTGTGGAATATGGGATGCAAATAAAACAGAAAAAACAGTGTGTGGTCATCAGTACAAAATGCAGACTGTCCAATATTAAAATAGGACAATCTACCATTAGCCAAGTAAGTGCAATAACTGAAGACTTGAGATGTCACCAGGAGGTGAAAACTCGAGTTGCCACAGTGAAGGAGGCATTCAACAGAAAGAGGAGACAGTTATGTGGCAGGTCTAAGGGAAAGGCTTGGCAGATGTTTTGTCTGGAGTGTGTCACTATATGGGGCAGAAACATGGACGCTGAGACGAGAGGATGAAAAAAAGATTAGAAGCATTTGAGATGTGGATATGGAGGAGAATGGAGAGAATAAGCTGGATGGAAAGAGTGAGTAATAGAAGAGTACTGGAAAGGGTTGGTGAGAGAAGATGTCTGCTGAAGGTTAACAAGAGAAAGGTAAAAGAACTGGTTGGGACATTCATTAAGAAGGGTGTGCTTGCTAGCAGATGCTTTGGAAGGACTGGTTTGTGGGAGAAGACTGAGAGGAAGAAGGAGATACAACAGGGTGTATACAACCCGGGACAACTGGGAGATCTGGGAAAAACCCTGGAATTTTTTCATCCGGGAGAAAACCGGGAAAAACCCGGGAATTATTTAGAATTCCAGGAATTTTTCATTGTTTTAGTTTTCAGTTAACTTTTTGTGATTTTGAGTGGTAAGAACCAATAGTCCAACAAAGGATATTACTGTATCCCGCATCTGCAGAATAATACTGCAGCAACAAAACATGAATGAGAGAGAGGGGGGAAAAAAAACTTAAGTCGCAAAGGAAATATGCCATATACAACAAAAAAACACAGCACTCATAAAAGTGTCTGCCAACAGCAAAGTGTGTCAGAGGCTTTAGGAAGACTATGCAATGCTTCCTAACAACAAATTGCCTCATGAGTGTGACGTGGCAGCTCTTTACATTAGATTCTTTTGAGCAGTTGCGGGCGGGCTCTTGTGCATGTGCAGTTCAGTTGCGTGTGAGTAGTACCTTCTCCCGCTTCTGACTACAGATGTGTGGCTGGGTGCCTCTATCTAGTATTGGCCCGGTTCGAAAATATCGTAGATCCGGGGCTGATGCACAGAGCAGTCTGAGTTGTAGTGGGGAGGTGGGTAGTCTCCACGTGACCTGTGTTTACATTTAGTGATTTTGCTGTTTCCTCTTCATTTATTGCCCTAACATTAAATGAAAAGGAAACGGATTTCTGTGGCCGGGAGCTATCAGATGAATTAAAATACGTTCGCATAATTACGCCCTAAATCGCTCCAGGCAAATGCCAGGATGGTTCCTTTAAAGGGCACAGCCGACTTTCTTCCCCATCGTTCCCTAATCCGATGAGACCGATGACCTCGCTGTTTGGCCTCCTCCCTCCAACACTCCAACTCCACATAATCACGGAAGGCTAAAATATGTTATTAGTTACAGGTTTTATTTCAACCTTTCTGACAATCAAGCGTTAATCGCCTTGCAAAACAATGAAGTTATTTTTGTCATTGCAGAACAATGAAGTTATTTTTGTCGGTTTGCTAAAGAGATTTGGCTTTTATTAATCTTTTCTGTGAGGCAGTTTTCCATCTTCTACCTCGTATGGCATTATGCCATAATAAAGAACCAAACATGAGATAACTCAAGAAAATTTACATCTGAATCTGGACATACGAATGTGCCCTTTAAGCCGAATTATGCATTTCAGAATGGTTCACGAAATTCCGATGCTCTTGAAGTATTCTCTGACGTCTTTTTTTTTCTTTTATGACATAATGCAAGATCTTTTAATTTTTTATACGTACGAACATACGAGCTTCCTGCGTCATCGTAGCTGCACAAGCGCAGTGACGCCTGTTATCTGGCGCTCTTTGACAATGCTGAAATGAACCAGTTTCTAACAGGTCACGGGAAAATATTGTGAATGGTGGTTTGAAAAGCGTTACTTTCAAAGTAAATTTCCTTTTACGCAAGATGAACTACGTGCGAAAATGTAATATGAATTTCTTAAATAACAGGGCGTTTGACTCTTATTTAAAAATCAACTCCTTGAGGACGACCATCTAGAAGAATTTTGTGCCCAGAAGATCAGACATATACGTCATTATTAAAAATTTTACTGGCTGCAAGAAAGATCAACATTATATGTGGAAGCTTAGCTTCTCTTGCAGCTTATTAATCTTAGAGACCAATCTTACATGTGAAAGCTTTTCGTTTCTTGTAGCAACACTATGCATATTAATTCAGACCATTAACTTTTCTTATTTGTGTGTTCGCGCTACTTAAGAGTGATCTTGCTATTGGCTGACTACATCACGTGTCCATTGCTGTCATCAGATGGCAAGATCACATTACATGAGCTGTGACTGGCTTACAAAAGCACGTTGCAGTCTCGATTTCAATGCTTCGGAAAGTAACATGCGGTGTTGGCGGTATTCGAATTTATGCGTTCGTAACACGAAAATATGCAGTGTACATGTTGCTGCACATCAATGATCTTTCCAAAATGTGTTCCCCCCCCCCCCCTCCCCCTGAGTTTCGTTTTCTAAGGTGTTGGGAAATTCTACATCAGTGTATAAAACCATAAACATTCCAAGGATTGATAAGTTTTACACTGCCGAGGAAAAGTGTACTGTCATTTAACACAGAAAAACTGTATTTTCAGCCGGGAGAAAGTGTATTTTCAACTGGTAAATCTGGGAAAAATCCGGGAATTTTTTTTTCCATGTCCATGTCTACACCTTGTACAAGATGATAGACTACGCGGACCTGAAGAGGATGGCAGAAGACCGGACAGCTTGGAGAACTACCAAGTGAAAATGTGCCTTTTGGCAGAACACTAATGATGTACGTTATGTGAAGGTGAATAGCCCCTAAAAATTCAACCACTGAAATTTGGTAGACTGTATAACAGTGAAACACCATGTAGAACCTTCACACCAAATTTAATTAGGTTTGGAGTTGGTCGAGTGGAGACCCTTTTAATATTGGCCCCATTGATGTGGAATGACCCTGATGACACAGTGTGTTCCACATTAATATGTTTTATTGTAGGTGCTTGATAATGACATTTGTGTCAAAATCAGCTGATAGTGCGATCTCCCATA
The DNA here is from genome assembly GCF_021461385.2 of Schistocerca piceifrons. Lineage (NCBI taxonomy): Eukaryota > Metazoa > Arthropoda > Insecta > Orthoptera > Acrididae > Schistocerca > Schistocerca piceifrons. The sequence continues at coordinate 511,505,640 of NC_060144.1, forward strand.
AGTCCAACCCCTCGTCCAAGTCGTGGGAGATGGGCAACGGCACAAAGTAGGGGATTGCCTTTAGGGGCGATGTACAGCGGGGACTTCGTGTGCCCCAGGACCGCTACGGTAGCTGAGAAGGCCCTATGGGAACCCTGAAACGTGACGGCTAACGGGGCTCTGGTGAAGCTGCGATAGGCCTAGCAAGCCAGTAGTGGATAAATCAACTGCTTTCAAAAAGGGAACATGCCTCGGATCACGGAACGGATTTAAAGGAAACGGACCAAGCAATGGAAAAGGATTACGAGATGGTTTATGGCTGGGCACCTTAAACGTAAGGACTCTAACTGGGAAGTTAGAAGAAATTGTAGAAATGATGGAAAGGAGGAAATTGGACATCTTGGGACTTGCTGAGACTAGGTGGAGAGGAGTTGGTGAAAAACCACTAAGTAAAGGATGTAAACTGTACTGGATAGGGAATGAGAGGGGAAGAAATGGAGTGGCAATAGTGGTCAGAGAGGGTCTGCAGGAGGAGGTGGAAGGTATCAATGATCGAATGATAAAAGCCAGAGTACGGGTGAAAGGAAAAAGCATTGAAATCATCCAAGCATATGCCCCACAGGTGGGGTGTACAAAAAAGGAGAAGGAGGAATTTGAAGATGACATGCAAAAGCAGCTAAATGGAGGAAATCAGATTATAATAGGGGACCTCAATGCACATGTTGGCACAGACAGGAAAGGATTCGAGGAGATAATGGGACCAGAGGGCTGGGGGAACCGAAATAGAGAAGGAAAATTGTTGCTGGAATTCTGCAAGAGGAATGGGCTGGCGATCGCAAATTCGTGGTACAAGAAGAGGAGTAGTCACAAAATAACTTGGTACAGTGGGGACTGGTCCCAAACTTCAGTAGTAGACTATGTACTAGTGGATAGGCAGATGATGAGCAGCCTCACAGATGTTAAGGTCATACCATCTGAGGCCTTAGACAGCGACCATCGGCTGTTGGTAGCCACCCTAAGAGAGAAAAAAGATACGAGGGCAACAGATATACAGGAGAAAAGGTTGAAGACATGGATGCTGAAAGAGGATGAACGGAGGACCCAGTACCAGACACTGATCAGGAAGAAGCTGCCAAAGGAAGATCAGAGAACAGTGGAAGAAGAATGGGGCAATTTTAAGAGGGCTCTAGTTGAGGCAGCTGAGACTGTGTGCGGAAGAACTAGCACAAAGAGGAGAAGTAGGGAAACCCCATGGTGGAACAACATATGTAAAGAGGCAGTACTTCGAAAGAACAAAGCCTTCAGAGAATGGTTCCAGACCCGAACAGAGGAAGCTAGGGTAAAATATAAGGAAAGCAAGAAAGCGGCACAGACCATAGTAAGGGCGGAGAAGAAGAAGTGGATGGAAAAATGGACAAGAATGTTAGAAGAGGACAGTGAAGGGAACAAAAAAGTACTTTACACCATGGTAAGAAATAAGAGGAATGACAGAAGCGAGTGCCTGAGGATCATGGATAATAATGGAAGAGTTGTGGAGGAAATGCATGAGCTCAAAAAGATTTGGAAGGAGTACTTTGAAGATCTGTTGAATGCTGCCAAGCAGGTAACTAACAGCGATGGAGAGCCTAAGGCAGCGGACGATTATAATAGTGGGGAAATTGATGATCTAACTTGGAATGAAGTGGAAGAAGCCATAAAGAGGATGAAAGGGGGCAAGGCACCAGGTTGGGACGAAGTAACAGTGGATATGATACGAGCAGCAGGAGAAGTAGGAACCCAGTGGCTATACAGAGTGCTGAGGGTGGTGTGGAAGGAGAACAGAATTCCTGAGGATTGGAAGAAAGGAATTATAGTCCCGATCTTCAAGAAAGGGGATAAAAGGAGATGTGAGAACTACAGAGGAATCACCCTGCTATGCCACTGTGGAAAAATCTATGAAAAGATGCTGGAGAAGAGAATAAGAAGCAGTATGGAAAGTAGACTGCAAGAGGAGCAGTACGGTTTCAGACCGGGAAGATCAACAACGGACCTCATATTTGCGGTAAGGCAACTGCAGGAAAGGCACTATGAGTACGGGAAGGACTTAATCATGGCCTTTTTGGATATTGAGAAGGCGTATGATAGTATCTGTAGGGACAAGCTCTGGGATGTGCTGAACGCAAAAGGGATAGATGAAGAGATTACACGAAAAGTCAGAAAAATGTATGAGGGAAGTGAGAGTTGTGTGAAAGTGGGGAGGGAACGTACTGCATGGTTCAAGCTGGAAAATGGGCTGCGACAGGGAAGTGCACTTTCGCCTTTATTGTTTATTATTGTTATGGATGAAATCCTACAGCAAGTATCAGATGCAATTGGAGATCATAAAATGAAAGCAGTGCTTTTTGCCGATGACCTGATGTTATGGGGAAATTGCGTGAAGGAGGTGCAAGAGCAGTTAGATGCATGGGAGGCAACGGCAGCACAATATGGAATGCATTTCTCTGCAAAGAAAAGTGAAATAATCGTCACAACAAGGAAGAAGAATAGGCCAAATGTGGATATAACTTGTGGAGGGGAAAAACTACAAGTGGTAGAGAACTTCAAGTACCTGGGAAGCGTGATTGAAAGTAAGGGGGGAAACGCAATGGAAATAAATGAAAGATGCAGAAAAGCAGGGCAGTTCTACAAATGCATTAGGGGGCTTATTTGGAGCAAGGAGGTGCCACAGAAATCCAAGGGAATTATATACCGAACCTACTTTGTCCCCATATTGACATACGGAAGTGAGACATGGGTAATGCACAAAAGCGACAAAAGTAGAATACAGGCTAGTGAAATGAAGTTCCAGAGGAGCAGGTTGGGTGTAACAAGACGAGACAGATTGCGAAATTTGTATGTGAGGGAAAGACTAAAGGAGGAACCAGTACAGGACAGGATAGAAAAATCAAGACTGCAGTGGTATGGACACATGAAGAGAATGGATGAGGGACGAATTCCAAAGAGGATGTTTGATCTGCAACTGGAGGGGAAGAGGCCCAGAGGAAGACCAAGAGATAGATGGGTGAAGGGAGTGAAGGAATGTGTGATGAGAAGAGGAGAGAACTGGACGAAGGTGGAAGAGGGGGAATGGTGGAAAGACAGAACACGGTGGAGAGGCTTGTGTTCCCGACAGACCCAGCCAGTGGCTAGAAACTGTCCAAGATGATGATGATGAATTCAGCCTACTACTTGTTTTCCTCCACAGAAAAGGTTGAAGGCATTTTTCTTGGAGGTCTTTGACAAGGACCTTGAGAATTGAATAATAAACTTGCATATGAAGAGGTCTTGTTACACTCTGCTGAAACAGATGATGCTCCTACAAATCTCAGATATTTATGTTCAGACATAGAAGTCTTTATTACTTATTGCATATAAATGCATGTCATGTCGAACAGGTCACAGAAAATCCTATACCACATTAAAGTAATATCAGCATAAACATTATATGACTGCATCCTTCTGAATACTTTTTCTCGTAACATACTTCATAAATGGCGGGATTAATCATGTGACTACCTTGCATGTATTTTTCAGATAGATTACTACAAATAATGGCTGCCTCCATAATTATTTTGTGGCTGAGAGCAGTGTGTCATACTCTAGTTTCCATACCAGAAGAGACAAAATGTCATCTGTTTTCCACATTGGATCTCACTATACATTACAGCTTTCTCTCATGACATGCTGAAAGCTTTCGAATCAATTCAGTCTGGTAGATGCAGTATTTCTTGATTTCTGAAAATCATTTGAGTCAGTAATACACCTACGCTTATTGTCAAAAGTATGATTATATGGGGTATCAAGTGAAGGACCATTTGCTAGGATGCAGCATGTTGTCTTGGATGGAGAGTCATCATCAGATGTATAAGTAACTTCAGGTGTGTCCCAGCGAAATGTTTGAGATATTTACTGTTCATGTTGCATATTAATGACCTTGCAGACAGTATTAATAGTAAACTCAGACTTTTTCCAGATTGTGCAGTTATCAGTAATGAAATACTGTTTGAAAGAAGCTGCATAAATACTCAATCAGTTCTTGATAAGATTTCAAAGTGGTGCAAGGATTGGCAACTTGTTTTAAATGTTCAGAAATGTAAAATTTTGCATTTCACAAAACGAAAAAACATAGTTTCCTATGACTACAGTATCAGTGAATCGCTGCTGAAATCAGTCAAGTCATACAAATACCTGGGGGTAACACAGTGTTGGGGTGTGAAATGCAATGACTACATAGGTTCAGTTGTGGGTAGAGCAGGTAGTAGATTTCAGTTTATTGGCAGAATACAGGGGAGGTGCAATCAGTCTACAAAGGAGACTGCTTACAAATCACTCGTGTGACCATTTCTAGAATATTGCACAAGTGTGTGGGATGTGTATGAAATAGGACTAACAGGGGTATTGAACGTATACAGAAGGGAAGCACAAATGGTCACGTTTGCTAGATCCGTGGTCTAGTGTCGCAGGGATACCTACAGGGATGGTGCAGTGTGACTGTTTAGGCAAACGAGGTTTCTCACTTCCTGTGTATGACAAGGAAAGATGCTCATGACAGAATAGTTAAGTGGTATTGATAGAGAATAAGTCACAAAACACATACTGTGCATGGTTGTTTTGTTTCACATTTGTGCAGAGTTGAATGGAGAGGTGTGTGGTTCCAGTAATCAGTGAGGCACAACAGTGAGTAAATGTCTTCAACTGCTGTGGGCAGGACCTTTTATGTTTTGACATAGTGGCTTGGTGATTTCTTGACTATCAAGGAGCAGACACCTTCTCCAAGAGGGGGGGGGGAACCTCTAAAATGAAAAGTCACTTACTACTTGTCGAGCAGTCAAGGTGGATGTTATATGTAATTTACATTGTATCTGCTCCAAGTTATGAAGTTATTGTGATCTGTAGACTCATTGAAACAGAAACAAGACAGTCAGTGACGAAATGTTGACAGTGTTTCTTAGCGTACATTTCATGTTTTCCTTCCATGAATAACAGCTGCAAAGGAGATGAGTTGAAGTCTTTCCTGGGCTACACACGGTTCTACAGAGATACTGCTTTGCAGGATCTCCACATAAAGAAGATAATTAACGGCAACCAACTTACGTTAAAGGTAAATTAACACTCGATACTTGGAGTGACAGATCGAATTTGAGTGTTCTGACTTGACTTCAAACACATAAAAAGTGTCAGTGGACAAAAATGGAAGCACTAAAAATATGACATGTTACCATGCCAAACACTGTGCAGAAAAACTGTTGGCATTCAAAACAGCTTCCAGTTACCTCAGAATGGATAAATACATATCCTGTATCGATTTCAAAGGTGTCTTATACCATTATTCCTGGAAAATAGTGATAAGTTCAGGTAACAATGATGGAGTTGGATAGCGATCATGCACCCATCTCTCCAAAGTATACTACAGAGGCTCAATAATACTGAATGATGTGACTATAGTGGCCAAGGGAGTTGCGACATTTCATCCTCGTGCTCACGAAACCAGTCCGGGATTATACGAGCTGTGTGAACAGGGGCCCTGTCATCTTGGAACACATCACCACTATTGAAGAACAAACATTGTACTGTGGAATGAAACTGATCACACAGGATGAACCTGGTCACATAATCCTCGGCAGTGGTGCGGCCTTGCAAAGTAAACATAGGGCCATTGAATACCATGATATGACTGTCCATATCATCAACGAACCCCCACCAAGTTTCACTCTTGGGACATGAGCTGAGCCAGAAGTTGGGAACAGTGTGACACAAGACTCATCCAACCAAATGACATTCTTCCATTGGTACATCGTCGTCATTGGTGCAACAGCCCGTTGTGAGCTGTGGCCTTCTATTGAAGATTACTGGATTCTTCCCTGTTTAGTGCTTAACTCCAGTTCTGAATTCCAGTTTACTGTATGTCCTCTACACCTTCCTTCCACCTTGGCTTTGGACTTCCCACACTTGTGGTTCCTTCAGGCACTGTGCTGTATATCTTCTTAATCATTCTATCACTTGTTCTCAGTATATGTCGTGCCCATTGCAGACTTTTAAATCTTAATGTAGCTGACAGTGCTGGTTCCTTATACAGAGTATGTAATTCATAGTTGACCGTCCTCCTTCAGACACTATTTTCTTCCATTGGCTCAAGAACTTGTCTTGTGATTTTTCTTTCAAATGTGCCCAGTTGCTTTTCAAAAATTTTGTTAGGGTCCATGTTACAGCACCGTATGTTAGCACCAAACTTACTAAAACTTGATGCATCATAGCTGTAGTTTTCCTGAACAGCAGCTTAGATTTCAGATGTTTTCTGAGGCCTTGGTAGCACTTGTTGGCAGATAGTCTTAGTATTTATAGATTTCAGATAGTTTAACATGGTTCTTATAGTTTACTTCTGATCCAAAGTAAGTGAAACTACACACATTGTCAAAGCTTATGCAAACCAATTTCTATGGATTGGAGCTCATGCAGATAACCTTTTTAACTAAGGATATGTACTTAGTTTTCCCTTCATTTACCTGTAGGTGCATCTTTGTAGTAGCTCTCTCAAAACTTGTAAAGGCTTCTTTCATTGCTTTTGGTATTCTTGTAATTTTGTCAGTATCATTCGCACATGTCAGCACCAGAACTGATTTTTACAGGATAGTCCCCTTTGTATTGATGCCCACATCAAGGCAGGAGAATGTCGTCCTTCCCTAACCCTTTATTTATTTATTTATTTATTTTTTTTTTTTTTTTTTTTTTTTTTTTTTGCCCACAACCCTTGATAACATATTTTGGATTGTAACTTGTGTTTTCCATAGTAGCTTTCTCTAAGGCAATCAATGTATTAGGAATCTCTAACTTACCATTACTATGTACAGCTTCCTTCTGTCAGTATTCTTGTAGGCTGATCTTAAGTCTATAAGGAGGTGGTGTGTATTAGTCCCAAGTTCTTTGCATTTTTCTAGTATTTGCATTATCATGAAGATCTGATCATGATAGTCATCAACACAGATTATACCTGTTGCCCAGAGGCCGTGGCATGGATGTGCATGCTCTGGGTTTTGTTGGGATATGTGGTATTTCCTCTGTTCTGTTAGTATATATTACCAGCACAAAATGCACCCACAAGACCATCCCACCCTCCTCACCCATACCCTCCCACACATCCATTGCACCATAGTCTATGTTTTATGTTATTAGTACCACGTTTCCCTCTTGCGGGCATTTGCATCACTGATGAATGGTTTTGGAATTCCAGCTCACCTTGCAATTCTCTGCTGATGAAACTCCATATTGTTTTGGTGCTTACAGGGTTTGCAATTTCAACGTACATTTCTGTAGTGACTTTTGCAGCTGTAATCCTGTTCTTTTTGTCACAATCCACTTAGATGATGTGAACATATAGTTACATATTGCAGTTTATGGATGCTTATTTGGCTGTTGAGGGCTGTTTTATATATCTATTCACAGTGTAATAACTGTTGTTGAACAAATGTTTTTGAAGCCATTGGCCAAAGATGCTGGTATTATATCCAGTGGCAACCTGTTGTACAGTTTAAGTCTGTGATATGACACACTGTTTTGCATTTTAAACTCCTCTTTCCTGGGTAGATGGAAAAAGTGACTTTCTCTAGTTAGATTAGATTAGGTTCACCATTGTGAAGTTGATGGCAGAGGGTGCTTCCCATTGTACCACATATTAAAGTTCTTCCCATTTCATTTGCTTATGGAATGGGGGGAAAAATGACTTCTTAAATGGGTGTTGCAGGCCATAATTTGATTAACCTTGTCTTCGTGATCACAGCAGGTGTGATACATAGAGAGGCTATAGTACATTCCTAGATTCCTCACTTAATACTGGTACATTGAACATTGGAAGTAGACTTTTGAGAGGCAGTTTGCAATGGTCTTCAAGCATCTGCAAGCTGATGTAATCTCCCCTCCCACCATCCTTATGCTCTCTTGTGGATCAATTAAACATGTGGCCATTGGTACCACCCTTCCTTTTGTATATTCAGTGTCTGCTGATAGTCCTATTTGGTATAGACTCTACATCCTTGAGCAGTATTCGAGGGTCATCGCATGACCCTCCCCCTCCCCCCCCTCCCCTCACAGTCTCCTTTGAAAACTAACTGTGTTTTGCCAGTATCCTACCAATGCAATCACCATATACAAACCGTTATGTGGTTTTTTGAGCTTATGAGATAATTTTAAGAGTGAGAACCACAATTGATGATCTTTAAACATACACTTACCTCGGCCACTTTTGAGTGCGATGATATCTGGGACTAGGCACATACAGATTATGACAACCATTTCATGGTGGATGAAATTAGCTGTAATAGTTTTTGTAAAATGAGTTTCTCCTTTTCACCTAATTTACTGTCCCCACCCCCACCCTATAGAAGATCAGTAAGAAAATTCAAAAGTGGCAGTACGTGAAGTAGACGTGGGTAAAGACTTATAAAATATTAACTCAAAGTTAGTAGGCCCACGAATCACCATTCCACAGAATTTAAATTAATAATGTTCAATCGAATCTTCATTTATTGAACTATTCTGGTTTGATAACATTTAAAATAAAAGTGGAAAATTTGTTGCAACATTCATAACTGTTGATAAAAGAACTCTGGATAAATTTTGAGCTATTTTTGGAACTGGTAAAAGTGTTTGCAGTGTGGATGATCTTCATACAAATTGTGTGTCTGTGCCTATTCTCCTTCTTCGTAACCACATTTTTGGCATAAGTAAACTACTAATCCTATCGTCAGATAATGCAGAGAATATAATTTTTGCATCATACACAAAGCAAATACACCACTCAACTAGTTATATGAAAGACCTTAGAGTAAAGGCTCCCGGTAAGACTGGGATGCCTGCACGACCAACAGTGTACCAGCAATGAGACTGCAGCATAAACGAAACAAGGCTCGCTGTGAGCAGTGAGGTACCAGCTGTGAGGCTGCAGCATAAATGTACCATTAGGTACATTTTTGCACTGGCATGAGTGCGCCCATCACTTATTATAATAATTAAGCAAAGAAGGAAATAAAAATTCAATAATTTGTGTTCCTGAAACCGTTAAAAGTGCATGCAGAAAACTACAGAGTTGTATAACACAGTGAGTATACTGTTTCTTACCAGTCCAAGTGCACCACATCAGTTAGACAGTACTATGTAAATTTCTAGCAATAAAACAGTAAAATAATAAATGTGATGTAAACTTGAAATGTAAAATTGTCGATTTAATCATATGTAGACTAACAACAAATAAATAAAATGTACACAAATAGGTGAAAGGACCCAATCTAGTTTGACCACATGATTTTAATCAAATATGTGACAGTTAAAATGTTCAGGTATGTAAAAGTTTCTCTCTGGAGTGATTTAAGGTTGAACAGTCACATAAATTTAGTTCTGGGGAAGGCATACGACTGACTAAAAGAATATTGAAAAAATTCTGAGGAAATTTAACTCATACAAAAAAAGGCCACTTACAAAAATATCGTTTCACTGATTCTTGAATATTGTTTACTAGTCTTATACCTTTACCAAGTTAGATTAATTGAAGAGAAAGAAGAGTTCCACATGGATTTGTGTAGTCAGCATGTCACATGCAAAAACAACACTGGGTATTAAGGAGATCCTTAGTCACAAAATTCTAAGACCTGTGTTACAAAATAGGTCATGAACTATACTATCTTGTGCAACATACATCTCACATAAATACCATACAACTAAAATTAGAGATTCAACAGCCATACAACAGGATACCAACAGTCTTTCTTCCCATATACTATTTGTCAATAGTATAGGAAGGTGGGAAGTGATACTAGTCAACAATATATTCTTTGCCCACACTGTACAGTGGCTTACAGGGTACAGCTTTAGATATCCTGCTTCTGATGCTAGCTGTGAAAGAAAAGTACCAAAACATTTCTTATGATTTTGTGAAAAGCTTATTGTCTTTTCTCTTTGACAGACTGCTTCTTGTCGTATGTGAAGGCTGTACAATAAGACCAAGAACTGAAGTATGCATTGCCGCAGATGTAAGTGTTGGCACTCTTTCTGTTTCACATGAGGCGTGTCAAGAAAGAAAGCACCTTTTTGGTGAAAACACTCATAAAAACATTTTTTCAAACCAAAATTTATTTTTACAAGAAAGAGCATTTCTTAAACTACTTTTCTACATAGTTGCCATCATTTTTCAGACATTTGTCGTAGCGAGAAACATACTTTTCTATGTCCTGTTCATGGAAAGCTGCCACTAGTGAAGACAGCCACTGCTGAACAGTTTTTTGCATTGTCATCACTGTAAAAGTGTCTTCCTCCAAAGTTGTGCTTAAAGTTCAAGAACAAGTGGTAGTTAGAAGATCTGAGATCGAGGCTGTGCGGCAGGTGATCGAACTGCCCCCAAACAAATTTTTGGATAAGGTTTTGAGTGACACCAGCAGAATGGGAAAGTGCGTTGTCGTGAATCAATGTTATACCTTGACTGAGCATTCCACGTCTTTTGTTTTGAATTGTGTGCTAAACTTTTCTGTGTTTGACGCTTTTAGTGCACTGACTGTTTCACATCTGGGAAGGAACTCAGCAGGCCCAACACAGTGCAAGTTTTTGTGCCTCCACTCCACCAAATGTTGTTTTGGTTCTGGAGTGACACGACAAACCCGTTTCATCACCAGTCAGAATTCTGTTTAAGAATTCATCTCCCTCATTTCTGTATTAGGTAAGAAATGTAAAAGCACTGCCAAGTCGCTTCATGTTTGTGGACATCTATAAGCATTTTCAGAACACAATTTCCAAAAATTTAAGCGATTTGTGACAGTCTGGTGCAAAAGAGTTTTTGAAATTTGTGTAAACTTATCACAAAGCATTCTATTGTTAGGTGTCTGTTTTCACAAATTTCCTCAGTTAGTTTCCCAACCGAATCATCATTGACAACAGAAGGCTGCCTGCTCTGTGCTTCGTCATGAACATTGGCTCATCCATCATTAAAATGTTTGACTGATGACCTCAGATATTAAGTCCCATAGTGCTCAGAGCCATTAAACTGTTTCACCCACTTTTTCACCATTCTATCAGTCATTAAATTTTCACAATAAATCTCTAAAAGCTGACAGTGAATTTCAGCTGGCTTACCATTCTTTGTATTCAAAAACTGTATTACAGAATGCACTTCATGGCTTGTGGGCTCACAGGTTAAACATTTTAAATGATCACAAACAAACGTAAACACAACATAATTCTGCTGTATTGGCATCAATGGAAAGACAATCAGCCAGAGAGAAGAATTGTGACACTAGTGCTGTGGTGGCAGTAGAACAAAAAAGGACAACTTTCTGGACATGCCTTGTATTTAATCTGTTGACTTATACAGTATATTTCTGGAGAAGGTGTAAGCTATAAAAGATTCAGACAATGTGTGTGTGTGTGTGTGTGTGTGTGTGTGTGTGTGTGTGTGTGTGTGTGTGTGTAGGGTGCATACTGAAGATGCACATAAAAGATGATGCTCAGAAATGTCAGACATCTTTCAGCATAATCAGAGCTGTGATGTGATTTTGCTGGAGATTGGACATCCACAGAGTTCCAAAACTTTATCAGGCATTGGAATGCTCAGTTGTTGATTACAGGAGTGGATTGTATGAGCCAGTTGACCTGAGTATTCAGGCAGCTTTTGAATTTATTGATTTCGCGATGTGCAGCATGTTTAGCAAACAGGTGCTAGAGTTTGTGGTTGGTCACGTTTCGGCAGTGGCATTTAATGCAGATGCATGGCCATTTGCCCTGTCCACATAAGACACTGCACAATAATTATAACACAGTTGCTACATGATGTGACTGCTTTCACATACAGCCATGCCTGTGACTGAGTAGGAAATACGAGGTGCTATCCAAAATTTTCGGGACTGGTGCTGCCATCTGTTGAAAACCTTACCTTTAGACTAGTGGTCACCATCATCCTCGAAGTAGTTCCCATCCGCACATACACACCGGTCCCAGCGCTTCTGCCACTGGACATACGTTTTCTGAAAGTCCTGTTCTTTGAGGGTGTTTATCACCACCAGCGATGCTTCTTGAATCCTCTTTAGAGTGTCGAACCGACTGCCTTTCAACTTGAGTTTCAGTTTTGGGAATAGCGCGAAGTCCCAAGGTGCCAAACCTGGTGAGTACGGTGGGTGGGGTACAACCACCATGTTGTTTTTTGCCAAAATGTTCCTGGTGAGCAAGGACGTGTGACAGGGCATGTTGTCATGATGCAGCAACCAGTTCCCTTGAAGCTAAAGTTCGGGCCGTCTTCGCCGCATGTTTTCATGGAGCTGTCGCAAAATGTCACAGTAGTAGGCAGAAATCACTATTTGGTTGGGTGGGACGAATTCTTGTGCACAATTCCCTTGGTATCAATGAAAATGATGATCATGCTCTTCACCTGTCTTGCTTTTTTAGGTCTTGGAGAGCCCAGGCTCTTCCACTGGGACGATTGTTGCTTTGTCTCTGGGTCATAACCATAAATCCAGCTCTCGTCGCCAGTGATAACCCGTGACAAGAAGGTTGGATTATCAGATGCGGTCTGACGAAGGTTCGTGCACAGTTCAATATGCTGTGCCTTCTAATAGGCAGTCAAGATCCTTGGAACAAATTTTGCGGCAACGCTACGCATGCCCAATTCATCAGTCAACATTCATTGATATGTCGCATAACCAATACCCACTTCATCCGCAAGGCCTTGAATGGTTCGACGTCGATCCGCACAAACCAATTGTTGAAGTTTGGCAACAATGTCTGGCATTGTGTGGCTAACGGGCCGTCCAGTGTGAGCATCATCTTAGATGCCTGTACTGTCAGCCCTGAACCGAGCATGCCACTCAAACACACGCGTATAGCTCACACTCTGTCCCCCAAACACTTGTTGAATTATTGCAAGGGTCTCCGTAGCACTTTTCCCGAGATTCGCACAGAATTTGATACACACGCACTGTCCTGTTCACGGGTCTATCGTAAAATCACCACACATCAAACACAGAGTAATACGGAAATCACTGTGGACGCGCAACACGCCTTCTCAGCTGAATGCCACCTGCACACTGACTCATTAGATATGCAGCTCTCGCCACCTAGTGGTGCAAAGATCTACTATTCCTACTTTCCAGATGGCAGCACTAGTCCTGAAAATTTTGGATTCCGACTCGTATGTGTGATTGGACAGCAGTAGCAAGTGGCGATTGAATACAGGGGAGTAATTCATGGTGAGCAGACAAAGAGCAGGAGTGGCATGGAATGGATCAGGATACTGTATAGGTTGGATGGGCAACAGAATACTAATTTGATGGATGAATGTAGGATTCTGGCAAATTAGCCCTCATCCCAGGATACAAGAAGTAGTTTTAAATGTTGATGAAGTAAGCGATCAATGTTTTCATGGAATGATTGTCATTGAGTGATAAAGGCAATGTGAAGGATGAGGGAGAAAAAGTCGCACTTTATACTAATTTTATTCAGCACCATGAAGTAAATCAAAGTGGACTGATACAGTGAATTAGCCTGTGATAGTGAATTAACCTGTGATTTGTCCAGGGTAAGTTGGCACTGCATATATCACAGGCCAACCCTAAAAATAACCACCCAGCACCAGACCCATCACAATAGTTCATCATGGCCCAATCAATACCGAATCGAAGAGCAGGGCCATGCATAAAAACTCTGATTTGATTCAGTGATCAACAGCCAACTGAGAATTAATCAGTATACAAAATAACACAATGGTGATTGCAATATGATGGTGGCAACTATTCATCCAGCCAGGTAATAAATAGGTGGCCCAGTTCCTATGTCACTAGTAATGCTGTGGAGGGGCTTGGGAATTAATCTGAAGCAGTGTTGCCTGGATGCTGTCCACTAGATCCTCGTCTGACAACACTGATGTACCTTGCAGACAATAGTGACTACTGTTTAGTGAATGGCTCACAGTGATGATAGGGTATTGATGTTACAAGAAGAAATAGTGTAGGAAATCCATTTTCAGGTATGCTGCTTCTGAACCACACTTTGGGGACAACTGCAATATCTTCCGGCGAATGTGACAGGGGTTTCTCTCAAATGAATCTTACAGGCACTTCATACAGGTCATCTATCCTTGTACAGACAAATTCTGCACTGCTGTTTATCAGGATGGTAGGGCCTCCTCTCACTCAATTCAAACGTAATAAATATGTAGATTCATGGATGCTCCAAGGTTGTTATTCTGCAGTTTATTACAAAAGCAAGAACTGCTCTAGAAACAATGTGTGTGCACTAGAAGTATGATAAAATTGTGGAAGTTACTGGAATAAAATCATCTTTGGGTGTACCGGAACCTTGTCTTTCAGGTAAAAAGCACAGATGACCACTATCAGTTTTACTGTAGAGAAGTAAACCCAAGCCATTGTGTGTGCTGGCATTTCAGAAGCAATGATCAGGGAACTTGGAACAACAGTCATACAAGATGGAATCTCAGTATCATTATTTTAAGCAGCTCCCAGGTTGACTTGAATTATTGTCTGCTTCACCTACTATCTACCTACTGCTTAATATCTTTCCTCTTCCTCAGCTGGTACTTGCTCTGTTTGCAAGTTTTCACTTTTTATTTCTGCTCTCCTCTCAGTTCCATACCAGTATTCCTCTCTTTGCCCTTTTATGTTTTGGTTCCGTGTTCACTACAAGTTTGATGCTATCATTGGACTTATTTCTCTCTTTTTGTCTCGCCATTTCCTAAAACTTTGTAGTATTATTCCAATTTGTTTCATCATACATATTTGTCTTGGTTCTGGTTCAGTTCCATGACCAGGCTGAGGCTTTGCATCTACAGTGTTTTTGTTGTCTTTTTGCCAAGTTACTGATATGTTTGTTGGGTATTCAACAGATTTTCCATTTTGGTACAAAATATGTCTGTCAAGAAAGGCACATTAATATATAGCTCTTACAATTATTCACCATTTTTGCAGGTATGCTAGTGGAATCACCATTTTATCAGCAGATGAGAGTGTTGCTAAAAATGTAAGGAAGTCAATGAATTATGGCAAAGTACAGGACAAAGTGATCTACAACTATTGGTTGGTTGTAGTAGGGCAGCCCCAACCTGATTCCGGCTCTGAGAACATTGGTATCACATTGAAAAAAGGACCTGGACAAAAGGAATCACAGGTAATTTGTATAACAGTTAACAGAACATTATTGTACTCTTGTTCTCTCCTTTTTAAAATTTGTTTATTATAATTGTGTAATATTTACAGGTGATTCTTGAGACAAAATGGTCAAAGAAGTCCGTGAAACGTCAGGAAATTTTTCCTACATTTGTAGAGTACTCCACATTGGAAAAGGGATCTCTTTGTAGCCTGGTAGAATTCAAAACATCACGCACAAAATGGCATTTTATTAGGATTTACTCAGCATATTTGTTGAGTCCAGTGTTAGGAGACCACCTTTATGGCGGAAGAGTGCAGCATGTTCTTGGTATACCTGTAGCTATAAGTCCCTACAGTGATCACGCAAAGTTGCCTCAGGTAAGCACAGAAAAATTTACTCTTATGCTCATTTATTTAATTTTTGTAGACACTGTATAGCATTGGTGTAATTAATGTATAAGTGAAATTTGCATGGGCCACGTATGGTTCATTGCAGTTGGGAAACTAACATTTTTGTTGGTTTCTTAAGAATGGGTTGATTTTCAAAAACTTTTACGAAGGCACATTTGTTTTCTATTTAGCAATTACCAGCACAGTGATTGAAAGCATAGGATCATTAATTCACTCAGCATATTTCTACAGAACGTTAATGGATTTCCAGTTTTGACACAAGTTTTGCTAAATATCACTACCACAGCTTCTGAACACTTCACAAGCACAGTATAAATGTGAGATATCCTAACATTCCTGAACGTATGAAATCTGCATTTTATTAAACATCTGTTATGATTCTCGCTTTCTCAGTGGTCACTGTTGCAGAGCGAAGTTTCACAGATATTCATCATTAATCTCTTGGGTATTTGCCACACCCCAGCTTTATTAGGCTTACTCAGCCATGTGGAGCTATCAATTTTTCATTCATTTCTAACTTATCACAGGTTCCGAATGGCTCCCAACAATTATGTTCTCAGTCAACTTCCAGTGTCAGGGGTGTGGCCACTGGAGGTTTGTAATAACTACTCTACACAAAGACTTCAGGCCAACAATCCTTCCAGACTGCCATTGAATGTAAATAGTAGTAACAGAGCATACCACTGCATAATAATATGTAGAAGAGACATTCAAGAGAATTGCTGGAACTACTAAATACACTGAAAGGTTACGTTCACTCAAGTGTCTGAATTACTTGTTGAACTTCATGTTGATGTTGAGTCATGCTGTTAACATAGAGCCAAAGAACAGTGAAACACAGGGGCAAAAGAGGAAACAAAATTACGAAGTTAGTTAATAGTGATTTGTGTTTGCCAGAGAAACATACCACTATGCGCTCATCGCTTCCACAGAGTTAAAAGTTTTAGCGGTCACAGTACATCTGCCATTTCAATTTATAGTATGCTCTGTATATATTCCATCACAAGGTTCTGTAGACAGTAAAACATGTAAGGGCTTCTGAAACAATTCTCTTTTGAATTCCTTTTATTTAGAAGACATCAGTGGATACTGTGTGCTATGAGACCCTTCCCCATTCACTCCAAGGACAGAGCAATTGAGAGACTGTTACTGTAAAAGGTCATTTGCATATTACATTCTGGACAAATATCTGCACGAGTTGTTTCACATTATGGATCTCTTCCTATACTATCCAGCCCCCACAGATACTGTTTAGTGGAAAGTGAACAACATTTACACTGCATTGGCTACTTTACCCTCTGGCTCCACTTATCAGAGACAACCCTACTCAAAAGAAGGCCATTGTAACGGGATGATCAGATGAGTAAACTGGACACTGTGGAGCCAACACTACAGTAGCACTCAGGACTAGGTGATGCCATAATACCATTATCTTTCAGCCAGCCCAGAAGAAAACCAGACTCAGTGGAATTGGAAATCACGTCCAGCAGTCAGTAATAGGAGAATGACACTCAATGCATGTGTTTAAGAGTAGATCAAGTAGAGAGAACTTTGCAGCCTTTTGGAAAGAACTGTGTGGATACATTTCACAAAATTTATCAACAGCTTTACACCATCAGCAAATGTATAGGAGTTAATCAAAAGTATATTAGGGAACAACAATTTTTCCCAAATATCTGGCAATTGAATAATGGTGTCCCAACAAACAAGCTGTAGGGATATAATGTAAATGATGGTGCATCATGTATGTGATTTTACTGCCTTTCACAGTATTAGGAGAGAGTGAGACAGGAGTTTTCATTCAACAACTCAAAAGTACAGAACTGCCCCTCTCTGTGTGATAACTGTAGTTTGTAATGCATAACACAAATCATTCAAGACAGAGTGCGGTGGGGCTTCCTGCGCTAACCAAGAATATACCAAACTCTTTAATGAAGATTTGTATCTAGACATAAGAGGAGACGTTTGATACTGCTTCTAAAGCCAGGGAACAACAGATTCCCCATATACTTCTAACATAGTGTTAGCCCACAGAACCAGAGGGTTAACCAGACACTTTCAATATTTGTATGACAAACAGCATTCCACACTCCACCTCATCCAATTAGATGGAACACTACCTGAATATTTTCTTACCAAAGAAGTATTTTTATTGGAATCTTTTATTTGGAGAAAGTGTATCATGGCAGGTGAAGATGTATTTACTTCATTTGTACATCATGTCCCAGAAGCAGCAACTGCTGTACACTTCAGTAAGGTAGACTAACAATTAACTGACTAGTGTTGGAAAGAAGCTGCTGCTACTTTAGTTATTTTAAGTAGATGCTGTTTATCTTCTATCAGTACTCCATTTTTCAATATCAGTGCAATCTAAAAGCAAGGGGAAACTACAGCCGTAATTTTTCCCGAGCGCAGGCAGCTTTACCGTATGGCTAAATGATGATGGCGTCCTCTTGGATAAAATATTCCGGAGGTAAAATAGTCCCCCATTCGGATTTCCGGGCGGGGACTACTCAAGAGGATGTTGTTATCAGGAGAAAGAAAACTGGCGTTCTATGGATCGGAGCGTGGAATGTCAGATCCCTTAACCGGGCAGGTAGGTTAGAAAATATAAAAAGGGAAATGGGTAGGTTAAAGTTAGATGTAGTGGGAATTAGTGAAGTTTGGTGGCAGGAGGAACAAGACTTTTGGTCAGGTGAATACAGGGTTATAAATACAAAATCAAATAGGGGTAATGCAGGAGTAGGTTTAATAATGAATAAAAAAAATAGGAGTGCGGGTAAGCTACCACAAACAGCATTGTGAACGCATTATTGTGGCCAAGAGAGACACGAAGCCCATGCCTACTACAGTAGTACAAGTTTATATGCCAACTAGCTCTGCAGATGATGAAGAAATTGATGAAATGTACGACGAGATAAAAGAAATTATTCAGGTAGTGAAGGGAGACGAAAATTTAATAGTCATGGGTGACTGGAATTCGAGAGTAGGAAAAGGGAGAGAAGGAAACATAGTGGGTGAATATGGATTGGGGGTGAGAAATGAAAGACGAAGCCGTCTGGTAGAATTTTGCACAGAGCATAACTTAATCATAGCTAATACTTGGTTCAAGAATCATAAAAGAAGGTTGTATACATGGAAGAATCCTGGAGATACTAAAAGGTATCAGATAGATTATATAATGGTAAGACAGATTTAGGAACCAGGTTTTAAATTGTAAGACATTTCCAGGGTCAGATGTGGACTCTGACCACAATCTATTGGTTATGAACTGTAGATTAAAACTGAAGAAACTGCAAAAAGGTGGGAATTTAAGGAGATGGAACTTGGATAAATTGACTAAACCAGAGGTTGTACAGTGTTTCAGGGAGAGCATAAGGGAACAATTGACAGGAATGGGGGAAAGAAATACAGTAGAAGAAGAATGGGTAGCTCTGAGGGATGAAATAGTGAAGGCAGCAGAGGATCAAGTAGGTAAAAAGATGAGGGCTAGTAGAAATCCTTGGGTAACAGAAGAAATATTGATTAATTGATGAAAGGAGAAAATATAAAAATGCAGTAAATGGAGCAGGCAAAAAGGAATACAAACGTCTCAAAAATAAGATCAGCAGGAAGTGCAAAATGGCTAAGCAGGGATGGCTAGAGGACAAATGTAAGGATGAAGAGGCCTATCTCACTAGGGGTAAGATAGATACTGCCTATAAGAAAATTAAAGAGACCTTTGGAGATAAGAGAACCACTTGTATGAATATCAAGAGCTCAGATGGAAGTTCTAAGCAAAGAAGGGAAAGCAGTAAGGTGGAAGCAGTATATAGAGGGTCTATACGAGGGCGATGTACTTGAGGACAATATTATGGAAATGGAACAGGATGTAGATGAAGATGAAATGGGAGACACAATACTGCGTGAAGAGTTTGACAGAGCACTGAAAGACCTGAGCCAAAACAAGGCCCCGGGAGTAGACAACATTCCATTGGAACTACTGACGGCCTTGGGAGAGCCAGTCCTGACAAAACTCTACCATCTGGTGAGCAAGATGTATGAGACATGCGAAATAACCTCAGATTTCAAGAAAAATATAATAAATCCAATTTCAAAGAAAGCAGGTGTTGACAGATGTGAAAATTACGGAACTATCAGTTTAATAAGTCACAGCTGCAAAATACTAACGCGAATTCTTTACAGACGAATGGAAAAACTAGTAGAAGCCGACCTCGGGGAAGATCAGTTTGTATTCCGCAGAAATGCTGGAACACGTGAGGCAATACTGACCCTACGACTTATCTTAGAAAATAGATCGAGGAAAGGCAAACCTACATTTCTAGCATTTGTAGACATAGAGAAAGCTTTTGACAATGTTGACTGGAATACTCTTTTTCAAATTCTAAAGATGGCAGGGGTAAAATACAGGGAGTGAAAGGCTATTTACAATTTGTACAGAAAGCAGATGGCAGTTATAAGAGTCGAGGGACATGAAAGAAAAGCAGTGGTTGGGAAGGGAGTGAGACAGGGTTGTAGCCTCTCCTCGATGTTGTTCAATCTGTATATTGAGCAAGCAGCAAAGGAAACAAAAGAAAAATTTGGAGTAGGTATTAAAGTCCATGGAGACGAAATAAAAACGTTGAGGTTCGCCGATGACATTGTAATTCTGTCAGAGACAGCAAAGGACTCGGAAGAGCAGTTGAATGGAATGGACAGTGCCTTGAAAGGAGGATATAAGATGAACATCAACAAAAGCAAAATGAGGATAATGGAATGTAGTTGAATTAAGTCAGGTGATGCTGAAGGAATTAGATTAGGAAATGAGACACTTAAAGTAGTAAAGGAGTTTTGCTATTTGGGGAGCAAAATAACTGATGATGGTTGAAGTAGAGAGGATATAAAATGTAGACTGGCAATGGCATAAATAGTTTGAACAAAAAGAGAAATGTGGTGCTACAGAAGAATGCTGAAGATTAGATGGGTAGATCACATAACTAATGAGGAGGTATTGAATAGAATTGGGGAGAGGAGGAGTTTGTGGCACAACTTGACAAGGAGAAGGGACCGGTTGGTGGGACAATTTCTGAGGCATCAAGGGATCACAAATTTAGCATTGAAGGGCATTGTGGAGGGTAAAAATCGTAGAGGGAGACCAAGAGATGAATACACTAAGCAGATTCAGAAGGATGTAGGTTGCAGTAAGTACTGGGAGATGAAGAAGCTTGCACAGGATAGAGTAGCATGGAGAGCTGCATCAAACCAGTCTCAGAACTGAAGACAACAACAACAACAACAGCAATCTAATATTTATTAGATTGCATTGATATTTTTCAAAGAAAATAATTACATGTGAGAGTATGCTGAAAAGTAATCCTGTTAATTTTTTTATCTGAAAACTCATAAAGCTTTTCAGATAAAACAAACTTTATTGATTTTCAACATCTTTGTGCTTCAACATAGTCACACATTTCTCCCAACAAAAGACCAGTTTGTTGACACCATCACTGTAGAATGATGGACATTGTTGACGGAGCCACAACCCCCCCCTTGCTTGCGTCACTTTATCGCTATCAAAGTGAAGTTCTCAATGGTGTTCCTTGAGTTTTGCAAACAGACGAAATTCGGATGGGGCCAAGTCTGGATTTTATGGAGTATGATCAATGACAGTGAACCCAAGGCATCAGATTGTTGCAGATGTCACAATGCACATGTGTAGTATGACATTGTCATGCTGAAAGAGAGGGTGCTCCATGTGTGGACGAACTTTAAAAAATTCATGCTTTCAGTTTTGTGAGGTTCCAGGACCTTGCAGAGTTTATGGTGATGACTTCAGACATGAATCCCAAATGCACCACTCCTTGAACATTCCAGAAAACTGTGAGCATGACTTTGCCTGCTGGTGGCACAGTCTTGAACTTTTTGGCATCGGTGTTCCTTTGTGGCGGAACTCTATTGGTGCTTTCATCACGTGTCACAATGTTGTTAAGGAACCCATCACCCTTACGTTCAAAATGCAAAAGAAATTGTCGATGTGTGTGCAGTATTGTCTGTTTCATGTCAAGAGTGAGCATTCGGTTCATCCATTGTGAAGTATTCCAGACCACAGTTCTATAATGATGGCCTGTACTTGACCTCATGCTAATGCTGCACTTACCTGAAAGCTGTGTCCATGCTGTCTGACTATTTCCTTTGATGACTTCATCAACTCGATACTGATGAGTGTCGTTGGTTGCCGTACACAGTTGTCCACGCTTGCTCTGTCACACATGTTGAGGTTAGCACGAGGCCATTTCCTTTATGAAGAGCACAAACAATCTGAAATCGCACATTACTGATGTTGATACAATCGTCACTGTACACCCCATCATCTTGTATGGATTTCAGCTGGAGGCACGATTTCATATTATTGAGGAAAAAGACCTTGTTTCACAAACCCCCTAGCAACCAGCGCACATTGGTCTATCGATTTCATATATGATTTTGAATGCGTCCCTGTTCGTTTTTGAACAAAGTCTAATTCGGTTTCTGAAAGAATCGTAAGTTGAGTTTTGAATGCGTAAACTTTCCTGCAGACAAATGGGGACAGGTCTATATGAGCTGAGTGGAATAATGCCGAACGGATGAATGCAGTCGCTGTTTATGTGGTTGACAGGGTTTGCAAATGATCAGTGTTGTTATAATTACTAGCGAATTCCATAGATTTAGACTACCAGAGTGGAGCAAAACGACTAACAGGAATAACAGGCAACAAAGACTGCATATTTCTCCTCCGTGTGTCCAAGAAAATGAAATGTTGACAGAAAATTTTTGCCCAGACCGCTACACTGCTAATAGCCAGTTATACTGTCCTCGGCTAGCAGCAGCTTAAGTTCTATTCTGGGAGTAGCGTGGAAAACGCGTTGTACGAACACATAATACCGCCCAACCTGATAACTAAACTGTTGAAGAAATTAACCAGAGAATAAGTTTTGACACTGGCAGGAATAGTTACAGAATTAGTGATAAGATTGTTTGTTAGAACGAGGAAGGAGAAGAAACGGGGACTCACACAAATTACGCGAGAATATGATGATTCGGAATTTATTTAAAATGTAGTATTATTACTTTTCGATCTGATGCTTCAGAAGCTAGAGAGTATGAATGAAATGTGAAACTATTTCCTAACACAAAACGTTTTGCTTGTAGTAGGCCTAATAGGCATTTGATATTGGTACTTCGTGAATTATATTCCGTCGTGTTATAAAAATGACCATTTGTGCCAAAACAGTCTCTTTTATTTGGTGTGTGTAACAACTGCTCCAATATTGGGCAGGCCTATTTCGTTTTATATAGCAGTGACAAAATACACGTAATCAGATCGAGAAACCACACCAGTCTTGGGTACAATTTGTATTAACAGCTTTTTTAGTATTAGACAACGACATTTCATTTTTTCATGTAGCAAAACGTTAACGAACTTTGGTGAGGTAGTAGATTCTTTCTCAGAAAGGGAAGTACGCCATATAAAGCTGTGTCAAAATTAGAGAGAAAAGAAGCTAGGTCTCAACGATTGAAGAAACGTGTACTGTCTTGCTTGTCTCTTGTCTTTTGTCTTTACTCGTTTTATGTATCCTATGTTTAATTTTATGTCACACAAATCAGCAAGTTATTAGCTAATAGGCAGTAAAGACTGCAAACTTTCTGAAGCGTTCTTGTTCTGCCGGTTACAAATAATCCCAACCAGTATTAATTCCGAAATTTTTTTAAAGAGTAGCAGGATGTCAAACTGGCCGACTGGGAGCAGGAGAGGCACCACAGGACTTTTTAATTTCCACTGGTGTGAATATAGTTTGATGGCACCCATTCCATTACAAAATATTACACGTTTGAATTCCACAGAGCGAAATAAAAGAGACGTGCGATTGAAGAATGCTGTGTGGAGAGGCATGGCACTGCACTTTGCCACACTTAAGACCAAATAACATGTCTTACGTTCCCTCGAATATATATGTTTTATGTATCAGACTCTTCAGAAAGATGTGCGCTACAAAATGAAGATATTTTTGAAAAGTCAATTTTTAAATTTTTGGCGTCCTACCTCAAATGCTCAAGGGAGGGGGGGAGCGCCACTATCTAATATCGCCCCAGTTCGGAAATATCCTAGATCCGGACCTGATTTACAGAGGAGTCTGAGTTGTAGTGGGAGGTGGTAGTCTCCACGTGACCCGTGTTTTCGTTAAGTGATTTTGCTGTTTCCTCTTCGTTTGTTGCTCTCACTTCAAATGAAAACAAAAAGGATTTCTGTGGCCGGGAGCTATCAAGTGAATTAAAATACATTCACATAATTACAGAAGGCAAAATATGTAATTAGTGCAGATTTTATTTTGTTTCCACCTTTCTGACAGTCAAGCGTTAATCGCCTTGCAGAACAATGAAGTTATTTTTGTTGGTTTGTTAAAAAATTTTGACTTTTACTAGTCTTTTCTGCTGAGGCAGTCAATTTATTTGAAACTAAGTGTTTTATTCCACACTATTGGCTAGTTACAACTGTTCGCTGCATTTCAAGTTCACGTTTTCATCTTCTAGCACGTATGGCATTATGCCTTAATAAAGAACCAAACATGAGATAATACAGTACAGGTACTCCAAGAAAATTTAAATCTGAATCTGGACATACGAATGTGCACTTTAAGCCGAATGATGCATTTTAATATAGTTCACAAAATTCTCATGCTCTTGGAGTGTCCTCTAATGTCTTGTTTCTTTTATGACATAATGTAAGATCTTTTAATGTTTTACACGTACGAACGTATAGGCTTCCTGCATCATCATAGCTGCGCAAGTGCTGCGACACCTGTTATTTGGCGCGCTCTGGCAACTTTTAAAACGATTCTATTTCTAACAGGTCGTGGGAAAGTATTGTGAATGGTTAATTGGAAAGCATTACTTTCAAAGTAAATTTCCTTTTATGCAAGATGAACTCTGTGTGCGTGAATGTCCAATGAATTTCTTAAATCACAGAGCACTTGACTCCCATTCAAAAATCAAATCTTTGAGGGCGACCATTTAGAATATTTTCAAGCCCAGAAGACCAGACATTTATGTCGTTAAAAAATTTACTGACACATTTTTGTGATGTATCTTTAAAGTGTAACGCGCGCAGAAATGATCATTATGTGTTAAAGCTTAGCTTCTCTTGCAGCTTATTAATCTTAGTGACCAATATTAAACGTAAAAGCTTTTCTTTTCTTGTAGCAACACTATGTATATACGTATGTTAGTTTAAACCATTATCTTTTCCTATTTGTGTGTTCGCGCTACTTTACAGTGATGTTGCTATTGGCTGACTACATCATGTGTCCTGTGATCTGAATATCCGCTGTCATCAGCTGGCGAGATTGTTTGACATGAGCTACAACTGGCTTACAAAAGCGCATTGCAATCTCGATTTCAATCCTTCGGAAAGTAACATGCGGTGTTTGGTGGAATTTGAATGTAGACTTTCGTAATACGAAAATATGTAGTGTACATGTTGCTGCACATCAGACATCTTTCTAAAACGTGTTTTTTCTCCTGAGTTTTGTTTTCTAAAGTGCCAGGAAATTCTGCACCGGTGTATAAAACTACAACCATTTAAAGGATTGATAAGTTTTATAGTTTCGAGGAAAAGCATATTGTTAATTAACACGGAAAAATGTATTTTTAACCGAGAAATCTGGGAAAAATCCGGGAATTTTTTTTCGTCGTCCACGTATACACCCTGTGTTTATCATTCTGGGGCATCGGAACTCTGTGCAACAGCCGCTGTGTCACACACCCTTGCTGTGGCTGGGGGTGGCACCCGTGGGGAGAGCTACTGGTCAGAGTGGGTGGTATCAGGGCAGATGCTTTGCATATGAAATGTATCAAGCTCCAAAAATCTCTTCGGTTAGTAATGGATAATTTAATGCTGCTTCTTATGACCCTTTGGCCTCATCTACCCTGGCTACACCCTGGAAGGAGGGCCAGGCGCGCGAGTGTGGGATGAAACACTTTCCCCACTACCTGGTCTGTACTAGGACTGACACTGCTACTGAGCCATAATTTTTGTGGAAAGTATTGATGACCAGTTTGGCAAAGTAAAGTCTCTCAGGAAGATGCAGTCGGGTTCACTGTTGATCAGAACTATTTCTGCTGCCCAGTCAGCAGCCCTTCGTGCTTGTAATCAACTTGGAAACTTCCCACTTTCACTTGCTCTTCACCAGTCTTTGAATATGGTTTAGGGAGTTATTTTTTTGGGACCCCATCCTTCAAATTGACGAGGAACTCTTGGCCAATGTGGAACAACAGGATGTTCATTTTGTTCGATATGTTCACGAAGGCTGTAAGGATAATCACATTGATACCAGCACCTTTTTTCTGGAATGTGACGGAGGTACTCTCCCGGAGAAGATCAAGGTTGTGTGTTATTGGTGTGTTGTGAAGCCGTAAGTCCTGCCACCTATGAAGTGTTTTCGGTGCTTGCGTTTTGGACACGTCTTCCCCCCCTGTACAGTGGACCCTGTATGCAGCGAATGTTGACACCCACTCTGTGAGGGTAACCCCTGTGTTCCGCTGCTCACGTGTGTTAATTGTCACAACCGTCACTCTCCAAGGTCGCCAGACTGCCCGGTTTGTAAGTCCTTTGATTGTTTGTTCTACACTAAGGGTCGTCTGAAATATGACTGACTTGTGTCAATGATCTCTAACTTTGCCTCAGTTATGTCCTTTCTCCCTCCTCCCTACCCCAGTTCTGCTCCCCTCTCCTCCTCCATTTGCCCTGCACTTCCCGAGTCCTCACAGCTGGGTACCACTCCCCATCACCAGCCAGAGAAGTGTCCCCCTCCTGCAGCACATGCAGTTGATGGCACTCCCTCCTTGGACCCCTTCCCCTAACATCTCCCAGTCCAGAGGTCTGCTACCATAAGTCAGCTGCGGGACACAGTTTGTGCGCCCCAAGATCGCCCACTCTGTTTCAGTTTCGGAACTAGCAGAGGCCTGCCCTCTCTCCGTGCCCTGCCCTCTCCAACTTTCGAAAGAGAAGAAAATGAAGAAACTTAAGTCCCAGGTCAAGGTCCCTCCGATGCCCCCCCAAGAGGTGCCGATTCCCCTCGCAACCTGGGTCTGACCTTTGATTTATAGATGTCAACCTGTTGTCGTCGGTGATGGATGGTGACCTGACGGCGTGATTGGCCCCAGCCTGTTCACCTCCCATTTGGATCCCCATTCTGTGCTTATTCAATGAAACTGTAATTTTACTACCGTCAGCTCCCGGAGATGCAATCCCTTATTTCCTTTTAATTGGCAACTTGTCATTCTCCAGGAATCTCATCACCGACCCTTCCAAGCTTTCTGTTAGAACTGGCTCGCTCTGTGAAGGCTTCTGGTGGTGTTTGTACGTTGGTCTGTATGGGCATTGTTAGTACATGGGTCCCCCTTTGTACCACATTGTAAGCAGTTGCCATCCAGGTCCACATGGACTGTGGTCACAGTTTGCAATCTCTGTCTCCTTCCTGACAGACCACTTATGCAAGCTGCCCTAACTGCACTGCTTTAGCAACTACCTCCTCCCTTCCTCCTCCTCCTCCTCCTCCTCGAGGATTTTGATATCCATCACCTTTGTGGAGGCAGTGCTTTTTTGTCTGATCGGGGGCTCCTCATTGACCAGTTGCTTGCAGACCACAACCTCTGCCTTCGTAATGATGGTTCCACTACTTATTTAAGTACCAGATATGGCACTTTTTCGGCCACTAATCTTTCGCAGGCTTCTCCTCCACTTCTTCCTTACACTGGTCGTCACATGATGTCCTGTTGATCCTCTCATGCCCTTACCATCTCTCAATTGCCAGGTTACCCTGCTGGGCTTCCATCATGCCAGTTGGCCTCTGTAGATCTCCCAGGTCATGTTTACACTTTCTTTGCCAGTATGTATTGATGAAGTGCTCTGTCCAGTAAGATAATTCACATTGTCGTTCCTTGTTCGCTAGGCCCCGTTCACTGTGGCCTTTGTACAGATTTGTTGGTTCTCGCAGATCACTTCATGACTCATTTTGCGACGGCATCGGCATCAGCCTCCTATCCATCACCTTCCTCTTTCAGAAATAGCAAGCTGAAGCCGTCCACTTGTGTTTTAGCCTTTATCAGGTGGACTTCTTCAATGAAACTTTCACTGAATGGGTACTTTTTCTGACCCTCTCTTTTTCCCATGATTCAGCCCCTGCTCCTTATTCCACTGCTTCAACACCTCAGTCCTCTACGATGACAGCATCTCCTCTAGATGTTTAATTGCCTTTGGCTACAAGAGATTTTCCTCTCTCAATGGAGAAACAATATTGTGGTTGCTGTCCTTAAGGCTAGCAAGGATCCGTTGTCCCTTGATAGCTACTGGCCAATCAATCTGACCAGTGTCCCCAGCAAGTTAATTCAATGGATGGTGGCACAGTTGGGCCCTCAAATCATGGGGTCATTTATCTCTGTAACAGTGTGGCTTACGGGAGTTGCGGCCTCCGATCAGTCATCTGCTTTGATTGGAAACCGCGGTTTGGCAGGCTTTTTCTCAGTGCTGCGGGACCCCCTCCTGATTTTTATTCACTGGTTCGTGTCCCACTGGCCATTTGGAGTTCGGGTTGGCACACCATATTAAGTGTCCTTTTTCTCATCACTATTAATGGACTTATGGCCTCCACCAGGCCGTTAATTATCCCTGCTCTGTATGTCGATGATTTCTGTATTTGAGCTTGCTGCCTCTGCAGAGTGCCAGTTCCAGGGTGCCATCCAGTGTGCTTCCATGTGGGTACTCTCACACAGTTTTCAGTTCTCTCCCCTTAAGTCAAGGGTGGTGCATTTCTGTCGCCATACTACAGTCCATCCTGATCCAGAGCTCTACCTCGAGGCCAAACACCTGACCATGATCCCCAGTTCCATTTCTTAAGTCTTAAGACGACAAGCTTACGTGGTTGCTCACATATCCGTGATCTGAAGGTTGTTTTTGTAAACTCAATGTCCTTCACTTCCTTGTGCACACCTCTTCGGGCATGGATCGTACAATATTTCTCTGTCTTTATAGTGTATTACTTCTGTCTCATCTGGACCATGATCATCAAGTTTATGGATCAGCTGCCCCTTCCACTCTGCTCCTCTTAGACCTGGTTCACTATCGTGGTATCTGTTTAATCAGCAGTGTCTTTTGCACTAGCCATGTTGATAATTGTCTGGTTGATGCTGGGATCCCTCCCTTTTAGGTCCAATGGTCACAGATCCTGGTTTCTTATGCCATCATTATCCCCTCTTCCCCCCCCTCACCCCTGTTGTTCTATTCTTTTTGTGGCTTTGGGACGTCACACGCTCACTGCCCATCCTTGGGCGGGTTTACTGGTTGGGCTCTGCCTCGCTTCTCTCTGCCACGATTTCCATCTCCTCTCCTCGTCCTCTTGCCCATGTCCTCTCCCAACCAACTCCCCTTGGTTAGGTCCACTGCCCATGTTTCAGATGGATCTCATCTGGGATCGAAAAGCCTCCATTGCTCCAGTGGTGTTCCATTGTTTGTTCCAAACACTCTTATAGTAGTTACAGGGTGCCATTATTTTTCACACCAATTGCTCTAAACTCACTGATTATATGGGATATACCTTCACACCTTCTTTTGGCATGGAACACCATCTCTTGCCTGCTACACATGGGGTGTTTACTGCAGAATTTATGGCCGTCTATCGGGCCCTCTGCTTTATTAAATGGTCCTCCCTCACCCGAGTTTTGTTATGTACAGACTCAGTGAGTGGTGTTCAGGTTATTGCTTGGTATTTTTTCCACTGCCCCATGGCCACTGCCATCCCCACCTACACCAACATTCTCTGTGACCCCTCTGGGGGCAGATTTGTGGATTTGTCAGGTCCCTTTTTGCTCAGTTGCGGGCCGACTCTTCAGAGGCTACACCCCTGTCTAGTAAATAAGCAAGGAGATTCCCACCACGTGGAATTGTTCCCTCTGCCATCGTCATACCTGCCATACTAGGTTGACCTATGGCTTTTTCTCCACAGTGAGTCGCCTCCCTTTGTAGTTACAGGTCGTCCCGTATGGTGATCTATATTTTGCTGGAATGCCCCCTCCTTTTGGCCCTTCCCACTGAATATGCCATCCCACTTCTTCGTCCGGATGTTAGCAGATGACCCTTCACGTGGTTACATCTGTCCTCGGTTTTCTTCGCAAAACTGGTTTGTTCTCTAAGGTTTAAGTCCTTGAATTTTCCTCTGGAATTGGATTCTCCCAGTTAGTGTTTGCATTGGTTATGGAGGTCTTGGCCGTGCCCCTACACTAGCCAGGTTCTCCAGCCTTTTTCACTATGTGTTCTCTGGTCTTTCGTGCAGTTTTGTTTCCCCATTTCTTGTATTTTCTTCCCCCTGGTGGCGTCCCTATTATGTTTTGATCTTGGTTGCAGTGCTGGTACCTCAATGCATACAGCATTTCTGGGGCACCCCTTCTCTCCCCATTTCCCCCACCCCCCCCACCCCTCTCTTGTTCTTTCTTCTTTCTGTTGGCCCGATCTTCGTTTTACATCTTTGTTTGGCCATTTCCCCTTCACCTTGACTGGTTTTTGCTGTTTGTGTCATTCCTCTCTTGGTTACTGCCACATTAAATCATGGGGCCGATGGCATTGCTATTTTGTCACCACCTGGAATCAGCCAACCAACCAACCAATGTTAAGAAAGTGAAGCAGGATAGTTGAGTGAGTAGTATGCATGACATGTTACACATTTATCCTTTTAGGCCGACAAAAGATGTTTGTGTAGGTTGAAAATGTAGTCTTAGTTGCTCTCATTTTATGAATGAGCAGGTCAAATGTACGTCATATCAACACTGGACATCGCCAAGGTGTAGTGGAGAGGACTGTTTGTTCACTGGGCGTCACAGCTTTATGGCGCCTTCAAGGCCAAAGAGCAGAGGGGCACATGCAAGAATGCAACACCTATAAAAAATAGTTGAAATTTACTTACAAGAAATGTCATTGGTTGAATGAACTTGATAGCTGATGTGAAAGCAAGCTACATTTATTGTAATCTATCATTGAGCCACGAAGTTAGATGGATCTGTTCATCCCCTATTGTAACCAAATTATACAAAAATAATGTTGTCCATAAAATACAGAAGAGCTGGCGCTAAATTGTTTGTCATTTGGTAGTTTGGTCACATTAAAGCTCCCTTCCTACATCCATGCATTGCAGAAAGGAGGTAGTCCAACAACGTGGCTCCGTGACAGTGAATGGCAGGAAAGTGTACTTGCCATCCAGATCTCTTAGTGCATGTAAATGCTGCTGATGGTGTTTGTGTCAGTGCCAGTGCTGGCTGATATGGTCATGGGCTATTGATTGTCGTGCGGAATATATGATGGTTTTACTTAGTCTGTGGAGACTGTAGTAGGCTTGCCGTTTACCAGTATCTCAAAGGTGTGTTCCTCCTGTTGGAAAATCATGTGGAGGCCATTGTACAGTATGCTGTGAAATTCTGACACTGTCCGTGTGGAATGTGACGTGGATGCATGTCAGTAGGTCCCGATGCATGTAGATAGCAGAGATGCCATGTCCTGAAGCTCAATATTTGCGAAGTCGGGCAACATTTTCCCTCAGTCGAAGTATGAAGTTGCTATCATCAAGATAATATAACTGCGACCGTTGTGTTTGTGCAAACTCTCCTGGTAGGCATAGGGTTTCGCTGTAAACAAGTTCTTCCGATGATGCTTCTGAATTGGGTGTACATGTCATTCAGAGGTCTGTAATACCATTGGTAATGCGGTCATCCAATCTGAATCTTGGCTCATGTTTGCTTCTTTGAGTGAACAATGCCAGCTTTCAGTCATACTATTACTGGCCGGGTGATAACTTGTTGTCATTAGATGTATTGTGCTCCAGAACTTAGTTAGTTGGGAGAACAGGTCCGACTCAAATTGGTGGCTGTGATATCTTTATGTGCAGTGGGCAATCAAAGCAAGAAATTCAACTTCAAGTAAAGGAGGACGTCAATGTTTCTGCAAATGTGTTATCCACCAGAACTGCTTCAGGCCAGCGTGCAAGGCGATTGATCATGGTAACGAATATCACTGTCTGTTGAAAGAAGGTGGGAGAACCATGACGTCAGTGTGGATTTGTGTATTAGTAATCAGGAAATTACCACCTGGTCTGTGTATGATTTATTTTTTTTTTTTTTTATTTATTTATTTATTTATCTCTTGTTCCGGTGATCCATGTTGTGACAGTATCACAGGATATGGAACGTGTCAATTTTACAAGCTTTTGGCCAGAATTTATGGTAATACATAAAACAAAACAAAAACAGTAAACAGTAACTTAGGTCCCACTACAAAAAAATACATTTTAGATATAGATAGAGATTACAAAACAAAAAACAGTGAACAGTAACTTAGGTCCCACTACAAAAATACATTTTAGAGAGAGATAAAGATTACAAAATAATAAGTGTTACAAAGAAATAAATATTGCAAAATATATGTTCACAATAAAAATATTCGGTATTACAAACACAAATTTGGGCATTTCACAATACAAGAGATGTTAAACACTGTGTTCATAAATGCCTTTTTGTATTCTCATCCACACAAAGGGTTGTTGAAGATGGGCTTGCGAAACACTACTGGGGCTTGTTTTTCCAGTCGAAAGTATATTTTGGCATCAGCACCAGGCACATCAACTACCTCAATTCCAGTGCTGTGCTTGGATCGCTGAGATAAGTTTTGGAGCTCTTAGCCAGATTTCTGGCATACGTTCAGTCAGGTGCTGGAATGTTTCATAGAGTGATGCACTGAAGAGAGGTATCGATGTCAGTTGGTGAGGTCTGGCACGAATTTGGTTTTCCAAAACATCCCAAAGTTGTTCTATAGGATTCAGGTCAGGACTCCATGTGGGCCAGTCCATTCCAAGGATGTTATTGTCATGTAACGACTCCGCCAAAGGCCGTGCATTATGAACGGGTGCTCGATTGTGTTGAAAGATGCAATCACCATCCCCAAATTGCTCTTCAACAGTGGGTAGCAAAAAGGTGCTTAAAACATCAATGCAAAACAACAAGGCATGCAAGCCCATTCCATGAAAAACACAACCACACCATAACACCACTGCTTCCAAATTTTACTATTAGCCTACACAGGCTGGCAGATGGAGATGATATTCACTGGGCATTTGCCATACCCACACCCTGCCATCGGATTGCCACATTGTGTATCGTGATTTGTCACTCCACACAATGTTTTTCCGCTGTTCAGTCGTCCAATGTTTACACTCCTTACACCAAGCGAGCCATTGTTTGGCATTTACGTGCATGATGCATGGCTTATGAGCAGCCGCTCAATCATGAAATCCGAGTTTTCTCACCTGCCACCTAACTGTCATAGTATTTGGAGTGGCTCCTGATGCAGTTTGGAATTCCTGTGTGATGGTCTGGATGGATGTCTGCCTATTACACATTACGACCCTCTTCAACTGTCGATGGTCTCTGTCAGTCAACAGACGAGGTTGGCTTGTACGCTTTTTTGCGCTGCACATGTTCCTTCACGTTTCCATTTCACTATCACATTGGAAACAGTGGACCTAGGGATGTTTAGGAGTGTGGAAATCTCACGTACAGACGTATGACACAAGTGACACCCAATCACCTGACCACGTTCGAAGTCAGTGAGCTCCGTGGACTGCCCCAATCTGCTCTCTCACAATGTCTAATGACTACTGAGGTCGCTGATATGGAGAACCTGGCAGTAGGTGGTAGCACAATGCACCTAATATGAAAATTGTATGTTTTTGGGGGCGTCCAGATTCCTTTGAACACACAGTGTGTCAGTATGTTTTGGCTTGTAGAAATTGTGAACTCCCTTGCTTCCAGCTGTGCGTGGAAATTTTATTGTCTCATTGTGAGGAGTCCCTGATCGTAAGCACACCTCTACTACTGAGGTGATGCCAGCTTATGGACGCAGAAGGCCAGAGTTTACTATGTGTCCTCATGGATCTGTTGCAGAGCAGCCCCCATTGCTAATCCCCCCCTGCAGGTCTGGGGGTTAGAATAGGCTTTATGTGATGGTCCCCTGTGGGGTTTGGCCACCATAGTTCAAAATTTTCCTGGAGAGCGAGCCAATTGGGGAAGGGCGCCTTATATGGTGCTTCATGTCCATCGTGCGCTGAGACTTTTCACATCCTATGTCGACGTGGATCTGCATTTCCGCTCATTTTCCAGATGTTGAGTGAGATCACCCTCCATCCATTGTGCAGTATCGTTTTTTGCACTGATGATGGTAATGGACTTGTTTGCGCCTGATATCCAGCACGGTAGCCAGTCCATTGTGGTGGGGCCGCCATGTAACCTATTGGTTGCAGCCCCCTGACCGAAAAGGGATCGCTCTGCTGATGACTGCACACTTAAATCCCCATGTATGCCGAGGAGTTGATGCCCATCACCCTGGGGCATCAGGACTCCCGGCAGTGGTCATCCTGCCAGGTGGCCTTTGCTATGGCTGGGTGGCACCCGTGGGGAGGGCCCCTGGTTGGAGTGGGTGGCATCAGGTCAGATGACATGCAATGAAGCATAGTCCATCATCTCTTGCTGGTGGTGAAATACCAGCAGTCTCTAAGTATTCACAAGCTCAGTTCAATGCACAGAAGTACAACCCCAAATTGTTCCCCTCCCTGGCCACACCATGGCAGGAACATCAGGCTAAGGATGGCAGCGGCTCTTATTTGCCCCGGTACCTTGTATGTTCGAGAGCTGATGGGAACTGTTTCATGATAGTGAAGCCTCAGTTTTTTTGTTGAGCATTTAGAAGCCAAGTTAGGGGAGGTGGTGGACTTATCCAAAATGAGTTCTGGGTCACTCTTGTTCAGAACAGCATCCTATGCCCAGTCATGGGTGTTACTCGCTGGTGACAAGCTGGGGGATATTTCTGTAATCATCACTCCCCATTAGAGTGTAAATATGATCCAGGTTATCATATTTCATAGGGACCTTCTTTTGCAGTCTGACAATGAGCTGCGTACCAGTTTAGAGTGGCAGGGTGTACATTTCGTTCAACATGTCCACTGGGGTCCGAGGGATATCAGGTTGCCACCGGTGCCTTCATCTTGGCCTTCAAGGTTGATACATTACCTAAGAAGGTCAAGGTGATGGTCTACCGCTGTGATGTAAAGCCTTATATCCCTCCACCAATGCGGTGCTTTAAATGCTGGAAGTTCAGCCATATATCTTCCCGTTGTACTTCCAGCGTCACATGTCAAGATTGCAGATGCCCATCATCCCAATACTCCAGGTGCTCCGCCTCCAATCTGTGTCAACTGCGGAGAGCACCATTTGCTTTGCTCGCATGACTGCAGGATTCTCCAGAAAGAAATAAAATTAAAGGAATACAAGACCCTATAATGACTGACCTACAATGAGGCTAAGAGAAAATTTGAACGCCTACATCCTGTACTTATGACATTGTCTTACACCTCTGCTACAAAAGTTCTAGCCCCATCAGCTCCGCCAACCCCAGTCACCTCTCAGAGCCAGAAGACTACACCTGTCGCCTTGATGGTGCGGGGCACTTCTCTCTCCTACTTTGGGAGCCAGCCCCCCCCCCCCCCCCCCTCCCCAAACCATCAGGGATATCACTCCCCACTTCTGCGCCAGAGAAGCATAAGGAAGAGGTGCCTTGGGTCACTCCTTTCCCAGGTTTCTGCTTGTGGGAAAGATGACACTCACCAGTGGCTGAAGAGCCCAAAAGCAGCTGGTTGCAGGGCTTCACACTTATCCTCAGTCCCGGAGGCTGAATCAGTGAAGTCCTCCCAGCCGGGCAATCCTGAGGAGCAGTGAGAGAAATCCAAAAAGAAGACCCCCAAGACCAAGGAAATTGCATTGGCACCCACACCACAGCTACTTACAAGCTCTGCGTCTGCGGATGAGGTGGAGATTCTGGCCTCCGCTGAGGACCTAGATCTCACCAGACCCTCAGACAAAATGCATATGGACGGCCGGGCAATAGGTTGGTGGCACTAGATGACCCTGAGGCATAAACTGCCTCATTGAATATTCCGCCCCCTTTCCAGTCTCACGTCGTTGTCATCCTCCAGTGGAATTGTGGCCATTTTTTCCACCGCCTGGCTGAGCTACGGCAACTTGTTAAGCTTTACACCTGCTTTCTGCATTGCCCTCCAGGAAATCTGGTTCCCAGCAGTGCGGATCCCTGCCCTCCATGGCTATAAGGGACATTACAGGAACCGTAGCGTCTATAGTCGAGTGTCAGGTGGAGTTTGCATTTATGTCCTAATCTGAGTCTGTAGTGAAATGGTGTCCCTTCGAACCTCTCTTGAAGCTGTGGCTGTCAGAATAAGGACGACACAGGAAATAACTGTCTACAATGTATATCTTCCTCGAGATGGTGCAGTACCCCTGAACGCATTGGCTGCACTGATTAATCAACTCCCTAAACCTTTCCTACTTTTGGGAGATTTTAATGCAAATAACCTCTTGTGGAGTGGCACTGTGATTACTGGCAGAGGCAGAGATGTCGAAACTTTACTGTCTCAGTTCGACCTCTCTCTCTTAAATATTAGGGCCTCCACACATTACAGTGTGGCTCATGGTAGTTACTCGACCATTGATTTATCAATTTGCAGCCCAGGACTTCTCCCTGTATCTACTGGAGAGCACGTGAGGACCTGTGTTGTAGTGATGGACTGGGAAACTTTCACCTCTGCTGTCACTGTTGATTTTTCCCCACATCGGAACATCGATGTGATGGTTGAGAAGGTGACTACAACAATCCTTTCTGCACTAGAAAACATGATCCCTCACTCACTGGGTATTCATTGGACAAATATATTATACTAGAACTGACATGTGATTACATTTTCATGCAATTTGGGTGCATAGATCCTGAGAAATCAGTACCCAGAACAACCACGTCTGGACGTAATAACGGCCTTGATATGCCTGGGCATTGAGTCAAACAGAGCTTGGATGACGTGTACAGGTACAGCTGCCCATGCATCTTCAACACGGTACCACAGTTCATCAAGAGTAGTGACTGGCGTATTGTGACGAGCCAGTTGCTCGGCCACCACTGACCAGACATTTTCAATTGGTGAGAGATCTGGAGAATGTGCTGGCCAGGGCAGCAGTCGAAAATTTTCTGTATCCAGAAAGGCCTGTACAGGGTCGTGCTTTATCCTGCTGAAATGTAGGGTTTTGCAGGGATCGAATGAAGGGTAGAGCCGCGGGTCGTAACACATCTGAAATGTAACGTCCACTGTTCAAAGTGCCATCAATGCGAACAAGAGGTGACCGAGACGTGTAACCAGTCGCATCCCATACCATCACGCCGGGTGATACGCCAGTGTGGCAATGACGAATACACGCTTCCAATGTTCGTTCACTGCGATGTCGCCGAACATGGATTCGACCATCATGATGCTGTAAACAGAACCTGGATTCATCCGAAAAAATGATGATTTGCCATTCGTACACCCCGGTTCGTCGTTGAGTACACCATCGCAGACGCTCCTGTCTGTGATGCAGCATCAATGGTAACCACAGCCATGGTCTCCGAGCTGATAGTCCATGCTGCTGCAAACATCGTCGAACTGTTCGTGCAGGTGGTTGTCGTTTTGCAAATGTCCCCATCTGTTGACTCAGGGATCGAGACGTGGCTGCACGATCCGTTACAGCCATGCGGATAAGATGCCTGTCATCTCAACTACTAGTGATACGAGGCCATTGGGATCCAGCATGTATTATCCTCCTGAACCCATCAATTCCATATTCTGCTAACAGTCATTGGATCTCGACCAACGCGAGCAGCAATGTCACAATACGATAAACCGCAATCGCAATAGGCTACAATCCGACCTTTATCAAAGTCGGAAATGTGATGGTACGCATTTCTCCTCCTTACACGAGGCATCACAACAACGTTTCACCAGGCAACGCTGGTCTACTGCTGTTTGTGTATGATAAATCGGTTGGAAACTTTCCTCATGTCAGCACGTTGTAGGTGTCGCCACTGGTGCCAACCTTGTGTAAATGCTCTGGAAAGCTAATCATTTGCATATCACAGCATCTTCTTCCTATCAGTTAAATTTCGCGTCTGTAGCACGTCATCTTCATGATGTAGCAATTTTAATGGCCAGTAGTGTATATACAGACTCTCAATCATCACGGAGTGATGCTTGCATCTTTTGGAATGTATTCTTCCACCATGGGTATCGATGTATACGCCTTTGCACAGTGCAGCACACTAAAAATTGTCACACCACAAAATGCATAGCAGTAGAGGAAGGTGATACTGATCTGGCATCATCCGGGCATTGTAGGTGCAATAATCCACGCACGGACAACATGCACTGTCTTTTTTTGGTACCAGATGTAAGGAAGAGGACTGCTAAATGGCCGTATAAACCCTCTCTCTGTATAGCATATTAAATTCTGCCTGTGTGACTGATAACCATCTGGGACCAGACTTCATGGATGACAGGAAACTGTTATCTTGATATGATGTACAGTATCATGACATCCCACTTCCAGTGCTCTTTGGGGTTGCATCGCGACTGGGAACTCTTGTAATAGGTGCACATACTCTACAGTATATGCCATCACAACTTCGGCTGAGTTCACTACTGCACAGCAACAGAAACCCTAAGTCACCAGGCCATTTATTCCGTCAGTCAGTTGGCATTCCCCACGTCCAGTAGCAGGTGGCAGTCTGCCAATAGATCAGCACTGATGATGGACACTGTGCATCTGTGGTCGTAATATCCGATATGACTGGCAGCATTGCGGAGTTGTTTGTACTGGACAGGCAGAATGAAATTGCTGGTCTAAGACAACATGGCAGTCTCTGAGAAAGATACACAAGTCTGACTTGGTATAAACTAGATATCTGTAGCCTGAATTCTGATCACTGATGAAAAGGCACTGGGACGAGACTTGGCAATCGAAGGCAGCACTTACGTCAGACTGCTGCCAACATTTTGGTACA
Source organism: Schistocerca piceifrons (assembly GCF_021461385.2). Taxonomy (NCBI): domain Eukaryota; kingdom Metazoa; phylum Arthropoda; class Insecta; order Orthoptera; family Acrididae; genus Schistocerca; species Schistocerca piceifrons. The sequence goes on from NC_060144.1 coordinate 511,544,163, forward strand.
TGCATAGTGAGTGCACCTGTATCCCAAATGTTCTGTGATACCAGCAAAGTGAATGCTGTTCTTGTCCAGATGTCGACGAGGTAGTGAAGGAATGACTTCTGGAAATCATGTGGTACCGGTTTCTGTCGCTGGTGCTGTCATGCTGGGACAGCAACTCGTTGATTCACTTAGTGAGGGCCTCGATCTTAGCTGCCATGTTGTCGAAATCTGCCCTTGTGACCATTGCTGATGCTAGGCCATGACACGTCACAGACAGTCAGGGAAGAGAAAGTCATCAACAATACTGTATTACTAGTCACTTTCGGCATGCTGTTCCACATAGTGATCGTCACATGAATCATGGCAGGAACTATAGCGTCTGCTATCCTGTCAGCCACCACGTCCACAGGCATCTCCATTTGCAATGCCGTTATGGCTTTCACCTTTGGCAGTAAGCAGTAGCTCCACAATTAGCGCAGTAAGTTGTCCAGCACAGTTCCATCGTCCACATTGATGCAAAAAATGCCGTAAATATTGGGAAGGTTTTTGGTCCACTATATCCTCTTGGGTTAACACTTGTGAGAGGCTTTCTTCCTGTGATGGGGAAATCCAACATATCAGTTTCAATTTCAGCTTTTCACACACGTCGGCTCCAGGCTGTGCAGTGACCTCATCTTCCACTTCAGTGGCGTATTGTTGTTCCAGCTGACTAATGATTAACGTGAATTTAGTGGAGCCTGGTATAATGCCTACATAGAGGAAACTGGCTATCAGTTGCGTGAACCACTTGTGGCCAGAATGGGGAAAGCTCACTGCAAGTCGTGGAACTGATGGAATTGTCACCTCTGATGGATCCGTCATACCATATCCAGCATAGTCACACCTCCTGTTTTTGTATTCTACATCATGTCAGGTCACCACTGCGGTTGTACTGATAGATTCATCACTGACCAATTTTTTGTCTAATGTATCTGAACTGAAAACTATTCCTAGTTGCTAAGATAAGAACACATACCAAAAGTGTGGATTATTACCATTACTGGCTGGGTGGTAACTGCTAGTTCTATGGTGCACTGTGTCGCAGAGCGTAAGTTGTTGGGAGATGGGTGAGGCTTGAAATGGCAGCCACTGATACTGCAGTATTATGAGCACACCATCGAACTGCTAACTAAACATCTTAGCGAGACCAGGCAGTCTTGGGTGCCAAATTACAGAGACAGCATTAAGATGGAGCATCCATGACAGCCTGATTTTCCCATGCCCAGGTCTCAGCTGTGTTATGAATTCAGTTAATGTATACATTTTGTGTGTCCAGTACTTAGATGTACAAAATAATTAAAATACAACATGATAAATAAAAGCACAGTACAGTAATACAAGATACTAAAAGTAATAATACAATACAGCAAGACACATATGGACTGCAAGTTCCAGAATTCCACAGTTTTGATAGCTTTATCACTTTTTGCATAAAGATCTTTTGTAGTGCAGGTACCAGGCATGTTTCTGCAGACAGGGAGAGTTGTGTGTCCTGTAGCTCCTGTAGGTTGGCACACACACATAAGTCCTCCTCAGTGACATAGTCTCATTTCCTGAGGTTTGCCTCCCATCTTGACACTCCTGTTCTCAGCTGGTTTAGAGCCTTCCATGTCACATATGGTAGATGAAAGCCCATTACAGGTTTCTCTGTGATTATCTTCCTATCTGTTTCACTTAATGAAACTTGCCATATCTCTGTTTTACGATTTCCAGGTGGTGACAGAATTGCGGATGATGTGTGCATAAAGCTCCTTCTTGACCTCAGCCTAGGTCTTTGTGCTTCATGTCCAAACAGGAGATGCCAGGGGCCGGTTTCCTGTCCCTTTTCCTCAATTTCTGCAGCTGTTCTTCTGCGTATTTCACGTGGCACTGTACCCATAATTTGGTGAAAGGAGTTGGCTGTAAGCAGCCAGCCACAATGTCTACAGTCTCATTCAATGCCATGTCCTCCTGTTTGCATGTGTGGAGTTGTGCCAGACTGGTGCTGCATATTCTGCTCCAGAGAAGCATAGTGCCAGGTTGGATTACAGATTACGTTAGGCTATGATCCCCAAGTGGTGCCAGTAAGTTTACGTATTATGTTTATACCAAACATATCCTTTCAGCCTTGTTTCTTGATAGTGATGTTTGACTGTGAGCATGCAATCCAACTTTACCGCCAGGTATTTAAGAGTATCATAGTTGTTGCCCTCTCCATGTAATACTCAACTCCCTCCTGGCTTCCCAGTTTCTCAGATGAAAGGCATAGACCTGCATCTTTCTGGGATTTTGCTTCAGGTGGTTATCATCATAATAGGTGCTGAGATCCTTGAGGGCTGCTGCCAGCTTCGTGTACACTACTTCAGAGGTTTTGCCTTGAGCTGCAGTTGCTGTGTCATCTGCATAAATAAATGTTCTTGTTCCAGAGCTGATTGATTGGTTGTTAGTGTAGATGGGGTGCTAGTATGCTACCTTGAGGGAGACCATTCTTCAAGGCTCTCCATCGGTTCTTCCTGTTATGCAGAGTGACAGAAGACCTCTTGTTTTGCAGCAAATACTGTATGACCTGTGTTAAGTGGTAGTCTTTTGTAACTGAATATACCTTTCTAATCAACTTCTTGTATTTAATGATGTCATATACTGCTGACAGATCTATGAATGCCACTTCTGTGACTTCTCCTCTTTTGTATCCGTCTTCTGTATATTGAGTCAGATTGAGATTTTGACTGCTGCATGACCTTCAAGGGGGAAACCTGGCTGCTCACTTATAAGGTTTTTATCAACATGTGAGATGCAATTGAGGATCAGTCTTTCCAGGACCTTTTATATTTGCAAAGAAGAGAAACTGTTCGGAAGTTCTTAGGATGAGATGTGCTTTCCAGGACCTTTTACATTTGCAAAGAAGAGAAACTGTTCGGAAGTTCTTAGGATGAGGTGGGTACTTTCCAGACTTTAGAAGTGACACAACTTTGGCTTTGCACCAGATCTCAGTGATCTGTAATTTTGAAATGCAGGTGTTCATTAAATTTAAGATCCATTGCTTTGTTACTGGCCCAAACATTTCCATTCGCTCTGGTCTTAGATCATCTAGGCCTGCAGCTTTATTGTTCTTCATAGATCGGAAAGTTGCTTCCAGTTCTTCCATCAGCATTTCTTTGAAGCTTCCTGTCCACAGTTCTTCTTTTAGTTTTCCATTTCAATAATAGTAGTTGTTGTTGTTGTGGTCTTCAGTCCTGAGACTGGTTTGATGCAGCTCTCCATGCTACTCTATCCTATGCAAGCTTCTTCATCTCCCAGTACTTACTGCAACCTACATCCTTCTGAATCTGCTTAGTGTATTCATCTCTTGGTCTCCCTCTATGATTTTTACCCTCCACGCTGCCCTCCAATGCTAAATTTGTGATCCCTTGATGCCTCAGGACATGTCCTACCAACCGATCCCTTCTTCTAGTCAAGTTGTGCCACAAACTTCTCTTCTCCCCAATCCAATTCAACACCTCGTCATTAGTTACGTGATCTACTCACCTAATGTTCAACATTCTTCTGTAGCACCACATTTCGAAAGCTTCTATTCTCATCTTGTCCAAACTATTTATTGTCCATGTTTCACTTCCATACATGGCTACACTCCATACAAATACTTTCAGAAACGACTTCGTGACACTTAAATCAGTACTTGGTGATAACTAATTTCTCTTCTTCAGAAACGCATTCCTTGTCATTGCTAGTCTACATTTTATATCCTCTCTACTTCGACCATCACCAGTTATTTTGCTCCCCAAATAGCAAAACTCCTTTACTACTTTAAGTGTCTCATTTCCTAGTTTAATTCCCTCAGCATCACACGACTTAATTCGACTACATTCCATTATCCTCGTTTCGCTTTTGTTGATGTTCATCTTATATCCTCCTTTCAAGACACTGTCCATTCCGTTCAACTACTCTTCCAAGTCCTTTACTGTCTCTGACAGAATTACAATGTCATCGGCGAACCTCAATTTTTTTTCCATGGATTTTAGTGCCTACTCTGAATTTTTCTTTTGTTTCCTTTACTGCTTGCTCAATATACAGATTGAACAACATCGGGGAGAGGCTACAACCCTGTCTCACTCCCTTCCCAACCACTGCTTCCCTTTCATGCCCCTCAACTCTTATAACTGCCATTTGGTTTCTATACAAATTGTAAATAGCCTTTCGCTCCCTATATTTTACCCCTGCCACCTTCAGAATTTGAAAGAGAGTATTCCAGTCAACATTGTCAAAAGCTTTCTCTATGTCTACAAATGCTAGAAATGTAGGTTTGCCTTTCCTCGATCTATTTTCTAAGATAAGTCGTAGGGTCAGTATTGCCTCACGTGTTCCAGCATTTCTGCGGAATACAAACTGATCTTCCCCGAGGTCCGCTTCTACTAGTTTTTCCATTCATCTGTAAAGAATTCACGTTAGTATTTTTCAGCCGTGACTTATTAAACTGATAGTTCGGTAATTTTCACATCTGTCACGTCTGCTTTCTTTGGGATTGGAATTATTATATTCTTCTTGAAGTCTGAGGGTATTTTGCCTGTCTCATACATCCTGCTCACCAGATGGTAGAGTTTTGTCAGGAGTGGCTCTCCCAAGGCCGTCAGTAGTTCTTATGGAATGTTGTCTACTCCCAGGGCCTTGTTTCGACTCAGGTCTTTCAGTGTTTTGTCAATCTCTTCATGCAGTATCATATCTCCCATTTCATCTTCATCTACGTCCTCTTCCATTTCCATAATATTGTCCTCAAGTACATTGCCCTTGTATAGACCCTCTATATACTGCTTCCACCTTTCTGCTTTCCCTTCTTTGCTTAGAACTGGGTTTCCATCTGAGCTCTTGATATTCATACAAGTGGCTCTCTTTTTTCTCCAAAGGTCTCTTTAATTTTCCTGCAGGCAGTATCTATCTTACGCCTAGTGAGATAAGCCTCTTCATCCTTACATTTATCCTCTAGCCATCCCTACTTAGCCATTTTGTACCTCCTGTCGATCTCATTTTTGAGACGTTTGTATTCCTTTTTGCCTGCTTCGTTTACTGCTTTTTTATATTTTCTCCTTTCATCAATTAAATTCAATATTTCTTCTGTTACCCAAGGATTTCTACTAGCCCTCGTCTTTTTACCTACTTGATCCTCTGCTGCCTTCACTACTTCATCCCTCAAAGCTACCCATTCTTCTTCTACTGTATTTATTTACCCCATTCCTGCCATTTGTTCCCTTACGCTATGCATGCTTCAATAATAGTTGACATGCAATTTTATTAGGCGATACATTAAATAGGCTTGGAGGAGAACTTGTGGGGTCACTGTTAAGTTTCTTTAGCAGCCTCCTCGCCTTGCAGCTGTTCTATTTCATGTCTGGTCATGTCATTTTCTTCTTGTTGCTAATACAGCATTCAATAGCTCCTCACCCATCTGAGTCATTTCTTCAGGGAATAAGTCAGCTTCAAATAGATGTTTGTATTTCCAGAGGAGAGCTTGAATTGCTTTTAAGTCCACAGATGTAAGATAGAATCATCTCTCTAAGATACATTCCTAGAGCATGCACACTAATTTGATAAACCTAGCATAGAACTCTGGGTTTGGCTCAAGTTTGTCACTGAACTTCTCCCACTGAGCTCTCTTAAAATTCAGTCTTTTAAATTGGGCAGTTTCTGGCTTCGCCACAGCTGCCACTGTGCAAACCACTGATCGATGCTGAGTGTGAGGGAGAGGCCCCAAAAGTTGGTTCTTTGCATGCTGGGCAATAGGATCACTAACATATGTTGTTTGGGTTGTACTGTCCACGCCATCTCCCATTGTTGGAGGAGAATGGCAGCTTTGGGTCATGTATTAATATCAACCCCATCTGTTCAGCCCATTCTTCAAGATCCTCTCCATTCTTATCAGTCTCCCGGTTACCCCAGGATGTGCTATGGCAGTTGAAGTCACTGCGACCAGGTTTATTGACTGGAATTAAAAATTAGGGGTTCCATGAACTTGGTGGTTTTTACATTGATATCACCATGCATGACTGGATCTCAACAGTCAGGATCTCTATATCATTTTCAGAGGTTATACCTGTTAACAGGTTGTTTAGGCCAGCTTTCACAAACGCAGTACTAACATACTTTGTATCATACTTATTAAATGATAAGGTCCATTCCATTTATTTGTAGTCTTCAGTCTTGTGGTCCTCTGTGGGTCTCCAGTACCAGCAAAAAGTCACAATCTGTATTTCTTCAGATCTGATACCACTACTTCTTTATCTGGTGATAAGCCTTTAATATTAACTGATTTATCATGAGAGTTGGCTTTGAGAAAAGCCATTGTAATGGAAAAATCATTTTTTGTTCCATGTTTCAATCACAATCTGCTGTCTCCTTCCTTGTACCCCAGGTAAAGAAACCAGTACAGTAGAATAACAAACACAGGCCAGGCCTTTATAAATATTGTTCATTTCCAATAGAGATGTGTGTAGTGTGCTGGTGACCTGCAATGAGCAACCTATGTCAGTTCATAATCTACTCATCTAGCACTCTACAAACTTCCATATTGCTGCAAGTTCCACCCTGGGGTTTTGGATGCTGTTAGCTGCAACACTGCCATTCATACCAAGTCAGATGTGGAGGACTTACGTGCCTTCGAAGAGCAGGTCATTTGGTGGCTCTGGCACAAGCCTGGATTTACAGCCACTCTTTCATCATTGCTATGGTGAGCAGTCTCCCAGCTGTCCATTCTGTTCCTGTGGGCATACTCCATTGCTGCTGGCTATATCTCCTTTCCAGAAGCTGCAGAGTGAATCAGCATCTGTGGTGCAACCCATGCAGTGCTGGTATCTGACACTGGGCAGAGTAGCTGATGTGCCATGGATGGCCTCCAACATCTGCAGCCTTAGGCACGTCTTCCACAACAATATGGGGCATGTGCTGACGTCGGTGCCTTCCTGGCTGGGCATTCGCTCCTGCTGCCCTGCTGCCATACGTGGCCTGATGGATCATAATTGCGTCATTTGTGTATTGTTGAACAGTAAATGTTTGATTCTTTAATGCCATGTTACTAATGTCCATTAGGTGTCGGAAAGGTAGCTGCTTACCAGGCCACTATTCACCTGTGCCTGACCTCAACCCACCAATAACTGCCACCTAACATAACATCCAACCATCGATCATTACACCTAGCATCATAAGGGTTGCTGTCTGGCACCGTTTCATCTTGTGGGAGGACTGGTCATTGGCATCTGCAGCTGGTTACAGGACAGCGTCTTTAGCTGCAGTGTGCAAGCCATCAGCAGTTTTGCTGAACGTCTCCTACATTTTTCTTGTTTTGTAGCCGTGGTTGGTAAGCAGGATAATCAGAGAAATTTAAGTGACACTTGTGAAGCTGCAATAACCAATAGATCTCTCACAATTTAGGAATAATTATGGTGAGTCCTTTTTGAAACCACTGAGATGCCAGTATAGCAACTTAGATGGGCATGAGTTGCAGTGAATGCAGAAAATTTGGCCATGAAACACATCAATGCTTTGCATTGTGTTGGACTATGTTACATTGTAAAGATTTTTCACCCAGCCTCATTTTTATTGTATTGTTAAATGGAGGTTCTACAAATGCTGGAAACACCAACAGCAGCAACGCAAGAAGTGACTGAGGAGACAAATGGCTGAGTTGCAGGAAAGTAGTGCTGTGTTTTGAAGACAGGTAGGTACTTTGAAAATCATTAATGAGTGTAGACAGTCAGTCAATGGAGGCAAAAGCTTTGGTTAATATACTTGTTCCTTCTATGGAAACTATTGCAGCTAATCTTGTAACTCCTTTTTTGGGTAAATTGACTCAGGATGTTTCAATGCTTATTTGTTATATAGCTACCACTAAGTTAGGTAATTGATCATGTAGTAACCAAGTAATTCACAAAACTGATCCAAGTAACACAAAAATGGCTATATTCATAGACCTCTGAACAATAATGGAAGTAAGCCTCTTGTGACTCCACACAAAAAAGACAAAATAATCATACAGAAAGTACAACGTAAGTGATGCACAGAATAACTGATGTATCAGTACAAACTAAAAGAAAATAGTGAGAGTGAGTCAGTGCTGCTCCACGTGTATATAGGCGTGAGTCATCAATAGACAGTGCGGTAATGAACGTGTTGTGTGTAAGCTTGCTACAGGTGGCCTGTAGTGGCTGGACCACACTGATACAGTTGGCGTTTGATTTAAGGACACACACATGGCAACTCTACCCTTGTCGCACTCACTCTCGTATGCAGTAGGAGCAGGATACAGCACACCTGTCCCTTGTGTGAAGAGGGTGCCTAGGCAATGGAGGAGACACATCCATTGGACCCAGAGCAGTGGCAGCCGAAGCCGATGTCTGGGGAGGGACAATGTGCCAGGCAGGCATCTGACCATAGGACTGGAACGCGCAGAGATGCGAGCATGCCCGAGGGCAGTGGGCCCGCGCGGCACATGACAACAGCACTGGGGAGGACGGTGCCATCACCATCTCTGCATCATCATCAGCAGGTAGGTCCTAGTGCAGAGGGGATGGGGCTGGACCTACCAGCAACAATGGCCGTTGCGATGATGGCAAGGGGCCACTAGAGGCAGCTCGACTGGAACAGCAGGCTGCAGCAACCGACCCACGGCTGGAGACAGACTGGTGCCCGGTGCTGGGAAGTTGTATCTCGATGGGGTCGCCTCCACAGCAGGTGATGGTCAGCTGGAGGAGAAGTGCGGTGGAGCAAGCTGCAGAAACGGGTGCCGTAGCCGTGAACTGGCAATGAGTGGGGGAACAAATGATCAAAATGGCATGCCACCAGCTTGTGGGCCATATGCGTGTTACAAAGACAGTGTCCCCGGTGGTGGACAACAGTGGTGACTGGTATCCACTAGGGCAGTGACTTGGGCATACTCACAGCAGAAGGGGGAGGAGCATATGTGGCTGTCAGCTGTGGTGCAACTCAGCTGGACTCCGCTTCCCCATAGGTGTGAAGCAATAGGTACTAACAAAACGGAGAAGGGTGTCATGCAGCAAAGAATCCATAAACTTTTTCATGTGGGACTTGAATAAATGCACTAGTCATTCCGTCTTGCCATTTCATTGAGGGTGGAATGACAAAGCAGTAACATGATGAATGCTGTGACAGGAAAAAAACACTCGACTCGAAAAATGTGAGAGACGAACTGGGGGTCATTATCGGAAACTAAGGTACAAGGTGGCTCCTTAAAAAAAAAAAAAAAAAAAAAAAAACACTGAAAAGCATTGAATCGTGACCTCAGTCGACATTGACACACACTGGAGAATGTAAGAAAACCAGGAAAATCCTTCCACAACCAAGAGACAATAGGAATTCAAGAAGGGACCCCCAAAGTCTACATGAATGGTTGGTTGGTTGGTGGGATTAAAGGGACCAGACTGCTACGGTCATCGGTCCCTTTTTCCAAAACTTAAAAACACCCACACAGAATAAAAACGAACAATGGAAAAGATGACAGACGACACAGGACAAGAGAAACTTAGACAAAACGAATTAAAATCACACAGAGTGTGACGGTGGTTGGCTGACCACAGAGAAAAAAAGGGAAAAGCCAACCACCGAGAAACATATTAAAAACTCAGTCTAAAACCATAGGCCAAAAGCCACACTCAACACTAAATAAAGATAAACACTTAGAGCAAATGATTAAAGCCCTCTGCCCGAATAAAACGCAAAACTAAGCCCGCCTTCGCAGTGTCATCAGTTAAAAGGCAGGGAGCGTATCGGGCAGCGCAAACGTGTGCCTGAGCACACTTAAAAGTGGACAGTCCAACAAAATGTGGACCACCGTCAAAGCCGACCCGCATCGACATAGAGGCGGGTCCTCATGCTGCAGTAAAAAGCTGTGTGTCAAGCAGGTGTGGCCAATGTGGAGCCGGCAAAGGACTACTGAGTCCCTGCGAGTGGCTCGCAGGGATGACCGCCGCACATCCGTCATCTCCTTGACAGCACGGAGTTTGTTAGGGGTGGTCAGATCGCACCATTCAGCGTCCCAAAGAGAGAGAACGGTGTGGCATAAGACTGCCCGCAAATCAGTCTCCGGGAGGCCTACCTCCAGAGTTGGTTCACTGGTGGCCTGTTTGGCCAGGCTGTCAACATCTTCATTGCCGGGTATCCCAACATGGCCTGGGTTCCACACAAAGACCACAGAGCGGCCGCAACGGGCAAGAGCATGGAGTGACTCCTGGACAGCCAACACCAGACAAGAGTGAGGGAAACACTGGTTGATAGCTTGTAAACCGCTCAGGGAGTCGCTACAGGTAACGAAGGACTCACCTGAGCAGGAGCGGATATACTCTAGGGCACGAAAGATGGTGACCAGCTCGGCAGTGAAAACGCTGCAGCCAGCTGGCAAGGATCGTTGTTCGTAATGGTCCCCTAGAGTTAGAGCATAACTGGCAACCATCGAACCTTCAGTGTAAAACACGCCAGAGCCCTGATAGGTGGCTAGGATGGAATAAAAGCGGCGGCGGAAGGCCTCCGGATGGACTGAGTCCTTCGGGCCCTGTGCCAATTCGAGCAAGGGTGGGTCACACACCACGGGGGTGTACGCAGAGGGGCCCAGAAAGGAGGTGAAAGAGGGAAAACCCCAAGCCCAGAAGAAGCTCTCTAGGCTCACCGAACGCGATCGTGCAACCCGACCGGGGCCAACGTTCTGGGAAATGGACAACCGACTGCGGGAACAGGAGACGATAATTAGGATGCCTGGGCAAGCTACAAACATGCGTACCATAAACGACCAGTAAACGTTGGCGCTGTAACCGCAGTGGAGGGACACCTGCCTCCACAAGTATGCTGTCCACAGGGCTGGTCCGGAAAGCACCAGTTGCAAGTCGGATCCCGCTGTGAAGGATTGGGTCCAGCCCATGCAATACAGAACCATAAGCCAGGCTCCCATAATCCAGACGGGACTGGATTAACGCCTGGTAGAGCTCTAAGAGGGTAGAGTGGTCGGCACCCCAGCTGGTGTGGCTCAAGCATCACAGAGCATTAAGATGCCGCCAACACATCTGATTAAGCTGCCGAATATGTGGGAGCCAAGTCAACCGGGCATCAAAAACCACACCCAAAAAACGATGGGTCTCCACCACAGCAAGAAGTTCGCCAGCAAGATAAAGCCACGGCTCGGGCTGAACTGTTCGTCGCCGGCAGAAATGCATAAAGCAGGTCTTGGCAGCCGAAAACTGGAAGCCATGCGCTACAGCCCAAGACTGCGCCTTACGGATAGCGCCCTGCAGCTGATGTTCAGCAGCTGCAATGGAGCTATAGTAGAGGCAGAAGTCGTCAGCGTACAAGGACACTGAGACAGACGTTCCCACCGCCGCAGCGAGACCGTTAATGGCAATTAAAAACAGGCAGACACTTAAAACAGATCCCCGTGACACCCCGTTCTCCTGAACTTGTGAGGAACTATGGGAGGCTGCGACTTGCACGCGGAAGGTTCAATGCGACAGAAAATTTTGGATGAAAATTGGCAGTGGACCCCGAAGACCCCAACCATGAAGCGTAGAGAAGATGTGATGTCGTATCATACGCCTTCTGCATGTCAAAAAATACAGCGACGAGGTGCTGACGGCGGGCAAAGGCCGTCCAGATGGCTGACTCCAGGCTCACCATCCATTTGAGCAACTTGCAAAGAATGTTGGTGAGGCTAATGGGGCGGTAGCTGTCCACCTCCAGAGGGTTCTTGCCAGGTTTCAAAACGGGGATAACAATACTTCCCCGCCATTGCGATGGAAACTCTCCCTCGACCCAGTGGCAGTTGTAAAGGTCGAAGAGGTGTCGCTGGCAGTCCTCTGAAAGGTGTTTCACCATCTGACAGTGGATGCGATCAGGGCAAGCGGCTGGGGCACTGTGAAATTTCCACTCACTGAATGGAACACTGTAGGATTCAGGATAGTGGGTGGGAAATGAAAGGCTCCGACGTTCCATCCGCTCTTTAATGGAGCGGAAGGCCAGTGGGTAATTCGCAGAAGCGGAACTCAGAGCAAAATGCTCTGCCAAGCAGTTTGCAATTACGTTGGAGTCAGTACAAACTGCTCCATTCAGTGAGAGCGCAGGGACGCTGACCAGGGTCCGATAGCCATAGAGGCGTCTAGTCTTGACCCAGACCTGCGATGGAGAGACATGGAGGCCAATGGTAGAGACATACCATTCCCAGCACTCCTGCTTGCATTGGTGGATAAGGTGGCGGGCCCGTGCACGCAACCGTTTGAAGGCGATGAGGTGTTCTATGGAGGGATGTCGTTTGTGACGCTGGAGCGCCCGCCGGCGATCTTTAATCGCCTCAGCAATCGCTGGCGACCACCAAGGCACAGTCCTCCGCCGAGGGGACCCAGAAGAACTGGGAATGGCAGATTCTGTGGCAGTACGAGTGAACCACTGCATCAATGGCTTAAGTCCCAGTCAGCCTTATTCATAGCCCACCTGCAAGGGCGCCCAGAAGACTGACGCTGTGGCAGTGAAAGAAAGATCGGAAAGTGGTCACTACCACACAGGTCATCATGCACTGTCCATTGGACAGACAGTAAGAGGCTAGGGCTGCAGATCGAAAGGTTGATGGTGGAGTACGTGCCATGTGCCATACTGAAATGTGTGAAGGCACCATCATTTAAAATGGAAAGATCGAGCTGTGCCAATACATGCTCAACGGTGGCACCTCGACCTGTTGCCACTGATCCACCCCACAGAGGGTTATGGGCGTTTAAGTCGCCCAGTAACAAGAAAGGTGGCGGCAATTGGACTATCAGCGCAGCGAGGACATGCTGTGGGACATCACCATCCAGTGGAAGATACATACTGCAGACAGTAACAGCCTGTGATGTCCACACCCAAACAGCAACAGCCTCTAAAGGTGTTTGTAGAGGGACAGACTCGCTGTGAAGAGAGTGGAGGACATAGATGCAGACGCCACCAGACACACTTTCATAAGCTGCCTGGTTCTTATAATAACACTGATAGCCACGGAGGGTGGGGGTTTGCATCACTGCAAACCAAGTTTCCTGAAGGGTGAAGGCTGATACGTTGTAGGAGCTCAGCTAGATGGTGGAAGAAACCGCTGCAGTTCCACTGGAGGACGATATTGTCCATGGCTCAGAAAGGCGTGAAGGGACTGGAGAGGCAGATTACGCCACTGTGTCACTTGCAGCCATCGATTCAGTACCCGCGCAAGTGACATCCATTGCGTCCGAGGGTCTGGTGAGATCCAGGTCTTCAACAGATGCCAGAATCTCGACCTCATCCTCAGACGCGGAGCTTGTAGGAAGTGGTGGGACAAGTGCCACTGCACTGTCGTGATTCTTGGGAACCTTCTTCTTTTTCTGATTCTCGTGCTGTGCCTTCGGTGGGTCAGGCTGGGAGGGCTTTACTGGGTCAGTCTCAGGGACAGGTGTCGACCGTGAGGCCCTACGACCAGCGACTGGTGGTTGTTTCAGCCACTTGCGGGTGTCCACTTTTCCGCTGGTCAGAACTTGCGAAGGGTGGTCCCCAAGGTACCCTTTCCTGGTGAGAGTGGCCGAAGAAGTCTTACTCTTCTCCGGCTGGGAAAGGGGAACTGATGTCCCCTATGGTTGGGGGGGGGGGGGGGCGGGTTGCTCCTGGAGTAGATGGAGCAGGAGCAACAGGGAGTGAAGTGGCCCCCCACCATCAAGGGGGCAGGTCTGGTCCTTCGACTCAGAGCTGACTGGATGTGTTGCAGCTGATGTAACTGTAACAGGGGTGACAGTGGCGGCATAAGAAGACGTCATGCGCACGGGATGAAGCTGCTAAAATTTTCGTTTAGACTCCGTGTAGGTCAGTCGGTCCAGGGTCTTAATTTCCATTATTTTCCTTTCCTTCTGCAGAATCGGACAGTCCGGCGAGCAAGTGGGATGGTGCTCTCCGCAGTTGACACAGATGGGAGGCGGGGCACATGGAGTATCAGGATGGGATGGTCGACCACAATCGCTACATACGAGGCTGGAAGCACCACATCGGGGGAGGGATATATGGCTTTACATCACAATGGTAGACCATCACCTTGACCTTCTCAGGTAATGTGTCACCCTCGAAGGCCAAGATGAAGGCACCGGTGGCAACTTGATGATCCCTCGGACCCCGGTGGGGCGCGCTGGATGAAATGGTCACCTCGTCGCTCTAAGTTGGCCCTAAGGTCGTCATCGGACTGTAAAAGGAGATCCCTGTGGAAAATAATGCCCTGGACCATATTTAAGCTTTTATGGGTCGTGATAGTAACTGAAACATCCCCCAGCTTCTTACAAGTGAACAAGGCCCGTGACTGTGCAGGGGATGCTGTTTTCATCAAGACTGAACCAGAACGCATTTTGGACAAGCCCTCCACCTCCCCGAACTTGTCCTCTAGTTGCTCTACAAAGAACTGAGGCTTCACAGGTACAAAGGATTCACCATCAGCTCTGATACAGACGAGATACCGGGGCGAATACATTTCACTGTCATTCCTAGCCTTTCATTCCTCCCATGGTGTGGCCAGGGAGGGGAATGATTTGGGGTCTTACACATTAGCTTTAAAATGAGCCCTCGAACGCTTAGAGACTGCTGGTGGCTGGCCACCAGCAAGAGATGATGTGCCATGCTTCATTGCGTGTCATCCACCCTAATGCCACCTACTCCGACCAAGGGCCCTCCCCATGGGCACCACCCAGCCACAGCAAGGGCCACTTGGCAGGATGGCCATTGCCAGGAATCCCGATGCCCCAGGGAGATGAGCATCTACTCCTTGGCATGCATGGGGAGTTAACGCGCAGGCATCAATAGAGCGATCCCTGTGTTGTCAGGGGGCTACGACCAACAGGGTACATGGCAGCCCCATCACAATGGACTGGCTACTCTGCTGGATTTTAGGTGACATGTAGTCTATGGTCGCCATCAGTGCGGAAAGTGCACGCAGGAACGTATCCATGCCCAAGAGATGGAGAGCAGGCAGGACTTGCAGTGCAACGACGAATAAGCTGGCGAAAGTTCTCAACGCAAGGTGGACACAATGCACCAAGTAAGGCGCCCTTCCCCAATCGGCTCGCTCTTCGGAAAAATTTTGAGATATGGAGGTCAAACCTGACAGACCATCACATAAGGCCGAAATATTTGAGACTCATGTTAGTCACTTCTTACGACAGGCAGGAATACCGCGGGCCTATTCTTACCCCCGAACCCGCAGCGGGGCTACGTGAATGCATTCCCATGGTTGGCATGGAGTGGGCCAGGGGCACAGAGGCGTTGGGAGATGCCTGTTGCAGGGTACACTGCCCACAAGCTGTGACAAAACAGACAATTTCACCATCAATCCCTGGCTAGAAAACATGTCTCATAGCTAACAGTTTAGTTTGCGAAACTTCACATTGGCCATGGTGGAGAAAGCGCAGAACCTTGTGCCATAATGAGGCAGGAATGACTGCTCTGGAGAGAGGTCTTCAGTGGACAACAATAGAACACCATCAAAAACAGAGAGGTGATACTGTAAGGAAACATACTTGTGCAGGGGGTCCGAAGCCCATCCCAGCAGTTTATTTGGCCAGCCCTGTTGAACCTGGATCAGGACCTACAGGAAGGCGGAACAAGGCGTCCACATTGGCATATTTGGACGTAGGTTGAAAATGGATTTCGTAATTGTAGCAAGACAAGAACAGAGCATTGTTGGCAGTGTGCTGCCTTGTCAGGCAAGGAAGTGTGAGGGGGGCTAAACAAGGAAACCAAGGGTTTATAGTCAGTAATAAGGTGAAACTTGGAGTCATACAAAAAAAAAAAAAAAAAACTACAAATTTCTGGCGAGAATGGGCAATGTCGAGAGCTTTTTCCACCTGAGAGTAATGCTGTGAGGGACCAGAATGAGAGATTTAGAGGCAAAAGCAACAGGTCATTCAGATCAGTCAGCATATTGGAGCGCTGGGATCCCGCCGAGGCTGTACTGTGAGGCATCTGTCACCAAAACCATGTGCTGGGCCGGAGAGAATGTAGCTAAACAAGAGGCCAAGAGCCGTTTAGTTGTCAACGTTTGAAAAACACATTCACAGTCCAGGCTCCAGCAAAAAGGTATGCTCTTGCATGCAACGGGTGGGCCATTGTGGCTGCCCCAGCAGGAGTTTATGGTAGTAGGCTGTCTTCCCTACGAAGGCTTGAAGCTTGTTCGTGGATGAAGGACGAGGCCTAGATGTAACAGTGGGAGATGTGGTCTGGCAAAGAGCAAATCTCACCCCATGAGACCTCAAACCCCAAATAAACAACAGAAGGTTGAAAGAATTGAGATTTTGCGAGATTAAACTGTAAGCCTGCGGACTGTAAGACAGAAAACAAACTGTGCAAATTTTTCAGGTGATTGGCTGTGGAGGAGCCTGTGAAAACAATATCATCCAGATAATTCATGCAACCTGGGACAGGCGTAGTCACTTGCTCTAAAAATCATTAAGGCTTAAATGTTGACAGAGACCAAAAGGAGTATTCAAAACAAGAACTCACAGAGTCTCTTCTTCCACAGGAACCTGCAGATACTTCAGACAAATCAGTTTAAGAGAACTTCCCAGTATTTTCACCAACAGTTCCTCTTGTTGTGGGAGAAGATACATTTCCACAATTGACTGTGTGTTGACAGTAGTACTGAAGTTTCCCCAATGGCTTCAGAACTACAACCAGTATAGATGACTATAACATGTTGCACCATACCTAGAGATTGAAATCTGTCCAATTCTGCCTTCCATTTGATCTTTCAGGGTGACAGGAATAGGATACATATGACAAAAATGAGGCCAAACTGCGGATTTCAAAGAATTATGAGGAGAAAAATTTGTAGCTTTCCTTATACCTTTCGAAAAAAGGTCTGAAAATTTTCTTGCACAGTGTTTCCAATTGAGAATACGGTAGCTGATCGTACACGAGGTGAACTTAGTTTATCACAGACAATCCAAATACCTGAAATGTGCCCATCATGAACAAGTTCTCAACACCAGCATCAGCAACTACCAAAACGTAATGGAATGAACCACCAATGTGTAAGAGGCAGATGCCATAAAGTGTTCCAGCAGCGCAATGTTCTGTTTGCTATAACTGACTAGCTTCCGTGTGACTGGTGTTAACGGTGGAAAGCCTGAACTCTCATCAGTTTGAGAATTTAATAACGTCACTGCAGTGCGTGTGTCGACCTGTAGCTGGAGCACTTTGCAAAAAACACTTAACTAGATAAACAACCTGGGAGAAGTCAGAAGCATTGGGGTCACACAGTTTACGTCCATATCCATATTCTGAGCAACCTTCAGCAAACGACACATGGAGGCAATGTGGCCTTACTTCTGGTAAGCATTACAAGTAGCCCAGCATTGAAATCTGCAGCAATTTGCAGAAGAGTTGCACATTTGTCACGTCAAATGATTCTCTTCACTCATCGTTGGTTCTGTTCTTGCAGGATCTTTTTCCAGCCACAATGACGTCGGAGATTTGACGTTTTACTGGGTTCCTGTGACTCACGGTACACTAGTGAAATAATCATACTGGAAAATCAGCGTCCCATTGCTCGTGCACCAACTGTAACACCATGTTCAAACTCACTTAAATGTTGATAACCTGCCGTTGTAGCAGCAGTAATCAATCTAACAACTGTGCCAGACACTTGTTTCTTATATAGGCATTGCCGACAGCTCTGCACTGTATTCTGTCTGCTTACATCTCTCTGTATTTGAATATGCACGCCTATACCAGTTTCTTTGTTGTTTTAGTGTAGTAAAAAGTGTGGGGTCACATTAACTAGAAAATATATTTTCAAATATGATGTGTGAGTGAACAGCCATTGCAAATGTAAGTGCATGTAAACAGCAAAGGAAAACACAATAATATTCTGTTTATGATCAGTGTGGTGAAGTTTTGTAATTGTGATTGGTTAGAGGACTGTCGAGTCCTTTTACTAATAAGTTAAGATGTTATTTCAGGTTAGATTCGAACCATCAGTCTGCGGACATCGCCTTAAGAGATTCGACAGTTTGCCGCTCTAATAATTTTCACTACGACTTTAATCTCGTTGAATGATGCTATCCTTTGCTGTAACAGTCGGAGAGCACATCTCATAGATAAATTAATGTTAACTTCACAGTGCGACATTTTTTCAATTAAGTTAGTGAACTTGTGCATTTACAGGGTGGCAAGTTGCCAGTACAGTGCAACCACATTTTAGGCATCTTCTCATTGTCTGAAATACTCACAAACAACTTTTCAGGCATTTCTGTAGATGTGTTCGTACAATATGGTATTACACAGCATTTGTAACCCATTTCCCAAAATGTGACATCACTGTGAATTAGCATTACGACAGTAGGAGCAGCGAGCTAGCCAGTGACTGTCACAGGTATCACGAGCCGAATGGAGAGTTTTAGTGGGTGTTTAAGTTATTTGAATTTCATTTCCATTTTTATAAAAGAATACTGAAATTCAAGAGGAAAAAACAGCATGTTGGGAGCATAAAATGACATAATTAATAATTTAAGACAATTTCCAGGAGGGATATCGTAATGCTAGTTAAGAAGGTAGTCCCCGGCGATTTATTATTATTATTATTTATTTCTTGTCTCAGACGTTATGTCTGGTTAAAAATGGAAGGTGATGCAGACCTTGATCAAGCGTGACTTCCTTTTAACTGTACGGTATATGTTACATTGCATTTAGGAACTTTCGGGTAATTGAACAAGTGTCAATAATTACAGATTTCTGTAGTTGTATATATAAGTATGGATGTACTGGTGAATTATTATTATTATTATTATTATCCCACTTTATTGTAGTGTTCACCCCGAGTTCACCGGAAACTTTATCGAGTTACAAGGTGATCTGTGAAAAAGTGTCTCCAAAAACCATTCACAGCAGGACGACAAATATAGTTGACATTGCAACCAGTGTGGCAAGGTGTAATTTCTACGATGGCCTACAAGGCATTATGTAAATTATGAATGTCCTTGAACTTCAGATCGCACCAACCTGTTGTACCTTCTGCACAAAATCGGGGGAAAAGCGTACTGAGCAAACGGGAGTGGATGAGGGCTGCCACACAGGCCCACACCACTACCATGAACATAAGTGTTTAATGACCTGTCAACAATGTGGTCATTAGAGACGGAGTACAAACTCGGATTAGGGAAGGAAATTGGCCATGCCCTTTCAAAGGAACCATCCCGGCTTGAAACGATTTAGGGAAATCACAGAAAACCTAAATTAGTATGGCCAGAGACGGGTTTAAACCATCATCCTCCCGAATGCGAGTCCAGTGTGCTAACCACTGCCCCACTCAGTAAACACACGATTTTGATCAGAATTTGAAACTGCGTTCTCTACCAGCATTCATGGCTATTTTGTGTTATCTTAAAAAGTCTATTTTTGGTGCACGCTTTTGTCTCAATGTTTTGGGCGAAAAACATGAATTTGTCTCAACATGTCACTGTTAAAATTTAAAATTTTTAAATTGTCCTGTAAAGGACTTACCAAAATTATTTTGTTATGGGTCCAATAGGAGGTCTTTGGGAATTTTCGTCCATGACTGATGCTCCAGGTGAAAGAGATCCTTACACCTGATGCTGTAGTTACAGGAAGCATCTGACGCGGACGCAAAAATGCTTTCTTAAAAACAAAAGTGTCAGGAATAAAACTATATCATCAAATTGAGAGTTACTTTTTTTATTTTTATTTTATAACTGAAACAAGAGGGCTCTCCCATTAATGGTACAACCTGCAACATAGTGGGCATGACATTCTGTCGGCCATCTACTTTCACGGGAAAGACTAGTTAATCGGACACAACTTTAGTTGTATTGGCTGGAAAAGCTGCTAGATGTGTTGTCTAACCAGAACCAAACTTAGTTAAATGATACCCTTAAACCAGAATTCTTATATCCATTAGATGGGTCACAAAAAGAATGGATCACAGTGAAACAGATGTTTCAGGATATACAGCAGTATTGCAAAAAGTAACACAATGAAGTTACGACTATTAAGTGTCACAGGTTTTAGTGCTATATTGTTTCAACCTACACCTACCTTAAGCAAAGATCTGTACATGGCCACAAACTGGCTGTGCATAACATACCAGTAGATTGTGTTACCAGTAACAAATAAAGATTAGTTAAGATATAGTTAGGATAATTGGTTACCTGGTAAGTGAGACTGAATTATAGGATGTACAAGAATTTTGTTGTGGGACAAGGATTGTACTGGCTTGGAGGTAATATGTTTCTGTGGGAATACGAGTTCATTGTTTTAGGATTGTAAGAAGCTGAGAAAAGCGGTTAAACTATAACAGCCTGATGGAATTTCAGCAAGGAGAATCTGCTGGTATTGCAGTATTATGGACACTCCACTGAGCCAGTCACTTCACACCCTAGACAGCTGGAAGTCTATGACTCAGGTGGCCTAATTTCCCCATGACCAGGCCACAGCCCTGTTTCGAGTTGAGGTGAAGAAACCAGTATGGTAGCAGAACAAGCACAATACATACCGGGTGATCAAAAAGTCAGTATAAATTTGAAAACTGAATAAATCACGGATTAATGTAGATAGAGAGGTACAAATTGACACACATGCTTGGAATGACATGGAGTTTTATTAGAACAAAAAAAATACAAAAGTTCAAAAAAATGTCCGACAGATGGCGCTTCATCTGATCAGAATAACAATAATTAGCATAACAAAGTAAAGATGATGCGCCCGTCGGCTGTTTGTCGGTCAGTCCGCGGCTGGCGCGCTGCCAAGATTGCGTAGCACCGCCTTATCGGCGGGGTCAAAGGTCAAGCGCTCAGAGAGCTGACGTAACATGCTGTTGCATACTCTATGTCGACAGATTCTAGATGTATGTTCCCCAGTTCTCAGCTACGCTACAGATCACTTTATTTGTGAAAATACATTGTACAATCTCCTACAAATTTAACATATTCACAGGTACCTTTACCTTTGATCCAAATAAATACAGTTTCATTAACAGATATTTTACGTCTACTATGTGTATACAAGGAAAAGGGTGAGGGTGACATATATGATGATTTCCCAAAGTCTTTATTTGCATTTTCAGTCACATGATACGTTCGATAGGCTATGACGTCCCGATCGACGAAACTCTCCAATCCTGATACATTTGGTACGCCTGTACCTCCTCGTACGATTGCAACTGTTAACCAGCCATTACCATGCGAGAAGGTATCATTGAGATCAATACTAAAGTTTAATCTGCAACCACAGAATACGGCGGGTCCATCGAGTAGAGAGTGTGCGGCGACAGACTTGATAGTATTCTTTTTCTTGTCGGCAGCGGATGTTGTCATTTCGACGTCTTCAATTGTTTTATATATTGTCTGTCTTGCACGACGACGGTATCTTCTGTACGTATGAAACTGTATTTATTTGGATCAAAGGTAAAGGTACCTGTGAATATGTTAAATTTGTAGGAAATGCTCAATATGTCCACCATCATTCCTCAACAATAGCTGTAGTCGAGGAATAATGTTGTGAACAGCACTGTGAAGCTTGTCCGGAGTTACGGTGAGGCATTGGCATTGGATGTTGTCTTTCAGCATCCCTAGAGATGTCGGTCGATCACAATACACTTGCGCCTTCAGGTAACCTCAAAGTCAGTACTCGCATGGACTGAGGTCTGGGGACCTGGGAGGCCAAGCATGACAAAAGTGGCGGCTGAGCACACGATCATCACCAAACAATGCATGCAAGAGATCTTTCACGCGTCTAGCAATATGGGGTGGAGCGCCATCCTGCATAAACATTGTACGTTCCAGCAGGTGTTTATCAGCCAGGCTAAGGATGATGTAATTCTGTAACATATCGGCATACCTCTCACCCGTCACGGTAGCAGTTACAAAACCAGAATCACGCATTTCCTCGAAGAAAAAAGACCCCATAACAGTAGATGTGGTAAATCCAACCCATACCGTGACTTTCTCGTCGTGCAATGGAATTTCCACGACAGTTGTAGGATTTTCGGTAGCCCAAACTCTGCAGTTGTGGGCGTTGACAGACTCTCGGAGCATGAAATGAGCTTCGTCGGTCCACAACACATTACTCAACCAATCGTCATCTTCCACCATCTTTTGAAATGCCCATGCCGCAAATGCCCACTAAATCACCAGGTAACAGCTCATGATGCCGATAGATTTTGTACAGATATCATCAGAGGGTACGTCTCAGTGCCAACCAAACAGTAGTGTATGGAATGCCGGTGTGACTGCATGAGCGCTGACTTCCCCGTGCATAGACAAACCCGCTACAGTCTCCATTTCTTCCTGAACTGTCTCAGCAGCTCGGTCGGCCACTACGGTCCGTGTCTGTCGTCTAAACAACCCGTGGCTTCGAACTTTGAAATCATTCTCGCCACATTTGTAAACGAACCTTTACCGGTTCGAATCCCCTTCCTATGGCAATAGGGTCGTAACGCTGAACTAGCACATTCCCCATTCTGATAATACAGCTTCACTAAAAGCGCCTTTTCAGGTAACGCCAACCTGCTGCGACTGCTGGCGCGTCTGATTCTCTCTCTCATTACAGCTCCTTTTATACACGATTGTCATGCGCAGTCACTGACGTTTTGCTGCCCAGCGCCATCTGTCGGACATTTTGTGAAGTTTTTTTGGTTCTAATAAAACCCCATGTCATTTCATGCATGTGTGTCAATTTGTACCCCTCTATCTACATTATTCCGTGATTTATTCAGTTTTCAAATTTATACTGACTTTTTGATCACCCGGTATATTGAGGAGGACCTGTGCTGGCCCTCCCCATCTACTCACGTAGCCATCTACAATTTTCCATGCTGCAAGCCCCACTGTGGGCACTTGGACACTGTTAACCGCAGTGCCGCCATTCGTGCAAAGTCCGATAAAGATGACTTACGTGCCTTCGAACAACGAACTACATGGTGGTCTCCACTACAAGCCTGGACATGCAACTGCTCTTCCGCTGTTGCAGTGGCAAGCAGTCTCTTGGATGCCCGCTTCTGCTCCTGTGGGCAGACTCTGCTAATGCTGGCTGTCTTCCATATTCCAAAGCTGCAGCGTGAATTAACGCACCATGACATGCCCTGTGCAGTGCTGTCTGCCTGCCACTGGGAAGAGTAACTAATGTGCAGTGGGCGACACAAAAATGTGGGCCGCACACCGATATCAGCGGCTTCCTGACTGGTCGTTTGCTGCTACTGCCACAGATTATCTGGAATATAGTCTGATTGCCTGTGTATTATTTAACTATAAATGTTGGGTTCTTTATTGCTGCTTTACCAGCGCACATCGGGTGTCAGAAAGGCACCTGCACCCAGGTGTTGTGGTCCATCAGCATCCCACCCACAACCGCCATTCAGTGTAACGTCAGACCTTCCGGTCATTACAGAAATGATACAGGTGTAGCAAAATATGGAACAAAGTAGGACGAAACGGTACCAGACACCAAACCAGCTATAATCAAACAAATGACACAGAACAGTGTCAGATGTGAGGAAGTTGTTAACAAAACATTTTGGTAGTAATTGGAGAAATACTTACAACCTGCAATTTTACAAGAAAATAGAATAAGCTTTCAAGATGTATAAAATTATGAAGACTAATTGTACTATCAGCGTTGGATCAGTGTGTATTAGTGGAGTGCATGTTAGCTTCCAAATCAAGAATTTTTATATTCTTTTCAGTGTTGTCTAAATATTATTTAAAGGATTTAAGGATCTTCCTTATACTAGGTCTGTATTGAGTAATACATGTTGCACAGTTTGCGAATTTTGAGATGGCATAGTTAGAGGAACAACTCGTTTCATTAAATTTTGCGCGAAACTCGAGAAAACCTTTACAGGCTCACCAAATTATGCAGGAAGCCTACGGTGATGAGTGCTTAGACCATACTCAGTGTTACGAATGGTTCACATGGTTGAAAATGGCCAGACTGAAGTTAAAGGTGACCCTCGTTCAGGATGTCCTTTGACATCTACCGACAATGCTCATGTCAGGAATGTCAACAAAATTGTGCATGCCAGTCAGAGACTGACTGTTGGAGAGATTGCAGAAGAATGTAAAATTTCAGTCGGATCGTGTCGTGAAATTCTGACACAGCATCTTGGAATACATTATGTTGCCACCAAGTTTGTCCCGAGGCTCATGAATCAAGGTCAGAAAGACCTTCGACTCGCAATCTGTGAAGAGCTTTTGGACTGTGCAAATTAGAATGAGATGTTCCTTAAGACAATCATAACTGGTGATGATGAGACATTGGTCTACGGTTATGATGTTGAGGTCAGGGTTCAATCTTCACAATAGGTTGGAAAAATTTCTCCAGGACCAAAAAATGCTCATCAGGTGAGGTCAAAGCCATACTGATAGTTTTCTTTGACTTTCAAATGAATTCATGCCAACAAACTGTTAATTGATGGTACTATCGGGACATGTTAAGATTCCTGCGAGAAAATATGAGAAGGAAATGGCCTGAAATGTGGTAAGACAATTCATGGCTCTTGCATCAAAATAAAGCATCTGCACATTCATTCCTGTTGGTGACTGATGACTGCACGAAAAACAAAATCACTGTGCTGCCTCATCCTCCATACCCTCCAGACCTGGCCCCTGCAGACCTTTTTTATTTCAAGAGTTGAAAACTCTGTTGAAAGGATGAAGATTTGCAACTATAGATGAGATAAGTGCAAATTTGCAGATGGTGCTTTGAGCACTCCAGCAAAAAGTGTGCCATGACTGTTTCTGGAAGTGGAAATGGCATTGAGAGCGGTGTATCAATTGTGGACGAGAGTATTTCGATAGAGACCTTGCACAATAATTAAAGATAAGTGTAGAAAAATTTGGTAGATAAAGTTATGAAATTTTTTGAACAGACATTGTATCTCCTTCCAGAAAAAAAAAGTGAGAATCAATTTCCTCTACGCCAAAATTGAGTTTCAAACCCTTCCATGTGCATACTTCACAGTCGGGTTGGATCGATTTGGGGGAGGAGACCAAACAGTGAGGTCATCGGTCTCATTATACCATTCTTCCTCCAAAACAGTGGCACATTCAGGTAACGATGGTGGAGGTGAATAACAATCAGGTACTCTTCTCTCCAAAGTACACCACAGAGACTCAATAATATTGAGATCTGATTACTGGTGGCCAGTGGAGTACTTAGATTCATCCTCTTGCTCACAAAACTTTGTGAACAGGGGCCCTGTCATCTTACGAGCACTGCGTCACCATTGGGGAATAAACATTGCACCATGGAATGGACCCGATTGACCAAAATAGTCACATAATTTTTTGCAGTAATGCAACCATGCAGAGTAACCATGGGTGGGAGGGGAGGGCGGCAGAAATATACGGCTGCCCAAAATCTAAATTACAGCCATTTTTCACTTTGTATTCTAGGCGTGGGACAGCATACAACTGATGTAAGCCCAGGCAGAAGTTGAAAGCAGTGTGAAACAGGATTCATTGGATCAAATTACATTATTCCATTGCTCCAGTGCAGGTTTTTATGGCTTGTCACCACATTTTCCTGCTGCGGACATTTACATTACTGATGTGGTTTAGGAGTTCCAGCTGTCTCAGCAATTCACAGCTTATAGAGCTCCTTTCAAGTTGTTTTGGTGCCGACAGGATTCATGAGTGGGACATTCAGTGCTACAATGACTTTAACAGCCATTATACTCTTCTTTTTTGTCACTATACTCTTCAGTGACAGTCTGTCTTGATCCCACAACACACACTTTTGTACTAATGACTTAGTGAATGATGATTTTTCCACTTTCCCTGTATGCTGTATAAATCTTAGATATGGTGCCTCATGGAACGCCACACACTTTGGCTACTTTAGTTACAGCAGCACTCACCAGACGAGCCCCAATAGTTTATCCCTTTTCAAATTCACTAAGCTCTCACATAACAACACAGTTGCCAGAATACTTCTTGCGCTTTTAAAAAGGACAACTGCTGAGATTTTAATTTTATTTGATTGTATGGTTCATTTTTAATAATTGTGCATACTTTGTATGTAAAATAAATGCTACATGTACAGTCTGCAGTGCAAGTTCTTGTTAACACTGCCATAGTTGCTGTGACCAAATTCACTAGCTAATACCAATTGAATGTAACTGCCATAGTTGCTGTGACCAAATTCACTAGCTAATACCAATTGAATGTATCTGAAAACTTTTGTGTTCTGACACAAAGGCAATATGATATTGAAGGTAATTTAGTAATGAATTACTGCAACAGTATCAATGTACGGAGAAGGCTGAAAATCTGATATGTGACTTTATAAAAGTGGAACCAACTTTAAGAAACGAATAAATAGAAAATGTAACACACATTATCACCAGAAGCACGTCTTGCGTATTCTGTATAGGTACTCCTTGGGATCGTTTATTGACTGCCAGTTTCTATGCATTCACTGTTGATCTTTTGCTCCAGGCTACATGTACAGTCTGCAGTGCAAGTTCTTGTTAACACTGCCAGTGGCTTCATTGTATTGTTTTTATTTTCAAAATATGTTAAAGAGGAGACTGAAGTGTATTTACAGTGCGAGAAAGGGTATACTTCATGTACCAGTTTCCAATGCAATTCTTTCGCACTCATAAATTTGTGTTGATACTTTTGGATTAAAGGATACCACTCACCGAAATGCAGGAGCTGTGATTTGTCGATAGGCAAATACAAAAAGGAACAAAAATTGCTATAGTTTAGTCGCCGTAAGTTGATACCTGACAGTTGAAGTGGGGTGGGTGTGGCAGCTTCATGGAGCTGCCTCTATCAGTAATGGAACATAATTTTGTAAATGTTTCCATGGCAATGCCTCAGTGTTGTCACATATCTTTAGACAGCTACAGTTTTCACCTACAGGCATTAATGCTTCGCAGTTGAAAGCTGGCAACAGCACTATGAACTGTCGGGGATCTACCTATGCTGTCTCGACTATAGCTTTTATAATCATTTCTTGAGCTAGAATAAAAGGTGCGCGTGCGTACTGTGCCGGCTGGACGCAGTGCAAACACTGCATTTCAGCAGGTGGCCTGGGTTGTAAAGCTTTGGAATGTAGCATGTCATAATGAGTTGCACGATGGGCCAGCAGATGGTGAACTTTGTTCTTCACAGCAGTTTGGTGGTGGTCATTCATCCTGTTGACAGTTGGTTGGTAGTCATATTAATATAACAAGCTGTGCAGTGTTTTTCAGCAGAGATGATGTGACATGCCTGCTTTCACCGGTGGCCCAACCTCTGATGAAGTAGGATTATCCTGTGACAGGAGAAGAAAATGGTGTGTGTGTGGAATGGGCAGATCATGCACCTGTCTTCCACACGGGATATGATCCTTGTGAAAGGGGTTGGGAGTTGCATAGTGGTGGACTAGGTCTTGCACCTGGGTCTTCCTCAGGGATATGATTTTTGGGTGAGTGATGGAAATCACTATAAGAGGGTGGGAAGGATCTTAGGTAGGATGTCCCTCATTCCAGGTCATGTTGCGAGGAATAATCAAAGCTGTGGCTAAGAATATGGCTTGGTTGTTCCAGTCCAAGGTGATGACAGGTATGCTGCTTTTTAGCTGATTCTTGATTCTTGGTGGTGATGGGAGGATTGGGGGTTTGTGAGGATGGGGCATGATTGATTCATTGAGAGAAAGAAAGAGTGTCTGCTAAAAATGAACTGAATCAGTCAGAGGAGTCAAATTGTAAAAGAATGAACATCAAACACACACAGTATAAGCATAAAAGATTAGACCAAATCTAAAAACTGGAAAAAGAGAGGGGGGGCGGCGGTCTTGGGGTCACAGAACGTGAAGACTGCTAAAAGAGTCCCAGTCACAACCAACCCACCCCTGCTCCAAGACTAAAGGAGAACCTTATATCTGGAAATAAAAACCACTTTCACGGAGGAAACCGAGGACCAGGTCAACCATCCGTGGATCGTCCGCTAATGTTAAATTTAAGGAAGCAGGAAGACTATATGTAGCATGAAGGGTCGAAAGAAGGGGACACGCCACCAGTATGTGAGACATCGTCAGTCTGGTGCCACAACTACATTGTGGGGGTGGGTCGTTAAGTAGAAGGAAACAGGGTGAACCAGGTATGGCCAATGCGTAAATGACATAAAACAGTGGACTCCTTCCGAGAGGGGTGGAAAAAAGTGCCCCAAACTGCAGTAGACTCCTTGATTGTGCGGAGTTTATTACTATGAGCAGTAGTGCTCCAGATGGCATTCCAATGGTGGGCAGAGAGAGATTTGACGTAGATCCGCATATCCGCAGCTGGAATCGGGAAAGGAAAAGGGGGGGGGGGTTAAGTATCTGTTTCTCTAGCCAAACGGTCAGCCGGTTCATTCGCTGGGATTCACACATGACTCGGGATGCAGAGAAAGATGACGGTGGCATGAACAAGGGCAGAGAGGTGGTCATGGATGACAGAGACCAAGGGGTAGCATCAATCAATAGCCTGAAGGTTGCTCATGGAGTCGGAACAAATTAAAACACTATGGAGGGAGGCCTGAGAAACAAAAAGGAGGCCCTGTAAATGGCTAGAAGCTCTGGCAACAAATGGTGCTTGAAGCTGGTAGGAGACGTAAAAGCGTATTCCACCTTATCAGTAGTTTTAGAACCATCAGTGTAAAAGACAGTGACAGTGGCACGCTGGAACTCTGCAAGGATGGCACATACAAGACCTCGGTAAACCATTGGAGCAACGGAGACCTTAGGACCCTGGAAGAGAGTGACCCTAATCCGTGGTCTAGGCACCATCTAAGGGGAGGTACGGGAGGAAAGACATGGGGCGCAGTCCAGTGAGTGCAGATGGAGATCCCAGCAAAGGGTAATGAGATGCATGCCAACCAGCAATCCCACCTGTGGGCGGGTGTTAGGAGGGAGACATCCCTCATTGGCAAAGAGCACAGGGTATACAGGATGGTCAAGGAACTAGTGAATGGCGACTGCATAAGAAACAAGGAGTTGGCTCCGTTGGATGTGTAGAAGGGGAATCCCTGCTTCTGTCAGGAGACTATCAACAGGACTAGTGTGAAAGGCACCAATAGCCAGATGCACCCCACAATGATGGACAGGGTCAAGGAGATTCAAAGTGGAAGGAGCTGCTGGCCATAAACTTGACTACCATAATCGAGTCTGGACAAAACCAGAGCACGGTAAAGATGGGGAAGAGTGGAACGGTCTGCACCCCAAGATGTGTGAGCCAGGAGGCAGAGACCATTAAGCTTCCGCATGCATGTAGTCTTTAGGTGGCGAATGTGGGGCAGCTGTGTCAGCTTGTTATCAAAAATAAGGCCCAAGAAATGGGACTGCATTACTACATCAAGGAGCTGGTTGCCTAAGTAAAGTTCTGGATCAGGGTGTACTGTGGGTCAACGATAAAAATGCGTAACCCGCGTTTTAGAGGAGGAAAACTGGATGCCATGGGCAGTGGCCCACATAGAGGCACGTCAGATGGCGCCTTGGAGCTGGCGCTCAGCAGACGCCATCGAGTGGAAGCTGCATCAGAGGCAAAAATCGTCAACATACAATGCCGGGGCAACTAAAATGTGATGGTACCAAGCCATGTCACATGCCTTATGTAAGTCAAAGAACACTGCAACAAGGTGCTGGCAGTGAGTAAAAGCCTGTCGGATGACCGATTCCAATCGGAGTAAATGGTCAGTTGGAGATTGCTCTTCCCGGAAGCCACACTGATATGGTGACAAAAGGCCCCGAGATTCAAGTACCCAACATAATCTGGAGTTGACCATCCTTTCAAGCAGTTTACAAAGCACATTTGTAAGGCTAACGGGGTGGTAGCTGTCGAGAGACGTTGGGATTTTCCTGGGCTTAAGGACGGGGATAACTATACTGTCTTGCCAATGTGACGGAAAATCACCCGTGAGCCAGATGTGATTGAAGACCCTGAGGAGCTGTTGCCTATGGGGAACATCCAAGTGTTGAATCATCTGATTGTGAGTGGAGTCTGGCCCTGTGGCTGTGTCTCATGAAGAGCTAAGAGCCTGCTCCAGTTCCCATTCAGTGAAAGGAGCATTGTAGGGCTCAGTGTGGTGTGATGCAGGATGAAATGGGAAATGGGAAAGGGGGGGGGGGGTGTGTCTGTTCCAATCTGCGTTTCTGAGGATGGGGCATGGGAAATCTCTTGCTGAGGTGGAGGGGGAGTGGGAGTAATACCTGTCTGTGAGGGCCCTCTTGAGACTTTCAGCATTACTAGCACTGTGCACCCTGCCAGCACCATGTAGGGGCAAAGGAAAGGAAAGGTAGGTGTGTGTGTGTGTGTGTGTGTGTGTGTGTGTGTGTGTGTGTGTCTTAAGTTCTCTATAGCATTTATAAATTTGTCTTCAGTACAACAACATGACATGTTCTCCTGTATTTTACAATGAATTGAAGGTTTGTTTCATCCCCCAAACAAGCACTGACTCACTTCTGCACTTCACTGTTGAAATTATGGTACATTTTTTGATTGCAGTTTTGTGAGCACTGAAATAATATGTTTGAAATAGAAAGAATTTTTTTCCCATGAGTAACTGAGTTATTTGTTATTTTGTCTTACTGATGATAGAAGGACCTTTACATTTCTTCGACATGCTTAGCCCTTCTGACTTTGAAAGTCAGCATGGGTTTCGAAAAAGACAATCGTGTGAAACCCAACTTGCGTTATTCGTCGATGAGACTCAGAGGGCCATAGACATGGGTTCCTAGGTGGATGCTGTGTTTCTTGACTTCCGGAAGGTGTTTGATACAGTTCCCCCCAGTCGTTTAATGAACAAAGTGAGAGCATATGGACTATCAGACCAATTGTGTGATTGGATTAAAGAGTTCTTAGATAACAGAACACAGCACGTCATTCTCAATGGAGAGAAGTCTTCCAAAGTAAGGGTGATTTCAGCTGTGCCACAGGGGAGTCTCGTGGGACCGTTGCTATTCACAATATACATAAAAGACCTGTGGATAACATCGGAAGTTCACTGAGGCTTTTTGTGGATGATGCTGTGTTGTAACAATGGTAAATTGTACTGGAATGCAGGAGGATCTGCAACGAATTGATGCATGGTGCAGGGAATGGCAATTTAATCTCCATGTAGATAAGTGTAATGTGCTGCAAATACATAAAAAGAAAGATCCTTTATCATTTAGCTACAATATAGCAGGTCAGCAATTGGAAGCAGTTAATTCCATAAATTATCTGGTAGTAGGCGTTAGGAGTGATTTAAAATGGAATGACCATATAAAATTAATCGTAGGTAAAGCAGCCAGTGGAAGACTCTGCAAGAGAGACGCTCAGTAGCTCGGTACGGGCTTTTGTTGAAGTTTCAAGAACATACCTTCACCGAGGAGTCAAGCAGTATATTGCTGCCTCCTACATATATCTTGCAAAGAGACCACGAGGATAAAATCAGATATTAGAACCCACACAGAGGCATACCGACAATCTTTCTTTCCATGAACAATACGAGACTGGAATAGAAGGGAGAACCGATAGAGGTACTCAAGGTACCTTCCGCCACACACCGTCAGGTGGCTTGCGGAGTATGGATGTAGATGTAGATGAACATTTCATTAAATGAAAAAGCAAAAATAAAATGTGATTTTTTTCTGAATACCACCCAGACTGGGTTTACTTCTATGTATTTTTGTAAATAAGCTGTTCCCATGTTAGCTTAGAGCAATTCTCTTCTGGCAGATCAACAAAAAACAGATGCGACTACAGCTTGTGACTGTTCACGATGCATCTGGGTAATAGGCAGCTTAACCTGAAAGCTGCACTTATACTGAGTAATTCTTGTAGTAACATTTATTGGATACCCAATCAAGAGGGGGACCCAAAATTCAACACTCTTGGAAAAACAAGATCCCACCCCCTGGTTTCCTTAACAGTGTTATGCTCGTATGTAGGCCTACATTGTGCCAACTGAGAATACAGTGAAAGATTGTGTAAATTGGCAATCTCTTAGGATGAAAATTGTATAATTTTTAATGAAAGCGTGTTCTTACTATCACAGGCAACAAGAATTTAGTATCAGAACAATGCATAACAAGATTTTTATTTTCTTTTTCAGAGGTTAAGTAAACAGTTAGTTGCTGCCCTGGAGCTAAAACCTGGTGAAGATCTGATTATACCAGCACACATTCACTTGAAAAGCTTGATTTTAAGAAGTTATGAAGGCAAAAACAGTGATCTGATAATTGATGCCCCTCCTCCAGACTATTTTTTGTGGTCTTGTAAAAAATTAATGCTAGAGAGAGCATGTACAAGCAAAATAAATTTTACAATATAACAGCTTGCAAAAATTTATTTCTTAACTGTACAATGCTACTGTTTTAGCATTAGATTCATGCGCTTAATACACATAAGAATCACATCAATAATGTCTTACAATTCTTTCATCCACTGTGAACTAACATAGCTGAACACAGTTTCTGCTTTTTGTAACTAATGTGAGAGAACATGTTTCCCCTTCAGAATTCTCCTCATTAGAATCTTACGTCCTTCCAGTGTAGACATGCGTGTCCTCCAACCATGTATTTTGATTCTTTTAGTTTCTTTGGGCCGTGGGAAATTATTTCTTACTTTGCAGCGGATCTGAGTGACAACTCCTGAAGGAGGATGCAAAAGGGAAGGTGCATTTATTGAATGTATAAATGCATATTGTACAGTAGTCATTGGGTAAAACATGTTAGCAGCATTTCTTGTGCAGCACCTGAAACCAAAAATTAATGTTACAAAATGCTTCAGTAAGAAAGAAAAAGTAAAATTACATTCTGAACTGCTGTATATATTTCTAATTATCATGAGAATTTAAATACAATTATATTTTCAAACAGTAGTTACTCAAAGGAGAAATGCATGCAGCTAGATTTATGCAAATGTTCACTCAATAACGACAATACATAGTTGATGTGTAAATCCCCTTCAGCCTCGCAGTAGGACATCCAAGATAAAGTGCAAAAAGTAAAATATCCGAAATGTTTGAGGCAGATGATAATCATAGTTCACAGCACACTCCAGACTCCATAATACACTGTATAATAGTTAAATATTTACAACAGGATCACTTTATATAATTTACTCCATTTGGTCATTACACCTGAACTTCTTTCAGTGAAGAATTGTCAAAGTTTCGCCAGATCTGAGGGCTTATTCATAGAACTCTCAAGAATGATGCTAGGAAAGTAAGTGAAAAACTTAGCATGACAATACTACTGTCCAGTCAAAATATTTTGTAATTTAATGTTGAAAACTACAATGTTTAAAGAGTTTGGCACTGGTAACTCTACACTGTTGACGACGATTAAAAACAGATCAAATGGCAGTGGTGTTAGAGGCAAAGAGAGAACTTGTAAGAATGGCTAAACAAGAGGTTGTAGAAAGATTCAAATAACGCAGGTCTCGGAGCGAGATTTGAAACTTTCTCTGCGTACAGATTGTTCCATAAAATTTCTGGTGAACTACCAGATGTCTGCAACTTGCTGCCATGATATTTCAGCACAGAGTCTTTTGGCCATCCTCGTGTGATTACTGGTAGTAAAGGTACTGAGCTTACATTTGTAAGACCCCACCTGCACTTGCGCAGTGTGTCTAGTCGGTGTCGCGCATGCACTGTTTGTCTGCAAGTATGTGTGCTGCGTTGTGCCCTCCATTGTGAAAGCTGCCACCACCGATATCAGACAGATTGTCTTCACATGACAAATGTTGCCACCTACACAGAGCACAAAGTTTTTCTATGACAAGATCTCGTGCAGAATTTAACTGGAAACTGCCATCTAAATTAATAAGGTACTCAGGCAGTCTTATTTCCATTGATTCACTGATGCTGGAACTCCAGAGGTTTGGCGTGGAGAAGGTGAGTATACCGCTGATGTTCTACAGTGCATTCCTGCCCTGTGCATATCATTTGTCCTATGTAAGATTTGCTGCATTCACATAGAATTCTTTGAACACCTGCCTTGCACAACTCTAAGTAGTCTTTAACAGATCCCAATAGTACCGAGATTTTAGGAGGAGGATGAAAAACTGTTTAACTTTGCCCCTTCTTAATATTCTGCCTATTTTGGCTGAAATCCAATATATGGTAACTACTGTACCACCCACAAACTGTGTTCCAGAACAATGGATATTCATCACAACAAGTACAGGGAATGCTACAGATGTACAAACGACAAGGCAAACAAGAGGATGAGGCCTTCAAAATGACTGCCTAGTTACCATATATTTGAAATATTTCATCTCAAAATAGGCATAATATTAAGAAGACAAAGTTAAAGCAGTTTTCCGTCCTCCTCCTAAGATCTCGGAGCTATTGGGATTTATTAAAGACTACTTAGAGTTGCACAAGGCATATGTTTACAGATTTCGATGTGAATGTGCAAATCTTACATAGGACAAAATGACACACACAGTGCAGGAATGCATCATAGAACATCAGTGGTATACTTGTCTCATCTAAGCCAATAAGTCTGCTATTGCATATGTCAAACTCTTGAAGCTCCATTATCAATGAATCAGTGGAAATACAATTCCCTGAATCCCTTATTAATCAAGACGGCAGTTTCCTGTTAAATGCTGCATGGAATTCTGTCATAGAAAAACTTTGTGCTCTGCACAGGCAGCATCGTTGCCATGTGAAGACATTCTATCTGATATTAGTGAAGCCAGCTTTCATAACGGAGAGTGCTCAATACCGCAAACAGACTTGCAGACAAACAGTGCATGCGCCACGCCAACTGGGCACACCACGCATGTGCTGGCAGGGTATTTAATTCATGAGCTCAGTGCCCTTCCTATCAGTATTCACCTGAAGACTCTGTGCCGAAATTCTGTGGAACAAAACAAATGAGTATTCAAACATAGACTGCTTGGAATATGTCCAGAAAAGAAATGTAACAGTGTTATAAAAATGTTTTTGGTGAACTAATTAAGGTTTACTGATCAGAACTACTGATTGGTTGCAGTGTACATTCCCTTCAAGACTCGAAAAAATGTGATACAAAATATGTCTCCAACATTGATGTAAGTGGTACACATCATCACCCCTTAAGGAACAATCGTAATCAATGGGGGGAGGGGGGGGGGACTCCAAATAAATAAATATTGTACTGGTAGGTGCACCTCAGATATGTCTGAAAACTACTCTTATTTTCCAGCAGTTTCAAACTGCAGTGTTTTAAAATGGTAAGAATATTATGGGTAGAATACATTTGAAACAAAATGTGAATGGTGGCCCCTCTACACTAATTGGTTTCTCATTTGGGTAAGAGATTTTTTATGAGTAAAGCATAAAGTTCGAATTAAGGTTGATAATTGTCCAGCACACTCTAATATTAGATTAATAGCTATAACGCTTATATATTTTTTACCACTGTGTGATGGAGGTGCTGAAATTTTTCCATCGAAAGCAATTGCTCCAAAAATATTTACTCACAATCTAAGCAAAATATTTCTCCATTAGTTTATAAGATACATTACACATATTTGACACAAAAGAGAATTTAATTTTTTTCCACCATTTTTCAGAGAGCCTGACTCTTTGGCTCCTCCTCAAAAAACTGATGGCTATTTAAATGGAGTTGACATTTAATGACCTGGTCCAACTTCATTTTGCAAGGGAATATTGTTGATGAGAGTCTAACAATGATGAGTCACGATTTGGCCTGCAATCACCTTGCAAGAAGTCCAGGAAAGGTATTCCCCTTGCATATTCTCATTCAGGATGCGTTTTCAGGGTTGTTCTCTGATGGTATGACTGTAAAAACAGATTTGACCTTTGCAGAGAATGAGAGCCTTACAGTACATCAGTATGTGAAGGAAACCCTTTCAGAGCCTGTTGTGCATTTATTAGGGTGATTTTAACCCTAATACACACCAATAGGTTGCCAGAGTTCTTGGAGAAGTGCAGATTCATGGTATGGCTTGGTGTGCCTGAGGCCCTGACTTGAATCCTTTGTGCACTTAATGGGACCAGACAGGCTGTTGGCACTATTTTGAAACCCCACAGTACCTACAGGAAGCCCTCCTGAAAGTAATGGGAGATG
The DNA here is from genome assembly GCF_021461385.2 of Schistocerca piceifrons. Lineage (NCBI taxonomy): Eukaryota > Metazoa > Arthropoda > Insecta > Orthoptera > Acrididae > Schistocerca > Schistocerca piceifrons. The sequence goes on from NC_060144.1 coordinate 511,580,217, forward strand.
ATTCCACAGGAGAACATTGCAACATTTATCAGAAACATGCCTGAAATGGTGGATGCCAAGACTGATTCAAGAGGAGATAATAAATAATGAATTTCCTCAAAATTTGCTTAGAGTGTGAATCCATTTCTGTTAGGCCCTACTTCCTTATCTCTGTCTCAGTTTGTTTATAATTATTCTTTGTCCATTGTTAAACACCTAGATGAGACCATAACACAATACTGCATCATAAAATAGTACATCAATCTCATAAAACTAACTAGAGTTTGAAAGTGAAGTGTTGCGTTCTTGTGTAAGTCAGTGTACATTACAAACTCTACACATAAAAGTGTGCAACATGTGTGGAGTTAATTATGCTCATTGAAAAGGGCGACAAAAAATGTGTTGGCGAAACAAGAAGTAAGATGTGCATTTTTCATAAAAAGTGGTAATTATGTGTGTGCTGATTTGTACTTATTTATGGAATTTTATATTTAAATGAAGTATGTATTCGAAATTAATGAACAAAACGAGACTCAAACCAGCCACCCAGTGATTACCAGTTTTGAGCACAACAGAGAACTACTGAAGCCAGTCAAATTTTCCTACCTTTAGTGAATTAAAGTAACTTGGAAAATCTCAAAGTCACTTTTCTCAAAAGTGTTTATGAGAATGGCATCAAACTGCTTTGGCAGATCAACACTGGACTCAACATACCGATACAAAAAATTACAAAAATTTGATGGCCGTGTGGCCCTGTTGTAAGAAAACATGCAAAGTTATGCAATGTTTCTATGTAAGATTTTATTTGTGTATGAATTCTCATTTACAAACTGCGACAAATCAATCATAGCAATATGCGCTACAAGTGAGTTTTAAGTCCACACTGCCTGAAAGAAGTGTATAACTACTATCATGATTTGTCAACATCTACGTTCTTTCAAAAATCACATACCTGGTCACTATTCTTCTGATGGGTCTCTAAATAGCAATAAGAATTTACAGTTCCTAACAGATATTCTCCCATAGTTAATGGAATACATATCAATGGCCATAAGACAGTTCATTTTTATCAGCAAGACAGGTGTTATGCCCATATAATTACAGACCTTTGTAACAGAATATGTAGAATTTGTTTGGGGAAAGACAAAATTGATGGACATTACACTTAACACCTCTGAATATTTATCTGTGGGGGAAATTAAAACAAGAGGTCTGCAAGGGAACATGGTTGACACCCAAAAACATGAAATTCCAACATGAGTGTTCTGTGCCATGTGCGATATTATCTGCCAGTGATCGCTACTTATGAATGCTCAGGATCAATATTTCGAGAGCAACTAATATGATTTTCATAATAATGTACACATGAACCATACCAGAGTTTGTGTTTGTTTGCTTTTTGTACCGTAGGGTGTCATTTGCAAGATATCTCCTACTGTTGGAGGGACAGTGGATCACAGTGTTGCTATCTTGTTACTATTTCACAAAGTTCTACACATATCTCTCACTGAAATCTGTCTTTCTAGCCTTTTTCCAATACTTTTAGTTTAGTTTGAATGTGGGGTCCCACAGTAAAAACAAATTTCCAGGATGACAATAATGTGTCACACTTGCTGTCATTACTTGGCTTGCAAATTTTCCAATGCCACACACAAAAATTTATAGTTCCTTTAAAGAAAAACTGAGTCCGTGACTTATTTCAGCAATTATAAATAGTAAAATCCACCACATAATTTTCTATAAATTAGCAAAAACTGGATACATTTTGGGTGGCATGTCTTAGCTGCCTCACTCTGTATATAGACCAAAAGGACATCAGAAAACACAGATGGAGGACAGTTATTAAGACCGAAGGTAGTTAACATCACGTCATTAAGAACTCACCGTTTTGTATATAGATGTTATGCACAGCAACGATACTATGTGTGTAAGGCAATGCACCAAGAAAATGGAACTCGACAGTAGGTAAGTGGATAATAGCTTTTAAGTGTTAAGAAGTATGTAAGTAATTAATAGTGAAAAAACAATAGATTTGCGAAAGTTACTCATGACTTCCAAAACAAACTACTTTAAATTTATTTCCTGGAATCAACTTAATCAAACATAAAAATTAAGGTAACAATTTTGTAGGAAGAGAGAGATTGCTACTAACCATAAAGATGACATGTTAAGTGGCAGACGAGTACAATTAAGACACTCCACAAAGCATTCAGCCACAGCCCTTATTAGCAAATCAGGAACTCACAACATTCATACACACAAGTAAGCACAGCCAACGCCACCTAGAAATAAGGCCCGAGCGCTCCCTGCGAACAGCATGATGGGTATTCAAGAGTAGTCATAACAAAAGGAAGCAACAAGTCTGTTATAACGTTGTGCTGAGCATGGGAGTATGTGAATGCAGCACAACGTAACTGTTTTAGAACGTTTTTAATGTTATTTATGTGATGCACAGTTCAAATTTGTGTTAGTAACAGACAAAATGCTGTACAGATGTTTGACCGGTTGTAAAGGCAATTACCAGACGGGACCAAAATTGCAAGTTTTTTTTTATTTCCAAAGGAAGAAAAATTATTAGAAAAATGAAAACTAGCTATCCCAAGGGAAAATTAAACAATCAGCACAACAACAAAGGTAAGTCATTTAAGTCCATTTATGATCATACTGTAGTATAAAGTAAACAATGTGAGCCATGACCTTAAATTTACACATCCCCTGGCACTTACTGTGTAAATCTTTTGAGAGTATTGTATTATTATTGTTATTACCGCCACTTAGATGCTGTAAGGGGAAATTAAAGCTAAACACCATTCATAAAGCGTTTCCATTATGTGCTTCGGCATTTTCCACATAATGTGTTTGAAGAGATTGTTTTGAAAGTGTAACTATAATTTTAAGGCATTCAGGGAAAGGACTATCATCAATAATTTTATTTATAAAATGGAGCATTGGCTTTCTAATTTCCATAAGTATACATTTTAGAACATAGTTGCTGTGCCCATGGTAGTCCTCTGTTCTGGAGCTGTGGAGCTTGTTTTCTGAGTTGGGAAGATCTGTAGCAGTAATTTTTGTCCACATGATCCTTTTATTTGTTTTACTCTGTAATTGCAAAAGATGCATCATCACTTTGTGATACAAGGAAACTTTCAGAGTTCACAAAATATTCATTGAAGTTAGTTGGGATAGTGATTTCTTCCCTTCCTATGTTTGTTTCACTTTTTATCACATTCCAGGATGCTTTACATTTCTTTTTGGAATTTAAAATGTACTCATTAGCTTTGATTTTTGCTGTTTTAATTTCAAATATGTACATTTCTTTCAAGCTTATAGAGTTATTCTCGTTCTTAACAACTGTCAGCAGTTATCTTCTTCAGCATGAGTAAAATATCCTCATTTTACCGAGGTGTGGTGTGCTCCATTTTTTAGTGTGTGGTTTGTAATTATGGTACTGCCAGTGTTACATCTTTTAGAAACAAGAGGGCAGTTACTGCCTAGTGTGTGTTTCATGATGGAAATGAATGTGAAGAAGCTGGTCAGTATAATGGACCATTCAATTAGTTTGAAGTCATTTCTCATTCTTTCATGTTCTCTTCATTCAGAATCCTGTATTTAGTTAACATCTTGAAATTATCAGTAGACAGTTTTCCATCTTCAAGCCATATGCCATCATGTCATATATTCCTAATTTGATGGTATCACATTCTGCTTATTTCTGCACATTGCTAATTGTCAAGCCATGCTTCCATCCTGGTTGGTTTTTTTATTTAAGCAACATAAATTCATTGAGCTTACCACATTCAGCAAATAACATTTTTTTCTCTTTACTTGTTATTTCTAGGTTAATATCTCCAGTGACAAAAACTTTGTAATGATTATATTTCGCAGTCATTAGAATTAAAGTGGAGAACCTTCTTGTGAATGTTTCTTCATCAGTAGCTGGCATTTGGTATATAGATGCAATAAGAAGTTTGTGAGTGTGAAATGCCACAGCAGATGCTTCAAAAACATAACTTGTTGTCACTGAATAAGCAAATGGTACAAACAAGTTCATTTCTGTACTTTTAATCCAATGTTCAGTCACACAGAGATTGCTGCAATTAATTTCATCCAGTCAGTACTGGAATTAAGTAACTATACTACTTAAGGATTGTACATTTACATGTAACAAAATTAGTTCATTTTCGCAACAAGGAACTGGGCCTAGTTTTTTTTATTAAATTTTAGTGTGTCTTTTGTACTATGTTCTGATGTTCCTTGTCACTGCAAAGACCAACACATCTCTGGTTTTGTCAGACTTACACATTTCAGGTTCTGATTGTTGAGACATGTGGTACTACTTTCTAGGGCAGGCTAATTTATTATTTCCCATGTTAAATATTTTTTGGGTTAGTTTTAATGAATGAACTGCTCTGAGAAAGAGCATGTGGTACTCACAGCACTCAAGATATTTGCCAAAAGTAATGAGGATTTCAACCAGCTTTTTTAATAACGTGACTCGGGAAAGAACAGGTAGCCTTATATGAATGGTCAGACACCGAGGTCAAAGATAACTCAACTAATAGTTCCTAAATATTTGCCAGAAATAGTTATAAAATGTAATATTCAGCATTTACAAATATAAAAGTTTCTTTTTAATTTAGTCCCTCAGTAATATTAGTTCCTTTACTAAGATCATTGTAATTGGTCCTGCATTGTCATGTGGATTATTGGTTGTAGGTGTGTGAACAGCATTTTCACCCACATGAAATTATAACATCATCTCAAGATATCAGAAGAAATGGAGACATTCCTCGCACACTTGCAATACCAAGTTTGCTTTCAACAGCAGTTCCTTCTGTTTTTCCGAACTGCCCTCAGTATTTGAGCAAACCTTCAAGCTACAGAACTGGCCCTAAGGTAAAGAGACAGAAACTTGAAGAGCAAAATATTCAGGCAGTTGTTAAGGATAGTCTGAAGGAAAGGGAAATATATTTAAAAGCTCAGTCCATTGCATCACTATGTGAGTTAAAGGCAAAACTGTCAATGTTAAAGCTATCTGGTTTCTGGAGTATCATTACAAAACCTACATCTGTATTGTTTGCAAACATTCAAGCAGTTCCTTCTCCTGTGATAAAATATTCTGTTCTTGTTAGTGAAAACCTTTATGTACCAGTATTTGTCCTGAACAAGCGAACAAACAAAATAGGACTAAATGGGGACAAGGTTTTAACAAGGGTTTCAAGCATTGTTGAATTAGGTAATCTGTTAGACTGTGTGGAAGAAGCTGACATGCAGATTAATGTTCCAAATAATATTGAGCAAATTTTGAGTTATGTATGTGACATTCTGCAGACACTTAATTTATCTGAGTATGAAAAGAGCAAAAACATACACTTTATCTTTGAACAGTTGAAATTACTATCATCAAAGAAATGTACTCCATCACTGATGATATTTTCTTGTTTATCTTACAGTATTTCCCCATGTGATTATATTTTTAATAGAGATTAGGTATTTTTTTTAAAGCACTCATCCATCAACAATTCAAAGAGTGTGTTCTAGTATTAACATAGGCCCCTAGAAAGAGCAATGTGAAAATAATTTTTATCATACAAAAGAGGTAAATTTAAATTTCTTGAGCCACATGAATATCATGTCAACCTTTTAATAGACGAGATACATCTACAAGAATATTTCGACTATAAAGGAGGAAGTGGTGTTGGTATGGTGAATGTTTGACAGAAAATTCAGCATATGTTTTCATGATCAGCAGTATACTGAGTAACTTTAAAGATGATGATCATATTTTACCAGTTACGAAACTAACAGGTGATAATTTGCATCAGTGGATCAAAAGAATTATATTGGGTCTTGAAGATACAAGATTCAAAGTACTGTCTGTAATTTCAGATAATAATTCTATTAATAGAAGGGCAATGTCATGATTTTCAAATCCATCTTCAGTCTCTTATGTATATAACCATCCTAAAGAGTCAATGAGACCATTGTTTTTTGTAATTGAGGCTGTACACATTATGAAGTGCATCTGGCATAACTGGTTAAAGCAAAACAATAATTCCTGTATGATTTATCCCACATTTCAAAAAAATTCTTCTTGCACACATTATGCCTGTTTTGATGCCGTACTGAGGCTATATGACCTTGAACATGAAAAACTGGCAAAATATTGTTATGATCTGACTTTGAAAGATATGAGACCAAGTAACTTTCAAAAACAAAATGCTAAACTAGCTCTGCGAATTTTCAGTGATGTCACCGCTAATGACCTTCAAACAATGGGTCCAAAACACTCAGATCACTGTGTGGAAACAGCAAATTACATTAGTTTGTTTATCAAATGGTGGAAAATAGCTAATTTGAAAACACCATTTAAAGGTAATGGGTTAAATGATGAATTTATGAGCCCTTTAAAACAATGTACAATAGATGACCCCAAGTATGCATATCTTACAGGAATATATCTAAAAACAAAGATGATGTGACTTACCAAAAGAAAGCGCTGGCAGGTCGATAGACACACAAAAACACACAAAATTCAAGCTTTCGCAACAAACTGTTGCCTCATCAGGAAAGAGGGAAGGAGAGGGAAAGACGAAAGGATGTGGGTTTTAAGGGAGAGGGTAAGGAGTCATTCCAATCCCGGGAGTGGAAAGACTTACCTTAGGGGAAAAAAGGACGGGTATACACTCGCGCGCGCACACACACACATATCCATCCACACATATACCCTAAGGTAAGTCTTTCCGCTCCCGGGATTGGAATGACTCCTTACCCTCTCCCTTAGAACCCACATCCTTCCCTCTTTCCTGATGAGGCAACAGTTTGTTGCGAAAGCTTGAATTGTGTGTGTATGTTTGTGTTTGTTTGTGTGTCTATCGACCTGCCAGCGCTTTCGTTTGGTAAGTCACATCATCTTTGTTTTTAGATATATTTTTCCCACGTGGAATGTTTCCCTCTATTATATTAATATCTTACAGGAATGTTAGAATGGCTAAGCAGATGGGAAAAAATAAACATTTGATATCCTGAGGACGCTAACAATAGAAAAATGTTCAGCATTAATTCAGACAACACAGGCCTTTATAAAATTGTCTGAATATTGTATTAATGAATTGCAGTTTTCCTACTTTTTACCTGGAAAATTTCACACTGATTTGCTCAAAGAGAGATTTGGAAAGTATAGACAGTTATGTGGAGGTCAGTATCAAGCAGGTGTATGAGGTAGAAAAGAAGCTTCGCTTGCAGTCTGTAATTAGTCTAAATTTAAAATCCAATACTTTTGGCGAAGTAAGTCTATAGAGGATATTTTCTCAGATGACTCAAATACTGACATTGACTACTATTTCATCATATATGGAAGGAATCTCAATCCATCAGAACTTACTGAAAATTCCAGTGAAAATTTGCCTGTTCTTACATATATAGCAGGGTATTGTTGCTACTCTGTTTTGAAAAATACAAAATGTGAGTTTTGTAAAGGTATTCTGGTGTTAGATAACATTTTTTAGATGATCAAGAAATGTATTCCCCAATACAGAATGTAAGAAGAGGAAAACTATTCATTCCTTGCTCTCAAATTATCAGTGTGGTCATCACTACTTACCTGACTCTTATGAAATTGTGGCATAAATTTGAAGCTGAGTTTCTTAAAGTACCAAACCAAAGAGAACTGGTTTCAAACCTGGCGTGGAATTCAGTTTTAATGAATGAACTGCTCTGGGAAAGAGAATGTGATAGTCACAGTGCTAAAGATACTTGCAAAACAGTAATATGGATTTCAACCAATGTATTCCTTAATAATTTCACCAAAAAGAAAAATCAAGGCATTGTGAAGGATGCTGTCCCTAGAAAGAAAAACATGTTCAACAGAAGTAAGTAAAGCCTGAACTGAACTTCAATTGTAAACAGCACGCTGAATTTATGCTTCCCTGAACTATTAAGATTAATAAAGCTATCACTTAAAAAAGAAGACTGATTAATTGGTCAGTGCATGTGAAATCAACCATTGGTCTGGTTCTCGAAACCTTAGATTTTCATAAATTTTTTGTACATTGTGTTCAAATTTGCTCCAGCTATCATTAATTTCCATTTTGATGATTTTAAACAAATGCAAACTGTGAGTATCCCACTAGCCCCAGCTGTAATAAAATTTCTTGGCATTAATACAGCAAATTGAGATGTTTAGCAAACCCAAGTGGCAGACTCTGCAAGAGAGGCGCTCTGCATCGCGGTGTAGCTTGCTCGCCAGGTTTCGAGAGGGTGCATTTCTGGATGAGGTATCGAATATATTGCTTCCCCATACTTATACCTCCCGAGGAGATCACGAACGTAAAATTAGAGAGATTCGAGCGCGCACGGAGGCTTGCAGACAGTCGTTCTTCCCGCGAACCATATGCGACTGGTACAGAAAAGGGAGGTAATGACAGTGGCAAGTGAAGTGCCCTCCGCCACACACCGTTGGGTGGCTTGCGGAGTATAAATGTAGATGTAGATGAAATTTTGAGAATGCAATTTGATATGAAAAGTTTGTACACTTCTCTTAGGTTTCCTAAAATTAATCTGTTTTGAATATACATAGGGTTGCTATCACCATCGTTTCCCATAGAAATGTAATCATGTTAGTCAGGCATTCACCTGCTAATATTATCATTACACTGAAACTTTTTCACTAACAGAACAGTTTTAGCAGACAAACACTGTCCAGGTTTAGGGTCAGATGTAAAGAGTAGGCCCTTTTCTTCCACTTTTTTATTTTTTTTCTATTCTTCTTCTTCATACTCTGCAGCTGCTACTCCAGACACTTTTTCTATACGAGTTAGGTAGGAAAGTCAACACCGAAAATTTTTCACTTTTACTAGTTGTCTTTAAACTTGCCAATCATTTCTGTTTGTGTATCATCACAGCCAAGTATTTCCAGATTTTCATCGGTTTCTTCCTGAAAGATGGTTTCACTTAATTTCAATGTTATTTTGTCAGCTTTATCTGTACAATATTTTTTGAGACAATACATTTCTTTATTACTGAGGATTTCTGTAATGAAGGCAGAGGCTTTCAACAAATGCTAGCCTTCTTCAGCATCCATAAACTCAGGGCCATTAGACATGCTTCAACTCAGTTGTACCTTTCCATAAGATTTTTTGCTTTCAATTATCGGTAGTTCAGGTTTTCTTTCATTAGATAATTTCAGTCTACATGAAGTCTTTCTTAAATACCCAAGTTCAGATCAATCGTCCATAAGTTATATTTCCACGACATTTACTCATGCAGTGTAAGTTTCTTCCTAAGGGATCTGTGTAAGTTTCTTTCTAAGGGATTGCAACACAATTTTGACCACTTTTTATCCACAGTTTGTCTTCTTAAGAAATCAAAGAAGGATAAATCACAATTATCAAAAAGTTGAAACTGATAAGACATACAAAAATTTAAAATTCATTAGTTAAAGCAACACTTTTTTGAAATACCATTATTCAAACACAGGAATGCCTGCCAGTGAAGATCAGTGCTGGAGTCTTCGGAATGTACAGAATCTTATTGCGTTCTGTGTAAAATGCACTACTACCATTTTAAAAGGCTGCTGTATGTATGCTTGACTTGTGCTTTGTTAATTTTCTTTCAACAGTTGATTTCTCCTTAAGCTCATTATTGTGTCAATAAAATTGAATGATTTTGTTTTATTATTATTTATTCCATAGTATTAATTTCAATTTTTAGCCAAAAAGCTTTAGACGCTGATCTGACACTCACTGAAGACACCTTGTAAATAAGGCAGATTGGGTCTGTGTGCACAAGTTAAATAAACACTTAATGTGCAGCTTGCAAAAGGCCTTTTTCTTTTAAACTACTGCAATTTATATACAGACTCTGCAAAAACTGCTACCACAAGTATTTCATATTAATGTAACTCTCATGAACCAGTCTGCAAAAGTTGTAATAGAGTTGGCAAAGCAAACTGCAGTAAAATAAAATTTATTTCAGTATGTTCCCACTGGAATATCATCATGAGATTTAGCACATACATTAAAAATAGTGTGTAAGTAACAGTTTTAAAGAAACTCTAATTTTGAAATTTTAAGGATTACAAAAATGGATTTGGAAGAATTCAGTGTTTTTGTGAATCTAGTAAAGTAGCACACATCTTTAAACCTTAGAAGAAACTGAATAAAGTGGTACAAATTTCGGCTCTGTAAGTCAAATGGTTTTGGGGTTGTGGCCTTTTTACAGTTTCAAAGCAAGACAAAAATGGCAGAATTTTTGTCATTTTAAAAATTAAGAATTCTAAAATAAAAAGCACAAAAAAATTCAATTTTGGATTTTTCATCATTTTGATAGAATAAAATGAAATATGCAAAATTCTGAATCATCAATGTTAAATTAAATTTTGTATTGGTGGATTTCACATGGAAAGATCCTGATGTTTTCATTATTAAAAATGCTAATTTGTGTGTAGTTAAGAACATGTGTATAGGCCTAATGAAGCCATCAATCCCGTTACAAGTTTTGGGTTTGCAGTGTAAAAACAGGTAAGTTTTAATGTATTAGCATTTGAAATAACTGATATAAGAGAAATTTTGTTGAAATGTCAATGTATGACACTAGAAATATAATATGCAACCAGAGAAAGGCGTTTCTAGAAGTGCCTGCCAGTAGAAGCTGCTCTTGGATGGACGGAACTTCAATGACTACTCTTGGCAGGCGAGCTGCTCAGTTTACAGGCCTTCTCTCTAGGTGGCGTTGGCACAGCTCACACACACGACTGCCAACCCTGGCAGCTCAGATCAAAATGCAACTATCACATGGATGGAAGCAGCAACATGGAGGGGCGAGGAAGAGGGCGAATGGTTGGGGTGAGAGAGGAACGCTTCCTGGTGGAGTGTGCAGGGAGTAGAATGCAACAGGCGCAGTATTAGTAGGTGTGTGTGTGTGTGTGTGTGTGTGTGTGTGTGTGTGTGTGTGTGTGTGTGTGTGTGTGTGTGTGTGTGTGTGTGTGTGTGTGTGGGGGGGGGGGGGGGGGGGGAGCTGCATGTTGTGCCACAGGGTGGTCACTGTTTGGCAGTGGCCATTCATCCTGATGGACAGCGGGTTGGTAGTCATATCAATATAAAAAGTTGTGCAACGATTGCAGCAGTGCTCGTAAATGACATGGCTGCTTTCACACATGGACCACAGGCCCTGACGGGGTAGGATACACCTGATACACCTGTGACAGGACTGAAACAAAAAGCGATGGGTGGATGGAATGGGCAGCTCTCGCACATAGGTCTTCCACAGGGATATAATCCTTGTGACAAGGGTTTGGGAGTAGGAGTGGCATAGGGTCAAACTAGGATGTTGTGAAGGTTGGGTGGCTGACAGAACATCACTTTAAAAGAGGTGGGAAGGATCTCAGGTTCGATACCCTTGTTCTAGGGTATGATATAATGGGCAATCAAACATGATGATAGTTAATCAGCGCCTTGGTGAAGGGTGTGATTCAGTTGTTCCAGTCCACTGTGGTATTGGATGACAAAAGGGGCACTCCTTTGGGGGTGGGGCGAAATAGCATGGGAGATCTTTTTGCGGGCTAGGTCTGGGGGTAGAGCCTGTCTGTGAAGGCCTTGGTGAGACCCTCAGCATATTGGGCAAATGCCTTCACACACAGGTTCTACCCCCACTATTGCCATGGATGACCTTCCTCTGGGGAAAAAAGTTAGCAAGTCAGATGAAAATAAGTTGTCACTTCTGTTACAACTGTGAGGAAACTTGTAGGCCAGTGGAGCTGATACTAGAAGAATTTCTTTCTGCATCTCCACTATCTGTCAAATATGAAAAGAAAAGAAACTATCATGCACATGAGGCCACTACAGCAAACATAATGCACATGAACATTGAAACGGTGCACCCACAGATACCAGAGGCAGCCACCAGGGGCAGCAACGTCACCGACCGCAGTCACCTGGAGAGCCGTGTACACACACAGCATGAACCCAGCAGCACCAGACAGAGAGAGCATCTTTGTAAACTACACATGGGCCTCTGGGCTCTCAGTTGTTAATGTTCCTACTACATGTAACTGTCTGGTCTGTATTAGTGTTGTTGATATTCTGTGACACTATCTACATTGTATTCTCATTGCTGTCACTCTCCATGACTCTATAAAATTGAGCTCGTGTGTTTCCTTGTGGTCCTAGTTAGAACACAAGTGACAATAAGCGAGTGTCAAAGTTGTGTGTATTTTGAATTTTGTGGTTTTTCTCCTGTTCAGCTCTTCCTTGGAGGGTTTACTCAGGTCACTTCTGCAACAACAGCAGGTGATTATAGTCACGTTGGAACAATTGTTGGCTACTTTGATCCAGGCTCCACCATCGCTTGTTCACCTGCCCATTCCCACCCTATGATGAATCCATGGAAGACAGGAACACTGACGAGAAGTGGCTTTGTCAACATTTCATGGCTTTCCGAGGGGTTGACAAGGAGGCTTGTAAAGCTCTTTCCTTATCGCTGATATCCCCTGGCATGCATTACTTACTGTGCTTCTCTTCAAGGAACAGCGACACTTTCTTTTGGTGATGTGAGTAGTTTTCTGTCTGCCTATGACCGCAAGCGTACACGTGATCACTGCACATGTTGACCTCTACTAATGTCACAAACAGCCACAGGAATCTTATCACACTCGGGCAGCAGAGCTAAACAGCCCGAGTCTTACGTGTAAGTTCGCCGCTGCCAAGTCTTAGGAGTCATATGCAGATGCCGTGGTCGGAGGTGATATCGTTGGTACAAACCAAGATAAGGAGGTGCGTCAACATGCCCTTAGCTTGAGGACCCTATACTGAGGTAGGTTTTGAATATCGTACAGTCGTTAGAAGTCTCCCATGCTGGGGGCTGCCAATTAAAAGGCTTGTAGTGATGTTGCTGTTACCATCAGCATGCAATTCCAGCACAAGGAACCAAACACACTGGGAAAATTGGAGATAGCTGCTCGGCAGATAAGCCATCACCCGAGCCAACAAGGAAAATTACATTGTCAGCAACAGGAATAGTGAAGAAGAAGCAGAAGCATTCAGCAGCAGCAGTACGTTGGACTGACTAATGTTTTGTGTCACTATTGCACCTGCTCTCTTTCACATTTTTAGAAGGTATTACATTGGTTATCCCTCATTGCATCACTGGATTCTGCCATCATCCATACTCGGCGCTGTTGCCACATCTTCGTGGTTCGCATCAAAGATTTACCCGTGGCACTCCCCCAGAACCAGCTGCCTCCAGGATGGGTGCAGGGTATCCTCCTCAGGCCAGGGGGCCTACACCCCATTCTTCATTGCCACTGGCTGCTCCAGAGGTCAGGCAGGCCTGGCCATTCCCAGAGTCCACAGGTGGTGGGGGTACCCTTTCCTCAATCATTTTGTCCATACACACCGTTCCAGGTAGACCGGGAACTCCTTGTGCCATTGACTGCCACCCTCCGACACCTCCATGGACGTCTCTGTAGTAAGAGCATCGTGGACAATGACACAGTCCTTCGCAACCCACGCCTGCTCCACACCACATGTAAGGGAGGAAGAGTGTGGGAAGTATAGTAAACTGCCAGTTACTACACCTGTCATGGACACAAGCTGAGACATTACAGCAAGCATAATGTGCACCGATGTTCAAACAGCATGCCCATAGATACATGAAGCAGCTGCCAGAGGTACCATAGTCACCAGCCGCATTCACCTGATGCCTTACACATGCAGCATGAAGCCAGCGACACCAGATGAAAACAGTGTCTTTATAACAAGTTCTTAATGTTTCCGAGATGTGTGTGTCAGTTCTGCATTCTCCTTATTGTCACTCCATGGCTATCTACAATGTTGTCATTCTCTGATCCAATAACATTGTAATTCTTTTACAGTTGTTTGTTCCTGGTGTTGTGTTCCTGGTCAGAGCAGGAAGGTTGAACTTTAACACTTAAAATATCTTTTAGTTTGTCAAATGTATTGACTACCTTATTTCATCTGGACAAATAGCCAGCTGGGTTCTGCAAGTGATAAGAGTGTTCTCAACTTTAAATGACCGAAATAATTATATTTGCTTAACAAGAAGTGCTGTTCTGGAGCAAAAAGCAGCAAAGTTCTACTGGGGAGGGGGAAGGGGCAAACTTCATCTCTATGGTTAAGAAGATTATGAAAGTATGCTGCTTATTATTTTGAGAGTCACTTCTGATTATTCATCTGAAGGATGCACATGTGCCCCCCCCCCCCCCCCAACACACAAAGGTAAAATTTCAGTCCAACACACAATGGACAAGAGTAACACAAATTGCTGGACTGATCCCAGACTCATAGAACTCAACAAGAAGAAAATTACTGAAGTCCAGATTAGATTAGATTAATACTAGTTCCATAGATCATGAATACAACATTTTGTAATGATGTGGAACGAGTCAAATTTTCCAATACATGACATAATTACAGGGTTATTACAAATGATTGAAGCGATTTCACAGCTCTACAATAACTTTATTATTTGAGATATTTTCACAATGCTTTGCACACACATACAAAAACTCAAAAAGTTTTTTTAGGCATTCACAAATGTTCGATATGTGCCCCTTTAGTGATTCGGCAGACATCAAGCCGATAATCAAGTTCCTCCCACACTCGGCGCAGCATGTCCCCATCAATGAGTTCGAAAGCATGGTTGATGCGAGCTCGCAGTTCTGGCACGTTTCTTGGTAGAGGAGGTTTAAACACTGAATCTTTCACATAACCCCACAGAAAGAAATCGCATGGGGTTAAGTCGGGAGAGCGTGGAGGCCATGACACGAATTGCTGATCACGATCTCCACCACGACCGATCCATCGGTTTTCCAATCTCCTGTTTAAGAAATGCCGAACATCATGATGGAAGTGCGGTGGAGCACCATCCTGTTGAAAGATGAAGTCGGCGCTGTCGGTCTCCAGTTGTGGCATGAGCCAATTTTCCAGCATGTCCAGATACACGTGTCCTGTAACGTTTTTTTTTTTTTTTCGCAGAAGGAAAAGGGGCCGTAAACTTTAAACCGTGAGATTGCACAAAACACGTTAACTTTTGGTGAACTGCGAATTTGCTGCACGAATGTGTGAGGATTCTCTACCGCCCAGATTCGCACACCATTAAGAAAAAAATGTTGCTTCATCACTGAAAACAAGTTTCGCACTGAACGCATCCTCTTCCATGAGCTGTTGCAACCGCGCCGAAAATTCAAAGCGTTTGACTTTGTCATCGGGTGTCAGGGCTTGTAGCAATTGTAAACGGTCAGGCTTCTGCTTTAGCCTTTTCTGTAAGATTTTCCAAACCGTCGGCTGTGGTTCGTTTAGCTCCCTGCTTGCTTTATTCGTCAACTTCCGTGGGCTACGCGTTCAACAGTTTCTTCGCTCACTGCAGGCCGACCCGTTGATTTCCCCTTACAGAGGCATCCAGAAGCTTTAAACTGCGCATACCATCGCCGAATGGAGTTAGCAGTGGTGGATCTCTGTTTAACTTCGTCCTGAAGTGCCGTTGCACTGTTATGACTGACTGATGTGAGTGCATTTCAAGCACGACATACGCTTTCTCGGCTCCTGTCACCATTTTGTCTCACTGCGCTCTCGAGCGCTCTGGCGGCAGAAACTTGAAGTGCGGCTTCAGCCGAACAAAACTTTATGAGTTTTTCTACGTATCTGTAGTGTGTCGTGAAGATATGTCAATGAATGGAGCTACAGTGAATTTATGAAATTGCTTCAATCATTTGTAATAGCCCTGTAAGTTAATTTAACAACATAATTAAGTTGATGTTGTTGTTGTTGTGGTCTTCAGTCCTGAGACTGGTTTGATGCAGCTCTCCATGCTACTCTATCCTGTGCAAGCTTCTTCATCTCCCAGTACCTACTGCAACCTACATCCTTCTGAATCTGCTTAGTGTATTCCTCTCTTGATCTCCCTCTACGATTTTTACCCTCCATGCTGCCCTCCAATACTAAATTTGTGATCCCTTGATGCCTCAGAACATGTCCAACCAACCGATCCCTTCTTCTGGTCAAGTTGTGCCACAAACTTCTCTTCTCCCCAATCCTGTTCAATACTTCCTCATTAGTAATGTGATTTACCCATCTAATCTTCAGCATTCTTCTGTAGCACCACATTTCAAAAGCTTCTATTCTCTTCTTGTCCAAACTATTTAACGTCCATGTTTCACTTCCATACATGGCTACACTCCATACAAATACTTTCAGAAATGACTTCCTGACACTTAAATCTATACTAGATGTTAACAAATTTCTCTTCTTCAGAAACGCTTTCCTTGCCATTGCCAGTCTACATTTTATATCCTCTCTACTTCGACCATCATCAGTTATTTTGTTCCCCAAATAGCAAAACTCCTTTATTACTTTAAGTGTTTCATTTCCTAATCTAATTCCCTCAGCATCACCCGACTTAATTCGACTACATTCCACTATCCTCGTTTTGCTTTTGTTGATGTTCATCTTATACCCTTCTTTCAAGACACTGTCCATTCCGTTCAATTGCTCTTCCGAGTCCTTTGCTGTCTCTGACAGAATTACAATGTCATCGGCGAACCTCAAAGTTTTTATTTCTTCTTCATGAATTTTAATACCTACTCCGAATTTTTCTTTTGTTTCCTTGACCGCTTGCTCAATATACAGATTGAACAACATCGGGGAGAGGCTACAACCCTGTCTCACTCCCTTCCCAACCACTGCTTTTCTTTCATGTCCCTCGACTCTTATAACTGCCATCTGCTTTCTGTACAAATTGTAAATAGCCTTTCACTCCCTGTATTTTACCCCTGCCACCTTTAGAATTTGAAAGAGAGTATTCCAGTCAACATTGTCAAAAGCTTTCTCTATGTCTACAAATGCTAGAAATGTAGGTTTGCCTTTCCTCGATCTATTTTCTAAGATAAGTCGTAGGATCAGTATTGCCTCACGTGTTCCAGCATTTCTGCGGAATACAAACTGATCTTCCCCGAGGTCGGCTTCTACTAGTTTTTCCATTCATCTGTAAAGAATTCGCGTTAGTATTTTGCAGCTGTGACTTATTAAACTGATAGTTCGCTAATTTTCACATCTGTCAACACCTGCTTTCTTTGAAATTGGATTTATTATATTTTTCTTGAAATCTGAGGTTATTTCGCATGTCTCATACATCTTGCTCACCAGATGGTAGAGTTTTGTCAGGACTGGCTCTCCCAAGGCCGTCAGTAGTTCCAATGGAATGTTGTGTACTCCCGGGGCCTTGTTTTGACTCAGGTCTTTCAGTGCTCTGTCAAACTCTTCACGCAGTATCGTATCTCCCATTTCATCTTCATCTTCATCTACATCCTCTTCCATTTCCATAATATTGTCCTCAAGTACATCGCCCTCGTATAGACCCTCTATATACTGCTTCCACCTTTCTGCTTTCCCATCTTTGCTTAGGACTGGGTTTCCATCTGAGCTCTTGATATTCATACAAGTGGTTCTCTTATCTCCAAAGGTCTCTTTAATTTTCTTATAGACAGTATCTATCTTACCCCTAGTGAGATAAGCCTCTTCATTCTTACATTTGTCCTCTAGCCATCCCTGCTTAGCCATTTTGCACTTCCTGCTGATCTCATTTTTGAGACGTTTGTATTCCTTTTTGCCTTCTTCATTTACTGCATTTTTATATTGTCTCCTTTCATCAATTAAATTCAATATTTCTTCTGTTACCCAAGGATTTCTACTAGCCCTCGTCTTTTTACCTACTTGAACCTCCTGCTGCCTTCACCACTTCATCCCTCAAAGCTACCCATTCTTCTTCTACTGTATTTCTTTCCCCAATTCCTGTCAATTGTTCCCTTATGCTCTCCCTGAAACTCTGTACAACCTCTGGTTTAGTCAGTTTATCCAGGTCCCATCTCCTTAAATTCCCACCTTTTTGCAGTTTCTTCAGTTTTAATCTACAGGTCATAACCAATAGAGTGTGGTCAGAGTCCACATCTGCCCCTGGAAATGTCTTACAATTTAAAACCTGGTTCCTAAATCTCTGTCTTACCATTATATAATCTATCTGAAACCCATCAGTATCTCCAGGCTTCTTCCATGTATACAGCCTTCCTTTATGATTCTTGAACCAAGTGTTAGCTATGATGAAGTTGTGCTCTGTGCAAAATTCTACCAGGCGGCTTCCTCTTTCATTTCTTAGCCCCAATCCATATTCACCTACTACATTTCCTTCTCTCCCTTTTCCTACTACCGAATTCCAGTCACCCATGACTTAAATTTTCGTCACCCTTCACTATCTGAATAATTTCTTTTATTTCATCATACATTTCTTCAATTTCTTCGTCATCTGCAGAGCTAGTTGGCATATAAACTTGTACTACTGTAGTAGGCATGGGCTTCGTGTCTATCTTGGCCACAATAATGCGTTCACAATGCTGCTTGTAGTAGCTTACCCGCACTCCTATTTTTTTATTCATTATTAAACCTACTCCTGCATTACCCCTATGTGATTTTGTATTTATAACCCTATATTCAACTGACCAAAAGTCTTGTTCCTCCTGCACCGAACTTCACTAATTCCCACTATATCTAACTCTAACCTATCCATTCCCTTTTTAAATTTTCTAACCTGCCTGCCCGATTAAGGGATCTGACATTCCACGGTGCGATGCGTAGAACGCCAGTTTTCTTTTTCCTGATAACGACGTCCTCTTGAGTAGTCCCCTCCCGGAGATCCGAATGTGGGACTATTTTACCTCCGGAATTATTTACCCAAGAGGACGCCATCATCATTTGAACATACAGTAAAGCTGCATGCCCTCAGGAAAAATTACGGCCGTAGTTTTCCCTTGCTTTCAGCCGTTCGCAGTACCAGCACAGCCAGGCCGTTTTGGTTATTGTTACAAGGCCAGATCAGTCAATCATCCCGACTGTTGCCCTTGCAACTACTGAAAAGGCTGCTGCCCCTCTTCAGGAACCACACGTTTGTCTGGCCTCTCAACAGATACCCCTCCGTTGTGGTTGCACCTACGGTACGGCTATCTGTATCGCTGAGGCACGCAAGCCTCCCCACCAACTGCAAGGTCCGTGGTTCATGGGGGGGGGGGGGGGGGGGGGGGGGGGGGGGGGGGATTAAGTTAATATAACAACCATTTTTTTAAATTTTTTTTATAATTTTTTGTTTGTTTTTTCTTTTTAAGTTAATATAACAACTATTTTTATAATTTTTTGTTTGGTTTTTTCTTTTTTTTTCTTAATTTATATCTAAAAATTCCTCTATGGAGTAGAAGGAGTTGTCATTCAGAAATTCTTTTAATTTCTTCTTAAATACTTGTTGGTTATCTGTCAGACTTTTGATACTATTTGGTAAGTGACCAAAGACTTTAGTGGCAGTATAATTCACCCCTTTCTGTGCCAAAGTTAGATTTAATCTTGAATAGTGAAGATCATCCTTTCTCCTAGTATTGTAGTTATGCACACTGCTATTACTTTTGAATTGGGTTTGGTTGTTAATAACAAATTTCATAAGAGAGTATATATACTGAGAAGCTACTGTGAATATCCCTAGATCCTTAAATAAATGTCTGCAGGATAATCTTGGGTGGACTCCTGCTATTATTCTGATTACTCACTTTTGTGCAATAAATACTTTATTCCTCAGTGATGAATTACCCCAAAATATGATGCCACATGCAAGCAATGAGTGAAAATAGGCATAGTAAGCTAATTTAGTATGATGTTTATCACCAAAATTTGCAATGACCCTTTTTGCATAAGTAGCTGAACCCAAACGTTTCAGCAGATGATCAATGTGTTTCTTCCAATTTAATCTCTCATCAATGAACACACCCAAAAATTTTGAATATTCTACCTTAGCTATATGCTTCTGATTAAGGTCTATACTTATTAATGGCATCATATCATTTACTGTACGGAATTGTATGTACTGTGTCTTATCAAAATTCAGTGAGAGTCCGTTTACAAGGAACCACTTTGTAATTTTCTGAAAGACATTATTGACAATTTCATCAGTTAATTCTTGTTTGTCAGGTGTGATTACTATACTTGTATCATCAGCAAAAAGAACTAACTTTGCCTCTTCATGAATATAGAATGGCAAGTCATTATTGTATATTATTAAGAACAACAAAGGACCCAAGACTGACCCTTGTGGAACCCCATTCTTGATAGTTCCCCAGTTTGAGGAATGTGCTGATCTTTGCATATTATGAGAACTGCTTATTTCAACTTTCTGCACTCTTCCAGTTAGGTGCAAATTAAACCATTTGTGCACTGTCCCACTCATGCCACAATACTTGAGCTTGTCTAGCAGAATTTCATGATTTACACAATCAAAAGCCTTTGAGAGATCACAAAAAATCCCAATGGGTGGTGTTCGGTTATTCAAATCATTCAAAATTTGACTGGTGAAAGCATATATAGCATTTTCTGTTGAAAAACCTTTCTGGAAACCAAGCTGACATTTTGTTAGTACTTCATTTTTACAGATATGTGAAGCTACTCTTGAATACATTACTTTCTCAAAAATTTTGGATAAAGCTGTTAGAAGGGAGATTGGATGGTAATTGTTGACATCAGATCTATCCCCTTTTTTATGCAAAGGTATAACAATAGCATATTTCAGTCTATCAGGGGAAATGCCCTGTTCCAGAGAGCTATTACACAGGTGGCTGAGAATCTTACTTATCTGTTGAGAACAAGCTTTTAGTATTTTTCTGGAAATGCCATCAATTCCATGTGTGTTTTTGCTTTTAAGCAAGTTTATTGTTTTCCTAATTTCAGAGGGAGAAGTGGGTGAGATTTTAATTGTATCAAATTGCATAGGTATGGCCTCTTCCATTAACAGCCTAGCATCTTCTAATGAACACCTGGATCCTGCTACATCCACAACATTTAGAAAATGATTATTAAAAATATTTTCAACTTCTGACTTTTTTTTGTAAAGTTTTCATTCAATTTGATGGTAATACTGTCTTCTTGTGCTCTTGGTTGACCTGTTTCTCTTGTAATAATATTCCAAATTGTTTTAATTTTATTATCAGAGTTGCTGATTTCAGACATGATACACATACTCCTGGATTTTTTAATAACTTTTCTTAATATAACACAGTAGTTTTTATAATTTTTGATAGTTTCTGGGTCACTACTCTTTCTTGCTGTCAGATACATTTCCCTTTTCCGGTTACAAGATATTTTTATACTCTTAGTAAGCCATGGTTTGTTACAAGGTTTCTTACGAGTATATTTAACTATTTTCTTGGGGAAGCAGTTTTCAAATGCATTTAAAAAAGTGTCACGAAATAAATTATATTTTAAATTGGCATCAGGTTCACAGTACACCTCATCCCAGTCTAACTGCTGTAGGCTTTCCCTGAAATTTGCAATTGTTAAATCGTTGACTGAACATACTACTTTGGAGGACTGTTTAGTACTGCTGAATGGAGCTATGTCATATATTGTAACTAGCTGTGCACCATGATCAGAAAGACCATTCTCAACAGGCTGAGCATTTATCTGGTTAAACATATCTTGGTCTATAAAGAAGTTATCTATCAGTGAGCTGCTATCCTTTACCACCCGAGTAGGAAAATCAATAACGGGTGTCAAATTGGAAGAACCGAGTAATACTTCAAGGTCATTTTTCCTATTACCCTCTTTCAGAGAATCTACATTGAAGTCCCCACAAATAATTATTTGCTTCCCCCTGTTTGACAGATAGCACAACAAGGAGTCCAAATTTTTCAGAAATAGATGAAAATTTCCCGATGGGGACCTATATACAGTTACAATTATACATGTGCCTTTATTTAATTTAAGCTCACAAGCACATGCTTCTATATGTTTCTCTACACAAAACTTTTTTGTTTCTATACTTTTTGCACAATGATAACTTTTGACATATATGGCAACTCCTCCTTTCTCCACATTTTCTCTAATTACATGTGCAGAGAGCTTATATCCACTTACATTTCCTTATCCATATCAGTAACAATGTGATGCTCAGACAGGCATAGTATATCTATTTCATCCTCAGCTTCTGAATCTTCTAAACAAACCAGAAGCTCATCTATTTTATTCTTTAAACTCCCAATATTTTGATGAAATATACTTACATTATTTTTAATTATACTTTTATGAGAACCTTTCCTTATTCTAACATTTGCAGTACTCTCCTGTCTGAGTTTCTCATTGTGCTTAGGCCTAGTTCCTATACCAGTGGTCACATGGTGTTCAGAGAGGCAGATTATGTCAGCTGGGTTGGGTGACTTTAATTCATCAATGCAATTACCTAGGACTGAGATGCAACTTGGTGGAGATAAAATTTCTGGTGATTAGTGAAAATTTATAATTGACAGCTGTGATTGGTGATCCAATGTGCTAGAATTGTGCTGTTTAATTTCTTTCCTAAACTGAAGATTTGTTTCAATCCTGACCTCTCGTAGAACTTGACATCTGTCTTACCTATCCTAAACCATAGGGTGGAAACCATGAACTGGTCCTAATTTGCACAGAAAGTTACACAAACAATAAAATTAGGTCAGCCTGAGAGAAATCGAAAATTTAGGTGGTGGAATATTACATGTAATCAAGCTGTCAAATATACGATTAAAGCCTGGAATAATTTCAGTATTCATAAAACAATAGAGAAGTTATAAGAATTCATAGAGGTATAGAAAACTGTCCTGAAGTTATTCCATTGGAAAAAAGATATAACAACAATAAGAGGTTGAACAAAATAGAAGAAAACTTTACCCACAAAATGCCCGCACCTTTTACAAGACCTTCAGAGAAAACTTAGTTGGCTACTAACCTTTTAGCCTGTGGTTCCAACAATGAAGCTCTGGAAACGAATACAAAAAATAACTGTGAAATTCTAGCCGAATATTTCAGTACACTCCTGAACTAGGCCAAGCCATTGGAACAATTCTCATTTGTGAAACCATCACCAATACCCGATTCGCTTCCACACTCGCATGAAGGAAAAGTGAACATAATCAAATTATTGAAAAACAATATTGTCTGTTCCAAAAGCCATATTTATATCATTGCTGAATACTTCTGTTATCTTTAGTAATTGGTTGAGTTGTTCATTTGTTGCTGCCAGTAGTTTTAGATCATCCATGTATAGCAAATGTGTGATTTTGTGTGGGTATGTTTCAGTAATATTGTATCCATAATTTGTATTATTTAGCACGTTGGATAGTGGGTTCAGAGCAAGGCAGAACCACAAAGGACTTAATGAGTCTCCTTGGTATATTCCACGCTTAATCTGTACTGGCTGTGATGTGGTATTATTTGAATTTGTCTAGATATTAAGTGCGGTTTTCCAATTTTTCATTACTATGTTTAGGAACTGTATCAATTTAGGATCTACTTTGTATATTTCCAATATTTGTAGTAACCATGAGTGGGGTACACTATCAGAAGCTTTTTGGTAATCAATGTATGCGTAGTGTAGCGACCTTTGTTTAGTTTTAGCTTGACATGTCACCTCTGCATGTATTATCAGTTGCTCTTTAACATCCTCTTGCTCCTTTGCAGCAGCCTTTTTGTTCGTCATTTATAATTTTGTTCTGTGTTGTATGTGTCATTAATTTCTGTGTAATGACTAAAGTTAATATTTTGTATATTGTTGGTAGGCATGTTATGAGGCGATATTTTGCTGGGTTTGCTGTGTCTGCTTGATCTTTAGGTTTCAGATAAGTTATTCCATGTGTAAGTGTATCAGGGAATGTGTATGGGTCTGCAATGTGAATGTGTTGAGGTGAACTTCTTTAGCCAGAAATTTGCTATTTTATCTTTTCCAGGGGCTTTCCAATTGTGAGTAGAATTAATTGCTTGGGTGACCTCATGTTGCAAAATTATCACTTCAGGCATTTGTGGTATCATCTTGTATGTATCTGTTTCTGCTTGTATCCACTGTGCATGCCTGTTATGTTGTACCGGGTTTGACCATATGTTGCTCCAGAAGTGTTCCATGTCTTATGTTTGGGGGATTGTCTATTTTAATGTGTGTTATCTATTGTCTGGTAAAATTTCTTTTGGTTTGTGTTGAATGTTTGGTTTTGTTTCCTTCTATTTTCACTTTTTTTGTATCTTCTAAGTCGTTTGGCCAATGCTTGTAATTTCTGCTTCTTTTCATCTAATTGCTCTATCGCTTCTTGTTGTGAGATTTTACCTAACCTTTTTCGTTTTTTTCTGACATTTCATTTCCTATAAATTGTGTTAGCTGTCCGATGTCTTTTCTCAGTTTTTCTATTCTGATCTGTAGCCTGTGTTTCCATGCTGGTTTTGTGGGTTTCTTCTGTGTGTTGGTTGGTTCTGATCTCTGCCTAGTGTGTATATTTAGTGTAGTGAGTGCTCCTATATAAACCAGTAGTTGTAACTCTTCCATAGTTGTGTTTTCATTTATTGTGTTGTGTATGATTGTGTTGATAGTTTTTATTGTTGTTTCGACTTGTGGGTTATTTGTCGGTCTATGTAAGAATGGTCTAATGTCTGTATTTGTGTCTTTGTATTCTATATATGTCAGCTGAAATTTTTCTTCTGTATCTAACGTGTGTGTTACTTCGAGTTCTATTTGCGCTTGTTCTGGTGGCTGTCTTAAGATTTCGTTTTCCTCTGATTGTTTAACTGATGCGTGTTGTTCTTTATTATTATTATTATTTCTTTCCTTTCTCAGACGTTATGTCTGGTTAAAAATGAAAAGTGACGCGGACCTTGATCAAGTGTGACTTCCTTTTAACTGTGCGGTATATGTTATATTGCATTTAGGAACTTTCGGGTAATTGAACATTTATCAATAATTACGGATTTCTGTAGTTGTATATATACGTTTGGATGTAGCTGTATTGCGTTGATGTACTGGTGGATACTGTGTGGTATGACTCCTGTAGCTGATAGTATAATTGGTATAATGTCAGCTTTATCCTGATGCCACATGTCCTTGACTTCCTCAGCCAGTTGGATGTATTGTTCAATTTTTTCTCCTGTTTTCTTGTGTGTATTTGTTGTATTGGGTATGGATATTTCAATTAGTTGTGTTAATTTCTTCTTTTTATTGGTGAGTATGATGTCAGGTTTGTCATGCGGTGTTGTTTTATCTGTTATAATGGTTCTGTTCCAGTATAATTTGTATTCATCATTCTCCAGTACATTTTGTGGTGCATACTTGTATGTGGGAACGTGTTGTTTTATAAGTTTATGTTGTAAGGCAAGCTGTTGATGTATTACTTTTACTACATTGTCATGTCTTCTGGGGTATTCTGTATTTGCTAGTATTGTACATCCGCTTGTGATGTGATCTACTGTTTCTATTTGTTGTTTGCAAAGTCTGCATTTATCTGTTGTGGTATTGGGATCTTTAATAATATGCTTGCTGTAATATCTGGTGTTTATTGTTTGATCCTGTATTGCAATCATGAATCCTTCCGTCTCACTGTATATATTGCCTTTTCTTAGCCATGTGTTGGATGCGTCTTGATCGATGTGTGGTTATGTTAGATGATACGGGTGCTTGCCATGTAGTGTTTTCTTTTTCCAATTTACTTTCTTCGTATCTGTTGATGTTATGTGATCTAAAGGTTGTAGAAGTGGTTATGAAATTGCAGTGGTGTAGCTGATGTATTTATGTGAGTGATTGCTTTGTGTATTTTGCTAGTTTCTGCTCGTTCTAGAAAGAATTTTCTTAAATTGTCTACCTGTCCATAATGTAGGTTTTTTATGTCGATAAATCCCCTTCCTCCTTCCTTTCTGCTTAATGTGAATCTTTCAGTTGCTGAATGTATGTGATGTATTCTATATTTGTGGCATTGTGATCGTGTAAGTGTATTGAGTGCTTCTAGGTCAGTGATACTCCATTTCACTACTCCAAATGAGTAGGTCAATATTGGTATAGCATAAGTATTTATAGCTTTTGTCTTGTTTCTTGCTGTCAATTCTGTTTTCAGTATTTTTGTTAGTCTTTGTCTCTATTTTTCTTTTAGTTCTTCTTTAATATCTGTATTATCTATTCCTATTTTTTGTCTGTATCCTAGATATTTATAGGCATCTGTTTTTTCCATCGCTTCTATGCAGTCGCTGTGGTTATCCAATATGTAATCTTCTTGTTTAGTGTGTTTTCCCTTGACAATGCTATTTTTCTTACATTTGTCTGTTCTAAAAGCCATATTTATATCATTGCTGAATACTTCTGTTATCTTTAGTAATTGGTTGAGTTGTTCATTTGTTGCTGCCAGTAGTTTTAGATCATCCATGTATAGCAAATGTGTGATTTTGTGTGGGTATGTTCCAGTAATATTGTATCCATAATTTGTATTTTTTAGCACGTAGGATAGTGGGTTCAGAGCAAGGCAGAACCAGAAAGGACTTAGTAAGTCTCCTTGGTATATTCCACATTTAATCTGTATTGGCTGTGATGTGGTATTATTTGAATTTGTTTGGATATTAAGTGTGGTTTTCCAATTTTTCATTACCATGTTTAGGAACTATCAATTTAGGATCTACTTTGTTTATTTCCAATATAGTAACCATGAGTGGGGTACACTATCAAAAGCTTTTTGGTAATCAATGTATGCGTAGTGTAGCGACCTTTGTTCAGTTTTCGCTTGATATGTCACCTCTGCATCTATTATCAGTTGCTCTTTACATCCTCGTGCTCCTTTGCAACAGCCTTTTTGTTCTTCATCTATAATTTTGTTCTGTGTTGTATGTGTCAATTTCTGTATAATGACTGAAGTTAATATTTTGTATATTGTTGGTAGGCATGTTATGGGGCGATATTTAGCTGGGTTTGCTGTGTCTGCTTGATCTTTAGGTTTCAGATAAGTTATTCCATGTGTAAGTATTATTATTATTATTATTATTATTATTATTATTATTATTATTATTATTATTAACTTTTGAAACCTTAATTTATAAAGTAAAGTAACTTTCCCACTTTGTAAGTCACGATTACCATGGAATCGATGAGCATTAGAAAGTACTCCCACTAACCGAGGTAAAAAAAATGGGTGGTACGTAAGAAAGGTTGACTACCCTTGCTCTAAATCTTTCTGCCTTGTTAGAGTAGTCTGACAAACAACCTGCCTTGGAGTGACCTGCTAGCCCCTCCTTGCCTCGTGCGTCCCTCCTTCCCTCTCCCCACTCCAATCAGCCAAGGCAGCTGCCCAGTCATCCTCTGGGTGCGCAGGTGGGCACTCCTGCAACAGAATCCATGCAGGCACACAGAGACAGGGGTTTGCTTGCTATATGGAGCTCCAATGTTGTGTGCATTACGGAGCCCCTTAGGGAAATAGTGTACAGGGCTGGAACGAAGTCCAATGTGCACTTGGTATGTCTGCTGGGGAGCCTCAGCCCAGGCATGAAGGAGGCACTGCCTATGCTTATCATCAGGCACATATGATCTCAGCTGTTACATGCCATAAAGCATCAAGAAACAACCTGTAGCTATTGAGGGTCCAGTCCTTTGCAAGTTTTGGCTCATGCTGGCACCACTGGCATGTTGTTTAGGTTCTTAGGCAATCCTGTTTGTGTGGGCGGCTGGTGAAAGTGATGAAGACCGCTAGCCTCAGAAGTGAGGTTTGCAGCATTTTACCCAGGGTTGACTGGGCTCCTTTGCTTTGGAGCCCAGTGGAGGGTCTTAACCAATGGCTCCATTGATTGTGTGATATCTTAGCTGCAGATTTCGGGACGTGCATTATGGGATGGAGAATTTTAGGATTCCCCTTGATAGGAAGCAGTTATTCAGATCACAAAGTACCTCTAAAGTCTTCTCATTCTCTTTTTTTCCTTCCTTTTTTTAGACTACATGGTAGTTTGAGGTCCTCTGATGAACACTTAGTTGCCGCACTCATATTATTCACGGAACCAAGATCTGGCTGAAACCTGAAGTAGAATGCTCTGTAATATTTAGTGAGGTATGGAAGGTATACTGAAAAGACGGATTAGACAACACACCCATTGCAGTTGACAAAAATATTTCATCTGTCAAGTTCAAAATTACATCTAACTGTGAAGTTATGCAGGTGGAAGTAACAAGTCACTGTGAACTCAAGTTAATCATCGGATGTTTTTACCAGCCACCCAATTCCGCCATAACAGTTGCAGAATCATTCGAAGAAAGTCTACGCTCAGTAGAAAAATCTACATACAGCTGTAAAATCACTTACCTACGTCCAAAAAGGGGTCCAATATTCAGGAACACACATTTTCAATAAATCGTCAGCAACTATTAAAAACTTGGTTACAGATAAAGCACAGTTTAAACAGAGTTTGAAAGTCTTTTTTGATAGGCAATTCCTTCTACTCCATAGACGAATATCTTAACAGAGACTGTTAGGCCAGCTTAAGTAAAAATATAGGTTAGATTTCAGTTTTGACAACACTTGGTCACAACAGTCAAGATTAGGTATTTTGTGTATGATAAATTTATTAATAGTGCATAACAGTGTTTCATTCTGACAGCATGTTAATTCTGTAAATATTAGCTGCTCCAGTTTACTGCATTGTATTAACCTATTTCGATTATCTCCTGACAAATGATCAAGGTAGTAAGTATTATATTCAAATGTTTTATGTTTTTATGTTATACTTTCTGACATATTCCACACCCACGAGAATCATCTCACTTTTTGGGTCTATGGAAAGAAAACTGAATCTAATCTAATCTATTGTACAAAAACAGTGATCATTCAATATTAGTTGGGGACGACTTTACCCTACCAAGTATACACTGGGGTGTCTATGAATTAATTGCAGGTGGTATAGCCACACAGTCTCGTGAAGTAAATTTGCACACATTTTCTGAAACCTGCCTTCAGCAACTAGTTTGAGTATTCACACGAAATAGAAACATTGTACTCTTTATAGATGCAAACCTGACCTTATCGACAGTGTCAGTAGAGTCAAGGATTAGTGATTATGATGACATAGCAACAAGGGTTATTAAAGTTAATAAAACAATCAAGAAGGCTAGTAGATTATTTATGCTGGAAAGAGCAGATAAACAGTTGTTAGCATCCAAATTATACAGTGAATGGATATAATTTAGTTCCAATATGATGGACAGAGAGGAATTATGAGTAAAGTGTAAATCAACTGTTAATAATCATGCTCTGGAGGAGAATGTGCCAAGTAAGTGGATAAAGGTCACAAAGACCCACTGTGGTTCAATAACAAAACAGCAGAGACTGTTGCTCTCTCATTTAAAAAAAGAACGTGCAGATGTTGACTGACAAAAGTAAGTATAAATTTGTGTGTGTGTAAAAATATTGATGTGCAAAGTATACAACAACTTATACCATCATACCTTAGTGGTAGATCTTGCTGAGAACCCAAGAAATTTTTTGTCCTGTGTAAAACTCTAAGCAGGTCAAAGGCTTCTATCCAGTCATTAGTCTACCATTCTGGTATGCCAGTAGAAGACGGCAAAAGGAAAGCTGAAATTTTAACTTTCAGACTGAATGCATCAGTTACACATACTGCTGTTTACCTGTCACACAGACCCCTATGTAGGGGGTTTAGTAATAGGCATCCCTGCCGTAGGGAAGTAACTGAAAGGTAGGGAAATAATTGAAAGAGTTGAAAACAAATAAGTTGCCACTTCTGGATGGAATACCATTTTAATCTCACATCCAGAACAAAGTCCCAAGTGACTGGAAAAAAGCACTGCTGACTTCTGTACAAAAAAAGAGTAAAGAACAGACCGCAAAATTAGAGACCAATATCCCTAATATCGGTTTTCAGCAGAATTCTTGAACATACTCCTTATCAGGGATTTAGAAAGCATCACTCATTCGAAACTTGGCTTGCCCTTTTCTCACATGGCATTCTGTGGACCATGAATGAAGGGCAACATGTAGATTTCATATTCCTAGATTTCTGGAAAGGATTTGAAACTGCCCCACTGCAGGCTGTTAGCAAGGGTACAAGCAAAGGAATAGGTTCCCACATGTGCATGTGCCTGGGAGACTTCTTAAATAATATAGAACCCAGTCTGTCCTCGAGTGTTCATCAGAGACAAGGATATTGCCAGGAGTGCGCCACTGACTGCTCTTGTTCTCTGGAAACTTAAGTGATCTGATGGACAGGATCAGCAGCAATCTGCAGCTGTGTGTATAGGAAGGTGTCTTTGTCTAGGGACTGTAGGAGGATACAGGAAGACAGACAGAATTTTTACTTGGTGTGGTGAACGGCAGCTAGGTAAAAAATATATATATATATATATTTTATCTAATGCGGAGGAGTAGTAAAAACAATCCTGTAATGGTTGAATACAGTAGTAGTGTCCTGTTTGACACAGTTGTGTTAACGACATTAAATGTGCGTGAGGCTAGGGCCTCCCATCAAGTAGACTGGTCAATTAAATATCTGTGCATAATGTTGCAAAGCGATATGAAATGGAACAAACACATAAGGATGGTAGCAGGGAAGGCTAATGGTTGACTTGATCTACTGAGAGAAGTTTAGGAAAGTGTAGCTCTTGTATAAAGGAGACTGCATATAGAACACTAGTGCAATCTATTCTTGAGTACTGTTTGAGTGTTTGAGATCCCAACCAGGTCAGATTAAAGGAAGACATCAAAGTAACTTAGAGTGTTTATTACCTGTACATTTGACCAACATGCAAGTATCAAGGAGATGCTTTGTGAATGCAAATGGTAATCCTTGGAGGGAAAATGACATTCTTTTTATGAAACACTTGAGAAAATTTAGACCACTGACATCTGAAGCTGACTGCAGAGCGACATACTACTGTCTACATACATTTCATGTAAGGAGCATGAAGATAAGATACGAGAAATTAGCGCTCATAAGGAGGCATATAGACAGCCGTTCTTCCCTTGCTCCATTTGCAGGTGGAATTGGAAAGGAAATCACTAGTAGTGGCACAAGGTACTGAGATGTTCCATTTCTTTATCATTATAATGACTAGCGAGGTACCAATTATTGCTGGAAGGTAACAGTTCCACCCCAACACCAAAATTCTCAAAATAAATATGATGCTTCCCACAAACAATGTGCTGCATACTGTAATCTCATTTACAATGACCACATGTAAAAATGTTGGCTCATTATTTGGAAAACCACAAACACTTTAATATTGACTATGTCCAAAACTGTGTCTTAAGTTAACAGATACCAACTGAATATACAAATAGCACTTTTTCTTTTGTCCACATGATGTCATTGGGATTGTCATGGTCATTCTTCTTCCATGGCTCCTACCATATCTTCAAAGCTGAGCCCGATGACACAGAATAAACCACCCAACCAGCAGGTACTGAAAACGTAGTAAGATTCCCATCAAGCAGATACACTGTGTCCATCCATTCCAGAATACACGCAAATAAATAAAACGCACATCCAAACACCAGGCTATACCAATTTTTTACCTAAATAAACTTTTTATACTGGTAATTATTGTTTGTTGATTTGGTAAATGCTCGTGCAACACACAATTTCACACCAAAGTGATACAATACAGTACAGTACACTTTACATGGACTATACAGTGGCTTGTGTAGTATTATGTAGGTGTAGATGCTCTCAAAAAATGATAATCAATAATCAGTCACATCATGGCCATGGGAGTGCGCTTCCTTGTGTGTGTGAAAGTGTGTTCTTTTGCTAGAAAAAGAGCAAGGGCTTGAAAGCTAGTGGAAATATTGTTTTATGTTGCATGTGTACATGTGCCACACATCAGACCACTCAGCTGTCTTACCACAAGGAATTTCAATTTTTGTTATAAATGTTCCTTATGTTATAGACATCAATACATATACATTTATATATTTGTCCCCATACCAGATGGCACTGGTGATGGGCTAAACACCCAAATACCAGTCTGGTGATTAAATATTTCTATGTGCAGCTCAAGGTGTGCAGCAAGATGTCTTAACTTAAAAATGAAGACTAAAGTTTTCGCTTAAATTCTGCTTGAACTCTGCTCCCTTCCTCGTCAAATAACACATGTGATTTTCTCACCCATTGGTATTTAATATTCACTATTGATAACTTCTGATGTTGGTCATATTTGGTAATGTAGTGGCATTGTGGTGTTCGTGTCTGTAATGAATGTAATGAAGTTTAATTACACTGTAGATGTGACGTTTATATTCCTCAGTATACTAACAAATACTGAATCAATGGCTTGTTCCTCCAAGACCGTTGACAGCAATTTTATTGGAGCTGGGGCAAAAGTTTTCCCCAAACTATGAATCTTAGAAAGACTGATAATGACTCTTGTGGTTCTGGTGTATCTGTAGAAACCTGATGTACATGAACATTTACAAAACAGAGTGCGTTCAAATAGGACTGAACACATGCTATCACCTAATGTCTTATGGGCACAAAAAATTAATTATCAGAAGCCCACTGATAGAGGCCTACAAAAAATTATGGTGCACAACCAGTGGCCAGGTTTTCATCTACCTTGATGACATTGACATATACTGAATTGGTTCAGAATGGATGGGCGAATGTGAAACACTGCTGCACCAATGGGGATGGTGGTCCTCTCCTTAACTCCTCTTTGTTGTGCAATGCCCCTGAATAGGTACAAGGAACCAGTTTTTTCAATACTAAATTGAACAGCAGCATCTAGCAAACAAATGAAGTTAACAGCATGTCATGATGAGAACGGCAATTCTTCTCCAGATAAGCATACTACAATGGGACCTGGTTGGTTTATCAGTTTCACATTAAAGGAATTAGCTGTGCTAATAGCATTTAACTATCAAGAACACTTTTTGAATATGAAATAGATTTTATTTTGTATCAAAAGACAAACAATGAGAACAAGGTACAGTCCCCACAGGTGCTAAATATTACCCTCAAATATAGCACTCCTCCTCCTCCTCCTACTACTACTACTACTGTCATAAAGCAGCAAATATTAAGCTGGATGATGATAGTAGTGGATGGAATAAAAATCTGTACTGTTTAACAGTTCCTGAACGTCATATAACCAGCAGAGATGTTGAGTCTCAGTTAGGCACACCAAAATGACTGTCAAACAAGTAAGCTTTTGGACAAAAAGGCCTTCATCAGAATTACACACACATGCACACACACACAACCAGTCTCTGGATGTCAAGGCCATATCAGACCTCAGCAACCAGAGACTGTGTGTGTGTGTGTGTGTGTGTGTGTGTGTGTGTGTGTGTGTGTGTGTGTGTGTAAGGGGGGAGGGGGGGGGGGGAGGGAGGAAGAGGCACACACGTGGGCAGGGGCATGTGTTGGCAAATTCCAATGAAGGTCTTTTTAACCGAAAGCTTACTTGCTCGACAGTCTTTCTGTTGTGCCTCCTATCTGCGACTCAACATATCCACTATATGGTGAGCAGCAATTTATCCTTTTCATAATATTGTCATAATTCCATCTTGGATTTTCCATTGTTTTATTCTCTCTATACTTAGTTATCTGGCATTCTAAAACCTTTAAGATCATGTGCTTACCTCAGAATATTTATTTGTTAACTTCACTGTGTGCCTCTAGTTTGATTCCATCCTCAACTATCACATACCTTTCATTATTTCATCCATCCATCCATCCATCACCACCACCTTGATTTGCCAAGTTGCTGCTACATTTTTATGTCCAATTCTAGGTTGCTGCGATTGTTAACTATTCAAAAGTACTATTAATTCATTCTGGGTGAACACTTTATGACTTGCCTTAGGGAAAAAAAAAAGTTCATTTTATTCTGAACAAAGCAAGACATGTCATCATCGATGACAATATAGCACAGTGGAAGGGAAACACATGAGACTATTTATTCAACATTCCTGGCTGTACACATTGATCTAAACTTTAACTGGTTGGTTTGTTCGTTTGGGGTATAAAGGGACCAAACTACAGGGACATCAGTCCCTTTTTCCTGACGCAACCAAGGCTCAAGGTATAAAACACAACAGCTAAAAAGAAAACAAATGGAACGAACAAAAAATGGGGAAAACATACACCACAAGGAAAAGTGGAAGAAAGTATTAAAACCATAGAGCATATGGTTTGGGCTGGCTGATCACAATAATACTCCCCAACACATTAAAACGTTCACCCCAAAAAGACAAGGAGAGATGACCACAAATGCAAAGAAAGTGCGACAGAGTTAAAATGGAGGGAGGGTGGTGATCTCAGAGAGAAGGCGAAATGGCTACCCTTAGATGGTACGTTAAACCCCCCCCCCCCCCTCCCAAATAAAATGTAAAACTAAATCTGCTGTTGAGGCATTGTCGCGCAACACTGAAGGTAGGGTGCTCGAAAGATTAAAAGTCTGCCGCAACGGCTAAAAGTGGGCAGTCCAGCAAGATGTGGATAACAGTCATATGCGAGCTACAGTGACACCGAGATGAGTCCTTGCGATAGAGGAGGCAGCCGTGTGTTAGCCACATATGGCCAATGCTGAGCCAGTGACAGAGAACCACAGAGTCCCTGCAGAGGACCGCACAGAGGTCTTCCACACATTCTTAGCCTCCTTAATGGCATGCAGTTTGTTGTGCGTACCGAGAATATGCCATTACGTCTCTCAAGGCTGAAACATCTTGCGGTGTAGTAATGATCACAGCTCAGTTCCAAGGATGCCGATCTCGAGAAGCGGTTTCCGTGTAGCCTGTTTGGCCAGCCTGTCAGCAAGTTCATTTCCTGTGATTCCAACGTGGCTTGGAGCCCACACAAACACCACAGAATGACTGGACCATTCCATGGCATAGATGGACTCGTCGATGATTGCTACCAAAGGATGGCAGGGGGTAGCACTGGTCGATAGCTTGTAGGCTGCTCAAGGAGTCGGTACAGAGAAGAAACAACTCACCAGGGCATGAGCGGATGTGCTCAAGAACACCAGAACTGGTTGCCAGCTCTGCAGTGAAAACACTGCAGCCATCTGGCAAGGAGTGCTGTTCAATATGTCCTCCAAGAACATACGCGAATCCAACGCGACCATCGAGCCATCGATGCAAACCCCTTCATGGTCCCAGTACATGTCAAGAATCAAGAGGAAGTGACAGCATAGAGCTGCGGGGTTAACTGAGTCCTTAGGACCATAAGAAAGGTCGAGGCGAAGCATCGGTCTAGGTGTACACCATGGAGATGTACGTGAATGGACCTCGAGTACATGTGGTAAAGGCAAGGACTCCACTTCAGACAGAAGAGATCTGATGCGAACCCCAATCTTAAGCCCAGACCTGGGCCTCCACTGAGGGAAACGAACCACCATGGATGGGAAAAGGAGACGGTAATTCAGATACTTAGAAGAACTATGAATGTGTGCAACGTAACTGGCGAGCAGTTGTGCACGCCTAACCTTCAATGGAGGAACTCCGGCCTCCATCAGGATGCTCGTCACCGGACTCCTCCTAAAAGCTCCCTGTTGACAGTCGAATGCCACAGTGGTGCACTGGATCGAGTAAACGCAATGTTGAGGGTGCCGCCGAACCATAAACCAGGCTCCCATACTCAAGGCGGGACTGAACAAGGGTTCTGTAGAGCTGCAGCAGCGTAGAGCGATGTACACCCCAGTTGGTGTTGCTCAGGTAGCAGAGGGCACTGAAGTGCTCCCAGCACTTCAGCTTCAGCTAACGGAGGTGAGGAAGGCAAGTCAATCGGGCGTCGAAATCCAGTCCTAAGAATCGATATGTCTCCACTACAGTGAGTGGATCATCATTAAGGTAAAGATCTGGTTCTGGATGAGTAGTACGATGCTGACAGAAGTGCATGGCACTTGACTTTGCGGCTGCAAACAGTAAGCCGTGGGCTAGAGCCCACCACTGGACCTTGTGGACAGCTCCCTGTAGGTGCCACTTGGTAACACCAGTAGTGGAGAAGCAGTACAAAATGCAGAGAAGGTGAGACCGATGGCCCGACAGCTGTTGCTAGACTAAAAATAGAGATACACTCAATACGGAGCCCTGCAGGACCCCATTCTCCTGGATATTGGAGGGGGGGGGGGGGGGAGACTATGGGAGGCACCAACTTGGACACAAAGTACGGAGAGATAGGAAATTTTTGATAAAAATCAGGAGCGAGCCCCGGAGTCCCCACTCCTATTATGTGACAAGGATATGATGTTGCCAGGTCGTGACTTAAGCTTTTTGTAAATCGACCATGGCGGAAACCGCCCTGGCATGGAGCCAGTAGGCCACATAACTCCAGGACCCTACACAACCGCCAACTTACCATATGTTCTAACAGCTTACAAAGAACGTTGGGGAGGCTGATGGGCCAATAGCTATCCACATCAAGCAGGTTCTTACCGGGTGCTTTGGAATAATGGTGCTCTCTCACCATTGTGATGGAAAGACGCCATCGCACCAGATCTGAATGAAGATGTCGCTTGTAGTCGGACGAGAGATGTTTGATCATCTGACTGTGCATCTGATCTGGCCCAGGAGCAGTGTCGGGGCAACGTGCAAGGCCACTGAGGAGCTCCCATTCTGTAAATGGAGCATTATAGGGTTCACTGTGACGTTCAGTGAACGAGAGGGCTTTCTTTTCTATCCACAATTTGGGGTGAGAAATGCTGGGGGTAATTCTCTGGTGCAGAGGCTCGAGCAAAGTGCTCAGCAATTGCGTTTGCATTGGTAGATAACAGGCCATTGATGTTGATGCCAGTAACACCTGTCAGGGTCTGGTACCCACAAACACATCTTATCTTCGGGAAGGTGACATATGGCACCCAATGGTCGAGATGTACCTCTCCCAACATGCCTGTTTCCATCTTTTTATACATTGGTGAACATGGGCACAGAGCGGTTTAAAAGCTACTAGGTGCTCTACGGAAGAGTGCTGCTTATGTCGCTGTAGAGCTCGCCAATGCTCTTTAATGGCCTCAGCGATTTCCAGCAGCCAACAAGGTACTGACTTTTGCCGGGGCAACCCTACAGAACAAGGGATTGTGTTTTCTGCTGCAGAAATGATCATTTTAGTGACCTGCTCAACTACCACATCCATGTTACCATGTGGGGGAGATTCAACGTTGACAGCAAAAGTGAAAGCTCCCCAGTCTGCCTTGTTTAAAGCCCATCTTCGTAGAAGCCCGGGGAATGGCGGGGGGGAATGACAGGAATATGGCAAAGTGGTCACTACCACACAAGTCATTGTGGGCTCTCCAGTGGACAGATGGGAGAAGTCCTGCGCTGCAGGGGGATAAATCAACGGCCAAGTAAGTGCCATGAGCCACACTGAAATGTGTGGGGGCCCCAGTATTTAAGAGGCAGAGGTTGAGACAGGAAAGTTCGACATCTCTACCTCGGCCAGTAAGCACAGTGCCACCCCACAAAGGGTTATGGGCGTTAAAATCTCCCCGAAGTAGGAACAGTTTAGGGAGTTGATGAATCAGTGCAGCCAATGCATTCACGAGTACTGCACCATCTGGAGGAAGATATACGTTGCAGACAGTTATTTCCTGCATCATCCTTATACTGACAGCCACAGCTTGAAGAGGGGTTTGAAGGGGCAAAGGTTCACTGCATACTGAGTTCAGGACAGACACAAACTCCACCTGACACACTATTATAGTCGCTAAGGTTCTTGTAATATTCCCTATATTCACGAAGGGCAGGGATCCGAACTGCTGGGAACCAGGTTTCCTGGAGGGCAATGCAGAAAGCAGGTGTAAAGCTTAACAGTTGCCGTAGCTCAGCCAGGTGGTGGAAAAAACTGCAGCAATTCCACTGGAGGATGACGTTATTGTGAGGCTGGGAAGGCAGGGTCAGCTGCTGCCATCGATTGAGTATTTTTATCCATTCCTATTGTGGATGAGGCATCAGTGAGATCCAGGTCCTCAGGGAGCACCGAGATCTCCACCTCATCCACAGGTGCAGAATTGGTAGGGAGTGTTGGTGTTGGGGCCACCAGAGGGTCCTTTTTCTTAGCAGACTTCTTTGTTTGCTTGCCTCTCGCTTCTCTTTAGGGGCTTGCTGGGACCTCTGAAGAAGCTTCAGGCACAGACAAAGACTGTGGAGCTCTTCGTCCAGCAGCTTTTGGTTCCTTTAGTCACTGCAAGTGTCCCAGGTGGCATTAGTGGAGACCTTGGGAGAGAGGGTCCCAAGGGACTCCTTTCGCACGAGAGGAGCCAGAGGAGGCTGTTGCTTCTCCAGCTGGGGGAAGGGACAGATTTCCCCTGCGTTTGGGAGGCCCTTGCTCCTGAAGTAGGTACTTTGGGAGCAATGGAAGGAGATTTTCCCCCTGCCACTAAGGTGGCAGATGTATTCTTGAGGTCCAGAGAGCCCACAGAGCGTGGCACAGAGCGTGGCACTACTGGTACTGGTGATGGCGATAATAATGTAGCTGCAGTGTATATGGACGTCAACTGAATGGGGCGTAATCGTTCAAATTTACGTTTAGCCCCTTGGTAAGTCAACCGGTCCAGGGACTTTTACACCATGATTTTCTGCTCCTTTTGGAGTACTGTGCAGTCTGACGAGCAGGAGGAGTGCTGTTCTCCGCAGTTGATACAAGTGGGAGGAAGAGCACAAGAAGTATCTGGATGCAGTGGACATCCACAGTCTCGAGATGTGTCTTTGGAAGTGCAGTGGGAAGACATGTGCCCGAATTTCCAGCACTTAAAGCACCACATAGGGGGAGGGACATATGGTTTAACATCACAGCAGTAAACCATCACTTTGAAGTTTTCAGGCAAGAAATTACCCCCAAAGGCCAATAGGAAGGCACTGGTACCAACCCTGTTTTTTTTTTTTTTGTGTGGGGTTTAAGGGCGCTCAACTACTGAGGTCATTAGCGCCCAGTCACAGTTATTAGAGCACATGGAATCTAGTAAAACTCAAGGGAAGGGGGGGACACCAGAAAGGCTTGACAAAGATGCAGATAAAATAAGTAAAAAAGTTAGATGTCTTCGGACAAGCCAGTCAAAGTTATAAAACGCAGAACACGAGCAGCTGCTCGAGCGTCATCAGCTAAAATATCCGGTAAAGTAGATGGCAGGGACAAGACAACACGAGATTGACTAAAGCGGGGACACGACAATAAAACATGGCGCACTGTTAATGCCTGACCACAAGGGCACTGCGGGGCTGGGTCACCGGAGAGCAGGTAGCGGTGGCTAAACCGGCAATGCCCAATCTGCAACCTGGTCAGAAGGACCTCCTCTCGCCGAGATGGTCGGGAGGAGGTTGTCCAAGCAGTTGGGAGCGGTTTTACTGCCCGGAGCTTGTTTCCTTGGAGGGATGACCAAGCATCCCACCACAACGACACAAGCCTCTTACAAACATCCCCACGAACGTCAGAGGACGGGACACAATGGGAGGCTGGCCGAGGCAGGAGGACTGCAGCCTTGGCTGCAGCATCCGCAGCCTCATTCCCAGGCACTCCTACATGTCCGGGAACCCACAGAAAGCTGATAGGAGAACCATTATCAGCGAAAGAATGGAGGGACTGCTGTATCCATTGAACCAAGGGATGGACGGGATAGGGAACTCCAAGGCTCTGAAGAGCACTGAGTGAGTCAGAGCAGAGTACATACGATGAATGGCGGTGGCGGCGGGCATACTGAATGGCCTGATGGAGAGCAAAAAGCTCGGCCGTAAAGCTGGAACGTTGGTCAAGGAGCCGGTATTTAAAGGTGGCGGCTCCGACAACAAAGGCACAGCCGACACCATCGTCAGTTTTGGAGCCATCGGTGTAAATAAAGGTGTGACCGGCAAGTCGAGCACGAAGTTCGACAAACCGTGAGCAATACACTGCAGCCGGAGTACCCTCCTTCGGGAGTGAGCTGAGGTCGAGATAAATATGAACCAGAGCCTGGAGCCAAGGTGGTGTCGGGCTCTCACTCTCTCTGAAGGTGGTAGGGAGGGCAAAATCCAATTGTCGA
Organism: Schistocerca piceifrons; assembly: GCF_021461385.2. Taxonomy (NCBI): domain Eukaryota; kingdom Metazoa; phylum Arthropoda; class Insecta; order Orthoptera; family Acrididae; genus Schistocerca; species Schistocerca piceifrons. The sequence continues at coordinate 511,620,012 of NC_060144.1, forward strand.
AGCAGGCGACGGAAGCGGACTCCGGGGGGCAGCAGGGCAGACACATACAACCCGTACTGATGGTCGAGAGAATCGGCGAAGAAGGACTGGTAAGAGGGGTGGTCAGGCATAGACAACAGCCGGAGGCATACCGACACAGCAGTACGTCGCGCCGGTAGGTCAATGGTAATTCGGCAGCTTCAGCATAAAGACTCTCGACAGGACTAGTGTAGAAGGCTCCAGTCGCTAGACGTAACCCCCGATGGTGGATGGAGTTGAGACGGCGTAAGAGGGATGGCCGAGCAGACGAGTAGACGAAGCTCCCATAATCCAGCTTTGATCGGACTATGGACCGATACAAGCGAAGCAGGACAGTGCGATCCGCTCCCCAAGATGAACCACTAAGAACTCTGAGGACATTAAGGGAACGTGTACAACGGGCCGCCAAATAAGAGACATGCGGAGACCAACAGTTTCCTGTCCAACGTGAGCCCTAGAAACTTAGTGGTTTCCACGAATGGGAGAACAACGGGATCGAGATGTAAGGATGGCGGAAGGAACGCTTTATATCGCCAAAAGTTGATACAAACCGTCTTCTCTTCAGAGAACCAGAAGCCATTTGCCACGCTCCATGAGTATAGGCTGTCTAGACAACGCTGAAGGCAGCGCTCCAGGAGGCATGTTCTCTGGGCACTGCAGTAAATCGCGAAGTCATCGACAAAGAGAGAGCCTGAGACAGGTGGAATGCAATCCATTAATTGGATTGATCGCGATGGCAAAAAGAGCTACGCTCAAGACGGAGCCCTGAGGCACTCCATTCTCCTGGAGGAAGACGTCGGACAATACGGAACCCACACGTACCCTAAACTTTCGATCCGTTAAAAAGGAATCGATAAAACGGGGCAGGTGACCCCGTAGGCCCCACCTGTGCATAGTGCGGAGGATACCTCCTCTCCAACAGGTATCATAAGCCTTCTCCAAATCGAAGAAGCTGGGGTCCGGAACGTTTCCCCGATGGACGCCTGAGAAGAGGATCGCTTCTCAGGCGGCGGCGGGGGGGAGGAGGAGGAGGAGGAAGGGTGGCCCCTGGGGCAGAGGGGGTGGGGCCCACGGGGGATGAGGATTTGGGAGGCGGAGGCAGAGACCACGGATGGGGGGAGGAGGCGGAGGGGGGACAGGATAGGGGTGAGGATACTGCGGAAGGAGTGGACACAACTGAGGCAAACGAAGTGGTCAACGGCACGGGATGGAGGCGGTCATACTTCTTCCTGGCCTCAGAATAAGAGAGACGATCCAAAGTTTTGAGTTCTTGTATCTTCTTCTCCTTCTGATATGCGGGGCAGTCTGAGGATCTAGGCGAGTGGATGCCAGGACAATTAACGCACCGAGGTGGTGGGGTGCATGTATGTTCCTCACGAAGAGGACGTCCACAATCGCCACAAAAGGGCTCAGGCTCACACTGTGACGACATGTGCCCAAAGCGCAAACACCGAAAACAGCGCATAGGAGGCGGGACGTAAGGTCGCACGTCGCACCGGTAGCACATCACCTTTACCTTTTCCGGGAGAACGTCCCCCTCGAAGGCGAGGATAAAGGCCCCGGTGTCGATGCGACGGTCTTTGGGGTCGCGCTGGACTCGCCAGACGAAATGCACGCCTCGGCGCTCCAGGTTGGCCCTGAGTTCCTCATCAGATTGCAGCAGGAGGTCCCGATGCAAAATAACCCCCTGCGTCCTATTTAGTGCCAGATGCAGGACAATGGACACTGGGATGTCCCCTAGGCGGTCACACGCCTGGAGCGCCGCCGACTGTGTGGCGGAGGTGGTCTTTATAAGAACGGACCCCGAACGCATCTTACCGAGAGCCTCGATTTCCCCGAAGATGTCCTCAATGTGCTGAACAAAGAACATGGGCTTGGAGGTGGCAAACGTCCCCCCATCGGTTCGAGAACAGACCAAATAGCGGGGGAAGTACTTCGCCCCAAGCCGGCGGGCCTGTCCCTCCTCCCAGGGAGTGGCCAAGGGGGAAAGGGCAGGAGAACCAGAACCAGAGACAGTACCTTTCCTTTTGAAAGACTCGGCCGCAGAGCGACCTGACACGTGTTGACGTTTCATCTGCGAAACGTCCGCCCCGATACCACCCACTCCGACCAGGGGCTCTCCCCACGGGCGCCACCCAGCCTCAGCAAGGGCCAGCTGGCAGGATGACCGTTGCCGGGAGTCCTGATGCCCCAAGGAGACGGGCATCTACTCCTTGGCCGATGTGGGGAGGGTGCAGCTCAGGTATCGGCAGTACGATCCCTGTGTTGTCAGGGGGCTACAACCTAGAGGGTACATGACGACCCCACCACAACGGGCTGGCTACCGTGCTGGATTTCTGGTGCCATGGAAAGTCCATCATGATCGTAGGTGCAGATGGAGACGCACTAAGGGCGTAACTTGTACAACCCATCAGGCATTTAGGCCCAATTTGAGGAATAGTGGGTATGGTTACAACGCCGGTACAATGCTGAGTGCCAAGGTCTTAGTGCACTGAGGACCAGTGGTACACCACGTAAGGCGTCCTTCCCCAAAAGGCTCGCACTTCTGTAGAATTTTGAAAAATGGAGGTCAAACCCCAAGGGGGACCATCACATGGAAGGCCGAAACGCCAACCCTGTTGTATTTGGGTCCCCTGTCAACGCACCAGATGAAAGAGCACCCTGCCGTTCTAGATTGGCACGGAGCTCATTGTCACACTGCAAGAGGAGGTCGCGATGGAAAATAATCCCCTGTACCATTTTGAGGCTTTTATGGGGAGCGATGGAAACAGGAATACCACCCAGCCGGTCACAAGTGAGAAACGCCCAGGATTGGGCTAGGGGTGCTGTCTGAATCAATACTGCACTGCTTCTCATCTTGGACAGCACTGTCACTTCCCCCAGTTTGTCCTCAAGATGTTCAACAAAAAATGAGGCTTAGTAGGTGGAAATGAGTCTCCGTCCATTCTGCTACAGTCTCATATCGAGACTGGCTCTCTTCTTTCTGTAGCCCTACGTTCCTCCCATGGTGTAGCGAGAGAGGGAAACAATTTACGGTCTAGAATGAGATTTTCACTCTGCAGCGGAGTGTGCGCTGATATGAAACTTCCTGGCAGATTAAAACTGTGTGCCCGACCGAGACTCGAACTCGGGACCTTTGCCTTTCGCGGGCAAGTGCTCTACCAACTGAGCTACCGAAGCACGACTCACGCCCGGTACTCACAGCTTTACTTCTGCCAGTACCTCGTCTCCTACCTTCCAAACTTTACAGAAGCTCTCCTGCGAACCTTGCAGAACTAGCACTCCTGAAAGAAAGGATATTTTTTAATTTACGGTCTTTTTTTTTTTTTTTTTGGTGCAAAACTGCTACGGTCATTAGCGCCCGGTCTGTGACTTAGGAAACGGTAAAAAACGAAAATGGAAAGTAGCAGCAATGGGAACGAAACTCAAAAAATTGGAGAAACTAAAAGCAGAAGGAAGGCTTAAAAATCCACTACAGAAAGGGGTTGGTTGTCCCCAAAAAGAGCTTCAAATGACTGATGTCATCTCACTGGCACTAAAACTCGAGAACGCAATCGGCTGAGCGCATGTCATCTGCTAAAATGGACAACATATCAGGTGACAGCTGTAGACGGGCACGTAACGGAGTAAAATAGGGGCACTCAATTAAAAGGTGTCTTATCATCCACAGCTGAGAGCAGTGGGGACAGAGTGGGGGAGGATCACCACTAAAAAGATGTCGATGGCTAAAAAGACAGTGCCCTATCAGGAGTCTAGTTAAAATTACCTCCTCCCGACGACGTGTTCGGGAGGAAGAGGTCCAAGCACAGGGAAGAGCTTTCATGTCCCGTAATTTATTATGGGGAAGTGTCGACCAATGTGCGTGCCATAAAAGAACAACACGACGACATAAAACGCTCCGTAGATGGGCGAAGGGAATCGATCGAATACCTGGCCGAAGAAGAGAGACTGCAGCCTTGGCCGCTATATCGGCCGCCTCATTGCCACAGATACCAACATGTCCTGGGAGCCAGAGGAATGCCACAGAGATGCCCCCCAAATGGAGCAAGCAGAGGCAGTCCTGAATCCAGTGGACCAGAGGGTGGACAGGGTAGAGAGCTTGGAGACTGAGGAGAGAGCTGAGAGAATCTGAACAGATAACATACTGTATCCGCTAATGGCGGCAGATGTATTGGACAGCCTGGAGAGCAGCGTAAAGATCCGCAGTATAAACCGAACACTGGTTGGGAAGCCAAAATCGATTTGGGGGTGTCGCCAACAATATAGGCACTCCCTACACCTAACGATGTTTTCAAGCCATCAGGGTAAATAAATGTGGCTTCCTTCATTTGTGCACATAGAGCAGCAAATGCCCGACGATAAACAAGTGAAGGGGTACCATCCTTGGGAAACTGACAAAAGTCATGGAGCAAGCAGATCCGGGGACGGAGCCAAGGCGGTGCTGTACCCCAAGTTGTCAAGAAGGTTTTAGGAAAGCGGAAGGAAAGAGAATGGAGCAGTTGATGGAAGCAGACTCCCGGTGGTAGTAGGGAGAAAGGGCGGCCTGCATACCCTACATCCAAGGAGGCATCGAAAAAAAAGTCATGCGCCGGATTAGCAGGCATGGAAGACAGATGGCTAGCATAACTCAGAAGGACAGCTCGCTGATTGGACAGCGGAGGTTCAGCAGTCTCAGCATAAAGGCTTTCCACAGGGCTGGTGTAAAAAGCTCCAGACACTAAGCGTAATCTACGGTGGTGGATAGAGTCGTGACGCCGAAGAATAGACGGCCTAGCAGAGGAGTAAACTATGCTTCCATAGTCCAATTTCGAGCGCACTAAGGCACGATAGAGGTGGAGAAGGACCACTCGGTCCGCTCCCCAGGAGGTACCATTCAGGACACAGAGGGTGTTGAGGGATCGCAGACAGCAAGCCGAAAGATAGGAAACGTGGGAGGACCAGCACAGTTTTCTGTCAAACATAAAACCCAAGAATTTAGCGACGTCCGAAAACGGAAGGCTGACAGGTCCTAGATGTAAGGAGGGTGGAAGAAACTCCTTACGTCACCAAAAATTAACACAAACGGTCTTACTGGGAGAAAAACGGAAGCCGGTTTCAATGCTTCAAGAGGGGAGGCGATCGAGACATCTTTGAAGACGTCGTTCAAGAAGGCTGGTCCGTTGAGAGCTGTAGTAGATCGCAAAATCGTCCACAAAGAGGGAGCCCGAGACATCAGAAAGGAGACAATCCATAATCGGATGTATGGCAATGGCAAACAGTACAACACTCAGCACAGGGCCCTGGGGTACCCCGTTTTCTTGGGAGAAAGTACGGGAGAGAGTGGTGTTCACCCACACTCTAAATGTGCGCTCTGCCATAAATTCGTGAAGAAAAAGGGGCAGCTGACCTCGAAAGCCCCAAGAGAACAGTGTGCGGAGGATGCCTGTCCTCCAACAGGTATCGTATGCTCTCTTCAGATCAAAAAATATTGCTACTGTTTGGCGTTTCCGGAGAAAATTGTTCACGATATAAGTGGAGAGAGCAACAAGATGGTCAACTGCAGAACGATGCTTTTGGAAACCGCATTGGGCAGGTGTTAAAAGACTGCAGGACTCCAGCCACCAAGCTAAACGGCAATGCACCATACGCTCCAAAACCTTACATACACTACTCATGAGAGAAATGGAGCGATAGCTAGAGGGGAGATGTTTGTCCTTTCCAGGTTTCGGAACAGGAACGACAATAGCATCCCGCTATCGTCTGTGAAAAGTATGTTGGTCCAAATTCGATTATAAAGGCGAAGGAGGTAACGCAGACTATGGTATGATAAATGCAGCAACATTTGGATGTGGATACCATCCGGTCCTGGAGCGGAGGAGCGAGAAGAAGAGAGTGCATGTTGGAGTTCCCACATGGAGAAAACAGCATTGTAGCTTTCGCGATTTTGAGAGTAGAAAGCAAGAGGTCGCACTTCCACTGCACGTTTCTTCGGGAGAAACGCTGGCAGGTAATTTGAAAAGCTCGAAATCTCAGCAAAGTGTTGACTCAATGAGTTAGAAATTGCGACGGGGTCCACTAATGTATCATGCGCGACAGTGAGCCCAGAGACCAGGTAGAAACTAGGCGCACCTGAGAACTTGTCGAATCCGACTCCAAACTTCCGAGGAGGGAGTGAAGGTGTTAAATGAGCTAGTAAAGAATTTCCAGCTTTCCTTCTTGCTATCGCGGATGACGCGACGGCATCAAGCTCGGAACTGCTTATAGCAGATACAGTTGTCCAAAGTAGGATGGTGGCGGAAAACGCGAAGAGCACGTCGCCGCTCACGTATTGCGTCACGGCATGCCGCGTTCCACCAAGGAACTGGGGGGTGCCGGGGCAATGCGGAGGTGTGTGGTACTGAACGTTCCGCAGCTGTAAGAATAACGTCTGTAATATGTGTGACCTCATCGTCGACGCTAGGAAAGTGACGGTCATCGAATGTCGCTAGAGACGAAAAAAGTGTCCAATCGGCCTGGCCAAACTTCCAGTGTCGCGGGCGCATACATGGCTGTTAAGGCTGCAGTCTAAGGACACATGGAAAGTGGTCACTCGAGTGTGTATCATAAAGGGCGAACCATTCGAAGCGCCGAGCTAGCGGAACAGTACCGACTGAAAGGTCCAAATGAGAGAAATTTGTCGTGGAGGCAGACAAAAATGTAGGGTCCCCAGTGTTGAGGCAAACTAGATCCGCTTGGTGGAAGACGTCTAGCAATAGTGAGCCACGCAGACAGGGATGTGGAGATCCCCAAAGCGGGTGATGGGCATTGAAGGGGGGGTGGAAGCTGACCACGAAGATGAAGGAGATCAGCTCGTGCCATTGGTGTGGACGATGGAATGTATACAGTACAAAGAGAAAAGGTATATCCAGAAAAGGAAAGACGGACAGCGACAGCTTGGAAGGAAGTGTTTAAGGGGATTGGGTGATACTTTCCATTATCATGGAGAAGAATCATGAGTCCTCCATGTGCTGGAGTGCCTTCAACAGAGGGGAGATCAAATCGGACGGACCGAAAATGGGGGAGAACAAAGCGGTCATGGGGACGCAGCTTTGTTTCCTTATGTTGTGGTGGTGTGTTGGGGCTTATGGGTGCTCAACATTGAGGTCATCAGCGCCCTGACACACATTAAAAGGAACGAATGTGGACAGACCTAAGAAAACTAAAGCACACACTCAAAGAAAGCAGGAAAAGAAGGAAAATGCTACATAAGAAAGTAAAACCTAAGGAAAGGGGAAACATAGCAACAAGAATGTCACAGGAAATTGTTATTGGCTAGCCACTTACATAAAATATGGGCGAGCTTGTCACACAGTGAGAAAATTAAAATCCTCTCCCTAAAATCTTTGTAAAAACATTTGACAGGGCACAGAACTTTGAAACTTTAACCACATTCGTCCGAGTGTTGCCTAAAAGAGATGGCAGGTCCGCTGGCAAGTCAGCCGCGACCCGCTGGTCAGAAAATAAAACGCAATCCAATAAAACGTTGCGCACAGTGACCTGGACGCCGCAAGCACCACACATTGGAGGGTCCTCTCGCCGGAGCAGGAAGCCATGCGTCATAGGGCTGTGGCCTATTCGAAGCCGAGTGAGGAGAACCTCGTCCCGTCGATGGGGCTGAAAGGAAGTACACCACACACGCGTTGTGGGCTTGACTATACGGAGCTTATTGTCAGTCACTTCCAGCCACTCATCCTCCCACCGACGCATGACCCGTGAGCTCAACAGCGAGGTGAGTGCGTGCAGGGGGATAGCACACAGATACTTGTGGGGCAAGACACGCCTCCTTGGCTGCGAGATCTGCCCTTTCATTCCCAGCAATGCCAACATGCCCCGGAACCCAGCAGAAAGCTACAACCTTCCCCAGTCGCTTTAGTCGGAGGAGGGCATCCTGGATAGTCTGGACAATTTTGTCTGCTGGATACAAACGTTGCAATGAGTGAAGGGCACTGAGTGAATCGGAACAGACAAGAAATTTAGGAGAGGAAGAATGTCTCATGTGCTCCAGTGCCCGCAAGATCGCAAACAATTCTGCATCAAAGACAGTAAAAGTCCAAGGCAGTCGGACCTTGAGGACACGATATGGAAAAACAACTGAGCAACCAACAGAATCCCCTTGTTTCGACCCATCCGTAAAAACAGCTACGTAGTCATGGTGCTCAGATAAATTGGCAGAAAATGCTGCATTAAAAACGGTGGCAGGAGTGCAATCTCTCTTGTGCTGCAATAAATCTAAAATCACTCCGGGCCTCTTCAGTAACCAGGGTGGCAGGCGGTTAAAACCTTGGATTTGGAGTTGTACAGACTCCACACCGAGGGACTCTAGTACACGTTGCACACGGATCCCAAACGGCAACGTAGCCCGCAGACGGGGGGAAAAAAGGCGGTCCAGAGGTGGATGGGCAACAAGACGGTGAGCAGGCGATCTGGGAGCTGCAAGAAACTTGCAAGCCTGGCGCACCAGCAGGAGCTGCCGCCGGATAGTAAGTGGCGGTTTGCCAGACTCAGCACAGAGGCTGAGTACGGGACTGGTCCAATAAGCACCCGTGGCCAGTCGGATCCCAGCATGGTGAACAGCGTCAAGGATCCTCAAATAAGATGGCCTCGCTGACCCATATACTGTGCACCCATAGTCCAGCCGTGAATGCACAAAAGCTCCATAAAACTGTAAGAGACGCGCCCTGTCCGCACCCCAAGACCTGTGGCTGAGGCACTTGAGGATGTTCAGTGCCTTCAGCGTTCTGGCTTTCAAGTCACGTAGGTGTGGCAGCCATGACAACCTGGAGTCAAAAATTAGGCCCAGAAACCGCACTGTGTGTCTAAAATGTAGTACAGTATCACCCATATGCAAGGCAGGCAAAGTAAAAAGATGACGAGAACGATTAAAATGAACACAAACACACTTATCGGCAGAAAACCGAAAACCCGTCTTTGCAGCCCACTCCTCTAACCGCCGCACTGTTAGCTGCAACTGACGGCTCACGGTTGCAACACTGGAGGAGGAACAGAAAACAGCAAAGTCGTCCACAAATAAGGAGCACTGCACTGGACTCCTCACTGTAGACGTTATACTGTTGATGGCTATGGCAAAGAGGGTAACGCTTAAAACACTGCCCTGGGGGACACCGTTCTCTTGCTCAAAGCGATCAGACAGTATGTTACCAACGCGGGTCCGAAAAAACCGCTGAGACAGGAAAGACCGAATGAAAATCGGGAGGCGGCCACGAAAGCCCCATTGATGCATTTGTGCAAGAATACAGTGTCTCCAAGTAGTATCATATGCCTTACTGATATCAAAGAAGATACCGATACAGTGATACTGACGGAGAAAAGCCTGCTGAATAGCCACCTCTAGGAGGATCAGGTTGTCGACCGTGGACTGATATTTTCGGAATCCACACTGAAAGCGGCTAAGGAGCTGTCTGGTCTCTAACAGCCAGACCAGACGCCGGTTAACCATCCGTTCCAGGGTCTTTCCGACACAGCTTGTCAAGGCGATACTACGATAACTACCGGGACATGTGCGGTCCTTTCCTGGTTTGAGGAGAGGGATGAGAATTGCCTCCCTCCACGAGGTGGGGAACACTCCTGTCTGCCATATGAGATTAAAACATTCGAGGAGGATTTCCTTTGACGCCGCTGGCAGATGTCGAAGCACGGAGTACCGGATGCGATCGTAACCTGGTGCAGTGTCAGAAGTCTCAGTAAGTGCCGATTCAAGTTCCCACATGGAGAAAGGGGAATTGTAGGCCTCAGAACCGTTCGACCGAAAGTCCAAGGTCGCTCTTTCGACAGTCACACGGTAGCGACGAAACGCTGGATCCTGATTTGCAGTGGCAGTACTTTGTACAAAATGCTCTGCCAACATCTGAGCAATGGCTCTGGGTGTCGTTTGGAGGCATCCCTGGTTCAGGACAGCAGCTATTGGTAAACGGCTATGTTTACCGGAAATCCTCTGGATGGCTTCCCATACTCTTGTGGAACAAGTGGAACGGTTGATGGAGTCCAGGAACTCCTGCCATGACCTTTTCTTGCTCTCTTTAATGACATGGTGTGCCCTGGCTCTCGCGATTCGAAAGGCGGTAAGATTGACCGCTGTTGGGCGGCATTTAAATCGGCGAAGTTCCGCACGCCTGTCCCGGATGGCTGAACGGCACTCTTCTGTCCACCAAGGCACAAGGCGCCCCTTGAGAGTGCCAGAAGACTGTGGTATGGACAGGTCAGCACCATGATGGACCACAAGCGTGATGTGATCCACCCATTCCTGTACGTTATTGTGGCGGTCAAAGACATCCAACCGAGTGAACAGTGGCCAGTTAGCCCTGCCAATCATCCACGATGGTGGCCGCTGCTCCAGCAATACATCATCCAGGAGATGAATGCGGAGAGGGAAGTGATCGCTGGAATGAAGGTCGTCAATGACCTCCCAGTGAACAGAGTCGGTGAGGGTTGGAGAGCAGAAAGATAGGTCAATGGCTGAGAATGACCCTGTAGCAGTAGAGAAATGAGTCGGAGTACCTGTCTTGAGGATGCACAACACTTGAGACGTTAGGAGGCTCTCCAAAATTCGACCTCAAGTGCAAAGAGAAGTGGAGCCCCACAGGACATGATGGGCATTGAAGTCTCCCACAAGGAGAAATGGGCGAGGGAGTTGGTCGATAAGATCTGTGAGAGCGTCTAAGGTCATTGCATCCAGAGGGGGTAAATAAAGGGAGCAAACGGTAAGCCTCCGAGGTGAATGAATTTCAACTGCAACTGCTTGCAGGTCAGTATCCAGGGGGAGAGCAGAGGAGTGGTGGTCATTATTGACAAACACAGCGACTCCGCCTTTGGCCCTTTCTCCAGTCAGGTCATCTTTGCGATATGACGTATAGCCCCTTAGTACAGGAGCATCAGATGGTTTTAAATGCGTTTCCTGTAAACACAAGCACAAGCCGTGCTAGGAGGTTCAGTTCCTCCACATGTGCCCGGAATCCATTCATGTTCCACTGTATAATGGGAGCCATCTATCAGGGTGGGAGTACCTTCATTCTCACTTTCTGTCGGGCAAAAGAGCCCACAACAGGTGGAGGCTCAGTTTTGGGGCGAGATGATTGCCCCAGTCTGACATCCACCTCCATCGCCTCAGAAGAGGAGTCGAGAGAGACGTCAGAGAGAATGACATCCACATCAGGAGACTGTATAACTGCAGTCTCCTTTAGTGGGCGAGTCTTCACCTTTGTCTTTGGCTTCGATGTTCTGGCCTGAGGTGGCATTGGAGCCAAAACCTCAGAAGCAGTAGGGGGTGTAGCAGCACTGGGCAGTGCACAAGACTGGACCCGGGAAGGGGCAGGAAGTTCCATGATGTCAGCTACCACGGCCTGGTCAGAAGCCAGGGGGGAGCAGCAGGCTTCACAGGAACGGCAGCAGCACACGTACATTGACAAGTGCAGGTGCTAGTGCTGACAGTAGCAACCTCCGTTTGTGTAGCGGCATCGGTTTTCAAGACTGGTTGTTTGAGAATGGAAGAAAAGGAAGCAGCGAACGTGGGCGGCTGCATGGACTTGTAGATTTTCTTCGCCTCACCATACGGGATGCGTTTTGTAATTTTTAGTTCCTGGATCTTCCGTTCCTCAAAGAAAACTCTGCATTCTCTACTCCACACAGGGTGATCCCCAGAGCAGTTGACACACTTGGGAGGAGAGGAGCAACCAACTCCCTCATGGGCAGCTTTACCACAATTCCCGCAAGTGGCTTCCCCTCTACAGCCGAGAGTAGTGTGTCCAAAGTGTTGGCATTTAAAACACCGCATGGGGTTGGGGTAATAAGGCCGTACACTGAGACGTAGGAAACCTGCCTTCACATGCTCCGGCAATTTGGTGGTGTTAAATGTAAGGATAAATGAGTCAGTCTTTATGAGAGCACCATAATGTGTTGCACGTCGACAATTCCTTCCCGGGACCATTCAGCCTTCAGTTCGTCTTGGGGAATGTCAACGAGATCTCTGCAAGTCACAACACCCTTGCTGTAGTTCAAGGTGTTGTGAAATTCAGTCTCTATCACAAACTCCCTAAGAAATTGTGCCTTCTGAAGGTTCTGGACTTGCTGGAAGCTAGATGTTTCAACCAACAAGGTGCCATTTCTCAAGCGCTTTACAGATTTTAATGTGCCAGCAATACCTTCTAAGCCCTTCTGTATATAAAATGATGAAACTTTTTCAAAACTCCCATCTTTTCTTTTAATTACGAAAAACACATTCTGCGAAGCAGCATGCGTTCTGTTACTACTACCTGAATCAGGAGGACTGGCTACACGAGCCCTCTTGTTGGATTGGGTGTTAGAACCCACCAGCGGTCCACACTCTCCGCTGGCAGGAGAAGAATAAAAGTTCGAGGGTTCCATCTCGGTCCCACGAGCAGCTAGGGAACTAGAAGTCCACCTAGACAGAGCCCCGCGTGCCTAGGTAAGCCTTATACAACTGGGGCGCGGCAGGTGCCCCAGAGGTTGCCCGCTTGCGATTGTTCCACCCCAACAGCCATGCATCTTACAGGCGCGCAGCACACCCTAAGATTGAGGGGTTTTTATAGAGGTTTACCTTCCTCGCAATCCAGGCGGTCAAGCCAAGATTACCATTCCCCGCAGCACACAACATTCCACCGCCGCGCCATGCGGTGGTCGCTGAAGCATGTCCGGAGGTTATGGTGACAGGAGACTGGCGGCGCTGACCAGTTCCCAGCTCAGGACCCTGGGGTCGCCCAAGCCCGTACTCAGCAAATGAATGCTGAGCCCCTGGGGGGTGTTTCCTGAAGACAGAAGATGACCGGCGAGTAGGATCGTAAGAGGATCGGCAATTCATCCCGAATGGCTCGAAGGCCGCAGATGTTCCAGTGGATAATGGACATAGGGTGAACAGAAAATGGAGGAATGTGACCAAGGTTGCCGTCAACTCAGCGACTGCTCAGAGCTTGCGACCGACAGCATGGAATGGCATTCAGCCGAAAGCAGAAGATCCTGATCCATAGGTTGCTCAGGAGCAGCTCCTGCCACCAGCTATCGGCTGGTTGATCGGCCGCCAGCAGTGCGCCTCGGCGACACAGAAGACGGCCGAGGGCGATTACCGCCAGGTGGTGCTGTAGATGAGACACGCCTTGGCGAAGAAGGAGATGAACTGAGTTTCTTACTAGCCTTCTTGGAAACATGATGTTTAGATGAAGGAGGAACTGATGGTTGTGAACTTCGGGTACGTAAAAAATCTTCACAAGTATGCTCTTTTTTCGAAGTCTTGGTGTCTGACTTTTGGGCTCGAGATTTAGCAGAACCCGATGAAGGGTGAGCCATAGAGTGGGCAGGCGAAAGTGGGGAGGTTGAACGGGTGATCTTTGCGCTGGCCAATCTGACGACCGTGGCACTAAAGGTAAGGTCGCAAGTCTGTGTGGCCGCCTCCTTTGTTGGCCGAGGAGAGGCAAGGACAGTGCTGTATTTTTCTGTCTGAGGCTCGGTGGGCTGTCGACTGGCGAATAATTTTCGAGCAGCAAAGGTCGACACCTTTTCCTTCACTCTGATTTCCTGAATGAGCTTTTCGTCTCTAAAAATGGGGCAATCTTGAGAGGAAGCAGCGTGGTCACCCATACAGTTGATGCAACGAGGGGATGGAGGCAGACAAGCACCCTCATGGGCATCCTTGCCACACGTAACACATTTGACCGGATTGGAACAGGACTGGCTGGTGTGATTGAACCGCTGACACTGATAGCAATGTGTAGGGTTTGAGATGTAAGGGTGAATGGAAATTATCTCATAGCCTGCTTTGATTTTCGATGGGAGTTGAACTTTGTCAAATGTCAAGAAGACAGTACAGGTTGGAATGATGATTGAACCGCTGACACTGATAGCAATGTGTAGGGTTTGAGATGTAAGGGTGAATGGAAATTATCTCATAGCCTGCTTTGATTTTCGATGGGAGTTGAACTTTGTCAAATGTCAAGAAGACAGTACGGGTTGGAATGATGTTCGTGTCAATCCTTTTCATGACTATGAACAGCCGTTATACGCTGGTCAGACAGGTAGTGTTGAATTTCCTCCTCGGACAATCCAATCGTGTATAAACGACCCCACGTGATGAATTTAAAGTACGGTGCGGTTCCACCCAGACAGGGAAGGTGTGTAGCAGTGAAGGACGCAGCAATTTTTGTGCCTGGAGGGCACTGACTTTTCTAACAACAAGGTGCCATTTCGTAATCTGGAACAAGACTTTACAGGACCTGCAATTGCGTCTACACCTTTCTGAATAATGAAAGGGTTGACCGTGGAGAAGTCTTGACCTTCGTCAGACCGAGAAACAACAAGGAACTGTGGCAACGATGGAAGGACTGTCTTTGGCTGAGACTCATTGAACTTACGTTTGTGAGCTGACATAGCAGAAGATGAGGAACCATTGCGAAAGTATCCCCCATGATTACCGTCGTCTCCGATGGCGCGCTCCTTCTTTGTGGGGGCCCTCTCTGAGGGCACTCCCGCCTTAGGTGATTGTTCACACCTCAGGTCACACCTCCCGACAAATGGACGGAGGGACCAATCGGCACTTTCGGAAGGTATCAGCTCGGGTAATCACCCCTCCCTGGGCCTGGCCGTTACCAGGGGGTACGTACGTGTCCTACCTGTCTACCCGGGGCGGGGAATTACGCGTTACCCCATCACCGGCTACGCATGGAAACGTGTGGGTCGGCCTTCAGACACACACAGGGAGATAAAAAGAGAAAGGGAAAGGAAAGAAGAGAGGTCTCAAATGCCGCAGCGGAGAAAAGGGCAAAGAGAAGAGTTAAGGAAAAGAGAAGGACAAAGGAAGGACGAAGACTTGCAAGCAGAGAAAGCAAAGAATTTGTTACAGTTTCGAGCGTCCGTCTCCGGACGTAGGCACAAAATATACTCCCAGAGGGGGAGAAAGGGAAGGAAAGAGGAGGAGGTGAGGGGGGGGGGGGGCGCGAAGATGGGGGATGGGGAAGGATGTGGAAAGGGAAGGTATGCAGCCCGGAAAGGAAGGAAGGCCACATTAGCTCGGGATCCTGTGCTCGCTAAGCACGTATCCACAAAAGAGTTGTGGACCCCCTGGGGGGTCGGTCATATCTGTCAGCTTTGTACTCGATCTTGCCCTTCTTAGAGACTGCTGGCGCCGTACGGTCACCAGCAAGAGATGACTTAGTCCACTTCATTTTGGGTCATCCGCCCTGATGCCATCCACTCCGATCAGGGGCTCTCCCCACAGGCGCCACCCATCCACAGCAAAGGCCACCTGGAGGTGCTGGCCGTTGCCGGGAGTCCTGATGCCCCAGGAAGACAGGCATCTACTCCTTGGCATATGTGGGGAGTTTACAGCTCAGGCATCAGCAGTGTGATCCCTGTGTTGTCAGGGGGCTGCCACCAAATAGGTACATGATGGCCTGACCACAACAGACTGGCTACCATGCTGGATGTTGGGTGCAAAAGAGGACAGGAGACAGGGCAAAAAGAGGACACGAAGTGTCCTTGCCCAAATAGTTGCAATTGCAGGTGAAGGTGCAAAGCCATGAAAAGAGGTTAAGGAGATCGAATCTAAGGGCACTATGGATAACCCATGCACCACGTAAGGTGTCTTTCCCCATATGGCCCACACTTCTGTAGAATTTGGAAAGTGGCATGTCAAACCATAAAATGGGACCTGAACTTACAAGGCCGAGAAGTGAGAGACTCCTTTTACTTGCCTCTTGCGACAGGCAGGGATACCTCGAGTCTATTCTAACCCCCAGACCCGCATGGGGAAACTTGAACTGGAATTTGCAAATTACAGATCTTCTCAAATGCTTGCATTCGGCAGCATTTAGCACTATGTTCAATTTCAGATTTTGATCATTTAAACATTAAAAAATGAGGTTACTTTACGTACTTCTACTCATGTCATGTGCAATAATTTTCTGAGACAATTCTACACACAGGCCTATACAAAAGGTATTCATTACTCAGAAATGGACTGTATGAGTGTAATATGGTGCCCTCTTTGAATTTCCTGTAGACAACTGTTTAAAAAAAAAATAGTCATTTTCACTACAGTATCACAACATGTTTACTCTCTTATGAAGCTTGTTGTGAAGCATTGATATTGTTTCAAAATTACGGCATTCATGAGTATAGCACCAGGAACAAAAATAGCCCCCACTATCCACAACTTCCTCTGTATTGCACAGAAAGGAACAAAGTATGGGGTCATAAAAAAATATTACCACCTTCCTTGTGAATTAAAGAAATTGACAGGTAAGGAAAGCTTCAGAAGCAAATTAAAATAATTTCTACTCGTTAACTTCTCCTACTACATAGCTGAATTTCTGACTTGATAATACATGTGGGGTTGGGGTACAATTACCGAATTTTATTTTAGATTGTGATTTCAACAAAACTTCCACTTATGTAAATGGCCAGCAGAGAAACTGTATCTTATTTGTAAACCTGCTGTCAGTACACATCATGGTGAGTTGTCACAAATATGATCCACAGAATATGCAAGAAACAAAACTAAAGCAATTGCACTTCTGTTACCTCACCATTGATTTTCAGGCCGTCTTTGCCTACGTTTTTGGTCAGAAGCCTCAGTCTTACATCTCAACTTCCTTCTCTGTCAGAATTGTGATGTTATCAACATATGCTCACAAATACGTTCTTCTCAGATTTGCACTTTTCTCATTAATGTGTATTTCTCATGTCATTTTCTTGTGGTGCATTACATTAAATGTTTTGTCCAATGTAGCAACCGCTTGTTTCTCATGTGTATCCGCTTCTTTCTCATGTGTATAGATCATACTCTCACTGGTATTTCACATTCCATTAACTTCCTTGGTAACCATATTCTCCTTATGTTTATGGTATAGGTTCGGCTTCTGAACACTATCATATACTTTGAAATATTCTGTAAATGTTGCTACAATGGTCAGCTAAACTCTCAGTACTTCAAACAGATTTGCCTCATGATAAATGTTTGATCTATAGCTGATTTTTCTATATGAAAACCTGCCTGATTATCTCCAACTACTAGTTCAATCAGTAGCTTCATTTTATTTAACAGGATTAGTGGAAGACACTGAATATCTAGCAGCGAATCCCACTGTATCTACTACAGTCTCTTGTTATTTTCTTATGTATCAAGATAGTTATATGCCGCCTTGCAAAACACTTTTAAGCACCCAGAAGGGTGGGAGGAAACATATAGAAACTTCGCAGGTTGAGAGGGTATGTGATTTTTTTTTTCATTAATATCAAGTCAAATTTAATCAGAATGTGGCAGAATGAGCCTACTTACCAGTATGTTATAGCACCCTCCTCTGGCTTGGATGCACACACAGCTTAGATTAGGAAAGGTGCCAATGCTGTTTTATCCTCTCCTAAGGCAAGCTGTCCCACAATCGTTGTTCCTGGTCATCGATATCCTAGATATCAGCACTGAGACAGAGCTGACACCCAAGCTGGTCCCACACATGATTGGGTACAAGAGTACCTCAACATCACACAGACAGTTCAGAGATTTGTGTGGATGAGCACTGCCATGTAGAAAACAGCACCACCATATTGTGACACGAGAACTACCACATCAGAAAGGACACAGGATATCTGTGACATACTGTTGTGCCATCAGTGTTCCCTAAATCACCACCTGCTGCGATCTAAAATTATACCAGTGGCTAATCACAACATCAACTGGTAGGATAAAAACTGCGACACAAAAATTAGCACTAAGCCTTAAAAGCCCCCACTCATGGAGGGTAAGTAAAATGAGATGGTGGCAGTTGTTTTACACCTTGCATATGTTGAGAGAGAGAGAGAGAGAGAGAGAGAGAGAGAGAGACTGATAGGGGACGAAAGATTCAGCAATTTGAAAACGCAGCATAATCGGTAGGCAACTATTCTTTCTATCAGTTTGCATAGCACATTGGTGAACATATAATCAGCCACTAACAGTTGATGGATGTTGGGTTTTTGCCCGAATTACGAATAGAGATAATGATACTATCTCACCATAGTGAACAGAAGACACCTTCGTACCAAATACAGCTTAAGACGCCTAGGAGATGGAGCTGTTGAGTGGCACTCCAATATCACCTTATTGTGAGCGGAATCAGGGGCTGTCGCCATATCATGAGGTGAGGAAAATGCCTACAGCAGCTTCCACTCAGTGAAAAATGTACAGTCCCTCCAAATGCCCTCTCGAAGCCAGCACAATTCAGACAGAATGCCCAATAACCAAGGAATGTTGGGGAAAGGCAATCGGTGAAGTATATTTTATGCAGAGCAACAAAAATCGCAAACGGATGAGGAAATGTGTTTTAGTTCCAGCTGGTGACAGTAATACCCATTACAGTTCCACTAAATTATTATGTTAGATGTGTCCAAGTTAGGCATCAATGGGGCATGGGGACTGGTCACACCGCAAGATCACTGCCTTTTACTGGTGGGGATGGAACCGTATCAACGAACATTGGTTCAGAATTCAACTGTGTGGGAGCATCTGGCACCTCCGGGGTCACCAGATAGCCTTGTCCCAATTCTTTGAGTTGTTGTTCTCTTCCTCCTCCTCCTCCTCCTCCTTCACAACCTTTGGTGGCCAAAATTCTTGCAAGAGCCTTTCCCCAGTGGGTTGGGACAGATGAAGAGCAGACAGCCCAGAGACCAACAGGCTGTGGCTCTTTCAGCCACTGTGTGATGTCAGGCATCTGTGGGTTTCCAGTGAGAGAGGTCCCAGGGAGATGCCATGACACCTGCAGGTGCCAGAGGAGGAAGCTGCTTTACCAGTTGGGTGTGGGAGTGGTTCCCAATGATACAATGATAGTGTTGCAGGAACCACAAAGAGAGGAGGATAGAGTCTGATAAGATTAACTAGTCATAATGACCACAATGCCTGGCACTGTTGCTGCGCATCAGACAGCGTTTTCTCATGCCTTCGCTGGAATCATCAGCCACTGGACATCCACCAGCAGCTTCCACACCTGGACCTGAATCTTGACAGCCCACAGGCTCACGGCCTTATGGTATAGTGCTGCCGTTCATCCACAGTGTTTCCCGTCTTATCACCATTTCCGACAATCTCGCCCTTTGCCATAGTGGGCACCCACTACACGTCATCAAGGTGGGCTTTTCAGTTATATTCAAGTGTAGACTTTCATTCCCTGAAACTGTACCGAGTTTAGTTCATGGTTAATGAACAAATAGTTGTTATGGCAAGGTGTGAATTCAATCGCTACCCATCACCCCAATCGGCTGAGATTGTACAAATACTTTAAATGCTCTATTCTGCATCCCATCACGGGTTCGAAAAAAAATCGCCCACAACCCCAGGTCAGAGGAGACCTACTGGATGGGATAGAGGGAAAGACTGATAGTTGGGGACTGCACCAGATGAGATTTGAGCACGCGAGAGCTTAAGGGTGGAGTACAGGGTAATATGCAAGACAGAGATTACTGCTAAAAACATCGTGCACAATTTAATAAGAGTGAAAAGCTAAGTGCATTGTATGTAACACGCATGGGAGGGGGAATGGCCTTTTCCTAAACCTCGCCATTCCTTTTCCTTCACCACTCTTCCTTTCCCTTCAACCCTTCTGCTGAAAGAAGGAGCCACTGGCTCTGAAAGCCTGCACAAGTTAAACCTTTTTTAAGTGTGCGCTCTCCTGCTGCAGCTTTGCTAGTAGATCTTTTTATCTATCTGGTTACATTATATTGTAAAAAATTGATAATTTTTGTTGTTACACACAGTACTTCTGCCGCACTTACTAATGTCTTCTTAAATCCTTAACTTCACCCCGTTTCTCTTCCACCATTTTTGGTTCATCCATTGGGAGACTTTTCCTTACTAGTCTGAGGTACTCTACTTGCTCTTCTCTTCTTTCAGTGTCTATATCCTTATACACCAATTATAGTTTTCGTTCTTATTCATTCCACTATTGTACAGGATATACTCAACTATCGACTTTCTAATCAAAGTCATGACTGTACTAGGTACTCTTGTAGCTCTCCTTTCTCTTGAACCAGGAGTTCCCTATCAAACAGTTCCTTTTTCTGAAATCCAACAGTCTTTCACTTTCCTCGTCTCAACTGCCCCAACCCTCTAAGTCCAACACACTTTCGTACTCTCATATTTCTCTTCCAACATAAGCATTTAAATCCCCCCTTTACTGCCATGTTCTTACCTCCCGTCTGTTTCTGCACATTCTTCGCTCAATTCAAGTGCAGCATACCAGTGAGGAAGATGCTTGCAATACCTCTGTGGTTTTTTACTTCAGTGATATTTTTATCTGCATCCTCTTGTCACTTATTATCTTCACTACTTCTTTTAACTCATCTTACTTTTAATCCATTTCTCGATTCTGTCCTTCCTTCTCCTTTTCACCTTATTTCCGTCAACCTCAACATATCCAACTTCCTTCTTTCAAGGCTATCCACCATCTCCTGCACTTCCCAGTCAATGTCTGAATATTCATTGTTCCAAATCATAATCCATGTTTACAGCAGGGTCACCATCTATTATATCTACCATTTCCTGGGCTCCTACCATTCTTGAAAACAGTGGCATTATCTACTACCAGCCTGCTGAGCCTGTCACAGCTTCAACCGAGTCCCACTGCCTATCACTTTTCAGGTTACCTGTAGGACCTTCAGGGCTACGGTAGCAGTCTTGAGGCATGCACAGCCACCACTGTACGTACTTTGCTCCTACAGACAATCCCCTACTTCAGTTCTTATGTAAACTTCAGCTGGTAGTAGTGAATACACTATTCAGAAATCACAATAGGAGATAGTCTACTTGGAAAAGGCCTGCAGATATGGGAAGAAAACAGATAGAATACTTCATGATGAGGCAGAGATTCTGAAATCAGATATTGGATTGTAAGGCACACCCAAGAGCAGACATGGACTTGGATCAAAATTTAGTAATGTTGAAGTTTTTAGAGAACTGTCAGGAAGAATCAGTGCTGAAAGACATGGGATACTGAAGTACTGAGAAATAGCAATGTCCGTATGAAGTTTCCCCGAGGCTATAGATACAGCGGTACTGAAAACCGTAGCAAGCAGTTCAGTTGGAGAGCAATGGATAGTTATAAAAGAGACAATCACAGTTATTGGACAGACATATATGTACAAGGAAGAGAACTGCAAAGAAACCTTTGGTAACAGAAAAAATATTTTGATTGAGTGATGGAAGAAGAAAGTAAAAAAAACTCTCAGGCAGTACAGCAATAGAAGTTATTGAGGAATGAAATAAACAGAAAAAGTAGCAAAGCTAAGGTGAATAATTATCAGGCCTAGCCTTATTTCAGGAATCTTGTTTGGACTTAGGTCTTTCAATGCTCTGTCAAATTATTCTTGCACTATCATATGTCCCACAACATAATCTTCATTTTCTCTTTTTATAGTACTGTCTTTAAATTTTTTCCCATTGTATAGCCCTTCTGTATATTACTTCCATCTTTCAGCCTTCCTTTCTTTCCTTAGACTGGCTTTCCACCTGAGAGCTTAAATGTCCATACAGGCTCTTCCCTACTAAAGTTTCTTTACTTTTCCTATAAGTGGCATCTATCTTTTCTGAAATAATATATATTACAACAGTCATTTGTTACTAATATTTTATTAGCACGGCACATTTCGGCAGCATGTTGACATCATCAGGTGCATTTATAGTTACTTTTACATTGTAATTAACATGAAGTGAGTGAGGTTAGTTTCCTTCGCAGTGTGTGCCAGTGAGGTTACACATTGAAAAAGACGCCTGATCAGGAAGATAAATATGTTACATTGTGTACATTATGTGATACGCATGATTAGTCATTTTGTTAGGGCATTTATTTACACTTTTGTTGGTAATTGTTCTGGACAATGAAATTACCAACAAAAATGCAAGTGATCTGTAAATGCACCTGTTGATGGTAGCATGCTGTTGAAATGTGCTGTGCTAATAAAATATCAGTAACAAGTGATTGTTGCAATATTTTCATAAAAAAATTATGATTCAGTTGCAGCGCTCAAACAATGTCCATATAAAACATGCAAATTTCAATTGCATCTATCTTTTCCATAATTATTCAAGGTTCTACAACTTTGCATTTCTCCTCTAGCCATTCTTGATTGCAATTTTGCACTTTCTGTCTCATTTTTTGGATGTATGTATTAGGTCTAACTTTTGCATGTTGCATTTCTGTTCTAGCCTCTATTCTCATTCTCATTTCTATACCACTGATTTTAGTGAATAAAAGTAAAAAGCAACCTGTGGCATTCTTTCCCTCACTTCAAAACCATTCTGCCCTCTTGCTTTCAATTTTTATTATCAATTGTGTTTCCAAGCATTCATACTTTTCATTGAACTATGCATAGCCTACACATGTCTGGGTTAATCATATTACATCCAGTATCAGTACATTCAAGAAGACATCAGTCTCCCCTCATCTTAGGATTCAGCTGCTTATCCCATATCAGCTCAAAGCTTTGTTTGCAACTACAAAAGTAATAAAGTGACATTATTAATGCACCATGCCAAGTTAAGTATTTGATGAAATTATTTAACTGGATAGATAAAAAATCTACTCACCAACTGGCAGCAGAACACACACATAAAATACTGTTGTGGTTGGCAAGCTTCTGGAGCCAGCAGCTCCTCCTCCAGGCAGAAGGGTTGAAGGGGAAGGAAGAAGGGTGAAGGAGAGGCCCAGGAAAAGGGGGTAGATTTTGGGAAAGTCACCCAGAACCGCAGGTCAGGGGAGACTTACCATACGGGATGAGAAGTAAACACTGATTGTTGGGGACTACATCGGATGAGACTTGATAACCTGAGAGCTTAAAGGTCGAAGACAGGGTAATATGCAAGACAGATTACTACTAAAACATCACGCGAGAGTTAATCAGAGCGAATAAGTAAAGTGCATAGTATATAACAGAAGTAAGAGGGGGCGGTGAAAAATAGACGGGAAAGGCAATGAAAGATGTGGAAAACTAAAGCTGGAGTGAAGCGAAGAGTAGTTACAGTGAAGAAAAGCTGAGACGGAAGACATTAACATAAATTAAGACCAAGTGGGTGGCAAGAACCAAGGACATGTTGAAGTGCTAGTTCCCATCTGTGGAGTTCTGAGAGACAAGTGTCTGGGGGAAGAATCCAGATGGCGTGTGTGATGAAACAGGTCATGAATGTCATGTTATAGGGCATGCTCTGCAACAGGATATTGCGAGTTGCCAGTATATAACCTCTGCCTATGCCCATTCATTCTCATTGATAATTTGGTTGTAGTCATGCCGATGTAAAAGGCTGAACAGTGTTTCCATAATAGCTGGTATATCACGTGTCGTTTTGCAGGTGGCTCTCCGTTTGATAGTGAATGTTTTGCCAGTTACAGGGCTGTTATAGGTGGTAGTAGGAGGGTGCATAGGGCAAGTCTTGCAGCGACGACGGTCACAGGAGTAGGAGACATAGGGTAAGGAGATGGGTGCAGAAGGAGCAAAGGGTCTGACAAGAATATTGCTGAGATTGGGAGGGTGACGGAAAGCTATTCTAGGTGTGGTGGGGAAAATTTCAGACAGAATGGATCTCATTTCAGGGCATGATTTTAGGAAGTCAAGGCCCTGTCGAAGTAGCTGATTAACACATTCCAGACCAGGATAATACTTAGTTACCAATGGTGTGCTCTGAAGCTGTTTTGTGGAGGGATCAGCAGTACCAGGGTTGGATGTGATGACCCAGAAATATGCTTTTTAACTAGGCTGGTGGGGCAATGATGTGCAGTGAAGGCTGAGGTGAGAATGGTGGTGTATTGCTGTAAAGAGTCTGCATCCAAACAAACACGTTTGCTTCCGATGCCAAGGCTGTATGGGAGGGAATGTTTGACATGTAAAGGATGGCAAATGTCAAAATGGAAGTACTGTTGTTTCTTGGTAGGTTTAATGTGGACAAAAGTGTGTAGCTGTCCTTCTGCGAGGACGAGATCAATTTCATGGAAAGTGCCATGGGATTCGGAATAGGACCATGTGAAATTTAATTGGGAGGCAGTATTTAGAGATTCCAGGAATTTCAGCAAGTCAGCCTCACCACGAGTCCTTACGGTAAAGATGTCATCAATGTGATTTTGTCGTATGATGACATGGTTGGGGACCGTGGCTGTTATTTGAAGACAGGTGTTGATGTTGTTGAGACAGCAACCAGCCACAAATTTAAGTTCCATGATGTACACACCTCCAAGAGCCCCTACAATAAATCAGGAACATACAAGCTCAAATGTGATACATGCCCAAAATTCTACATTGGACAGACAGGCAGAAGTTTTGAAGTTAGATACAAAGAAAACATTGATGCTTTAAGGCTTGGCAGCTTGAACAAATCTGCATTTGCAGCCCATATTGCTGAAGAAAACCATTCAGTGAGAAACATTGAGAACAACTTAAAAATTTTACATCTAGCAGAAAAGGGTGCCACTATGAATATCTTAGAAAAAAAACACACACACACACACACACACACACACACACACACACACACACACACACACACACACACACACACACAGCACCCCAGACTATACCCTTAATGAACAAACTGAGCTATATATATATAAAGCTTTGACATGGAACATCTTTATAAATAGTGCAGCACTATTCGCTCTAACATTCACAAAATCAGTCTCTCTCTGTACTGATGTAAAAGGCGTTTCAGTTGCTTAAGTGAATGTATGATCTTCCTCCAAACATGTGGCATCTTTGTAATATTACGATATATCATAGCGACTTTGACACTCTTATGTCTGTAAACACTATGTATTTGGTGCATGTTAGAAGTCTGTTCTGTGACTAAGCTGAAGTGCTCAGTGATACAAACTTACGTGTTTAACGATAGAAATATGGTGGAAATGCAATCAGTGAAAACTACAAACGTTGTCTGCTGGACGAAAACTATGAAAACGTACTACAAACCAACATTTCACATGAGTCACACTCCAATGTAAATCTATAACTCAACCATCTTTGTGACGTGCTTATAATTATGTATTATTTATACTTTAGGACAACTAATCAGTAAAAAACGCAGCACATGTTGTAATGAAAGAACGAAAGCCATTTGATGATGAATTGCAATGATTCGAAACTGGTAACGGTACCTTTTGAATAAAGGAACTTAAATTTGTGGCTGGTTGCTGTCTCAACAACTTCAACATTTGTCATCAATGTATCTAAACCGAACCAGAGACTGAAGACTGAAGACTTATGGATCCCAGGAAAGCCCCTTGCAAGCGACCCATGAAAAGGTTGGCATAGAAAGGAGCCATCCTGGTTCCCATGGCCTTACCACTGATCTGTTTGTATGTCTGCCCTCAAATGTGAAGTAGTAGTTGGTAAGTATGAAGTCAATTAAGGTGAGTAGGAAGGATGTCATAGGTTTGGAATCAGGTGGGCGCTGACTGAGGAAATGTTCAGCAGCAGACAGACCATGTATTGGGGAGGAGGGGGGGGAACTGGTACAGAGGGAGGTGGCATCAATGGTAACAAGCAAGGTGTGTGTTGGGAGTGGGACAGGCACGGATTTCAGATGATGTACGAAATGGTTGGTATCTTTGACATAGGAGGGGAGTCTTTGTACTATGGGTTGCAGGTGTTGATCAACTAAGGCAGATCGACATTCGGTGGGTGCTTTGAAGCCAGCACCTATAGGACAGCCATGATGATTGGGATTGTGGATCTTACGAAGAAGGTAAAAGGTGGGGATGCATGGCTTGGGTGGGGTGAGACGTTCTATGGATTGAGGTACTAGTCCTCATCAGGGGCCTGAGGTTTTAAGGAGGGACTGCAGGTCAGTTTGAATCACAGGGATGGGATCTTGATGGCCGACTCCGTATGTAAAGGTGTCAAACAGCTGGCGTAGACCTTCACTAACATACTCCTTTTGATCAAGTATTACAGTGGTAGATTCTTTGTTTGCTGGGAGGATAATGATGGAGTCATCAGCTTTTAGAGAATGTAGAGCCTGGAATTCTGCAGAGGACATGTTAGGGTCATGTTGGAGGGTCATGTTGTAGGGACCTGAGGAAGGGTTGTGAGCCAATGCTGGATGTGAGGAAATCTTGGAAGGCTTGTAGGGGATGATTTTGAGGTAACGGTGGTTGGGATCGTGGTCTGAACTGTTCACGGCAGAGTTCAATGTCAGGTTTGCTGTTGGAAAGGTTTTGGGGTTGGGTCGCAAAGTAATATTTCCAATGGGTATTATGTTTGAAGGACAGGAGGTCCTTGAACAAAGCAGCATGATAAAATCCGGGTTTAGGGCTGAAAGTGAGGCCCTTAGATAATACAGATAATTCAGACGGGGAGAGTGCTTTATATGAGAAGTTAAGGACACTGTACTGTTGTGACTGGTTCTTGGGATTATGGGTTATTCTTGGTCTGGGAGGCAGTGGTGAAGGCTGTGGGATGTTAAGGTGGCTGGCCAAGCTTGGTTTGTAGGAGAGGAGTGGTGGTCGATGGTGTGGCTGTTTAGGGAGCTGCAGAGAGACAGGAAGGGAAATACCCCTGTTCAGGTAGTTTAGGAGAAGGTGAGATAACTTTTTGAGGCGAAGTTTGGCATGTTGTTGAAGTTTGAAGTTGGCTTCGTAGATGATACCATTCAAGGAAACATGAGGGGCAGATAACTGCAGGGTTTTGTAGGAGAGAATTCTGTTAGAGCGGGAATTTGCTGGTGAGGCATATAGGTCACACATTAGCCTGGTAAGAGTAAGAGATTACTGTATTTGAAATTGTAGACGAGCCTGGTGTAGGGTAGGACTGCGTAAGTATTTGAATATAGAACACTTAGAAAATGAAGCTAGTAATTTTCTGATAGAAATGATGTTCTGTTCCTTCATTGTTTTTGTTTTATTTATTTATTAAGGGGAGTTCAATCATGTTTTAGTAATGTCATTGCCTCAAGGACTTCAGTTATCATCTGATCAATGAACATCTACAATGCTTTGTCTATCATCTAAACTGACTTGTTTTCTAATTCTACCCACCACCTTCTATCCACTACAGTAATAAAAATTCTAGAAATTCTTCTACCGAATAGGAGTAGTTGTCAAAGAGAAACTTTGTTAGTATGTTTTCAAATTTTACTTTGCTGTGCATCAGACATTTTATTTATAATAACTGAAAATTTTTGTTGCAGCTAAAGACAGCCTTAATGTGGAATAATAAATACCATTTTTTCTTATGGTATTGTAATTATGTACATCATTGTTCCTTTTGAACTATAATGGATTATTTACAACAAACTTCATGAGGAATAAATATACTGTGAAGCAATAGTCATCTTTAAGCAGATGTCTACAAGATGATCATGAGTGAGCACCACATATTATTCCCACAGCATGGTTTTGCACAATACAGACAAGTTACCCCAGAATGTAATTCCGTATGAAATTATTGAATGAAAATACGTCGACTTATTGATTTCAAAAATGGTTCAAATGGCTCTGAGCACTATGGGAATCAACTGCTGAGGTCATTAGTCCCCTAGAACTTAGAACTAGTTAAACCTAACTAACCTAAGGACATCACAAACATCCATGCCCGAGGCAGGATTCGAACCTGCGACCGTAGCGGTCTTGCGGTTCCAGACTGCAGCGCCTTTAACCGCACGGCCACTTCGGCCGGCTGACTTATTGATTTATCTCTCCCCAATATGTGCAATGATTCTAAGAGCAAATGAGGCTGAAACAAGTTGTTTTGGGAGTTCCAAGATGTGCTTTTTCCAGCTCAAATCCTCATCAATATGGACACATAAGACTTCTGAAATTCCACCCTATTTATTATTTTCTCGCCATGTGTTACTTTTATCATTGGTGTAGTACACCTACATGTGCATAACTGAATACGTTGTGTCTTTTTAAAATTGAAGGTGTGACCATTCACAGAAAACCAGTCTATGACACTTTTAAGGACATAGTTCTTCTGTCGTTGCATGCACGCTTGAATTGATTACAATACCTGTTGGGAGGGGGGGAACCAACTCTTGTTGTATATTAGGCAGAAGATCATTTACAAGGAACTATGGTGGACCGAACATTAAGTCTTGGGGGAATCCTGTAAGTGACTTTTCTCCAGCCAGAAAAATCTCCCCTGACAACATTGGATGAGTAAGTACAACTTTCTGCATTATTCTGGTAGAAGACAACATTACCCATTGGTTGACTATACCATTTAGTCCATAAAACCTCAGTTTGTCTAGGAAAATATTGTGATTCATGCAGTCAAATGCCTTAGATAAGTCAAAGAAAATACCAACTAATGCTATTTTATTATTTAATGCTTGTAAAATTTGATTGTGTAAATGGTAGTCTCAGTAGAGCAACTCTTGGGAAAGCCAAACAGTCATTTACTGAGGATATTATTGGGGTCTAGTGCAGCAGGGGATACAACCCGTCGGCTTTGGACAATGACGTCACAAATCGCCAGAGAGCAGTTTACCATTTTCGCTTTTGCTGTTATGTTTCAGTTTCGTTTTTTTACTGATTGCTTAATAAAGTGGATCTGTTTATTCTATCTCGTGAGTTTTTTTTAAAAGGCCAAAAAACACTTATCAGCCACTGAAGGGAGCTACAACACTAAGAAGAATCTCTTCTCGATTGGCCACTTGTGACGTCATTGTCCAAAGCAGACGGGTTGTATCCCCTGCTACACTAGTCCCTATTATTGTTGCTCATGTGGAATACTATTCTAGAACACATCAGCTTCCCAAAGATTTTGGAAAATTATGTCAGCAGTGAAACAGGACAGAAGTTCTTGACACCTCTCTTACTATCTTTCTTAGAGAGGGGTTTAACAATGGCATCTTTCAGGCTCTGAAAAAATGTTTTGAATTAGGGGCTTAATATATGCACACACATATTTAGTACTCTATTGGAAAACCATCGGAACAAGATGAGCTTTTATTTTTGAGAGAATGTATAATCTTCTTAATTCCAGGAGAAGTTGTGGATACATTTGAATGACTGAATTTCATGAGAGTTACTTTTTCAACTTACTACTGTGATTTTTCTCTTCAGCTGTTTTACCTATGCTTTCTACTAGGCTATATTTAAGAAATGATTATTAAATAAATATGCTACTTGTGACCCATCATTTATAGCCCTTTATTCAGTTCAGTAGTTAAATTATCTTGTTCTGTGGCTGGCTGTCCTGCCTCATTTCATTACATTTCATTTAGCCTTAAGCCTTATCAGAATTACTGATTTTTCTAACATTATGTGCATGTCCCTTGACTTTTTAATAACCTTGCTTAGTAATTTTGAGTAGTTTTTGAAGTATGTAACTACTGCAATATACCTACTTGTTCTTGCCAGACAATATATTTCACTTTCTTTTCACAAGATACTTTGTCCATGGCATCACGTCACTAAATAGCAACAATTACAGTGCAGGGCTTCTTTCACTCAAGTAAAACTATAGGCTAATACAGGCATATGTACAAGGAAAGTAATATACTAAAATCTTCAAACGCGCCGGCAAAAACGACACCTTGGACAAAACGGTATAGCTCAGACACATATGTAGCCTGTTGTGTTCTGTACTAGTTGGCATACTTTGGGTTATCTAAGAGCCTTAATTGTGCATAATGTTCTAATACAAAACGGCCATAAAAAGCTCTATACTACAATTAATTTCAATCTACTTGATATTTTTGCGGCTCTTCCGGTCATGATTTATTTTATGGCCATGTCATATCTGTTATGTTAGTTTAGTATTTTATTGATGTGGAGTGCGCCAGATAGTTTCTCTGAAACATCGTTAGCTGACAAAGTAACTGACATGTCATTTAGGTTTCGAGGAGTTCCACTGCCCCTTTCCCACCTCTTTTCCATTCGTCTGACGATTAAATAAAGTTTTCTAAAATTATCTACACTACTCCCGCCATTCTCTACCATGAATTTACCATTTAAACATATTAAATGTCCCGTTAATTTGGCATCAGTACACCGCTTGTAATAAAAGCTAATTAGCATCTCAAATTTGATCCACATATAAAACACGAAGCTCATCACACGTCTTACCTCAGGAGATTAAGTGCTCGGCCAAGCATGTTTACGGCACGATTAGAACAACCTTTCTTGGCTTCCTCGCCTACTGTACTCTTTAAAGTAAGCAGTTTACACCGGTGTTTTGTTTCAACATAGGAAGACGCTACGAAGACATTTGAAAGTTCCGATAACAAATCAGTCATACCAAGCAAATGATACCAGCGATATTTGCCGATTACCATGGCCTCATTTAACAAATTTTGCACGAGACCGTGTAATTACTAACAATATTATTTTCGATTTACTATCATTTTTTCGGGCAGTTGAATAAGAAGAATATATTTTCCCTTCATCTCAACCTTTCAGTGAATATAAATATTTGTCAATTGCATAAGAACTGACAAGCTTGATAAAGACCATACCATTTGACCCGTTATTTTCGTGATTAAATTGCTCACTGCACCACAAGTAATTGCCAGAGGTTTTGCAGTCAACTATCGCCAATTCGGTATTTCATACATCCCGTATTGTCCATGATACAGTCACATGTGAGGCAGGTATGTTTTTACCGTACAATAGCCCGCAAAGCACTGCAAGTCATATGAAAATGTCAGAAATATAATATAATATAACCTCATAGGTGCCTGAAACCCAGTATTTCATCAGCATCGCCGTATTATTTGTTTGAAACGTTAATGAATACTGAAGACGTATTTTACCATTTTATGTTACGCGGTTGTTCTTGTGCGTTTTAACAAAGATCTAATGTATTGTATTTCGTGCTTTTATAGTTACCGATTGCAAACGAATGAGTTTCTTTCGGTACTGTCGTAGTGCGCAACGCATTAACGGTTTTTGTCGTGTCGACGGGCGATATTTCCGTCAAATGCTTCATGACAGGTGCAGAAACAATCGTCGATTTCAGCGCACCAATTATCCGTATCGGTGGACAGAAGACAGTTGGCCAAACTTTCCCGCTAGTTGCTAATGAAATGTTGTTGCGAGGGTGCAAGCGGTGTTCGGTATATGAAATATACCACATCTTCCCACAAGCTAACGAGTATAGTCTGTGTTTTGTCTGTGCTATTGAGAGAAACTGCATTTCTGCTCGTGTGTCGACTTGGTGATATAACCCGTTCATTCCCCTCTCCGTGCATTCAATCGTTCATCGCCATTTTGTTTAGCTTTGTGTATTTACGATGTGATTCGTCTGGAAATGAGATAAACATTACAACAGAAAGTATCGTGAAGGTTCCGAAAGTGAAGTGATGAAGTTTATGTGTTTATTGTGCTCGTGAACACTGAGTTTGTGTTGAAGTGTGTTGTGTAAAAGCTCAATTAATCAATTCAGTTATCGGATGAAAGCAATAACCGGAAGTTTACGGACATCAGTCGTAGTTCATGGTGTAAATAGAAGCATTCGAAATACATTTGGATTGATCGCCGAATCGTATTATGCCCGAACGTTGAAGGAGATCTTGAGGTAATGACGCTTTGGCCATTTTAAACCATAGACCTTTAAAACTTGAAACACATACACAAATTATTCTTCTCGATATTGGTTTTCATGTTAGTGCGGTTTATCATTATATGACACCTTTCTCAGATGTAATTCGATTGTGTTATGTTTATATACGTAAATTGTCGTAACGCCGTTATAGTCCTTTTCGATAACTGTATTGCTATACACGCTCCATCATGTGTTTCG
This sequence comes from Schistocerca piceifrons, assembly GCF_021461385.2. Classification (NCBI taxonomy): domain Eukaryota; kingdom Metazoa; phylum Arthropoda; class Insecta; order Orthoptera; family Acrididae; genus Schistocerca; species Schistocerca piceifrons. Next base: position 511,651,764 of record NC_060144.1, read on the forward strand.
GAGAAGCTTTTTGTACGTTCATGGCGTACCATTTTTGTTACCAGGATTTTACGGGAATGTTTCTAATGAATGAAAAATTACTAAATTTCTTTAACTGTGTTCGTACTGCCTCAACAAACTGCCGCTTGGTAGGTACCGTGACAGTGACCAACGTCAAATTAGGCCTATATTAACATATACCACACCGAAAACAATTTCCTGTTGTGGTTATGAAATAATATTTGACAAAGAAATCCTTATAGCATTCAGTTTTAAAAATTTTTACATTTTTTTACGTGCTGAATGATTTAAGTAATAACTGTTAATAATTCTGTATAATTGGCCAGTATTAAAAACCTTCCGATGATATCTCAGTACATCGAAAGTGTTCCATGCCGTTATTGGAACTTCCATATAATAATACATCGTATGAGATTTACTTTTATTTAAACTATTCTCAGGGAATGCATTTTTAAAGATATTTTCTCTGTCACATCAGGTGTTGATGGTCTTAGTTCCATTAAATAGTTGTATATACTCAGTAACTGGTGTAATATTTGTATCTTTACAAGATTACTGCAGGCGGCATTATTTTTCACATTACAAACTTGAACAATAATTCTCACTCTGTAAGACAGAGTAATTGGTGGTGCACTTGAAACAATAAGTTTTGAGGTGTTCCCAAAGATAAATACAAATTTAGCTTCTACTCCATTCTTTTCCGCTGGAACCATATTTGTACTCACCTGGTGCCACTGCATCATATGTCATATTCAGTAATGACATTGTTGTGTTGTGAAACCAATCAAACACACTGGCGTCTTTGGTCCTGCAACATAATAGCATCCAGGTGTATTCAGTCTGAAGTGAGAGTTCATTGCTGTAGTTAAGTTTCTGGAAACACTGGAAGTGGGACCATACTTGACACTGGTAAATGATTGTCATAGAAATAATGCGTTAATGAAGCTCTGCCTTCTTGCAAGGAGAGAAGCACAACTGTGGTGAAACACATTTTGGGGATAGACAGAACGAAAATTGTGTTCTTGCGAGGAGATGGACATTCTTTATTTCAGTATTATTTTCTGCGAGCAACGAGAACAAAGCTTGAAATTCCATTTTGATTTCCATGGCAGATTCAAATGGAAAACATATCATTACTTTAGAGCCTACAGAAATTTGCAAGGAAGTGCTTCGTGAGATGTTATTCACCAACACAAGTTGCAGATTACATATTATACAGGTCTTTGTTTTAAGATAAAATTGTCAGTGTAAGCCTCTGGTTATGTATTAGTGTGGAAATATGAAGATTTAGTATGTGACAGACTTTGTTTATGGCAGAAATGTCAAGTAACTCTGTGGTATGGATTTTAAATTAACCACTTCCAGAATGAGAATTGATGACTAATCCAGCCATTTGCTGGACTGAAAACTGGTTCTTTTTGCCAATTGAAATCCAGTCAAAACAGATAATGTTTACAGTAGCTATATTGTAACTGAAATAGCCTTTTTAACTGATGAAATACAGTGCAAAGATGATAATATTGATATGGAGGTCTATCTGTAGGTTCCCCATTTGGGAAAGACCTGCAACCTTGCTCTATCCTCACATAATCCTATCCTACTTTGTTTCTGTTTTATATATTTGCATATTTTTTTATTGTATTGAATACATCTGATACCGTTGTACTGAATTTCATTCGTCTGAATAAATAACTAGTAATAATAATATACACATTGTATATTTCAGCTAGGTTGGCTTCATTTTCATTTCCACAGTCGAGTATAAGATAACTGATAAGCTTGGAACTTTCTTATCGAGGGGGGCTTCAGGACAAAAATGTTCATTGTATTGGCACAGTCTTATCACTGAGACTTGCAGCTGGCTACCACTTTACAACGTAGACCAGTATATTTCTGCTGTCGTGCAAGTGGGGTCTTGTGTATTGTGTAGTTTTAAGAATATTAAAAAGGCCATGAAACAGTTAATCTTCGGTGCATTAGTTGCAACAATTGGAACACTTCAGTTGCCATGATCAAGTGCAGTGTGAAATGAAAGGTATCTGTTCTGCTGTAAGCTCAGTATTTTTAAATGAAAAGTAAGGTTTTGCAAAATTGTTAAACTGTTTGATTACATGTCCACTGAAGGAAAGTATCTTGACAAGAATGTGTAAATATGTTCTACAAACAGATAGGCCTATATTAAACTTTGAAACCATATTTTTATAGAAGCTTTTTCCCATCCATTCGTATGGCCATGTTTGCTACCAGCCTATGTTCCAGTGTAGTTACAATCACAATTATGCCTTCAAATCCAGTTTGTTCCATGATCCATTTGTTTTACAAATGGACACTGTGTACGATACCCCATGTAATAATTATCTCTCTGTAGTGATCTGTGATAGCCCAACATGAAGTCAAACATCTGTATGTAACGACATACGTAACTCTTTGCAAATAACACATTATGTAGCATTTATTGTGAGCACCAATGTCATTTTGTGTGTCATCTATGAGCCTCATACATATGGTAAATAAAGTAGAATGGGCTTATTTGACATATTCCATTTTGACATTAAATTGGTCGTGTGTGTGTGTGTGTGTGTGTGTGTGTGTGTGTGTGTGTGTGTGTGAGTGAGAGAGAGATAGTTGTTTTTGCAATTTTCCTCATCATAGAAACGAAAATTAATGGTAGCAGTTGGATTATTCTTTAATATTGCATGATTTGCTCTTTTTTTTTAACTCAGTTGCGCAATATGGAATAGTTTTTCACCGTGTGGAAGACTGTTGAATTCATTCATTTTCGTGTTCCACAGATCACACTATGAAGGAGAACGTTTCGGGTGTATGTTACAGGTTGAAATAGACTTCAACACAGAAAAACAGCTGCTATAAATGCCATGGACTGTTGTTAAAATGCTATTAGATATTTATGCTTAGGCTGCATACACTAAATTTAGCAACACAGCCACTATTTTTAAAAAAGCTACTGTTCCTGTTCATACTCGATATCTGCTGTTTCATCTATTACTGTGCTCATTATAAAGACAAATGGCCAAATCACTACACTGATATATGAAAGTAGAATTATCTACTGTAAAATGTCATTTGTTTTACCTGCTACAGTTGCAACAGTATAATCATAGTATTTGTGACATTAGGCCTAAGTGTTAATGTGGTGAAATGTATTTCAACTACTGAAAAATATTTGTGTAATACACACACACACACACACACACACACACACACACACACACATTTTGAATGTTTTGCACATATTTAGCATCCTCCATTAGTCAAATGAGTTCCAATTTTGTATTTAATTATTTTTCCATTCACCATTCAACATAATCAACTGTAGGACATGTCATATACATTGTTGGAGGTGTTTAAACTCGTGTACAGATATATTCGGAATTGTTTATGTATTGTACTGCAATATACTCCCTTGTGAATACAATTACTTATTTCATGTTCAAGAAGAATTGCACATGTTTCAGACAGGTTACAGGTGACTTAAAACTTTACTTTTGCATTCATTTGTCTTGTGTTGCAAATCATGGGAATACATACATTTCTCATACTTTATGGGAGAAACTATTAAATATGGAACAACAAAAAAAAAAAGGCTGCCTCCACCACATACTTTGCAATGAGTTGCTGTGTACAAATGGGCTTGATGAGAAATGCTTGTGGCTTATGTATATGAAACAGCTTCTCTGTTTGGATCAATAAATATATAAATACAAGGTTTCTCAGGAGGGATTGTCAGTATTCTAGGATATGACAGGAATGATCATCTGAGGCAAGGAAGTCTAGTAATACATAAAGAGCTATGAGCCCTTGTTCATCTTCGCCGCTGTGAAATATGTCTTATCATACTAAACAAGTGCTCTTAAGGTATGCATACCGCAGCCCATGTTGATAAGTCCTTTTTTTTTGTTGTTTTGGCCATACTACCCTCTCCAAAAATATATAAAGCAAAGAGCTTGCAGTAGAAGATGTGTATTTCACAGCATAAGAGGTGAATAAGTGTTCATAGCTCTTAAGGTACAGCCCTTAAGGTTACACCTTTTAAAGTCGAAGTTAACTAGACTTCTTTGCTTCAATTGAGCATTCCTGTCATATCCCTGGGACACTGTATCATCCATGTTTTGATTAACCATTATCCAATATTGTAATATTTTGGCATTCCTCATTATGTACATTTCTTTAGTTTTGTTGGGCCTGGTGAGCAACACAAGCCGTCAATAAATACTTTGAAGTGTAGTGTAACATGTTTTATAGATGGCAGTTGAACATTTTGCTTTTGTGTTTCAGTTGTAGATTTCTGTCATGTATTTTGCTTACAAAATGCATTTTAGTTCTTGTGGGTGATAGTAGAAACTGCATTGTCTGCTAAATAAATGTAGGTCTGGTAGAGATGAGAAATGTAAAATTGTGATACAGCTCCACTGTACTACCTATTCGCTTCAACCATCTCCACTGTCTTTTTCTGATGGTGACAGTCCAAACTGTAGCATAGTTAGAAGTTTAGGTTATGTTGGAAGTGGACAGTTGGTTGAGAATTTGTGAAGCCCATGAATGAGTCACGATTTTGTTTCTTAGTCAAATTTATGTTGTCAGTAAAAATGTTCATTTCCCGCTGTGGTGTAGTAGTAAATCATAAACACCCAAAACCTATAGTTGAAGTCAAGAATGATGGCGATCAGCTTAGGCTTGTTCTTACGGGCACCTACATCACGCGTTCTCCGACAACCACTGAGCAATAGTAGTGTTCTGAGCACTCTGCTGTGAATATTGTACGCAATGCAAGTATTATTTGTGATTGTAGTGAGCTATTTAGCAAATTTGTATTTTGTTCCATTTGTTGCAAATTGTCACGACTGGTGTTTGTGGGGAGTGACAAATTCTACACAAGCAAGCGAGAGACCTAATTTGCAGGACACACTCTGTCATGAAATGCAAAGCACGTGCACATGCGTCCTCAACTGTTGCTTGGAACTGACAACAGTGCAGTCTCGTCCTTGTCTTGACATGTGCGACCTGCCATTGTTCGTGGATCAGATTATAGTCCTGTTGAGGTCCCTCTAGTTCATTGGTCTTTTTTTTCCATTCATTGGAAGTTTATTGTGGCATGTATTTCCTCAATGTTAATAACATGATCGGTATGTTGGCAGAGTATAGTATTGTTTACTAATCCCATCTTGTCAGTAAAATGAAACATTTGATAATTGAGATTGAGGATCCGTAGGCTCCATTTACCTCTATAGCTGCACATAAATATCAAATTCTTGTGAATGTTTGGTATTCTAACAATATTTTAAAGACTTGTTACATGTAGATCTTCTTGATAAATGTCAAGGTGATTGGAGAAATATGTAAGTAATCTACGAGCCTTAAGAACAGGAGAGGGCTGAAATGTTGGACTGCTATATATACAGTTTCAGAATTAAAATTGAAGTTAGTCATGAACTATAATTGTGTGTTTTCAGTATTGTATAATTGAACACTAAATTTCATGTCTACATATCTTACTGCTCAATGTTCACTTTAAATTTTGTTTTTGGTGTGCTCATTTATAGTTGTGTTCACTGACTATAGTATTATCCAATGGTCACATATGTCTTTTTCTCTTTTTGGTTTTAGCAATCATGAGAGTTTATCCTATAGGCAAAACAAACCAAATATTGGAAGCATGTAAGGGTGAGGTGATGCTGCAGCAGCAACATCTTATTATCCCAAGCAACACTGATGTAGTTCGAGAGCTCTGCAGTTCTGTACATGCTCTATCATGAAAGGTTTGGTTCACATGCCCATCACATGAGTAACTTTGTATCTCGATAAGAATTCCTAAACTGAAAGAAATATTTTTTTTTCTTTCTGTGATGACAGAACAGTAAAATCTGCATGGAACTGTACAGCATGCCCCAGCTAGACAAGGCATCTCCAGTGTATCAAGACACCCAGTTTGAAGGAGGAGGAACGGCAACTGCACCAGCAGGAGATAGTATTATCAACCAAACGTCAAGCAGTGATGTGAAAAAGGTTGGTCAGATGTGGCTCCATACAAAAAGTCTTGCTCATTCTGAACACTATGCTTAAGTGCAGAAAAAGTAGCAATAGTATGTAACAGTACAGAGTCATTTATATTTTTCTTTTTTCTTTTAGACACTCACAGAGTTTATTATTAATCATGTCTACTTTCGGCGTTACGTTGGTCACATTGAAAGAAAAGTAGTGTATCATAAATCAACTTTTCTCTCTAGACAGAATGTTTCTTTTTTCCCCTTCCTATTATAGATTTTAATGTAGTTTTTGAGTGGTTACAAATAATTCAACAAAAGGCAAAAGTTCATTTTAGTAGTCAGTTGTTAACACTCTCATGCCAAATGGAAACTAGTTTTTCTTTTTGTGAAAATTTGAGAATCGTGAAACTTTTGCGTAGAATGAACAGACTCAGCTGGGATAGTCTGCATTACAACAGAACCTTAATTGCATGTTTATGATTATTGGGATGCTAGTTACCTAGTCTTTGACAATCTCTCTCTCTCTCTCTCTCTCTCTCTCTCTCTCTCTCTCTCTCTCTCTTTCTTTCTTTCTTTCTTCGTGTGTGAGTTTTCTTTTAAATAACTCCATATCTTATTTTTGGACTAGCATACATTTACCCCTTTCAATTTTGTAGGCTTTCATTTCTTTCTGTTTGTGCCCAATTCCTTTTTGCTGTCAACCTACTGTCTGCCTTTCCACCAATATTTTTCGCTGCCCTGTGTAACATTCTTAGGAATCCGAATTGTATCCTCCAGTTCATCAATTCATGACTCAGTAAGTATTTCCCATTTTTACCACTGAAGTTTCAATTTAATGAAAAATTATTCAGTGCATTCTTCTTATTTACTGATTAAAGATTGACAATATTGATTGTATAACTGACAGCAGTTGAATGTGTGATAGCACTTAAAAGTAAATGCTTTCGTAGCCATAACTTGACAATAGCTTGATGCATTTAATTTTAATGGGAAACTTTTCAAAAGCACTGAAATACTAATTTTCATATATGATGTAAAGAGTATCCATTCTTATATCCCAGTATATAGGTATGTAAGTTTCTTTAATTCTAGTATGCCAGTGTAGCGAGTGATACGTTACCACTGTTAACGAGTTCTGCATGGAGTGCAGTGATACACCGCCCTGCAGATGATGATTCAGAACCTGATGAACTTCCATCAACTGTGGATATGGATGCCATCAAGGTATGTATCTATACAGGTCAAATACAAATAACTGCATGGATGTAAGGAGAAATTTATCTGAGAGGGGTGGGACCCTAAAATTGCTATTTTTTAGTATAAATGAGTTGGGCAGTTTTGAGATGTCACACAGGAAGAACTAAATTTTATATATGACACAAAAAACATACTAGTTCCAGAGAACTTATGATTAGCCATAATGTAAGGAGTTCTGTAATGAATAAAAGTTATACATAAGATTCCAGTGGGGTGGGGTAGGAGAGGGGTGGCATGCCTCTTCTTGTCATCCCCCCACTTGCAAAGACCCATGAATGTTTAATGTTGTTAAAAAAACTTTAGAGAAGTTTGAGGTCTCTGATATTTGATGTATCTAAATTTTTATGTTTTCGATTCCAATTATTTATCATGTTGTGACTGTCTATAACCCACTGCATACACAATTATGTATAATATATTCCAATGTACTGAACATATAATTGGAGATTGTTATTGTTTTAATGAGTACATTGGCAATTTACAGTAGTTAACAAACTTTTGGCATTTAAAATGTCTGTTGCTTTCTTCAAAGCATGAGGTGGTTTAGCTTGAAGTTAATAATTTATTTAACACTGATTTCTACCCATAGTAAACAAGTTTTGGAGATGAACAAAGACATTTCTGTGAATGTGTCCTTTTCTGTTTGTCATTTATCCAGTCTATTCCACTGTGAAAATATCTTTAAACCTACTTTTACACTTTGCAGATTACTGCATGTTGCGTGATTGTGTACAGATGTCACTTCTCTTTGTGTTCTTTCCATTGATGCTGTGTGGGGAGAAGCAGCAGCTGAACATCGGCATTAGCTCACATTTTAAGATACTGTCTTTTTCTACGTGCCTGCAAGAACTCCCACATCTCTGCAAATTAAAATTGCTCTTTGATGAAAAGTGTATATCAGCTTGCTGGTCTCATTTTCCTCAGGCTGTCCCAGTGTTAAGTTTGTTTCTGAACAAGTTGCATATCTGATGTGGTATTCTGTGAGTGCCATCTACGTAATTGACTCATCAGTAACGCAGAATATTATTGAAAGCCAGCTGGGGGTTGGATTACATCCACTTGTCACCCTTGTGGACCTCTTAGCTAAAGGTAGCCTTTTGAAGTACATGCTTTAGTTAAAGTCTGTCATATTCAAGTTTAATTTACGTTCTGAATTCTCTATTGACAATATGCATTTGTACTTTTACTAAACAGAACCTGCTTTGAAAACTAAAGTAACTCAGGATCTCTTCCAGTCACAGCAGTGCTGGAAGAGAGACTAGTCCTGATGCAAAGTCTGTTCAGAATTTGAATAGGAAGTCCTTAGTTCTGAGGCAGTATGTTAGTCCGAAGATTTCATTAATTTTTTCAATTTCGAACATTTTCATTGTCAAAGAAGTAGACTGTGGGCTTCATATGTGCAAGAATTCTAAAAATGAAATTCAGCACCTCATCCTTTGCTACAAGAATTACTTGTTTTACCACTAGAATGTTCAATAAAACAACTTCAAATATGACTTACTCTTTTGTAATTCTGCTGACAGAATTTGGTTTACAAATTCGGGGAATGTTTCTCACATCCAATCTGTTTCTTTTCAGCTAACCTTCCGATTGTCTACCTAATTATTAAGTACGTAAAGTTAAGGAAAGGCAACCATAGCAAATATGTGCGAAGAGCACAGAAACACACAACAGAAAACAGCATTCACACTAGCTTTTGAGCATGAGCCCTTTGCCTAGCAGTAGTACACATATTAACACTCACAACCACACAGACACCCAAGCACACTCTCGTGGCCATAAAAAAGGCTAATTATTGATACTTTGATTATTGATTAGGCAGAGGGGGAAAGGGAGGGAGGAGGAGAGAAAAGTGAAGATACAGAGGAAGAAGGGAAAGAGGTTGGAGAGGAGGGGGTGGGGGGAGGAGAATGCTCACTTTTTTGGGGGGGGGGGGAGCAGTTTAGTGCATGATTTGGACAGAGGAGGAATGATGTGGATGGAAGAGAGTAGGGAAAAGGTAAGGTGAGGCAGTGGAAGCAGGTTTACAGAGGTTTAGGCAAGGGGGATTGTGAGAGAGCAGGATGTGTTGAAGAGACAGTTCCTATCTGTGTAGTTCAGAGAAAGTTGTTCTAGAGGGAAGTTTCCACATGACCCTCATAGTGAAGCAGCTGTGGAAGTCATTTGTGTTGCTGAGTGCACCATGTCCAGCAACTAGATGGTCAAGTTTGCAGTTTGCCACAAATTCGCAGTAGCCATTCATATGTGTAGACAGTTGGACAAATGTCATGCCCACATAGAAAGTTGTACACTAATTGCAACAAGCTTATATATAACATGTGTGCTTTTACGCACACGTGTGGCCATGTCCTTTGTGGGTAGGAAATGCGTGTGACTAGACTGTGGTAGGGGTGTTAGGGCGGTGTATGGGGCAGGTATTGCGCATGGGCCGGCCACAAGGGAATGGTCAATGGGGGTGCAGGATTGGGATTAGGATTGGAAGAGGGCTTAAATATTTATTGTGTGTGTGTGTGTGTGTGTGTGTGTGTGTGTGTGTGTGTGTGTGTACTGAAACTGAAATGTATTGGCACCCTTCTTCAGTGGACCAAATGGAGTACCACTGAAGACACAACCTTGAGAACACTGTGGGAAAATTACTGCATTATGTAATAGTAACACGCCCATGCCAGGACTGATAGTAATTCACAAATTTTTTTAAACAAAAAAGTCATGATTCCTTGGATATTTCGAATAATGTAAACCATTTGTGTTCTGATAACTATGTGGTTGCTGATCTCAGCATCCACACAAATGCCGGTTAGTTGTTGAAATGTGAGATACAGTTATCTTATGCCTACCTCAGGCAGTTGCCTAACAAGCAGTTAGAGTTTTTTAATAAACAACAGTGCAACTAAATGCATTGAAGTATCCCTACACTTTGTTGTAAATACTTCGCTCTCACAATCTACAGATTATAAATTATTTTACTCGTGTTACTACAGTGAAACCTCTTTATAACATTCCTCCATATAACGTTTTCCTCTGTTACATCCATTTTATTCGGTCCCGACTAACAGCCCATATAAACTTTGTTAAATTTTCCTCTTTACTGCGTTTCCTCTATATTACAATTTCCTCCATGTAACACTCATATTTTTGGAACCCTGGTCAATTATTTACCTCTTTATAACATTTAAATGACTGAATGTAGTCGCATCATTTTCCGTTCTGTGGATTCACAGTTGGCACCGGCTTGGAAAGCCCGCACTCAGAGTGTTTCATATGTCAGCGGCAGAACCTGGTCACGTGATACGTGATGCACATTCTGCTTGTGCTGCTGTTTGTGGACAGATGTGTGGCACATCCACCAGACGTATCCTTTCTGAGAAATGTGAAAGTATTTAACAGGCAATGAATTTAATTATGTACTTGTGGAGGGAAGTCAGTGCTGAAACTATTAAAAACTGTTTCACAAAAGCGGGATTCTGTGAAAATGAGATGGCAGCTCCTGTGAAAGATGTTGCAAGTGATTTGTAAGAGTTTCCGGAATTAATAGGCTGTGATTCTGTCACTTTTGAGGACTTTGTGGTTGTGGATGACAAGGTGGCAACCACAGGAGTACAAAGTATTTAGGAGGTGACTGCAGAGAGAAGCTTGGAGAATAATAGTGTAGTGAAAGTGACAGTGACAAGGAAGATGACCCTTTGCCCTCATATACTAAGGCAGCTGAAGGCTTTGAAACATTCAGGAGATACATGATGGCCCACAGACTTGAGGACGGAACAGTAGATCAACTTGCTCATTTGGCCATAGAGTTTAGGAGAAATAGAAAACAAGCATGCTCACTTGAATATTTTTAAAATCATAGGTATGTGATTTTCAGATTGTAGGTTCCTAGAGTTTTGTGCAAATTTAAGTTCCATTTCATAATTTAATTATTAAAGTAATTTTTTTGTAACTAATTCTTTTTTAATCTGTACCATTTACTTGTTTTTATGTAATATGTTCAGTATATCATAAACAAAATTTGGCTCATATTCTATAATTGGGTCAACTGAAGAACGGGATACCACCTGTCAGCTTTGGACAATGATGTCATATCTTAAGAATCTGTTATAACTTTTTACAGTACAAACTGATCCATTTCCTTTCACCCGTCCACCTACCGGGCCCCATGTTTTAATTACAAAAAACTGATCATTTGATACATTGATCATTTGCAATGAATATCATATTACAGTGTTGTGAAAATTTAAAATGTCATCTATGGCACCATTTGTCAAAGCTGATTAGTGGTATCCCAATTTCAGTAATGCCCTATAATTATTATTTGGAAGCCTTCCTCTTTATAGTGTTTTCCTCTATACAGTGTTCAGAATTTGTGGTCCCTTGAAAAACGTTATATAGAGGTTTCACTGTATTACATAAAGCAGGAATTTTCCCACAGTGTTCTCAAGATTTTGTCTTCAGTGGGACTCCATTTGGTCCACTGAAGAAGGGTGCCAATACATTTCATTTTCAGCATTTGTTGGGATGACTAGGTTTAAAAGAGTTTTTGAGGGTGATAAATAACTCACCTGCTCTGGCATTTGGTTGTCTTTCACACTGCATCTCCATATAGTAGTTTCATTGGTATTTATTTCTGGTATCAAATAACCATCTATGCCTAATATGGCATAATTTACATAATTGTTGTGAACTCAAGCAAACATTTAAAAATAAAAAGCTGCATGCAGCTTGTGACTGCTGTACAGTTTGAATTTCTAACGGTTGCCATTTCCGTCGAGGCTAATGCCTGCACTTGCTAAAAATGATTTTAAGTCACTTAAAGAATAGTGGAAACATTTCACACTAACTCCTTGCATAATGTAGAACCTTCTGGTTTGTTGACAGTGAAGTGCCAAATTTTAGTTTTTAAACAAAGGCAGTATTGAATGAGAGAACAGAGAATTACTGTCCTAGCTGCAAGTTGGTGTATCTCATTTCTCTTCAGTTCAAATGACCTTCTGCATCTGTACTACACTAATCATCATACAGTGGTTGGTGGAGACTACATAGTTTACTAGAATCATTTCCTCCTCTTCCCCTGCTGTCCTATTCCATTCACGAATGACACGCAGGGAGAAGATGGTCAGTACCCCTTTGTGTGAGTCTCAGTTTTTTTCTAATTATAGAGATTGTTATTATTGGAGGTAGTATAAGATGTTGCCCTATTTTTGGAATTTTATGATTAAGGGAGTCTGGGATGTACATCATCTTGTTACTGCTGTTACCGAAAATTTTTATTATACTGGCACACTGACCTAGTGAACCCAAGAAAGATGGTGAAGCTGTTCTTTGTATCTTTCCTGCCTCTTCTGTTAACCTTGGTAAGGGTCACAGACTTATATCAATTTCTCAAGAATCAACCAAACAAGGATTTTATAAGTGACCGCTTTCGTGTGTGAACTACATTTCTGTATGGTTCCTCCAGCAAATCCGAGGCTGGCATCTCACCCCTTCTGGTCATTCCACCATACATTGCTTCAGCCAAATACTCCTAAATACAGTAAAGTTGTAACTACCATAGCCAAACAGTATTGGAGCCCTTTTTTTATTTATTTAAATGAGTTACATTAGAGTCAGCCGCTAATTTTTGTAGTTCATTTTTTGCTTATTTCTTTAGTGAAGCAGGATTTTTTCATCATAATACAATGACAATAGATGTGTGTGTGTGTGTGTGTGTGTGTGTGTGTGTGTGTGTGTGTGTGTGTGTATACATATATAAAAACAAAGATGAGGTGACTTACCGAACGAAAGCGCTGGCAGGTCGATAGACACACAAACATACACACAAAATTCAAGCTTTCGCAACGAACTGTTGCCTCATCAGGAAAGAGGGAAGGAGAGGGAAAGACGGAAGGAAGTGGGTTTTAAGGGTGAGGGTAAGGAGTTATTCCAATCCCGGGAGCGGAAAGACTTACCTTAGGGGAAAAAAGGACAGGTATACACTCGCACACACACACATATCCATCCACACATACTGCTTGTGTCTGTATGTGTGGATGGATATGTGTGTGTGAGTGTATACCTGTCCTTTTTTCCCCCTAAGGTAAGTCTTTCCGCTCCCGGGATTGGAATGACTCCTTACCCTCACCCTTAAAGCCCACTTCCTTCCGTCTTTCCCTCTCCTTCCCTCTTTCCTGATGAGGCAACAGTTTGTTGCGAAAGCTTGAATTTTGTGTGTATGTTTGTGTTTGTTTGTGTGTCTATCAACCTGCCAGCGCTTTCGTTCGGTAAGTCACCTCATCTTTGTTTTTATATATAATTTTTCCCACGTGGAATGTTTCCCTCTATTATATATGTATATATATTACAAATGATTGAAGCGGTTTCACAGCTCTACAATAACTTTATTATTTGAGATATTTTCACAATGCTTTGCACACACATACGAAAACTCAAAAAGTTTTTTTAGGCATTCACAAATGTTCGATATGTGCCCCTTTAGTGATTCGGCAGACATCAAGCCGATAATCAAGTTCCTCCCACACTCGGCGCAGCATGTCCCCATCAATGAGTTCGAAAGCATGGTTGATGCGAGCTCGCAGTTCTGGCACGTTTCTTGGTAGAGGAGGTTTAAACACTGAATCTTTCACATAACCCCACAGAAAGAAATCGCATGGGGTTAAGTCGGGAGAGGGTGGAGGCCATGATATGAATTGCTGATCATGATCTCCACCACGACCGATCCATCGGTTTTCCAATCTCCTGTTTAAGAAATGCTGAACATCATGATGGAAGTGCAGTGGAGCACCATCCTGTTGAAAGATGAAGTCGGCGCTGTCTGTCTCCAGTTGTGGCATGAGCCAATTTTCCAGCATGTCCAGATACACGTGTCCTGTAACGTTTTGTTTTTTTTTTTTTTTTTTTTTTTTTTTTTTTTTTTTTTTTTTTTCCGCAGAAGAAAAAGGGGCCGTAAACTTTAAACCGTGAGATTGCACAAAACACGTTAACTTTTGGTGAATTGCGAATTTGCTGCACGAATGCGTGAGGATTCTCTACCGCCCAGATTCGCACATTGTGTCTGTTCACTTCACCATTAAGAAAAAATGTTGCTTCATCACTGAAAACAAGTTTCCCACTGAACGCATCCTCTTCCATGAGCTGTTGCAACCGCGCCGAAAATTCAAAGCGTTTGACTTTGTCATCGGGTGTCAGGGCTTGTAGCAATTGTAAACGGTCAGGCTTCTGCTTTAGCCTTTTCTGTAAGATTTTTCAAACCGTCGGCTGTGGTTCGTTTAGCTCCCTGCTTGCTTTATTCGTCAACTTCCGCGTGCTACGCGTTCAACAGTTTCTTCGCTCACTGCAGGCCGACCCGTTGATTTCCCCTTACAGAGGCATCCAGAAGCTTTAAACTGCGCATACCATCGCCGAATGGACTTAGCAGTTGGTGGATCTTTGTTGAACTTCGTCCTGAAGTGTCGTTGCACTGTTATGACTGACTGATGTGAGTGCATTTCAAGCACGACATATGCTTTCTCGGCTCCTGTCGCCATTTTGTCTCACTGCGCTCTCGAGCGCTCTGGCGGCAGAAACCTGAAGTGCGGCTTCAACCGAACAAAACTTTGAGTTTTTCTACGTATCTGTAGTGTGTCGTGACCATATGTCAATGAATGGAGCTACTGTGAATTTATGAAATAACTTCAATCATTTGTAATAGCCCTCTAGAAGCAAGTTTTAATGAGGAAAGGACACCTGATCGTCTGCAAATTTCTCCAATTCATACAGAGCTATTCAAAAAGAAGGGACGGATTTCAAATATTTATTGCTTCCAAACTACAAAAGATAGGAACACAATTCCAGTGATTCAGGAAAGATAAATGTTCAAATTTTTATGCATTTGGTGCAAGCACCCTGTGTTACACAACAAATATCAAAATGGTGGCTCATTCCCTGCCACACGTAAAGCAGCTGATCTCTCATTATCGAATTCACAGCTTCAACAGTGCGATGTCGCGGACTTTAGAGTGTGTCAGGCATACTGGGGGTTAAACGTGGTCTTTTACTGTATCCACAAATAAGTCATAAGGTGTGAGGTCTGGGGGGTGTTGGATTTTAAGAGGTGAAGCAGAAGATGAACTTATTTGTTGGTGGCCTCCCAGATCTCCAGACGCCACACCTTGTGAGTTTTATCTGTGGCTTTATGTAAAAGACCATATTTTTATCCCCACTATGCCTGACACTCTTGAAAGACTGCGACATTGCATTGGTAAAGCTGTAAATTTGATAACAAGAGACCAGCTGCTTCGTGTGTGGCAGGAAATGAGTCACCATTTTGATATTTGTAGTATGACACATGATGTTGACATTGAATGCATAAAAATTTGAACTTTTCTCTTTCCAGGAACATTGGAATTGCATTTTTTCTTTTGTAGTTTGGAGGCAATAAATGTTTGAAATCCGTTCCTTCTTTTTGAATAGCCGTGTATTTTTGTGGCGTATTCCTGGTGCATTAGATTTCTGGTGCATACCTTTCACCCATTATTTGAGTTAGCTGACTGACAACTTACATCTTTCTAAATACAAGGTCCACATTGCTGCACTTGTGACAGTAGAGTACATGAATGCTAGAAATGTTGATTAGTGGCAAAGAGCTTTTTATGAACTGGATATGTGGTTAGGTACTCTATCCGTGCTGGTATATCAATGCAAGAACTGAAGCACCAAAGGAAGTGCTGGATTTCAAGCTTTGACCTGGTCTCAATTAAAACTAAAAGAGTTTCCACTGCTTCCGTCACCACTGAGTCGAAGAGAACTGCATTGACGTTTGTGACTCGATGTTGTGTGACAGTGAAAAAATTCTGTTATTCTGAGACATGATGGTGAAGGAAATGGTGGAAAGTGATTTGGCGAAATATGTAGTTAATAGAAATATCGGTTTTACTCTCTACAAGGTATGGAATCTGGCATTTTCTTTGTACAATTTCCAAATATGTCACTACAGTGCATCAATATCTCAGCAGGTTATGAGAGTAACTGTAAATTCAGTTTATGCAAAGCTCTTTGACGATGAACAACATTTTTCACCATTTTGTATTCTGTTGCTGTGAATACAGTGATGTGGGTGTCGTGTTTAAAATAACAGCTGCGAGTACTACAGCTTCAGTCTGTGATCTCATGGCTGAAATGTTTTTGTAACTGCATGCCCAATATATAATCTTTAGTTCAAGTGCATCTCTCTTCAGATATTCCAATGCATGATTTGGCTTATTAGGCAGCAGTGTGAGGAATTGTACCAAAACTTCTGGAAATAAACAAACATGACATAACTTGATTTCAATTATCTACTGATTTCCAGATTTTACAAACTATCAGAGTAAGCTTGGTTTCAACATGACCAGTACTTGCGAAAACGATGTTGATTCCTACATAATAGTTGTTAGGTCTTCTGGAAGGTAGTCATATATATGTTCTGTAATACTATAAGAAATCAGTGTCAGTAAGTGGTCTGTAGTTTTACATGTGTCTGGTGACCTTGGTTTATACATATAGTATGTCAGATTACTACCCAAATTCTGATTGCAAAAATACTTAACCAAGATAACAAAAATCCTCTAGCCGAGCACTGCATATATGTTTATCCATATATCTTATGCCATTCTGTGCTGATGATAAACATTTAAAGTATTTATAGAGGTTGTTTTTGGCCCTGTATTTCAATCAAAACAGTGCTAATCAACTGAAGAATAGAGAAACATGGTGCCAGTAGTAATAGATCACACATACACATTCGGAGACAGCTAAATGTTTGCAGTATGAAGCAAGTGTTGTTTGAGGACTTTTTGGTAGGGAGGACACAGCATAATATCTTGAATGGAAAGTCATGTTAGGTGTAGAAGTAACTTCGGGTGTGCCCCAGGGAAGTGTGTTGGAACCTTTGCTTTTCATATTGTACAGGGTGATTCTGAAGTCACTATACATTTTGTACTTAAACAGATTTTATTAACCAATATGTAATGGCACTGCAACTTATGTTACAATAGGACGTAATTTCAGTACATTTCAATGTGACCACCTTGCATGTCTAGGCACCCCCCTCCCCGCCCCAGTGCTCCACTGTAGACCAAAAAACCTGTGCAAGCAAATCTGGTGTAATCTCAGCAGCTGTGGCTCGAATCTGCTGCGTTAAGAGTTCAGTGCTGCGGATCTTCACCTAGTATACCTTAGACTTGATAAACCCTTGTGCAAAAAAGTCTAAGGATGTCAAGTCAGGAGAGCAGGGTGCCCACATCTGTGGAGAGGCACAAGCTATCCACTTACCAGGAAATGCTTGATTCAGATAATCCTGAACAATGAGAGCAAAATGGCGTGGTGCACCATCCTGTTGAAAAACAACAGTATCCATAAACCCATCAGATACCAATTGGAGCTCAAAAAACTGTTCCAGTAACAGTTTGTTCTGCGAAGAAGAAGAAGAAGAAGGGCCTGTACACTGTTGACCCCGTTATTCCTAACCACACATTCACTTTTGCTGTGTCGTGTTGCCACTCCTGCAGCACACTTGGTTGTTCACCTGCACAGATCCTGCTTCATCACTGAACGAGACATTTTGCATCAAATTATCATTTTCCACAGCTTGTAGCAGGTCATGAGACACATCTTGTCTGGCTGTGTAGTCCTCCACTTCAAGCTGATGTATGACCTGGATATGGTACGCATGGTTGTGCAGCTTGTAACGAAGAACTCTCTCTACAGTGGTTTGAGGAATACCAAGCTCCCTACTAAGTCTCCTGGTAGATGCGGAAGGGCTACATGTGACCACATCCTGCACACTTTGCACGGCCTCACTGGATATTCTTCATCTGCAACACTACCAGTGTGCTGGAATTTATTGAAGAGGGTCTTGATAGCAAGCGTGGTGGGGCCTGTTTTCCGGAATCGATTGGCAAAGTCTGTCTGCACCTGTTCATACATCATTCCACGAAGACGAGCAGAAACAACAGCGACTCTTTCTTCTTTGGTTAGCATTCTGTCGTAGTTCCTGCAAGAAACAAATATTCCGTTACTATATCACTGAAGTGTATAGTGACTTTAGGATCACCCTGTATATTAAGGGCCTTGTGGAGAATATTAATAGGAACATCAGGCTTTTTTTGCAGATGCTGCAGTTTTTTTTATAATGAAGTATTGTCAGAAAGAAGCTGCATAAGTATTCAGTCGTATCTTGACAAGATTTAAACTTGATGCAGAGATTGGCAACTTGCTTTAAATATTCAGAAATGTAACATTTTGCACTTCACAAAACTAAACAAAAGTAGTATCCTATGACTAAAATATTGATGAGTCACTGTTGGAATCGGCCAACTCATACAAATATCTGTGTGTAACACTTTGTAGGGATATGAAATGAAATGGAAGGATCAGACAGATTCAGTCATGGGTAAAGAAAGAGATAGACTTCACTTTATTAGTAAAATACGGGGGAAATGGAATCAGTCTACAAAGAAGATTGCTTAAAAATCACTTGTGTGACCGGTTCTAGAATGTTGCTCGAGTGTGTGGGACCCATACCAAATAAGGCTAACAGAGGATACTGAACGCATACAGAGGAGGCAGTATGAATGGTCACAGGTTTTTTAATCCCTGGGAGAGTGGCACAGAGATACTGAAGGAACTGTACTGGAAGACTCTTGAAGATAGGCGTAAACTACCCTGAGAAAGTCTATTAGCATTAAAAGTTTTAAGAACGGGCTTTAAATGGTTACTCTTCGATTATACTGTGACCCTATATGTATCGCTTACATATGGATTGTACAGATAAGATTAGAATAATTACTCATGTACAGTGCCATGCACCTCGTGGTGGTTTGCAGAGTATAGATGTAGATGTTGAAGTGTCAGTTTGATTATATTTATTATGTTATTGATGGTACTGTGGAGTTTGATTGTATTAATGAGTTCAGTCAAGAAAAACAATTACTCCATGAGATATCCTTAAAATTAACATATCGGGTCTAGATTTAGGAAGTAGGACAAGGAAGAGAAGGAAAAACTGTAGGTAAATATTGACTGGGGGGGGGGGGGGGGAGATAAGAGATGCTTTCTGGTAGAATTTCGCCCAGAGTATACTTAAATCATCGGTAATACTTAGTTTAAGAATCATGAAAGAAGATAGTATATGAGGCTAATCTGGAAAGTAAGGTTACCAGAACTTTTTGAAGTACAAAAAATGAATTTATTTTAATAAAATTTACGTGGCCTGTAGAATAGGTCTTACACCATAATCACCATTTACCTCAATACTTTGTGTCACCAATGGGGAAGAGTTTTTTGATTCCTGTGTCACAGACATCTCCCTCCACCTTTTATCAGACAGTTCTTCGCTTCCATTTTCACCTCATAAGTGTCAGAAAAGTGTTTTCCATGAAGGTGTTTCGCTAGGTGCGAGATCAGAGTTGTGAGAGGGGTGGCTTAAAACATCCCAACCAAACAAAGTCAACATCTCTTGTGTTGTTTGACCGGTGTGCGGACGCGTATTGTCATGAAGGAGACGTACTTCCGTTGTCAGCATCCCATGAAATTTGTTTTCTATGGCTCTGCGAAGTTTCTTCTTAGTCTAACAATATCTTGCAGCATTGTTGTTTCACCTTTTTCCCAAATAATCAATGAGAAAAACCACTTTTCTGTCCCAAAACACTGACACCATGATTTTCTTTGCTGTTTGCTGAGTTTTGAATGTTTTGGCTGAATGAGAATGAGTATGGCACTACTGCATTGATTGTTGTTTGCTGTCTGGAGTATGGTGATGAGCCTAAGTTTCATCTGCTGTCTCAATTGAGTTGAGAAAAGCCTCACCTTCAGTCTCAAAACAGTCTAGAAATTAGTGAGCAGCACTGACTCTGTTCTTTTTGTGTACTTTGGCAAGCCCTTTGGACACCCATTGTGCTTACAATTTGTGATAATTTAGTTGATCAGTTAAGATTTTATGAACAACAGCTTGTGAAATGTTTGGACAAACTGCATGCAGGTCGTCAATTGTCTAACAATGATCAGGGAGTAGATGTTCTTCAATTATTTGCACAATATCATCAGTCACAACAGACAGCCTCCTGCTTCTATCTTCATTGTGAATTTCTGTCCTTCCAAAATTGAAATTCCTTATCCATTTTGTAACATGCTGCTGTGACATTAAGTCCTCTCCATAACTGAAACAATTTCATGATGAATAACAGTGGTGTTCATACTCTTAGCGTTTAGGCAGTGAATTGCAGTGCGCACTTTGCACTTGGCAAGAGCCAGAAGGAGAACACTACCACAACACTAATCAATGAGCTATTGATTGTTGGGAATGCTTGTTCCTTCTGCTGGCTTCCTGCTACATGGCAGTGGTACCAACTTTAACCACGGACATTCCATGCTAAAGCTACTTGCCGTGTAACCTTAGTTTCCAGAGAATCCTCGTATGTGGAAGAGTCCTGGAGGCACCTGAATGTTTCGTATTGGTTATATCATGGTTAAGACAGAGATTTTGGAATCCGATTTTAAATTGTAAAACATTTCCGGAGGGGGGGGGGGATATTGACTTTGAGCACAATTTATTGGTTATGAATTGTAGATTAAAACCAAAGAAATTACAAAACAGTAGGAAAGAAAGGAAACGGGACTTGAATAAGTTGAAAGAACCAGAGGGTGTTGAGAGTATCGGAGGAAACATTAGGCAACGATTGACTGGAACTGACTGGGGAAAGAAATGCAATAGAAGAAGAATGAGTAGCTTTGAGAGATGAAATAGTGAAGACAGCGGAGGATCAAACAGGTAAAATGACAAGGCCTAGTAGAAATCTTTGGATGTCACAGGAAAAATTGAATTTAGTTGAGGAAAATGGAAAATATAAAAAAGCAGTAAGTGAAGCAGGCGAAAGGAAGAATGCAAATTCTAAAGAAAGAAATTGACAGGGAGTGCAAAATTTCTAAGCAGGAATGGCTAGAGGACAAAAATAAGGATCTATAATTGTATTTCACTAAGGGAAACATAGATACTGTCTACAGAAAAATTAAAGAAATCTGTGGAGAAAAGAGAAACAGCTGTATGAATCTCAAGAGCTCAGATGGAAAACCAGTCCTAAGCAAAGAAGAAAAGGTTGAAAGGTAGAATTAGTATATAGAGGGTTCGTACAACAGAGATGAACTTGAAGGCAATGTTACAGAAAGGGAAGAGGACATACATGAAGATGAGATGCCATATATGTTACTGCGAGAAGAATTTGACAGAGCTTGAAAGACCTAAGTCAAAACGAGGCCCTGGTAGTAAACAACATTCCATCAGAACTATGAATAGCTGTGGGTGGCCCAGCCATGACAAAAATGTTCCATATGGTGCGCACAAGATGTATAAGACAAGTGACGTAACCTCAGACTTTAAGAAGAATGTAATAATTACTACTCCAAAGAAATGAAGTTCCAGTATGTGTGAATATTACTGAACTATCACTTTAATAAGTCATTATTGCAACATACTAACATGAATTATTTGCAGAAGAATGGAAAAAGTGTTAGAATCTGACCTTGGAGAAAATCAGTTTGGAGTCCAGAGAAATGTGGGCATACATGAGGCACTACTGACCCTACGACTTCTCGTATAAGATTGGAAAGGCAAACCAACATTTATTGCATTTGTTGACTTAGAGAAAGCTTTTGACAATGTTGACTGGAGTACTCTCTTTCAAATTTTGAAGGCTGCAGGGGTAAAATATAGGGAGCAAAAGGCTATTTACAACTCATAAAGAAACCAGAGAGCAGTTGCAAGAGTTAAGGGGCATTAAAGGGAAGGCATGGTTGAGAAGGCTGTGAGACAGGGTTGTAGCATATTCCAGATGTTATTCAGTCTGTACATCAAGCAAGCGGTAAAGGGAATCTAAAGAAAAATTTGGAATAGGAGTTAAAATTCAGGGAGAAGAAATAAAAACTTCAAAGTTTATCGATAACTTTGTAACTCAGTCTGTGACAGCAAAGGACTTGAAAGAGCAGTTGAATGGAACAGACAGTTCCTGAAAGAAGGAAATAAGATGAACATAAAAAAAGCAAACAAAAAACGGTAATGGAATTAGTCGAATTAAATAGGGTGTTGCTGCGGGAATTGGGTAGGGAACAAGACAGTTGAAGTATTACATGAGCTTTTGCCATTTGGGCAGCAAAATAACTGATCATCTCTAGGTTATAAAATGTAGACTGGTGATGGGAAGAAAAGGGTTTCCGAACAAGAGAAATTTGTTAACATCGAATATAAGCTTAAATGTTGGGAAGTATTTTCTGAAAGTATTTGTATGGAGTTTAGCCTTTATGGAAATGAAACATGGGCGATAAACAGTTTGGACAAGAAGAGAATAGAGACGTCCAAAATGTGGTGCTACAGATGAATGTTGAAGATTAGATGGGTAGATCGTGTAACTAATGAGGAAGCATTGAATGTAATTGGTGAGAAAAGAAATTTGTGGCACAACCTGAATTAGAAGAAGGGATCTTTTGATACAACACGTTTTGTGACAATTTAGTATTGGATCAATTTAATATTGGAGGGAAGTGTGTGTGTGGGGGGGGGGGGGGGTAAAAACCGTAGAGGGGGATACCAAGAGATGAATACAATAAGCAAATTCAGAAGGATGTAAGTTGCAGTAGTTAGTTGGAGATAGAGAGGCCTGCACAGGATAGAGTAGGATGAAGAGCTGCATCAAAGCAGTGTTTGGTTAAAGACCATAACAAAATAGCAGCACCAGGTTATTATATCAAAAGAATGAAGAACTGCAACTATTCATGCTCTCTCAGGAGGATTTGTGGAACAAGATACATGTAAGAGAAAAAAGATAAGCTCAGATGTTAGTAACCTTCTGAAAGAGAAAATACTAGTGCTTTATCCAGATTCTATCACAGTGGCTTAATGAATTACTTGACAAAAATTTACCTATGTAATTTGAGACTTGGTTTTGAAACTTTCGGGGACACATTATGTTTCACATCATCCAGTTTTCCTTTTTTACATGAAATTTTGAGGTTTTATTTCTTCACAAAATGTTGCTTATTAACTTGGTGTTAAAAATATATTTGCCAATTTTAAATCTTGAATTTTACTAGAAGAACACAAAAATAGCCTTGTGCCTCCTGCCTTAAGATTGCGCGCCTATCATGACAAAGTTTTTATCATTATTATTACTACTACTACTACTACTACTACTGTTACTACACTATGATTCAAACGGTGGATAGAAACACCAGGAAGCAATCAGAATGTATGAAATGTAATTGCATAGATTACAACAGTCTACTCACCAAGTGGCAGCAGGAGAGAACACATGTCAAGGTTAAGGAAATTTGCAAGTTTTTGGAGCCACTGGCTCCTTCTTCTGCCAGAAGATTTGAAGGGGAAGGGAGAGTGATGAGAGACTGAAAACATTAACCCCAGGTGGTTGGGGAGAACCAAGGATGTGGTGAAATGCCAGTTCCCACCTGTGGAGTTCTGAGAAACTGATCTCTGGGGGAAGAATCCAGATGCACATGTGGCGAAACAGGTACCAAGGCCATGACTGTCATGTTCTAGAGCACGCGGTACTACAGGATATTGGGTGTTGTCAGTTTAAATCATCAACTAATCCTAACTAATAACTTGGTTATTAAAGGCCTAACAGTGTCGTTTTGTTGGTGGCTCTCCATTTGATAGCAGATCTTTTGCCAGTTGGTATAGCTGGTGGTAGCAAGTGCATAGTGCTAGTTTGCAGTGGGGTCAGTCACAGGTGTAGGAGCCTTAAGGTAGGGAAGTGGGTGCAGAAGGAGCATAGAATCGTACAAGGATATTACGGGAATTGGGAGGGTCACAAAAAACTGTTCTAGGTGTGGCCGGCCAAATGTCTGACAAAATACATCTCATCTCGGGTCATGATTTTAAGAAGTCATAGCCTTGTCAAAGTTGCTGATTAATGTATTAAAGTCCAGAATAACACTGAGTGAGAGCAGATGGAACTCATAAGTTTTGCAAGTATCAGCCATACCAGGATTGGATGTGATGGCCTGAGAAATCTGCTATTGCACTGGGCTGGTAATTACATCCAGCACTGAAGTGACAATGGTGTTGTATTGCTGTGAAGAGTTTGCATCCAAACAAATACATTTGCGTCAAACGCCAAGGCTGAATGGGAAGGAACATTTGACATGGAAAAGATGGTAGCTGTGAGGGTGTAAGTACTGTGGGTTGTTGGTAGGTGTAATGTGAAGAGAAATGTGTAGCTGACCCTAGGTGAGGGTGAGGTCAACATCAAAGAAAGTGGCATGGCATTCGGAATAGTTTCATGTAAAAATTAGGTGGGAGAATATATTTAGAGATTCCAGTAATTGGTCAGCCGTGCCATGAGTCCTACAGCAAACATGTCATCAATGTATCTAAACCAAACCTGGGACTGAAGGCTTACGGATCCCAAGAAAACCTACTCCAAGCCGTATATGAAAGGTTGGCGTAGGGATGAGCCATCCTGGTTCACATGGCCATGCCCCTGATCA
Organism: Schistocerca piceifrons; assembly: GCF_021461385.2. NCBI lineage: Eukaryota > Metazoa > Arthropoda > Insecta > Orthoptera > Acrididae > Schistocerca > Schistocerca piceifrons. The sequence goes on from NC_060144.1 coordinate 511,676,531, forward strand.
TTTTGTTTGTCTGCCAGGCCATCACATCCAATCCTGTTTCTGCTGACACCCCATCCCCACCCGCTTCCTCCCGAGGGGGGGGGACCTTAGAGGTACACCTTTTGTCACTCAGTATGATCCAGGTCTTGAACTGCATCGACAAGGCTATAACTTCCTTAAACCCCTGCCCTGAAATGAGGTCCATTCTTTTTAATATCTTTCCCACCACATATTGAATAGTTTTTACTGCTCCACTAATCTCTGCAATAGCCTTGTCAGCTCTATGCTTCTTGTGCACCCATCTCCCTACCCTATGGCTCCTACCCCTGTGCTGTACCCACTACAAGACTTGCCCTATGCACACCACCCCTGTAACTGGCAAAACATATACTCTCAAAGGGAGAGTAACGTATGAAATGGCTAGCCGGGTACCAGCAGTTATGTACACACTGTTCAGCCTTTTATACCCAAGTTTTCAGTTAGGGTGAATTGGCATAGGAGGAAGCTGTATACTAGAAAGATCCAACATTCTGGTGCACAGCATGCTGTACAACATGATAGTCGTGAACTTGGTGCCTGTTATGACATCCGCATTCTTTCCCCAGACACCAGTATCTCAGAACTCTGCAGGATGGAACTGGTGTTACATGTCCTTGGTTCTCGCTATCTGTGTGGCCTTAATTTAGATTAATTTCATTGGTCTCAGCATATCTTCTCAGTAATTACTGCCTTATTTGCTCCCTTTTAGTTTTCTGTGTCTTTTATTTTTCTAGGTTTCTGCCCTTAATAACTTGTGCATGTTGTTTTCTCAGTAATCTCTGCTCGGCCAGTGCAGTCCCCGACAATCAAACTTTCCTTCTCAACCCCTCGGTAAGTCTGCTCTGACCTTGGGATCTTAATGACTTTTCTGAACTCTCCCATTTCGTAAACCTTGCCAGTCTTTTTCCTCACCCCTGTTCCTTCCTCTTCAGCCCTTCTGCCGGAAGAAGGAACCACTGGTTCTAAAAACTTGCAAATTTCCTTACCTTAACATGTGTTTTCTCCTGCTGCCACTTGTGTGGATTTTTTATCCATCCAGTTACAGTCTGTTTTTAATGTTGATCATTTTTGTTGATATAGAATTTATGAAATGTCAGCCAACCTAACTTCTGTTGACAAGAAACCGTGTGTACATGGCACATGGGAAATTAAGAAGGAGCTAACTGTTGTGTGGGGTAAATGACACCTCTCTTAACCATTCCCAATCATTTCTACTGCACTCCCTACAAGAAACATATAGTTCAGAATACTAGGAATATCATTTATGTTTTGTTTCTGTTGCCTGTAAAACCAATATTCTCAGTTGAATTTTCCATTTCATACAGATAAATGCCTAACCATATTCTTCTCTAGTCTTATTTCTGATGGAAGATTATCTAAAGTTACAGCCATATTGCTGATAGCTTATTACTGTGAGGTTATTTCCACTTCACAAATAGCTTTATTGCTTTTGTTTACTGTATCATTATAACCTGTTTGTTTACTGTATCATTATAACCTGGTGAGAAAAACGTATTTCATTCACTTTTATCTTTGCTTTGTAAAATTATCTTCTTGAGGTAGAGGGAAAAGGTTTAATTTCTTTTGTTTGCAAATAATGTTTGTACATAGTTTGGAAACTTTTTAAATGGATACTTTTTCTCATTGATTTTTGTCTTTCTGTGAGAAATAACTTTCCTGGAGTCTTTGGTTTCATAGTAGTAGTCTGCCGTACTTTTCACAAAGGTAGCTATATAATATTAGTAATTGTATTGTTCTAGGGATCTCCGGCAACTCCACTAGAAGCTTCTAAGACCATGGCAGGAGGAGCGATGCCATGGGGTCAAGGAAAAGTGGACAGGGGTAAACGAGATGAAAGTAAGGAGCCAGAAGAAGATGATGATGAGGATGAAGATGATGATGCTGATGCTGCTGGCAGTGGGAGTGAAGAAACTGATGGAGATGATGACAGTGAAAGTGATGATTCTGTTGATAATGATGATGGTGATGATAATGATGGAGATTCTGGTGATTCTGAATCGGTTGACAGCTCTGGCAGTGATTCTGAAGTAAGTGAAGTGTTCTGACTCTTGTTAAATTTACTTTGTGTTTAATCATTGGACGAAACAGCGCTTACGACAATGGAGAATATTACTCTCTGCTGTGTGTAAATAAGTGATTGGATACCATTTATGTCCATACACTTTCCGATGCAGCTTCAATAAAATTTCTAGAAAATCAAGTAATTAGCAAAACCATGAATATAAGACTTCACTAATGAGACGGTAATTGAGAAAATAAATTATTTTAGCTTTGTCAGGTGTCAGCTTTAAGTCAGCGTGCTATTAAAGTGCAACAATGTGACATTAATTCATGACCATATTTGTGACAGAACTGGAGCATCCACTCATTAATTGGCTGAAACTGAAATAACTTGCAGAACAATTATTCTCATGTTCTTTTTCTGTGGTTCGTAACTATTTTCAATACTTAAAAACTGATACATTGTAATCCTGCGTTTACATTCCCGGAATTAATGTTTCCTATTGTTTACAATTTCCCCCCCCCCTCGGTACCTTCAAATTACAAATATTTCATTCCCATCCGTTTTTCCATTGTAATTATTTTTCCTGCAGTTTACACTTAATGAAACAGTGGCAGAGGAATTAAATAAAAACAGAAACATATATTATGCGGACACTTCAGAATGGAAATTTTAGGTGCATTGTTTTTGCAACTATGGTTGCATATTATACTGGTATAGAGGTCAAACCTGAATTGCAATATGCATGCCTCTAACTCGGCTGTAGCCTTTACGAAATGCTTAATGTATTCCACTTTTCTTTTTGTTGTATATTGCTCATTGTTTTCTTACTTTGAAGTGAATGAAGAGACTGATTTGGTCCATGACGACCCTCGTCAGACCGGAAGGGATCAGATGAACATTTTACCATTTCTGCTTTTGCAGTAGCACAGAATGCAGATTTGGACAACCAACCATGCCAGAGGGATGTGGGAGTAGTTACCCCATTCCTCTCCTTTCCCTTGGAGTAGTCTAAGTACTCATTTGTTTGTACTCTCAACTGACTGCCGTGTTATTGTGTCTCATTCTATTTGAAACACAGTGACACTGCCAGAGCATTGGCATGCTTATAAACATTGTGCAGTAAACTTTCTTGAGCACTGTTCTCCTTCATTCTGAATTAGTTGAACTTGTTAAAATATGTAACAATTCATGCTGCTAGTGCTTTATCTCCTAACAATGCCAACCTAATAAATGACTGTACTGTAGTGCTGTAATCAAATGAAGTGTTGGGTTGAGATAAAATTCCAGGGTTAGGCCAATCAAAAGGAAAATTGGCTGTGATAAACAAAAGCTATGGCAGCATTTTTTCTGGATAATACAGCGTGGTCCATTGATAGTGACCAGGCCAAATATCTCACGAAATAAGCATCAAACGAAAAAACTACAAAGAAAGAAACTCGTCTAGCTTGAAGGGGGAAACCAGATGGCGCTATGGTTAGCCCACTAGATGGCGCTGCCATAGTCAAAAGGATATCAATTGTGTTTTTTTAAATAGGAACCCCCATTTTTTATTACATATTCGTGTAGTACGTAAAGAAATATGAATGATTTAGTTGGACCACTTTTTTTGCTTTGTGATAGATGACACTGTAATAGTCACAAACGTGTAAGTACGTGCTATCACGTAACATTCCGCCAGTGCGGACGGTATTTGCTTTGTGATACATTACCTGTGTTAAAATCGACCATTTACCAATTGCGGGAAAGGTCGATATCGTGTTGATGTATGGCTATTGTGATCAAAATGCCCAACAGGCGTGTGCTATGTATGCTGCTCGGTATCCTGGACGACATCATCCAAGTGTCCGGACCGTTCGCCGGATTGTTACCTTATTTAAGGAAACAGGAAGTGTTCAGCCACATGTGAAACATCAACCACGACCTGCAACAAATGATGATGCACAAGTAGGTGTCGTAGCTGCTGTCATGTCTATTCTGCACATCAGTAGCAGACAAATTGCGCGAGAATCGGGAATTTCAAAAACGTCGGTGTTAAGAATGCTACAACAACATCGATTGCACTCGTACCATATTTCTATGCACCAGGAATTGCATGGCGACGACTTTGAGTGTCATGTACAGTTCTGCCACTGGGCACAAGAGAAATTACGGGACAATGACCGGTTTTTTGCATGCATTCTATTTAGCGACGAAGCACCATTCACCAACAGTGGTAACGTAAAGCGACATAATATGCACTATTGGGCAATGGAAAAGCCACGATGGCTGTGACAAGTGGAACATCAGCGACGTTGGCAGGTTAATGTATGGTGTGGCATTATGGGAGGAAGGATAATTGGCCCCCATTTTATCGATGGCAATCTAAATGGTGCAATATATACTGATTCCCTATGTAATGTGCTACCGATGTTACTACAAGTTGTTTCACTGCATGACAGAATGGTGATGTACTTCCAACATGATGGATGTCCAGCACATAGCTCGCGTGCGGTTGAAGCGGTATTGAATTGCACATTTCATGACAGGTGGATTGGTTGTCGAAGCACCATACCATGGCCTGCACGTTCACCGGATCTGACATCCCCGGATTTCCTTCTGTGGGGAAAGTTGAAGGATATTTGCTATCTTGATCCACCGACAACCCTGACAACATGTGTCAGCGCATTATCAATCCATGTGCGAACGTTGTGGAAGGCAAGCTACTCGCTGTTGAGAGGAATGTCGTTACACGTATTGCCAAATACATTGAGGTTGATGGACATCATTTTGAGCATTTATTGCATTAATGTGGTATTTACAGGTAATCACGCTGTAACAGTTTGCGTTCTCAGAAATGAGAAGTTCACAAAGGTATATGTATCACATTGGAACAACCGAAATAAAATGTTCAAATGTTCCTACGTACTTTATTTTAATTTAAAAAACCTACCTGTTACCAACTGTTCATCTAAAATTGTGAGTCATAAGTTTGTGACTATTACAGCGCCATCTATCACAAAGTGAAAAAAGTGGTCCAACTAAAACATTCATATTTCCTTACGTTCTACACGAATATGTAATAAAAAAACACAGTTGATATCCGTTTGACCTATGGCAGCACCATCTAGCGGGCCAACCACAGCGTCATCTGGTTTCCCCCTTCAAGCTAGACAAGTTTTGTTCTTTGCAGTTTTTTTATTTGACGCTTATTTGGTGAGATATTTGGCCCGGTCACAATCAATGGACCACCCTGTATAAAACTACCTCTGAGCTGTCACAGATGTGAGGCCATCTATGAGAAACATATGACAAAATCAAAATTGGTGGCATATTATTTCGTAAAAGGAGGAGGAAGGGGTATTGACTTCGTTTTGCAGGCAGACGTTAGCAAGAGGTGGGTGTTTTTTTAATGTGTAGTGATTCTGAAGGTGGTAATTAGATTGGGAACTAAAGCAAAGCCTTACAATACAGTCACAAATGCCCACACTTTTGGCACTTCTTTCCGATTTTAATCCAATTTCATAGGTGTTGGTTAGGATGAGATCTGATAGGACTTCTAAAATTTAACAATAAGTGTTGCTGTATAGAATGAAATTTTGTCATTAGGTCCTCCATATTACATAAAGAATCAACATCACCTGATGCCAAGTTGTACCCTGAATGTTGTATAATTTCTTGTAAATATCAGTTTTAGTATATGATGTAGCAAGCTTTACAGTATGAAGGTAGGTATACTTATTGTCTACAGTTTAATGTCATGTATATGTATTTAATACATGGCCAGGTCTTGTAATCTCTTTCAACTTAGGCTAAATTTTTAATCTACGAATCAAAACCTTTGAATTCACTTATGAACTAGAAAACCAGAGAAAAAGAAATATCGCCCGAGAAATAGAAACAAGCTATAATATTGAATTTTTTCATCGAAAAATATGAACTATCATCAGGCTACCTTCCATTCGGAATGCGGTTGCACTCAGCTACTGTTATATAGACTTGTAAATTATAGAGTGCAGCAGTCAGTTATCCTTTTTAAATTTTATTATGCCGATCTAGATTTTGACTAGAAGCTAGCCATTCTCAGTGCTAAGAATACAGGAAGTACATAGTCAGATGATGTCATTAAAAGTTACAAGTAATGGCTTAACTCATATGGTTTGTATATTACATACCACTATTATTTACGCTCAAAGCATGTAAGTCCCTGTTGATCAGGCTTCACCCGCGGTTCATTGAATACTACTGTTTGTGGACGGCAGCCATACTCAATTTCTCCATGGTATCTTTTCTTCCCAATACGATGTGTATGGCTGCACATTTACTTACAATAAAACATAAGGTGCCGTTTTGACATCCAGTGCGAGGTTGCTGCATAAGTGCGGGAAGGGCAGGTTTCTCGACCTCCTAGAAGAGTTAGAGATCTTCTGCCATCACAAAAATATGGACAGCAACCTGATTAATGATCAGGTTGTTATGAAAAATGCACGGTTCTGGGAATTGTTCTAAGATTTGTTGCTGGGAAACAGTGTAGGGTTTGACCCAGGGGGAACGAGGTAATACCTGCCGTCTTGCCAATATGTAGCAGCCATTTGCATAATACTGTACGAATACAATGATTATAATTCTGAACCAACAGAATTTCTTCCATGATAACTTCAGCTCAGATGCATATACAGTATTATTAACAGCAATTCAGTATATTGGTTGTTTTGCATTTACAAGGAAAATCGATTTTAAGGGATAATGGGGTTAGCATCCTCTATATCTATAGCGGAATAGCCAAATTGCACCAACCATGCTTCTGACTGACGTTTGGCGCAATCTAAGAACTATTTAGTAAATATGATGAACAGTATACTTATTATGTTTTAATAAAGGGAGATATAAAGATAAAAATATTTAAGCCATATCAACTAATAGGTGTATAGGCACATGTCTTCTTGTGTCCTATAAATTTTTTTAAAAAAATTGAAAAGTTTTACCCATCTGACGTAATTTAGATGTTTTAATAATAAAAACGGACCAACAAGGAGTGAACATGAAAATTTTATTATGTGCTGGCAAATATGAAATAATGATATCAATATAATAGAAGGAAACATTCCACGTGGGAAAAATTATATATGAAAACAAAGATGAGGTGACTTACCGAACGAAAGCGCTGTCAGGTCGATAGACACACAAACAAACACAAACATACACACAAAATTCAAGCTTTCGCAACAAACTGTTGCCTCATCAGGAAAGAGGGAAGGAGAGGGAAAGACGAAAGGAAGTGGGTTTTAAGGGAGAGGGTAAGGAGTCATTCCAATCCCGGGAGCGGAAAGACTTACCTTAGGGGGAAAAAAGGACAGGTATACACTCGCGCACACACACACATATCCATCCACACATACAGACACAAGCAGACAGTAGTATTCAATGAACTGTGGGTGAAGCCCGATCAACAGGGACTTACAAATCGCACAAATCTAAGGGCTGTCAATTCGACTAAATACCCAGGAATTACAATTACGAGCAACTTAAATTGGAAAGACCACATAGATAATATTGTGAGGAAGGTGAAACAAAGACAGAGCTTTGTTGGCTGAACACTTAGAAGATGTGACAAACTCACTAAAGAGACAGCCTACATTACACTTGTCCATCCTCTGCTGGAATATTGCTGCATGGTGTGGGATCCTTACCAGGTCGGATTGACGGTGGACATCGAAAAAGTGCAAAGAAGGGCAGCTCGTTTCGTGTTATTGCGCAATAGGGGTGAGAGTGTCACTGATATGATACGCGAGTTGGGGTGGCAGTCACTGAATCAAAGGCGATTTTCTTTGTGGCAAAATCTATTTACGAAATTTCAATCGCCAACTTTCTCTTCCAAATGCGAAAATATTTTGTTGAGACCCACCTATGTAAGGAGAAATGATCATCATAATAAAATAAGAGAAATCGGAGCTCGAACGGAAAGATTTAGGTGTCCCTTTTTCCCACGCGCTATTCGAGAGTAGAGTGATAGAGAAGTAGTATGAAAATGGTTTGATGAACCCTCTGCCAGGCACTCAAGTGTGAATTGCAGAGTAACCATGTAGATGTAGATGTAGACATGCTTTGAGCGGAAATAATAGTGGTACGTAATATACAAACCATATGAGTTAAGCCATTACGTGTAGCTTTTAATGATCTCATCTGACTATGTACTTCTTGTATTCTTAGCAGTGAGAATGGCTAGCTTCTAGCCGAAATCTAGATCTGCATAATAAAATTTAAAAAGCATGACTGATTGCTGCAATCTATAATTTACAAGTCAAAATATGAACAACCAAATGTGTTCATGAAATGTAGAACTTAAGTGTGTACTTAAAAAGTAATTCCCTGTAATCGTAAATTTTTTTAATGTCCCTTGAAAAGTGTATGAATGTTTTACAGTATAAAAATGTATACATAGAAATAAATTACTTTTGATTGTTGATAATATGAATAGCTTTTTAACATTCCTTTAAATTTGAAATATTAGAGGCTTATAAACAGGACTGTTAATCATCCTTAAAACTTCTTCATGGGTGAGACAGCAAATGGGCATGCCTTTGAATGTCTGCCAATATTTTACAAGCCAATATTTTACAAGACTTCTGTGAATTATGCACTCACTTTCTTTTGAAAACATTAAATTTACACTAAGAAAACAGTTCTCTCAGTGATGAAATATGAATAACTGTCACTTTGTTAGCTACCACAAGAATTCAAAAATCTTAGCAGTAGTGCTTTCAAATCGAAACTGAAGAGTTTCCTCATGGGTCACTCCTATTCTATCGAGCAGTTCCTTGAAAAATTAAGCTGATTCTTGTTGTATTGTTGATTGTGTTTACTTAAACTTATGGCTTTACTTTTTTTCGGGTTCATAAACATTTTATTTTTGTGTGTTATTACTTTTACGTTGTAATTTCATGTAATTACATGTTCTATGACCTTGGAGATTTGCTCCTCAATTTGGTCCTACGGAAATTGTCGTGTAAATAAATAAATTGTTAGTATTTGCTTACACTGCAATCCCTTATAAGACTGTCACCAATGGAACTCGTGCTAAGAAGAATTTGTTTTATGAGTTAAAATTAATTTTTATGCCAAGTTGTAGTTGATGCAGTAGTTAAAATATTTAGGCCTCTCCTACTGTTTAAACAGCGTTACAGAAAAGATTTGTTACCTGTAAGAAAGATAAATTTCAGTACGGTATCACTATAAATTCCTGGGTAAGTAATTATTTCTCTTTAAAAAAATTTACTACTTACAAAAACTACACAGTTTGCCAATAAGCCAATTACAAAAAGTCTAAATTTTCTTGAAAACAAATAGTATAAAGTGTTCCTAATATATCTGATGACTGGATTCAGGAAAATAACAAGAACTTGTTCAAACTCAATGTAGGATACATCCTTCTCATCACCTTTGAGCACCTTTACTCTTTGTGCCTTACTGATCACATACACATAATCGGGACTTTTCCAACACCTTTCTGTGCAATCACAATATACCTGTATTTTGTTGATTTCCTTCTTGCATTTTGAAACTCCAGCTAAATAAGTGTTCCTGCATGGTCTTTTCCACAGTTTGTTCTGAACTTGTAACTTCTTGGAGATGGTATCTTACCACAGAAGCCATCCACCACACCTTCACACCTTTCCCATGAGATATTGAAAAGAAAACCTATTCTACATATATTCCAAAATCTTTCATCAAGTAGCAGAGTTTATAAATAGTAAACTTGTTCTTAAATATTTTCATGATGTTTGCTCAATAGTCATCGTGGAAACCTATAAATATATTATTATACTGCCTTTGTCAGCTTTTAATAGGTGATTGCCTAAAGGAATTTTCTTTTAGTTCTCTGTGAAGCAAATTTTATTTTGCACTTACTTTATATTGCAGTTGACACTACAAAGTAACTAAAATACGCACTGGATATCATTTTTTTCATATTCTTTGTTTCCTGCTAAATAGAGCAGACTGATAACTGGAAAAGGATTTGTATAGGAAGACCTTTACCTTCAGTAAGTGGACAACTCTGTCTGTTTATTTCCTAAGGGCAACAGGACACAGTGCAGCCATCATTTATGGGAATGGCAATAGGCAAGACATGGCACTCGATGAAATTACAGTAAACTAGTTTTAGAACTACAAGGCTTGTTTACCGCAGGTACATGCCTTAAAAACACTTTAAGAGAAGAAAACTTGTACTGTTATAGTTTCTCAAGTTGCAGTTTCCTTTTGAAGCAGTCAAAGCAAAATCACTGAAAGGAAAAGAGAAATTTTATGACTGATTGAAGGCATTTAAAGGACCATCACAGTAAATGGAAAAAAATGTGAGCAGTTTAGACAGACCTTGGCCAGCAGTGGTAGCCTTACAGTTCTAACACCACCAGTGTTATACTTACTTTACTATCCAACAAATGTGACAGTGCAGAAAATATAGTGTAGAGAAGCAGAAAAATAGGTTTTTGGTTCCTTTTCTCTTTATGTGCTAATATAGGTAGTATCATCATCATCATCATCATCATCATTATTATTATTATTATTATTATTATTATTATTATTATTTGATATCCAGGGCTCTGACAGTGATTCCTGCAGTTGGAGTGACTCTGACTCAGATTCAGGCAGTACATCATGCAGTTCGCACAGTGGTCGTTCCAGTCGTTCTTCCAATACCCATCAGACTTTCTCTATAAGAGAAAACAATTTTGATCAGGTGAGTTGCCATCTTCTAAAGCACTTGCAGTGACTATTGTATTAGAATTAAGTATATGTGTAGAATTATTGGTAATGTATTGTTAATCATTAATAGCACATTTACCTTTAAGTGAATATTATTTTGTATGAGTGAAGGAGTTATTTTGCCATCATTGAGAATACACGCACACACACACACACACACACACACACACACACACACACACACCTTTTCACAGTTCATAAACCCTATCGATGATTAAAAAGAGTTGCAAAGTATTTAGTGCAGTCATGTGGCAACCAACAAGGGTGTGGACCACAGACCTTTCATCGTTCATTTATTTTTATAGTTTTAGTTCTCATCTACATCTACATCTGCATCTACACCCTCCAAACCACTGTGAGGTGCGTGGCAGGGGATCCAACATATTGTATCAGTCATTAGGGTTTTTTCCTATTCCATTCATGTATGGAACAGGATCAGAATGAGTATTTGAATGCCTCTGCATGTACAATAATTATTATAACCTTATCATCATGAACCCTGTGTGAGCAATATGTAGGAGATTGTAATATATTCCTAGAGTCATCATTTAAAGCCAGTTCTTGAAACTTTGTTAATAGATGTTCTCGAGATAGTTTATGTCTATCTTCAAGAGTCTTCCAATTCACTTCTACACTCTCCAATGGATCAAACATATCTGTGACCATTCATGCTTCCCTTCTCTGTGTACGTTGTGTATATCCTCTATTAGTCCTATTTGGTATGCATCTCACACACTTGAGCAATATTCTAGAACCGATCGCCTGAGTAAATCAAGCTGTCTTCTCTGTAGACTGATTGCGCTTCACCAGTATTCTACCAATAAACCAAAGTCTACTACCTGCTTTACCAAGGACTGAACCTATGTGACCATTCCATTTCCTATCCCTGCAAAATATTAACACTCAGATACGTGTATGAGTTAGTCGATTCCAGCAGGGACTCATTTATATTATAGTCATAGGATACTACATTTTTTTTTTTTTTTTTTGTTTTTTGAACTGCACAGTTTTACATTTCTGAACCTTTAAAGCAAGTTGCCAATCTTTGCACCACTTTGAAATCTTATCAAGATCTGACTGGATATTTATGCAGCTTGTTTCAGACAGTACTTCATTTCAGATAACTACATCATCTCCAAAAGTCTTGTGGTTACTATTAATGCAATGTTATTAATGTACAACATGAACAGAAAGGGTCCCAACACACTTTCCTGGGACAAACCAGAAGTTACTTGTACATCTGACGATGATTCCAATATAACAGCTACATCCTCGCTACCAAAATGTCCTCTATCCAGTCACAAATTTCACTTGATACCCATATGATTGTACTTTTGACAATAAATTTAGGTGTGGCACCGAGTCAAATGCTTTTCGTAAATCAAGGAGTACTGCATCTACCTAACTGACTTGATCTAAAGTTTTCAATATGTCATGCCAGAAAAGTGCGAGTTGGGTTTTACGTGATCTATGATTTCTGAATCCATGCCGGTTGGCATTGAGGAGGTCATTCTGTTCAAGATACCTCATTATGTTTGAGCTCAGTACAGGGCTATTACAAATGATTGAAGCGATTTCATAAATTCACTGTAGCTCCATTCATTGACATATGGTCACGACACACTACAGATACGTAGAAAAACTCAAAGTTTTGTTCGGCTGAAGCCACACTTCAGGTTTCTGCCGCCAGAGCGCTCGAGAGCGCAGTGAGACAAAATGGCAACAGGAGCCGAGAAAGCGTATGTCGTGCTTGAAATGCACTCACATCAGTCAGTCATAACAGTGCAACGACACTTCAGGACGAAGTTCAACAAAGATCCACCAACTGCTAACTCCATTCGGCGATGGTATGTGCAGTTTAAAGCTTCTGGATGCCTCTGTAAGGAAAAATCAACGGGTCGGCCTGCAGTGAGTGAAGAAACGGTTGAACGCGTGCGGGCAATTTTCACGCGTAGCCCGCGGAAGTTGACGAATAAAGCAAGCAGGGAGCTAAACGTACCACAGCCGACGGTTTGGAAAATCTTACGGAAAAGGCTAAAGCAGAAGCCTTACCGCTTACAATTGCTACAAGCCCTGACACCCGATGACAAAGTCAAATGCTTTGAGTTTTCGGCGCGGTTGCAACAGCTCACGGAAGAGGATGCATTCAGTGCGAAACTTGTTTTCAGTGATGAAGCAACATTTTTCTTAATGGTGAAGTGAACAGACACAAAGTGCGAATCTGGGCGGTAGAGAATCCTCACGCATTTGTGCAGCAAATTCGCAATTCACCAAAAGTTAACGTGTTTTGTGCAATCTCACGGTTTAAAGTTTACGACCCCTTTTTCTTCTGCGAAAAAAAACGTTACAGGACACGTGTATCTGGACATGCTTGAAAATTGGCTCATGCCACAACTGGAGACTGACAGCACCGACTTCATCTTTCAACAGGGTGGTGCTCCACCGCACTTCCATCATGATGTTCGGCATTTCTTAAACAGGAGATTGGAAAACCGATGGATCGGTCGTGGTGGAGATCATGATCAGCAATTCGTGTCATGGCCTCCACGCTCTCCCGACTTAACCCCATGCGATTTCTTTCTGTGGGGTTATGTGAAAGATTCAGTGTTTAAACCTCCTCTACCAAGAAACGTGCCAGAACTGCGAGCTCGCATCAACTATGCTTTCGAACTCATTGATGGGGACATGCTGCGCCGAGTGTGGGAGGAACTTGATTATCGGCTTGATGTCTGCCGAATCACTAAAGGGGCACATATCGAACATTTGTGAATGCCTAAAAAAACTTTTTGAATTTTTGTATGTGTGAGCAAAGCATTGTTAAAATATCTCAAATAATAAAGTTATTGTAGAGCTGTGAAATCGCTTTAATCATTTGTAATAACCCTGTATATGTTCTAAGACTCTACAACAAATCGATGTCAAAGGAACTGGAGGGTAGCTTCATGGATCACTTCTACTACTCTTCTTGTAGGCAGTTGTGACCTGTGCTTTTTTCCAAGTACTGAGCATGGCTTTTTTGTTTGAAGCACCTACAATAGACTATAGCTAGAAGAGGGCCTAATTCAGCTGCCATTACTGTGTAGAATCTGACAGGAATTCCATTGGGCCCTAGAGCTTTGTTCAATTTTAATGATTTAAGCTGTTTCTCAATTTTCCTCTCAGTTGTTTACTAAACTGGTAGAAGGAAATACATCTCAGAATTTAGTGATGATGTGCTTTTGAGTATTGAGGGATTAGATCTTCTGTGTGTAATCAGCTTTTGTCCCCTCTGACACAAATGTAGTTGATTCTTGCCTCTCAGTATTGTATTGTGTAGTCATTTGTTCACATGGTAATTACATATACTCCATAAAGACTTAAGATACGTGGATCGTGGAGGGGGGGGGGGGAGGTGGTCTTTGTTTGCATTCATAGTGTTGTCAGAGAGGTAAAGCCTGTCACTGTTTCTGGGCTTCATTATATTGTGGGACTTCAGGCAATACACAGCTTTCCCATTTTCGTCTCTGAAGCATATGCTTGGGGCCTGATAGCCTTTCAGATTACACTCAAAGTTTGATAGAAGTCTCTGACACTGTTCCAAAAATCATAATCAGTCTGTTTCGTGTGTTGTTTTTCTTATTATCATCTTGCATGTTGGGCCTTCAAACTGCATTCTTCACTTCTGAGTTTCATTTTTTCCTGGCATCTGTTGTCTGCACAGTAGCATGGTCAGATGCTGCTGGTTTTTTTTTTTTTTTTTTCTTCTTCCCCCCTTTCTGAACTTCCAAAATTGAAACATTGGCCACTTGTTGTATTTTGTTGGCAGTGTCTGCTCAGTTATTAGATTGGAGTGTTAGTTGCTTGTGGTACTGTTTCAATATATCTTGATTGATCTTTAGTTTTGCCACTCCATGTCTATAAGGGTTCTTTTCGGCTAATTGAGCCTTTCTGAAATGAATTAAATTAATTTTAATTCTGATCTGAGTTAAACTTTGGACCTGGTTGTACTTGAACATGTATAATTTCCTTAATTGATGTCCTAGATATTACCACATGGTTGATTTATTTCTCTGCATTCAGGTTTTCAGGTAAATGCCATGTCTTCTGCTTACTTAGTTCATGTTTGTAGAAAGTTGACATTATCTGAAGACCGAATGTCTGGCACAGTTCGACAATCGTTATACCATTCTGTGTGCAGAATATTTTCCTATTTTACTTTGCTTCTGTTCTCAGTTGAGCCATAAAGTCACCCAGCCATGTGTTGATGATCTTTTTCGATATTTTCTCCGGCTCTTCCTCTAGAAGGTCCCAAAATTCAATTCTTGTCGTCATTGGTGGGCACAGGTACACTGATTGAGCTGTAGATTGCGAAGTTTCATGTAAATCCCATTGGTGAAAGTACTTCTTGGAACCATGCTATATTGTCTGATAGTCTGTCATGCAGTAGCTGAGCTGCATGCTTATTAATGCCAACAGCTGTGGCCAAATACTGTGCAATTCATAATAATGTATGGAAAGTTCTGGTTGAGAATTAAGAATTATTTAGGCATAAAGGAGATGACTCGCCAAAAGGCAGTAGTGCTGCATCGTCGACAGATACACAAACAAGAGGTACAGAGCTTTGCTAGCTTTCAGAATGAAACTCCTTTTTCAAGCTTGTAGAAGAAACATGCACAACTCACTGACTTGCAAACGCCTGTCTCCTTACATTGTGCTCAGTCAACTGCCAGCTCTTTGTTGGCCCCCGGTGAGTGTACTGGGGTAAGGTGGGAGTGCAGGGTGGGTTGGGGTGAGGGATGGAGAGAGATGTGAGGCAGGGAGGGGGTTGGGGATAAGTGTCTAGCGGCTCGTGGAGAGTGGGGAGCTGTCCGTGGGCTAGCTAGGGGTGCACGTGGAGGGAGCAGGTGGCAGGCGGCTCGGAAAGCAATTTCACAGACTAGGGCATGCGATGGCAGCACACAGCTAGCTGACATGACTTGGGCGCCACACAAGATGTACCATGCCGCTAACATGACACCTCTTCAAAGCAGACTGCCTCAAATAAGAGTAAATTTTGATACACAGATACAACAAGGTAGAACTCCTGGAGGGGGTGGGGGAACACAGATAGTTAAAACCAAAGGAAAATACTTGTATACCTTCTTTTGCAACATCATTACAAAAGATAGTACACATATTAGAGAACCTACAAACTTAATAACGTGACATAAGACTATTTATCCTACACTCCCGCACCTTAGATAACAAGGCAATATCTGAAGGAAACATTCTTGGATATAGCTACAGATGTGAGCATCATTGTTTCACAGTATTTTGTCGTCAAACTGAGGCACCATAATTGGCCGACAGGATGTATTGAGGTGCATTAGTGTTGTATAAGAATGCATCTCGATTTGGCGAAGGAATCTCATGCCACTTTCGCACTCAGATCTGGCATGTTACTCAAGAATTTTCTCTCCAAAATATATGTCAGGAAAGATTTAAATGTCATATTATATTAGATAATAGTGTTAGCATCACCAGCTGAAACAAATCACAAATAAAATTATTTATCCATGTAAGAACACTGAAGTTTTTTACCCCCTTTGGTCAGTACATCATCTAAAAAATCACTTCAGTGCTTTAATTTTTTATCTTGACATATTTTGGTTTACATTACACTTCCAATTAAGTTCAACTGTTATTTTATCCAACTTCAATGTTGCATGACGGTAAGCCATTATAAACAACAGATTCAAGTTTAATTTTAATTTCATGTTAGGGGCGAAAAAGAAAAAGTTCTTTTAACCCAGTGACCTTCGGGAGCTTTCCAGTGGCTGGTTCCTTTTGCTAAAGAGGGTACTACTACTGCTACTACTACAACATGTTATTATTATTATTATGACTGTAAAATTTTAACCTCTGCTGTTTTAAATTTCAAGTTTTTGTTAAAAATTTAAGATTCTTTCCTTCACTGATTGTCATTTTTAATATAATATTCATACTATTTTCCTTCCCGCCTGTACCTTCACTTTTTTGTATTTCTCATTTATATCATTCCTAATGGGGAAATTGCAGCTAACTTGAATGTGATGTGTGTGAGCTGTATTTGGCTATAAATGTCTGAAGTGGTCAGTAGGAGGGGAAGAAACTTTTTTATTATAGGTGGTGCAACTGTGCATAATTAAGTAAAAAAAATTCAAACTGAAAAGACCACATTGACTGCAAATGGTCACCTTTTCAGAGATTGAAACCAAGTGGTGTGGTGCCTCCTAGATTTTATGGACTACCAAAGGTCCTCAAGAAAGATGTTCCTCTCTGCCCCATAGTGAGTAACGTAGGCTCTCCAACCTATGACGTTGCCAAACACCTGGCATCGTTGTAGAGGCCTCTTGTGGGAAAATGTGCTCACCACATGAGAAACTCTGCTGATTCCATTAGTAAACTGAAATAATTGAAAATGAACCCTTCTGATATATTAGTTAGTTTCAATGTGGTGTCTTTATTCACAAAGGTTTCCCTTCCAGAATCTCTACAACTTATTGAAAGAAGTTTTGACAAAGAGATTTCAGCTTTATTCCAACATGCTCTGACCTCTACGTACTTATTATTTAACAACGAATTTTTTGAACAGACGGACGGAGTTGCCATGGGTAGTCCCTTATCCTCTCTGGTGGCCAATTTATTTATGGAAGACTTCGAGGAGAAGGTGATTTTTCGTTGTCCACCCAAAACAGCTGCACTCGTGGGCTCTGTCAAAGATGATTTGCTGCTCTGAAAATCTGGCGTTTACAAAATTCTATGTCAATGTGGCCTTTCTTACATTGGACAAACAACTTGTACTGTCCAAGAAAGATATACAGAACGCCGGAGCTGCACACGACTTTTACAACCTAACAAGTTGGCAGTGGCAGAGCACTGTATCGACACTGGTCACAGTATGTTGTATGACAACGTCAAAATTTTGGCAACTACACCATCTTTTTGGGACTCGATAGTGAAGGAGGCAATTAAGATTCGCTTGATGACCAATTTAATTAATGGAGATAGTTGTTTCATTTCAACCTTGATAAATCATGGAATATGGTACTTGGTGTAATAAACTCACAAAGACGTCGTCACATTGCAGCTCACAATGATATATCGACAGGCCAACACAGATCGACTGCGAAGTCGTAGATGTAACTCACGCAATGTGCACGTCTCTGGCGCATTTGCATCTGTGGCCGCATGCGCATTTGCGCAGTACAAGAGTATAAAGGGACGAAGCGAGCACTGGAGTGGAGGTCTTGCGGCTCACTCCAAAGATGGCTGAACATTATACAGCCGAAATATTAGAAGAAGAAGGAGAATTCTTGTGGATGCACACCCAAAACTTAATGGAACAGTCTTTGCGCCGCCAAAACCTAAAGATTCACGCCATTACTATAGTTAATAATATGGGATTGTGGCTCCACCATGATGCAAAACGCTTCTTGTTTAGAGTATGCATATGAATATAGGGTCCCACTTGTGAACTGTGCTTTTAAGTCTAAAGCCTAAATCAAACGACAAGTTGTAAGATTATATTGTGGAATTAAGTGATTTGTATATGCTCTTGTTTTGTTGTGGGGCAGTAAATGTTATATGCTTACTACAAAGTCTTCTTTTTGAGGCAGATACTTGATATTGAGCTGGCAGCCCACAGTTACTTATGTGTATGAATAAACTATGGTAAAACAATCACTGCAACTTGAACTCTTCTGTCGGAGGACCATGCCTGCATAAAACAATTCGGGATTGTGGTTCCACCTTGACTCAAAACCATTTTTGTTTATTTATTTCCCCAAACTAGTCTCAGCATTATAATTTCTTTATTCTAAAACATGCAAAATATCCAACAACAATGTAAAACAAAAAGTGTACAGAATAATAAACTGGTACAATTATGTGGATGACATATTCTGTCTCACAGATAAAATACAACATAGGACATAACAGCTACACAACATCAACAACACAGTACACCCACAAATACACTCCACAGTGGAACCTAATAGAGGGGAAAAAATAAAGAAAAAACTAAATTTAGTGGTCTTCACAATAACAAGAAAAACCATCAACATGAGTTTCACATCTGCAAAAAAGCTACATCCACAAGCTCTGTTACCCGTAACACATCCAACCACCTGACAGCAGATAACTATACGAGATTAAACAAAACACCTCTTAAACCCCAAAACTACACACACAACATGAAAAATAATCAAACAAATTGCTGTGGAAAACGAATACAAAACAGATACCATGGACAAGTTCATCAACAAGAAAAAAGAAATGTAATGAAAATGGCCCCTCACACCAGTGCACAACCAAAGAGTCCAAAAACACAAAGTCAGAACACACAGACAAGACAGCAGAACACACAGACAAGACAGCAGAACACACAGACAAGACAGCAGAACACAACACAACAGATCACACCACTCCCAAAAAGAGAAATATATGGTACACACCAACACATAATAATATAGTACATGGGATTAGAAGTATAATAAAGAACCAAGATATCCTAATAGCATTCAGAATAAACACAGTACAAAAATGTCTAGGGTCACACAAAATAACTCCAGACAAATTTAGCAATGAAGGAATACGCAAACTCACATGCAACTCCCATCGGTCTCAATACACAGGACAAACATGCAGGAACATCTGAACAAGGTACGTAGAACACGGGAGCTCTGAAGAGTGAAAGCACACAGTCCAATTTTATAGAACACTTAATGAATTAAAAGCACCACCCCACAAATATCTAAACTGACCTACACATTCTGAAACATAGCAAACACTTACACTGGAAATTAACAGAAGAAGAAAATTATTACATACGAAAGGCTACACTGGAAGGGAAAAATATAACCAATGAACTCACCACATTCTGTAACACTACTACTGTAAGTGAATCGACACAACACAGATTACTTCTATATGTTAATCTTGATCACATACATTACACAACTCATATTATGGGCTTACAGACTTGGCGCGTTTTAAGAATTCCTGTTATAGCTTCGAAAAGAATATAAACAGTAAACATAACTAACTAAAATTCTCTCAAGATACATCTCACGACACGTGGCAACACCGCTATGGCATATCTGAATTACTGCAAAGATGGAAAGTTATGCCCTACCTGTGTTTTCAAAGCAACAAAGAGCCAGCCAAATAACATGAGTACACTACGCATTACTTAACATCCTTGGAAGTAGATGAGGACTATAACATAATCATCATCTTCATTTTCTTTATTCCCCATTCCCTATTATTAAATGTCATTCATTGTAGTCTTGCTGTCACTGTGTTTCACACTTTATTCTTTTGACACTTTGCACAGTCATTTTAAGCAACTCTGAAATATCATGCTCTGTCACATAACTGGTTTTTGTTTCAAGGGTGGCTTCAAATTGAAGATTGCTGCATTGAAGGTTAATAAGAAAGCGGGCTCAAAGGACCAGGAAAAATCAGATAGCTCAGATAAAGCAGAGAGGAGCGAGAAACCAAAGGAAAGTGACATAAAACGATGTAGTGTGGTTGCATCGTGCAAAGCAGCTAGAGAAGAAAAAAAAGAGAAAGTTAAACCAGAACGATCATCTCCAACTACTAGGTCAGCAAAGGCTCCAGTGACAGTGAAGAAGCAAGAGATCACGAAGAGGAAATCCAGAGGATCTCACACACCGCTGAAGGAAAAGGTAAGACACTGAATAGCATTTCCCCTAAAACATAAGGATCAAAGTAAGCTTTTGCACAATTTGTTTCACTGCCAGGTAACATAGCTCAATGAAACTTGGATGATGCATATAAAAGAAATGCTACAGTAAAGTACAGAAGGCAATGGAAAGAAATACACAATAAGAAAAACAGAAGTGATTCTTTAATTCAAAGACAATAATTGCTCTGAAGCCACGGTGGTCCCCTGGACATTACAAAAAGTAGGACATGGTTGTTAATAGGGTATGTGATTGCTATAGACAGCAAATCACGCTCCGCAATGTACTCCCGTGACAGTCATGAGGTTAGTAACAAGTTCTTGTAGGGCATCCCATTCATCCACTATCATGGTTGACAACTGCTGGATGGTTGTTGGTGCATGTGGATGTGCTGCATTGTGTCTCCCCAATGCATTCCTCATGTGCTCAGTGGGATTTAAGTTGGAGGAAGGATAGGCCAGTCCATTCACTTCACAGCAAGCTCCTCCAACTGCGCTCTTTGATGTGGTTGTGCATTGTCAGCCATAATAATGATGTCTGGGCTGAATGTACCCCTGAAAAGATACACATGAGGAAGGAGTACAGTATCACAATAACACTGGCTCATGAGTGTGTAGTATTCTCAAAGATTTAAAGTTCAGTACACCCATGAAATATTTTACCTCCCCCACACCATATCATGTGGACCACCAAAACAATCATGTTGTACCGTTCTGGCTGTACATTTGTGTAGCAAAAGGTGACAACATGTAATGCACCTAGGAACACTGTTGAACATGTTTGTTTTGGTAGTCTAGGTATTATGCTGTGGGGAGGCATAATGTTCCATGGGCGTACTGACCTCCAAATGTTTGAACATAGTACACTCACCAATGAATGTTACCCCATGACACAGTACTCCCTCCGACATGCATCTTTTCAAGTATGAATTTGACCCTGACATCATTTTTATGGGTGAAAATGCACGACTGCACCAAACAATGCAGATGAAGGAGGAGCTCTGGGAACAAGAGGATATCCAGCAAATGGATTGGGGCTGTCCGTCCGTGTCTCTCTCTCTCTCTCTCCCCCCCCCCCCCCCCCTCTCCTCCCCGTGTGCCCACCTCCCACTCCCCCGCTTCAGACTTAACCTGTTGAGTGGCATTGGGACGTAGATATCCCAATATAGATTGTAGGAATTTGTTGTATGTTATTGCTATGTATCCATGTCCCACTGGTAAAAGGAAGTCTGCTAATGGTTTGCAAAATACTTCTAATTACAGCCACCTGTAGGTTGTGCTGTCCTCAAGTTTCATTGTTAACCCTCTGCTCTGGTGCTCTTTGTATTGTTGCTTCGAACTAGTCCACACATACAGGTAGGGTGCCTAGTGAACAGATATGCAAAACAGGCTTCTTTCCTACCTTCCCTGACAATTCTTGTCAGTGAACCGCATGCTTATATTGAGGTTTGCTACTTCACAAACAGTTCCCATATTGAGCACCTGTAATGTGAGTTAAAACTTGGAGAGATGCTGTACCCACTGATGTGTGTCCGTTTTCTGCACATCTTATAGTTTCGCACAATTCTCTTATGGGATCTGGGCGGTTCATATGAATAAACTCTGAATGTCCCACACCTCCCCACATTGGAAAACAAAACGGTGGGAAATATTTGTTCTACATTCTTACTTCTGATGACGAAATTAATGAAAATAAACATACACTAATGTCTTTCATTCCAAAAGAAGTTGTTAGTCAAAGATTTAAATCCCATCAAGCAGGTGTGAGTTGCATTGGGGAGACATATTGCAACATGTCCATATGCATCGATGGCCATCCTTCACTGATGGAGGAATGAAATTCTCTACCACATAAACTCCTCACCAACCTTGTGAGATTGGGAGCACGTTGCAGAGCATTAATAGCCGTCCATAGTGATCACACATCATATTAAGAATCATGTCCCACTTTTTATAATGTTCAAGGAACCATCACAAACTCTGATGACTTCAGTGTAACTGTCTTCGAATAAAAGTGTCATTTTTATTCATCTCACTGTGGTATTTCATTCAGTTACCTTCTGCGGTATACTGTTTTAGTTTTTCTATGTATGATCCAAGTTTAATCGAGCTGAGTTATATTTCGCAAAAGATACTTTTGCCCTTAAGTTTAGCATACCAGTGTAAGTTTAGTAATTACTACATTTATAGTAATGGCCAATAAGGGCTCTTTTTATCCTACTTTTATAAGGTACATTCTCGAAACAGTTTATGTGAATACCATACTTTTGGCACTGACACCCATTACTTATGACATTGGCTGTAATGCTTATGAAACCTTTTATCCCATCAGTACATAATTGATGATTGTATGGAAGATATTTGGATATTACAATTTGCTAACACATCCATATTTGTGTCTTCCCTCCTATTACACTTTCTTCAGGGTTGAATGAATGACTTACAACATAGCATTTACTAGATTTTATGTCTTAAGTGCAGCTCTCAGTTAAGTTCTTGGAGTGCATGACAATGTCACATCACAGTAACAGGAATGTATGTGGTGTATGAAGTTAAATAAAAGCATGAAAAATGTGGATAATGAGCAGCAAAGTGCATTCGTCATACATGCACATATCATGTGTATTTGCAGTGTAATTCAGGCCATTTATCACATTTGGCATAGCAGTATTGCTGTTGAAGACAACGTCTCCATGGCAGTATGTATGTTATCGTTCTTGATCAACTTATGTCGTACTTTATTATGTGGCAGTACGTGAAAAACACTCTCCTGGGCAAAATAAACAGTACATTTTACACAGGTCATATATATTGAATTTAATAACTAAAACTATGACAAAATTGTAGTATTTTGAAATATTACACCATTCATGACAATAACAGTTAGTTTTAATGATTGCTATTCGTTTCCACATAATGCAGGAAAGTCTAAAGTATTATGACAGGAGCCCCATTTGACGAACATTGAAGAAAAGCAAGCAGTGTTGAAATAATAGTTCAATGTGCAAGTTGCTGTTGATGAGGGAGACTACATTTTGTTTGTCTTTGTTTAGAAGGAAACTAAAATTTAAGATTTCCTTTACAGCGGAACTAAATTCCAGTGAAGTGCACATCCTGTTGAGGCCATAAGCAGAAAATATAACAGGAAAAAAAAAGATTTCACTGGAAATTTCATGCACTCTGTTATGTCCAGACTGTCAGTAGCTTAAAATATGTCTTGGAGTCTGTTAAAAATGGTCTCTCTTATAACACAAATGTTTCTGATTTTTGAATGAGAAATTTTACAACCAAGGGGGAAGACAGGAGTCCAATTCAATCATAATGCACAAAAGATTTTATTATTCCATTAAGAGCCCATAGTTTCACAGAGTAAAAAAAAAATTTGCTAGACTCTATCAAAATTGAAAAATTGACATAAAAATTCCACATATGTAATATAACTACAACCAGATAGATTTGGTGCATGCAGCTGAATAGTTTAGAATGAGGTGCTACTTTTTCCTCCCGAAGGTGATTATGCAATGCACGTTTATCATTGGCAAAAAACTGAGATGTTTTAAAATGTCTCCTGTACATTAGGCTGAACTTGGTTGCAGAAACTAGATATTTCTACAAGATTGCTTATATTCATCAGCCAGGAAGATGTAGCTGCTGAATTTGTATCCAAGTGTGTGAACCCTTTTCCACAGAGAAGTAAAGCCATGGCCTTCCTTGTGAGAGAAGTAGTTATCATGCTTGCTGTTGATATACCACTTTGTCTCAGTATGTGCAAAAATACCAGACAAGCAACAAGAACGTGCCATGAAAGCCACAAACAGCGCAGTTGCAGTATATGCTGCCTGTTTGTCATATAATTACACACAAGTCATTTTAAGCAAATTTCTTACATTATTTGAAATTTTATATTTGATAAGATACTGCAATCATTTACTATAAATAATTCTTTCTCAAATACAAAATGTGAGAATCAATGCAAATGATAATTGGCATACTAATTGTGCTCAAATACACAGTGCATTCCACAGAACGGCTCATTTTATATCAGTCTGCTTGTAATTACTGAAACTTTAACAGTATATTTTGAACTTCGATGTTGAAAGGAGCAATATGGGAATAGTAAGCTTTGTTTTAAATTGTGTAAAAGTGCCACAAACGCTTTGAAAATGATACAACCTGTGTATAGTATGAAGAAAAAGAGTCATTAAAACATTTTCAAGTTGTATGCAGGGTTTTGTGGTGCTATAGAGAGCACTGGAGATGGTCTATGTCCAGGAGCATCAGTGATGTTAAAAAAGTACATGAAATTCTATGAACTGATGGTTATGCATCTGCCAAGCTAACTGAGGAGCTTCCTGGAATTCCTTAAAAAACTGTGCACTACGTTCTCACTGAAAATTTTGGCAAGAAGAGCTGTTGTTGCTTTCTGTCCCACTCACTCACCAACGATCAGAAATATCAGCGTGTGGAACACTCCAGACACATGAAAAGATCAGTTGCTAGGGACCCAGATGTCATGTTTTGCATCATAGCAGGTGATGAAACATGGTGTTTTCAGTGTGAGACACTTACAAAGCACCAAAGCTCGGCTACCGCCGAACCCGAGAAAATTCTGGTCGTATATAAAATTGCTAACTGAGTCGAATGTTTCTATCCAGTCACTCATTGACAAGGGTGGTGTAGCAATAGAAGATAGCAAAATGAAAGCCGAAGCTTTAAATTTCCCATTTGAGATATCGTTCATGCAGGAGATTCATACAAACATACTGTCATCTGACCGTTGCACAGACTTCTATGTGGAGGACATAGTAATATGCACCCCTGATGTAGAGAAGCTCTGAAAGGATTGAAAACAAATAAGTCACCAGATCTGGTTGGAATACCAATTCGGTTTTACAGACTACTCTACAGAATTGGCCTGTTACTTATCTTGCATTTACTGTGAATCTCTTGCCCAGCGTAAACTCTCAAGCAACTGGAAGAGAGCATACATGACTCCTGTATATAAGGAAGATAAAAGAACAGATCCTCAAAATTATAGACCAATATCCTTAATATTGGTGTGCTGCAGAATCCTCAAACATAGTTTGAATATAATAAATTTCCTAGAGATGGAAGAATTTTTGTCCACATATCAGCACGGTTTTGGAAAGCATTGCTTGTCCAAATCTCAACTTGGCATCGTGCAATATCATATTCCTAGATTTCTGAAAAGCATATACAATGGTGCCCCACTGCAGACTGTCAATGAAGTTCCCAAATATGTGAGTGTCTTGAAGACTTCATAAGGAATAGAACCAAGTATGTTGTCCTCAACAGTGAGTAATCGTCAAAGAGGGTACTGTCAGGAGGGCTCCAGGGAAATGTGACAGGACCACTCTTACTCTCTCTGGATACATAAATGATCTGACTGACAGTGTGAGCAGGAATTTACAACTGTTTGCTGATGATGCTGTGTTGTATTGGATGGTGTCATCATTTAGTGACTGTAAGACAATACAAGGTGACAGACAAAATTTCTAGTTGATGTGTTGACTGGCAACTTGCTATAAATTTAGAAAAATGCTAATTTGGGCAGATGAGTTGGAAAACAATACCGTAATTTTTTAGTACAGCATTATTATTGTGCTGATCGACACAGTCACTTTAAGTATCTGGTTGTGACATTGCAAAGTGACATGAAATGGAAAAACATGTAAGTATTGTTGTAGGGAAGGCGAATAGTTGCATTTGATATATTGAGTGAATTTTAGGAAAGTGTGATTCATCTGTAAAGGGGATTGGATATAGGATACTAATGCGAACCTTTCTTCAGTACTGCTAGAGTGTTTGGGATTCCCACCAGGTCGGATTAAAGGAAGACATCAAAGCAATTCAGAGGTAAGCTGCTAGATTAGTTGCCAGTGGGTTTGGTCAGCACGCAGGTATAGAGGAGATGCTTTGGGAACTCACATGGGAATCCCTTGAGGGAAGGTGACATTCATTTTGAGGAACACTATTGAAAAAATTTAGAGGACCGGAATTTGAAGCTGACTGCAGAATGATTCTACAACACCAGTGTATATTTCGCATAAGGACCACAAATATAAAATATGAGAAAATAGGGCTTGTATAGAGGCTTATAGAAATTTGTTTTTTCCTCGCTGTATTTATAAGTGGAACATGGAAGAAAATGGCTAGTAGTGGTTCAGGGTAGCCTCCACTACACGACATATGGTAGCGTGTGGAGTGTGTACGTACATGTAGAATGGAAATGTCCAGAATCTGTGAGACCTTGAGAAGTATGCTTGCAGAAAAGGTGTGTCAAGGCACTGCTCTCTGTTTTCTTTTATTCAAAAGGAATAATCAAAACAGAATTTGCGCTAGAAGAGCAAATGGTGAATACAGGTTACTTCTTGGGTGTTTCAAATTGTTTATGGGCGACAGTTGTTAGGTTTCAACCTGAACATCAGAATCAGGAAACATGGTTGTTGCATGGCAATACACTGCTGCAAAGAAGCAAAATTGTACACAGTTTCTTGGCTCAAAAATGTATAATGTTGCTTATACATGTTCCTTATTCGTCTGCGTGATTTCCGGCCTTTTCCAAAACTGAAAATAGCGGTGAAGGGAAAACATTTCAGCATGATTTCAGATATCCAGGAGACTACGAGCATGGTACTGCAGGCAGTTTCAAAGGCTTGATTATCCAAATTGTGTGTTTTGACTCAGAAGGACCCTATTTTGAATAAAACCATTAAAGCAAAGCTCTTGTATTTTATTTCACATCAGTCACCTTTCCTGTGGGACAGACTTTGTATAATACAGATAAACTTTTTTAGGCCATGGCTGTAAAATGATTAAAACCAATTTTTCTTTTGCTAAAATTGTAACGACTGCCATGATGAACCTATTAATGCTACAATTTGCAATCCTAATGAAGCGAAACAGGAATTACACCTGTATCAGAATAACTAGGTGATTACCGGTTGTTTATAGGACAGTTGCCACACCAACACCCAATCAAAGAACGAGCTTGGTCGCACCTACTATTCTTTTCTGTCCACCACTGTCATATTGCAGCGAGCTGTGGTGCACACAGTGTGGTTTAGTAAAATAGCTTCGCTTGCTTGCATGCTGTGGGTTGCCTGTTCAGACCTAACCACCAGAAATTATTTGTTGCTTAGTATTCGTCATATCTGGAAGGTTCTCAGAAAATGTTGTGTTTGTACTACTTGTATACATTGGAGTATTCAATGTTTGTATAGATAACATTACTCTCCATCCAGTTGAGTTCAATTCTGCATAATAAATATGTTTCAATGCCAAGTGTTGTATCTCATTGAAGATCCTGCTTTCGGTTTTGGAGTAAGGCTATGACATGATGTTATTTGGAGGTGCCAGGTACCTCAAAACATACACATCACTGTGGCTCCTACTAGGCATAATAAAAGCTACCGCCTGCATGGACAGGAATGAGAATACAAGTAGTACATCATTCTAAAGGTCTGTATATTCAAGAGGATGATGGATTCCAAAGCAGCTGTAAGTCAGCAGCCCACCAGTGCTTTTGAGGTGCTGGTCATAACGATTGAAGAAGAGGGCCCAACATCATGTGAAACAAGATTCATAGACATACACATTATTATCGGCCTTCGCAGCAGTGTCAGTACAAATATGACAAAAGCTGAAAAAATTTCACATTTGGTGAAAGGAGTCGGAAGAATTCATAAAGTAGTGCCTGCAAATCGAGGAAATGAAGTGGAAAACAGTCTGAGGAAAGAAGTATAATTGACTCCTGAATGTAGTGCCTATGCAAGACCATCATGATCTCACCTCTGTCACACACCAGGTTGTAAGAGAAGTAGTACACCTTTTATGAAAGCCAGAATTGTTGGGCTGAGGAAGTGATAGATAGCCAGGAATGTCTACCTATTATATATCAAGAGGTAATAAAGAATGTTGGAGAAATGTATAGAGCTTTGACACTAACAACCACCACCAGTTGAACATGCCATGAAAAATGAACTCGCCAAATCGGACTTATTCTGCCCATCAGGCAATAAGACATCCCAGCATCCGACCAATGTAGGTACAACAAACTCCTTTGCTAAGCATAATGCCCCACAGAATAACAGACATTTGAAGGGCTGAAGACAACAACACTGTTCTCTTTTTCACTGTGAAAGCCGTAGATATGGTGTACACTACTGCAGAGAAAGAAGACAAGTGCTCAGAGACTATTGTACTGAAGACATCACCCATCATAACTGTCCTATTTGCACAGTCAACTGTCGACAGTTATATTCGACCTGTGTGCTAAAGCTCAAGACTGTACGCTGGAAGAGGTCACTCTCCAACACACTCTAGCCATTCCCCATCACCATACAGAGGTACCAGCCACTCACCTAGCTGCTGATTTTAGGAAAACTAACGAGATGACCAACTATGGAGGTGAGGCTGCCACAAGTGAAAATCTTCCTTGGAGTGCAGTTTCCAGGATGCTGAGAAATCTCCTCACCTTTATGATCAATGGACAACTTATTCGGGCCTGTAGTCAACTCGCAAGCTTCTTTTTTTGTGGTATCTGATGCAGGCTCTTCTAACAATGACCCGAGGAGGAGAAGTGCTCTGGAATCCTCACTCCGGCAGCTCGGAGCCCATGTGGTGGGAAAAGCAAACTTGTTGCACCCTGGTTGTGTTAAGCCACAGCTAATGCAACAATCTGTGTTCAGTGGCAGCTATGGTCAGTTGCGGAAGTCCTCTGTCTCAATTGGAGGATACATTTCTATTTATTGAGAGGGATGGGTGTCCACATTGCCTTATATGCCATTCTGCTAAGAAGTACAACATACAGCATCATTATACACGTTTTCATGCAGCACATTACAAGCATATAGAAGACAAAGCACACAAAGAGCTAATAGCCAGCCTTACGAACGACATAAATTAAAAAAAGAACTCTTAGGACAGAAGTTACAGAAATATGCAGCATCGTTCACGTACAGATATACCTTTGTAGTTTTCAGGTGAGTGACAGTGAAGAACGGAACTTAAGCAGCAGTTGGTGCAAGCTACAAAGTGACTCACATTATAGTGATGAGTGGCAAACAGTTTTCTGTGAGCTCTCTCATACAGTTGTGCATGGAAGCAATTGCAAAATGTTTGTTCCCTAGGAAGGTGCAGGGATTGAATGGGTTTGTCTTTCGAAGCAATGTCTAGTCAAATTCTGGACATCACAGCGAACTTAAAAACATAGCTCAGGAAAAAAGCTGTGAGCTTTGTTGCATTTTCACTAACACTTGACAAAAGCACAGATACATGTGACAGTGTTAAACTTTCAGTATTCGTGCGTGGTGTTGATATGGAGCTACAAGTACTGAGGAACTCTCGAATGTGGTATCGTTCAATTATATGGCAACAGGACTAGATATTTTTGGATCTGTTTGTGAATCAGTGGGCAACATGAATTTACCTTGGGCTAAGCTCCGTTCTGTAGCCATGGATGTGCCACAAATGATGAGACGTCATCGAGGTTTTGCTTCTCATTTGGAAAACAAACTCGAGAATGAATTTGGAAAAGATTTTTGTTCATTGTTTCATTCACCACGAGGCACTGTGTGCTGAAACAGTGGAACTAGGTGATGTAATTACAGTTGTTGTCAAGTGCATGAATTTGGTGCATCGTGACAGTGTAAATCGCTGCCAGTTCAAAGGGTTCCTGAAAGCTATGGAAGCAGAGGATGTGGACATACCTTATCGCAGCACAGTTCTTTGGCTGAGTTGGGGAAAAGTTCTTGATGTTTGTTTTGTCATTTGTGAGGAACTCTGTCTCTTCTTGGAAATAAAAGCTGAAGAAATGAATTGTCTGAAAAAATTTAAAACGGACATCAGACACAACATTCTTAGCTGACATGACCATGCACCTGAATAATTTAAATCCGTCATTGCATTCCAAAGAGCAGCTAATAGTTGTCATGAACGACCAACTAAGAGTGTTTGTAGAAAAGCTACTTTTGTTTTAGAGGCGTATGGGTGAAGGAATTTTAACATTCTTCAATCGTCTGGCTTCTTTAAAACTACCTGAAGGTACCAGTTTTGATGATTATCAAGCCAAGATAAGGCCGCTCATCACATCTTTTGAAACAAGATACTGAGGGCTTGCAATTTTTGAAATGGAAATGAAATTGCTCAGCATTCCCTTCTCGGTTTCACCCAATGATTTGCCATTGTCTCTCCAGTTGGAAGTTATTGGTTTGCAAAATTCAACTTTGCTGAAAGACAGGTACTAAAAAACGCTAAATCTGTCACGGCGGTGTCGCTCATTACAGCAAAAACAAATTTCCCAAGCTCCACAAAGATGCCTCACGATCATGTGCATGTTTGGATCTTCATATACTTGTGAGCAGCTTTTCTTGGCAATAAAATCCAAGAACCATCTTTCCTTCAGGGCACAACTTTCCTGAAAAGTGCATTTGACAAAGATTTTTCTGGGCAGTTGTTTGCCATTGAAGACATTATCGTGTCCATCATCAATGAGCCGAGTTCCAGCCATCAGTCAAGACACTCAGCTATACTGAAGAGTCTGTCGACTGTGGAAAATGAAGCCCATCCTCCGCAGTAATGCTGTAAACGCTTTGATGCCCAATATTTCCACTCTTGTCGTGAAAAAAAGTCCACTTTCAGATGCCCAGTGAACTTATGCAATTTATTTTAAAACAGTTTTCTTGTTTATTTCCTTAACTTCCTATTTCCCTGAGCTAGCATGTCGCTATGTCATAGTTGCTGGAGAATATGACATTGGTGATCATGTAAGGTGTGGCAGGCAGATCAAAAGGCTTGCTGTGCCACATGCCACCGGCCCCTTTGATTATTCACAGCAAGCGACAACACTTCGCGGAGCATGGAGTGCTCCACAGCTCATCATGGAGTTCGTGAGCTGGTACAGCCTCCTCTAATGCATGTCGCTAGCCAAAGTGACAATGTTTTGTGATACAAAAAATACTGTGCTGAAGGTCGCAAACAGGAATATGTATTGTAAGAATAATTATCAATGAAGGAACACAGCCTTTTGAATTGTCATTTTAACAGAATGTTGTCATGTTTTTATTCTTGGCTGGGATGTTGCAAGCAATCGTAGACTCTGTAAGGGCAGAGCTCCAGATTGATGAAACTTTTCCAAAAAGTGCACTTAACAAGGGTGTTCTGTGCAGTTGTTTGCTGTCGAAGATGTTATCCCTTCTGTCATCAGTGAGCAGAGTTCCAGCCATCAGTCCAGATGCTCAGCTAAACTGTGAAGACTTTGTTGACTGCAAAAAGCTACTCACACTCGCGAAAGAAATCTGCTTGCTAGCAACCATCATAACTATTGTATGTGGTCAAGGAGAACTTTGCCTCACCAATCATCAAGAGAAGCCAGAACCCATCCCTAAAGGTATATGCATTGGAACATTCAATCCATTCCAGGAAGGACAACTTAGTATCAGCGACAAAAATCATGTTCTGCTACCACTACAGGCAGTACAGGGGAAGAAGCTGCTATCAGACTGGCCAACAGGATCTGGCCTGACCAAGGAATAGTGGCAGTTAGTGTTAGCCATTCTACACCGTTTAGGATGATTCCAAATCTGGGGTGGAGAAAATACAGACCAAGTGACCCGTGGTAAAACATTGTATCAACACTGGAGCTCATCAAGTGATTAGCCAGCCATCACATAGGGCATCGCTGGCTGAATCATTGGTAATCTGGAAGGAAGTGGGGAAGGTGTTGCGAAATGACTTCATTGAACCTTCAGGGAGTGCTTGTTCCCCCTCCTATGGTCTTATGAATGGGGAGGTTGACACATGGTATTTTTGCGTTGACTATTATAATGAGAGAAGGTATCTACCCATAGCCACATTTTAATGACATCATAGGCTGCTTGAAAGGAGAAATGTATTTCTCAACTATGGACATGCAGAGAGGTTGCTGGCAAACCAAGCTTGATGGAGCTGACAAGATGGTTAAAATTTAAGCTGTTTGGACTGTGTAATGATGCAGCCACCTTTGAACCTATGATAGATGACTTTTTTTTGTAAAACATTTGAAAACCACCTAAGCTATGTGACGGCCATGTTCAGCCTGAATAGGCTTCAGCCTAAATCCATAAAATTGCTTCTTCTGTGGCCAAGAAATAAAAATATTGGGTCATCTAGTGAATGACAATGGAGACTGCCCTGATCCAGAAAAAAATAAGAGCCGTCACAGATTTTCCAACTTGACACATTTGTTAAGTGGGAAGTTTTCTCAGAATCTGCTGTACTACTGGCAACTCATAAAGGACTTCTGGAAGTAGATGCCACATTTTCCTGGAATGAGGTAAAAGATAGCTCTTTCATTGTCCTTAAGGAGGTGCCAACATATTCTCCAGGCCTACCATTGTATGACAAGAATGCTGAGACAGACCTTAACACTGGTGCTAGTGGTTATGCAGTTCTAGCGCAAATTCAGGCAGGTGCTGAATAAGTGGTAACGTATACTGCCAGAGTACTCTACAATTCCAAGATGAACTACTCGAAAACTGAGGAGGTGTGGCTTGTAGTAGTTTGGGCCATCAGCAAGTTATGGCTGTATTTATTTGGCAAACAAGTTGTCACTGTGACAGACCACCATGCTCCATGCAGGCTGACTAGCCTGAAAGATCTGTAGGGGTGACTGGCAAGACGGGCATCAGGAGTATAAAACAGTGGTATACAAGAGGAGAGGCAAATACAAGGGCACAGACAGCCTTTCCAGGAATCCTTTGGTGAACACAGTAGTGTGAATGAAATCTCATTCATATTGCATTAAATGACATTGCTGCTGAACACAGAGAAGATCCAGCATTTCTGAAACTTACAGAAGCTT
The DNA here is from genome assembly GCF_021461385.2 of Schistocerca piceifrons. Classification (NCBI taxonomy): domain Eukaryota; kingdom Metazoa; phylum Arthropoda; class Insecta; order Orthoptera; family Acrididae; genus Schistocerca; species Schistocerca piceifrons. The sequence continues at coordinate 511,709,885 of NC_060144.1, forward strand.
TGAAAAGGGGGGGGGGGGGGGGGCACAGACAAAGAAAAATGCCAATTGATGAACAGAACATTGTATCAGAGGAACTGGGATCCAATGGGGTAGAAATCCCAGATTATCTACAGCCAGCTATCGTGGAGTATTTCCATGACATTCTGACATCTGGTTACCTGGGATTTGTGATGACTCCAGGCAGAATCAGACATGGTATCACTGGCTAGCTCCCTTCCAATCCATTGGATACCACATATGGATACCATATGAGCCAATGTAAAGAATGCCAGTGATGAAAACGCATGGCACAGTAATTTGCGGGCAGTTGATACCAATTCTGTCTGCAACAGTGCCATTCTACCAGATTGGAAACTACCTCTTGGGGAGATTCCCAAGGCCAACAAACAAGAATCAACAATGGCTATTAGTCTGCACTGACTACCCTACCCGCTGTGCGATGATCAAAGCTCCAGAAATTGCGATATTCCTTGTAGAAGCATCATTTTGAAGCATGGAGCACCTCTTGTGACGATCTTAGAGTGTGGAAAAATTTTCCAGTTGGAGCTAGTACTCAATAATTTCATGTTGAGACATCATCCACAGGATTACAGTTGCTTACCACCCAATGAGAGATAGCCTCACAGAACTCTCTACTAAGGCATTGGCAGATGTACTTCAATGTACAGTAATTTCTAACAGAGAGAATGGGATACACTACTGCCTGTCGTGACATTCGTATACAGAACGGTGAACCAAGACATTACAGGAATCCCTCTGTCGTGGTCGTGAGACCAAAACGATACTGGATACCCTGCCTCTGGTTCAACTGGACGATAGTAAAGATGACTGTGTGAAGCACTACACCATGAAGACTGAAAAAGAAAGACTGCTCCATCACACACAAACCCTGGAGACCCAGGAGAAGGCCGACATTGCTAGAACACCATCTTTACATTGGTATAGATTTTTACATCTGCGTGGAAAGTGGGATTATTGGAAAAGCTACTAAAGTGCTACCTTAGACCTTACTGTGTCATTCATTGTTTGTCAGATGTCACATAAGCACAGAAATGTAGCCCATGTCAAACATATGAAGATCTACTTTAGTTCAGAGGCCCTGATCAATGATAGGGGCTTTTCGTTCGGGGAAACTGAAGACCTGCTTGACCATCCTGAAGCTTCAGTAGAAGAGCTTATCTTTGATGTTTATTATAGTGAAAAGAATGTGACAATGCAACCAGAATGTGAGAAGCCACCAGTGCTGCCACACAGAGGACCAAAGACAAAACCTGTTTTCGTAAGAGAGGGAACAATTCCGTGAGCTGTGGTGCATGCAGTGTGGCATAGCTGTTTGCGTCACTGACTTCTGTGCTCCAGGTCACCAATTCAAACCAGCCACCAGCTATTATTTGTTATTTAGAATTTACCATTAATGGAAGGTTCGTGAGATATCTTACGTTTGTAGTGCTTGTATGTTCTGGAATATTTGATGTTAGTATAAGCAGCAGCACTCTTTCAAGGAGTTCAGATTTGTTCTGGGTGTATGTTTGTGTCTGTAATAAATGTCCTTTCAGTGATAAGTGCTATATTTCATTGACAACCCTACTTTTGGATTTGGATTTGACTGAGATAACATCATGACAGTTCACTCTGTTTCTCCAGACGCTAGTTACTACAATCAATTGCAGATGGCACTTGTAGTCAGTAACATAATAGTTGTGATTCATTTTTGTTGTCAACATCGTTTTTCTGTGTGATGTCTTTATTTTATATGGCATAAGGTCATATACTAGTTGCGGAAGTGCACGGAACAATGATGAGACTATAATCACCCTCCTAAGCAAACCGAATACTGCACGTAAATGGGCAATATGTCAATGTATCCAGAACTGTTGCTGCCACATCCATATTGTGTTCACAGATAAAGGTGAACTCACAGTGTTGCTACATCCCATACTAGACACAATCACTTCATTATTTTGACATTTGTTATCTCAGAAATTTGGCTTACTATTGATGGAAACAAATAGTATAGTACATATATACATTTAGTTTATTAACAATTTAATGAGACTAGATAAGAAGAGAGGCAGGAAACCAAAATAGTAGTACCGTTAGCATTTTTTATACGCCTACATAACACACACAACACAGTTAACTGTCTTAAGTTAGCATGTGACTTTCAGGAAAACAAATGGTAAGTTCAGAGACAGTGGATCCTCTTGTAATAAAACTTTAGCATAAAATTTTTAAACAAAGTAACTTACAAAGAATTCTGAATGTTTAATGCTGCTTTAGCAGTGGAGTAAAACGGCAAGAGCTCATTGATATCATTGCAATCGTCTCCATCATCCATCATTATGTTCAGCAAGGAAATGTCATGAAATCTAGTTTATTATGATTTCCTAAAAGCTGCACCACAAAACTGGCTTAATTTTTTAATTTAGTGATATTCATAGTTTCAGAAGTTGAGGCATGACCCATCATGAAAACAGTGACATCATCTATGCTCAACTGTGTCAATATTTATTCTTATTTTTAATATTTGTTAACCTGATGATATTTTCACATACTCATCCTGTACAACACAACTGTAATACAAACAATGTAAAGTCGAGTATGGAATAACAATAATATTATGAAAAGGGTATACTATAATGTAATTGGATAGATTTAAAAATCTACTCACCAAGTGGTGGCAGGGGAACACACATATAAAGATATTCAATTTTGGAAGCTTTTGGAGTCAGTGGTTTCTTCTTCTGGTAGGAGGGATGAAGAGGAAGGAAGAGGGTGAAGGAAAAAGACTGGTGAGGTGTAGGAAATGAGGAGCATTCAGCTTTCCTTCTCATCCCGTCGTGTAAGTCTCCCCTGACCTGGGGTTCTAGGGGACTTTTCTGAATGTCCTGCGTCTCACAAGTTGTTTCTCTTCACTCTTCCTTCCCCTTCAACCCTTCTGCCAGACAGAGGAGCCACCGGCTCCAAAAGCTTGCAAATTTCAATGTATTTATGTGTCTGTTCTCCTGCCGGTGCTTGGCAAATAGATTTTTTTATCCATCCAATTACATTATATTATCTAAAATTGATTTTTTCATTGAAATGGATAGATTTCTGCTCACTGTATAGGGGTCAACTCATCATCTCCTCTATATGGCGAGTAGCTGTGTATCCTCTTCATAATACAATGGTTATACTATAAATTTTACTGTCTTACACTAATGATCAATAGATATGAGTGGGATGAATCCGAATATATTACATATAGTGGAAAATTTCTGTTTGAGTTGTGAGAAAATAGTAGCTACCTATTTTGTCTGGAATAAGTACACAGAATTCGAAATCAATTACCATTGCCCACTGAAAGATGCAGTCAAATTAATATTTCCTAATACGGATAAAAAATAAAATTTCATGTAGAATATAAATGGCCTAATTTTTTTTTTACCTGAGTCCCAAATGTGCCTTGGTCCTTTTCTTAGCAGACACTGTAATGGCCAAACAACAAACACTGTTGTATAGCTTGAGATTTGTTTTCTTTGAATACAGTTTTTGAAAGCAGCAATAGAAAAAAAGTCTCACATGTATTAAGCAGATGTCACTCTGGTCAGCAGACAGAGATATTCATTGGACATACCTTTTATATTTTGTTTGATACTATAACACATAGCTAATTTTTATTAGTCTGAACGTGAAAGGTACATGAGAAGCAGGAACTCCAGAGTCATGAATGAAGCACATACTATTGCAACAAGCTATTCCTTTAACAAGAACTAAATAATAATAATAATAGTAATAAAAAAGGTCCAAGAATTTGTTAGGTTCTACTTGACCTTCCATCTGGCTACTTTTAAAAATAAACTATTAAGCTCAATTACAAGGTTGCTGGCTTGTAAGCTGTCTCTGAAATTCACTCTCCCTCTGCATGAAGAAACACCATACTTTCAATTTCCCATCTGAAGGAGCCTCTGTGCCAGTCATTGTCTGCCTGACACCAAATGCCATTTCCCCCCCCCCCCCCCCCCCCCCCCCACAAATTTCATTTTTGCAGTCAGACATCCAAATGAAATAAATAAATTTTGTATGAGATAAGAAGAGTATTTCTTGCTCCATAGTACAGAGAAAGAGTCGGGCACATAAAAACATCCACGCTATTGCTTGGATTATGCTCCATCGAAACACAGACTGTACTGTGCATTAGATGAATTGGGAAATGAGCTCAAATAAAATAACTCCGAGATTGGCAGATTACAGGGCTGGAGGTGTTTGTTGTTGACATCCAGCTAGCCACGCATGACAAGGCGTTGTGTGTACCTACAAAACAGGCAACATAGCAAGCATTTGACACTTATGGAAGAATTGATATTGCCTGGCCACCATTACTTGACTTCTTGAAATGTCAGTCACAAAGTTAGGGGTGGTTTTTTTTTTTTTTTTTTTTTTTACGTAGTGTATGTCAGGTTAGTTTACCATTAACTTGGGATTCACAATATGGTGTGCGCACCTCTACCCTCCTTGCACGCATGCGCGCGTGCACTCACACACACACACACACACACACACACACACACACACACACACACACACACACACACAAAATCAACAAAGTGACTATGAAATAAAAATGAAGAAGTTAACTTATACTGTCAAAATCACTACTTATCCACAGCTAAACTGGATACCCTACAGTGTAGGTATCAAATTTATTGGACCAGTTCCCATACTTTATTGTAGCTCACTGATACTGTCACTGCACTGGACTACCAGGCACTTTTTTAATAAAAGAAATACCAATACTTCAGTTACATTGAAAGATATCCGCTATAATTGGACGTCTTCTATACATTCTGTTTTATGTACCTTCATCTCACAGAAAATCTTTGTTATTGTACATGTGCCACATTGATAGACTTCTACTCGTTCATGACTGCTAGTGTGTATGCTCTTGAAGTCTTTGGGGTGAGAGTTCATCTGCGAGTGTCTAGTGAGTGTGTAGTTGGCACATATGGCTTGCCGGTTTGAAAGGAAAAGAAGGCATTCTGCTTCACTCTGGTCTGTTTGGCCAGTTGCTCTGGAGTGAAAATTTATGTTTGGCTCATGTATGATGTGGTGTGGTGACATATGTGATTGCATTAACATATACTGAGAAAAAGAGGGAGCTATGTATGGAACCCACAGTGGGCTTGTATTGACAAAGTGATGATAACAGTTGTATACAGCTCCTCTCTATGTACTTATTCTGCATCGCAAGGTAATATGTTTCCTTATTTTGCGACCTGCCAGGCTATATTGGAACAGGGTCGTTACTTAGGCAATGTTATCGAATGAGCAGGGGTGACAAATGTGTTTATGATCAAAGTGGAGCAGATTCAGTTCCATTTACATGGTGTTTCAGATTCGTTATCAGGTTTATCAAGCTGATATTTTACGCTACAAAAGGTTTTGTGTTTTACATGTTATTCAGATCTGTTTTATGGAGCAGGTCTTCATATGAATTGCTGGTTCATTCTTTTCATCGATTTAATTTAAATAAAGTTACTTTTTCAAGATGGTAGTAACACGAGGCTTGCACTAATGCCTTATGCAGCAATAATTACAGAAATAGTCTCGTGCTTTGATTTCATTGATAGTTCAATTGAATCTACTGCAGTTCTGAGCAGTTAATCCAAATATTGTACTTTTCTTAGCATTAGTAAATTATTTTCAGCTTACTGAAGGTAAGTTCATCTTGAGAGTTTTTGGGCAGCAGCTGTTTTATCATCTCATTATGTTCTGTGATAACATTACATCACTAGGTCACAATCAATTTCAGATGCCAAAAGAATTTCCATTGTGTTGTGTGTCTGTGATGAATCGCTCCTGAGGCCAGTAAGATCGCGCAATATTATTATTTCCTTTGGGCCTAATTAACTTTGCATATATATCGCATCTTGTATGGGTCAATTTCAAGTGACACTTTAATGTCCACTGCTACTACTGAAGTCATATTCGATTTAAGACGTAATACAACATGTTTAGAAGAATCTTTTCTGCATTTGCATAGTGGAATATGATCAAGAACTTTGGCAAACCCTTACAGCGGTGTTACCATGGCAACTGTGAATTTTGTGGTGCACACTCTGGCGTGTAGAAACATCCCAAACTGCTGATTGTGAAGCTGTCTCATCTAATCCATGCTAAGTGCTTGTGCATATTTACGATTTCACCAAATGGTGTGATTTCATGTCCACTTCTGTTTGAAGAGTTGGTGCTCAGTATCCCAATGGCCCGCAATACTGTCTGTGGCACCTTCAAACATATTTTTGGCGTGGATCTCATTGACTGGAGTAGAATTGTCTGAGAGATGAATCTCACTTCGAATTAAACCCCCAATGACCAGCTAAGATATGTGTGGAGACGCCCCAGACAGCAGTGGGATACCAATCTGCTGTCACCTATCGTGCGGTCCGACAACCAGTAGTGATGGTCTGGGGGTGGTATTACTTTTCATAATAGGATGCCTTTGGTTGTCACTTGCAGCACTCTTACAGCACAGCGCTACGTTGACAATACTCTACGCCCCATTTTGTTGCCCTTCATGGCAAGTGATCCTGCACTTACCTTTCAGCAAGATAATTTCTGCCTGCACATGGCAAGAGTTCCTACTGCTTGTCTCCGTGCTTGCCAAATCCTACCTCAGCCATCAAGTTCGCCAGATGTCTCCCCAGAACATTTGGAGTATTATGAGTAGGGCCTTCCAACTAGCTTGGGATTTTGACACTCTAACATGTCAATTGGACAGAATTTGGCACGATACTGTGTATAGGGCATCCAACAACTCTTATCAGTGAGTGTCAAGCCAAGTAACTGCTTTCACAAAGACCAGAGATGGACCAACATGTTATCCACTTGCTCAGTTTGTGAAGCTCTTTCTCTTGAATAAGTCATCCAAAAGTGTATTTTACATTTCATAATTTTTCAAATTGCACATGTTCTGGATATTTTTGTAGCTAAATGTCTGTGAATTAAGCTTTAATTTATTCTATAGGCCTCAACTATCCTGTTAATGAAATGTCACATTTCTTGATTCTATTCAAATTGTAGGGTTTGGAATTACTGTGTTGAACTCGGGAAGAGGAAGTGGGGGAGGTACTGTAGAAACAAAATATAACAACTTTATCATGTTGTTGTTGTTGTTGTGGTCTTCAGTCCTGAGACTGGTTTGATGCAGCTCTCCATGCTACTCTATCCTGTGCAAGCTTCTTCATCTCCCAGTACCTACTGCAACCTACATCCTTCTGAATCTGCTTAGTGTATTCATCTCTTGGTCTCCCCCTACGATTTTTACCCTCCACGCTGCCCTCCAATACTAAATTGGTGATCCCTTGATGCCTCAGAACATGTCCTACCAACCGATCCCTTCTTCTGGTCAAGTTGTGCCACAAACTTCTCTTCTCCCCAATCCTATTCAATACTTCCTCATTAGTTATGTGATCTACCCATCTAATCTTCAGCATTCTTCTGTAGCACCACATTTCGAAAGCTTCTATTCTCTTCTTGTCCAAACTATTTATCATCCATACTTCACTTCCATACATGGCTACACTCCATACGAATACTTTCAGAAATGACTTCCTGACACTTAAATCAATACTGGATGTTAACAAATTTCTCTTCTTCAGAAACGCTTTCTTTGCCATTGCCAGCCTACATTTTATGTCCTCTCTACTTCGACCATCATCAGTTATTTTGCTCCCCAAATAGCAAAACTCCTTTACTACTTTAAGTGCCTCATTTCCTAATCTAATTCCCTCAGCATCACCCGACTTAATTCGACTACATTCCACTATCCTTGTTTTGCTTTTATTGATGTTCATCTTATATCCTCCTTTCAAGACACTGTCCATTCCATTCAACTGCTCTTCCAACTCCTTTGCTGTCTCTGACAGAATTACAATGTCATCGGCGAACCTCAACATTTTTATTTCTTCTCCATGAATTTTAATACCCACTCCGAATTTTTCTTTTGTTTCCTTTACTGCTTGCTCAATATACAGATTGAACAACATCGGGGAGAGGCTACAACCCTGTCTTACTCCCTTCCCAACCACTGCTTCCCTTTCATGTCCCTCGACTCTTATAACTGCCATCTGGTTTCTGTACAAATTGTAAATAGCCTTTCGCTCCCTGTATTTTACCCCTGCCACCTTTAGAATTTTAAAGAGAGTATTCCAGTCAACATTGTCAAAAGCTTTCTCTAAGTCTACAAATGCTAGAAACGTAGGTTTGCCTTTCCTTAATCTTTCTTCTAAGATAAGTCGTAAGGTCAGTATTGCCTCACTTTATCATAGCTGACTTAATTCTCAAACATTATATGACTGAAGTGCCTAACTGCCAGCGGAAGTAAGTGGACATAAAAAGTTTTCTAGATATAGAGTGATTTCAGTTGTAAAATAACTCACAAGATGTGTGAAACGGTTTTATGCATCTTGCGACTGTTGCTTTACAACCTAGTGTGATTCTACACCCAGAAACCTTTTGTGTCAGTTAAATGAGTGATTGGGAAGACATCACATTGTATTTTCTGCATATTCAACGTGGACTACGCTGGTTGTTAAGACTTCTTTCTGCATTGACCCCGTCCAAAATCTTTAACACTCTACCAGCCTGTAGTGTCAGTTTCCTTCTTGATTTGAATCAAATGAACGCGTCTTTGAAGTGTTACCCACATAAGAGAAACATTAGAATCTGACATCAAAGTGAAAAATAATTTGCAGTCAATATGTTTAGAACGTATGCGAGGGGTTGTCAAGGAAAGTAGGAGTTCCCAAGGAAAGTATAGCATTTCATTGCTAGAATTCGATTGTAAATAGCCGCTTCTACTCAACCTAACACCGAAGATGATCGAGACGATTCTTGTTGTGATTTCCGAGCTTGGCACATTCATTAATACAGGCACCGCCGATTGGAAAAAAAAAGTTTGGCCGTCATCAGTTGACGCGGATGTTTGAGTCGTCCGGTGCAGCTTGTTAGGAGTTGCGAGGGACGACGCAAGCACGGGCGCGTTTCTGCACGAGCGGCCGGCGGAGGCGACGGCAGCGGCGAGTCAAGGCGAACCAACAAGTTTCTTCGGGGACAGTTCAAGGGCGAGCGTAGCTCTGTCTGCCGCCCCTCCACTCGGCCCCACGCGGCAAGGCCCCGCCGTGTGCAGATCTCCGCCAGGCCGCGCATTGGCAGTCGCAGTTGCCCAAAAGCGGACCGCCTGCCATGTGGTAAACGATGAAAGTCGTATTAGCTTGCGCGCACACTCGTCATTTGACAAACATTGATCAGTTTTTGTCACCTCTCATTCCGGTATTACTCTGACATGCGTGGACTTATCGAAAAAAAGTTGAAAATTAGTGATAGTCTGTTGTCCTCGCAAGGCCTCGTCTTGTAAAACTGTTTCCGAAGCATGCTGTGAAACATTTCTACATCATACATCTCGCATACGGGGTGCGTGAATGAGACAGATAAGGGCATTCTCGTTGGCGTACAAGTATTCATTCTTCTGAGGTACCCAGCGCCATATTCTCAATGATGATTAATGGTGTGCCTTCGGGGTTTCAGGCAACGCTATCAAATACTCGACAGCAGACCATAATCAGTTACGCCGAAAAAAAATCTTACAGATCACTCAGCATATTAGCTTACGGAGTATGGAGATGGATGTAGGTTTTTCCTTATTCTGGAGGGAGAGTGAAAAACCTCTACTCGTCGTATCCTTTATTTAAAATACTGTAGGGAAGCGACAAACTTATATCTTTTCGAGCTCGCGATCAGTTTGTGCCTCTAGTGTTCCATGTCTAATAACCTTGATGTTGGCGGAACATTTACGTACAACCTTCCTTTGCCTAGAACTGATAGCTTAATCGTGGTTATACCTAGTGTAAATTCTATTAGTAAACCATACAGTAAACGTTTTACATCCACGTTAGCCGTATTCCATGGAGAAGGCTATCTGATTTGGAAATTAGGCAAAGATGATTTACCCAATTGCAATACAGTAAAATTGCCGAATGTCAAGAAAGGCTTGTTTTATAGCGTTGATGTTAGTTATAAAATAATGTGAAACATGATTTCTTAACTTTCTGTGAAGACGCTCTTCACTGCAGTTGTCCAAAGACGTTCTTTAATTGAACCGTAAAAGCCACATTATCTACATGACATATAATATGCTTCTGCCAGCTCGTTGACTACATGTGTCGCCCTGTCTCTGATTCCTTTCTGTACTAAGAAACTTGTTGAATGTCATTGTGGAATGGTTAACAGGTTGTGAATGGGACTACAGACTTTCTCTTCAGACTGTCTCTACAGACTTTTACAGGATTTATAGACTGCACAGTGGAGAACTTCTTATCAAATCGCCAGTCAAAGCTGATGTAACAGAAACAGAAAGGGCTAGTGGGATAAGTAAGGATAAGAAAATGCTTAACTCGTGTTGGTTCATGAAAAGGGAGAATAAGAACAGGAAAGAGAGGGAACTTTGTCTCAACGAGTTTAACACACTTGGTTCATTATACATTAAGGTGACTAAAGTCATAGCATACCTCCTAATATCGTGTCAGAACGTTTGCCCGGCTTGGTGCAGCAACTCAACGTGGTGTGGACTACGCAAGTCGTCGGAAGTCTCCTGCAGAAATACTGAGCCATGCTGTCCCTACAGCCACCCATAATTGCGAAAGGGTTCCCGGTGCAGGATTTTGTGCGCGACCTGACCTCTCGATCATGTCCCATAAATGTTCAATGGGATTCATGTCTGGCGATCTGGGTGCCCAATCATTCACTCGAATTGTCCTGAATGTTCTTCAAGCCAATCGCGAACAATTGTGGCTCGATGACGTGACGCATTGTCATCCATAAAGATTCCGTCGTTGCTTGGGAACATGAAGTCCATGAATGCCTGAAAAGTGTCCAAGTGGTCGAACATAACCATTTCCAGTCAGTGATCGGTTGAGTTGGATCAGGATCCAGTCCACTCCATGCAAAAACAGCTCAGGGCCCAACCGATGTGGTCACGAGCACAAAAGCGGCGCTGCAAGCAACGTCGTCTGTTATCAAAGGCACTCGTCGGCCGTCTGCTGCCATAGCTCAATCATGCCAAGTTTCGCGCACTGTCCTAACGAATGCATTCGTCGTTATTTCACGCATTGTTGCTTGTCTGTTAACAGTGACGCAAACGTCGCTGCTCTCGGTCGCTAAGCGAAGGCCGTCGGTCACTCCGTTGTCCGTGATGAGAGGTAATGCTCGAATGTGAAATTCTCGACACAGTCTTGACACTGTCGATCTCGGAATATTGAATTCCCTGAAGATTTTCGAAATGGAATGTCCCAAGCGTCTGGCTCCAACTATAGTTCCGCGTTAGAAGTTTGTCTTCTGGCCTTGATTAGGTCGGAAACCTTTTCACATGAATCGCCTGAACGCGAGTTAAACAGCACTGTTATCAAATTTTTAACTGCTGAAAAAGTGGCTCTTAGTGAGATTCATTGTCGTCTGAAGGCTGTTTGTTGTGACGATACTGTTGCTAAGTCTACTGTAAATCGACCGGTAGTAAAATTTCGTGGTTGCGAGTCTGGAAAAAGCCATAATTGTTGAGGAAACGCGAATCAGACGTCAGATCACTCCTACTTACGATAAACATCGCAAACTTGTCGACGATTTTATTCGAAATGATCGGCGAATCACTCAAAAGCGTATCGCAAACCATTTTGGAATACCCAAGGAACGTGTCGGCTTCGTTATTGAATAATTAGAGTACCGTAAAATCCGAGTAGCAAGCCATCTCACATACGAGAACGAAAGCCGGCGATTGGATTCCCGCGAGCAACTTTTTTGGCACTACGTGAGGAAGGAGACAACTTCCTTTTGACTGTGACGGTGGTGAGTCATGAGTCCATTATTACGACACAGAAGAGAAAAGACAGAGCGCTGAATATCAACATTCTTCATCTCCACAGGCGAAAAGGTTCAAGGAACAACCATTCGCAAAAATAAATTATTTTGACTGTGTGTTTTGGAATGCTCACCGACTTTGAGCAAGTTTCTGGTACGATGACCAACGGTAAATTCTTCTCGATACATAGAGATTCTGATGCACCTCCGACGTCGACTTTGTCTTTTTTGGGTCAGCCTGCCGCCAATAATCTTGCAACGCGACAGCGCTCGTCCACATACGTCGCGTGCAGCTGAAGAGGTCTTGTGAAATCCGAAGTTTGAACCGATACCACACTCTCCCGCTCTTGCACCTTGCAAGAGTAATATTACACCTCGGACGATGAGGTGAAGGCAGCTGCAAGTCTTTGATTCGAGAAAAGTCGGAAGAATTTTTCAGTGAGTGAGCGAAAGAACGTGTTACACGTTGGGAGAGATGTGTTAGTTTTTACAGTGACTATGTTGAGATATAAATACGAGGGTTGCCCAGGAAGCAACGCACCGCATTTTTTCCTTCAGCGGTTCTTTATTGAACATATGAGAATTACATACACGAAATAATGGTGTTTTATCTACACTCCCTATTTTTCCACTTAATCTCCATCCCGTTCTGCGGCCTTCCTCCAGCGCGAAACAAGGTTGTGTATACACTGTCGGTACCAATCCTTGTCCTGATTTCGGAGCCAGTGCTTCACTGTGTGAATTACCTCCTCGTCGTCCTCAAAAATGTCTTCCACAAATGGCATCCTTTAATGGCGCAAACAAGTGGAAGTCCGAGATGGCCTAGGTCAGGTGTGACAGCCATGGATGGCCTTCCCGAACGCTGCAAATCGGGGAGCACTGCCGAACAGCCTTCTGATGACCTCGCCCTCCGTGCCCAGCTACTAATTGTACTTCTGTCGACAGCAGATGCTCCATAGGCTTTGCACAAGCGTTTGTGAATATTCCCCACAGTTTATTTCTCTGCAGTGAGAAATTCAATGACGACACGTCGCTTGTAACGTACATCACCTACAGACGCCATTTTGAAACGTACTGCAGCTACGCCCTTCTGTCGGAAGTGACGAGAACTTGGCGAGCTCGCTCAGGAGACTTCAAATGCTACGTACGTAACGTATCGCATTCGTAGCATTGTTTTCGGCTGAGGAAAAAAAATGCTGTGCATTACTTTCTGGGCAACCCTCGTATAATGTAATTTTTGCCGGATTTTCGTAATTGTTTTTGTTCGTGTTCTACAGGCCTTACTTTTCAGCCAACCCTCGTATAGAAAGGAAATATGAAAATTTAATTTGCGGTTTTGTTGTGTCGATGTGTTATGAAATCGAAAGTAACATTGGGACTGTGATTCCTTGAGACCACTAAACGCTTATTAACGCAGATATACGGTATCCTGGAGTTGTCTTATAAATAATATAGTGTTGGTGCTGACAGTACGAGAAAAATTAGCAGTAGTATTGGGAAACGCACTTTTACACCGACAGCGGACTGAAAATCTGCGGGAGTCGCCACGGAGCAGTATTTTATCAAAGACCTAGGGGCAACATTGCGTAACGACGCGAAACAAAGCCAACTAAGGTCACAATCCGTACTGTTACAAATATTCAAAGCGACAGCCATACATGAGCACAGCATCCGCAAGTCTTAAAAACAGAGCAATAAGCAGTATCTACCATTTCCACTGGAATTAGTTCTCAGGCGACCACACTCTATAGCTTCGTGGCTTTGTGACATACATAATTCACTTCACTGTTACCGATAAACTTAAGCGATTGGGAGGATGCGTAAGGAAGCCAGGTGCTGCATGTTGAGAATGACGTTGTGCGTTGTGTTGGCGTATGCCTGCTTATATACGGGTACCTAACGTCGCAAATGAAGAACGCGTCTTGCAGATAGTCTTGCTGGAAGCTGATTTAAAATGCGCAGAAGTGGAATTAAACACACAGTGTCTTGTGCGCCTGTTCTATGGAAGATGATCCATTCTTTCTAACTGCTATTGCTTTGCAGAGCGGTACACAGTCTAATCAATTCAGAAATACAAAATACAATATTTTTATTGTGTTAGTCACAAACAGCAACGCTTGTGTAAAAAGTGTATCGACATACACGGGGTAACACGTAGCTCATATATCTAAACTGAAAAACTGGCCCTGCCTTAATAACCTATTTGTCAACGCAGGCACCTATAGATTCCGCACTTCTCAGTTATAGGTTCCGCACTGCCGGAGAGCTACTGGTGTATCCGTGTACCCTTTGTCGGACCTCGGACATTACCAAGTGAGTTTTGATAGGTTTTTCTTACAATGAGCCTTTCCTCCATCAGAAAAGAACTAAATGTTAAAGAGTGGGGACAGTTAACAGTAGGATTGGTGAGAATAACGGACGCAGAAGTCTCTCAAATTAGAAACTGTCGTGTTTGCTTGTTCTTGCAGCGTGTAGATTAGTTTTCTTAAAAGGCTGTTGAGTCAGTTCACTTGACTAATATAATCCCTTAGCTCGCAATTCTCGAAACATATCTTTCAGCGAGACGCAATACCTCTCAGCATACATTGTTTCCCCGTTTTATGTGAAGCTTAGCTCCAGTGTATTATCAGGTATTATTTTCTTATGTAATGGGTTTTTTGGGTTCCTTACGTCTGGCCTTCGGCAGAGAAGTGTGCGTCCACTCATAGCCGCAGCTAACCGTTCTCCCCCGAAAGCTGAACATTTGTGACATTTGGTGGCAGGTAAGGTGGTATTTCGAGGCTTCACTGTGCTCATGGTAGCCTAAATCTTTCTAAGTGCTTGGAAGCTGCAGGACGACTGTACCTTCTGTCAGTGCTCCCTGTAGTTTACTCGCACTCGCATGTTTTCCGCGACTGTTTCTATTTTAATACGGTTCATTTTCACTAGTTCGTGCCTTTGCCGCCTCATTCAAAAAAGACAGCCGGGATTTCTCTCGCCGTATTCAACGCGTTACGACGAGAAGTGAGGTTGCATCCAATCGTACTTTACTCAATGGTGCAACAATAGCCGACATATGTGTTAAAATGTCAAGAACACTTGCAGATATAATTTCATCTCCAATTTAGTGGCTACCGTTTCAGCGTTACAATACGCTATCATCAGGCCCTCTGTACCAGATAGCGGATAAATATCATTAGTGACAACATTGTGCATCATCTCATATGCGAAAATAACCGGACTGCGCCCTAGCTCTCGCTCACACTAAATTTTCACACGACGACACCTGGAACACAAGAGCTGGTGCGACGTCAGGTTATTTTCACGTACGACGTATATACTGTTGTACCGAGCGAGGTGGCCCAGTGGTTAGCACACTGGAGTCGCATTCGGGAGGTGGGCAGTTCAAACCTGCGTTGGCCACCCTGATTTAGGTTTTCCTTGATTTCCCTAAATCGCTTCCGGCAAATGTCGGGATGGTTGATGTGAAAGGGCGTGGCCGACTTCCTTCCCCATCCTTCCCTAATCTGATGGGACTGATGAGCACGTTGTTTGGTCCCCTTCCTCAAATCAACCAACCAATCAACCATACTGTTGTCACTGCAGAAATTCAGCCGCCGTCTGCTATGGAGGACCTGATGTGGCGTATTGTAACGCTGAAACGGGTAACCAATAAATTAGAGATGACAGCGTTCTTGACGTTTTTAACGAAAACCAAGTGTGTTATTTAAGCACAGTGTCACATCGCTCGGCGCATAGTCATAGTCGAAGTTTAAATCCTTAAAGATGTTATATATCCTTTTATGTGTGTACTTACACGCGGACACAAGTACAACCGACTCGTTTCACGGGTGAATGGATATGCCACAGTCAGTTTATGATGATGTTTCGGGCACCAGCCGCCGTGGTTTGAAGGCTCTGGCAGTACTAAGGAACAAATTTCATACATTGCTAATAATGGATCAGAAAAGTTAAGCGTCATTAATGCCTTGCTGCGGACAGTAGTTCTATTTTCTTAAGCAACTATAGGTGATTCCCGAGAAGAGTGTTTTACATGTCGTGTTGTATCAGTCGTTGCGACATATTTGTTGTCGTCTCGAGCGCGGATTTGGCGTTGCGCTGTGCTCTCGTGGCGGCGAGCTTTCCCAGACGACCTTCTGCGGTCCTCGTGGAATTGAGATGCCAGCAGCCTCTGTCGCTGTTTTCAAGGCCTCCGCCGCTGACGAGACAGTCGCGAGCTCCCGGATGCGTGCGCACACTGTCCGTGTCGCCTCCGCCGCCCACGGGTAACCGCTACTGTTGCACTCGCCTCGCCACGACTGTACTTAAAGGCGCTGCAACTTTGTAGAGTGATCTCTGGTTGCGTTGACACACGCACAGAAATGGATATAATGAACACATAACATCTTTAGGGATTTAAGCGTTGACGATGGGGCGAGCGATTTGACACTGTGGTTAATAACACATTTGGTTTGTGTTGAAAACGTCAAGAACACCGTCAGCTGTAATTTCATCTATAATTTATTGCTTCAAAGTTTCAGCGTTAGAGTAAGTCATCCTCCGGTTCTCTACCATATACAGCGGATGGATTTCCTCAGTGATAGCAGTATGTATGACATGTTTGCAAATAACTGCACTTCGCACCAGCTCTTGTATTCCAGGGGTCGTCGTGTGCAAATGTAGTGTGAGCAAGAGCTGGTGGGAAGTCTGGTTATTTTCACATACGACAGACACTCTGTAGTGACAGGAAACTCAGCCGCTATCTGATATACAGAGCCTGTCGATGGCGTGCCGGCCGGAGTGGCCGAGCGGTTCTAGGCGCTATAGTCTGGAACCGCGCGACCGCTACGGCCGCAGGTTCGAATCCTGCATCCGGCATGGATGTGTATGATGTCCTTAGGTTAGTTAGGTTTAAGTAGTTCTAAGTTCTAGGGGACTGATGACCTCAGTAAGTCCCATAGTGCTCAGAGCCTTTAGAACCATTGTTTTCTGATGATGGTGTACTGTAACGCTGAAATCAATAGCCAATAAACTGGAGATGAAATTACAGCTGACGGTGTTCTTGACATTTTTAACACACATATCGGCTGTTCTCTCATCATTCAGTAAATCACGTACGAATGCTTTGGTTTGTATTCCGGAGAGCAGTGTAGTAATACTGGCGAAGAAAACTTACTTAGTTTTTCGTGGTTTCTCTAAATAATTGTAGCCTCACTTTTGAGGTTATTTCACGCATTGTTGCTTGTCTGTTAGCACCGACACCTCTATGCATATGCTGGTGCTCTCGGTCGTTAAGTGAAGGCCGTCGACCACTGCGCTGTCGCGGTGAGAGGTAATGTCCGAACTTCGGTATTCTCGTCATACTCTTTACGCTGTGGATCGCGGAAAATTGAGTTCCCTACGATTTCGAAATGGACTGTCTCTTCCGTGTAGTTCCAGCTACCATTCCGTGTTCAAAGTCTATTAATTCACGTCGGACACCTTTTCACATGACACATCTGAGTATAAATGACAGCTACGCCAAGGCACTGCCCGTTTATACCTTGTGTACGCGGTATTACCGCCATCTCTATATGTGAATATAGCTATCCCGTAACTTTTGCAACCTCAGTGTAAAGGCGTGGAGTCTGATACATGTACACTACCGGTAGCATCCGCTGACTAATAGTAATGTGTGAAATTGCTTGCCAGTATTTCAGTAAAGCATTGTAGCTAGAGAAGACAAAACAAATTGTTGTCCAAAGCACTGGAACGCCATGGTTAAGGTTCTGTGTGCCAGCTACGTGTATAATATGTTAATAAAGCTTCATTCGCTTAGACTGTCAATCCAGAGAGCTCATTTTTCATGTCATAAAGATAATATAAAGCTTATCCAGAACGTGTCTAGAAACTAGGCTGCTCTTCTAAGAATGTAAGGATATGAGGAGGTGGCAGTAGTGAGAAGGGAGTGAGACAGCTGTAGCCGGTCCCCATGTTATTCAGTGTGTATATTGTGTGTGTGTGTGTGTGTGTGTGTGTGTGTGTGTGTGTGTGTTGTGGTCGTCAGTCCAGAGACTGGTTTGATGTAGCTCTCCACGCTACTCTATCCTGCGCAAGCTTCTTCATCTCCCAAGTAACTTTTGCAACATACATCCTTCTGAATCTGTTTAGTGTATTCATCTCTTGGTCTCCCTCTACGATTTTTACCCTGCACGTTGCTCTCCAATACTAAATGGGTGATCCCTTGATGCTTCAGATCATGTCCTACCAACCGATCCCTTCTTCTCATCAAGTTGTAACACAAATTCCTCTTCTCCTCAATTCTATTCAGTACTTCCTCATTAGTTATGTAATCTATCCATCTAATCTTCAGCATTCTTCTGTAGCACCACATTTCTAAAGATTCTATTCTTGTCTAAACTAGTTATCGTCCATGTTTCACTTCCGTACTTGGCTACACTCCTTACAAATGCTTTCAGAAGCCGGCCGGAGTGGTCGATCGGTTCTAGGTACTACAGTCTGGATCCGCGCGACCGCTACGGTCGCAGGTTCGAATCCTGCCTCGGGCATGGATGTGTGTGATGTTCTTAGATTAGTTAGGTGTAAGTAGTTCTAAGTTCTAGGGGACTGATGACGTCAGAAGTTAAGTCCCATAGCGCTCAGAGCCATTTGAACCATTTGCTTTCAGAAAAGACTTCCTGACACTTAAATCTATACTCGATGTTAACAAATTTCTCTGCTTCAAAAACGCTTTTCTTACCATTGCCGGTCTACATTTTATATCCTCACTACTTCGACCATCATCAGTTATTTTGCTCCCCAAACAGCAAAATGGCTACTTTAAGTGTCTCATTTCCTAATCTAATTCCCCTCAGCGTCACCTGAATTAATTCAACTACATTCCATTATCCACGTTCTGCTTTTGCTGATGTTCATCTTATATCCTCCTTTCAAGACACTGTCCATTCCGTGCAACTGCTCTTCCATGTCCTTTGCTGCCTGTGGCAGAATTACATTGTCGTCGGCAAACCTCGAAGTTTTTATTTCTTCTCCATGAATTTTATTCCTACTCCAAAGTTTTCTTTTGTTTCCTTTACTGCTTACTCAACATAC
Organism: Schistocerca piceifrons; assembly: GCF_021461385.2. Classification (NCBI taxonomy): domain Eukaryota; kingdom Metazoa; phylum Arthropoda; class Insecta; order Orthoptera; family Acrididae; genus Schistocerca; species Schistocerca piceifrons. The sequence goes on from NC_060144.1 coordinate 511,728,845, forward strand.
AGATTGCATAACATTGAGGATAGGCTACAAACCTGTCTCACTCCATTCCCAACCACTGCTTCCCTTTCATGCCCCTCGACTTTTATAACTGCCATCTGCTTTCTGTACAAATTGTAAATAGCCTTTCGCTCCCTGTATTTGATCCCTACCAACTTCAGAATTTGAAAGAGAGTATTCCAGGCAACATTGTCAAAAGCCTTCTCTAAGTCAACAAGTGCTAGAAAAATTTGACAGAGCACTGAAAAACGTAAGTAAAAACAAGGCCCTAGGAGTAGACAACATTCCACTAGAGAACCTACCTTCTAAGATAAGTCATAGGGTGAGTATTGCCTCAGGTGTTCCAACATTTCTACAGAATTCAAACTGATCCTTCCCGAGGTCGGCTTCTACCAGTTTTTCCATTCTTCTGTAAAGAATTCGTGTTAGTATTGTGCAGCCGTGACTTATTAAACTGATAGTTCGGCAATTTTCACACCTGTCAACACCTGATTTCTTTGGGATTGGAATTATTATATTCTTCTTGAAGTCTGGGGGTATTTCGCCTGTCTCATACATCATGCTCACCAGATGGTAGAGTTTTGTCAGGGCTGGCTCTCAAGTCTATCAATAGCTCTAGTGGAATGTTGTCTACTCCTGGGGCGTTGTTTTTACTTACCGTTTTTCAGTGCTCTGTCAAATTTTTCACGCAGTATCAAATGTCCCCTTTCATCTTCATCTACGACCTCTTCCATTTCCATAATATCGCCCTCAAGTACATTGGCCTTGTATAGACTCTCTGTATACTCCTTCCACCTTTCTGCTTTCCCTTCTTTGCTTAGACCTGCTTCTCCATCTGAGCTCTTGATATTCATGCAGAATGCAGGTGGTTCTGTTTTCTCCAAACGTCTCTTTAATTTTCCTGTAGGCAGTATCTATCTTACCCATAATGATATATGCTTCTACATCCTTACATTTGTCCTCTAGCCATCCCTGCTTAGCCATTTTGCACTTCCTATCGATCTCATTTTTGAGACGTTTGTATTCCTTTTTGCCTGCTTCATTTACTGCATTTTTATACTTTCTCCTTTCATCAATTAAATTCAATATTTCTTCTGTTACCCAAGGATTTCTACTAGCCCTCGACTTTTTACCTACTTGATTCTCTGCTGCCTTCACTATTTCATTCCTCAAAGCTAGCCATTCTTCTTCTACTGTATTTATTTCCCCCATTCCTGTGAATTGTTCCCTTACGCTCTCCCTCAAACTCTGTACAACCTCTGTTTCTTTCGGTTTATCCAGATCCTTTAAATCCCACCTTCTCGCAGTTCCTTCAGTTTTAATCTACAGTTCATAATCTACAGTTCATAACCAATTGAGTGTGGTCAGAGTCCACATCTGCCCCTGGAAATGTCTTACAATTTAAAACCTGTTTCCTAATTATCTGTTTTACCATTATATAACCTATCTGAAACCTTCCAGTGTGTCCAGGCCTCTTCAACGTATACAACCTTCTTTCATGGTTTTTAAACCAAGTGTTAGCTATGATTTAAGTTATGCTTTGTGCAAAATTCTACCAGGCGGCTTCCTCTTTCATTCCTTATCCCCCACTCCATTTTCGTCTACAACTTCTCCTTCTCTTCCTTTTCCTACTATCGAATTCCAGTCCCCCATGACTATTAAATTTTCGTCTCCCTTCACTATCTGAATATTTTTTTATCTCATCATACATTTCTTCAATCTCTTAGTCGTCTGCGGAGCTAGTTGGCATATAAACTTGTACTACTGTGGTAGGCGTAAGCTTCGTGTCTATCTTGGCTACAATAATGCGTTCAATACGCTGTTCATAGTAGCTTACCCGCGCTCCTATTTTTTTATTCATGACTAAACGACTAAAATTCTCCTGCATTACACGTATTTGATTTTGTATGTATAACTCTGTATTCACCTGACCAGAAGTCTTGTTCCGCCTGCCACCGAACTTCACTAATTCCCACCTATCCATTTCCCCTTTTAAATTTTCTAACCTACCTACCCGATTAAGTGATCTGACATTCCGCACTCCGATCCCTAGAACGGCAGTTGTGTTTCTCCTGATAACGATGTCCTCCTGAGTTGTCCCTGGCCAGAGATTCGAATGAGGGACTATTTTACCTCCGGAATGTTTTACCCAAGAGGGCGCCATCATCATTCAACCATACATTAAAGCTGCATGCCCTCGGGAAAAAAATTACGGCTGTAGTTTCCCCTTGCTTTTGAGCCTTTTGCAGTACCAGCACAGCAAGGCTGTTTTGGTTCATGTTACAGGGCTCGATCAGTCACTCACCCCGACTGTTGCCCCTGCAACTACTGAAAAGGCTGCCGCCGCTCTTCAGAAACCACATGTTTGTCCGGCCTCTCTAGAGATACCCCTTCGTTGTGGTTGCACCTACGGTACGGCTATCTGTATCGCTGAGGCACGCAAGCCTCCCCACCAACGGCAAGGTCCATGGTTCACGGGGTGGGGGGGGGGGGGGGGGTGTATATTGAGCGAGCAGTAATGGAAACCAAGAACAAATTTGGGAAGCGGATTATAAAGTGCTGGGAGTAAGATAAAAAGATTTCACGATTTGTTGATGAGGCCGCACCAGAGATGGCAAAGGACTTCGAAGATGTGTTGAGCGCAATGGATAGTGTCTTGAAAAGAGGTTGTAAGATGAAAGTAAACAAAAGTTAAACAAGGGTAATGTAGTCGAATGAAAGATTGGACGCTAAAGGTATTAGCCGAGTTTGCCTCTTTGGGGGCAAAAAAGTTACTGACGGTGGCAAAGGTTAAGATGGCATGAGGTACAGACTTTCAGTAGCAAGAAAACATTTTTGGAAAACAGAAATATGTTAATTCTAATATAAATTTTAGTGTTAAGAAGTCTTGTCTGAATTTATTTGGTGTGTGTTGTGACATGGAAGTGAAACATGGACGATAAAGAGTTCAAGCAAGGAGACGAAAGAACCGTTTGAAATGTGGAGCCACCGAAGAATGATGATTTTTAGATGAGTAGATAGAGTAACTAATGAAGAGGTACTGAACCAAACGAGGAGGAAAGTAATTTATGTAACAACCTGACTAAATTAAGGGTTCAGTTTGAGGACACATGCTGAGGCATCATAGAATGCTCAATTGTGCAATTTTGGGAGGGGGGGGGGAAGTGTGATGGGATAAAAATTGTAGAGGGAGACCATGCTTGACAACAGTTAGCAAGTTCTTGTGGAATATAGTTATGCAAAGACTAAAAGGGTTGCTCTATAGAATAACAAGGAAAGCTGCATCAAACTTCTTAAATTTTAAGACAGCAACAACAACAGTGTTTTTCAGCATTCGCAATATTAAAAGTATTAGCAAGCTATTTCCTCGCGTATTGCAGAGCAAATTCATCACGAATCGCGCTTTATTACGCGAATGCGCGTTCGAAACAGTTTTACGAATGATATAATCTGCGGCGTTAAGCGATGGGCGTTTGAAAATGTTCTTGTGGGATGAAATCTAGTGACTATACCTGTTACTCAGAAATTCTATTGGACCGAGTGTTCGATTTTATTTATATTGTTCACTGTGCGTCACGATTTCGAGACAAGAATAAGAGTTGCGTGCGGCAGGGACGTGGAGCATAGACCGGGCACCGGTTCAAGGCGGATTTCCGCTAACAAGGAAGACGGTTATTTGCTACTACTACAGATATCACAGCGGAATCCGCGAAGCTGAAGCATTTCACCCATTTTTACGATTGCTGATGATCAATTCGAAGACGTTTACACGAGGCGTATTTTATTTGGATGGAAGCTGCCATTTAAGAAAGCAGCTGCTTAAAATCTTCTAGTCATTTTGAATGAAATGCGCGAGCCTTCGATAGCTCTCCTCCATCGAAATGACGCTGCCTAAAAAACAGAAGTGATTTTATTTAGGAATGCTACCTCGGAAGACTCAATGGGCACAAGGGGACAACTATTGTAAGGAGAGCATTTACCGAATAGTAGTTGCTGATGAGATCTTCAGTCCGAAGACTGGTTTCATGCCTCTCCATGCTAGTCTGCCCCGCGCAAGCCTCTTCATCTGTGCCATACTATCACAAGCTACTGCCATTTGAACCTCCTTACTGTAGTCAAGCCTTGGATTTCCTTCACTATTTTTACTCCGCACATGCCTCAGAATGTATCCATCAAACTATCCCTTCTTTTAGTCAAGTTATGCCACAAATTTCTTTTCTCCCCAGTTGGATTTAACTTCATCCTATTGTCATATGATGATGGTGCTCTGGCAAGATTAGATTCTGCAGAGTCGTTCTGATACCTTCAAATTCCAGCAGCCGTCTCGCCATCACCGAGGCGAAGGGAATAAAATAGCTATTTCCTGGTGATGTCTTCCGGATAACGTTATTTGTCATAGCCCCAGGTGAATATGAAATTAAGATAACTATGAATGAAAGCCTGTTCTTATTGTAGGTAATACATTACCACAAAAAAGAAAGAAAACCCAATTGACAAAGTAGGAAGGGCGTTCAATAAGTAATGCAACACTTTTTTTCTCGGCCAGTTTCGGTCGAAAAAATTCAAAATTTTGTTGTGGGACATCGTGGAATATAAGTCGCGCAAACCCGTGCTATCTTCCGCATGCCGGCCAGCCGCAAACAACATTGACTCCTGCCATGTTGGAATGTGCGGACACACTCATTCGAGGTGGTTGAGGTTCACAATCAGACATATCGCTGCACAACTGGGACATCTCTGTTGGTAGCGCTGACACACTCGTCCACCAGTTGTGATACTCCACCCCACAACCCGGTTCTTTCACCTTCCGACTTCAATCCGTTTGGCCAAGTGAAGGGTGCACTCCGCGGGTGTGTAATTTGGTGGTGGGGGGCTTACTGATGCGGCAAGGTGCTGGTTCCAACGTCGACCGGGAAGTCCATGCAGGCATACAGGCGCTCCGAGTATAGTGGCATAAAGGCATAGCATTGAACGGAGATTATGATGAAAAATAGGGTTTGTAGCCAAAAGAGTGTGGAATACTATGGGGTATTAGAATCATGAATAAAACCAACCTGCTTTCAGAAAAAAATTGCCTTTATTTCCGATTTCGCATATTTAGAATGCTGTGTGAGTACGAGAGGCAATGTGTTACACCTAACGAGAGCTTACTTTGTTGCATCGCATTATTCTTCTTTTCTAAGTTGTGTTCACCGAATCGAGACCTTTACACACACACACACACACACACACACACACACACACACACATATATATATATATATATATATATATATATATATATATCAGGTTGTTTAATTGTGTCTGGAAATTACCGGAAAATGAAATGTAATTCTTTTAATAGTATCAGTAGTATATTATGCATGTCTCCCCTCGTATTTCGTGCCTGTATAAAGCCATCAGTCAGAACTGCATCATGACAGTTGTTTTTGTTGCACGTTCACCGTAGATAAAAACAAATAAACCTGTGCTGTAATTTCAGTATCAGTTAGAACTGTGTATCTCCGTATCAGACCACTGTAGCCAACTTCCTGAAGTAAATGGATCCGATTGGAAACCGTGACGAACTAGAAGCTACTTAAATATGAAAGAACCCTTTAAATACTGCGGTAGCAAGAGCTATGGAGCACTTCACTGATACAGAACGGAGTTCCTGTTAACGTTAACTGTACCCCATTTAATAAGTTGTTATTACCACCTGATGTTCGAGGAAAATATTGTATGGACTTAATTTTGTTGCACGACGCTAAAGCAGACACTCCATTCTGTTCTTTTTGTGGCGTCGGAAGGGGCATTCTTACACTCTTGTTGTGCTTTCCCTAACTTTAAACGGAGAAATTCGAAACGAGTTATTTTTGGTTAGTAGCGCACGGCTATGAACAATGGTTGCATAATGATTTAAACGTCACCACGTACATCCTATCTAAACTAAATTCACTTCACCATGTGGAGAAAAAACAATTTGCAACAGAGGTGTAGTGAAGTTATCGACGATGTATATAATAGTAGGGAACGTTTCCGGTAGCTTTGAGGTTCGTAAGTCCATCGTGGAAACAGCGCGCAAGGGAGAAGAAGAGAAGGCGCCCACCATCTCCCAAACGTCCGCTAAGAAATATACATTTAAACACGTTGAGCAATGTTACAAAAGTATATCGGTAACTGGCGAACTCGGGCTTCGCCGGGAAAACATAGAAATTCTCTTACGGTTTCAGTGAAACTAGTAATCGCAGACTCAGGACTTAGTATCGTAACATTGCAAAATATTGTGTGGTGATATATATTTAAAGAACGTATTTGGGATTACCCTAGATATTAACAAGTTGTGGAATCTATAGTGGTACCAGGAAACTTCACGCGAAGCAATTCTAAGTTTGATTTCCCTTCATATCTGCTCAAATTCCTCGTCATATACTTGTAGGAGACCGTGAATTTGTCAGATGCATTTGTTATAAAGGGTACACAAACTGCAAAGAATTCTTTCTCCAACTGATCTGATTTCCGGAGATAATAACTGAGCGAGGTGACGCAGTAGCTGTGATTGCTTCTACGTTATTGGTTCAAATGGCTCTGAGCACTATGGGACTTAACTTCTGAGGTCATCAGTCCCCTAGAACTTAGAAATACTTAAACCTAACTAACCTAAGGACATCACACACATCCACGCCCAAGCAGGATTCGAACCTGCGACCGTAGTGGTCTCGCGGTTCCAGACTGTAGCGCCTAGAACGGCTCGGCCACAGCGCCCGGCTCTGCGTTATTCTTGGTGCTTATCCGATAGGTAGGTTATTGGGAACCAGAGTCCTTTCTTTAGATCTCGTTTTGTTCCGGTCTCTTCACAATCAGGTGTCGAACATGCTGACGTCTAGATCAGATGACTACATTCGTGTTCTACGTTTTTGACATGGGAGCGTATGACCTTAGCTGTTTTGGCGCCCTAAAACAAAATAAACAGATAACTACATGTACATTCGGCAAAAACGGAATTCAAATACTCGTAAAGACATCCGGATTCGTGTTTCTTTCTCCTAAATCGCTATAGGCGAATATCGCTGTGGTCTCTTTGGAGAGGGCACGGACTCGACCACGTCTCATGGTTGTCGAAACCGATCTTGTTCTCCGTTTCTAGTGGCCTTGTTCTCAGATTGTCGTTAAAAAGTTATCCTTGAAAAGGGAAAAATATGAGAAGCTCTGAAAGTTCAGAGGGTTTTAAGCAATCAGTTAACTGTTAGGGAACTCAGATGAAACACTGTGCAATCATTTGTGTACCATGCAGGAAGTAGCTTTGTTGGTAACCATTGAGTATAAGAGGAAAGAAAAGAATGTAAAAAATGCTACGGAATTTGATAACACTGTGTAAAATTCGGAATATTGTTTTGTTACTAAAATGTTTGTTCATAAACGTCATGTGGAACAGTATTCTGTTCTTAGGAGAAAAGTGTTGTAGGTCAAAAACTTGGGTAAAAATAGTGTTCGATACACCTGAACACTTGGCCAACAGTAGTTTAAGGAGATTCACTGCCATTGCCATTGACCTTTTTGAAACCATCAATGCCTTTCATAAAAGTAGTATTTGAAGAAAAAAAAAGACCGTTTGGTTAACCTCACATCGTCATACAGTGAAGTGGTTTCTGCAGCGACGAAGGTTGATCAGAATCAGTCTTACATCCTCGCGTCATCCGCGACTGACGGAGGGAAAAAGATTCGGAATCCTACTGGGCGCTGTACTGTTAAATATTCATTCAACAATTAAAAATACTTCCAAACTTCAATACCTTAGTGATCATATTAAATGCTTGTCACTTATCGTTAGTCAGATTTTCATAGTGATATATTTTAGGAGCCTCGACTTTCAGGTTAATGTTCGTAAAGATAATGAAAGAGGATGTGGCTGCCTAGTAAAAAATAAGCCATTAGATTTCCTTTCTACATTTGACATGTGATTTCGGAAGTAGTGTGTGCGTCCAACGATATTCCTAAGGTATGATCGCGTATCGTGAAGATAGCTAGATCTTTTTGCTTGTTCTAAAGGTCTGTTCTGCATACATTATCCAATTCCATTTCGAAAATGTCCGTCCTAGATCAACTGATTTCCAGCCGCCGTCTGGCAATTATTTCTGTAAATTGGTTACCTCTCCATCCTTCCCCAATCCTTACGCAACATTAAGTAGCGCTCCTTTGAAAATAGGAAAGCTACAGTGCCTTAGTTTATTGGAACATCATTCGATTCAGGTGGAAGCAGTTAATAGATGTTGGCTGCGGCTTTTACGTTGCACACGGATTTAGATATTTCTTTCTGCACTTCCTAAAACCTGAAACAGAAATTGCTATGACAGACTACAGAAAAAAATACGAAATGTTAAGAACTTATTCATTGTGGAAATGCAAATATTTGCTAAAGCTTCACAACTCACGTCCTCCAGAACGTATTCTAGAGAATTCCGTGTGCTGTGTCCTGGCCGATTCAAGTCCCAGCCTAGTGATAGCCGAAATTTTGTTTTAGGGATCTTACAAAAAAGAACAATGTGAAAAAAAGCGTCCGTGTAGTTGGTAACGCGTTTAATCCCAAGAGCGGCCGGGTCGTAAAAGGAGTGCCGCATCGTAAAAGAGCGGCCGTTCGCTCGACTCGCCTCTGAATAGCGGCCGTGTTTGTTCTGCTGTTAGTGATGCAGTCGTAGCGTAGCGCTACCGCCAATTAGCGCTCGACTGCCTCGCCGAGAACAAATAACGTATTTCGCCTGCATTTACTGGCCACTTGAAGCCTGTTAGCGCGTCATGCTGCAAACTCCAGCTCCTGTACCGTTGTCAGTATTGGCTGCTGATAGTTTCTGTCGATGGACGCTCGATCGTGTACCAGTACCACACCCTTGTCACACGAGTATTTTAACTGTCTCAGTTGCAATAGCTACTATATGCTGTATATGGAATTAGCGAATAGTTTCACTTATTTCAATTCGTATTACGAAGGTTATAGATATTGACAGATTTGAGTGCAGAGCATCATTCGTTTTCGATACGCACCTCGTCTAAAACCAGATCGAAAGGACACTATTTTCACTAGTTTTAAATGCATCTCCAACGTGGAAAATTACAAATTTGCTGATATAATACAAGCACATAAAATCCGCAGTGAAAAAATGGTTCATATGGCTCTGAGCACTATGGGACTTAACTTCTGAGGTCATCAGTCCCCTAGAACTTAGAACTACTTAAACCTAACTAACCTAAGGACGTCACACACATCCATGCCCGAGGCAGGATTCGAACCTGCGACCGTAGCGGTCGCGCAGCTCTAGACTGTAGCGCCTAGAACCGCTCGGCCACTCAGGTCGGCCCCGCTGTGAAATATGCCTGACATTCATTGCAATTTGTAACACAATCGGTTGCTACGGTTGCAGGTTCGAATCCTGCTTCGGGCATGGATGTGTGTGATGTCCTTAGGTTAGTTAGGTTTAAGTAGTTCTAAGTCTAGGGGACTGATGACCTCAGATGTTATGTCCCATAGTTCTTAGAGCCAGTTAAACCATTTTTTTGTAATACAATGATATTCCGCTATTTTTTATGATGTCTGTATCTGAAAAGCGTCAGTGTAGAAATTTTGAGCGGATTCGATACTACACGTTAAAATTTATGTAGTTTTTGTGAAACTGTTGTCTGTCTGGTGATACTCAGTGGCTAACCGTCTTTGTTCGTGTGACTCACTTTCGCGCAGATTGTGTACAGTTAGGCGGTTGCCAGTGGCCAGGCGTCCTTGGCTTCGAAGGCCGGCGCTGGGACGAGTCGGGGCCACCGCAGTTCCCTGGCAAATTCGTTTTTTTTTTTTTTTCCCGCACCCAAATTTATATTTGTCTTCAATTGTAAGTAACCGGCCAGAGAATGTAAAAGGCCCATATCGTCTTTTGACTCTGGATGGAGAATAAAAATATGTTTGTTTCTATGTTGTGCAGTACTTGTCGAAGCCACTATACTTGATGATCACGTTATCCTGTTTTGGCGTTTCCAACTATTCCTAAATCACCTGCTGTATACTCTTCCACAGTACCCATTTTGAAAAGACCGCAGCAGACATCTGTGTGAAAAGGTTTTGCTGATCACTAGCTATCTCAAATAACCATAGATGTTCCCCGGGGGACTGCATTGCTTCCGCAACAGAATTTGGCCGGTATGGGTAGGAAAATAGCAGCATTTACTCGCCAACTTCACTGAGCAAGTTCCAGACCTGTCTAGGATAAGTCAGTTCCCAGTCCGTTCTAGCATCATTAATCACATCTCACGGAACACTTATTTTATTTTAAGAGTCATCGACGTTGAAAAGTCACTTTTAAGATGACATGAGACCGCTCGATTGAAGAAATCTATCCAGTTCGCTGGCGCGGCCATCGTGACATAACAGATTACTCTGTAGGATTCATAACTACGATTTCACATAGCAGCGACTATATATAAAGATCCTTTGTCCATCTAGATTAGCATATTTCACTGTTAAAAACTTTTCCAACGAGTCACAAGAGCGCTAAATCAATTTTAATGTTAAAAGTTTGTGTTGTGTTTTTTGTAAACTTCGTTTTCTGTAGTGATTTCATTGGTGAAGCCGTTTTTTCACCAGAAATGATTAACTTTCTTAAAAATGTGGTGACTGCTTGCACGAGATACATTAAGTAGGAGATCACGGTGTGATGGCCCTTTACTGTTCTTGCCACAAGAGGTTCCCAATGTCCTGGCATACCTAAATAGATTTTTTTGACTTGCATAATTAATTTAATCTCTCTTCAACGAAACAAGCTGGGTTGTTTCCAGACGCACTGATGCATCGTGTGTTCGTTCACTTAGTGCCTCGTGTCAGGTGCTGTTAAAGATAAGTCTAAACTACATTAAAGTACACTGTTACCTTCAATGCGATTCGGTTATGGTGTCCCTAGTGTTAGTCTTCGGTCTCGGAACGGGTCGTTTGCTAGTTCATGATCGTGTGTGTTTCACTTTCTGCAGTTCGCTGATTTATGCGTACAGTTCAGTTCCTTCGCTTTTAAAGTGATTACGTACGCTATTGTTGATATAACGTACCCGGGTGTTTCCTATACTCCACCACTAGCTGCAGGCGTTTTTAAATATGTACCTTAGGTAATAACGAAAATTTTCTTCGTCGACTTTTAAAATGAGCACTGGTCTTACTGAGTTAGTCATGCCACCCAAATGTTTGGAAATGACGTGTGTTGATGATGGGTGAAAATATTGCATTGGAGTTACCGTTAGAGTGATGGAGATGGGGGAACGAAGAGCTGACTAGTTCAGCAAGGGATAGCTCAGTAGAAGTATCAAGATAAGAATTTCCTCTCTTCTTTTAAAGCCCTTAGTACCTTTACTTCGTCGAGACTGAATATTCTGAGAAAGGCTTGGCACATACGTCCATCGGACAAAATATTAGTCGCCTCCCTTAAATTAGGACACTGGTCGCTTTGGGGGGCTGTAGACGGTGTAGAAACAGTACCAGGCCGTCATTCGACCATCCACCTTCACCTTCACAGCTGACATTAAGTCATGGCACGGAAGTGGTGCGTACGTACCTGTCACTATTATGAAATCAGCGCAGTTAAACGGGTCAACGTTAAGGCAGGACAGAAGGGAGCTATGGTATTTCGATGTGCCCAGGACGACACAAGGAACGAAATTGCTTCCTCCCCCCTCCCCTTTTTCCGTCCAGTATATCAACACTGATGTACATCGTGCCGTAAGATCATTGGTTGTAAAAAGATCTTACCCGACAGAGACCGGACACAGAGTGTTACACGTTGCCAGTAACAGTCGTTTCCAAACCGTATAGGAATTATTGACAGTAAATGCATGGCCATCTCAACCAGTTTTCGAGCGAACATTGCCAACGGCACTGCAAGCAATGGATTCGGGTCCTCGCAAAAGACCATTGGTCACAGCGGCATATGAAGCTGGACATCTTTACTGGACCATACAGCACACCAACTGCACAGTACCTGACGGCGGGTGTGTAGTATTGTAGTGGTCCTAAGAGTCGCGAGCTTGCCTCTTTTCAGAGGGTGAGTGCACCGATAGCGCAGAGAGGCGTTTAGCCCGATAGTAAGCGCAACCTCACAGAAAATGTCTAGGACTGTTTCGGTGAAACGCAACAACCAACATACTCGAAATTTGGTAATTCTTCCGGATCTAGTCATCAATGAATGGCGTCCGCTGGATGTGGTGTATGTCAAGGAACTTGTGAACTCTTTTGCTCGCAGATTTGAGACTGTTATCAAGGCTAGATGCGTAGTTAAGCGGCATTAGTGCGGTATCTCCCAGGGATGACTAATTGTTTTCCCGTCGTGCATATATACACTCTTTGAATATGAATGCAAGGAGGTGAAGTTAGAATTGAATGCGATTTATACGGAGCGATAGCTAAGCAGGTTAGAGGGAGACTTCATTCTGCTGGCAATTCGGCTTCGTTGAGGCGTACGGGAATGTGGCAGTAGTTGCAACAGCCAAACAAACTTGTAAGGAAACAGCTGTTGCTGAACGCAGCATCCACTGTAAAGAACAATCACAGAGTTGGGAAAGAGAGTCTGCTTGTGTGTGAGAATAGATTGGATTGTTTAACTCTTCACCAGACTGGCGTACCTCGTCCAAGTCGCCAAGTCCATGGCTGCCTGCTCTGTCAAGAAGCGCCAACAGTGTTTGACGCCCGTAATGCTAATATTTTAAAGCGTCGATTTCGGTTTGCTGACCATAGGGCATCAAGTGGTTTGACAGGAGACTTGACAGTTATTTCGGACGGAACGGTTCCTCAGTTTTCTCATAAAAACCATTGTTACTTTTAGACACTTATGCATACGTAGGGCCTTTGCGAGCTGATTTCAATCAATATAAAATCAGTAGTCGGAAATTATAGTGTGTTTGTAGAATGTAGTGTAAAATTTTCTGGCTGAACTGTATTGAACGTTATCGCAGTGACAGCGAGATCGAAGGATCTCAAGAAGGATGTCAGTTGGAGTAGTCATAAGGAAGGAAATGGCTGCGGTTCGTTTAAGGAATAAGCTTGTCTCTCCTGAACTGATTTTAAGACAACGGGTGGAAATTTTGTGCTGGCTTGCCAGTACACGGATTTGATGGCCACTCGTCCCGAATACCAGCCGATGAACAGTTGAAAAAAAGTGGTATGTCAGAGTTTTAATCTCTTCGTCGTCGTCGTCGTCTTCTTCTTCTTTTTCTTCTTCAGCGGCATCGTCACTACAAACGGAGGCAGAACTCTTTTAGATGACGAGGAGGGAGAGAGGCTCTAGTTCAGACAACATTACTAGATCTCCCATGAAAATATGTAGAACCATAGATTGCCTGGCCAAAGCTTTTTTAACCTCGCACTCCGGAATAGAAGTCCAATTCACTCTGTTGCAGATGTAAAGTGGCAAGGAGATCTCGCCGACTCCGCCTACGTAGTGTAGCTTATGAGCGAATCACACGATTACACAATATAATGTATCAGTTGGTGTACGGTACCTCTTGGCGTAAAGAGAGAATATTTATGCGACACTGAATGATTAATTAAGAAAATAACGTTAGAACATTCAGTAACACAGCCATTACGGAACTGTTGGTTGGTTGGGGTTGGTTGTTTGGGGGAAGAGACCAAACAGCAAGGTCATCGGTCTCATCGGATTAGGGAAGGATGGGGAAGGAAGTCGGCCGTGCCCTTTCAAAGGAACCATCCCGGCATTTGCCTGGAGCGATTTAGGGAAATCACGGAAAACCTAAATGAGGATGGCCGGACGCGGGATTAAACCGCCGTCCTCCCGAATGCGAGTCCAGTGTGCTAACCACTGCGCCACCTCGCTCGGTTACGGAACTGTCGTTTGTTCGACGTAGAGCAGTAATGGGAGGAGTTTGCGTGCCGCAACGGAAATCTTACTGTTTGTTGGAAGTTCCATCATGGTAGGCCCTCACTTTGCTATAGTTTGCGTACTAATGAGAAAAAATCTAGCGATGTCATGGAAAACTCTTTGGCCATTTAAATCAGCCCAGTAACGATATCTTTATTACTCATGGATCAGTGAAAATCTTCAGACGTCAACTTAATGTAATCCACTGTTTGGATCCAAAGCTTGTCGCGCAGGCCTTTCAATTGGACACCACATTGGCGAGTTGCGTGTCGCTTACCTTTAGCCGGTAAGCCCACTGGGCAAAGGGAATCGTATAGTTTAACGTGGAATATCCGAACCAGGTGTCACTCCTGGCGAATCTTCATGTCTTTGAGAGGCGGAGACTAGATTAAAAGCTGATTGAAATATTCCGTAGTCCGACCGGGATTCAATCCTGCGATGTCGAAGTTTCAAGGGACTCGCTTCACAGTTAGACCACCTTGCCGGACGCGTGGAAGATGAATGACGTGCTTACCATAGAAATGAGAGAAGACTGTGGGGCTGTTGTTGCGACGAGGTCCGACGGGAAGACGTAGCAAGTAGTAGGTAGGTGAAGTCAGTAAGTTGAGGGAGGAGCGACGCAGGCGGGCCGCGGCCGGCCCCGCGCCGCACGTCCTTGCGGCGGCTTGTTGCGCGCGCGCCTGCCCGCGGCTGGTCCACTGCCCCAGCGGCGGCGGCGGGCAGCGCCAGTTCGCCGCGCGCACGCGACGTGCGACGTGCTAGCGCCGCGCCGCGCCGAGCCCGGCCACGTGACAGCCGCGCCGCGCCGCGAGTGACAGTAGTGCCGCGCTGTGTTATGGTCCGCCACGCCGAGCATGACAACGAGTCGGCAGAGCCCAAGCGCGGGAGCAAGTGGTGCCACTGTTGGTTCCCCACTGCGGCCGAGTACGGCACCGACAAGGAAGCCATGGATGTGTGGGAGATAGTCAGCCACCTGGTCAAGAGCTACCAGCAGGTAAGCGCCGACTTTCACACGCCGCGTCTTCCCCTCGACTTTCGCCCTTTCGCTGGACGCGCCGCCCGCCAGTCACGCCGTAACAGCCTTTCACGAAGCCGCTGTCATTCCCTTCCTCGTCTTGCGTAATTGTCGGGGATGCCCCCGGGCCTAGAGAGCGAACGGACGAGAAGTGTTTCTCGCGCTAATTGCGGTGATTAACGCGCAACTGGAAGAGATACTATGGAAGGACTCTTGCCTGTTGTTGTACACTCATCCGTTGCATTCAGCGGTAAAGTACGAATGATGCCAGCGAGAATCTTTGGCCGGGCACTTGAGGGAAACGCTGCAAACAGTCCTAAACAGTATGACGCTCGATTAATAATTGTTCTCAGGTTGTACACCGCTTCGCAGAATTTTTTAGGTGATGTACGAATGTCTTTGATCTGCGATTCTTGCTAATGCGTCACACTTATGGACACTGAAGGTCTTGGGCGTTCTGCTGTCAAGACGATTGTCATTTTTCAGGTCCACTCAAATGTGTCCCCTTAAATGTTTTAGTAAATAATACGCATTACTGTTAACAAATACAACAAAAATCTACGCGAGTGTAATCATGTAGGACTGAAATAATAATGTGAGAACTACAAAGAATTGTTTCATCGCTGTCTTGGGTAACCGAGAGAGACAAACATTGTTTTTATCACACCAGGTTCCGGAAAATACTTTCGGCGCCCAGTACACGTCGACTTCATTAACAAAAGAGAATGCGGTTTATATTTCATAACCATTACGAGCATAAAATTACCACTTTTCGTGCTTGTTTGATTGGAGAACCTGCAACAAATTACATGGCCCATGCAGCAGATGAAAGAATGTTCCAGAAGCAGCGTCCGATCTACTAACCTGCTAGCATGCTACAAGTGACGTAGGTACAGCTATAGCAACGCCAGCGAAAGAAGCTCGAGTGACACTACCAAATAACCACTGTTGCGTCGATGTATGCAAACATACTACATGTTTATGTCAGATTTTCATGTGTGTCCTTCCGGGGCTTTAGAAGCGTATATTTCCCGGAGAAGCTACCAGATCACTTGTAGCATATACGTAAACGCACTTTTTATGTGCAGTGAGGTTTTTAAGCGATTACACGGAAGAGGTAAGTAATGGATTAAGACTCATTGTGTAACGCAGTACGTGGGCGTTGTTAAAGCGCTGTGTTGTGCGGGGTGAGGTCCCGATGAGTGTTTCTCCTTATGTTTGTGGTTACAACTGAAGTGCTTAGCAGTGCTTTATAGCACGCATTTCTGTCCCAAGTTGTGTCCTTCTGCATCTTTATATTCATTGGAAGAATATTAATTATTTGAAAGTGTTAGAGGAAACCAGCATATTTCAAAGAAAACGGTTTCCACGCTTCTATACTAATTGAACACATTAAATGTGGGACAATGCATGTTTCGTATTTAAGGTTGTTACAGAGGCAAGTGTAACGGAGGCGTCTTGCACACTGTGTCGTGGGCTTGTGCAACGACAGTAGCGCAGCCGAGCGGCCCAGAAGCAGCAGGAGTGTGAGTGCAGGGGGAGGGGGAAGCGAGTGTGAGCGTGCGTGCCAGGCGCCGGGCGCGAGGGTGGCCGCGGTGCGTCACCTTTGTTTACGCACCGAGCGGCGCCGGCGGCCGATGTCAGCTTGCGACAACGCCGCAAGTCGCCTTTCCTCCCTCCTGCGACCGCCCTGCTTGCGCGCAATACACTGACGGGCACCGTCGACGGGACAGCCTTGTAAAGCGAAGTTCGCGAGCAAACCTGTCCAGCGTTATGATACGCGCCAGCCACCTTGTAACAGCGCACTCTCTGGAAGAGAACCACGACATACGAACTGGCGAGATAACCTGCGTATTGCCTGTGGGCAGGGAGGCCTCCGTGTTCGTAAATGACGTGAAAACTTGTTATCCTAAAATACTTTAGTTTCCGTTCGCCATTATTACAAACTGACGTGTTTCTTCCTCTGCACTATACGGCCCTACACACACGGGTTCAAAGCTGATGTCCCAGAGTGCACTCTGCAGAATAACAAGAATCTGGGTGACTGCGTGTGACACCTGCTATTGTAGAATCAAATGATAGTAATGAAATACGTGTATATACCTTTTGCCCATTGTATGTATGAGATCGATGCATAGAATCTGACCGTTGAGCAGTTTCAGACTTTATGAGCTGGCTGTATGGTCGAGTAGTCACATACCATCAAAAAACATCGCCGACGAACGGTGTCACTTGAAGCCTGTTACCGGCCGGTGTGGCCGAGCGGCTCTGCGCGCTTCAGTCTGGAACCGCGCGACCGCTACGGTCGCAGGTTCGAATCCTGCCTCAGGCATGGATGTGTGCGATGTCGTTAGGTTAGTGAGGTTTATGTAGTTCTAAGTTCTAGGGGATTGATGACCTCAGATGTTAAGTCCCATAGTGCTCAGAGCCATTTGAAGCCTGTTCTTTCCTTACGTGTTGTACAACACTGCCGCAATTTTCCATCACTCGTGTCTATGTCGTGTGATCTAAGTGAAAATCCGGTCACTTCCGTATTGTTGGGACTATATTAAGCACTTCCTTTTTGTCCGATAAAATGTGGTCTTCACCTACGCTTAAAGTGGACTGGATATTTTGTTAGCATCTACTCAACATCGTACACTCGTTAGGATTCAGTTTTGGAATGTAGATAAAACAATTTGGTCATCTAGAGTGCTACTGCATCGTGTTTTGGGAGCCTTAAGCGATAGACGCCGAAGGAAGTCAGCCGCGCCGCTGCCATCGTAGTAGTCGCTGTAGCCCATACGAAAGTAAGAGATCCACAGAGAAGTTAAAAGGGAGAAAGACGCTTACGTTTGCAGTCCTATAGGATCAGGATTTGAAGTAGACTGTGCTACAGATCTATTGGCCACATTGTATCAAATCGCGTGGGATTTTCAGAGTTATGATAAAGAGATATTAAAGCGTGTGGAGACATGCTAAGGCTTTCCATCGTTTCACAGGACAAGGAGTGGCTAATATTGGAGGATAGTATCCTCCCGCCATGTATGGCATAATGACTGGCAAGAGTACTTTGTTCATTTTTTTCTTTGAAGTAAGACACGTTCCTTGTTGCTGATTTTAGCAGTTCCCGCGTGCTTCATGATAAAATCACCAAGCCTACATACGAAGACGATGAGGGTTCGAGATAGTGGCAGACGTCTGTTCTCATATTGCTACAGATAGAAGCCGCTTTGTAGCAGGATATCTTTAACGATATGCTGTTATCTTTCACTCGTGTCGTACCAAGGAATCCTTCGAAGATAAGAGTTCTGAATTCTTCCTTCCTAGGTGTACTACCGTCTGGGAATCACCATTTGTCTGTCTCTGACAGTAACGCAGTTTGATGTTCATAGAAAGCCCACGGAGTCGGAGGAGGTGATTACACTAAAAGTTAGGAGAGGTACTTCTCTCCCCACTTCGTAAAGCCGATACGGTTTCTCATCTTCGCCGGTATTGCAGAACTAATCTCTTGTGCCTAAATATTCAGTTGTTTTCCAGATCCAAAGCACTTACTCCACGTAGCTCATCCTGTATCACAGACCACGCCCACCCCATCGCAGGAAACGACGACGTATTGCTGATGCAACATTTGCAAATGGCGCGTATCGAGTTCCGCAGAAAGTGACACCAGAACATCCTCAATCACCACTCGTGTACTCGTCAGCTGTTACTCGTGTATGTGGTAGACGGTAGGCTATAAGTACGCAGCGGGCACCGCGCGCGAAGCCGGTGCCGGCCACCTTTTCGTCGCCCCCAATTGATCTGCTGGCGCGCACAGGCTGCCAGCGCGCCTCGCCTCCCCGCCGTCCACATTACTCTCGGCTCTGCCTTGCGGCACGCCGAGCGAAGAAAATTCCCTCGCCGGCGTGGGCGTTATCTGCTAGCAGTTGCCGCGCCGCTTCCGTCCCCGCGTGGGCGGCCGCCGCTGATTACAGGACGACGGAGAGTAAACCTGCCTCGACATCCAGTGCCTTTACCGGGAGAAAAGCTGTTGATTTTGTCGACATTCCGACACTAACCGCAAACATGCCGGCACCTGATTTTTGAAGTTAGTCCGTTACTTTTTGATACTCCGCGGCGAAATGTTGAGAGACATAAGTCTGTAACATCAGCTTCTGCGTTTAATTCAGTGTAGCCTGATCAATATATTTGCCTGCATGTTGCTTTCTATAGTTTCTGCTGCTTAAGCTAACCTGGTAAATATACACCGAAGCGCCAAAGAAACTGGTATAGGCATGCGTAATCAAATAGATAGTTAATCAGCAGAATACGGCGCTGCGGTCGGCAGCGCCTATATAAGACAAAAAGTGTCTGGCGCAGTTGTTAGATCGGTTACTGCTGCTACAATGGCAGGTTATTAAGATTTAAGTGAGTCTGAACGTGCTGTTGTGGTCGGCGCACGAGCGATGGGACACAGCATCTCCGAGGTAGGGATGAAGTGGGGATTTTCCCGTACGACCATTTCACGAGTGTACCGCGAATATCAGGAACCCAGTAAAACATCAAATCTCCGACATCGCCGCGGCCGGAAAAGGATTCTACAAGAACGAGACCAACGACGACTGAAGAGAATCGCTCAACGTGACAGAAGAGCAATCCTTCCGCAAATTGCTGCAGATTTCAATGCTGGGCCATCAACAAGTATCAGCGTGCGAAACATTCAACGAAACATCATCGATATGGGCTTTCGGAGCCGAAGGAGACTGTTAAAGCTGGTGGACGCGCTATGGTGTTGTGGATCGTGTGCAGTTGGAGTGATATGGGGCCCCTGATACGTCTAGATACGACTCACAGATGACACGTACGTAAGCATCCTGTCGATCACCTGCATCCATTCATGTCCATTGTGCATTCCGACCGACGTGGGCAATTCCAGCAGGACAATGCGACGCCTCACTTGTCCGGAATTGCTACAGAGTGGCTTTAGGTACACTATTCTGAGTTTAAACACTTCCATTGGCCACCAGACTCCCCAGACATGAACATTATTCAGCGTACACTCGAGGTATGAATTCAGTCACAATTTTTCGTGTTTTATTCAGTACACGGTGCATTTCGGACTCTGTGGGTCCATCTTCAGGTGTAATTCCCCTTAATACATGCTTTATTTTTTCTATTGAATGAGATGAAATGCATATTCCTGTCACGAAAAGGTTTGACGTTAGGTTACGAATTTCGCAACTCAGACGCGGAAACTTACCAGATAATCCAAGAAAAGCGTTTCGAACGTTTTAGCAACAGCTTAAGTTTTTTCCTCCGCCGTTTTCAAACGTATTACTTCATTCAAGAGGCACATTCGTAAACACGTTTGTAAACACTTCACAGATGTTTTTGTACGTGGTGTGGTCAAAGATGAATTTTTCATAGTGTTAAAGGTATAATTATTAAACAATTGACATATGCAGGAAATAACTGTAGAATAGATCTTTAAAATTACTGAAATAACTCTGTCTTGCGAAATGTGTTTGTTCATTTAACATCGATTTTGTTTTTTGTTTTTAATTTTGTGGAGGTATATATACAGTTGTTCCAACAGATTTAGGGTCTTACCGTTGGCTTCATTACGTAATACTACCAAATTGTTTTCTATTGTTGACATGTTTCGTTTCCAACATACGTTGTGCAATGACTGATTTTTCAAAGTGGTTGAGCCGGAAAGCATTTACATATTCTTGAAAACGGGTTTGAAGTTTCTGCTTGTTTTCCCTACATAGTAGGCAGGACACCTGCGGCATGATACTTTGTACACCCCACTGTTGTTGTATGTTTGCGTATTTGATTTTATGTTATGCAGAATGAGATTTTCACCCTGCAGCGGAGTGTGCGCTGATATGAAACTTCCTGCCAGATTAAAACTGTGTGCTGGACCGAGACTCGAACTCTGGACCTTTGCCTTTCGCGGGCATGTGCTCTACCAACTGAGCTACCCAAGCACGACTCACGCCCCGTCCTCACACCTTTACTTCTGCCAGTACCTCGTTTCCTACCTTCCAAACTTCACAGAAGCTCTCCTGTGAACTTGGTGAGGACGGGGCGTGAGTCGTGCTTGGGTAGCTCATTTGGTAGAGCACTAGCCTGCCAAAGGCAAAGGTCCCGAGTTCGAGTCTCGGTCCGGTACACAGTTTTAATCTGCCAGGAAGTTTATGTTATGGATTAGTAAGTTTCCTAATTTATTATTAGTTGAGAATGAAATTATTACGTTTGTTTTTTTCAAAAGGTTAGCTTTTTTGTGATATGGGCCCCCGGTATGGAATACTGGCGAATATTGTTTCTTCTTTCATGGTGTTGCCATTCGTTGTCTTGGTTTTGTGTATTTACCTAAATTGTCAATTGTTTTAGCTGTGTAGGCATTGCTTACGGTAGTGCTCTTTATTGTATCTATCTCATTCGTGAGGGTGTATTCTTCTAGATAAAGGAAGTGCACTCTTTGTAGCATGGACCTAAATGCAGCACGTTTTTGTGTGGTGGGATGACATGATGAGTTGTTCAGTGTTATGTCTGTGTATGTGTGTTTTCTGTGTATGCTGAACTTACGATTTTGTAATTCATAGCTCTTGTATTGAGTACAGTCACGTTTGAAGCTGCAAAATATGGATAAAATTATTGAGAATTCTGGTATGCGTTGCAACGTGCCGTTGCAACGTGCTGTTCAGAAGAGATCTCCACGCTCTCGTATTCTTACGGATTTATGGACAGCCGTGCAGGATTCATGGTGTCAGTTCCCTCCAGCACTACTTGAGACTTTAGTTAAGCCCATGCCATGTCGTGTCGCAACACTTCTGCGTGCTCGCTGGGGCCCTACACGATATTAGACAGGTGTACCAACTTTTTTCGCTGTTCAGTGTAGTTTAATTGGTGCCATCGATATAAACTGGCGATGCCAAAGCACACTGATCTCGTAGATAATGATGAAAGCAAATGAAACCCGCTCGCCTCCCACATTTGGGTTTTGCTATCAGCTCCTTAATGAACCAAGTACCTACAACCACCCGCAGTTATCGAGCGGGGTTAAAATCAATCATTTTGAATCTGGGATGGTCATTTAACAGTGCCGTGGCAGCTTCTCGCCTACACCACAGGTTCCTCTACAGCAGATATTTTGTCTCTAGTGAAAAGCGTTAACGAGACGTAGACACAATTGTCGCCTTCCATTCAGTGCAGCATGCTTTATGTAAACTCATTAGACGTTAATTTCGAAAACTTTCGGGAAGGTGGTTTGCTAGCAAACGATATCATTCCTGCATATGCGATGTCATTCCTGCATATGCACGTGCGGTCATGTATTCACGGCTACTACAATTTTTATACACATATTTGTGTCAAGATTGTAAGTGTGGGCCTATCTAGGCTTAACTGCATACCTTCGCCGAAGTTGCCCAGAAAAATTTCTACTTACGCAGGTCCTATACGAATTCTGAAGTGCCTCAAAAAGGCAAAACGCCTCAATAAAGCTTATGTTGTGTTTCCAACCTAGACTGTTTTTCCTAAAAAAAAATATATAAAGGTTGCTGGACCGTGGCAATAGAGTGGAAGAAGTTGTATGATTCCCTCGCATTTCGTATTCCCCCTTGACCTAAGAATTTACGAGTATCTCGACAGTAACAAGCTTGGTGGCGCCATGGCATAACAGAGTAGGCTACCGAGCGGGGTGGCTCAGTGTTCAGCTTGCTGTTCAAAGTCGCGTCCGGCAATCCTGATTTAAGTCTTCCGTGCTTTCTTTAAATCACGTCAGGCAAATGCCGGTATGGCTCCTGTTGAAGTGCATGACCGATTTCCTTCCCCATGTTTCGCTAATCCGATTGGACCGATGACTTCGCTGTTTGGGCTCCTCCCCCAACTCAACCAACCACAGTGGACTTGTGTGTGGAAGTAGCGGGCTTCAAATCTCCGTTCGCACATCCAGACTTAGATATCCTGTAATTTCCATAATTCAATTCCGACAACAAATTCTAGAGATGGTTCCTTAAAAGGGTACTATCAGTTTCATTCTAAATCCTTGCGCTGTCGGGGCTATTACTCCTTCTCCAATGGTCTCACTGTCAAAGGGTATTAAATCCTGCATATTTTGCCGTGGTTGTTATGTCATCTGCAGTTATAGGACGTTCGCCATCACTCGCTTGGTACGCTAACAGTAATTCGAAGTAGTTCATTTACATGTGTATTCCGTTGTATATTTGTCATTCTACGGTCTAAAGCTTGCTGATCTGTAGATGCGTCGCGTCCCGCACGACTATGTTGGTTTTCTTGGCAGACTAATATGACTGATGCGGGTTGTGTTTCTGCAAGTTCTCTCCATCTGTTCCGTGAAGCCCTTCTCTTATACCTGTTGGCATTTGCGGAATGCCGACGCGGGCAGTAGCAATCCAAGTAGTCTGCGTCGTTCATGGCTGGCTACGTTACGTTAGCTAGTCCGCCCTGCGGATCAGTGGCAACGTCGGCAACTGCGCAGTAGTATTGCTGGTGCTCGGCTAGCTCGCGGAAGTAATGCACCGCTTGACGCTAAACTCGCCGCTATATGTGCGTACATTTGGAGATTTGAACTATCATCCACCGAACATCTCTCTCTCTCTCTCTCTCTCTCTCTCTCTGTGTGTGTGTGTGTGTGTGTGTGTGTGTGTGTGTGTGTGTGTGTGTTTGCTTCTACTGATTGTAAGAGCAAATTGCAATGAGCCCTGTTTGTTTATAGTAATAAGACTATCAGGAGGAATTCATCACGCGATTTCCGCCCATTCTTTCTTCTCTTCCTTACATTCCCGGTTCCTGAAAATATGGATCGATGAATATTTTACAGAGAATTGGAGCTCCACCGATGCGACTGCAGGCCTTGTGTTTAACGATCCTCAGCCAAAACTTCGTACTAACTGCCAATTCACTGAAGAGTCAGTTATAATTCACAGCACAGAACTCTTAGCACCATAACTCCCGAATAGAAATTTAGCTCGGTGGGATACGTGCTTGCGTAGCAGATATGGGACCCACAATCCTACTTGCTGACACTGCACATCACACTCCAATTTTTTTTTCACTACGAAGAGGTTCCTCATCAATCGTATAGGGATTGTTTATTGACTAGTATACTGGGAGTTCACATGTTATGTCAGATGGAACCTGGCCTCATCACTTATGAAATACAGCAGCGGATCCAACATTGGGATCCACAATCCCTGACACTGCACACCACACTCCGATTTTTTCGCCATGAAGAGGTTCCTCATCAGTCGTATAGGGATTGTTTCTTGACTAGTATACTGGAAGTTCACATGTTGTGTCAGGTGGTACCTGGTCCCATCACTCATGAAATACAGCAGCGGATGCAACATTCCACTCTAATTTTTTTTTGTCATAGCTGCATTCAGCGTTTCACACATTTTCTCTTGTCTTCCTCCTTCAGTTCTTAGACACGCGTCATTTTGATGGTCTCCATCCCTATATCGAGTAAAACACTTGACAATTTACATGTCAGCTTCTTTGGCCTCGGTATGATTCGTGCTGGAATATCCGCGATCACAGCAACTTCTACGAACGGACAGGGCTCGATTCTTTCTTGCGTTTTCAGCTGACCTGTAGTACGCAGCTTTGTCACCAAACCCTGTATACTGCTCGTTGCTGGCATGGAAATGCTAGGAAACCTCTTTACAAAGATGCCCCGCGTTTCCTTAAAGACCGTTGTTGCTATTCTTTCTTGAAGAGGATATATCTCACAAAGATATTTCATGCCGTAATGGCTTTTGTACTGATGATACAAAACGTAGTCGCAACAGCTTCGAAGCGTTAGATGGCAATTCCCGGGCATGACGATGAGCGTCTAGTACTCGGAACCAGTTTTTCGTGCGTCAACCTCTAATTTATGATGGGAGAACCTGATGTGCGGACCGCTGCAATGTAAGCGAAGTAACTAATCACGGATAATTCTCTTCATATTAGTCTCATCAATCACCACCGTAACTAGTACTGACGGTTGTTATGAAGATCCAGCAACCATTTTTACTTTCGCAGTCAGTAACCTTATAATACTTTCATAGGTTAAGACAGTGAAATGTGAGGTTCGGTATTCGAGATGTAGGAGAATAGTAACTTCCCTTCCTTCATGCTGTCTTTCTTTGCTGTGACGCGCGGTTTACTTATAAACGCCCATACTATTTAAGTTTATCGTTTTTAGGGCGACGACTTTGGTTGTAAGCTTTCAGGAAATTCCATGGAAAACCAAACATTTAAAAGATTTTTCGTGAAATCGAGAGAAACGTTCATTGCCTTCGTATATACTGGAATAACTGCCCAGCTCACGCTGTTCCGTCGCGAGTAAACACACATTGCCATTGGAATCGAAGTACCATGCGAAAATGCAATGTAGCGGCAGAATACCGCTGTCGGAGGTGGCGCTTCTTGTAAAAAAAAATCACTGCAGAAGGTGGTGCGGCGAACAGCTTGCGCGGCAGGCGTCTTCGTGGCCTGCTATAAATACACGCGTGCAAGTAGCGCCAGCGCGTCACGCAAGCCAGCTTGCTTTGCGTGCCGGACTCGGGTCCGCTTCCGTAGCCAGGTTTCCACATCTCAGATAAATGCAGACAGGGGTGGCAGAGGGTTGCTGAGGTTTCTGATCGATTCTGTCGCCCCGTAAATCTCCATGTGTCCGTTCGTTTCCGAAGACTATTTGAAAGATGCCGGAATGAAACACTAAAACGCATGCTCGACCCACCAAATTAAACAGACTAGCCAGCAGGGTGCCGCTAACTTCTACTTTATTTATGTGATATTGCTGCAGGTTTTAATAAGTTTGTGTACAAAATACTTGTCACGTTAGTGAGTCGCCGTCAAATTCAAACAGCGAGAAAAAAATACTACATTGTTTTGGTCCACATGCCGTGAAAGCAGTTAGGCACATATCTGAAATCTTTCTCCCGTAGCATAGTTCCCAGACAATGGAGTAGAACGACTGTTGTAAAGCTTGAGTGCACAAAGTGTCGTGAGGACTATGGAGCTGCTAGAAGAGGAGGTAACGGTGGTGGTTGTTGTTGTTGTTGTTGTGGTCTTCAGTTCTGAGACTGGTCTGGTTTGATGCAGCTCTCCATGCTACTCTATCCTGTGCAAGCTTCTTCATCTCCCAGTACTTACTGCAACTTACATCCTTCTGAATCTGCTTAGTGTATTCATCTCTTGGTCTCCCTCTACGATTTTTACCCTCCACGCTGCCCTCCAGTGCTAAATTTGTGATCCCTTGATGCCTCAGAACATGCCCTACCAACCGGTCCCTTCTTCTTGTCAGGTTGTGCCACAAACTCCTCTTCTCCCCAATTCTATTCAACACCTCCTCATGTGCTCTACCCATCTTATCTTCAGCATTCTTCTGTAGCACCATATTTCGAAAGCTTCTATACTCTTCTTGTCCAAACTATTTATCATCCACGTTTCACTTCCATACATGGCTACACTCCATACAAATACTTTCAGAAACGACTTCCTGACACTTAAATCTATACTCGATGTTAACAAATTTCTCTTCTTCAGGTAATGGTTATGGTTTGGGAAACCCGATCGTGACGACCGATTGTTCTAATCATCCCTCCTTAGTGACTTCCATTAACGGCAGAGAACGACATAGAGGCGAATCGGCAATGTATAATTCCCAAGGCACGATTGTGGAGGGATGTAACTAGTTGTTCCTATTCTTGAGCTATAGGGAACGACTTCACACAGCTGTTTACACCTTGTTAGTTATGTACGTGCAATTAATGTTTTCATGATATTCTTACGAATGCTATTTTCGCGGCCATATTTCCCCGCTATAGATGTCAAACAAATAAACTGAGGAATAGCACTGAACTTACTTTACGATGTTAGAACAGAAAAATTTAACCCTTTGCTTGTGAAACAGACGCAACTTACAGCTGCGCTTTTTAGTGACCTGTTTCCATTTAACATTCCTTTTACAGACCCTGCTCATACTTCTTTTTGGTAGACATTGGATCATATTAGATACAACAGTGGAAAGATGCGTGTGTGTTGCTCTTTAAAGGTGCTGCCCAGAATCGCCACGCAACGCACGGAGCTGCTGCTTGGGCAGGTTGTGGGGATTACACAGCGGGGCGGCGGCGTGTTGATGGATTAAAGAGGGCCAAGTGTATTGATCGCAGGGCAGAGCCGGCGGCCTGACCACGCGCCGGCGTCTGTCGCGCCGTGTTTACCCTGTGACGTCATCGCGCCGGCGGCGGCGCCTTGCACAGCTGAGAGAGAGGGGGCTAATTAATGCGCCGCATAAATTGCTAATATGATCGATCACCGCGGTCTGACTTCCCTCGTGGGCGGAGCTGCGCGGTCGCGGGTTTCCCGCCCTCTAATTGAAACACAGCTCGCCCTATTACTACGTGCG
This sequence comes from Schistocerca piceifrons, assembly GCF_021461385.2. NCBI lineage: Eukaryota > Metazoa > Arthropoda > Insecta > Orthoptera > Acrididae > Schistocerca > Schistocerca piceifrons. The sequence continues at coordinate 511,756,122 of NC_060144.1, forward strand.
TGACGGTTGCGTAGGCGACCCACCTTTCCATTCCCCCATTCTCTGTTACGGCAACAGGAAGAATAAAATGTGTTTTTATCGGACCTACCTCTTTTTTTGGTAGATCCAGCACGGTATCACGGTCGGCGCGCTTTATTCCTTTAATGTAAATACCACCGAAAAGTTCCCTGCGATGTACTACTTATACATTGAAAAGTTTCTTTTCTTGAACAGATATTATTCCACCTTTTATTTCGACTGCTACAATTTAAGAGATAGAGCTGCATTATTGCAAGCAGGAAGATTTCGGGTTTAATGTCTTGTCGACAGCTCTGTCATTAGTGACGGACCGCAAGTGCTGTTGGACAATCTGTATGTGAAGGGGTAGAAACACTCTTCGTATGATTGTCTAGGTATGTCTGAATTTGTCCGGGTGCATTTGGGAACTTCTTCAGTATTTTGATAACCATACGGAGGTTGAATGTTGGTTCGAATCGTTGAGGAGGCTGCGGACTACGTTGACATATATACGCTTCAGTCATGTTCTGTGACCACCGCGTAGGTTCGATGTCAGCGTTCAATAACTATTCACAGATGACAGGTGGCAGCACTAGTAGTGGAGGGGTATATAAAGCGTGACGGGAGGACGCGGAAAACAGTGTAGTCGTTGTTGTAACTCGTAAACGGAGCGATTTATCCGACGTCCAAAAGGACATGATCATTGGATTTGGGCCGAGTGGGGAAGTATTTTCGAAACGGCTCGATTTGTGAACAGCGCACCTGCCGCCGTGGTTAAAGTACACCATGCGTGGTCAACTGACGCTCACCAAAACCAGCACTGGGGCAGCTGTAATGCACCACGGGTTATAGATGACAGGAGTGAACGACGGCTGCGGAGATGTGCACAGACGAATAGCCATGCAATTATTGAGAAACAGACAGCCTGAACAACTGTTCAGCTAATATTGCTGCGTATGAGCCTCCGCAGCAGGTGCCTGTTTCACGCACACATGCTCATCGGCGACGAAGGCTGAAATTTGCACGCCAGTACCTCACCTGGACGTCCGCTGAATGGTGACAGGTGGCCTTCTCGGATGAATCATGTTTTATTCTCCATCGCAGATGGCCTTTTGCGTGTACTCCCTGTAACAATTGTGGAAAGATCCACTCCAGAGGAGGGATCGTTACGGTCTGGGGGATATTTTCGTGAGTGATCTTGCCATTCTGGAAGGCACAACGGATCAACACAAGTAGCATCTACCCTTCGGGATCATATCAACTCGTACATGCAATTTTTTTCCGTACGATGGCGTCTACCAGGAGGGCGATGCAACGTGAGACTATCTTGATCGGGCTTTTCGCGCCATGGATCTTCATCCGAGAAATCCAGTGCAACTGGCCACGGCACTGAAGTCGACATGGCTCCACATCCCTACCGGTAACTTCCAGAGCTTCATCGACTCTCTTCCTGCACGCCTCGCGGTGCAAAAGGCTTTTGACAGGTGGTGACATCAATATGATTGGACCGTTCACAATCCGTAAGACACTGTACAGAGTGGTAAATACTTTGGACTAAACTTAGCCAATCCTTGTCGTGTTCCATCCGTACAAGAAGTAAACGATACATGACTGTGCTGTGTGCCTGGTTACTCTTCATTGTCTCGCCCTAATTCTATGACCGCAATGCGTGGTATTGAGACAGAGACAGTAGAATTTGCATACTACTTCAAATATTGGTTGACTAATTGTACCCAACAGGGTTACATAAGAACAACGTCTCCCTGCTTGCAGTGATTTACGTTGTTAAGTTCGGCGAGCGTGCCTTACTACCGACACCAGATTGTTACGATGCAAGCAATACGATATCGCTTGCTGTGCCCACCTGAAAAAAGCTTCAAAAGCTGGAGCACTATTGTATAAAAGCTCGTAGTAGCACTGTGTGTGTGGTTCTTTAAACAGGACGTGCTCTCTCTTCCATTCATTTTTGTTGCCACTCACTGCACATGTTCGTCCAACTTTATTACTTCATGTAAGCCACTAACTTTAGTCCCACTCAGTACGTTCCCACATTAGTCGTTTCACAGGCAGGACGGTCTTATTTATGTACAGCAATTGTAGAACAAAGCTAGATACACGTAACTATTGAAACTGTTGCACAAGGCATAAGTCTACTGGGGAAAAAAATAGAAAGCCACGGCTCTGTCACAATGAGAACTGTTATTCTCCAGCCGTTGTCGTCTGTCCGTGCCTGAACAATTTGCTGCGTGGAAGAACAGCTAGTCAGCATGTAGATAGCTGCCATAAATTTACGTTGTCAGAAATGTAAGCGGCACGTGAGCTGTTAACGATTCAGCTATCCGCTATGGAATCTTTGACACGCTTGCCTATGTGGCACCAACTGAAATTTCCGCTATTCACAATATGGAGGCATGTCTGCAACGAGCCTTTAACAATGGACTGTGCGCCTGCTTTGGCAAGCGGCCGAGTGCCCACGCCATTGCAAGAAGGAATGCTTCTGGAGGCGTTGGCTGTTGCGCTGCATTTTGAATCGCTAATGACCAGTCTACGTACTTTTTACACGAACTCATTGGAGGTATTTTCCTCTCGACATACATTTTAATCGATAATGCAGCTGTCAGCGTTTCGATGCGCTGTTCTCCGGATAACTGTGAAATGAGTTTAATTGCCTGTAATGTCTACGTTGTTTCACTGCCTGCATTTGAACCGACTTCTGCAAGCAGAATACGTGCGGAGTTTTCTTGTTTTTGTCAGATGTGCCGTTGCTTTCGCCGTTCCTCTCATTTGAAGAAAACAGCGGTGAGCTGTTCCCCATTATCAAGTACATTTTCGCGCACATATCAGCCATCGACTGTCAAGTCTGCACTCTCCAGTACGCTTGTTGTGACACGTCACAGCGACAGATTCATTGGTATACGATGATTAAATGAGTGAACGGTCGCTTGGTACGAAAACTGCTTCTGTAATCCTGATCGAGGTAGCGTCGTAGCTGAGACGTTGGATCCGTGCTCTGGTGGGATCCTATGTCCAACTACCCACAGTTAGTTTACTGCACTTTCCCCTACTTTTTTCTAGGCAAGTACTTTGATTAGTGCACGGCCGAGTTCCTTGTCCAGCTGAGCTCCGTTTGTACTGCTTCTTTGCCAGGTTACTGAACCGCCTTCAGTTTGACGCCCACTGAAACGACACATTGGATTTATGTATTTGGGCGATTTTTATGATACCCAAATTACACGAAGACTTAGTTTACGTTTTAGTATGACTCTCTACAAATATTGTCTAGTGTGACAAAAAATTAAACGTTAGTAAACTTTAGGCAGTGTTGTGTGGTTGAACCACTAATGAAGTCAGAGGAAGATACGTCATATCACGTCTGCCAGGACCGTAGCTAGCAAACCAGGATTGTGTTATGACCAGATGGCGTGTTGAATACAGTTGCAGTTGTATGTGATCTATTGTTAAAATGATGTACAGTATTCGCACCATAGGTCGAAATGATTTTATTTGAGTCTGCCACATGATTCACTGCGGCTCTCATTTAAGGTACTCTTATACCAGGTTTCTATAACCACCAGTGTGTAACTTCACTCTTATCGCGCTATGATGATGGTTTCGCTGTTTGTCTTAACACATGAAGGCAGAAACCAGTACCTCGCAGTAGGCAGTTTTTTTTTCGGGTTCTGGGTCAGCCCTATTTATGCTACTTCAAGTCAAGAATTGTTTGAGTTTTCGAGTGGCGTCACCAATAACAACGTGTGTTTTCCTGGGTGCGATTCATGTAAAAATCTATGCAGTTTCCCGCGTAAAAAAACTCCCTGAATCATCAGTTGTTGTATTCCTTGTCACGTGAGTTGGCCACTTGATCGATTTGCCCCCAAATATAGCCCCGGGGTTACTGTAAGCGGCCGCTTTTAATAGTGGCGCCGCGGTCGTGGTGGCGGAGTGAGCGGCGGCGGGGCGCGTGGGCGTAGCTTTGAAGGGGATGTGCAGGTCGGTCGGGTACGGCCCTCCCCCTGGGAGGTGGAAGCTGTGCTCGCCGCTATGGCCAGGGCGGTGCGTGGGCGGCTAAACTGCGATTTGGTACGTTTTGTTGATTACCCGAACCATACACAGAACAAACATGGAAATGTCATGTGGCACTCGTGGTGACGCAAGCCCTTCTTATTCAAGTAGCTTCAAGTGGATCCCAGTCGAAACCAACCCAGTTTCAGATTATCTGGCGGTTCCATACATCACTGTAGGTACACAGTGAACGTTCCCTATAACAAAGCTGCACCTCCCCTTCCATCCGTCCGATGCTCCGTCTCAAGTGTCGTCGGGGGACTTTCTCAATACTTAATATTCGTCCTTTATGCAGTTCAGTCATCAACACCCACACATTCTTCCAGTCTTAGGATAGTGTCACGCCACGAAGGACGAGTGAACGATAGTGTAGACCGCGGCTAGGTACTGTACCTCGCGTCGAAAATTTTCTCTATGTAGTCAAAATCCATTATGAGACTGCGCATTTATTGACCAGTTTAAACTTCACTTTCGCTACCCCGATGCAGTCTAAATGATAGTACATCTATTCGTTCGTGATACAACACTTGTTACCCCTGCCGAAGTACACTGTTAACAAGGGAGTTTTTCCCAGTTCAGTCCGCAGCTCGTGGTCGTGCGGTAGCGTTCTCGCTTCCCGCGCCCGGGTTCCCGGGTTCGATTCCCGGCGGGGTCAGGGATTTTCTCTGCCTCGTGATGACTGGGTGTTGTGTGATGTCCTTAGATAAGTTAGGTTTAAGTAGTTCTAAGTTCTAGGGGACTGATGACCATAGATGTTAAGTCCCGTAGTGCTAAGAGCCATTTTTTTCCCAGTTCAGTAATTGTAATGTAGTGTAGTGCATTTGTCTTAACGTTTTCTAGCGACAAATCTCTCTCTCTCTCTCTCTCTCTCTCTCTCTCTCTCTCTGTGTGTGTGTGTGTGTGTGTGTGTGTGTGTGTGTGTGTGTGTGTGTTTGAGAGAGAGAGAGAGAGAGAGAGAGAGAGAGAGAGAGAGAGAGAGAATGAACACCCACCAAATTCATTGATGGTAAGACGAGTTTTTTAGCTGGCGGTAACCATCATTGCAAACTCCTTTCGCGTAGATGTTTTCGTGTGAAGCAAAAGGAGCAGCTTTTTCCATAACCGGATAAGAGGCCGATAAGGCGTGTAAATGCGGGCATAGAGGGTGGGTAGGATTAAGCCCCGCAGTGATAAAATGCGCTCTTCCTTTTATTTGCAGCTTCATTTTTCGTGAAATATCAGGCGCATCGGTGGTGTGCTGCATATGTTTTACGGCAGGTGTCCAGTGTCATAATGAGATGCTAACAAAATGGAAAAGGATTAGGGCAACCGAGACATAGAAGCGAAATCTGAAGAAAGCAAGCCATAATTCCGGATGTTAGCCAAGGCTGAATTGTAACAGCTGCGTTAGGTTTGCACGTCCAATTGGCGACCGCGCTTTTTGGCAGGGGAGCTCAAGGCCAGTGAGAGAGAGAGAGAGAGAGAGAGAGAGAGAGAGGAGCGGCCTTGGCGCCGGTCCCTCACACCCGCGCGTAAGCGGGCAGCCCAGCAGCGCGGTTCGGCAATAAATCAGCGGCTGTCGTGGCGGCGCGGAGCTGCGCTGCCGGCCCTGGGTGTGGTGTGGTGCAGTGTGTGGACCGCAGCGGCGGGCCTGCGAGCGTTCAACTTTAGCAGCGCCGGGCTTCGAACCGCTCCCCCTCCCTTCCGCCGGTCCAGCCAATCGCAGCCGCCCGCGCTTGTTTTGTCCCTTCCGGCCTCGAACCCGGCAATCGATGCTTTTTTACCCGCCGGTTGCCCCCCTCCTCCCCCCCTCACACCGTTCCCCTCCCTCTTTTTGCTCCCTGCTTTTAGCGTAGGTGGGATGTTATTGAACGGGCAAGTCATGTTTTATCACATCCGCCGTTGGGACTGCCTCAGAGCTCTGTGGTTGCGTTGCCACTGATATTGCAACGAAGTTTTCGAATCTCTAACCCTCGTACCGGACGGGAAGACAGTTGGTGAGAAACGGGGAAGAGCTGTGCAAAATTCGTCGGAGTTCGAGAAACGGTATGCGTGTCGTACGAGACTGGGCACCCACCTAGTACAGGCTGACTGAAATAAAACTGAGCCAAAAAATGAAAAGCGTCGAAGTCTAGATCTCATTTTTTTCTAATTTTGAAAACTAATTTCAGTTACACACGAGTCACCTACAGGTCATAAAAACATTCTTGATTAGGTTCATTGCCGTAACAGCTCAACGCACCGTTAAAATCATTTCCAAAAATGACAACATCTATAGGCAACATATAGGTAAATCGTTCATAACCAATCAAATAGAAACGAACGCCATAAAACTAAGCCATTATGCCTTTAAAATTTAGTAACGGACAATTTAATCAGCATTTGTACTATCTCATAGCAGAGAAGAGCTCAGATAATCTCTGCTATGAGAATACATGTCTGATCTGAGCTCATATCGCGCCTGAGATAGTACAAATATTGATTAAACTGTCAGTTAATAAATTGTAATGGCATAACGCCTTCGTTTTATGACCTTAGTTCTACTCTATTGATTATAAATGATGTAAAGTTATTTTACCTATACGATGTGCATGGATGTTGTCATTTTTAAAAAAGATTTCAGCGATGCGTTGAACCGTTACGGCAGTTACCCTAATCAGGAATACTTCTATGATCTGTAGGTGGCTCCTGTGTAGCTGAAACTAGTAATCAAATATTTAAAAAAAAATAGCGATCTTGATCTAATAATATAAAAAAATACAGATCGCTTGTCTCCAACGCTGGCTATGTCAACAAACACGATTTACAACAAGACGGGACTGCCGCCTTGTTAATGAACATCACTGAAGATGCTGGACATGACCATGGTTGACATGAAAACAGTGCTGTACTCGATTTATCAACTGCGAGAGACGTGTAGCATCTTCGCCTGAGGTGTAGCGGTAATAGCGTTTTCAGTGTCCTGAGTTAGCGGTTCCAGTGTGTAAGGGTTAGCTGGTACACCTGTCCCTTCAATTTGCCCCACAGGTAAAAACCGCAGGAAGAGAGATCAGGCGATCGAGGTGACCAGAGGATTGTACTGTCTCCTTTAGTTGTCCACACGTCATGCCTTTGTGACGGTTGTCAAGGCAGCGCTTGTTGCTCCATCTCGCTGAAAACATCATGTTGTTCATTTGCTGTAAGGTGACCCACACATAGATTAAATAGTGTCTGGAGATAGAGGTTAGCATTAACAGTGTGGTGGAAGAATCGTCTTGGGATGCCGACACCAGATACTGCTCATCGAGCGCCAGTCTTGAGGTTATGCAACGGCTCTTCAAAGTACTAATCGGGACATTCTCCTTATAATAAGACATGTTCTGTGAGTTCACATACTATGGAAGTTTGAACCAAGTCTCACATGAACTGAAAAACTGAGGGGCCAAAAGCCATGAATACACTTCACTCAGAAACCACCAGCAGAACGTCTGGACGCTTTACCTAGGCACAGCAGTAAATTTATAAGACTACAGGTGGAGGTTTCTTAATCCACAGTTGCACAGATAAACGGCGTTGCAATTTCGTCGGACTTTGTTCCAGGCTTTCCTTCGCTCGACCAATGTTTTCCGATGTTGAAACTCCTTTTGGATAGTTAACTATTTTTGTTCCCTACGGAGCTAGTTTCGCTCCATTAGCGACTAAATGATTGCATCCTTTGCTGGAGGGTTTGCCAGAAGAAATCCTGTCTTAAACGGTCGAGCAAACAGTTTCACTGTGGTTTACCACGAATTGTTCTTCGTATATCATTCGTCAACGAACACCCGCTGTATTGTGAACACAGTTTTGTGTTATATTCAACTGAGTAGTTAACACGCCTGCTCCTCTCATTCAAGGGAACTATTCGGGTGAGAGCAGGGGGGAGGGGGAGATGCGCAGACTTGCATTGAAATCGAGGTTTGTTTTCTGGCCACTTTTATTTTGCCCACCCTGCACTGTATATGCCGCATTTGACATTTGGGGCTGGGCAACATTTTGCACATTACAAACTTTCTCTCAAAGTAACCATACCAGTTACAAGAAATATGCTGGAACGATTGTTAATAGCTGTTTCTAGTATACACACTGCTATGTCTCACGCTTGCCGCCTAGCGACGTGTCGGCTTCACCAAGCCATCAGCGTGATTTCATATTTTGTTTTCCACAAAAAGAACTTTGATTTTTTTGCGCATTACGTGTGTTTCCCTCTATTATTTGTCTTATAAATGTTACAGTGTCTCAGTAATATACTAACGTTTGTGAAGTGAAAAATAGTGCGGAGATATGGAATACACAAAAACCAAGCAACGACCGGAATTCTCAGTGTTCCGCCCAGCCAGCCAGTGAAGAGTTTTCTGATGAAGGGAAGCATGGCGTCGTGAGCCTTGCTAATGTCAGAGACAGCAATATCAACATGTGAGTGCACTCGAGTAGGGCAGAATGATTAATTCCTGGAAAATCAGAACGACATTTCGGTTCGAGCAGTTCTTGCTGCTACAGCAGCGACGCAAGTCTGAATGGATAAGGGTGTACACAGAGGCAAGCTGGTACTGCATCATGGCAAGGGACGAAAATCATAGTGTTGTACATTGCTATGAGTGTGTCTGTGGTGACGCGCAATCACGTTGCTTCCGTTATCCAGATAAACACCTTTCCTCAGTTATTGCCGATTGTCGTCATATGACCGCCTAACCATTACGTTCGAACGCACCTCCTGTCCTCTTAACGTAAGTTTGAAACCAAAGATGTCAGAGGTAAGCTAAAACTACGGGTTTCCTTGTGCTAAACATATGTCCCAGGAGTGTGCGGCTCCGACCGTCATAGAGTGAAGTGCGGTTTCGTATACGTGCTCCAGATTCATACGAGTAAATGATAACTCCTTTGTTTCGCAACATGTAAAAATACTGTATCATTAAAAGTTTCTGCCCCTTTCCCCAACGATATTCTCATCGTAATTTTCACAGTGATGACATGAAAGTGATTGATACTTTGTATCCTAGAGCAATGATTAGATGAACAAGAGATTTCATTGGGACATTGACACTTTTTCCGCAAAATGTTGTATCAGCACTTTCTGTTCTTAAGTTTCATCGGTTTAAAACGCCGACAGTGAATTTAGTTCTGCCTTCACAGTTTCCTATTTTCTTAACCACAAATTTTTAAAGCTGTCTACTTGGTAGTGCGTTTGGTGCGTCAGGGCCCAACTTTCGCGGGAGACAGTTGTCCTGCCAGCGAGGAGCCAGCTTGCGGGCTTGTGACTTTCGCGCTGCGGCAGAACTTGCCACGTTCCGTTCCGTTCGGCTCGCCCCCGCCGTTCGCTTCCCTTCGGGAACTGCTTCCAACTAGACCGCAAGTTCTGCTAGCCAGCGTACGGCAAACAACCCTTCAAACTCCCTGCACTTCCGAAAAGCTCTCTGCTTGTTAGCAGCGTCGAAGCGCGGTCCTCTTACATACTGTTAGCGAAGGCAGCTTCCACTTGTTCTCTCACGTAATTTAAAGAAACTACGCACATTATGGATGCAGAATAATACAGATTCAGGGAAATTGTTTCAGAGTAGTGTGCTTTGAATTCCGTGGTGGGTCGCACAGTAGATGAGGTAACTGGCTACAACAATTTTTTAAGTTCCTGTGAGACCAAGCTGCCACCCCGTGCAGCACAGCATGTTTACACGCATAGGAGTGAAATAAATTTTCCTGTTGTACACAGTTAATTCTGTACTACGTTTTAGTTAAGTGTACTCTAAAATGTCGGTTATAATTCCAAATCTACTCCTGGACCAGTCTCTTGACGTATATTGTTTTATAAAGCTATTGGTGTGTTGAGGTTTTCTTTTCATCAGAATGGAATTCAGATACTCAGGAATTGACCTAAATTCAGAGCTAGTAGTACAGTTAGTCTTTACACTGTTGGTCTTTACACAGTTGTGGTGTCTACGCTTTCTCTGGGGAACGTGTTACTGAATATAAATTTGAGTATAATCCTTGTTGTGGTAGGTTGGGCGAACGAATTGGTTCTTTTTAAAACCATTAACTTCATGTACTTTCCCAAAGTAGTAAAACGTTATTGAGTAACCCACACATTTAGTTGGCTAGCTATAGACGGTACTCTGCGGTACATTAATCGTAAAGAACACGGCATTTTATAACACACTGATCGTACCATACCGTTAGATTGTTTCGAGATTTCTATTTGTACCTGGTTGAAAGTCATAATGAAATGATATATGCCTTACCTTTTGATTGTTTCGACGTTTCTATTTGTACCTGGTTGAAAGTCATGAAATTATGTTAGGTACTCTTACGTAAAGCTGAAAAAACCAACCGATCGAGGAGAATCTTCTTTGAGTATACGTCAAGCCAGTGCCGAGAGAGCTCGGTGTAAATCAGCAAATTTAAGTTTGGACGAAAAGATGAAGTACATAGTATAGTCGATTGAACAAACAGTGTGACATGACAAACAAGTCACTATATCTAGGATCGACAAAATCGGAGTGAGTACCAGCTGAGTAAGGGTATGTACAATAAACGATCCGTGTATAGTTTGGTACCAACTTCGACAGTTGTGCACTTATTCGACTGGAGGTGCTGAAAACAACAGAATGCCTCATGATTAATAGGAAAGTTCTGAACGACAAGCTAGAAACAACGGAAAGTAACATATTTTGCTCAAAAAAAGACTGGTATGTTTAGCAATGAAACGTAACGTGACGTCGGCAAGGAGCTCATTTTAGAGAGACTGGTGTGTTTAGAAAACCGCACAACAAACAGTACCGGCGCGTGCATGTGGTGACAGATGCCATGCGAAAAAGGAGCCTTTCTTTCTATGGAAACGTAGCGTAAATGCGCCCGAATTTAGACCAACCTACTTTTATATTATTCTGGCTAAAAAAAAATCAAGAAAAGGGAGCTCAAGTGAAAATATCCTGAACAAGACCTATTCAAGAAGATATTAAGAATCTATCAGTATTTCCAAAGAAAGCCAGCGCTAAAACTGACAAGGAATAGAACTAAAGAAAGGAAAACAGGTCACAGAAAACGAAAGAGAGCACAGAGTTCGGAGTAGTAGGACAGTAGTAATCTCTGCTACCGTAAACAGATGTTTGAGTGCGGTGTCTTTGTACTCATGTACTGACTTAAAATCCACATCTACATGGTCACTGCACAATTAAGTGCCTGGCAGATGGTTCATAGAACCACATTCAAGCTACTCCTATTTCTCTACCGTTCCACTCTCGAAGAGCTCGCGGGAAAAACGTACACTTAAATCTTTTAGTGTGAGCTGTGATTTCTTTTATTATGATGATCATTCCTCCCGATACAGATGGGTACATACAAATTTTTTCACACTCTGAAGAGAAAGTTGGTGACTGAAATTTTATGAAAGATCCTACCGCAAAGAAAAGTGCCTTTGTTTTAATGATTGTTACCCAATTCGCATCTCATATCCGTGGCGCTCTCTTCCCTTTTTCCGCGAAAGTGCAGAACGAGCTGCTTCTTCGAACTTTTTCGATGTCCTCCGTCGATCCTGCCTGATGCGGGTCCCACACCGCACAGCAATACTACAGAAGAGGACGTACAAACGTAGTGTAGATAGCGGGGGTCAGTCGACGGCCGTGCTGTATGTGCGAGAAAGCGCGTGTTTGGGTAGGAGTGTGGCGGCCGCGCCACCGGAAGCTGCGGTCGGCGCTGACCGTTGCCTGGCGCGGGGCAGAGAAGTGTGTCATGTGTGCGCGGCGCGGCTGGTACGCGAGGTGTCGGGTTGCCGCGCTCGCCTGAAAGCGATCCGTGGCCCCCGCCTGGCCGCTAATGTCCCGCCGGAGGAATATTAATGGCGGGTGACACGGCGGGCTCGGGTTACCGCCGCCGCGCCGCTCCGCTCCGGTTACCCGGCAACACTACACCCGGCTGGGCTCGAACGGCCGACCTGTCGCGTCGCAGCCTCGCTTTGCGCCACAGCTATGCCGCTAGCGGTTTCTTTCACAATTACTCAGCGGGATTTCGGAAACTAGTGCTTGCCGCGAAGGCCACGTTTGCTAAATAAACAGCTCAAAAAACGTGTGGCTCATTGTCGCTATACAGCAGGTAGAGTTTTCAGAATGGGAAATCGCCGTACACTTCAGTGGCGCTATTAGAACATTCCATCGCTGTCGTGAGATGCAAAAACTGTGACGATGTGCTTCGTAGTGGTTGCCCTCGGTCAGCAACATCAACGGATGTTCGCCACATAGAAGTCGTGTCTGCCTTGTAGGTAATCCCCAAACAGGGAAAGACCTAAAATGGAACTGGATCAATGGCGTCACGTTCTCCATTTTTGAAAAAATCTTGACTTGGCCTAATAGCTGTCAGTCAGTCACAGACATAGTCCGATGTTTGACCTGAACTGGGAGTTCACACTTCTTGTCTCATCGTGGTTTTCAAACAAAAATGTTGAAAAGCTCTCAAATATAGTCTCCTCAAAATGGGGAAATGCAGAATTTGTTAGCAGACCAATGATCGAGCTAGAAGAATGTGAATGCAGGATGCTACCAGTGTACTCTGTCATCCACTTCCACGGATTCAGAAGGAAAAAGAGCCAGTTGTGGTTTAGGCTGAAAGTATGTAGGGACATCAGACGCCTCTCATCGCTGTCTACTATAATTTGAAGGCTGTGGTGTATTGGGATTGGATCTTCCAAACTATTGTCCAGCCTTGCAGACAATATTTCGGTAATAGGTTCGTCTTTCAGAACAATAGTGTACGAGCCCACGACGTGGCCAGCTTCCACAAGGGGGCGGAATCAACCGAATGGGAATGGCCCGCGGTTTATGCTTGCACGAACCAGGGCGTCACAGGAGCAGCGTAGGACACAGTTAAGCAGCAAATTCTGGACCACCTTGTGGATAGCATATCGAGAAGGATCCAAGCGTGTCACAATGTGCGGCGTGTAGCAAAAGCGTGTTGTCTGGCGTGGTGGTCTAGCGGTAAAGAGCGTGCCTGGAAACCGAAAGATCGTTGGATCTAATCCCGGTCGGGCTGCGGAAATTTGTAGTCCGCCTTTTAATGTAGTCTTCGCACTTCAGTGATTTGGAGATTCGCCAGAAACAACACAACACGTTACACTGTAGGTGCGTTTTTCCGGTTGGATAGCTGGGAAGCGTTAGTGACATGCAATGTGCCGAAGTGGCGCCTAGTTGAAAGACTTGCCCCAGTCCACTGACGCACACGAAATTATTTTAACGGGATATTGGTTATTTCACCGTTGATCACTTTCGAACAAACTGCCGTATTGTGATAATCAGGTGTGTAAAATGTTATGCACGTCATGACTATTGAATTAACGAAATAGTTATTTATTACTCATGACGTATACAGTACCACGTTTCATCTCTGAAAATCACATGTTAAGGCGAAAAAGAAGAAGTTGCATCGTGGTTCAGGTTTTACGTTAATCTGTAGCTCCTCTTATAACTGGCTGAATGAGTCAGTTCATATCCCATTCCGCTTTCCACATTTAGGTCCTCCCAAATCGATTAAGCTGAATGCCATGACGGTTTCTTTGGAAAGTACAAGCCCAGTGTTCTGTATCTTTGCCCATACCGACGATAGACCCGTCTTTCCTCCTCATTTGTGCGCTGACTTGTCATGAAATGGCGAAGCAGAAAATGTACAGTATTCAGTGGTGCTGGTCTACTTCGAGTGGAAGTAGAAATAAATTTGAGTTAATTTTGTGTTTAGTCAGCGTCATTTTTAAAAATATGGTCCCTGCTCCTGTAAACGCATCGCACGATGTTTTAACCAATAGCGTTTTCCCCATATCTGCTGTAAGTAGGTTACTGGGAGCTTGTTTTTCTAGAGATTCACAGATTATTTTACGGAGAACAAGCTGTGGTGACGAACGTTTTCTTCGAGGGCTTGGTGAAATGCAATGCCTCCAAATTTTTTACGTGAAACTGTTAAAGCTTTTTAAATAAAACAAACTTCATTAACATACTACATATTTACTATCCATGTCTTCGTGTTTATTTATCAACATACTCACATTGGCGACGAACACATTTCTCCCACCGAAAGATCAGTTTGTTGATACCGTCACTGTAGAACGTTTGATTTTGTTGACTGAGCTACATCATCACCCCGACTTACACCACTTCATCACTATCAGAATGACGCCCTCGAAGGTATTCGTTTTAAGTTTTGGGAACATGGAAAATTGGATAGAGCCAAGTCGGGACTGTAGAGAGGGTGATCGATGACAGTGAACCCAAGGCGTCGGATTGTTGCAGGTGTCGCAGCGCAGATGTGGTCTCTGGCATTTTCATGCTGAAGGAGAGACTGCTCCATATACGGACGAACTCTTCGAATTCAAAACTAGATTACAGCACACTTTTTCTCACGCACGGACACAGTGACATTACACACAGTCATGTTACACGCTACAGTTCGGAGCCCTCTAGCGACAAAGACATGAAGAATGGTACAATGTTAATAACGTTTGTTTTATTTAAAAAGCTTTAAGAGTTTTTTCACATAAATAATGCGGAGACATTACTTTTCACCACTCGCACATAACACAAGGCGTACTTAATCATTACTTAACAGCTATTTCGTGGATGAACATAAAAGCTCTATGACAAAGATTTATTTTCATTCTACTGCATGCTTTCGTACGCACCTCTAGCCTTTCCGCTGCTGCGTCAGACGCTTTAATACGGCATGCAAAAGAGCACCGATTATATTGAAGAAACGTTCTCAATTATAGTATTCATTTATTTGGAAACTGAGCAAAGCGTAATATCGATTTTTTCCTTTGCAGCAAGATAGCGAAGTTCGGTAGGATGCAGGTAACTGCATTCTTGGCGTTGCAGGCGGTGGACTAACCTTGAGAATGCGGGCTGAAAGTGGTGGTCGTGATCTGTCACTCTAGGACGCGACTGTATCGCGTCGGCATCAGGGAACAAAGAGCACGCTCGTACTCGGCTTTCTCTTAACGGTACCCTCTCCTCCCGAAAGATGTCACGCCTCAGACGAGAGGCCCTAGCTCTCCTGGAACGCAGCGGCCGTCCGTCGGTACGAACACTTCACACATTAACTATAGGTTCAGAAGTTTTATTTCAATGTGCATGTTAGATATCAGCGACTGAAAATATTACTAGATAAAAGTGGCACTGCTACGGAATTAACCAGTTATTTCAAGACACAGTTGTTTGTTTATATGTCCATTTCGCAGCGTAGAGGACAATTGAAGAAAGCATCACTCACTGGAGTGTAACTGGCTCCTCTGACACCAAAACATATGCCGACGTACTGAGGTCGACATAAAAAACAGGCTGACGCTACAAATTTTTGTAGAAGCATTAGACAATCACTGTCGCAGATTTGCCAGGAGATATATCAGCTTATTATCCATCAGTGATCTGCAGGGTGTTTTTCCTTGACGTCGACGAGTATGTTGTTTCGTGCAGATATGACTTATTTGGGGAACGCAGATATTAATAGGGGAGAGAAAGTGGGAAGAGATCTGTAACATGTTACCATTTTTGTTCCATGAATTGCTTCCGCTTCAGGGAAGCTGTGTTTTCGGTCCCTGAGACACCACTGTCTGTGCCTCCCAAGCAGCATGGCTGTTACGTAACCGGCGTCAACATTTTTGTGGCTTGCTCTCTGGCTTGCAGGCGGCTGTTGGGATGACGTGACCCGCAGGGGAAGGGGGGGTGTTAGAAACTTGTCCCGTTCCCCACACGGGCACTCACGTTTTCCCACTCAGTAGAATGCGTGAAGTGCGTGCTTTCACAGTTTCCTCGCTTCTATATGAACCTTAGTCTACGCTCTCCTTGAGCGTTCCAATGCAATGCAGTTTTCTACTAATGATCAACGCATCCCCCTGGTCAACAGCTTGTGGAATTTGCTCCGTTGAAAAAAGCAGTCATGTACCAAATCTGACTTAGTAATTTACGAGGAGCGCTGGAGAAAAGTCCTCGTTGTTGTACGTGAACTGTTATAGCTAGCGACAACATGTAGTAGAGCATTAACCGTACATACCATATGGCTTCGATATAAGCGAGGCGTAGGCGACATTTTAAAGAACTGGAAAATAATTGAACCCCGTTACATTTTTCTAGAAAAGCGGCAATTGATAGAAAACAGAAAAATCTCAACTCCGGGGGTGTGATTGACACACACACACACACACACACACACACACACACACACACACTGCTTGAACGACAGTGCTAGTGCCAAGCTTTACTGTTCTGGTAAGTTGCATAGTGGTGGAAATTCTGAAAAGCACATTCTTGACATTGTGAATGAATATTTTTTTGGCGCGTTTTGAATTTTACTCCGACCTTGTCATTTCATCGCTCTGCGGATAATTTAAGGTAAAGAAACGTGAAATACGAAAAAATCTTTATTTCCATCTAAGGTGCTATAGTTGTAATATCTGCGTATTGCTCAAAAGATGTTGAAATAGAATTTCACGCTGTACGGCTGCCACATGTCACTTGAAGCGAGGCGTGAGACTAAAACAGGAAGCCGTAGTTACTCTGGGTTGACGTGGAGAGCGTGTTCATCGAAAACCTGTCGTAGAGTACAGTCGCGGAGCGAAGAAACTCAGTCACTGGGACACACTCTGTTCCCTCCCTTTTAAAGTCTCGGAACACGAAACAGTACAACATACAAACGCACTACCTGCAGTGGGCGACTGTTACTGAAACACTGTGGTTTTGTTGACGTAACTTTTTATTTGATTATTGTTTCATATTAATACTTACGGCGCACGTAGTTTACTGTTTAAGGATTAAAGTAACAAGCTTAACGTAGTCGATCCATCGATAAACACCAAGTGCAAAGTTATGTTAGTTGAATTTGACTGTGTGACAGAGAAATTAATATAAAAGAAGGAGCGTTCACGCCGCTTTTGAAAGTCGGTCAGTTTGTTCTTAAACGTCTCTGTGCTGAACCAGGTGTCTCCAAGCAACACCTAGAAACATTGCTCGGACGCTGGCCGAGCATTTTGCACAAACTACTGCCAATGCAAGCCAGGATCCAGTGTTTCTTCGCTACCGTACGACTGCCGAACAGTTCTGAGGCCTACAACTCCCCTTTCTCCATGTGGGAGTTCTATTCGGCACTGACTGAGACTTCTGACACTGCACCCGGTCACACCCACATCTGGTACTGCGTGCTTCGACATCTGCCAGCGGCCTCAAAGGAAATCCTCCTTGAATGTTGTAATCTAATATGACAGGCAGGCGTCTACCCCAACCCGTGGAGGGAGGTAATTCTCATCCCTCTTCTCAAACCAGGAAAGGACCGCACATGCCCCAGTAGTTATCAGAGTGCCCCTTGACGAGCTGTGTAGGAAAGACCCTGGAACGGATGGTTAACCGTCGTCTGGTCTAGCTGTTAGAGATCAGACAACTCGTTAACCGCTCTCAGTGTGGATTCCGAAAATTTCGGTCCACAGTCGACAACCTGACCTTCCTAGAGGCGACTATTCAGCAGGCTTTCCTCCTTCAGCATCACTGTATCGGCATGCTCTTTGATATCAGTTAGTCATAACGATACTACTTCGAGACACTGTATTCTCGCACAACTTCATCAATGGGGCTTTTGTGGCCACCTCCCCATTGTCATTCGGTTTTTTCGGACCCGAGTTGGTGACACAATCTCTGATCGATTTGAGCAGGAGGATGGTGTCCTCCAGGGCAGTGTTTTAAGTGTTACCCTCTTTTCCATAGCTATCAACAGTATAACATCTACGGTACGGAGTCCAGTACAGTGCTCCTTATTTGTGGACGACTTTGCTGTTTTCTGTTCATCCTCCAGTGTTGCAGCGGTGAGCCGTCAGTTGCAACTTACAGTGCGGCAGTTAGAGGAGTGGTCGGCAAAGACAAGTTTTCAGTTTTCATCCGATAAGTGTGTGTGTGTTCATTTTAGTCGTTGTCGTCGTCTATTTAATTTGCCTGCCTTGCATGTGGGGGACACTATCCTACATTTCAGAGACACAGTGGAGTTTCTGGGCCTCATTTTTGACTCCAGATTGTCATGGTTACCACACCTGCGAGACTTGAAAGCCAGAACCCTGAAGGCACTAAACATCCTCAAGTGCCTCAGCCACAGGTTTTGGGGAGCGAACAGGGCGCGTCGTCTCCAGTTTTATCCGGCTTTTGTGCGTTCGTGGCTAGACTACGGGTGCACGGTAATGGGTCAGCGAGACCCTCTATTTGCGGATCCTTGACGCTGTCCACAATGCGGGGATTCGACTGGCCACCGGTGCTTATCCGACCAGCCCCATACCTAGCCAGGTGTGTGAGTTTCTTGCAGCTACAACCTCACCCGCTCACCATATTGTTGTTTATCCGCCTCTGGACCGTCTTTTTTCCTACCACCGTTTTTAATGTAACATTTTCTGCCATTTAATCTGAGTACCACGACTATGTATCTGTTTTTACGGATGAGTCGAAACAGGGGGATTCCGTTGGTTGCTCTGTTGTTTTTCCGGATCGTGTCCTCAAGATCCGACTGTCACAAGCGTTTACTGTCATTGATGCAGGATTGTCTGCGATCTTGTGGGCACGGGAGCAGATGAGACGCTCTTCCTGTCCTAAATTTCTTCTCTGTTCCGATTCACTAAGTGCCCTTCACTCATTGCAACGTTCGAATCTAGCAGATAAAATAGTCCAGACCATCCAGGATGCCCTCCTCCAACGACTGGGGAAGGAGGTAGCGTTCTGCTGGGTTCCAGGGCACGTCGGCATTGCTAGGAACGAAAGATATCTCGCAGCCGAGGAGGCGTGTCTCGATCCGCAAGTATTTCAGTGTCCCATCCCCCCTGCACGCACTCACATCGCTGTTGAGCTCACGAGTCATGCGTCGGTGGGGTGATGAGTGGCTGGAAATCACTGACAATAAGCTCCGTTTACTTAAGTCCACAACGCGTGTGTGGTGTACTTCCTTCCAGTCCCGTACGGGACGAGGTTCTCCTCATTCGGCTTTGGATAGGCCACATTCCTATGACGTATGGATTCCTGCTCCAGCGAGACGACCCTCCAATGTGTGGTGCTTGTGGCGTCCAGGTCACTGTGTGCTACGTTTTACTGGATTGCGTTTTATTTTTTGACTATTGGGCCGCGGCTGACTTGCCGACTGATCTGCCATCTCTTTTAGAAAATATACAAAAAAAAGTGGTTAAAGTTTTAAAGTTCTGTGACTTATCCAGTGTTTTTACAAAGATATTAGGGAGAGGGTCTTAATTTGTTCACTGGATGACTGGCTCGCCCATACGTAAGTTGCCAGCCAGTGACAATTTCCCGTGACATCCTTGACGCTCCTTCCTCGTTTTCCTTGCGCTTTATTTTCTTATACAGCATTTTTTTATCTTTTCCCGCTTTCTTTGCCTGTATGCTTACATTTTACTAAGTTTGTCCACATTCGTTTCTTTTAATGTGTGTCAGGGCGCTGATGACTTCGACGTTGAGCGGCCGTAAGCCCCAAAACACACACACACACACACACACACACACACACACACACACACACACACACACACACACGCGCGCGATTTGTGAGGCTTTTAGTATCTTCAAATATTCTTTTATAAAGATCGCCTTTATATAGGATGTGTGTTACTATCAAAATAAGTTAGCTAATTATTTGTTGCAGAGCATGGGGAAAAGCTTGGGTAGAATAAATTCCTCAGACATATAACGGGCGATCAAGAAAGTCCGTTCGAAGCTCATACAGTCCAGAACCGGTATGCCAATAATAAAAAGTCGCCGTGAGCATTGAGGCAATCATCCCACTGACGCACCAAGTTGAAGATACCCGCTTGGTAAAACTGCGCGTCTTGCTGCGTGAAGAAGTCCTGAACTGCGTGCTGTGCATCCTCGTCCGACAGGAATCGTCGACCCTTCAAAGCCTTTTTTTTTTAAGGGACCGAAGGGGTGATCATCGCATGGGGAGAGATCGGGACTATAGCGTGGGTGCTCGAGTGTCTCCCACTTGAGGCTGCCTCGGGTGCGATCATTTGGCAGCAGTACCCAGACGAGAGCTTATCCGTGATCGCCGCACAGGCCAAGTCTCAGCTTGCAACTGATTCCTGTCAGGTTTCGAATACCGTCCCGACACACAGTTGTAATCGTCACAAACCGTTCGTGTTAAAACATGTGAGATTAGGATGCACCACCTATATAGAATGCATAGTGTGTGCAGTGCTGCACACGACAGCCGAACTGCCAGATTTGCCGCCACAGTTGGACAACCTGTCGTGCGAAGCAGTATCAGGTAATCTTGAGCGTCTTGCAGAACCGCCAAAACTGCCCCCTCAGTATTACGGGCTACATTTTATTAACCTCTGTGCTTTCCCGTGAACCCATGCTTTCCTGTAAATTAGGTCCCTGTAATATCTTCTACGTAGTTCGCCTTTGTTTTGAATGTATTCTTGAAAAAATAATACTTTATTGAGTGATAAACATGTGTCTTCCTTGTTTATTTTACGATAATTTTTGCGCTCTTCACCCTCTGGCTGCGATCCTACAGTCCTGGACAAGGGACCAAAGAGGATAGATGGCTGTTTCGTGCCCAGTATTGTGAGATTGTCACACAACGTGCTGCAGTGAGAAACGCAGGTGTAAAAATTGTGTCTAAGGCAAGTGGTAATGAGCACAACGCCAGAAGGAGCGACATTTTAAGTTCGGCGTCTCGCGAATGTGAAATGGACCAGTCGTGAGTGAACTGGAAAACAAGGTATCAGCAGCTGTAACGCTTCACTGTTCTGCATTGGGTTTTAACGGTTTTAACACAGCGGAATAGTACTCTCCTGTGTGGCTGAACAGCGACGGTGGGTACGGCCACAGGATTTCTAAAAATTACAGCAGTTTATTGATTGCCAACGTTGGGCCGTACCTCTCCACGCAAATATTGTTATATTAGTATAAGAAGCTTCCCATTCACAGCTACTTGCCTGACAGGATAAAATCCAGGCAACCAGCAATAAAAACTGCAGCAAAGTTTCTTGGTTAAACATTTGATGTACGCCATAAATAAGAGGAAATACGGATCCAGCAAGCGCCACTGGGAATATAAACCGACCTAAACACCCACAATAAACTAGAAGATTTCAAAGTCCCCCATGTACGTGGAAAAAAGATAGGATCTGCGCGAAGCGTGGGATATGTAGATATTTTCCATGTGGAAAAAAAGTGTTTGGCCCATTTTGCAATTGCGAATAGAAACTCGGCAACTTTCGATACATAGTGCAGGAGTGCACTTAACACCATATCTGGGCAAAGCAAATTCTTCCTGACACTGACGTCAAAAATTGTAAACTGGAGGTGACAGAAGTCATGGAGTACCTCCTAATATCGTGTCGGACGTCCTTTTGCCCGGCGTAGTGCAGCAGCTCGACGTGGTATGGACTCAGCAAGCCGTTGGAAATCCGCTGCAGAAACATTGAGCCATACTGCCTCTATAGCCGTCCATAATTGCAAAAGTGATGCTGGTACAGGGTTTTGTGCACGAACTGACCCCTCGATTATGTACCGTTAATGTTCGATGGGATTCATGTCGGACGTTTTGGGTGGCCAGATCACTTGCTCGTATTGTCCAGAATGTTCTTTAAGACCAATCGCGAACAGTTGTGACCCGGTAGCATGGCGCATTGTCATCCATAAAAATTAAGTGAATTAATTACTGCAAATGGTCTCTAGACAGCCGAACATAAGTTTCCAGTCACTGATCGATTCATTCGAACCAGAGGACGTAGTCAATTCCATGTAAACACAGCCCACACCATTATGGAGCCATCAACTGCGTGCACAGTGCCTTGTTGACAACATGTGTCCATGGCTTCGTGTGGTCTGCGACACACTCGGAAATGTAGCTTCAACTCTTACTATCTCAAATCGGGGGGTAATCTAATCAGACCACGATTTTCCATTCGTCTAGGGTCCAATCGATGTAGTCACGAGGCAAGGAGAGGCGCTGCAGGCGATGTCGTGCTGCCGTAGCCCATTAACGCCACACCGACGTAGCCGATAAGTTCGTCGTACTTCTCACATCGATTTTTGCGGTTATTTCACGCAGTGTTGCTTGTCTGTTATCACCAACAGCTGCACGCAAACGCAACTGCTGTCGGTCGTTACATGAAAGCCGACGGCCACTGCGTTGCCCGTGGTGAGAGATAATGTCTGAAATTTGGCAGTCGCGGAACACTCTTGACGCTGTGGATCTCGGAATACTGAATTCCCTAACGACTTCCGAAATGGTTGTTTGGCCATAACCACGACGGAAACCTTTTCACAAGAATCCCCTGAGTACAAATGACAGCTCCGCCAATGCTCTGCGTCTTATACTTTGTGTACGCGATACTACCGCTATCTGCATATGTGCATACCGCTATCCCATGACTTCCGTCAGCATAGTGTGTAACTGTATAATACAATGTAGTCTGCCATATGCCAAATCAAATTACCATTCAGTATAGGACGTGTCGCAATTTATAATGACTATGATGATGATGATAAATGGTGGCGTGGAAGCGAGTGCATCGGATGTTTGTTGGTGATTATTATTACGGCCGCCAGCGACCAGTCCGGCCAGGACAGGTTCTCTCGGTGCGGACAGACGGCAGAGCGGGTTCAAGGCCTGTGGGACGCGGCGTCACCTGCCGCCGCGCCGCGATTATCGATAGCAGGCGTGCACCGGTCCGGCCAGCAGCTCCGGCGCCCTGTGACTCCGGCCTGTACGAGGCAATAAAGCCGGCGCTAAGCATCTGCCCGCCGCGACTCCGTAGCCGCCTTGAAGCGAAGCAGAAAGCTTCAAACTAGAACTTCATACTTCAGAAATCAAATATCCGAAACGATAACGTTGCCAGCCGTACACTGGCCGTATTAGGAACATCTCTAGCCGACTCTGCCCACTCCAGAGGAATGTCGTTGTTTACAAATAGCTCAAATAATGTTCGCTGTGGTTATATTTAGTGAAATTTCACATTCTTACATCCACGATGTAAAATTTCAGTGAACCCGACAAAAAATATAAAGGTTACAAAACAATGGTCTGCTACATTTGTTTTTTGTTGTTTTTTTTTCCTCAAGACTGAATATTTTCAGGCCGCTGGCTCTGTGGAAAAAACGAGCAAGAGCAGAATCGGCGTCGTTAATACACCTAGGACTAACTGAGACAAAAGCAGATATAAGTAACACCCAAATTTTTTACGATATATTTTAATGAGCGATGACTACCTTGGTGATAATGGTAACTATTTAGCTAAGTAAAATCATGCCGACAAATTCGTGGTACGGATCGTGGTGACAAGCAAACTCAGCATTCCAAATATTGCACCTTATGGTACGGCAGTTATTTGTCTCCTCCACCGGTTTTAAGTGGAAAATAGACTTTTTTTTTTTTACTGGAGCTGGGTTGACGCACGAGCCTCGAAGAAGCAAAAGTATACTAAGACGTAAAGTTACTCTATACCAAATACAACTTAGTGCTAGACTCTCTTTGTTCGACTTAATTCATTTTCATAGTTAACTCTTCCTCTCCCATGAGAAGTTTGCTGTTTAACTAATATCGTTGTAAACAATTTCACACAGTGCTGTTATTCAAAAGTAACAGTTACGATAAACCACTTGCATCTTCGAACAAACAATTGTGTATTCTACGCTTTCTGCTTCGGTCGGGATAGTAGAAACATCTCCATTACATCGCTACTCCAGCCAGATTCCTCGTTAATTCTCAGCCGCAGATGGTGATTTTTGATGGTATTTGAGCTGTATCTGTGTTGTGCTGTAGAAATTCCAAGATCGAAATTAGATGAGGTTATTATTATTCCTAATTTTCTTCTCTCCCCTTGTTCGAAGACGATATGTCATCGACGTTCACGCAGACCCGACGTACCGACAAGCGATCCGACGTACTGACAAGTTGATCAGCTAGTCGCCACTATTGGACAGGAAGGTATACTGCTCGCCTCTGTTTCATCGTCTAGGGGCTTCAAACATTGTGTGTGTGTGTGCGTGTGTGTGTGTGTGTGTGTGTGTGTGTGTGTGTGTGTGAGAGAGAGAGAGAGAGAGAGAGAGAGAGAGAGAGAGAGAGCTACCCACTGTACCGTGGCTTGCAGAGTATGTAGTGAAGCAGCAAAGGGTAAGATGTTCTGGACAAACAACGACGCAAGTCACGTCTTCACTTTAAGTGACTGCCTGATAAAGTGTAATGAAATGACTCAACACGGCCACTTAAGACGAATATGGTGAATTAAAGCCTAAGAGACCGGAGAAATCGCACATTCACAAAGAAGTACCACACAACAGCCAATCTCTGAACCTTGCGCCTCATGATTGATCGTGTGCGGTATTATTACGGCCCTGGAACGTGTTTACAAGCGGCGACAGCACAGAGCTGTTTGTCATCTTTGGCAGAATGCGATACATGATTAAAATCACGTTGTGATTGACGTCTCCGCTAGTTAAGTGGTAGAGGCCACCCAGTGAATCTTTGTTCTTCGCCGAGCGCCAAGTGCTGGCCGCATTGTCTGTTTAGTAGGTATGCGCAGTGCCTTGTGAAGTGTAGTTAACTGCATGTTGTCAACACTGCCCCTCCCCCCCCCCCCCCCCCCCCACTCCTTTTTGTGAGTGACAAAGTTATGTTAATCTGAGTACAGTTCTCAGTACGACGACTTGGTATAAGCATAGCATCCATTTTCTGCCCCTCATTACTGTGTGTTAGACTCTTCAGACAGCTCATAGAAATAGTACTGCACTACACAAGAATAGAAAAGCTGTTGACGATTGTGTGTTCTTCTGGTTATGAAGTATGATTATTGGAAATAGGCGCAGTAAGATACAAATTCTCAAGAAAAATCCCTTAAATAAGATCAAAATAATGTTAATTTGTAAAGCCAGAACCCTAGAAATGGTATTTCAGAAGGGACAGTTTTGGTGTTTGATAAAGGACAAAAAAGACTGAATGATCAATCAAGTGGCAAATGGTGACGTACTTGGATGATTGGTAGGGAAGTTTTGCGCAAATTTTATACGTACAAAATTTCAGATTACGCCCGTTTATTGAGACATTGGATTTCAATAATAAGGGGTATATCAACGGAAAAAGGGGAACGTGTCTGCTATACATGGTTGAAATATGTAAAACTTGAAGAAAAAAGCGTCACGGAGACTGCAGATCTGCTTCTAACCCCATCGCCGCTAACCAGAGAAAGTTTTTATTGTAACTCAGTGTCTTTTATTTGTGTGTCTCGTGAATACTTTGCCATTCCTGCTATTTGAGAAAATAGAGGCAAGTTACTGACAGGTTATCGTACTATATGACCTTGCCATGACGATCGCATTTGTTCAGTATAATAGAGTAGAGCTGCTCCTTGTTTTCTTCCCTAGTGCTTTACAGAACCTTGGAAAAGAAATAGAAATGATGGCGAAGTGAACTGCAAGACGGAACGACTGAGGAAGATTTGAGGATCACAGTATACTTCGCTGCGCGTGGTCTTAACAGAGGAGAGAGGAGTGTTGAAAGACAAGTTTCATGCTACATCGCTGGGAGAATGAGGCTAATATTTCACAATACGAGGCGCGCTCAGTACTAAATGTCAGCAGTAGCAGGTGGATGCAATTAACGTGCTGAAAGAGTGCTACGGTTTGCGGGACGCCACGCTTTCAGAGCTGTGTCGCCGGCAGGAACGGCTGCCCGTCTCCATTCTGCGCTGAATGGCGCGCAGTTTCGTTAACGGTGCTCACACGCAAATAACATTTTGCGGACCAGAATTGAATGTATTTGTGAGTCTTTCATGCCTCCGTTGCCTTTCAGAAACGGCTCACCATTACTTTTCACCTTTTATATGTTTCATCGATCGTAGTTGTAGAAGTTCACTTAGCTGTATAAACAACTGAGAACAGACAGCTTTTTTTTTCTGCCCCGTCTCAGTCACGAATCTCTTATTCGTGTTTCCATGATTTTGGAATGCAGATTACCCAAAGTGAATCAATATTGTAATTACAATGCCTTTGTTTACATACACACATCAGAAAAAGTTTTGCATTACCGCACAGAAAAATGGAATAGAGATCAACATAAACACCATTACCGCCCTTTCTGTTGCTCATGAAAACCACACATTGCACCTTCAGAGGTGGTGACCCAGATTGCTGTACACACCGGTACCTCTAATACCCAGTAGCACGTCCTCTTGCATTGATGCATGCCTATATTCATCGTGGCATACTATCCACAAGTTCATCAAGGCACTGTTGGTCCAGATTGTCCCTCTCAACGGCGATGCGGCGTAGATTCCTCAGACCGATGTCGTTATCCTGAAGGAAGTCATTCACAAAATGTGCACGATGGGAGCGCGAATTGTCGTCTATGAAGACGAATGCCTCGCCAATATGCTGCCGATATGGTTGCACTGTCGATCGGAGGGTGGCCTTCCATTACCACCAGAGCGCCGTACGAAGGCCCCCATACAATGCCACCCCAAAACCGGAGGGAACCCCCACCTTGATGCACTCGCTGGACAGTGTGTTTAAGGCGTTCAGCCTGACCGTGTTGCCTCCAAACACGTCTCCGACGATTGTCTGGTTGAAGGCATACCCGACACTCGTCGGTGAAGGAAACGTGATGCCAATCCTGAGCGGTCCACTCGGCTTGTTGTTGGGCCCATCCGTACCGCACTGCATGATGTCGTGGTTGTAAAGATGGACGTCGGGAAGGAGCTGCGCATCATGCAGCGTATTGCGCACAGTTTGAGTCGTAACACGACGTCCTGTGGCTGCACGAAAAGCATTATTCAACATGGTGGCGTTGCTGCCAGGGTTCCTCTGAGCCGTAATCCGTAGGTAGCGGTCATCCACTGCAGTAGTAGCCCTTGGGCGGCCCGAGCGGGGCATGTCATCGGCAGTTCCTGTCTCTCTGTATGTCCGAACAACATCGCTTTGGTTCACTCCGAGAAGCCTGGACACTTCCCTTGTTGAGAGCCCTTCCTGGCACAAAGTAAAAATGCGGACGCGATCCAACCGCGGCATTGACCGTCTAGGCATGGTTGAACTACAGACAAACACGAGCCGTGTACCTCTTTCATGGTGGAGTGACTGGAACTCATCGGCTGTGGACCCCCTCCGTCTAATAGGCGCTGCTCATGCGTGGTTGTTTACATCTTTGGGCGGGTTTAGTGACATATTTTGACAGTCAAAGGGACTGTGTCTGTGATACAATGTCCATAGTCAACGCCTGTCTTCAGGAGTTTCGGGAATCGGGGGTGATGCACAACTTGTTTAATGTGTGTAGTTTCCGTTATATGTCACGCTATACCACACCGTAGGAGATCTCACCAGAACTATAAATACATTAAATGTATTAGCAGTTAGAAATATGGATAACCATCAGCCGTATAATGAAATGACGACAGTGAAAATGTGTGCCGGACCGGCACTCGAACCTGGATTTCCCGTTTATTGCAAGCGTTCGCCTTACTATTAGGCTGTCCGAGCAGGGGTCAAAGCCAGACCCAAACTTCCACGCATACACATCCGAAGGAACATTGCATCGTACTCCAGAGCAACACAGACACTGCAATGTTGTATTCATTCGTCGACATCGGACAAGTTACTTTATAGCCTTATCGTAAGACGGCCGCTCGCGATAAAAAGGAAATCCGGGTTCGGCACAGATTTTTCATTGTCGTCATTCAGTTATACTTCTGCATGTCCGAAGGAACATTGGATCGTAATTTGGAATAATACAGGCTCTGCAGTATCGTATTGGGCGAAGCATATCAGCTGTGAAACAAAAAGGCTGCTATGGAATGGTGACACACAAACTCTACCAAGAAACTAAGATAGTGTTAGCAAACGTTGTCAGCAAGAAAGATCATGGCTGCTGTGTTTCGGGTCTCTCTGTGAGTGACTCTAGTTGATTTCCTTTAACGTGGCACGACAGTTAACTCAGAGAGGTGTTATCAGACAGTGACAAACTTAAGGAGGATGATACAAAACAAGCAGTCGTAATCGCAGGTGACAGATCTCTAGAGAGACACTACTGAAAAATCTTGTGCCGGTACAATAAATGCTTCAATTTGAATGCCGGTGATATAGCAAAGTAGCTTAAGAGTTTACATTTAAATATATATAGAATAAAACTTGGTTTTTCAATGTTTTCAGCTTTTTGTTTCAAAACATCTGTTGCTTTCGGTATAGTTCTCGTAGACAGGGAGGCGAGGAGAGAGAGAGCTGTGAGGGGGGAGGGGGGGGGGGGAGTTGCTACAGTAAGGTACCGGATGACACGCGTGCGAATGAGAACTGTTTATATAAGCCCGGATTCCATAGAGATTACATAAGGTGTGGTCGAGTCTGTGGCAGTAAGAAGGAGCAGGGGGAATATCGTCATAATGGCGATGATGTATCAGTGTGGCGGCTATGCTAATTGCGACCTTGCGGCGGGGTGGCCTTGGCTGGCGGCACAGGCTGCTGCCGGTGCGGGCCCGGTCTGACTTGCGTGCAAATTGCAGGCGGCCAGTCGGTGTCTTCAGGCTTTTGTCTTGGCCTCTGCCTTTTCGCGACACCATCTAGTTTTAGGTGAGACTGAATTAGTCGATTTCTTTAAGCGATGAATTCATAAACAGCACTGTGGCACATAGCTAAAGGATAGTAACAATTTTTATTTTCTTCAGAATAGAATTGTCAGCTGTAGAGTTATAACATTTATGTCGCTTAATTTTCATTTTTTGCAAAAACAGACATAATGTCCGATGGGATAACGGCAATCAGTGATTTTATAATGTTACTTATAATCTGTCACATCATGTGACGCAGCATGTGAAAGTTGCTGAATTTGGACGGGTTACTCCTGTAACTGAAATATCAGATCTGAAGATGGTTCTGAATGAACCGAAACCGGTCATACGAATAAAAAAAAAATTGCTTAATTTACAGATGGATCTGGCTTCTACAGATCAATCTATCGTCTTTGGAAGTTCAGTATTGGCTTAGATGTCATATTACCTTCGTTAGTGAAGTATAATGGTACGCACCCACTTGGCTCTGTACGTAAATGTGATTCATTCTCTCTTAAGTTATTAATGTGTGATTATAACTATCTAACGTACTATGTGCATTTTGCTGTATACCATGGCATAATGCTTCAATGCCGAAGGTTTTGGCGTCTGCTAAGCCAAAATTGAAGTTCCGAAGAAGATCACTCTGTCGGAACCGGGTAAGTGAAAGAAATCTACTATTGTGAAAAAATATATAGCACAGTGGCTGAAAAAATGACAGGTATGAATAAAATCATAGCAAAAAAGAGCTTTAACTCGTGTCTATTCCGAACAGGTTATGGATAACAGCATCCGTTTCCCTTCGTATTGCCGGGTATGTGACGGCTTTCTGCAGATCGTTGTTCAACAGCTTAAAATAATAAATTTTCTATTATAAAAATGGAGGTCGCTTAAGTCGTGAGAGTTTAGACAGTCTTCCAGTAACGTGATGGTATGTTTAGCAATAGATTCTCTACTGTAGAATTTCCCAGAATTTTGCCACCGTAATTCATAGGATACTTTTACTGTGCCGAGCGGTGCTCACGACATAGCAAGTATTATTTCTGTTTTCTTTTCTTTCTTTATGAAAGGCGCTTTGTTAACTAAGATACTACACAGACCGCAGTTAGAAAAGCGTGTGTCCGGCTAATCAGTCCGCTGGCAGTGAAGTGTGTAGTTCCCCACCGTCAACTCAACATTCCGTATCAGAAATTAACCTGAAAAACTCGTATTGTTAAAATGCTGGATACTCCAAAGAGGAACAACAATACGAGCGGTGATGGCGATCCAGGGTCCAAGTTGGCCAGGCTTAGTTATTGTCATGCCAGATTCACAACCAGTTCCCGTTGTGATCCTAGACGACTTTTCGTGGTAGCTAACATCCCTAACCCCGTTTTTGACGAGTCGTCGCCGGTGGTGCTAACGCGTCACTATTTCTAACGCCAGTGTGTGCTGCCGTTGCACGTCTGTTATTGTTTACGAGCTTTAGGGGTGAACGCCGTGCGCTCTGCCCTGGTCTCTCTCTCTCTCTCTCTCTCTCTCTCTCTCTCTCTCTCTCCCCCCCCTCCCTCCCTCCCTCCTTTATTCTTTCTTTCTTTCTTTCTCCGCGCTGCCCAGAAGGGCATTACAGTAATAATGTGCCCGGATACGTTTGAAGCCCGTCCATGTACTCCACACTGAGAAACAGCAGAAATACAGAACCGCGGTTTATTGAGTTGGTGCATAATTTCGAAGCGTTTGTCCATAAGCTTAATAAACGCAACAGCTATACATAATAGAGGCTTTAGGAACCAATAATGTATTCTCCTTCACTGTTTACAACAGTCTGCCAACGCTTGGGTAACTTTTAGATTCCATAACTGTAGAATTCGTGCGGTTTTGAAGCGAAGAACACGTCAAGACATGTTCGGATCGCATTTTCATCCGGAAATGAAGTTCCTGGAAGGTAATTCGATAGAGACCGTAAAAGGTGAAAGCTTGAGGGCGCAAGATCAGATGAAGAAGACGGATGCGGAATGAGTTCCCAACCCAACTCCTGCATAGTGTTTTTCGTCAGTCTAGCAGAATGCGGGCGGGCGCTATCGTGGAGTACCACACTTCATGCAGTCTTCCTCTCCGTTGTTCGTGGATTGCATCTGCAAGACGTCCCAGTTGTGATTAGCAAATGTCAGCTGTGATGGTCGCGCCTCGGGGAAGCAGTTCGTAACACACAACACCGTCGTTTTTCCACCAGATGCATGAAATTACTTTTGTGGATGCACTTGCGTCTTTGCACGAGGATTGCTGCTTTGTTTGAGCTCAACTATTGCTGTATTTTCCGTATGTTAACATAAAGATTCCATTTGCCGCCACCAGTAACGATACAGGATAGGAATGGTCGGTGTTGTTTACGAGCCGATTGATGACGAGGAAGCACAGATGCACATATGGCCACCCGCTAATTTTTGTGATTTTAGCTTAGAGCATGCGGTAGACTTCCACTCGATTTTTGAACCTTCCTCATTGCATGAAAAATGTCTCAGGATGGTGGAATGAAAACAGTTCATCACATTTGCCGCTTCTGGAGGACCCTGACGTGGATCATTGTGGATTGAGACGTTTAAACGATCTTCATCAAACACTGAAGGTGCCATGAACGTGGAGGGTTACCAGCGTCAAAACAAGAAAACCAGTTTTTGGTGTGCTCTTTCTAATGACATTTCCCCCATACAAGGCACAAATGTTTCTGGCTGCCTCCGCTCCTGTCACCACACTCCAATGAAATCAGGCAGATGATAATGTTGGAAATGATCCGATTTCCCCACATGACACTCCATTTTCTACCGTCCACAGCTACACTCACTATCTCCAAATGATAAAAATGACAATATGTAACCTCAAATAGCAACAGTGAAGGACAAATAAAAAATGACACTCGACAAATAAACCTACAGCAATGAATACTAACATGAAAATCAAAAAACGCTACAAACTTATGCACCAATCAAATAAACTACATCACACCGAACAGATCGTTACTATTTTTGCTCGAGGCTCGATGTTCAAATGTCTAATCGTTACAGAGACCAGATACCTACAGTTATCCCATGTCATTCCATAAGGCGAAGTCCGCCGTCCTCACCACCACCACGTACTAATATAAGCCACTCCTGAACTATTCCATTCGTGTATGGAGAGGCCGAAGTTCATTGTTACGATTCTTTGCGACGCACGTTGCACGGACTAAAAGTGTTTCAGAGTCACCTTTTAATACAAGGTCCAGCGGGATTTCGGAAGAACATGGTCACTTTTTTCAACGGTCGCTAGTAAAATTCTTGACACATCTCGAAAGACACATACGACCTGTTTACGATACTAGTAGCGCGTCCAGAGTGTCTCTGCGGCGCCTCGACTATTGCCTGTTGTGGACGTCGGACGATTGTGTCACCAGTTGCGTTGCGTCGCGGCACGCATGCTGGTACTTGGCTTTGAAGCTGTCTGTGCTTCGGTGTTTGGGCGGCGCTCCCCACGCTGCGGCCACATTAGCGAGCGCCTTGTGAGAGCTCTCCGATGTTATCGGGCCGGTCGTACCTCTTTAGAGCGGCTGTGGCTGCGGCCGCAGTAATTTTCCTCGTTTTTTTTCTGAAATGCGGAGGCGGCGAGGCGCGGCTGCCGGGGATCATGACTTAGTGACCGAGTGTCCTTGCGGGCGCGGGCCCAGCACTCCCACGAGAATGTACGTGACGCGTGTCGGCCGCGGCGCGCCGCGCCGAGCGGCGGCTGGTTCACTCAACCCGCCTAGCCTTGACCTTCAGCTTTCTACAGGCGGCGCTGGCGCTCCCCGCCACTTTCACGCCACCAGCGCCAGCCTGCTTCCTTCTCCCGCTGGACCGCCGACGAAACAGGCGTCTGCTTGCTGACACTAGGTGTCGCCGTTGAGACGTATGTGAAGCGCATCAGCGACAAGACGCAGTCAATACCTCCACTGCGCGATACCAATTGCGATATACTCCACTAAAACGGAGTTATTAAACACAGTTTTCCGAGATTCCTTCACCAAGGAAGACGAAGTAAACATTACAGAAATGGAATCGTGAGCAACTGCCAATATGAGTAAATGAGAAGTAGATATCCTCGGTGTAGCGAAACAGCTTAAAGCACTTAATAAAGGCGTGTCTTCCGATTCAGATAGCGTACCAATAAAGTTCCTTTTAGAGAATGCTGATACAATAGCCCCATACTTAGCAGTCATACACACAACCTCTCTCTCGACGAAAGATCCATACCAAAAGACTGAAAAGTTGCTCAGGTCACACCAGTACTCAACAAGGGAAACAGTCGTAATACGCTGAATACCGGACCCAATCACCAGCGTCGATGTCCATTTTCAGTAGCATTTTGGAACATATGCTGCATTAGAAAATAATGTCTTTCCTGGAAGGTAAACGGACTGTTCACACGCATTCATGACGAATTCTGAAAATATCGTTCTAGTGAAACATAACTAGCTCTTTATTCGTACGAAGTAATGAGTTTTATCGACAGGGTTCAAAATGGCTCTGAGCACTATGGGACTCAACTGCTGAGGTCATTAGTCCCCTAGAACTTAGAACTAGTTAAACCTAACTAACCTAAGGACATCACAAACATCCATGCCCGAGGCAGGATTCGAACCTGCGACCGTAGCGGTCTTGCGGTTCCAGACTGCAGCGCCTTTAACCACACGGCCACTTCGGCCGGCTTTATCGACAGGGGATCGTTCCTAATCTACATAAGCGATTTTTAGGAGACCACTTGAGTAGCCCTTAGATGATGTCATTTACCGTCTCGTAAAGTCGTCACATGATCAAAACCAATTGCAAAATTATTAAAAAAAAACGTGCGTACTGTTGCGAAATGTGGCAATTTTCTCTGAATAAGGAAATGGGCGAGATCATCTACATGAGAACGAAAAGAAAGCCATTAAATTTCGGTTAAACGGTAAGTCACATAAATTTAAAGGCTGTCAATTCGACTAAATACCTAGGATTTACAATTACGAACGACCTGAGCTAGAACGGTCACATGGATGAAGTTCTGGGCAGAGCAAACCAGAGACTACGTTTTACTGGCAGAACACTTACAGGCGCAACAGGTCTAGTCAAGAGCCTATACTGTGCTTGTCGTCCTCTCCTAAGAGTGTTGGTATGCTCTTTGGGATCCTTACCAGGTATGATCGACGGAGGACGTCGTAAACATTCAAACAAAGGCAGCTAGTTTTGTATTATCGCGAAATAGGGGAGAGAGTGTCACATATATGGTAAGCTAGTTGGGATGGTATTCATTAAAACCAAAGCGGTTTTCGTTATGCGAGATAGTTTGACGATATTTCAATCAATAACTTTCTCTTCTGAATGTGAAAATATTTTATTACCCCACCCTGCATGAGGAGATACGATGATCGTAATAAAATACGAGAAATCAGAGCTCATAAAGAAAGATTTTGATCGTTTTTTCCACGCGCTGCTAGAGAGTGCAACGGTAAAGTATAGTCTGACGGTGGTTCGAAGAACCCTCAGCCAGGCACTTAAGTGTGAATTGAAGTAGTCATGGCACGATGTAGACGTAGACGTGGCACAGCTATTGGTGATCAGAAAATGGCTGAGTGATTTGTTTAAACTGAGCGTTTACGCAAGGAATCTTGTGAATATTGGAAATCCACGTGAAGGTTTTTGTTGCGTGATTTATTGCCATTTTCATAGAGGCCGAGGCCAACAACAATGCCTCGAAGGGCTGTATTCGACTTTGGTAATCAATCGCTTTATTAAAGGACTGTTTACAAATGACTTTCATAATTTCATCGTAATCATGCTTCTGTCAGCTATAAATTTCATGAAGATCAGCATCTGTTGTTCGTAACACAGTAGGTGCTGTACGCAGCTTATTTTGTGCGATAGAGACTAAAGCACATTCCATTTTGCATGAATAGTTATGTTCTAGATGGATTCCGCGCAGTTACAGAAACGCAGAAGCCAGCTCACATCAGTTGGTGTAAGGTAATGATTAAATAAATTCGACCGACAAAATGCAAAATCTCTGTGCTAATTCGTAACAGCAGACTAAACTTTAGATCTACTTTGTACGAACCGGAATGTAAGCAGCAATCAGCTGACAGTATGTTCCAAGATAGGCCGAAATCAACAACATTTGGTTCGTTTGCGAAGAAAATGATCGCGTGTTCCTTGGACTACACTAGACATTTCACGGCCAGTGTTCCGAGGTTGAGGAGCGGTTACTACTGAATTTTAGAGAATAATTTTTTTTTTTCGAAAGGCAGCGACGTAAGTAACAAAAACTTGCGTCTTTGCACGAGGATTGCAGCTTTGTTTGGGCTCAACCATTGCTGTGTTTTCCGTATGCAGCTTTACTTTCGCCAATACTTCATTTCCCACCTTCCAAACTTCATAGAAGTTCTGCGTGACTTGCAGGACTAACACTCCTGGGAGGAAGGAAATCGCGGAGACATGGCTTAGCCACAGTCTGAGGGACTGTTTCCAGAATAAAAAAATTTCAGAGTGAAAAACTCATTCTGGGAAGAATAAAAAAAAATTCCAGAGTGAAAAATTCATTCTGGGAAACAGTCCCCTAGGCTGCGGCTAAGCCATTCCGCAGTTTCCTTTCTTCCAGGAGTGCTATTCTTGAAAGTTACAGAGAGAGAACGTCTGTGAAGTTTGGAACGCAGGAGATGAGATACTGGCGGAAGTAAGCTGTGAGTACGGCTCGATGCACACGAGCAAGACCCGCACGTGCTCGCAGCGAGATCGCGGTGTCCAGTAATAACTGTGTAGCAGTACTAGATTGGAATCGAATAGGCAGAAGAAAGCAGGCAGTATTTGCTTATTTCGTTTATGAATGCATCAAGAAACGCAACGGCAGGTTTTAGACTCACACGCGGGTTAGCTCGCGCTTTATGGACGTAAGAGATGATGCATGTACAGTCGTTTGATGAATTTACAGTAAAACCACAGCTGTAGCGTCAGTTGTTCATCTTTTCCAGATACCTGAGTAGTAGCTGTATTCTAATTGTTGTGCATTATAAATATGCAATCGGCCAGACAACATTACAAAATAGTAAGGAAAGTTCGCAAATATGTTTGGGAAGTCTTGTACAAAGAGTGCATACCGAAATTCACAAGGGAAAGGTGTCTGAAAATGCCAGGGGGTTTGAAAAGCATGCTGTGTGATCCTGATAGTGAAATCTCAGCAACTCAAAGTAGTAGTTCACTTAACAAAAGAAGTAATGTTTAATTTACAGACAGAAATGATTAAAAATGGTTCAAATGGCTCTGAGCACTATGGGACTTAACATCTGAGGTCATCAGTCCCCTAGAACTTAGAACTACTTAAACCTAACTAACCTAAGGACATCACACACACCCATGCCCGAGGCAGGATTCGAACCTGCGACCGTAGCGGTCGCGCGGTTCCAGACTGTTGCGCCTAGAACCGCTCGGCCACACCAGCCGGCAGAAATGATTAATTGCCGGCTGCTGTGGCCGATCGGTTCTAGGAGCTTCAGTCCGGAGCCGCGCTGCTGCTAAAGGCGCAGTTTCGAATCTTGCCTCGGGCATGGATGTGTGTGTGATGTCCTTAGGTTAGTTAGGTTTAAGTAGTTCTAAGTCTAGGGGACTGATGACCTCAGATGTTAAGTCCCATAGTGCCAGAGCCATTTGAACTAAATTGTTTAGCATTGATGTTTACCTGTATCATTTCTCTCCTGATTCATTTTCACATCAAAACCCCCACAAAACTTTCCACACACTTGAAACCATGGGACTCTTCTTAATCCTACTTTGGTACTCCTTGCGGGAGGTGCCCCATATGTCAGGGTATTTTCTTCAGCCCTTCATTGAACAATTCCGCGTCCAAACTAGTTGCATCCATGCCAGGCTGAAGACAGCTGTTGAGGTGGTTGGTAACGCACTTTCAGTGCTCCATTCAACTACGTCGATTGCTGCTTATCGGCGAGATGCAGCAGTGGTTGGCGAACGCGGCGGTTTCGCAGCTTCACTCCGTAGTGTGCGCGTCTCCATTGTTTCATGTGCACTCCCGAAACGCATCGCTCATATGCATCGAACTTACGGTTTGTGAGTCGTGCATGGCTAGCTCATTCGGCAGAGCACTTGGCCGCTCATGACAAAGGTTCCTGGTTCAATCAAGCCAGAGCTTGGCACACACGAAGTTTCATATAAGCGAGCACACGCTGCAGAGTGAAAAATTTATTCTGGACTAAGATATTTCTTTCTGCGTCTATACTCCTTTAACCACCTTATCGATCGTAAGCAATATTCCATCTCTCTATGAAATCCTCGTAGTTCCAGGGAACAGTAACTCCGTAACCAAAGAGAGATTTGAAAGTGCATGGATTTGTCCAATCTGTCAATAACTAGGCTTATACTATACATTTACACATGCAGCAATTTCTGTATCACTTTGCATTATTTTTTAAGTAACCGATTTTGCTTATCCTCAAAATTTAAGAGTGGAGTTACAATGTTTTCATTGCCTATGATCGCTGTGTTGTGTGGCGAAAGGTTCTTTGTGTAGCACAGTCAATTCCTCCGTTTCCTGTTCCAGTCGTGAATGATGCAAGAGAAGAAACATTGTTGTGAGCTCGGAAGTGTTTTGCGAGGACACCCTTGCGTAAAACACCATAATTCTTAACGCGTAGAATTTGAGTAAAAACTTTCCTCCACCGACCTTTCGTCCGGTGTAATTGTGCATTGTTACCTCCTCACAGCATCATGATGTTTAGCAGTAACCAACCAGTTATATTCTGTGTAGTGTCGCGTTGTGTGTATCGGTGGAGTCTCTGGTAGAGCACGCATCATATCTATTCCTGCCGCCTCCGTAACCTTACAGCGCTGTCTCATCTGATAACTACTGGCAGCTGTTCATTCAAGGAAACCGCAGATGTATTCACTACATTATATTGCTCTCGCCGGGAACTCTATTGGAGGTTGATTAAAGCTCGAGCTTTGGCTCAAGTATGATGTGAATAGAATACAGGAAATGTTGTATCCTTATTCCTTGTCATCGTGCAAAACAAATTTCCGCTGTTGGGACATAATGCAGCAAACAGATACAGTGGATATCTGTCTTCAATTAAAAATAATCTAACAAAGGAAGGGAGCCTTTCCTAATTCTTCATACTTAAACAATTTGGAGGTCAGTTCCAGGACATCAGTTTCTTAAAGTAGTAAGATGAAAGGCCAAAAAAGTCGCCATTTAAGATTAGAATATTTTTGAGCGGTGTTAAGTGCAAAATAATGTGATTTGTTTAATAATTCAGTGGTAGCTCAGCGCGTAGCACAGTTGGTTTGAAATTGTGCAGTCGATGGTCCGATTTTCTATAGTAGCATACATTTCAAAAAAATCGTGTGTTACCATATGGAAATGTCAATTCAATATTAAATCGTCGTTTTTAATAAAAAATAACATTTTAAATTTTTATTACTATTAGAATGAAAATGAATCTACCTACAATAAAAGAAAATTTAGTAAAAAATGGGAAACATCAAATAGAAAAACAAATATTTTTATTTCTAGAGACTGAATAGTGTTATTGAGTGTATAACTTCTTTCGTTTAGCAAAAAGGCACTTCGATTTATTTATAGATTTTTTCATACGACCAGTAACGAAAAATAAGTATTTTAAAAAATCATGATTCAGTATTTGTTAACATTTTCATTTATTAAATGTTAGAAATACAGAATTAGAAAAAGTATGTTATGACGGGATGCGAA
Source organism: Schistocerca piceifrons (assembly GCF_021461385.2). Taxonomy (NCBI): domain Eukaryota; kingdom Metazoa; phylum Arthropoda; class Insecta; order Orthoptera; family Acrididae; genus Schistocerca; species Schistocerca piceifrons. Next base: position 511,794,460 of record NC_060144.1, read on the forward strand.
CCACTGACTTCATAATTTCAAACCAACTGCTGTATTCATGGAGCTGTTGACGAATCCATTAAAAATTACACTTGTTCGTACTTAACTAAAAAACCAAACGCCGTCCGAACAGGTCTCGGAAGGCCCAACAGTACTGACCAACGTCCGTGTCGCCCGTTGCCCACAGGATATATATTGCACTCGGTTTCTGGTCCAAGTGAAAGATGTCGTTTACATTGTGAAAAGCTTTGAGAAATACATGCTATAATCTTTTTAAAGAGGCCTCGAACAGTTTCACTGACGAGTTATTGCCGTCCTTGCTAAGTTAGGAGAGAGGCTTGCAGAAGTTAATGGAATACTAAATGTAAACACAAAGAAACATTTTCCACGGTAACCAGTGAATAGACCATTAAAGAAGCAGAACCTACATCTACATATATATTTCCTAAGCCATTTTATAATGCATGGTGAGGGTACTTTGAACCATTGCTACACAGTGACTTTCCTGTTCCATTCGAAAGTGGGAGGTGGGGTGGAGGCGAGAGAGAGAGAGAGAGAACACTATTGCTTGCATGCTCCTGCGCGAGCCCTATTCTCTTCTATTTTGCCCTTACGCCAGTTAGCGTAGGAGACAGTACAGTCGTTCCCCCGTAGTCACTCTGGTCCTCTAAATTTCTTCAATAAAGTTTCAGTTAAAGCACATCGACTTCTCCGAAGATCCCCATTCAAGTTCATGGAACGTTTCTGACCTCATCGGGTAACAAATGTAGCTGCACCCCTGTAAATTGCTTCCATGCCTTACTTTAATCCGACCAGGTGATGATCCTGACACTTTTAACAATGCTCAACATTGGTTCACACTTGGCGTCATATGCGCGGTCTCCTTTGTACGTGGCCGGCCGGGGTGGCTGAGCGGTTCTAGGCGCTACAGTCTGGAAGCGCGCTACCGCTACGGTCGCAGGTTCGAATCCTGCGTCGGGCATGGATGTGTGTGATGTCCTTAGGTTAGTTAGGTTTAAGTAGTTCTAAGTTCTAGGGTACTGATGACCTCAGAAGTTAAGTCCCATAGTGCTCGGGGCCATTTGAACCATTTTCCTTTGTACGTGCACTATACTTTTCCAGAAATCTCTCAACGAATAGTTCAGGTATTCGCTATCCGTGCAGACGGCCGACGTCCTTTCCTAATCCGATTAGACCGATGAACACGCTGTTTAGTCTCTTCCTCCAAGCAACCCAACTCACATTGATCAATTTAGCACGCCAACAATGAGGCGCCTTATGTTTGCTGTTGAAAACAAATTTATACAGTCGATTGCTGGGAAACAATTAACGTATTCGGTTGTAGTTGTACGTATTAATTTTGTGAACCATTCGGCACACGCCTGCTACGCTGTCGAAACATTTCGTCCCACACGAGCAGCAATTTCCCGAATGAATGCACCACATCATCTCATGCGTCCTCTTTCAAACTCACTGATCTGACGGTACGGTTCGCGCATACGTCTGCAAGGCATCCTGCACATCTGCTCAAGTCGCTCTGATCCATTACCTTCGGTTTATAATGACAAGAAGAGCCGCAGGCACATTTTACCGGTAGATGGTGTTGCGCCGCGATATCGATTTTGACCTTGAACCCACGGGCCGACATGGTTCCTGTGCTAATCATTTCTGCAGAACATATTAATTGACGTGTCGTGTGAATGTGAACGTCCTACCTCTAGTCGTTCAACGTGTTCTGTTCTTTTTTTTCCCTCTAAACGTGGGTGCATATGCTTAAAAAACTAGTGATTTAAGCCACCAAAAAATTAAACAATTGTACCTTACATGCTTTCTGCTGACGTAACCTCAGCATTTACTGAGGAAAACAGCAGGAAGAGGAAAGAAGTGCAGTACATTTAAATAAAGAGTAATTCATTTATTTTATCAACATTTTAAAGCCAACCAAAATCTGTAGTTAAAGCCAGAAGTACGAAAAGTCCATATTTCAGTAGATAAAGACACAGATTTTGAAAATATTTCATTTTTAGGACTATCTTATTGCACGGGGAGCTGAATAAAAAGTATATGTTCTTACACAATTTGGCAACCCTAGTCACGGTTCATGTATAACCACAGAGGCTGAAAAAGTTATATTTGTGAAGGCAGACATTGATACATCACTGTCTTCAGAGTAAAAATTTCGACTCCCGGTGCCGCCAACGGAAAAATTTGCCAAGACCGACATCAGCGAGAAAGATGGCCAAATCACTTTTGAACTCGAAAGGCCCTTCCCTAGAAAAGTACTTAGTGAGAGTGAAAGTGCTAGATAAGGGCGATATGCTAGTCCACAGTGTGACACATACAAATCGCACTAAACATCGTGGCCTATGGTCGAAAATGGTGCCGTTGTGTAATGGTGTAAGCCTACACACCGTTGACTAACCGGTGAAACCATTCATTGCAGGACATCCATGGCCATGGGTTGTCAGGCTGCACCACTCAGAGGATGTTACGATGGAGTACAACTTCTAGTTTTATGTGTGCGACATAAAAAAAGTGTTCAGTACTACTGTAATAAATGATATTGCAAGTGTACTTTATGACGGCTCACAGTCGAAATTAGCAAATAGTGCGATTTCAATAAAGCACAATACAGTCTATAACATACAAGGGGCGTTCAAAAAGAAATGACTCTTAGGCACAGTTACCTGTATGTTAGAAGTATTGACCCTGGCTGTTGAGACACTTTTTCCACTGTGACACAAGGTTGTGAATGGCAGTCTCATAAAATTCCCGGGGCTGCGATGTTAACCAGTTCCGCACGTACAGCTGGACGTCACCGTCCACGCGAGTGCAGGACCAAAATGGCCCCCGTCTGATTCACTTCCTGCAGCAGTGGACAACAGTGAATGCCGAGCGTTACTCGCAAACCTTGACCACCCTTCGCCAAGCGATCAGATCAAAACGACCAGGCAATCTCGCCCGGGGGTCATTCTGCTCCACGGCAAAGCAAAGCCTCACACGGTCAACACATTAGCGGCACTCCTGCAGGTTCTCGGCCACCCGCCATACAGTTCGGACCTCTCTTCCTGTGATTACGCCATTTTTGGTCCCCTTAAAAAGGCTCTGAGGGGCAAGCGAGTCACCTCAGACGACGACGTCCAGCTGTACGTACGGAACTGGTTAACATCGCAGCCCCGGGAATTTTAGAAGACAGACATGCACCGCCTTGTGTCACAGTGGGACAGCTGTCTCAACAGCCAGGTCAGTACTTCTAACATTTTCTGTAGTTATGCCTCCGGCTCGTTTCTTTTTGAACGCCCCTTCTACAATGTATTCTTTTATTAAACACTTGGAGGATGTGGATTCCCATGGAAGCAAAATATTCGTTAGCAGTTTTTTTTTTTTTTTTCTTTTTTTGCGTTGGAACGCCCATTTCCGATTATCACCTCCTTGGCCCCCTCAGAGATGCCTCACAAAGTCGTCGTTTAAGTAGGAAGCATGGTGCATTAAAGGCTTAGCGACCAACATCAAGTTGGATATGAAACTTCCTGGCAGGTCAAAACTGTGTGCCGGACCGAGACTCGAACTCGGGACCTTTGCCTTTCGCGGGCAAATGCTCTACCATCTGAGCTACGCAAGCGGGACTGACGCCCCGTCCTCACAGCTTTACTTTTGCCAGTACCTCGTCTCCTACTTTCCAGACTTTGCAGAAACGCACCTGCGAACTCCTGAAAGAAAGGATATTGCGGAGACATGACTTAGCCACAGCCTGGGGGATGTTTCCAGAGTGAGATTTTCACTCTGCAGCGGAGTGTGCGCTGATATGAAACTTGCTGGCAGATTAAAACTGTGTGCCGGACCGGGACTCGAACTCGGGACCTTTGCCTTTCGTGGGCAAGTGCTCTACCATCTGAGCTACCCACCGACTCACGCCCCGTCCTCACAGCTTTACTTCAGCCAGTATCTCGTCTCCTACCTTCCAAACTTTGCAGAAGCTCTCCTGCGAACCTTGCAGAACTACCACTCCTGCAAGAAAGGATATTGCGGAGACATGGCTTAGCCATTGCCTGGAAACATCATTCTCATTCTGGAAACATCCTCCAGGCTGTGGCTAAGCCATGTCTCCGCAATATCCTTTCTTGCAGGAGTGGTAGTTCTGCAAGGTTCGCAGGAGAGCTTCTGCAAAGTTTGGAAGGTAGGAGACGAGATACTGGCAGAAGTAAAGCTGTGAGGACGGGGCGTGAGTCGGTGGTTAGCTCAGATGGTAGAGCACTTGCCCACGAAAGACAAAGGTCCCGAGTTCGAGTCCCGGTCCGGCACGCAGTTTTAATCTGCCAGGAAGTTTCATATCAGCGGACACTCTGCTGCAGAGTGGAAATCTCATTCTGGATCAAGTTGGATAAGTTTCAGCTTACCCAGATAATTTAAAAAAAATAAACTGTTTCGCCAATCCGGTATAGAGTTCCAGGTGGCGTGTATGTTTGATTGAATACGGGATGTGTCTGGAAAACCGTATCATTGTACGACACATAGGTCGGAAGATATGACGTCTATGGCTATAGGCCGTTGCCCATGTGAGGCTCGGACCCATCCAGGAATTGTTAACGTACTATTTCTTTCGAACTGCTCACGTTAGCGGCTGGCAGTTGGTTACTGTAGTCAGGCAAAACAACGGACCAATTGTCGCTGGATCTGCTTGGCAGTCGACTGTCATGACGTCATCGATTCGCTCTGGCAACTATTGCGAGTCTGCTGGCGACTGAGCAGCCTAGCGGCGGTGGTGTCGCGCCTACCGGATGTCGTAAACGCTGCGCGCGCCGTCTTGTATTTCGATTACGACGTCGAAGAAAAGCATTACCGATAACAGCAGTGATCCATTTATGGAATGCTCCTGGTCTACTAATTTGACTGAGTACTGCCATGCGTTATGTGACCCCTTTTACTATGTCAAAGATTTAACCATCCAGATCTAAAGGACTGGCATCGTTCTCTGGCCATTATGGTGTACCCATATTCATCTTCAAGCCTCGTAGCATCTGAACCAGATCTTGCTCATTCTGTGGTATTAAAACTGCATCACCCGCGTAGGCCAGCGTGTTGATCCTTGTATCTAGCCGAATTCCTGACGCTAGACTTGTTACTCTTTCTGAGTTGCCATCCACCCTGATATATCGGGACCGTCACCGTTATGGACCTTCTTGTCCCGACATCTCCCCAATTTTGGCCCTATTTTACAAAATACTGTTACGAGCTTGGCCATCTGTTAGCGCAACATGTAAGTGCAGCCTCGGTTAGTTTTATTTGTGTCAATAAGTTTATGTTGACAGGGTCGTCTCACAGATGGCGTTGCATGTTGCGTATCCTGTATCGACGATGCAAACTCCTTGTTGATCTAACGCCATCACTTGAGAAAATACCGGACTTCTCTAGTAGTACGGGGCTGGAACTATTTAAGCCGTACCACGCGGAAGAATCGTACCGTTCCCATTTGAATAGCGATCAGAAAACGATTCGTTCTAAACTTAATACGAACAACGAGTGCAAATGGATTGATGAAAGAAATCAACTGTTGCCAGGGATTATCGAGTCAAACTTACAATGCCTGTTTAACTACAAGCTGATTTGCATGGAGTTTTATAAATACGTAAAAGGAAGAAAGGCTTATAGAAAAAGGTGAAACCTTCCGAAAACTATGGTGTAACAATTATTTATGCCGCAACATGCTCCATGTAATTGAGTTCTAAATAAAGAGTAATTACATCAAATAAATTTTTTACTTCATTTCTACACCCCCATTTCAGAGTGTCCCGAAGAGGTCCAGATATCACATGACAACACTATTCTCAGTGCTCGTTCTACTTCCTGATTAAATAGAAAGGGCGGTGGTTTCCATACCGTACTCCAGTCGTCACCTCGAACCTCCAACGTATTTCGATTTATTTCACCGTGCATGTTCTCTCTATCATAGAAATAGATGTTAGTTTTCGTGGAACTTGGGCCCTTTCCAGTTCTTACCATATTGCTTGCCTTTTACCATTATCACATGCTTTTTGGAAGTCCACAGAAAGACTGGACATATCTGCGAAATTCCCAGCTCTTTGATGGCACTTGCCATGTTATATGCAGTTGATCTCATTGTTGATTTTCCCTTTGTAATTTCTGCATGCTGGAATGCAGATATCTCGTCGACATTGGTGTTCATGCTTCAGCGACAGCGTCTTCAGGATCTTACGAACTGTACATAGCAAGGTAATTCCTCCGTAGTAGCCGCGTTTCATTGGGTCTTCTTTGGTTAAGTACCGGGCAGGTGACAGACTGCTTCCGCTTCCATTGTGCCGGGATCCTTTCTCTCCTCCAAATTGAACAGTGGTACATTCCCTCTTGGTGGATATCTGTTCCCTCTCAAATCAAATGTTCAAATGTGTGTGAAATCTTATGGGACTTAACTGCTAAGGTCATCAGTCCCTAAGCTTACACACTATCCTAAAGATAAACACACACACACCCATGCCCAAGGGAGGACTCGAACCTCCACCGGGACCAGCCGCACATCTGTTCCCTCTTTCGGCCCGTCTGCAGGTATCCCCTCTATCGCTGTCGCCTTCCTTTCTCTTGTTATCGTAACCGTAATTTCCTCTTCCACCAAAAAATCATTAATATCCGAGTTGAGCCGGCCGGAGTGGCCGTGCGGTTCTAGGCACTACAGTCTGGAACCGAGCGACCGCTACGGTCGCAGGTTCGAATCCTGCCTCGGGCATGGATGTGTGTGGTGTCCTTAGGTTAGTTAGGTTTAATTAGTTCTAAGTTCTAGGCGACATGACCTCAGAAGTTAAATCGCATAGTGCTCAGAGCCATTTTATCCGAGTTCTGCCCTTCCGTAGAGGTTACCAACAGCGATGTGCCCGCTGCCGCAAGCCGTTACTCGAGGTAGTCACGTGTGGCAGTTCGATCCGCCGAGCTGGGAAAGTCGCTGGAATACAGTACGTTGGTAATCCGCTCGAAATGTGACGGACGAGGTGAGGTGAGCACGGCAGCGGCCGCGTGTCGCTGCTCTGCTCTGCTCTGCCCTGCCCTGCCCTGCCCTGCCCTGCTCGGCTCGGGGCGACATTCCAGCGCTACCTACCGCCTACCGCTCCCTGGCGCGTGGGCCGCGGCGCGCGTGGCGTGGGCGTCTCGCGGCTGCCGCCTCGTTCCTGTTAGCGGCCGCAGCTGCCACCAGACACCTCACCTCCTCCCAGCAGTTCGACTGGAAAATCCTCACGGCATACACGACTACAAGCTCCACTTGTCATCCCCAGGGCGGCATGTATTCCTTCGTGTCGTTGGCTACCTTGACTCCACAAACTAAATCTATGACGAAAATATTTATCACATAGCGTGACCCATTTAACTTTACCGCCACGAATGACTTCTTTTCCAGAAGCAAAATACCCTGAGGTGACAAATGTCATGGGACACCTCCTATACCGTGTCGGACCTCCTTTTGGCCGGCATACTGCAACAACTTGGCGTGACATGGACTCAACAAGTCGTTGGAAGTCCCTTGCAGAAGTATTGAGCCATGCTTCCTCTATATTCGCCCATAACTGCGAAAGTGTTTCCGGTGCAGGATTTTAGCGCTAACTGACCTCTCGATTATGTCTCATAAATGTTCAGTGGAAATCATTTCAGGCAACCTGGATGACCAGACCATTCGCTCGAATTGTCCAAAATGTTCTTCAAATAATTTGCGAACAATTGTGGCCCAGTGACATGGCGCATTGTCATCCGTAAAGATTCCATCGTTGTTTGGGAACATGAAGTCCATGAATGGCTTCAGATGGTGTCCAAGTACCCGAACGTAACCATTTCCAGTCAGCGATTGGTCCATTCCATGTAAACCCAACGCACATCATTATCGAGTCGCGTGGTCTGAGGCGTCTTGTCACGGTCCGCGCGGCTCCCCCCGTCGGAGGTTCGAGTCCTCCCTTGGGCATGTGTGTGTGTGTGTCGTCCTTAGCGTAAGTTAGTTTAAGTTAGATTAAATAGTGTGTAAGCTTAGGGGCCGTTGACTAGCTCCAAGTATCATTCCGCGTTCAAAGTCTGTTAATTCCCGTCGTGATGCCATAATCATGTCGGAAATCTTTTCACATAAATCACAAAGTACAAATGACAACTCCGCCAGTGCACAATCCTTTTATACCTTGTGTACGAGACGCTACTGTGATGATGATGATGATGATGATGATGGTTGGTTTGGAGGGCGCTCAATGACGCGGTTATGAGCGCCCGTACAAATTCTCAATCTTTATTGTGTCCAGTCTCGCCATTTTCCCGAGTGATGAGGACAACACAAACACTCAGTCCCCAGGCGGAGAAAATCTCCGACCCGGCTTGGGAATCAAACTCGGGACCCCGTGATGCACAGGTTGCAGCGCTAACCGCTAGACCACGAGCTGCGGACGAGATGGTACTGTCAACTGTGTATGTGCACACCGCTATCCTACGACTTTTGCCACCCCAGTGTGAAAGATGTATCAAAGCAAATGTTGTCTGTCTAAAAGGGGGCACCAACCAGCATGATTATTCTTCTTGTAACTTAGGCCGTTGCGAGGATGTGAACAGCAGTTCGTCTTTTTGAAACAGCAACGTATATATTTTTTATTCGATAATCCACCTATTCTCTTAAAGGCTTGTTCAGAAACGTATCTCATATATTACATTGAACTAAGCATGACGTTATTAAAAACGTAACCCAAAACTGACTGACTCTCATGTACAAGCAAACAGTGTCGCCAACACGGGGTAACATCCACTTGCTGGAGTTGGCAGTAAACAGATGAAAATACAAAGATTAAATCAGACCCGCCTTCGATCACAATAAAATAAAAGTAATGGTGATGTGGTTTTTAATCAAGGTCTGCCCTTGCTGTACTTAATACATCATTTCAATTTACAACACCTATTGTAGATAGGACAACAGTATTATAGCTAGTTTCCTGCTAAATTACATCTTCCACATACGATTAGCATTTTTACCTTCTCTTCGTTGGTGTACAGCGTGATTACAATTAAACTTTGCTACTTGAGAGAGCCCCACCAACAAAAACGAGTGAGCGTAGAAAGATGAAACTCCGTGGAAAAATTTATGTGAAGAGGCGGAAGAGAGGTAATGAACAACCCATTGAAAGAAACTTTTCAATTTCCACATGAGAGGGTAATATTTATTAATTACACACCGTGTTCCAGGTTACGAATGTGGCTCAGTGCGACTACCACCTACATCGACGACAGCCTGGAACCGCACTAGAGATATCATTCACAACATTGCTGATTCAACTGTCTATACAGCTGTCAAGTAACGCTATTATGATATAAGCTTTCATGACTTGGCAACTTCAGAAATAATTGCTCCAGCTAAAGTTGAACGCCTACTATAGCTCCACTAATATAAAACAAGCAAACATAAATAGTAGTGCCAGCAATTAAGACAGCATCAAGACCTTCTGATGTAATCTGAAGATGGCAATCACGCCGAAATAGGCGTGTTGCCATAAAAATATACTAGAACACAGCAGTGTCTTTCGTCTCATAGCGTGAAATATTAATGTCCTTGTATGACATACGCTACTGGCCATTGAAATTGCTACACCAAGAAGAAATGCAGATGATAAACGGGTATTCATTGGACAAATATACTAGAACTGACATGTGATTACATTTTCACGCAATTTGGGTGCATAGATCCTCAGAAATCAGTAACCAGAAAACCACCTCTGGCCGTAATAACGGCCTTGATACGCCTGGGCATTGAGTGAAACAGAGCTTGGATGGCGTGTACAGGTACAACTGCCCATGCAGCTTCAACACGATACCACAGTTCACCAAGAGTAGTGACTGGCGTATTGTGACGAGCCAGTTGCTCGGCCACCATTGACCAGACTTTTTCAATTGGTGAGAGAACTGGAGAATGTGCTGGCCATGGCAGCAGTCGAACATATTCTGTATCCAGAAAGTCCCGCACAGGACCTGCAACATGCGGTCGTGCATTATCATACTGAAATGTAGGGTTTCGCAGGGATCGAATGAAGGGTAGAGCCACGGGTCGTAACACATCTGAAATGTAACGTCCACTGTTCAAAGTGCCGTCAATGCGAACAAGAGGTGACGGAGACGTGTAACCAGTGGCACCCCATACCATCACGCCGGGTGATACGCCAGTATGACGTTGACGAATACACGCTTCCAATGAGCGTTAAGCGCGATGTCGCCAAACATGGATGCGACCATCATGATGCTGTAAACAGAACCTGGATTCATCCGAAAAAATGACGTTTTGCCATTCGTGCACCCAGTTTCGTCGTTGAGTACACCACCGCAGGCGCTCCTGTCTGTGATGCAGCTTCAAGGGTAACCGCTGCCATGGTCTCCGAGATGATAGTCCATGCTGCTGCAAACGGCTTCGAACTGTACGTGCAGATGGTTGTCGTCTTGCAAACGTCCCCATCTGTTGACTCAGGGATCGAGACGTGGCTGCACGATCCGTTACAGCCATGCGGATAAGATGCCTTTCATCTCGACTGCTAGTGATACGAGGCCGTTGGGATCCAGCACGGCGTTCCGTATTACCCTCCTGAACCCACCGATTCCATATTCTGCTTACAGTCATTGGATCTCGACCACCGCGAGCAGCAATGTCGCGATACGATAAACCGCAATCGCGATAGGCTACAATCAGACTTTTATCCAAGTCGGAAACGTGATGGTACGCATTTCTCCTCCTTACACGAGGCATCACAACAACGTTTCACCAGGCACCGCCGGTCAACTGCTGTTTGTGTATGAGAAATCGGTTGCAAACTTTCCTCACGTCATCACGTTGTAGGTGTCGCCACCGGCGCCAAGCTTGTGTGAATGCGCTGAAAAGCTAATCATTTGCCTATCACAGCATCTTCTTCCTATCGCTTAAATTTCGCGTTTGTAGCACGTCATCTTCGTGGTGTAGCAATTTTAATGGCCAGTAGTATATACGACGCAGCGGGTCCTGATGAGTACAAAACATTTCACAACTGTTTGCAGCACTTTTCGAACGGTGGACCATGGAATGTTCAGCTGTCGTGACACAGCTGTTGCACTGGTTGAAGATTGCACATTGCGTCCACAATTTTCAGCCATGGTAACAGGAACTTCTGTGATTATTTGTGTCGCAATTAGTCGTCAGCCTTCCGTAGGAGCAGTTCCCTACTAGCCCGTTAATTTGGACTCGCGAATCATGATGTTCAACTCCGGTGCGAAAAGTGGACTTCTGCATATTCCTTTAAAGCGTGATACTCGCAGAGAGCAGCAGCACAATTGCTGTTTCGGTAAAACAGCGCAAATCCTCCAGCGTACGGTCTGAACGTCATTCCTATGAAGATGGGCACTCATACGGTAAATAGTTTTCTTTTACACCGGCTCAAGAGGCGAAACTTTAATTATTATCGCCCCGTGCATTGTACCCACACAAACATTAAACTAAAGACAATTGACTTTGTGTTTCCGTTTGTGTACTGGCAACAACAGCAGGTAGACGAGTTGCGTTACTCCATGTACCAGCGCTCTATGCAATTACGGGAGAGTCGAAGTCAGTTTTGTGTTACGTTTTTAATAAAATAATGTTCGAGTGAATTGTACACCCTGACACCTTTTGAGACAGGTCTTGAGGAAAGGAAATAGAGCACGGAATAAAAATATAGGGCGCTATTTAAAAAAGATGAACTACTGTTCATATTTTCGTAACGCACAAAGTTAGAAGAAAGGTTGTCACGCTAGGTAAACAACGTTTATTTGTACATTTTTTAGTTTGATTGTGGACAAATATATATTTCGGATGATCAAGATAATCAGACACTAGTATGCAGGAGTTAACTGTGTCCAGTAAGTTACTGTTGATTGTAGCAAAACTGCGGTCAGTTTTAAGTTCCAGAAGACTTCGCTTTCGAAGTTGGCAGCCTAATCACATCCAGATCGTCGGTGTGAGTAGTACAGTCAGTAAACAAACCACTTCCAAATAACACTACGGAATCATTAACAGTAGACTCTCAAGGAACGTGTAAAACAGCTTTGTACAGGTACGCGAACTGACCGACCGGCGCTGCACTGTCGTATTTGTCAGTGTGGCCAGCGAACCGCTTTGCAGCTACTCCTGTGAGCCTGTGCAAGAAGTCAACAGGTTGTAGTCCCACATTCGGCAAATGAAAAGCATTGTTTACCGTGCTCTGATTGTCAGCCCGTTGACTAAGAAGACAGACTACTAGGCAAGAATCTGTATGAAACTGCGTGTCAACAGTTCGCCTTGCGCTTGTACATGTTAAGCGAGACCGTGCACTGGTTGAAACTGAAGCTCAAAGCCCCATCATAACATGTTGAATATAGTATACGGTGGATTCCGTAAATATTCTAAAGCTGAATCGATGTTTCGTTAATCTCCATATCCTTTGCACTCTTCTGCGTTCTTCTCCAACTGCCCTTCCTCTGATTTCCTCGATGCCTATGGGGCGTTGAAGTAGGCTACCTTCTACCGATATCAATTATAATTCATGCGTTGTTCATGTTCTCCCCACGTCTAAGGAAATGTATGGCTCACAAGCGTTTGGAGGAATTATAACGGCCAGTAGATTGCTATTTACAGACTTTCGACAATGGTACTCCTGTTTCTTGCCAAAGTGCGCAAAACAGCTGTAATAGCGCGCAAATAATGACAAAATGAGCCGTTTCTGGGGAAAGACACCGTGTTCCTTCCGTTTCTTAACAAGTAGAAGCTTATATTTACAGATTTTCGCCGGCCTCTGTGGCCGAGCGGTTCTAGGCGCTTCAGCCCGGAACCACGAAGCTGCTACGGTCGCAGGTTCGAATCCTGCCTCGGGCATGGGTGTGTGGTGTGTCCTTAGGTTAGTTAGGTTTAAGTAGTTCTAAGTCTAGGGGACTGATGACCTCAGATGTTAACTCCCACAGTCCTTAGAGCCATTTGAACCATTTTTGAACTGATTTTCGACAAGGGTACCTGTTTTTTGCAAGGGCACAAAACAGCTGCCATAAACGCCCATATAATGACAAAACGAGACGTTTCTGAGGAAAGATTAAAACTATAATGAAGAATTACAGTGAAAATGGAACACCATTTATAAAGCAACAAACGTAGTAGAAGGGTAAAAATCGAGAATGGATGAACTTAAGCACAAGTGCAGCGGTTCTGCACGTAACCCCCAGCAGCCGCACTGTAGCGTTGCTGTCCTGAGTCACGTTCCATGAACTAGTGACGCAGTGTTAGTGTCAGCACTGCAAGTATTTCCTTTGGGGGAGCTGCCGAGAATGGATTACAAATCTCGCGTATGGTTTTGCTAGGCATGAGAAAAAGTGAGAGAGAAGATGTACATCGTATGTTTCTCTTCTTCATCCTCTCTTTCCTGTCCAGGCATATTTGCATTTCCCTTATTGTGTAGTAACCACCACTCCTCCGCATTGCTGATACGCGAAATAGTGGGCTTTACAGAATGTATGGGGTCGTATTATAATCGAAAATTTTTCATTGCGGCAATGCGCAACTCAGTTCTATGCAACGGGCTCGATTGATGCTTTCCTTAATTCTTAGTGCCTACATGAAGCATATTTTGAGCAACAACGAAATTGTCATATGCACACAGCTTCTCGGGTGCAGAATTCACGACAGAAATATGTAATACGAGTAATATAAATATTTCATTTACTCTGTCATGTAAACTATCGCTTCCGGACCCTCTTGCTAATCATATAACTTTGGGGGGGAAAAAAAACAAGAATAAAAGTCAGGTACATTACGTACCCCACCTTCCGTGTAAGGTATAGGGACGTACACTACAAAAATGTACTCAGGTGCTTTCGAGTAAGCGCCGCATCAATCTTTGAACAAATGCCTCTATTTTCCCTCCGCTTGCACTGTGTTTTGAGTGGTCTGTTTACTGTTATCTATCACACTTATCCTCTTCCTCTCAGAAGGTATAAACACCTTGTTAACAATTCATCTGTTCGAAAGAAACAACTCCAAGATTCCTTCCGCAGGCGGATCGTAGCTGAGAAACCGGTCTTGTAGATTGGACAAATGTGTGACTCGCCAGAGATTTATACCGGCCGATATATGATGCTAACACGTGTGTGGAAGCAGGTGTCTGCGTGTGCCAACCTTGCTACAGCGGTATAACTTTCAGAGTTTCTCACTGGTAATTCCATTTCGTTGTAGAAGGCGACGAAGTGCATGATTGTTATCCGAAAACATCATAGTATCTCTCGATAATGTCTGCTGCACAGCATGGTTCAGGGAGGATATTTCACTTTAGGTGGTTAGAGCAGTCTTCATTTCGTAACAGATGCTTCACTCGTCACGTACAGCGTTTAGTTTCGTGCGTCATCTCCCCTTAGTGCGCCCCCTCTCCCCCACCACCCAAACCATCATCTCTACATTCCGTCGCCTTTCAGGTTGAAAGTATTCGTTCAAATCCTCGTAATAAAAATACGTGCCATTTAACGATGAACGTTTCTTATCTGGAAATATTTTCTTCTGTAATAGGCTATGGTTCAAATGGCTGTGAGCACTATGGGACTTAACATCTGTGGTCATCAGTCCCCTAGACTTAGAACTACTTAAACCTAACTAACCTAAGGATATCACACACATCCATGCCTGAGGCAGGTTTCGAACCTGCGACCGTAGCAGCAGTACGGTTCCGGACTGAAGCGCCTAGAACCGCTCGGCCACAACGGCCGGCAATAGGCTTTACCTAGGTGTATATAATTCCACCATTGCGTGACGCTGCGTTGGAATTCCCTTAACTCTTGCTGCACGGTGCTGTGTTGGCCTCGAAATCCGAATTGTTGTGGAATGATTATATCCCTAGAAGTTAGGAATTCACGGAGAAAGTGAAGGATGACCTTTTTTGTGAATTTTACCTAGGCAGGCAGCTTAACAGGGAAATCAGACGTTTATTTTGTGGAAGTATCTGATCGTTTCCTGGCTTAGGAAGACAGATTATGTTAGTGAGTTTCCATGTTTCTGGAAATAACATTTTAAGACAGGCATTATAAATATTTGTGATGCCGTTCGGTCGCAGATGCTTCAGTTGTAACCGAATAACACCATCTGACCTCTGGAAAGCCTGGAATTCTCTGAGAATTACATTTCACGTGGAAAAACCGGGGTAATCTCAAGGAATTTCATAAAATTTCAAGGGATTCTGCGTTTTTAACCTAGCATTGAATCACAATTTCGTTGAGTTTTATAAATCACAAATTTTCAAGTACTTAATATTTCAAAGTGTGCTAATGATATGAATATTATTCCACATACATTATCGACGTTTAGAAACTACAGTTAAACGTTGACTTATGACCGGTATATAAGTCAACCGAGAGGAAAGTAAAGCTATTATTGTGGCATGCCCCCCCCTCCCTCTATCTTAAAGCCATCTGCCTCCTCACACCTGTAATTCTCAGGGATTTTTTTTTCCGAGTTTGAGCAGCTACCCTACAGGTATTAGCGAGGGT
Organism: Schistocerca piceifrons; assembly: GCF_021461385.2. Classification (NCBI taxonomy): domain Eukaryota; kingdom Metazoa; phylum Arthropoda; class Insecta; order Orthoptera; family Acrididae; genus Schistocerca; species Schistocerca piceifrons. Next base: position 511,809,955 of record NC_060144.1, read on the forward strand.
TTTCATGTGTTCACACACAGTGAGACACGTGATGAGCTGAAATGAGGTTGTGATATAGTGCCCTTGAAACCGAACAGCTGACTATCTCCTCATGATCTTCACTCTCTCGATCATTGGTATTGCGCGCATTAAGGTTCGAGGGAGTCCGCCATCGCCTCCACTTTGTCAAGAGTGTCATAATAGACCATTTGTTCATTGAGGGGCTACGAAAAGCTTTTAAAATTGGCACGTAATTTTCATCTCATTCCCTTTCCACTACATGTGAGAGGAGAACAGGATATAAGGCTTAAGTCGTCAACCATCTGACACTTTTGTTCCTTACTTCACATTGAAAGATTCGTATTTATCGAAGCGCAGCTCGGTGAGTATTACGTCGAATTTGCAGTAAAAAAAAAATTAAATACGGCATTCTTGCCTCAGGCTAAAATAATTGCCTAAAGGCATGTGGATGATGTACAAACGTATTGAAGATATTATATTAGATATTTCGCTTTGTTACATCCCGATAGCAACACCATGAACCATGAGAAACGGACGCAGTAAATTTTGTTATACTTGCTAGGGACATCGATCCATGTAGTAATTCTCTTTATAATTGATCCAACACATACCTGGAAAGTTAAAATCAAAAGCGAACCAAAAATTGTGGGGTATGGAAGGCCGCATTCACGTAAGTCTCGTATGCAGTGGTGCAGTTCTTTCTTACGTATTGCACGTGTGTATTGTTAGTAGGAAATTAAGTCCTCATGCATTTTTCATTAAAAAAAAAGTGTCTGTGCTGACACAGCAACAGTGTGTCGCCGTATGAACTGCCCGTGCTGACAAAATTACTAAAACGCCTTCGATCGCTAGTTTACTATACCTGCTGTTATTTAATAGGTGCTGACGTAGCACACTATCTTATCGTGAAACTTTGCACGAAGGAGACAGAGCGTTGGGGTTGGGTGTGCTTTTACACACCACTTTATACCGAAATTTGATTATCGGTGCTCTCCGCCCGGAGCAGGTAGTTCAATTACGCCGGCGAGGGCCCCGGTCTGCTTCCGCGTCGTGAGCGCCGCCGGCGGGCGGAATGGGGAAGCGGGGCAAGTGGTTGAAAAGGGCCGCTGCCGGGGTTGGGGCAGGCGAGCGGGCAATTGCCTGCACTGTTATCTGCGCGACGGCCCCACCGGCAATTGGCTACGAGCCTCCGCCTCCCAATCCCGGCGTCATCTATACGTTTCTGTGGGTAGCGCTCCACGCATGCGCACTTTCCGTGTGGGCCAAGAGCGGCAGTCACTTCACTTCTTCCTCTCCTGTGCAACTTCAGCGCAGAGTGTGTGTGTGTGTGTGTGTGTGTGTGTGTGTGTGTGTGTGTGAAATGGCAGAGGGAGTGAATTAGCGTCATTTTACAACACGAGTCTTGTGAAGATCCGAACACGTTGTTTATTTGTCACTGACATACCTTCAAGCAGTAGTTATACTGAACGTAACACTGTTTTGTCTTGACAATTCCGCTTAAATTTGACTTCACGGCCTGAAAGATGAAGCATAGCTTCGAAATTGTCTTCGCAACATTATTTTTCTGGTGTTAATTCCCAATGTTCTGTTGAATAAAAACGTCTACAACCACAATCAGAAAATGGCGACAGTTCATACAGGCTGTGAGCCGTATTACTAGGAGTTGATAGTTCCTGATGTGTTGTAGCATGTGGATACATGAATAGTACAACACAAATAACGTGTTGAACTGTGTTGAAAACCCGAAATCAGTTTTATCCTTTCTGTTCGGAAAACTTAATTTAAGGCAGCTTCATTTCGTTACGTGGTAAGAATTTTCCTTGATGAAGACGCATACGGAATACTGAACGGCGCTCAGTCACAACCGTCAAATACCTATACGAAATGATCAACAAACTCAGCATTGGGACAGGTAGACGGTACAGTAGATTTACGGGAATAACCCTAATAAAGTACCATTTACAAAGATATCTAGCAAAAACCTTCGTGGTACATCTTCAGTGTTATCTGTCGATCTACTGCCCCGGTCAGTAGGGAAGAGGGGGAGAGAGAGGGGAGGAGGAGAAGAAGAAGAAGCCTGCCATTTTTAGCTCAGATGTATGTTGTCAATACGGGACTACATAATGCTCAGCAATCGCCTGTGGAACAACCGAAGAAAGAAGAAAAAAACTGAAAACGTGCGAGAGTCCACCGTCCAGTATAAATCAAGAAAGATTATTCTCTTTGCAGAGTAGTAACGAAAGTCTTTCCTTCCACTTATCATTCTCGAATGGAATTGAAAGGGAGAAAATTATTTTGCTACACGATGTAAAAATGGTTCAAATGGCCCTGAGCACAATGGAACTTAACATCTGAGGTCATCAGTCCCCTAGACTTAGAACTACTTAAACCTAACTAACCTAAGGACATCACACACATCCATGCCCGAGGCAGGATTCGAACCTGCGACCGTAGCAGCAGCGCGGTTCCGGACTGAAGCGCCTATAACCGCTCGGTCACCGCGGCCGGCTGTACTCGATGTAACCACCTCTTCTAAAGTGAAAATATAGACTGCTATATTTCAAAATGAAAACAACTACTGACATTCAACCGTCTGTGGCACGTGCAGTTAAGGCTTCTTATTGCTTGAATTGCGGCTGAAGTATCAAGTTCGTGAATCAGAACTTTTGCCATTACAGGTTCAAATTGTTCTCTTTCCGAAAGCAATATAATTTCACAAATAATAATTTCTATTTTCGGATACGGTGGTCTGTGTGTAGATGTGCAGCGCCGTTTATGACCCTCTAGCACAGAAATTGTCATTTTTTTAGATCTTTGAAAACAGTGAAGACAGATGTGTGTTTGGAAAACCCGCGGTCGATGTATGAAACAAAGTTCCCAATTACAGTTCGTGTCAAACATTGGTGGCAAAGGGAATTGTATTTAGTACAACAGTGTCTATTATTTGCTCTCCGATTGATAAGGAAATTTTTTGTGAGAGGATGAGTTGTACATAGCATATATAGAAAGAGTTCAACCATGAAAGGACAGGCTAAAAGCACTAAATGTAATCTCAGAAAGGGTCGTTCTGCGATCAGAAATATCATTGCAAGGCGTTTTATATCAAAGAAAAGATCATTTGAAAAATTCTGTTCAGTAGCTACGTAGACTCCACGTGTGTGTACCTGATCAGCATAAGGTTTAATGCTTCAGTTCAATTTTTAAAGCAAAAAAATTATAGACTACCAAGCGAGAGTTGTAACTAAACATTACAGGGCGAACTATAACTCTCAATGAAGAACAACCCCCTCAAAATATGGGTGATGTAAAATGGCGAAATGTTTGCTTTGTAACGGACATTCTAGCTTAGTAACGAACATGGCGCGTCCTTGCCCAGTCCCAGTTTTACTGCTCAGATGACCTACAGCTAAACGTCCGCGTGACATTAAAGCCTTATCTAGAAAAAATTGAGAACATGCCACAGGTAAGACACCATTCCCCCAAGAAAAGTCTCGTGAATCTAGACGTACCATTCCGTTACATGTTTTCCGTGTTAACCTTGGTTGGCTGGTTGGTTGGTTGGTTTGGGGTAGGAGACCAGACAGCGTGGTCATCGGTCTCATCGGATTAGGGAAGGATTGGGAAGGAAGTCGGCCGTGCCCTTTCAGAGGAACCATCCCGGCATTTGCCTGGAGTGATTTAGGGAAATCACGGAAAATCTAAATCAGGATGGCCGGACGCGGGATTGAACCGTCGTCCTCCCGAATGCGAGTCGTGTTAACCTTGAATCAGTGTAGAGGAAAATGAAACAGTTAATTTGAAGAAACCATGTCTTCGTTCGAACGATGATCCGTATTTTATGGCATAATGTCTGTACAATGTAAGAAGAAGAACCATAAAAAACAGGAGTAAATTTATTACTATTTTTTAAAATATCTTCTGCTCGCCATTGTTTGCATTTATTTTTCACACTGCGGTTGAGCCATTTAACTGTGTAGGGATCAGTCACGGAAGGAGTGCACGTAAATGAGTGTCACGCTCAAGAAGCGAACTGTGTCGTGATGAATGCTGTCCACCTCTGCCGTGTCATCACTGCTGTGATCTCTTAACATTTGGCCCCGTCCGCCTCTGTAGAATAATATTGACTGTAAAGGAACAGGCGTTCAGCGGGCGTTGGCTCGCTGCGCCGCCTTACTGCTCTCCAGGCAACTGCATTTTCTCCTCCCCCCTTCCCCCAATTCCTCGTTCTCCTCTTGCAACCATTTCTTCCGACGCGCTGCGGCATCGTCGTTGGCGCTTTAAAAGGTTAAAGTTCGTGCCGTATTCTCTTTCTGTGCTGCCTAAAGCCACTGGCCATTCCGGCGGACCGAGATAAATATTTTGACGGTTATCTGCGCCGCGTGACTCAGCTGCTGCTCTCGTGTTTTACGTCATTTTTTTCCCCCAAAGCGCATCCGTGTTAATGTCCACGTGCAGGCACACTTAGTCACGGAAGGTACGTGGGGCGGTAATAAGGCAGAGGAGTATAGCCTGCTTCGTAGTTAACAGGCAATTGTCGGAGGCGTGCTAACGCTGCAACAGTAGCAGCTGTTGTGCTCCCATGATTAAACCTGTATGTGTTTGTTCCTCAGCCTGTGACATTGGGACGGGCAAAATCAGTTTATTTCTTGCACGTGACCGTGCAACGTAACGCTTCCGTTCCTCCTCCTCCACCATCACCACAACAACAAAAACAATAACAACAATGACCATTAGTTACAGATTTCTTCTTCATCACGGTTAAGTTTACACGATCGTACTCATCCATCTCCCTGCAGTTCTAGTAGTAACTTACGTTACGGATGCTCATGTCCAGATGTTTCTTTATGGTTTCTCCGCTTCTGTCCCAAACTATAAGAGGCATTCAGATGGAACTCGTTCATTACTGTAAAGTAACGGTAGCGATTTTATTAACTCAAAAATGTAGTTATACACAGTACACACACTCAAAAAGAGTCGCCAAAACTTTTGGCACATTTATCCCAAATCTACACTAGCCGGTCTATTCCATCCCTGAAGCAGCTAGTAGGCTGTAGTCGGATCCATGCCTGGACCCAGTCACACACTTCGTCGTCCGCTGCGAATCGATGTCCGCGAATAGCTTGTTTTAGAGGTCCAAACACATGAAAGCTACACGGCGAAAGGTCGGGACTGTACGGTGGATGTTCCAACGTTTCCCACCGAAACTGCTGCAATGTCGTCTTCACCGCATTGGCCGTGTGTGGGCGGGCATTATCATGCAGGAGGATAACGCCATAGTGGTTCCCCTTTCCAGGAACTCGACAAGCAGTGGATCCTTGCGCTCAAAAAAGGAAGACATCATGACCTTACCAGAACTTGTGTGCACGGCCTTTGATTTCTGTGGAGTTGGTGAAGTCGCATATTTCCACTGCTTGCTCTGATGCCTGCTTTCCGGTTCAAAATGGTGACACCATGTTTTGTCACCTGTGACAATACGCGACAGGAAGCCGTATTCCTCCTCATGATAACGTTGCAGATGACTCGAAGACAGCACCATTCAAGTATTGCGCTGTTCGACGGTCAGTTGGTGGGGAACCCACAGCGCACAGATTTTACGAAAGTTTAAGCGTTGATACATTATGGTGCGGGTAACCGATGGATTTCATCCACGGTGATTCTGCGGTTGTCCAAGACTAAAGCATTCTCTTCTGCAACCATTTCCGGTGTGATGACACGATGAGCCTGTCCAGGACGAGCATCGTCTTCCAGTGACTCGCGCCCCTCAAGGAATCGTTTGTGCCATTCCACAACACTTGAACGACTCAGACCGTACTCACCGTACACAGCCTTCACCCGTCGATACATTTCATGGCCTCCAACTCCCTCCGCCACCAAAAATCGAATCACTCCACGTTGTTCCTACTTACTCGCCTGTATGTTTGGCAGTGGACGATAACTTGTGTGACCGCCTTCTCTTCGGCGTGAGACCACACTGGCGCTATGCGACATCAAACGGTGCGCACCCTTCAGCCTCTCTACCAATAGATATCCGCAGTTACGTGGTGCCACCTTCCGTGTAAGGCAAAGGTAGACGCACTGACCAGGTTTCATTGGAATGAACCTCATATGTAAAATACAGGTAATGGTATTCAGACGATTGTCTTCTCGTTTCCTTTCATGCGTCGCATGTCAGTAATTAATTTTATTTAGATGGCAGTCACATTTCTAAGATAGCACAGTTAGCACTTTACCCTATACATCACATTTGTTAGTGGTTTTTACCGCCACACGTCAGTTTGGAGGAAGGGGATGAAATTGTCTGGCCACTCAGGTTTATGTTTACGCATTTTCTCTAAATAATTTAAGGCGAGTGCCGGGAAGTCTTCTTTCGAAATGATAACTTTGTCGTGTGTGGGTTTGTGCTCAATCTCTAATGGATTCCTCGTCGATGGGACGTTAAACTCGTGATCTTCCATTCTTCGACAGTCGGGACATTATCAAACAACTACATTACGCCGCAACACATACGTTTTACCGCCTGATTGCTTGCGTCCGTTCTTGAAAATATTCATTGATGAAAGTAGGCTACTATTTTACGCGGGATATCTATAAAGCTTTTTGGGTATTCGCACCTTTCCATTGTTTCGGCAGTACAGCCTAATGAGCATCAAGGCCGAAAATGTTTAGTTTCAAGAGGCAGGCAGTGCCTATGTAAACGTAACATTAAATTAATACAATCACAGAAATTTATCATGCACTACTTTGCCATTTGTAAGGTTCATTAATATATAGTATTACCCTGATTGTAGCAACTACTGACAGAACCTTGATTACTACTTTTAGGTACACCTATATTTCACCATTGTCACATTCGCAGCCGCTGTAGTTTACGAAGACATAGTGTATAGATGAAGGCAGTAGGTTTGCGCTGAACTGAATAGCAGTGATTACGTAGCTGTATGACAGTTCACCGGTCTCTGCAATGAAGCGCATTGGCAATTATTTTTCTCGAAACCGGCTCCCTAAAGAAACAGTCAGCCGAAGGTATATACGTTGATCGATATGAGCAGATGTCTTAAATCGCAAGTCTCCTATAAATCGCGCACACGTTCTCGGAAATGTTGGCTAACATACTTGTCACAAGTCATAAAAGAAGAGCTGAATAAAGGAGAAACACTCGCTCAGTAAAGCATGAGAAACGTTCCCCCAAGAAAAAAGTCGTTAGAGCAAACGTTACCGCGTAGTCATAAATATTTAAGCGCCAAGGTCCATGCCTCAATACTGTGTGCGGCGGCAGAGTGCCAATAAACTGAGGTCATTCTGCAGGACATAGATTACCGATCCGCCTACCACACTTCAACCGACAGCTGCGTAGGCAGGCGACGCTCCTCGAGAGAAATGGCCGACGATTATGTTTGCGGGCATTAACTTTAGGCGTGTTGGCTCAAAGGAGTACTTGTCACCACCCCAGGTTAAAGTCCCACGTACAAAAAGAAAACCGAACACGTGTTCCTTAGATCATGTCTAAGGAGAATAATTATGCTATGAAGCACATATATTGATCAAATAACGTCTTTTTAAACCTGGCGTGTTCGAAAGCTGTAACATGTTCTCCGCCACGGGCCTGGTTTCAATGTGGTATTGTCTCTACTAATTACTACCATCATTTAGAGGATGAAACACTGAAACTGTTAAACTGTTGCTGGAAACATTAAAAATATCTAAATAAAGTTCAGGAGCAGTACGGCACAGTGGATCAGGGTTTGTCGTGCTCCCGGTGCTGGTAACTTGATTTTTACAGATACTGAAAATACAGTGGTTTAAGTTTCAGCTATTTTTTGTTGCAGTAAAGGAGGCCATGAAAGGATATAGTTGCGTTTTCTGAGATAATTTTCCGGTAAGGACGTAGTCGGTTTGTTCATCAAAGGCTATGCTGCCGGCACAGCGAGTGTCACTGCATGTATGCTACGGCCTTCGTGTTTAGCAAATTGCCTTCCTCTTATCTAGAAAAAGTTATCCTACAGCTGTACACATGGCACGGCTCTTCGTGTTACCGCTAAATAATATAAAAATAGAAAAATGTATGCATTTTTCGTAGTGTTTGTGTATGATACGCATCAAAATACCTGAAGAGACTTACATATCATCAAAGATTATACAAGTTTTATAAATCTACTCGCAGGTTTCGTAATAATAAAAACGAAGCACGTTAAACACGACGCTAACTTAGACATGAGGCTACATCGTAGATCAACCTGTGACAAGCTTTCCTTCGCATTTGCGTTAGCTGGATTCACCAGCTCACGGCCAAATTATCACCTTCCAACATAACTTAGACGTCGGGGCTAGAGGCTTGCATGACCGAGTAAGCGAGCACAAAATACGAAATGGGGCGAGCACACCCTAACTGGATAGGCTGCCCGCACTAGTTCTAGTGACCGAGCATAGATGCCGTGACCGAATACGTAGCACGTAACGTCAAACACATTACACGTGCCATTATCCGTGTGGTGTGTCTCTCTCTCTGTAATCATGCCAGTGCAGTAAGATTTAAGATTGAAACCAATGTTTACACATTGAAGAAACTGGAAGGTCTAAAAAGCCTAGTATGGAGTAAATTTCTGTTGGATGTAGACGAAAACAGTGCGTCTACTGGGTACGTATCGTACATAAACTGCTCCACATTATCGTGTTTCCAGTCGGGAACCACTCATTTAAAGAAACACAGTTGCAACAAACCTCACAAAGATACAGCTCCTTCACGGATATCGGCAGTAATAAAAAATAGTATTACAGCAAAGTGTGTTGCCATGTGTGCTAAAGATATGAGACCTTTTAATGCTGTTTCCGGTGAAGGTTTCAGAGAACTAGGCCAAGAATTAGCACATCTAGGTGCGCATTATGGAGAAGTTAACGTGGCAGATGTCATGCCACATCCCTCTACTATAAGCAGACATGTCAAAGAACGAGCTGATGCAATACGAAACAGCATAATGCCTTCTGTTATTGCAGAAGTTATTAATAAAATATGTGCTGCGACAGATGATATGTGGACTGGTTCGCAAAATCTGGTGCACTATTTAACGCTTACAACACATTACATTAACACAGATTGGTCTGTTGTGAACAATGTTTTATTTACAACAAAATTGCCGGGAGTTAAGAAGACGGGAGTAAATATTATGACAGAAATTGAAGAGAGGATGGGTGATTGGGACATTTCGCCGGACATGTTGCACAGTTTTGTTTTTGTCTTCGACCAGGGTGCCAATGTAATAAAGGCTTTGGAAAATCACGAAAGGATTCCTTGTGCTGCTCATTGTATAAACACACAGTTAGCCATAGTTTCGATGAAGATAACTTCTTGCTAAATCATGCCCCGAACATCGCATCAACAATAAATACTGCAAAATGCATTATAAGGTACATTAAGAGAAGTAGCCTCTGCTCGTCTTTGAAATAATCGTTGAAACTAGAGGCCTACACACGCTGGAACAGCTTGTACACTATGCTGGAATCCTTACACACTCTATTATCATAGATCCTTCAAGTACTGTGTCATCACCACCCAGAAAGAGAGTTCGTTTCAAGGAATGGAGGAACAACAGATCATCCGCAGCAGATGAAGTAGATCTCTACATTTTAATGTACCCCGGAGATGATGATGACATCGAGACGTTACAGACAAGTGGGGGAACGGACATGAAACAGATCTGTGAGGCCTGGCTGCAGTTGCACGACGTATTTTATGTATCCTAGCAACAAGCGCACCTAGTGAAAGATGCTGTAGTAAAGCCGGCATGTTACTAACAAATTGTCGCAGCCAATTAAATGCGGAACGCGTAAGTGATTTACTGCTGATAAACAATAACTATAATTTTGTTTCTGTTGCAAACATGTGAAAAGTACGACAAGTCACGTCTGTAAATGTTTAATGTTCTTTGTATGCTTTCTTTATGAAGATGGTTGTCTTCCAGATTACAGGGACAACACTTATTTAATGTTTCCTATTAATGAAAGGAAAAATATATCTTCTGTTTGGAAATGAGACTCGTCTTCTATCCACGATTGTATTGAAATATCATTTTACTTCCCAATTGCTTTATGAATTTAGCTGTGTCTCGTACCCGTTCTTAGAAACGTTACTTTTGTATTAAAAGAGAGAGAGACAGAGATAAGTACATTGTGTGTGTGTGTGTGTGTGTGTGTGTGTGTGTGAGAGAGAGAGAGAGAGAGAGAGAGAGAGAGAGAGAGAGAGAGAGGGAGGGAGGGAGGGAGAGGCGTTGGATTTGCGCAGTACGGTGCAGCGAGCCGGGACGAGGCGAGGTGAGACGTCAGCGGTGACCGGTCATGCTCGGTTATCCGCGTGTCCGGAATCCGGACAACAGACATGGGGCGAGTAGGTGACCGAGTCGAGTCGTGTGGGGCCGGACACGAGCGGCTCGGTCCCCCTGTCAACAGGCGAGCAGTGACCGGTCAAACATTGAGCGTTGCAGCACTCTAGTCGGGGCTACTTCACAGTTCAGTGTCACCACAGCAAAGATTTGGGTGGGGGTGGCAATAACGCATTGTAGTTTACACTATTGTTTACTTCTATATGTTATAGCGAAACGCTGCATACTTAAATTTATCGTTATTTTACAAGCTAATGGACATCTTTCATAGACCTAGTTGCGAGAGACAATATTATAATGAAAAACACTAGCGTTGCAGCACATAGTTGATAAGTTCCAACACCTTAGAAGTAGCAGAGCAAGGAATATACATATATACACTTAACTTTAATTAGTTCTTCAAATACACGACTGCCACGAACCACGTGTAAACAAACACACACACACACACACACACACACACAATCGTGCGTCATCATTGCTCTCGCGCGCAGCACTTTACCCGTCAAGTTAACATGTGTGCTTGCTTGTGTCAAGACAAACATTTCTCTTCCACTGCGCCAGGGCAGTGCGTTCAGTACGAGGTAAATACCCAGTCTATATTTTGCACGTTTTCCTCTATCATTGTAACAAACTGTAAGGGCATCTACGAGGATGTCACGCCATACCCTTGCCTCAGTCCCTTTTATCGCATTCACTCTCCTTCTTTCACTCAGAAAATAATTGAATTCTAACGATGCACAATGAGCTAAGCATCGGAATAAGTATTGACGTGCCGAGCTTCAAACTTTTTGACCTGTGGATATTATTTTTCGCTAAGTAAGTCAGCCAGCTCGCTCCATACTTCTAGTGACGTTTATTGGAAGACATTTGGACAGTGAGGAAGAAACAGAAGGGAGCCAGACACTGGTAAGGCATATCTACAGAGTACAACTGCTTATAATAAAGCCCTAATTCCTGTATCTACGCTCTTTTTCTAGTGCGAGCCCACAACTCTCGATATAAAAATCCGCACACTCCTAGCGATGTTAGCAACACGTGCGAAATAACTACGCCGTGTATTATACCAACGATTAGTTACGAAAATGTTTATCACCACATTCGATCAATTCTCTCCACTTCTGCTCGTGGAAAAATCTTTTGTACTCGCGTTACAAGGTTAATATAGTCATTACTCATAACAAATAAAATAGGCCTTATAGCAGTGCAATTTAACCCCCCCCCCCTCAAAAAAAGAAATATCCACTGTCCGACTAATGGACTGTAAAAAGGTTCACTGTTAACGCAGTCAACGCATTACTTCCAACGGGTTCCTTGCTTCGTGCGTAAAAATGTATCTATCTTCTGTTACATCTCTAGAGGATGTAGTTCGGTAAAATGTTAACGGGAAAATGTTATCAGACAATCTGATGTGAGAGTTTTCCTGGCGAGTCGATATGTTCTACGTCCTATGGAACCCGCCGTTGGCTTTCAATAAGAAGCAAAATTCATTATCTTTTTTAGACGAATGTGGTCTATCTCTACGTAGATATGAAGGCCGCCTGTGAGCAAAGCCAAAGCTCGAAGGAAATTGCGCTTTGAGGTATTAATCATTCTTCGGTAATGCCGCACACGTTATTGTAGGATCATGAATCTGTCACCAAGCCGTAAATTCTCAGCGTATGTTGACTTCCAACGGTTCGGACAAATGCCGGGAGTGGTTTCTTCAGGAAGTCCGTGATCGGTTTCCTTCCGTCTCCTTGCCCAGCCGAGTAACTAATGAGCCTCCCCTCCCAAATCACTATAATAATGGGTATCCATGGAAACAGGTAAATGTCTAAAGTAAAAAAGGAGAACAGCTACAAGCACCTGAAATAATTTCTTCTTGAACCACGAATATTCAGAATTACTATAGATCTACTGACTAAATTTCAGAGGCTGTCCTGTGTAATTTATTGACTGTTTTGTTTAAGACACACTTGACCTCGAGTTGATCTTTCCAGAGTAATTCCTTTGGTTTTTTACCCCAGTAACATTTATGACTCTTCTGTGCCACGGTTACCTAACTCTGGACAAATGCTTGTTGCACAGAATGTATACCATATTTATGAAGAAAGCATTTGTCGTTGACACCCAGAAGATCGTTGACTAAACAACTCACGAATCACAATAGAAACCTAGTATGGCTAGATTGTTTCGTGAGTGTAAAAGAAGCTGCATCGCCGTTACCCCGTGACACTTTCAGCAGTTTGTCTTGCATCACGCGCCAAGCACATAAGACTGCATCTTACGCCTGATAGGTTTCCACCGCGTTCTTCAATGTAGTATTTCATCTTAAACTCTAATTACCTGTTTTATTATTTAATTTCCTTCTTCGCCAGTGAGAAGAGTGGTATTGCGCAGCTCGCGCCGTTAAGCCCGGTTATCGTGCCTGGAGGAGGGCACTTAGGAAAGAGCGTGCTTTCCCACACGGTCTTTGCAGAACGCCATTACAAAGCGCGCCAGCACGGAGCGGAGGCGCCCAGGCCTTTTGTCTTACTGCCCAGTGGCGGCGCTGCACGCATCTTTTGCAGCTGGTCGTTTGTTATAAGCTGCCGGACTGATTATTATTCCACGCGAGGGCCGCATTCGCAGCCTTTCAGGTGGCGTCCGACGTAAAACCTCGCCGCGCCGGGCAGCCCTGGACAGCAAGCATGTGCTCGAACATTCCGATCGGCATTTCGTGGCCATTTGCCGTTCTTTATAGACGTCGCTAGGGGCGTTCTTAACGTCTTTTTGCAAAGCTGTTGCCCAAGGCTATTCATTATGTAATATAGTTTTATTGAAAACATATTGGACATAGTATTTGTCTAGTTCGGACTGGTGCACCAGAACCACATCATCGTTTCTTATGAAGATGCTTCATGAATAATGAAACATTATTCGAATTTTCCGTGGAGGTGCACTACTTACGGTGTTGGCTGATAGTCTGACACCGTGTGGGAGAACGATGATACATTACATGCTTCGGAAGTAACCGCATCCCTTCACTCAAAATTTACGTTTCATATGATAATAATGTTTGTACAAACAAATTCGAAAACTTTGCGCCTTTAATCGCTACAAGTTACAGGAACTAATTATCATAGTAAGATGCAGTTTGTTGATGTCAGAAGTGTGATTAATCGTGGACGTCTTCTGCGCTGTATACATATTGCTTTGTTTGTGTAAACAGTATTACATCAGGTACTTTGATTTTATATTTACAACGTTTTCGTTTCAGGGCCTTGCATTTCGCGTAGATTTTCGAACAACTGGTTCACACAAGTAAAAAGAAGAGTTCTTCGATTGCGACACGAGATTCCACCACGTCATATAAGAAGAACCATTTCAATCTTACGACTTGATTCGCTGTGTTCTACCACAAGTGTTTAAAGGTTAATCATAAGAATATTAGTAACACATATTGTCGCTTCATAATACACTGCGGTGACAAAAGTCGTACTAATATGGTATCGGATCTCCTTTTGCCATGAGTAAAGCAGCGACTCGACGTGGCATGGACACAAGTCGTTGGAATTCCCTGCAGAAATACTGACCATGGTGCCTCTATAGCCGTCCGTAGTTGCGAAACTGTTAACGGTGCAGGATTTTGTACACGAACTGACCTCTCGATTATGTCTCATAAATGTTCGATGGGATTCATGTCGGGCGACCGGGGTGGCCAAGTCATTCGCTCGAATTGTCCAGAACGTTCTTCAAACGAATCGCGAACAATTGTGGTCCATTGATATGGCGCATTGTCATCCATAAAAATTCCATTGTTATTTGGGAGCATGAATTCCATGAATGAATGGTTGAAAATGGTCCCCAAGTAGCCGAACATTACCATTTCCAGTCAATGATCGGTTCAGTTGGACCAGAGGAGCCTGTCCATTCCATGTAAACAAAGTCCACACCATTATGGAACCATTACTAGCTTGTACAGTGCCTTGGTCACAACTTGGATCTATGACTTCGTGGGGTCTACGCCACACTCGAACCTACCATCACCTGTTTGTTACCAACTGAAATCGGGATACATCCGACCAGTCCACGGTTTTCTAGTCGTCTTGGATCCAACCGATATCTTTACGAGCCCAGGAAAGGCATTCAGGCGATGTCGTGCTGTTAGCAGAGGCACTCGCACCGGTGGCCTGCTGCTACAGCACATTAACGCCAAATTTCGCCGCACTGCCCTAACGGATACGTTCATCGTACGTCCCACATTCATTTCTGCGGTTATCTCACGCAGTGTTGCTTGTCCGTCAGCAGTGAGAACACTACGTAAATGTCGCTGCTCTCGGTCGTTAAATGAAGGCCGTCGGTCACTGCGTTGACTGTGGTGAGAGGTAATGCGTAAAATTGGGTATTCTTGGCACACTCTTAATACTACTTACGGTTCTCGGAATATTGAATTCCCGAACGATTTCTGAAATGAAATGTCCAATACGTCTAGCTCTAATTACCGTTTCGCGTTCAGAGTCTGTTAATTCCCTTCGTGGGACCATAATCACGTCGGAAACATTTTCACGTGAATCACCTGACTACAAGTGACAGCACCATCAACGCACTGCTCTTTTATATATTGTGTGCGCGATACTACCGCCATATGTATTTGTGCATATCGCTATCGCATGACTGCTGATATCTCAGTGTATAGAGCAGCGCAAGATATTTAAAGAAAGGTGCATACACTGTTAAACACTAGCAACTTCCTTCATCGGTTAAAATAACAGTCATTCTATAATTATTGAGACGATAGGGTTTTACTCTCTATCGATCTGCGCGCAGCGATAGAGAGCTGTCAGAAGTTAAAGGCTGGGGGTCGGGCGGACGTGAGTGACACTTGCAACTCTGCGTCATTCCGCGAGGCATGCTGGGATAACGCTGTGATAGCTCGCTGCCCACGATAGGTAGGTATCTGAATTGGCACACATTTATAACTTTCAGCTGATTCAACCATACTGCATGACTGTTAAAAAGTTCAGCCGTCGAAGATGGTGGGGGTGGCTGCACTGCGTGTGGTTTGAGTTCGACGTGGCTGGAACAAAATGAAGCTTTATTCGCGAACATGAAATACAACTATGTTCATAAACAAGTAAACTAGTTAGCCAAGTACGTCTTTCTTTATGTATCGAGGTAATTGTCGTGTAACTTAATAAGTTTCTTGCAGACATGAATCATACAGCGGTAGCTATACGTATTCGAATGTGACTGCCTTCACCTTTCTCCGTTCGATATGGCGTATTGCATACCAATCAGGAAATGCTTCCGGGCGAATCCACACAAAGATAGCTATAACGTTTTCAAATGAAATACAGCCTGCAGAAAAAAGCAGAACTTCAGACAAATCTTTAGAAAAATCTTAACTTACACCGTCATTGCGTGCAGGAGCTATTAACTGTTTTAGCTGATTTTTTACACCTCTTTCATAGCCACAGTGAAAGATAACACAGCCGTAAACCATTAGAATCGTATTGGGAAGACGGCGTCTCAAATCCAGATTTAAGTGTTCAGTAAATTTCCCTAAGTCGCTTAACGTAAATACGGGTTTAGGTCCTTCGAAAAGACACGTCCGATTTCCTTCCCCATACGTTCGAGGTAGAGCTTTTGCTGCGCCTCTAATGATGTAGTCGTCGATATGACGCTCAACTCTACTTCAGTCAACCGGAAAGCATGAAACTTTTGTTCGTGTGCCACAGAGGTAAACAACTGGAATTACGGATCGCGTAACTAGGTGTGTAACTGTAATCTTGGAGTAGAACGACAGCAAATCCGTGACTTCCTGCATAAGTTACACGCACTACATTTTCCTCCACGCGATTATGTAAGACAGTCGCGGCTGTAACGGAACGGCCTCGCAGATGCCTGCAGTGTAAATGTGAAGTAAGCAGAACAGAGAGGGAGCTGGTGATGTAGATTGAGATTGGCGCTGTCTGGGAGCGCAAGTGGATATAGCAGAGGAGCGCGTTTGACCCACATTGGAGGCGCTCTTTACGCTAAATGGAGCGGAGTCAGGCCAGCGCCGGCCGGCCGTAAATCAAGGCCAGTTACGCCGGCCAGAATAACGCCCGGCTTTCCAATCCCGCGACTCTGATATAATCGGGGCAACTCTCGCTGTGCTGGAGATCAAGCTCGGTTGAATAATACGCCAGTGTCAAAAGGACGAAAAGGTGAGCAATTGCTGTAAATGGCCGTCAAGATAACCCCAAAAACCGGAATTGTTCTACCTATATAGGAAGAGAACAGTTCCTGCACCGAACAGGCGCGCCATTTTAATATTACAAGGAAGTGCGCATTAGTCGCGTAATGGCCCACACTGTTTGCTCTTTCTGGTGAAGCTCACGACGTATGTTGCGACAGACACCCCATTTGTGCCCTGTTTGGAAGTTGGAGTAATGGGACACCTAGTTGCGTCGTACTTCTTCAGTTATCAGAGCAATTCACATCGCACACTTGTCTACAATCACAGAAACAACATGGAGAGAGAAAAATTAAATTAGACCTCTTGTGCGAAGTACGGTTGTCTACATACCACACTCAGTCCTAAATCTCGACAGCGTTAAATGTCTACAAAGTGTCATTTAGAATTTTCTGTGGTCCTTCCAAAACACAAAAAATTTATTCTACAACAGACCTACACCTGGCCTTAACTGTATGGCAAAGTGCAACTGTGCGGAAGTTGCATTGCCCGACAAACTGTGCGTTGGAGCAGACGCTTATTACGCCTGGAGCAGTGTATGTTCTCAGAGCGGTGCAGACATTGAAACGGTTATTGTGTAGTAAGCGACGTCAAGATTGCACCACGAATGAATTAGGCAATAGATTCTTCACAAATATGTCCCGCCTTACTTCTCAGTAGATTCGTATAGGGGGAGAATGGTAGCTGCTACGATCACAGAAAAAACGCGGTCAGTTGGGTATATTGTTGAAATGGCGTACAGATCTTCACATATTCATTGGAGATCAGAGGAATACTGTTAACGCTCAGAGGTTAGGACATGAGATACTGCAACCACAACGTGCGGCTCGTCAGGCAAGATTGGCCTGGCCTCAGTCTTCAGGCACTGTAATTCCTGTATACATTGAATTGCTGTGGAGGATTAATTTCTCGCAGGAGAATACTTTCACCGCGTGGATTGACCACTGAATTTTTGAGAATCCAGTAGACCATGTCTAGGATGCAGGTGTCGGCTTCTGAACTTCTGAAAGAGAATACCATTCCTGTGCTTAGCATGACAGGCAGCCAAGGCTGTAGAGCATGACTGCGTCCTTTATTAACTAGTTTGTCCAAATAAAAATTTATGGTTCCATAGATCTTTTCAAGTCTGAGACATCTATGATGTATATATGCAGAATGAAGCGACGAATGAAAATTTGTATCAAGGCCGAAATTCGAATCCCGGCCTTGGTACAAATTTTCATTCGTCGCTTCAGTCTGCATATATAAGTTTGTTGTTGTGGACGAAATTTTCGTTTCTAATTTTCATTCTTCACGCATATCATCAATTTCAGAAATTTCTTCATTGCAGGTTTACGACACTGTTGTATACGAAATGTTGTATGTTGAATCCTTTTGCCTTCATTACGTTTAACTTTTGACAGTATTGTAGGTGTCAGTTGTAGGAATCAAAGCGTGCTAGAATGTAATTTTGTTTGTAGAATAAGTTATATATTCTCATTGTTTCTGTTTATTTGCCTTTTTATTGCACAGCTGGAGCACACTTTCTGGTTGTCAACAGGCTATTGCGAGTCGCCTCGGATCCCTATAGATAACAACTCGAGACAATCATTTATCTAGTGACGTGAAGTAGTGGGCACTGAGGTGGCACAGTGGTCAACACATTGGACTCTCATGCGGGAGAGCCGTGTTGTAAATGCCCCCTCCCCCAATTCAGAGTTAGCTTTCCATGATTTCCCTAAATCACTACATGCAAATGCTGGGATGGCACTTTCCTTTCCCATCCATCTTCCACTCAGAATTCTGCTCCGTCTCTAATGACTTCGTCGTCGACGGGACGTCAGACACTTCATTGTGGACATGGACCAACCTCCTAGTTTTTGATACGTGTTTTCGTTATAGATAAACGGAAACAAAACCACTTCATAAATATCTTTGTAGACGTATTAACTTAGGCATCGTTTATTTTAAGCTTTTTACAATTTGCGAACATTGAGTTCCTTTCATCAATCAGTCTCAGGTATTATGCATTTAGGAAACAACACTCACTAATATATTATTCGACATTAAAATGATTCACAGAGAAATACCTTCATCCTTAGTCTCGTACCTCGTCCTTTTTCCAGGAGCACGGCAAATTATTCTTAAGTTAGCACTAGAAAGAAGGTAAGCGGTATTCATTCCACACTGTAAAATATTACATTAACTCATTATGAACTACGTATTATTGTCCTATACATCAAGGTCATTGATGTCAGATGATAAATGGTAGGAGTGCTTCAGGTTAGTAATTAAAAGCCAACCCCAAATTCGTCTATTGAACGTGCAGGGAAGTAGATGAAAACAGTATCCGAAAAGATAGAGTGCACACGACCATCCGTAACAGCAATCTTTGGTGTTCAACACTTCCATTAAACAAACACTACAGACAAATGTAGTTGCCATGAAATGCCAACGGTCATACAGCAGACTACAAGTACTGACGCCAGTATGCTATGAGGCAGTGAAAGTAGGTAGAACTCTGAGTCTGCTGCGTCGTTAACTGTCTTCTGGAGTTCACTACCGGGGAGTTGATGTTAGGAAGAACTTATTTGGAACCCGACCTTCCAACTAACTTCAGTAACCGCTAATTTTATTGTTCAGCTAGACCGATTAAGACTGTGGACTCTCTCCGTCCTCCTTTTCTGTTAGTAAGCAGTAGCGGTGGGTATAACTTTACATGGTTGGATACTACTGTTTCAGGAGAAGACAATAGTGTACATTTTAGAGAAGCTTTACTGATGGAAACGGCCCTCCGTGCTTGGTGTTCTCTCTCTCTCTCTCTCTCTCTCTCTCTCTCTCTCTCTCTCTCTCTCTCTCTCTCATGTAGTGCGTTTGTGTGTGTGTGTGTGTGTGTGTGTGTGTGTGTGTGTGTGAGCGCAAAAAAGGGGGGAAAGTGGCCAGACCATGCAACAGACGACGACACTACAAGGCTACACTGAGACCCTACTAGAGCCCACATTTCGGCTTGGGTTTTACTTGTTGGCGGGGCCTGGTTTCGGCGGACTGTGCTTCACCCCAGCCTGACCCCAGGTTATCGCGGAATTACGGCAGAGTGCGCGAGCCACCCTCTGCGGATGACCTTACGCCTATGCCATCGAGGAAGCCGTCTGGTTGCTGCCTTTCACCGCTGCGACCTTGAGTGACGTTTTTAGCTACTGGTGGGTCAGATGGGCGAGTCGTAGCACTGAGCTCAGCATTGTGGTACTCTTCAACTCCTTGATGCTAACTGGTACTGTCATACTAACATGACTTGAGACGTACAGTCCCACAAACGATACATATATTTATTGCAAAAACAAACAACAACAATTGCGTAAACTGAGAATGGAATTTCGGTCGGTGTAGTTTAGTAGTGCAGCCTAAAATCCGAACTGTGTGTTTTCAAGCGTACATGTTTTCGTAGCTTCAATTAAATGTATGGCGACTTCTCATATTTACACACAAACGTTCTCAGCGCTCGTGAATCATAATAGCCACATGCAGACTAAACCATCTAACGGAAAGTGGCAGTTTCGCACCAACCTCTTGGTTTCCCTGTCTTTTACTTTTACAGGTATGTGATGCAATGGAAACATGTTCCGTCACATACCTCAGTTTCCCCTCGTTGGATCCACGGTAGGTGTCGATTGTAATTTGTTGTTCAAAATACTGGAAAGCATTCACTCCCACAAAGTAAATAGGTTATGTTAAAGCACTGTTCTAGGTTTATGCAATTAACGTTTGTTATCGGAGGTAGTTGGAGCAGCTGCCATGAAGAATTGGTTGGTATCTTCATGTGATTTTATATCACAAAGAACTGCTAGGTAGCATCTCGTATCAGCTCGTGGTAAAGGGCCCTGTGCTCTTTAGCTCACAATATTTGTGCTTTTCGGTGTAAGGAAGTAAAACCAGGAAGAATGTGGTTTAGCAGGCATAAGTTTTCTTATTACTCAGGCGCAATGAAAATTAACTACTTGTAAACACTGGGTTTAGAGTCAGTCAGTATTGCTCGTTCATAAAAAGTATCTTCTGTAGTATAAATATAAACTTGGCTTCCGTGGCCATTGCACAGTCAATATTTTTTTCTGTGTTTGTGACCGCATTGTCAATATGTAAAACATATATTTATTCCGTAAACAAAAACACCCTGAAGGAGGCCACTTGCAACCAGTGACCAAAACGTCGGTAGTTTTACATATTGACAATGCGGTCACAAACTCAGAAGAAATTTTATTGACGATCTTCTGTAGTAATTTGCAGAAGACTCAGACCATATACTACAACGCCACTCGTCATATTCCTGTTCGTTCTGGACGTATGGACAGAGAAATTGGTGTTATAAAATCTCTCGTTCTCGTTCTTCGATAAGAGGGGGGGGGGGGGGACGTGGAGGGGGGAGGTGTCTGCATATCATGCATGTTTCCGTGCCAAGTTTTATCGAAAGTGTTAATGGGCGTCTCTATACCCTTCCAGTATTAATTGGTGTGTTTCTCGGTTGCATCTGTTTTTTTGGTAACGTCGAAGAGATGATTAACGAAGTTGTTAATACCCACTCGAACATCGGCAGTGGTGAGACACTGGACTCGTATTCTGGAGGACGACGTTTCGATGTTTCATCCGGCCATCCAGATTTACTTGGTCTGTGATTTCCCTAAATCGTTTAAGGCGATTGACGGTTTGGTTCCCTTTTAATGGACGCGGCCGGTTTCCTTCCCAAACTGAGCTTACGCTCCGTTCCTGTTGACCCTGTCGTCGACTGGTCATTAAATGCTAATGTTCCGGTTTAAGTTGCTAGTGAGTCAGCTGTGAATCGGTAGCAAGAGTGGTGAAGACAGTGACAGCATGTACGGCTCGTGACGGACTGAAAAAGGAAACAGGAAGAGACTCAAGTTTCATTACAACTACAAAGTAAAAATGACCGTGTTGTGTTCCAACCGGGTGAGGTGGTTGACAGAACTGGAGCTAAATTCAGCATGTAAATCGGACGCAACAGAAAGTGTACAGACGTTACATTGCAAGTGCAGGAATTGAAAGTTCTTGCAGCCCTCGGGTAGACGGTGTCCTTGACGCGAAGGTAAGCCGAGTTCTTTGATCGGGAGCTCAGCGGCTGGCCGGACGTCGAGATTGGCCACGCTCGCGCAGCCATTGCTACCGGACTGTACCTCGTTGCGGCAGCGAGGCTGTCGGTAGAAGGGCCGCCCAGCAGGTTATGAACTCCCCCCACCACCACAAAAACTTGATCTCGCCGGCTGCGCCGCCGTTCGCTTCTCCTCTCGCGGCGCTCACACTCGTTCACTCTCGCTCGCCGGCTCGGAATAATGACCGTGATATCGAGCAGAGAGTGGACTCGTCAGGAATGTTGTCACGTCGTGGCGGGCGTGCCGGCGGCCGCGCCGTAATTAATTCCCACCGCGCCTCTCGCCTGGCTCCCTGTCTTGCGAGCCGCGATAACCCGCGACCGCCCGCTGCCTATCTGCCCTGCACCATCTCGCCCTTACCGCACCATCGCCCGCCACCTGAGATTATTTACGGCCGCCAGCTTCGAAATACTGGTTGTCATCCATAAGCGCCTCGTTCGCAGATTTCTTCCTCTTTTTATGATTCTTCTTCCTCCTCCGCCTCTTGTTTACGAGCAATCGTGAGCTGCCTGCGCACAGCACGGTCATTTGCTATCGTAGAAGTGATCTCCGATTTGCAGTCACTAGCGTGCAGTAGCCCGACGGGACGTGCGATTTATTATCTCGCGGTACGGAGTAGAAATGTCTGGACAATAAAACAACGACGTGAAGAAGTTACCACCGAAATGTTGTCGCTCATAACTCTTCTGTAGATCGTAAGATTCCTCATTACTGGCATACAAAGCTGAGCGAACGCGTACGAACAGAGGCCGAAATGCGCATTTCTAGAGAGACTAAAAATCGTGACATTTGTTCGTCCACCTTGCTGCCGTGAGGGCACAGAAGAGTTAGTGACTGCCTGCGAGACGTTTCTAATCTTTCGAACGGATGAACCATCGGGAAGAGGTCACCATAAGGTAAATTTGAGGAATACCCAGAAATCTGTAGTGGTTTCCAAACCCGATTGGTTGGTTGATTTGGGGGAGGGGACCAAACAGCGAGGTCATCGGTCCCATCGGATTAGGGAAGGAAGTCGGCTGTGCCCTCTCAAAGGAGCCGTCCCTACATTTGCGTGGAGCAATTAAGGAAAATCACGGAAAACCTAAATCAGGATGGCCAGACGCAGGTCTGAACTGTCGTCCTACCAGATGCGCATCCAGTGTGCTAGAACCCTAAGTGGCCGTCACTTATGGCTTCAGCATTCGGCCCACAAAACGCGTCCCTTAAGGGGAGGTTTAATCCAAAAAATTACGATTTTTTTTTTTGTTTTTTCTACCGAAAAGTAATTGGAACATTCCTCTTTAATGTAAACTTTGAATTATTGTTCTACTCGCCCTAGAAGTTATTACCATTTTCCCCCACGCCTGCAGAGGAAATGGGCGACCGCTGAATGCATCTAACACCCTCTCGTGACTTCCTGGCGAACTGCTTGGGATTTTCTCGGCCTGTTACGCATACAGCGCCTTATGTTACGCATACAGCGAGTGTGCAAGGGTTGGCTACATTGTTTTCTGTGACAAATGAAGCGCTAAGAGCGCGGAACATCGTCTCTTTGCTGTTTATCGTTTCGAATTACTTCAGTGTTGCGCCTGTTGTTGGTAGTATTATACTTCTTGTGTAAGGCGTTGTTCTGGTTACGATGCCACGTTTTAGTAACCGTGTATATAAGAAGAGGAAGAACGTAGGGAAAAGAAAATTAACACTAATACCAAGTTGCGATACTACAATTACTGAAGCAGTGCGTTCTTCTGCTAAGCAACACATGGCCGGCCATAGCCCTGTGACATCTTCTAGCAAGAAGCTGACTGGTGAAAGGGACAGATTTCGTGAATATGTTAGTGACAGTGATGATATTAACGAAGTACTGAATATTGGATTATTATCTTCTGTGCTGAAAGAAAGTGTTCTGTGCAAAATGTGTTCAAATGTAGGAGTGGGACTAGAGATAACAAAGCACTTTGGTTTAGCTTGTGAGATGAAGATAATCTGTGCCTGTTGCAATTATCAAGTGACTTTCTACAATTCACATGCCAGTCTCTTTGGTGAAAATGGACGATCTAGAGTGTTTGATGTGAATGTTCGACTTGTGTATGGTCTTCGATCCATTGGAAAAGGGTCTGCTGCTGGTAAACTGTTTTGTGGTATTATGAACTTGCCATCGCCTCCAAGCAAATTTTGGTACTACTGTGACCTGGTTGGATCCTCTGTTGAAGATGTGGCTTTGAAAACCATGAAGGAAGCAGTGGAGGAATCTGTAGAAATGAACGGTGGTTCTAGGGATTTGGTAGTGGCATTAGATGGTTCCTGGCAAAAGAGGGGTCATAAATCCCTGAATGGGGTTGTAACTGCTACTTGTGGTGATAGTGCAAAAGTGATAGATGTTGCAATATTATCAAAACATTGTAGGTGCAAAAATAAAATCAAAGGGAGCACAGTGGAACCTGTGAGGCAAATTTTAGTGGATCAAGTGGAGCAATGGAAGTGGATGGAGTGAAACAAATTTTTGAACGTTCAGTTCCCAGATACAACGTTAGGTACAAATACTACCTTGATGGTGACTCCAAAGGTTTCAAGACTATAGAGGAACTGAAACTATATGGAAATGAATTTGTAGTTGAAAAGTTGGAATGCATTGGGCATGTGCAAAAGCGTATGGGTCCACAGCTTCCGAAGCTCAAACTAACTTTGGCTTCAAGTAAGCTCAGTGATGGAAAGACAATAGGAGGGAGAGGCAGGCTTACTGATGAGGTGATTGAACGTCTACAGAGATATTATGGGTATGCTATAAGGCAAAATACTAATAATGTTAGTGACATGCGAAAAGCAGTGTGGGCGTTGTTCCTTCATACTGCCTCTTCCAATGAATACCCTCAACATAGCCTGTGCCCAAAAGATTCCTGGTGCAAATACAATGCAAAAAAGGACTATGATCACAAACATGGTTTGCCAGCAGCTGTGATAAATGCAATAAAACCAATTTTTCATGACTTAGCACAGCCAGAATTGTTACACAAATGTCTACACTGAAAGACGCAGAATCCTAATGAGAGCGTAAACAATTTAATTTGGAAAGTGATTCCTAAAAGGGTGTTTGTAAACATAAAAACACTGCACTTTGGCATTTATGATGCAATAGCAACCTACAACCAAGGGAACAGTGTGAAGTTCTGAAGGCATTAGGATTTACAGCTGGGGTGAACACTGTACGAGCACTAAGAAATATTGACAGAGAAAGGATAAGAGGAGCAGAAAGAAGAGAAAGGCATATGAAGTATGAAGTATGATGCAACAACAGGCCAGAAAAGAAGACAGAAGAGGAAGCTTTTGGAGGATGAAGAAGAAGACCCTGATAATCCATCCTATAGTGCAGGAATGTATTGAGAAACTTTGATAGCCATTTCCCGTAAATTAGAATTTTTCGAATATAAGGAAAATTTTCTCAAAATCCAGTCAAGCTAGAGAGATGAAATTTTTATACAGCACTCCTAGTGGTCAAACTTACATTGTAACACAGCTATTTGGCAATATGTTCAGTATTTCATTTCAGTTTAATTATAAAGCAATTATTTGTAAAAAAAAATTTGGGTCATTAATAAAAAAAATAATTGGAAGGAAACTAGAGAAGGTACTCCAAAATCCCTCTGTCATAACTGCAATACTAAACCACTCTATATGTAAAAAAAAATCAAATTTTTCTATTTGGTAGTTTATTCATAAATGTTCCTCAAACTTAGTGATTTTAACATGGGCAGCACAGGCACCTCCGGCTCCCCTTAAGGTCGATAAACACTGTAGGACGTGATCATAATCGTTCTTTTAGAAATTAATGAGTGGGGTGATGCTGCACTCGTATTCAGGAGCGGAGTTCAATTCCGACGCGCCATCCATTTGTAGGTTTTCTGTGGTTTCCCAGAATTACTTGAGACGACTTTCTGAAGAGTTCCTCCAATTAGGGCACGGCCTGTTTCCATAGCCATACTTACTGCAGTCCAGGCTTGTGCTGTGCATCTAGTTAAGTTTCGTGGGCACTGTTAACTACGGCCGATTTTCTTT
The DNA here is from genome assembly GCF_021461385.2 of Schistocerca piceifrons. Taxonomy (NCBI): domain Eukaryota; kingdom Metazoa; phylum Arthropoda; class Insecta; order Orthoptera; family Acrididae; genus Schistocerca; species Schistocerca piceifrons. Next base: position 511,835,700 of record NC_060144.1, read on the forward strand.
CCCATACTTCCAGATCCTGATTCTACACTCTGTCTCCAATGACATCGAAGGCAACGGGGCGCTAAACTTAAACCTTCCTTTGTATTGGACAAAATGCAGATTCTCTAATTCCATTTTTTTTAATAATCGCCGGACCAAGGTATTCTTCGAACTCTTATCTAATAGTTACTCTGAAAAGCAGAATAATAAGCACCATAAAAGTTATACTCGGTTTTGCAGTATTGATTGGCCGTCAGTACACGAATACATTCGTCTCTTTTCTCTCACAACGCAGCTTACTATAGTCGTCGTGCGCTTCACACACTCATTTAGGTTACAAATATTTATGGAGGAGACAGCGTAGTGTAAATTGTGAGCAATTCTCTTTGTTGCTATCAGCAGTAGACGAGTTCCTAAAAACATTTTCTTGCCTCCTCTCTGCTGTATACCGAAGCTACGGAAGTCGCGCCTTCCACCATCTGTACTTCAAATCACGTCTCACGTATTGGAAAAAATAAGTACGCGATTTCACTTTCAGACTCGGTTTACCCGTCCATATTGTTTCGGCCGATTGTCATGTGCGGAACAATGCATGCGTGCGTTGCGTTTGTCGCTGGCATAAGGAGCAGCGCATACAGGTAACACACATTGTTCCGACGCCTCCCTCTCTCTCACACCACGTAGTAAGCACCTTCTGAGAAGGCAGTGCAGCGCGGAAATTGACCAGGACGGAACGTGCTCCGGTCGCGTTAAAATGCGGGCTGGAATGGCGCCGCGGTGGCGACCTTCGCAGCTCGCGGCAGTTGTGCCAGATTCTCTGCTGCTGGCCGCAGTTGCGGAATCACGCGCATCGCAGCTGCGGAGAAACTCTTCGCTAAGAGCGCATGCGCCGCATAATAGCCGCCGGCTTGCCCGTCCTTCCCGCAATTACAGCAGCTCGTAAAAGCCACATCCCCGGTAATTATAAGGCGCGCCGCGCCGTACGTGGGACCGCACACAATGAGGCAGGCGACCGGCTGCGGAATTTCCATCTTTCGTCTGTTCTACATTTACATCAGTACTCCACAGGCCTCCTGACGGTGTGTGGTGGAAGGTACTTCTCGCATCACTAACTGATCCCCTGTTCCAATTGCGAGTGACGCCTAGGAAGGATGATCGTCCGTAAGCTTCTGTATTAGCTCTAAAAAACAAGCGCCGTGCGAGCCACTTCTTTCGTAGATTTCCTCAAGATTCTTCCTATGAATCTCAGTCTGGCATCTGCTTTTCTTGCTGCTATATTTGTTTTATGGGATCATTCCACATAAGGTCGCTCTAGATAGTTACTGTTTCGACAGAGGGGAGCTGGTTAACTGAAGTCGCATGATGGAGGGGCCAAGCATTAGTTACGTTTCTTTGCCAGTCGTACGATTTGTTAATTATGTTGCGGAACGCAAAATTTCTTTTGGGTTGAAATTGATGCGAACATTATGCTCAGTATTATAATACGTTTTATAAAGAGCAGTTTTAGAAATTTTGCATAAATTGTATAACGAGTGTTCCTTCTGTTTGAAATGCCAATTTTTAATTTTTTTATGGTGTGTAGATAGTCAGGAAAGACTGCCCGTGCATTACCACAAGCAACGCCCAGTTTGAATGCAAAATGCCATTACCGCTCTCACTATGAGCAAATGCTATCGAAACTATGATTTTATGTATCTCTTCGGTAGAGTAGCCTCAAATTAATGTTTGACAGTGAAAGCAAGAATAACCCACGTTTCTAGCAGCATGACTTAGCGCGACTGTCATCCCACCACTTCCACCTCTTCCGTCACCCTTCTGTTATTACTCTTTTCAGTTTGGTATACCAAACGGCAATTACGAACACACGAAGTCACCAAACAGGACCGTGTCACGCTGCCTTCTCCATCACAGCAGTCGGTGTCATAGTAAGTCAGTGAACGTCGCACCAGATTTCACATGACGTTGCTCCATCGATTGGACACGAAAATTAAAATATCAATTTCTTAAAAGCTGTAAGAAGGTTTGCGCCGGAACATGACACACACAAACGCGCGCGCGTGTGTCATGTACCGGCGCAAACCTTCTTTTCTATTGGACAGAAGGCAAAAATTATTGGGCCATAATTAGCGGCGACCTTCGCAATTACTGTGGATTGCTACTGCTCCCAACAGAACCTCGAAGGAGAGGCGTCTGCGCCAAGGTCACGGACCGTCTTGCGCACTCCAGTAAGACCGAACCAGACCGCAAGCGGCTGGAAGTGGCGAAGTCGTCTGTATAGAACGGAAGTTGCAATTCTTTTCGTAGCATGCTGCATGGACGTGCCCCCAATTAAACAGAAATGTTCTGCTCACATGATCGCTAACCTATGACTGTAATCGTGCGATAGTACCAATATTTTGCGGCAGCGGATCGAAGCCACTCTGGAACAATATCCCACTAACTCCAACACCTTTCATTGTGTCATCCGAACAATCTCTCGGGCGTAATAGAAGGTTCTTTCTTTTAGTAGCTCTTTCCGGCTTTCGACAAGAGTCAGTCAAAACAAAACGATTCAGACTGTAGAACAAGCATGGCGCGGACGTTGGTAACGGAGGTAGGTGTGTGTATAAAAGTGCCCTCAATTGGGAATCAAGAAGGAACAGTGAGGACGTTCATCACTGTGCTATTTGTGTGTTAGACGCGCGCCACGTGAGGTGATCGAGTCGCATGTGCGTCCAACTTCACTATGGAGCCCAGGAAAGAGAAACAGCGAGGTTTAGTGCAATTTTTGACTTCGGAAGAAGTGTCAGAGAGTGAAACCCATGCCCGAATGTCTGCTGTGTACGGCGAACAAAATATGTGACGTGCGCGTGTGTTTTTGCGTGGAGCAAACGTTTTGAGTTCCGCGTCGGTAGTTGCGCGGTCAGTGCGGAGAATTGCTAAACGAAGGGACCCGGGTTCGATTCCAGACCAGGTCGGAGATTTTCTTCGCTCGGGGACTGGGTGTTGTGTTGTACTCGCGTTAGTACCGTCAAAATTGACATTACACTATTGAGATGGGTGTATCGGCAAGTACCGAAAGCCAACAAATTAAAAAAAAAACTATTTCAAGAAGTTGATGTGTCATTGAAAAACAGTAGCCTGCTAGGTCAGTCTGATCGTGTCACTACCCCTTCTGTCGGTGCTGCGGTGAATGCTGCAGTCAAAAGGATGGTGGAAGACATTCGACCCATGTTTGGCATCAGCTGCGGTACCGCTCACGCTGTCATGGCAGAGCATCTGAAGTTCCGGAAAAAATCTGTGCACAGTGGATTCCCCACAGCCTAATTGAGGAGAATTTCGATATCACTGCTGCACGTGGAAGAGTGTCACGACGAAGAATATCGTTTCATATCCCATTTGTGGCCGTAGATGACACACGGCGTCGTCATTTTTGAGCTGGAGAGCGAACGTCAGAGACAACAATGAAAGTACGTGGATTCACACCACCGAAAAAATCCAAAGTCATGCACGCCAGCTTCGGGAAAATCATGATGACTTTTTCTTTGACTGCGAGAAATTGCTGCTGTTTGGCTGTCTGGAACAGAACGCCACAACCACCGTAGTGCGGTACACAAACACTGTGCAAAAATTGAAGCGCGCCATCAAGTCCAAACGATCAGGAATGTTGACGGACGGCATCATTTTGTTGTAGGATAATGCTCGCCTACATGTTGCCATGATTGTTTCGACTAAGCTGCATAAGTTTCTCTGGGAAACCCTTAGACATCCTCATTACAGTCCTTGTCTCTCCCCATGTGATTTCCAAATTTTTGCATCCGTCGATTTGCTTCAGACCAAGATATGCACGCCTGAGTACAATTATAGATCTGTAGGCAACTGCAGGCATTTCCCATGAAGGCATTGACGATTTGCTTCACAGTGGAATGAAGGTATTAACAGTTGTGACGATTACTTTTTTTCGATCTGTCTCGTTTCTATTTGACTGCCCCTTATAAATCTCCCCCGAGGTTGTCATAGAAGACCGATGTGCGCAAAGTACGGGTTTTCAAATAGCTCTAAGCACTATGGGACTTATCATCTGAGGTCATCAGTCCCCTAGGCTTAGAACTACTTAAGCCTAAGTAACCTAAGGACATCACACACACCCATGCCCGAGGCAGGATTCGAACCTGCGACCGTAGCAGGAGCGCAGTTCCGGATTGAAGCACCTAGAACCGCTCGGCCGGCCGGCATCGAAAAAAATCATCACATATGTATTAAGAAACACTTATTCGAGGCTTTGAAGAACAAGGAGCATGTTAGCTGTAGAAAGCGCGATGTGGAAACGTCGGATGTTGAGGTACCGCGATTGAGAGGTTACTAATGCACCCTAAACCAATATGCTTTTGTGGCATGGTATGAATAAGTTACGTAGCCATTTGTTCGGCACTGTAGGAGCACAGCCTACATGGCTGCAACCCCATAAGCTGCATCAATTTCGCGCATGGTATAGAACTTTTGCAACGATTTCTTCATGGTAATGCTAATGACTCTACCTTCCACCTGCTTCGCGCTCGCAGGTTATTTCAAGTGTGGAAGTAGTCACATATTCTACTGTGAGAACGCAGATGCGATTACTGGTAGATATCTCCATAAAGGTTTTTCGCGAACGTTGGAGCAAGGTGATAGTCATTCAGGAGGCTCACTTCTGCCATCCCGCTTAACTAGAGCAGCTTGTGTAACTGGTGGGTACAGCTCCGCTTGCTGCACACAGCAGCATGATAAACACCGGCACAATTCGGTGATGGGCGAGAAAAACCAACAGACGATTTCGTGTAACATCCTATATGTCGAGCAGTATGGTGTGGCCTGCAAGCCCCGTTTACTTGTTCTCACCTCAAATTGACCCAAGTCTATCGCCGGAGCTGGGCAGATTGATCGAACCAGTTACACGTTTCACCGTATGAGATAGAATCCTGGCATGTGGACGGTAAGTGCTGTTTGGCAGCAGACGTATAAAGAGGATCAGGGGGGATCAGATTTGATCAAATTATAGCAGTAAGCCTTAAACATAATATAATTTTCGTATTTTTGTTATTCATTCTCAGATGGTTCAAATGGCTCTGAGCACTATGCGACTTAACTTCTGAGGTCATCAGTCGCTTAGAACTTAGAACTAATTAAACCTAACTAACCTAAGGACATCACACACATCCATGCCCGAGGTAGGATTCGAACCTGCGACCGTAGCGGTCGCTCGGTTCCAGACTGTAGCGCCTAGAACCGCACGGCCACTCTGGCCGGCTATTCATTCTCAGACCGTTAAAATATTTTACTCATAAACTACGAATTGAAAGTATTTACCTTAATAAATATATTTAAGTGTAGATGATCTGTCGTTGCGAAGTTTGTAGTTGAGGACCTGTATTAATCTAGCGTAATGTACGCTGCGAAAAGGGCTATGGCATTAGATGGAAAAATCGTGCCTGGCTATAGAGTCTACGGATTAGGTGCGCTCAAGACCCCGCTTGAGCCTTTGCCTGTAGTAACTTGCAGCTGGTCTTCGCCAACAAGCGCGGTGGTTCGTACTGTGCTCACAGATACGGAGCAGCGTCCCCTTCCGGCTATCCCGCCGCTGCTGCTTATTCCCCTCCCTCACCGCCGTACCCCACCACAGCTGCCAGCGCCACCATCAGTCCTTCTGTCAAGCGATCGGCATGCGCCGCGTCGCCAATACCAAGTGGGGCTAGCCGGCCGTCTCAAGAGCACACGGACGCCTGCCAGCCGCCAATCGCGTTGTTATATATTCATTTCTGCGTTACCTCTCTCATATGTTACAGCGACGAGGCCGTACAGAAGTTCCATGTTTTGTAAACCTGAAAACATTACCGTGGGTGTAAAGAATGCGCATATTTGTGTCGCCTAAACTGGCAACGTGACTCACCCTTTTATCCCACAGTAGACAACATTTAGTAGTTTTTCAGACTACGACGAGTTGAGCCATATTAATTGGTAAATGAGATAAAAAATCAGTCTTGCTTCTTCAGCTGATAGTTTTCTATACACGGTGACGCCGCTAAACTGGTTTGTACGAGTGGTGTACCGACAGCAAAACAAGAGGAGATAATGTTTTTATAAAAAAAAATTTTTTCGATGATATTACACATGTAGTTGTGTCCTGAAAACGATGCATACTGAATGCATCTTCTTGGAATCTGTATGGAGGAAGAGCTCCTAAACTATATAGCAGTTTAGACGATCTATACCAGTATAACGTTTCGCATTTCTTGCGGTATAGTTGTAGTATACCGACAGCCCGCTCAGCCCAATGTAACCGATGTTAATGTAAGCAAGCGAAATGATTTTCGCTGCCCCAGGTTGTTCAAGAAAGGAAGGAGAGTGATAATTTCAGTTATTTGTTAGCGAATTCACCTAATTGTCTGGACCTTTCATGATCAATCCGAGCTTGTACTGCTGTGTAATAACGGTTCTATCAACAGGACCTAAAGCCCTAATCTTCCTTCCTGTCTTGATCTACGTACTTCGATAATAATCAGTGTTGTTGCGAAGCCCCATTGCAGCCAGCCTCGTATCTGCGAGTTCGAAAGAGTAGCAGACCCAGACTATATTTAGCGACAACTATTGGCCCTTTATAACAACCACCAACGCTTTAAGTTTAGCGTTGCTAAAACATTTAAAGAGGAGTTAGTGACATTTTCAGTCTTGTTCCCCGTTATAACAACGCGTCATTTTAGGCTGGCATTGGCGTAGCCGCAGAGAATGCGTACGGTAGTCTGTAAAGTGAGTCGTGCGCTTTTTAAAACTCAAAAACAGCAGGCTCGAATTGTAGTCCATGAAATACAAGGGCAAGGAAGAGTATTTGAAATCGCATAATTCCTTTTGTCTCCTCGTTTGTGGAACATCACATTGTGCAGGACAATTTTTCAGACAGAGAAAGGCAGAGATAACTGTTCCAGCGTGTCATGATGTTCCCAGCGCAGAGTGAGAATATGTCGGCTTTTCCTTACGAGCATGTTAATCAGAGAACGAAAAAAATTCTTTGTTTACTACACTTAAGGTGGCTTTTTTGTGGTGATATCATAATATGTGATCTTTTCAGTCGTAATGTTGTGCTCGGAAGTGGAAATATCTCGAAGTGAATATCGTAATGTGATATGAACTGTAAACAAATTTTTCCTTTTTAGAGATACTGGGAGAAATTATCCTTTTACTTAATATGAAACATTTATAAAAGAGAAATTTGTGTTAAACTGATCATCCTACCGCCATACTCTTCAGCATCCAAAGTAAGCAAAATGGTCCAAGTGCTACGTATTTAGTAATTTCAGACTAGTGTTGTATCCGATTGTGAAGTATCTTGAGTTCGACAGGTCATACGCTGTAGGACTACAGAGTTGTGTTTGTGTGCCCGACGCGCAACGACTTGCTTGTTCATAAGTATCCAGGTTTCAAAAGGCACTGTGCAGAAACTACAAGAAATAAAGAAAATAGACACACATCAGTGGATAGTAAGTTAGTCAGTCTCTTGGTATATACGTTGAACACTTCATGCTCAATATCAGCGACTGTATTAACTGTCCTTCGTTGCAACTCTTCCAAATTAAGTGGCAATGGAGAGGGGGACACGCGATCTTTGACATAATCCAACAAGAATTCACACGGAGAAGGGGGAAGTCATGATGGGATCACGTCAACTACCAAGCTGAGACAGTTCGGCTTTGAGGTAATGACGAATGTCTGAAATTAAGTGTGTTGGAGCACTCTCTTGTTGCAAAATTAAATCTCCAACGTATTGCTGTTATATTGCCATAAGCCGTAGCTGCAGCATATTCAGGTACACGAAATCTGTGCTCACGATCGGACCGGTCTGTTCTTTTACGCCAAATAAGCATCCGGACTCAAGGAATATGTTGTACCGACCATGGATCTTTTGGTCAGTTGGAACATTTATACGCTTTTAGGTACGAAATCGTCGCCGAACCGGCATAGTTGACTCGTATTTAGCTAATACAAGGTCACATATAAGGACACAATACGCACACCTCGCACCTGTGCCACGTTCTGACACGCCTGCCCCTTAGTGGTTGGTGAGATGAGATGCTGTGTGTGTCATTTTTGTGTATATATTGCAGTTTTTGCGGAATCTTCTTCTGAAACCCCAGAGTTAGTTACAAGGGAAACTCCCCATAGCACACCCTTCAGCTTCGATGGTAATATGGCTCAGTGAATAGCCCGTCAAAAACTGAACACAGGTCAAACATGAAAACAGGAAGAAGGTGTACTGAACTGTGAAAAAAAAAGCAAAATAGAAACAATGAAGGGTCGAAGGACAAGAAGTGCAATATAGAGCAGCCGAAAACAGCAACAGCGACGTGGTTAAAGTGGTCGCCATGTTTGTTTGAGTACCATACGGGCGAGCCGTGTTGAAATCTCTCTGGTGCTGTTTATTTTAATTTTTTTTTCACAGCGTTATGAACTGCCCGTCCGGTCGTTGAAATGTGTTCTCTTTCAGTAGTCGTGGTAGTAGACATATTGTATACTGGTTATAGAATATAAGTCATGTTGTAAGGTTACTTCGCTGTCGCAAGTAAACGTGATGAATAGTGAGAGCAAGCGAGATACCTCACAGACGTCTCACAGAAATGAAAACAATTTTATCAAACGGAAATTTGCTACTCACCATGTAGCGGAGATGCTTATTCGCAGATAAGCACAACAAAAAGACTGTCACAGTATAAGCTTTCGGCCAGCAAGGCATTTGTCATAAATAGATCACACACACACACACACACACACACACACACACACACACACAGGCGCGCGCGCGCACTTCACACACACATGAGAAATAGATGGGTGTGAATTATGTTACAACAAAGGATTTCAAAACTTCCGAAACGAAATGCAACTTCAAAACCGTTTTTGTTTTGACAGAGCGCAGATAAACTTCATCATTTCCTTACGAGTGATCATTCATACGAACACCTACATCGGACGATGAGGCATATCTGTCTCAGTTATTCACCATGCATACAAATTAGGTGCATCGATAAGATATTTCTGCCATATGACACACGTACTGTCATTAACGCCGTGTATGTCACACCAGCCGTGTTTTCCGGTGGAGGATTTGATTGACTTGCAAACGTTTGCGGTTCCAATTCGAAAGCCATTTCCTTTCGGCTGCTAATAAAGTAGTTCTGCAGAATCAACTGTCATTGTATGTCCCTTCCTTACACCTCGCCGTTGCAAAACGGACGTTACACCACGACACAGATACCAATTTGAATACAGAGGATGGAAGGGGGGAAAAAAGTAGGAATGGGGTTTGAATATGGCTCGTCCGCATGGCAGTGCAACACCGTGATCACTTAACCACAACACAGCTGCTATTATAGTCTGCTCTGCATTGCATTTTCCGTCCTTCCACCGTTCACTGTTTCTATTGTGCTTGTTTTTCGCAGTTCAGTATACCTTCTTCCTGTTTTCATGATTGATCTGTGCTCAGTTTTTGATGCGCTATCCATTTAACCATTTTACCATTAAATCTGAAGGGGGAAGGGGGGAGTGCGATGGGGAGTTTCGCTTGTTAGGAATAACGTTGTATGTGTATCTTGGCTGTATCAGACAAAAGTTTGTATGCGGTGATATACAAATAGCAGTTTGTGTGCGTTCTTTTTACGTTTTTAAGACACAGCGTGCAGGTGCCTTAGTGTTTTCTCATTGGAAAGAATTTCACGGAGAGGTGCTTCTTATAACTACAGAATCGAGCTCTTTTGGTAACGCGTAGTTAGGCTGGTGACAACAGTGTGTCAAGACACTGACTTTGTATACAAAACATTTCAGACATCTTTCGGTGGCAGTGGTAATCATAGTTTAGTATGATGAATGTCTTTTTATGGAGACTAGACGTATTTTCACCTCTTGAAGAAGCTGCTGTGTGTCGACGCAGACGTCCCATTTGTGTGCGTGAGGTTGAATTGCGTGTGTGGTTCGTGCCACACTTACAGAATAGCTAGTATTGTGTCTGCCCTCGAGCGGAATATTGTCATCAATGCCGTTTTTGTCCGTTTTATAATGCCAGCCTGTTGCTCGCTCGTCCCTGTGCGAGCTGAATATCTAATCGGCAGCGTGTTCCGCTTCCAAGGTCGACGCTGAGCGGTCGTTAAGCAGCTGTACGCTCATTTGAATTACTCGTGGAGGATGGTCGCCGCGGCTTGAATACTTTGCGTATTCGCCATTATGTGTGCGGTGTTAAGACCTCTGGAATCATGAAGATGCTGTACAATCATCGTTCATTCACCACCGTCACATTGTCGACGTACCACATTAGTGACAATGTTCGTCTGTGGTAGATGTTTTGGCATGTAACTGAGAATGAAGTGTTGGCAGATGATGGATTGCGCCTGACAACTAGGCGCCTCTGTGTATACTCAGGGAAATAAGCTAGAGTCTTCATTTGTAGGTAACGCCCCAATGATTCGATTTGGCAGAAAATTAAACTAGCGTTTTGTTTTGCCTCTGCAGTCGTTTGCCATTAATAATTTTTATATCCGTGAGCAGTAATAAAATACTTTGATTGCGCTTGGACTTTATAGTGCCTTGCCCACACATGCAGAATAATATTCTGTGTCCAAATAGGAAAGCTAGCAGAAATATGGGGAAGCTTTGTTCATTCTATTATCTGTGTGGAGGAAACTCCCTTTTTCATCTCGTACTAACAAAGTGAGTCGTTGTGTTGTCGAAACAAGAAACGCCATGCTGGATTCTTAAATCTTATTTATACGGAAACACTAGGTTGCGGAACTCGTTTCTTGAAACCGGCGTTGCGAAACTAGTATCGTAATTGCCAGTGTACATGGCGAAATAAGTGTATACTTCAGTACCGAGATTTTTTTTAGTGCAACCTTAGAATGACGTCGGGTATCACCAGGCCGTTTACCGGAGGGCGTTAAAAATACGGCATTAAATTGTTTGATACAACTGTCTTTATTTTGATGAGAAAATTGAGACTATCGGAATGATTTCCACGGTTTTTGTGACGAACCCATCGAAAATAACTTTTTTGTCCCGTTTATTTTGCGGCAGAGAGAAAGTAGTATGCGTGTTCTGTTAGATTGCATTCTGAATCCCTTAACGACGTGGATAGATTAATATGGTGCGCATTTTAAATTTCGTAGAGTTCCGACATGTTTTTTAAGTAATAGTTGAAGGAGTGTCTGCGACCAGTGTTTATGTGCGCAGCGAGTGAGGCGTCTGAATATATTTTCCCATGGCGCGCTGCAGTGCGGCAACACTGGGAAGGAGCGAGAAGCTGCGAGAGCACACACACACACACACACACACACACACACACACACACACACACGTACAGAGACACTAAAAAAAAAGCGCGATGCTGCGGTGCGTTGCGGAGGCCTTGCAGACCGGCTTGCCGCCCGACGAACACTCCGATCGGAGCGCCCTCTTGCTCGCTGCAGTGATTCACGTAACAACGCCGCGGCGCGGCGCGCGGCCTCAAGCGGCGAAGGCCACAGTCACACGAGCCGTCCGCGCCGCGTCCGTAGCGCGGTGGTTTCCCTCCCTCGCGCCTGCGCACTCGCTGTCGCTCCTCGCCGAGCTGTGCTACGCTGCTTTTTTCGTATTATTTCAGCAACGGGCGTCGCAGTTCCGACTCGCTCTCCTCTCACTTCTTTCGGGAGACGCCTTTGTCGTGGCCCAGCTTTTTAGATCCTTCCCACGCATCTCGAGTGTCAATGGGGAGTTTATTCTCCAACTTTATCCTTCCCACTTATGCTTTATTGTCTCTCTGTTTTACAGCTACAAGCTTTTGGAGAACCATTATCACCACGATTACCTTATCTTTAGCTCTGTTTCCTATTCACCGAGAAAGTAAGGGGATTTTGTATGGCATTAGCGGTCAGCTAAATTAGAAATACCGCTGTCTTTTTAAGTAAAGATTGGTACTTAAGTAGGGGCTTAAATACATACTCACATCTGATGCTGATGACAACTGTTATTGATGATTTTCCACACCGTTGCCTTATTGCCCCCAGCTCCTTTTTGATATTTCCTGTCAGGAACGTCATAGTACGTCGTGGTGGACGGAAAGTCATCGAGCAAAACAGAAATGATATCCAGCGTTCCCCAAGAAAGTGTCAAAGTCCCTCTGCTGTTCCGAATCTACATAAGCGATTTAGGAGACAATCTGAGCAGCCATCTTAGAGTGTCACATGATCGAAACCAGTTGCAAAACAATGTAGACAGAACATGTATATGATGTGAAAGCTGGAAATTTTCTCTGAATTAAGAAATGTGCGAGGTCGTCCACGTGAATGCGAAAAGAAATCTGTTAAATTTCAGTTACACGATATATTAAACAAATTTAAGACTGTCAGTTCGATTAAATATTTGGGAAATTGGAACGATCGCATGCGTAATGTTCTGATGAAGAAAAACCAAACTCTATTTTTTATTGGGAAAACGCTTAGAAGGTGCAACAGATCCACTAAAGAAACTACCTACAAGACGCCTGTTAGTCCTCTGCTGTGTTGCTGTGCTGCGTGGGATGCTTGCCAGGTAGGATTGACAAAGGATATCGAAAAAGTTCAAAGAAGGACAGCTGGTTTTGTATTATCGCGAAATACGGAGAGTGTCACGAATATGATAAGCCATTTGGGATGGCAATCATTAAAACAAAAGATTTTTCTTTGAAACGAGATCTTTTCACGCACCAACTTTCTCCTCTGAACGTGGAAATATTTTAGTGTCGCCAGCTCATATAAGGAAAAATGATCATCATCATAAAACAGAGAAGTTAGAGCTCCTAATATATTTAAGTGTTAATTTTTCCTACGCGTTGTTATGAGAGTGGAACGGTCTGACGGATCTTCGAAGAAACCACTGCCAGGCACTTAAGTGTGAATTGCAGAGTATTCATGTAGATGTAGAAGTAGAAGAAGCTGTATGCATCCTCCTCCTGTTCCAATATTTATGTGTTCTACTGAAATGACAACAAGTACGAGAAGAAAAGCTGCCCACTTGGTAGCTTTCACTTGTGCATTCTGTGGTTTCCCAATTGAGAGAAATACCAGCATGATTCCTTCAGACATGCTATGGTGAGTTTCGCCCTCCATCCTTACCCATCTCAGCTGGCGCTTAGTCTCGTATGACTTTCACGTCGACGAGATGTTAAACTGTCACTATCCGACCTGTGTGCCTCACTTCCCTCAAACAGGGTAAGACACAAGAAGAGTACACTATTTTCCGCCGACGAGGAGTACTATCTACAAATCCACTCAAACATTTGTGAAGATTGCAACGGTAGAAACGAGGAATTGAAGTAAAATGAAATTAATCTACATCTGTATTCCGCAAGGTATCTTGTGTAAAAGGGGGCCCTTGCCGTTTCCTTTCCCAGTAGCAAACGGTTCGCGGGAAGAACGATTGCTGGTAAGCCTCTGTGTGGGCTCGAATCTCTTTTACTTTTTATCTTCATAGTCTTTAAACGAGATATACGTAGGAGAAAGCAATATATTGGTGGAATCTTCTAGGAACATACACTCTCGGATCTTTAGCAGTAAACGACACCGTGGTGCACGACGCCCCTCTTTTAGCGTTGGTCACTGCGCGTACTAAGTGGATCTGTGACGAACACACAGCTCTCCTTTGTATCTTCTTCATTTACTCTTGGCCGTTCTGCCTGGTACAGTTCCTATTCTGGCGAGGAATATTCGAGTGTTGGTCGACCAAGGATTTTGTAAGCTGCCTCCTTTAAATGCGGTCTACACTTACTGGGGATTCTTGCAGTAAATCTCAGTCGGTGTCCTGTAAGCTGCACGTAGTGAAATTTGCACCCAGAAAATGTGAAGGAAGGGTCCGTTAATCCGACCGTCGCAACTTCGCGATTTGGTCTAGAAGGTAGAAGGGCCGAGTGCCCTTAATGTTTTATGCTGATGAAGAGGACTGGAAATACTCGAACAAGTACTGTTGATGCTTAAAATTTTACAGTGGGAAGTAACTATATTTTTTCTTATTATCTATTGAACCTATTTTTTTTGTTACACTTAGTTTTCATAAAATACAGTGAAACCGAATTACAAGAGTGGATTTTAAAAATCGTCTCTCTTCTACTCGACAAAGCATATATTAAAATAAAAAATGGTCTATACACGTGGATCGGTATGTGGTACATGTAACGTACGCAAGGCGCGTTGTCATTCTGTCGAGAAGGCCATTATGCATATATACACGTTGAACCAGAACTCCACCGACAAACATTTGGAGGTCCTTCAGGGATATTTTCCAAGTATTTTGGTCTAACTAACCCCTCGTCTCCAGTAGCTCGTTACAGAGTAATTACATTTTGTTTGATTTCTTACTCCTTGCGGCGATATTGCATTGAAAATATCGATATTATGCGTCGTGTGTCTTGTTTGGAAACAGGCTTGTTCCGTTCACTCCCGGTATTTGCTGTTGACAACAGTAAGGCCTATTTTACTGTTGGTCCTCAAGCTTGCATTCAGTGCTGCTCGGTCCAACCTCGGGTTTGCTTTTCCCGTCGGTGTTAGGTGTACGTTAACGGTTTTACAAAACACTTTTGGGTGGGTTTACTGATGACGAATCGGCCGATATGCATCTCGTCTATGGAATCACTGAATGCAATGGAAAACGACATGCTCAGCTGTTCAGAAAACTGAAGAGAATGCAGCCGGGTGGTGACGTCTACATCCGACTGAGGAATACTCCTGTTTAATTCTGCAGATCATTGTCGTTTTTGCGAAGTGGAAGATACACGACCATTATAAAATTGTATATTAAGTAACATACACTTTAAAAGGAAGAGTGTTCGTCGTAACCTACGTATTATTTACATAACATAAAACAAAATTTATAAGGTGGCACTGCATTACGAATTTTGATACAGTGACAGAGTATGCATCGTAAAAGAAGGGAAAGCAGGATATATGCGTTAAAACAATTAGAACCCGTGCCATAAGCGTATGTAATAGTGAAAATCGTAGAACGTTATGTAGACAGTCAGTGGCGTTCATGCTGTTCTGCTGGCAGTAGGATACTTCGTTTACATTGGTCATTCGCCAGGCGACGTCGACGCGGCTCGGACAGAGGCACACACAACCTCCACTGCGGGCGTAGGAGTGGGTGAACGAGCACTCGGGTTGTAAATAGGCCGTGACGTAGTGAGCAGGTAGTTTCCGGTATAGTGGGTAAAAAGGAAGAGCAATTCACCTGATTCCTCCTTAGATTGTCCTCATTAAGTTGAAAGTGAGATCGCTTGTTATATCCAATGGCGTTCCAAACCACCACGCTTCCCGTTTGCTCGCTATGCCACCCAACAGTGCGGACTACTACACTCATTTCATCTTAAGTTCAACGTAGAGCTAAACATTGCGCTTTGCAGTCTCCTGGAGTTATCTCATTCCTGTCCACTTCCCGCGGAATGAAAATCACGGCCTATCGGATGCAGTTGAGTACGATTATCAGGCGCGGTTCTCCCTGAGGCGATACGATACGTGAGACGACGCTTTTCACTATTGTCCATAATTATTGTGATTAAGTAAAGCGCACCGCATATTTTCAAAACTTTGCGGTGATAAATATAGTCGCCGAACAGTTTCCGTTTGGTGCATTTTAGGTCATACAGTGTTGCGTACCAAATGTGACACATCGGAAAGGTTTATAACGCTGGAAGAGAGCCATACCTCTTTACAGTCTTAAGTAAATACTTGACTCATTTGGACGTTGTCAGTGTGGAAACTCTAGTGTCGTACGGAAAACGGCCACATCGCGTGACCATTAGTGCGCGTCGGATCGTATTGCCTCAGTGAGAACAGCGCTTTACGGAACGTTTAGTTTGGGCTGTAGTTCGCACACGGTGCAATTTTACCCTGCGGCTGCGCTACACACCCAGCCGCTGGCATGAGCCACGCAATGATTAGACTACAGCTATAGCATTAACGTGTCGTAACAGCTGAACAACAAAACGTCAAATTTCTTGTATATGTCGTTCGTAAAAACGAAAAACAGTAAAACTTCAAATTTCTCCGTAATGCGATACTCAAGGGATCAGGCAGAAAGGAAATACACGAGATATAACGAACAGCAGAAAAACCTGTCGTAAACGTGGGAAATTTCATCCGAGGAAGATAATGTATTCTAAAACCGTATTGTCGAGAGTCCGCTGCACCGGGCAGTATACAGGGTGTTACAAAAAGGTACGGCCAAACTTTCAGGAAACATTCCTCACATACAAATAAAGAAAATATGTTATGTGGACATGTGTCCGGAAACGCTTAATTTCCATGTTAGAGCTCATTTTAGTTTCGTCCACCTACGCTCAGTGGAGCACGTTA
The DNA here is from genome assembly GCF_021461385.2 of Schistocerca piceifrons. Classification (NCBI taxonomy): domain Eukaryota; kingdom Metazoa; phylum Arthropoda; class Insecta; order Orthoptera; family Acrididae; genus Schistocerca; species Schistocerca piceifrons. The sequence goes on from NC_060144.1 coordinate 511,852,034, forward strand.
TCATGATTTAATACGGGATACTCTACCTGTGCTGCTAGAACATGCGCCTTTACAAGTACGACACAACGTGTGGTTCATGCACGATGGAGCTCCTGCACATTTCAGTCGAAGTGTTCGTACGATTCTCAACAACAGATTTGGTGGCTGATGGATTGGTAGAGGCGGACCAATTCCATGGCCTCCACGCTCTCCTGACCTCAACCCTCTTGACTTTCATTTATGGGGGCATTTGAAAGCTCTTGTCTACGCAACCCCAGTTCCAAATGTAGAGACTCTTCGTGCTCGTATTGTGGACGGCTGTTGATACAATACGCCATTCTCCAGGGCTGCATAAGCGCATCAGGGATTCCATGCGACAGAGGGTGGATGCATGTATCCTCGCTAACGGAGGACATTTTGAACATTTTCTGTAACAAAGTGTTTGAAGTCACGCTGGTACGTTCTGTTGCTGTGTTTCCATTCCATGATTAATGTGATTTGAAGAGAAGTAATAAAATGAGCTCTAACATGGAAAGTAAGCGTTTCCGGAAACATGTCCACATAACATATTTTCTTTCTTTGTGTGTGAGGAATGTTTCCTGAAAGTTTGGCCGTACCTCTTTGTAACACCCTGTATAGACATTAGGCCGTTAATCTCTCAAATCCTATCACACTTCGAAGCATGCACTTCACAACTGGAGCTGTCATCTGCTACATTTAGTAGCAATTCAACAATCTATGAAGCCATCCACTTCCCACGCCGCGGCCGGCGGCTGTGGCCGAGCGGTTCTAGGCGCTTCAGTCCGGAACCACGCGGCTGCTGCGGTCGCAAGTTCGAATCCTGAATGTGTGTAATGTCCTTAGGTTAGGTTAGGTTTAAGTAATTCTAAGTCTAGGGGACTGATGACGTCAGATGTTAAGTCCCATAGTGCTTAGAGCCATTTGAACCATTTTTTTAAGTTCCCTCGCCGCACTTTAGACTAATAGTAGTTTCCACAGAATTGTCAGTCTTTTCCAAAAACAAACAAACACACACACACACACACACACACACACACACACAGAGAGAGAGAGAGAGAGAGAGAGAGAGAGAGAGAGAGAGAGAGAGACGCTCGCGCGCGACTGTGCTCTTCATGTCAGGAGTATCAGACAGTTTAGTTGCGTTCTGCTTTTCTTTCCATGCACCTAAGAAAATCGTATTAATATATTTAAAACGGTGTTTGGCACTAGTGAAGAATAATAGTTTAGGGTCTCTCTTCGTGACATTCACACTAGAATAATAATGAAATAACTGATATAAGTGTAGTCTATTTCTAATGGCTATCACATACGATGTAGGTGCACTGGGCCAGAAGCCCACTCACTGACAAAGACGTTTGTTATGCATTCAGATTGAAATTCGCTAGTCGAAGCTCCCACAAACGGCGTTGAAGTGACGATCAAGAGAAGTCCATACAGCCAACACAGTACGCTTCCTTGCGTTCATCCTGTAATGTGATCACGTCGCGTACCAACTGGTATCTGCTCACCATTTTCTTCTTTCACGACGTGTCATTGTGGTAGCAACATAATCTGGACTAACCGAAATGTCATACTATGAAAACTTTGTCCGCAGAAACATCATGTTGCCCCGTTCGAAGCCACCCACATGCTAATGTTGGGTTCCCTTCACATCGACAGCTGCAGCTCACTAGTCTTTAGAGACCGTGGTTCGCGCAGCGCTCTACTTTCTCGGTGACACAAGGGAGTAAGTGTACGCTATTTCCCAGCAACCCTAATCACTTGTTGCTGGCTCCCAGTTCTACACATTCCCAAGTCTATATGTATCCTTTCTAGATACCCCATTGCAAGTTTCACAGCAATATGTTTATTGTATAATTAAAGTGTTGTCGACAGATGTATGGGTTCTGTATCCTGTTTGCATTCATCTGCACCTGCGTATACAGGGTGATTTTTTTTCCACCATGTACAAACTGTGGAGTGACCGATGAAAGGATACGGAACAATAAAGATCTAATGAACTGAAGTCCAGAAATGCTTGGTTTCCATGCTAGAGACCATTTATTCAATCATTCTTTGTTACAGAGACTGCGGTCTAATACGCGCTGTACCACGCAGCCACAGTTACAGTATGCATGGTGTCCTCCTATAGGTTGATGCTGTTCCTCATACTTTATGCCCTAGCGCCTTCTCCTGTTATGGTAATTGGTAGTGTTGTGTCCTATTCACTTCTCTTGCTGACTCATCTTGTAGTGCATGTGATACAGCGCTGGACAGAATGGTTCCGTATTCGAATTGAGAGCTTGCCGACATGGTTTTGACTTACGGAAAGGCAAATGGCAACGGGCGGCGGGCAGCAAGGTTGTATCAGATCTATTCCCGTCGACAACAACTACAGCATTCAACGTTTGCGAAAATGTTTCGCCATTTGTCTGAGACACGGTGGTTTCAGGAAGCATGAAATCTTGAAGGATTTACCCGAAATGTTCGGACACCAGACTTGGAGGAAAATGTGATTAACATTGGGAAAGGAGACCGCCGTGTTAGTACCAGGCCAGTACAGCGTAAACCAGACGACCGTGTGGAACATTCTCCATGACAATTGTTACTACCCTTATCACTTACAGCGTGTGTATGGTTTCCTAGCGACGTACTTTCCACATCAGGGTCGGTTTTGTCACTGGTTTCTTCACCAGGCAACCACAATTCCGAGATCTGTGTCATCCAGCCCATTCACAGATGTGGCTAGCTTTCACGGAGTGGTATGTTCAACTTTCATAGCAGTCATCTGCGTGATAGTATATGCAGAACCCCCATGGTATGGTGACAGCGAATCATCAGCATGGGTTATGTGGCTGCTACATGATGGTGCTCCAGCCCTCTTCGCCGTTAACGTCCGGAGGCATCTCAGTCGTGTCTCCCCTGATCGATGGATATGACGAGGCGGTCCAGTTGCATGGCTTGCTCGGTCACCGGATCTCAACAAGTGCGATTTTTGGTTGTGGGGCCATCTCAAAAGTACCACGTGTGCAGAGCCCATTCCAGATGTGGAGACACTAAAGCGGCGTATTCATGCTGCTTTTGACACTGTTCAGATGCGGCCTGGCCGATGTAAACGTGTGAGACAGAACATGCGACGGAGCTTACACGCATGCGTTAGGGACATGGAAACCATATTTAACACTTAGTGCACGTAACTGTGACTACATGGTATAGCGCATATTAGACCAGAGTCTCTGTAACAATGTATGTTTGAATAAAGGCCTCTAGCATAGAAACCATGTATTTGCGGACATAGTTCATTAGACTTTTTTTGTTCCGTATCCCCTCATCTATCAACCCCTAGAGTGTGTGCACGGTGAAAAAATCGCCATGTATATACGCTGCAAGCGCAGTACAGTGCGTGGCGAAGGTTACGCTGTACTAATATTAAATATTTTATGTCCTATTCCATCCGCATATTCAACGAGGGAAAATCACCGTCCACATGCGTCCGTACGCACTCTATTCTCTAATATCACAAACCCTACCCAAAGTATACATTGGCGCAAGCATAATGATCACAGGACCTCGCAAGGACAACGCCACCTTTCTTCTAAAGGTTCGCATTTGAATTCTCGGAGCGTATCGTTTCACGGGAATGAATTACTTCCAAGAACACCCTTGTAAGTTCCCCGAACATTTCTGCTACAGTTTCATATCAACTATACCGACCTGTCACGATCTTAGCAGCGAGTTCCTGCATTCGTTTGATGTCTGTTGTCTACATTTACATCTGTACCCTGCCAACCGCTGTGAAGTGCGTGGCAAAGGGTACATCCCCTTTTTTCCGTTCCATTCAAATATGAGGCGCAGGAAAAAAAAGATTGTTTAAATGCCTCAGTGCGAGCTGTAATTAATCAAATCTTACCCTCACGATGCCTATGTGAGCGATGGGTAGGGGATTATAGTGTATCCCTAGAGTCACCATTTAAAGCCGATTCTTGAAACTTTGTTGGCAAACTTTTTCGGAGTAGTTCCCGTCTATCTTTAAGGGTATCTCAGTTCAGTTCTTTCAACATCTCAATGACAGTCTCCCACGGGTCAAACAAACCTGTGACCATTCGTGCTGCCCGTCCCTGGATATGTTCAATATTCTCTACCAGTCCTATTTGACACGGACCCCACACACTTGGAACAGTATTCTAGGGATGACTCTCACGAATGATATGTAAACAGTCTCCTTTTGTAGACTGATTTGCATTTTCCTACTATTCTTCCAAAGAACCGAAGTCTCGTTCCTGCTTTACTCTCTGGAGCAATATTTTCGAGTTGGTTTCACGTCTTTTTGCGATTTCCCGTTCAAATCGAGCACGCTTTGCGAGAGCTGTTTCAAATATTGTACGACGTAAGTGGTCCATCCGTAACATTACTTTCATGTAGCTTGTTGTATTGTATGGAACTGGGTACATAGAAACGACGGAGATGCTTCGTCCCCGCCGTAGCCCCTCAGTGGTTCACAACCCCACAACAGGCTACAGCAGTCCACTCACCCCACCGCCGCATCACACCTTTTCGGCCCCCAGTGGATCCCCCCGGGAACGTCTCACACCAGGTGAGTGTAACCACAAATGTTTGCGTGGTAGTTATGGTGTACGCGTACGTAGAGACAGTGTTTGCGCAGCAGTCGCCGACATAGTGTAACGGAGGCGGAATAAGGGGAACCAGCTCACATTTGCCGAGGCAAATGGAAAACCACCTTAAAAACCATCCACAGACTGTCCGGCACACCGGACCTCGACAATAATCCGCCGGGCGGACTCATGCCGGGGAACGGCACGTCTCCCTGCCCGGAAAGTAGTGCGTTAGACTGCACGGCTAACCGGGCGGGCATATCGCTTGTTAGTATTTGCCCTAAATACTTAAACTGCGGGACATGCTCAAGAAGATGAACACAGACCAGTAGAATGCTATCTGATTGCTCGTTGTTGTTTATGCCTAATTTTGCATTTATCCTCATTGAAAGGAAGATTCTATTCATAGCACCAAGCGAAAATTTTATCCACGTCGTGCTGTAGTCCAACTACGATACTTCGTCGTTCACAGCACCGTCGTCAGTGAGCAGTGTAGTAGTGCTGCCGTTTTTGTCTGATAAACCGTTCATTTTTGTTGACTATATTAAAGGGCCAGCTGTGCTTCCACGAAAAGAAGGAAGATTAAGGTTTGAACGTCCCTTCATCATCGAGATCACTAGAGACGGAGGACAAGCTCGGAATGTTTCAGGAATGGGGAGGGAAATGGCCGCGCCCTTCCAAAGAAACTTTGCCTGGAGTAGTTTAGAAAAATCACGGGAAACCTAAATGTGGATGTTCGGGCGTTGATTCGATCCGTTGTCCTGCCGAATCCGAGTCCACTTCGCTCGGTACGCTACATGAGCCATACACCGATGTTACTTTCATTTTTGTTGAACATTTGGCATCCCATACTGACCGAGCGAGGTGGCACAGTGGTTAGCACACTGGACTCGCATTCGGGAGGACGACGGTTCAATCCCGTCTCCGGCCATCCTGATTTAGGTTTTCCGTGATTTCCCTAAATCGCTTCAGGCAAATGCCGGGATGGTTCCCTTGAAAGGGCACGGCCGATTTCCTTCCCCATCCTTCCTTCACCCGAGCTTGCGCGGTCCGTCTCTAATGAACTCGTTGTCGACGGGACGTTAAACACTAATTTCCTCCTCCTCCTCCGCATCCCATACTGAACTCTTGATAGTCAAAAATTCGTCGAGGCAGTCTCGTATCTAGGACGATTGCGAGCTAACATCTCTTAAGATGATTGGGCTCACATGCGGTTCCTCTTTGTCGAAATGTCTTGGCTCATACTCGTCTAGGGGCTGAACCGCACGTGTCGCATTACACGCCCTAAATTAGACACTTGTGACTTTTTGGTTAAATTGCCTGGCTGATGGCAAGTTTGCGAAATACAAAGTTAATATAACATATAATAACAGTAATAATAATATCGGGAACTAAATTAACGACCCATAAATCATGTAGGCAACACAGTTGCGACTTGGTTACAATAATGTTTACTCAGAAAGCAAACTAATAGCGAAAATGGTCGTATTTAGAGTTACTGTTACACTTGAGCGCATATCCGTTTGACACAGTTCGATAGTTCACAATCTCATCGCGAAACACAAGTCCGATACTCCACACGAAAAGAGTTCACTCCAGGCGCGCGGCTGCTCACCGCTCAGAGTAAGTCCCGCGATACCACACAACGCGAAATTTTCTAAGTCGTTTCACTTCCTAGCTGCCTAAGACCGACTTTCCATTTTCGCGTCTCAATCGTAACTGTCCCTTTGGTGTCTCCAGTCTAACTGCCCGCTTTCGCGTGTGTACCAGCACTCCCTGTGCCCGTCCCCGACCGCGTTTCCCGCGCACCGAATATCCTAGCTCAACTGACTAGGGCAGTTCCCTTTCCTGAAGCCTTCCATCTGATTGGCTGCAGCTTATTCTACATTACTTTACATTTTAACATATTTAAATAATCAAAACTTGACCACTTTCACATTCTAAATAAAGTAAAAATAATTTCCATTACATAGTAAACGTTAAATGTTTTCACACAAAATCGATACAAGTTGCTTCTTAACTTTGAATTGCACTGCCAGTAGCCTTGTACCAATGTGCTTTCTGATAAATAAATAAAGAACAAAAGTAACTGCTATGCACTAAACTTTACAACAAATATTCTAAAAAATGGCTCTGAGCACTATGGGACTTAACATCTGAGGTCATCAGTCCCCTAGAACTTAGAACTACTTAAACCTAACTAACCTAAGGACATCACATACATCCATGCCCGAGGCAGGCTTCGAACCTGCGACCGTAGCGGTCGCGCGGTTCCAGACTGAAGCGCCTAGAACCGCTCGGCCACCTCGGCCGGCAACAAATATTCAAATACGTAATGATTCAATAAGGTATCATGCCGTCATCGTTCAATGTGTTTTGTGCCGAGGAAATGATGATCTGATGCTTAACTGAAAATACTGATAATTTAAATTTACTACATATTTCAAACAAATAAAGTCACAGAGTTGATATTTACAATGCTTGTCATTTTAATGATACTCTTCTATATGAAATATCGATCGTTAAGATCGACCAAAGCTTTCAGACTTTAGCATTCAGGTCTTTGTAACAAAACTTGTTAATTTCACTTTAACAGTAAATCCTAAACTATTATAGATACGATCAACATTCAAGTTTTATTGGGATCACCATGAAAATTTATGGAGGATGGCGGATTAAAATTACTTTGACTTCATTCCCTGCATTACTACAGAATTATATAGTGTTCATGAATGTTTCCCTTTATGGCCGATCTTAGGTCCGCCACATTTAACACTGATACGTCTCCTTGGCCACAAATCGCTTCTACTGGGTTTCCCTATGACGTAGGTTCTCGTCTGGCTCACTCGCACACTACAGCGCTTAGGCCGCAATAGACAATAGACAATAGACATCTGTGAGTTTCCCCACCTCGTGGTGAATCTGCACCCTTTGGACACCTGGTCCTGGACGACAGGGTTCGTTTCACAATTCCTGAAGGCTGACTCTTTCAGCCATATATTTAAATGAGAGCGCAATGTTCGTTAACTCACACGATACACCGGATGGTCGTGTTTTGTTATTAGTGAAATACTCTTTCCGAAGGACGCTATCTGTTCACCTACAACCGCCTCTTGCAAGTCATTGCCTCTTAATAAAAGAAGCTGTGTTTGAGAGGAGTGACATTTTCCTTAAGTCGTGTTACCGAAGTTTGGCTTCTCAACAGACGGGCATCGGCGATACTGTAACAGATATATCTTCACTTAAATGAGTACTTGTAACTAAATATGCGACGGCGAGACGAGACGAAGCAGTTGTGGAACAGCCTGGAACGCAGACGAGCCGGCCCTGTTGCGGGAGGCTGGATGACGTAGCGCAGTATTGATTCGCGCGCGCTTTACTGACCTAGAGGCGGGCGCGGCGCCGCCTGGGGCTCGAGCCAGCTGTTTCGTAGGTCAGGGGCCGGCCGGCCGGCCGGCGGTGGCGGTGGCGGCGGCGGAGGCCGTCCAATGGCTCGTCGTGACTGCCCGCCCCTTATCTGTCGGGCGGACAGCAGTTGAGCGGCCAGGGCGCGGAACCGACGCTGCGCGGACAGCCGGAAAACATGGACAACTTATTTTTAAAAAAAAATTACACGTACATCACACGGTATTTCATATCACTTGCTTTCAGTTGACTTTTGGGAATTAATCGTCCGATCACCATCGGGATAGTCTGTCGAGCTTTATCTTGCGTTCTCTGGTAACAGATCGAGGCGTTTCAGTGCCGCAGTATGCGTGGTAACGTATTCCTCGATCGCCTCGCCTTCGCACTCTTCCGCTACGGAAAACACGTCGTTCTCTATACCCGTGTCACTTAGCTGCTCAAGTTTCGGTTGATAGGCCAGTCAGTCGCCGACACGTTTCATGACCAGAAATTAATATTAACGAAGATATTATTTCTAATTATAACGATATAATTCATTTCTTAATTTTTCACGCGAATAAGCCGCATCCTGGCTAATCCGCACCCGCGTAATTGGGAGCGTGCTGTAACTGTCTGTAAATCCTTTGAAGCCATATGTGTTCGTGGATGTAAGTCACAAACCTGAGGCAACTGTTATTGGTTCCAGATCAATACAGGGGGCAATTGCCGATTATTCCAGTCTGTACATAGAGGAAGCGTTTAGAAAACTTCTGCACTTTTCTTAAAGGCTTGAGAATAAATACAGAATGGCCCACGAAAAACCTACCCCGAGTGCTACGGCGTTTCAGCACCTAATGTAACGTAATGTAATGCAGAACAAAAGAACATATCAGTAAATGTAGACCTTTACGTTAGGTTATTTGCTGTTTCTTTATTATCTTATTATAACATGTTTATCTATTTGTTGTTGTATGTGCTCGTGGCCGGCAAAATTTAGAGCGTAACTGGCGAGCAGTGTGTACTCGGGTCCGGTTTTTCGTGCGCCACCCTGTATAAGCGTCGGTTAAATGAAAACAAAACAAATGGATAAAAGTAAGTGAACTGTATATCGTTTCGAATGTAATCACCATACCTATTAGAACATTTATCCTACAGCGAGACAAGACGGTCAGTGCCTTCATGGAAAAATGTTTACTTTTGCTTACGGAACCATGATTGTACACAGGCTTCGTCCGAAGCAAGTTGACGGCCACGAATGTCTTACTTGAGGGCAACGTAACTGTGGAAATAGCTGACGAGAGATCGGGACTGTATGAAGGAAGTGTAAGAGCTTCCCAGTAAAACTTCTGCGGTGTTGTCGAAACAGCTTCGGCAATATGTGGGCGGGCATTATCCTGCAACAGAGTGATGGCGTCCGTCAACATTCCTGGGTGTTCGGACTTGCAGTGTCCGCGAAGCTCTGTGCGTTAATTGGAGCGCTATGTTCCAAAAAGTCGATGAACTGCGGGCCCTTGGAGTCAAAAAGTAAGGCCATCATGACTTCCCTGGAGTCTATTACATAACTGCACAATGCCTGTGTTGACAATTCACATAAAACATTGTTCCTTCGGACATTGTCAACAGAAACATTGTACTATTACATAATAAGTATTATGTGCCGTGTAAAACGGCGATCATATCGAATGTCCCTCTCTGGCGGCAATCACGCAGTGTGTGTGTGTGTGTGTGTGTGTGTGTGTATGAGCCTTAAGAGATGTGGACAGATGTGACATATGGGCGTTTGGGTTGGTCTTGGAAGTGTGCTCGGAAACCGGGTTTTCCGTGATTTCCCTAAATCACTCAGGGCAAATGCCGGGATGGTTCCTTTGAAAGGGCACGGCCGACTTCCTTCCCCGTCCTTCCCTAATCCGATGAGACCGATGACTTGGCTGTCTGGTCTCCTCCCACAACCAACCAACCGGAAACCGGGTTCGAGTCCCGTTCCGACATAAATTTTTGTGTCTCACCAATAAATGGTACAGCTTCAATCAATTTAGATATGCAATTTGCGAATCAAATTGCGTAATATTTCCCGGAGCTCGCATGGCTGTTGTATCGACTATGTTGCAGACGTTTTGCTGGGAAGCCCTTACACATCCTCCATACAGTCCTCCTCATGTAGTTTTCATATTTTAGGAGCCCTTAAGAAAGACATTCGTGTCCTTTGATTTGCTTCTGACGAAGAGGAGCGCGCCTGGATACAGTCATAGTTCTGTAGGCAAGCATATACATTTTTCCGTAAAGGCACATACAGAGCGCCTTTTCATAGAGTGGGATAAATCTCTTAACAGCTATGATGATTACTTTCGAATTAATAACTAGTTTGCTTACTCTTTTTCTCCATCCGTCTCATTTTAATTTTGAGTGCTCCTTATATGTTGATGGCTAGCCGTTTTAGCTGAAAATAGAGTCCTCGGGAATCCGAGTTAACTAGAATGGCTGAACGTATGAGGAGATATAATAGTGAAAGCAAAGTAATTCTGTCCGCAATCCGAAGGTTGCTCCTATTGGAAGGAGACATGGTTTTCGCCTATTTCCCCCAGCTGGTATCATAATTTAGTCGCACGAAATTACTGGACAATTGCGACATTGTTTGCCCTGACCACAACGAAAACTTGTGGAGATATACTGAACTGATGTGGTCTTTGAGCAATCAGTACATCGAGATCATGGAACCGGCCGGAGTGGGGGAGCGGTTCTAGGCGCTACAGTCTGGAGCCGCGCGACCGCTACGATCGCAGGTTCGAATCCTGCCTCGGGCATGGATGTGTGTGATGTCCTTAGGTTAGTTAGGCACAATAGATTGTGATATAAGAAGTTACAGCATGGCAAATGACGCGTAGGTAACGCGCGGCATACACTTACTCCCAACACAGTACTGCAAATGTAAACAATCTATGCCACCAGCGAATCCTATGCCGTGGGGCACAGCCAAATATGTGGGATCATTTAAAAAACTCGTATTCTTGAAGTAGCCTGAACCCTTTTAATGCGCCAAACACGAAGTATTATCACCAATAAGAAGTAACAATCGACAATGCGATTTTTATGTTACGAATCCCGACCCTATCTTTATATGGTTAGCTTTTCGTGTACTGATTAAATTCGGTGCGATTTTTTCGCAAATAAAACGGGGTGTTATTTTTCATTACTTGGCTCTGTGAAGATTGTGAACTTGAATCACCATAATAGGAAGTAAATTTGGGACAGTCAAGGTGGAGGAGATGACTGTGGCCTGGGGATAATTTCCTGTTATAATTCTAAACCTTCAGTTTATTTCTCGAAACGCATTCCACTAAAATTTAGCGGCTGTTCATGTGCTCTCAAAGCCGTACTGGGATCAAGCATCAAATGTCGTTCCAAACTGTGAAAACCAAATGAAGAATGTAGGAGTAGCTCGTAATATTGTGCAGATTACGCTGGACACTGCTATCTGTTTGCAGCCTCTAGACCAGGGGTTCCCAAACTTCGCCTCTCACGCAACACTGAGAATCTTCGGATTTTGATAGAACACCTTGTTTACTTGGTCAATACATTTTAAAAAATGATTAAATCTTGTTTTATTCGGTATTACTTCAATTTTCAATCAGAACTAATAAAACAGAAATTATATATATTTTTTAAGTTGGTACCATCATAATGTAGAAGAAAAGACCATGTTATTAATAGTTTTTCGGGAGCACTTATTCACTTCCCGCGGAACACAGTTTGGGAAAACCGGCTCTAGATTGAAATTCGATGCGATTCATAAGGTGGCATCTTACAGCACCATCGCCAGGGAGTAGAGCGGCAAGAAGAGTGTCGACTGGGCGCTCCCCCTCCCGGTTGCTGATGCAACGGCAAACAACGTTAAACTACGCAGCACTGGCGCCAGCCAACTTCCGCGGCTGGCTCAGGACTGGAGGGAAGTTTATCGAGACGAGGGAAGCTCGGTGTTGCCGGCACGAGGGTCCGATTGAATTTCCCTCTAAGGATGGAATCCATCCAGCGTGTTTTTACCGCCGCTTGTACGAATAGCATCTCAGCTGTCCCCTCCACCCGGCCTGCTCGTGATGCGGGCAAACAAGTCGCGAGTTCCGTCCGTGTGCGCTGCGTCCGCTCTCCTTGTATTGATTCCCCGGCCGCCGTTTCGCTGCTATTTTAAGACGGCGTTCTTCTAGCAGCGCTTCCGTACCTTACGAGGGAATGCGTGGCTTGCGCCACCTTGATCACGCCAAGTAACCGTAAGCAAGGGTATAAAGAGAGATTAAAGAACTCTACGTGTCACGATGGACTTGCATAAAATCTACATCAGTAGTGTACTCACTGCTTGTAGAGTGTAAGCTTTCTCTACATAAAGAAGTAAGCTGATGGGAAAAAAAATCGCAACACCAAGGAGGAGTTGTGCAACATAACCGAAAGTTGATGGGCGTGTTTCTATTCAGATTTCGTGACAGTCGCATAATAGTGGCGCTAGTAGTGCCATTATGAGGATGCCAATCAGGTTTGCTTCAAAAACTTGCTGCAACGGTCATGAATGTTAATTACCCCAGGTGTTGGATGTAGTGAATTGATGTTAGTCAAGAATGCCATTAAGGCCACAAAGATGCCATTGTCGATACCTCATTGAGTTTGGACTCGGTTGTGTATTAGGGTTACAAGAAGATGATTGTTACTTCTGCAATACTGCAGAAAGATTTGGCAGGAATATAGTCACTGTAATGATTGCTCGTACCGGTGTCACGAGAATGTGCAATCGCAACAAGACCGGGCTCCGAGTGGCTACATGACACTAACGAGAGGGAAGACCATAGTGCCAGCATCTGCAGCAGCAATTTGAGCAGTAGTTGGCACCACAGAGAGAGAGAGAACTGTCACAAATCGATTACATCAAGGACAACTCCGAGGCAGACGCCGAAGCCTGCATTCCAATGACCCTAAACCACCACCATTTGGGACTTCACAGTTGTCAAGCGAGAGGTCTTTGAAGGGCAGGGTAGAGATCTGTTGTGTTTTCTGACGAAAGTTGGTTCAACCTCGGTGCAAGTGATGACCGTGTTTTTGTAAGGAGGCGGCCACTTGAGGATCTGCAACCAGACTGCCTGCGCGACACACTGGACCTACACGAGGAGTTATGGTCCTGGGTGCGATTTCATATGACAGCAGGAACATTCTCGTGGTCATCCCACGCACCGTGACTGAAATTTGCACGTCACTTTGGTGACTGGACCTGCAGTGTTGCCATTCCAAGGGGTGTTTTCCAGGTGGATAACGTTCGCGCACATATCGCTGTTGTAATGCAACATGCTGTACAGTGTTGCCTTGGCCTGCTCGATCACCAGATCTGCCTCCAATCGAGCACATATGGAACGTCATCGAACGACAACTCCAGTATCATCCACAAACAGCGTAATGCTTCCCTGTATTAACTGAACAAGTGCAACAGGCATGGAACGCCGCACAACAAACTGATATCCGGCACCTGTGTGCAACACAATGCATGCACATTTGCATTCTTGGAGTCAACATTCTGGCGGTTACACCGGTTATTAATGAATCTGCGTTTCACATTTGCAGTAGCTTTTTTGCGGTTACATTAACCTGTGATCTTGAAATCATTTATCATTTAAATGTATTACCTAGACAAATGTATTCCCGAAATTTCATTACTCTACATTAATTATTTTTTGTTTTGCGATTTTTTCCGTCAGTGTATATACATTGAGTGAAATTCTGAATATAGCAGGGGTAAAATACAAGGATCATAACGTGATCTGCAGTTTGTACAGAAACAGGGTTCTCATAAGAGCTGAAGGACGTGAATGGGCCACCCGTACTTGAGAAGAGAGTGACACAGGGTTACAGTTTATCCCCGATATTATTCGATCTGTTCATTAAGCAAGAAATAAAAGAAAACATAGCGGAATTGGGAAATGCAATTAAAGTTCAAGGAGAAGAAATAAAAACATTTAAATTTTGATTATGAGGCAAAGGACTGGGAAGACCAGTGGATCATAGTGTATATATAATGTGTTGTTAGATGGACATCGTCAGAAGTAAAACAAAGGTAGTTGCCTGTAGTTCAATTACATTAAACGATATTGAGGTAATAAATTAGGAGACGAGACAACAAAAGCAATAGAGTAGTGTTGTCAACTGAACATACCGATAGTGGATGTTGGTTTCGTCCTGCAACTTAATGACGATGTGGCGTATGACATCATAAGTGCGCAAATAGAAAGACAACAGAACACCAACAACACTTCTTTCGCGTTTGTGTTGGTTTAAGAAATATAACTTGGCAATGACAGTCCAAATCCGTACTGTAGCCCTAGGTCTACGTAATGGTAGGAGGTAGCAGTATAGTTATGAACTGACGAACGAAAGTGAATATGAAGTTTTAGATGTGGCGACATTCTGACATGTTGCCTCGCCGTAGGATAAGGTTAGGTTGAAAGGTGATCCATTGGTTATGAGTTGGCGAAGCGGTATCGAACACTTCAATTAGTCAAGGGTTTTTTTCCTGTTAGGGCAGCTGATAACTGACGATGAGCGCAGTAGAAACAATCTAAAATCCATTCTGGTAACATCAAAAAAACGAAATATTTTATCTAATATAGGAAGTAATTTCTGAAACTATTCGTTTACAGTGTTCCCCTGTACAGAAGTCAAGAGTGAACGATAGTCGGTTCAGACAGGGAGAGAATAGAAGCTTTTCAAATGTGGTGCTACAGAAGATTGCTGAAGTTAGATGTATGTATTGTATAACTAATCAATAAATTAATGGCGTGCTTCCGAGTGTTCTGCTGGACTCCAGCCTCAGCAGGTGTACATAACAACAAAAACTTGTAGAACCTGAAGAAGACGGCTAGGTCGGTCGTCGAAATATTGTGCATAAAATGGAAACAATAATTTGGCAGAACACGCGGAAGCACACCATTAATCAATCGCGCCGAGGAAATCCTTAGGTAATTAAGAGGTGCTGAAACCAGTTGGGGGGAGAAAAGAAATTTGTGGATCAAGTTGACTAAAAGAAGTCTTGAATACAGTAAGCATGTCATATGGATGTTGGTTGTAGTATTTATGCAGAGATGGAGAGACCTGCACGAAGTAGACACGCATGGAGAGCAGCGTCACCCCAGTCTTCGGACTGAAGAGTGTAATACATTTGTGAATTATGCATTAACGCATCTGTACAATTTTTGGTTGCTATTTGGCTGAGTTCGGTGTTTTTAACTACCAAGCCTCTTCTGCTACGTAGCTTATCGAATCCGACACCTTCGCAAAGGTGGAATTTAGATTGAATTCACTGCCTGGGCATCCTTCTCAACTATAATTCTCTTGAGTTGAGCGTACTGTCACTGTTCCAATCCAAACGCATTATACGCAGCTACAATACGATTGAAGATGCGCCTCCCATTCTCCATGTAGCCATTCCCTTCACTTCTTCTTTGTTCAGCAACTCTTGAGAATCGATCTGACACTAAACTGCTTAATTAGAGACGAATATTGGCCGTTTGCAGTAAATCGGCTGTATGAATTTAAATATTGGTGGTTCTCTGTGTCTCACGTTCTGGAACGTCCATTTCCAGTGTCACAAAACCTTTTTTTTTTGCTCTGTCGCAGAGCTGGGAGTTTGTTATTTGCTAGAAGACATCTAAAAATAAAAATACCTGTTCTTCTAATGCGTTTTCAGACCTTGCCTACAATTTCCTTATGCCTTGAGCATCTTTATAACTTGATTTGGCAGATCATCTACGTAACTCAGACTCACGCTACAAAGATTACCAGAAGCGTCAGCTTATGGTTCGGCATTCGAGCTACGTCTAGCACTTAAAACACAAAAAATAGATAAGCGGTCGTCGGTTCACGTTTCAGATGAAGGGCCGATGGCGCACGCCTATAAAGAAGGTGTTGCGAATTAGTGTACATCGTCACAGCAGCATAGCTAGGTATAAAAACACGCTCTACCCATATTTCTCCTCCATGCTTTCCACGCTGGGTGCAGACTTGTGAATATTCTGCAGTACCTTACCATCCACTACTTACAAATACTGCTAAAGATCAGTGTAACTGTATTAGACCCGGATATTTTAAGTAATGTTCCTCAAGAACTTTCAGTGTGTTCAAGGGAGGTTAATAGGGCTGAGTTTGACAGTAAGCGAAACAATTGTCGGGTGGTTGTTCTGACTGCATTCATAAGATATTAGGCAAGTATTCTTTTTAATACTCAATCCGAGTGATTGCAGTATCTTGTCGAATAGCTCAGTGACTTCGAATGTAGACTAGTCACTGGATATAAACCCGAGTAACAAACCCATCGGGGACATTTCACCCCTTCTAAAGCTGCCTGAGTTAGCTATTGATGGTGTGATTGTGAAGTTTTAACAACCAACCACAGCTGAAACAAGACCAGGCCGATCTCGTGTACTAACGGACAGGACCGAGAGCATTGCGGAGGATTGTTGTAAGAAATCACATAAGATCCGCGGAGGAAATCACTGGTGAGTTCGAAAGTGCTGCCAGCAGTTCATCGTCACAATGACAGTGCGTAGAGTGTTAAAGAATTGGAGTACAGTGGTCGAGCAGCTCCTTATATGCCACACATTTCTGTAGTTAGTGCTAGATGGCACTTTAGGTGGTGTAAAGAGGGACGCTAAATGACAGTGAATGACTGGAAAAGAGTGATTTGGGGTGATGAATCACACTATAACCTGTGGTAGTCCTATGGAAGGTTTTGGGTTTGCCCAATGCCTGGAGAACGCTACCTGCCACCAACTGTGGCGTCAGCGGTGACGTACGGGGGAGGTGGTGTTACAATATGGAGATGTTTTCCGTGGTTAAGGTGTGGTTCCCATATTTCGCGAGAGAAAAGGCTAATTGCGGGTGTATGTGAGCACATATTACAGCATTGTGTACTGCGTACAGTAGATGGAGAGTTCGGACACGATGATTGTCTGTATCAGCATGACAGTGCATTCTGTGATAAATCAGCGTCTGAGGCAATGCTTTGTGTACAGTAGCATCACTGGAATGGACTGGGCTGCCGAGAGACACGACATGAACCCAACGGAACACATTTGGAGTGAATTAGAAGATCGACTTTGCTCCAGACCCCAGCATGCAAAATCGCTACCTTCTGTCGTTTCGGATCTTGAGGAAGAATGGGCTGCCATTCCTCCGCAGACATTCAAACACTTCATTGAAAGTATCCCCAGCTGAAAGTATCACCAGCAGAGGTCAAGGCGAAAGGTGGACATATCCCATATCAATATCTACTAATAGGCGTCCGGGCACTTTCAGTCAGATAGTGTATTTGATTTTCTTCTCTGAAAATGCATGGAAAGATAATAAATCTAATTCCAGCCATATTGGCAGATGATAATATGTAGCTGCCGTTTAAGATGTAAATTACTTGTAGTTACTCTGATTTTGGGCACATATTCCGAATCTAACATTGTCGTAAATGGCTTGTGGTGCCTCCTAAAGCACATGCCACGAGGAGAGTCCTCAGGATGGAAGGATCCAGTGCGACTTTGCTTCAGTCTGTCGTTGGGTAATCATTTACTTGTCGACTGAATTCGCTGGGCCAAATGTAGGAACAAAAGGAAATTGTGTTTATTTGGCTTCAGCATAAACAATAGTCATAATTTCTGACGTGCAAGTTTGTGAAAAGTTAAAAATACGTACTCGAAAGGGACACGAACCCAGATACTAGCATTTAAGCGCCCACAGTTGCGCTGTGCCACTACACCACAGGGATGGATCCGTAGCCTCAACTCACATCACAGAAAAAGTAGTCGAGAGTGAATGCTTTCAGCGGCTCCCTGAGGCGTGTTCATGTAGAGCTTTTGGTGACACGTAATAATCGCATTGTACACTCAGATGGAGAAAAGTAAAAATGTGTCGTCACTGTAAACGTATTTCTAACGTGTTTGCCTACCGGATGCGCCTTAGTGAATGATTTTCAAATGCTAGTACTTTGAATGTGATTTCCGTAACTGGAGCGGGCGAAGTTGCTTACAGGTGTTGTCGTGAATCTGAAGTACAGAAGATACTGATCGGCATTTCTATTCTTTCGGGTGTAGTGAGCACAAATCACATCGTTACCTGGGATTCATAGACTTTTGGAAAAGTTTGAACTCGATGATAGTAACATCTGAACTAGTAGCCCTTAAGAAATACGGCATTGATTCAGCCTACATTTGCCATCATGAGCCATTTGGCATCCGCTGCCTATTTTCGTCTTCTCCATGCATAACGGTCACCAGTGATACGTACCGTGTCTCTGTTGTTGCTGCATGTTTTGCAAAGACATCCACCAACTTCCATTGGATCCTGTAAAACACTTCTTTGGCCCACTGACCACCCATTCGCCAAGTGTAAATATCATGTAAATTTTTGTTCCCACTGTAATCGCAATTGTGTCTTCCGCAGCAGTCCGTTCTCTGAATCATTTGGTTGGTTGCCAGGATCTTCTAGTAATTCCAGTCGTGTATCTCTTCATTATTCGCTGAGCAATGCTCAGCTTTTAAATGGTTTTTGCATTGAAATCCACACCTTGCTGATGTTATTAGAAATGGGTAATACATACCTATTGTTTACTAACTATTTGTTTCATAAGCCTCAGGAAATTCGGTTGGAAAACAGTTTAGATTAGAAAAAGTTCTCTTGAACAATTTTACAGTTCTGTTTATTTCGTTTAGTGCCCATTCAGCAACGTCCTCAACTGCCCCCCCCCCCCCCCCTTCCGCGTCTTAATCCTTAACCGCCGTGGTTCGGAAATTTAAAGACTAAATACGTTGCGGTGTCCTGGGGACTCTGAAACAAAAAAAGTGTATTGTGTCTGCTAATAATTTTTTGTAGTTGTTTTGGGACGCACACGTAATCAAAAAGACGTATAAGAAACAAACTTTCATATTTACAACCAATTTAGAAAGAAACTAAAGCGGAAAAATCTGACATTAAAGATATCACAAAAATAGTCTTTCTGTTATATCTATTTTCGAAGAAAAACTTAGTTATAAACATTTTTTTCTAATACACATTTAGTAAGATCTAAACTATAAAAAGAGAGAATATTTAGGAGTACTGTAGATTTGAGATGCACCGAACATTCTTCGCCTTCACTTCCAGTAACGTGCATCTCTTCTTCTCCACCAGATTCGTCGCGAGAAAGTCCGCTTGCTGTTTCGTAATCGCTTGGAATAGCATTTTCGGTGTTAATGCTGCTCTCGGTACCGCCATTTCAACTGAACAGTCAACGACGCATTCCTCAGTCCATTTTAGTATCCATTCCTCAAAGTTAGGATTTGTTACGTTAACTTTTTTTTGGATTCGCAGACATATTCACTAAACTGAACATATTATATTAACTGCGTCGCGGAGTCCCGGGGGCTACAAATTCGTTGTTTACAATATATGTCTTGACAACAGACTGCAGTCGCCTGAGCACGCGACGTATCTATCCACCATAGGATGGTACTGAACAGGGTATCCACAAATACGGAAGTTACAATAACTTCGTGCTTCCATGGAGTCCCAGAGACTGGGCAACACCGGTTAAGGGTTAGTTTTGTTAAATCGTAGTCCTACCTGTGTATAATGAAGAATTTTTGCGTCAGTGCTTCTTGAAGATAATGGGAAATTCAGAAACGAAAGAGGAGGCACGTAAGGACGGTCCCTATCGCCAGAACTGTACTCAGCAGTCTTATAAGTTTTCGAAATGGGAAGAAAAGAACGGAAATATTATCGTACGTTATAGAGCCGCCACTGCACGCCGAACGCTGGCTCGTGGAGAACACATGTAGGCGATCGGACGCCGAGCTGCATGTCACTTATGCTAATTGTGCGGCTGGTTGGGAGGAAACGCGTCGTGAAGAGTGGGCGGGCGCGGCGTGTGTTCCAGTTAGCGGGCAGTTGGCCACAAGAATGCGCTCGCGCCCGCCGCCTCTCCTCGCAGGGCGGCCAGCGGCGCGTGACGGCCTTCGCCGGGCAGCCGCGGCCCGCGGCGGATGTGCTCCTTCCGCCAGGGGCGCAGGGCCCGCGCCCTAGTCGCCGCCGCCAGCCAGCGCTCCCAAAAAGACGACTGTGGACAGCCTGCCTGCTTACTGCTTCTTTTACGCTGCTGAGCTCAGTTACGCAGTGTGCCTACAGCCCGTCAAAATCCAGCCTGCTGTTTCGTTCCGTCTTATAACTGCTTCATTTTGTTCCTCAGCCTCTCTTTACATAGTAGTCTGCCTACGTCTCGTGTATCCTTGCTTAACCCTCAAACGGAGTTGTGACGTCTTTGTATCATAAATAACGTAACGGGGTCCAAAAGGATACTGCTTTGTTACAGCAAAGAAAAATAATATATTTTGCTTTCATTACAAATATTTCGATGATGGGCAATAAATACTTCGTAACTTCATCCGTGTGGGAAAACCTTGCAATTCCAGTAACCAGTAACTCCATTATGAAAAAAAGATCTGAAAGCGCATGGATTTCTCTAATTTGTAAATAACTAGGCGTCTACTCTATAGTTATACTTTTAGCAACTTAACCTGTATCACTTTATATTATTTTTTAAGAGACCGTTTTTGCTTCTTCTTTAAAATTTACGAAATGGAGCTATGAGGTAGTCATTGTCTACCATAACTTTTGTATTTGCGTATCCTGTATTATAATGCAAAATATGAGTTTAACACAAAAATAATTCAAAATAAATCACAAAAGGAAAGTAAGTTCACGTATCCCTGAATAACAGTGAAGTATATGAAACATAAGAACTCAAACTACTTCATTGTATTAGAAATAACGCGAAACCGTAATAGATTGCTGTAAGGACATACAGGACGTGAAAAATTGGCAGCATGTAATGAACTTCACATATGAATTAATATACAATTTTTCGCAAATGTTCAGTATTCACGCAAGTTCTCTCACACTGTATATACATCGCTGACATCGCGGCAGATTTGATAAACAGGACGACTGCAGAGATATAGTACCGGTTGGCATATTTCTCATTGGCATGTGGAGCAGTGTCACGTTCATTATTGTAAGAAGGGTCATTTTCATCTTCAAATTCGTTTGGATCACTACCCTCTTCTTCTGCTACCATTTTCCTCCCAAAGTCCAGAAAAATTCGGTGTCGTGGGGTCAATAATGGCAGCAAAGCTGACGACTTGCCATTGCTTCTACTTTATCTACAGGTTGGTTACCAGCTGCCGAAAAGGTACGTGAAACGAGCAACAATAGAATGACCAACACTGGAAATGGCAGAGGTGAACAGTTTCACTAGTATCGAGAAGGGCCCCACAAGTCCGTTAGATGGTTAAATCTCCAAACATTGAGGAGATGCCTTTTTTTCGGACAGTCAAGGGGGCTGCAGTGATGGAAATTTTATGATATGGTCGTACGTTAAATTAAAGTCATCGCGGGGCAAAATTTTACCCTCACTGGTAGCAGATTTTAGATTAACCTGGCATCTCAGTGGAGTAGTCCAACAGAAAGAGACGGGTGGGGGGGGAGGGGGGGTCGGCACAGTAGTCATAACAAGCCATTCACCATTTACTATCGTGGTCTCATTGAAGCTACTCAAGTGAAGTCTGTGCTAGTTTCTCGGTTTCCCGTGGGAATGGTAAAATGATCAGTTGCCAGTCAAGATCTGGTAGCACATGGGAGCGCCGTTAATAATTAAGGTGATGCATGCGAAATCATTCTCCAGCTAGTGAAGTGTACAGTATGCATAAAACTGGCAAAATCAGATACTGAAAAAAATAGAACTACGGGCAAAACACTTAACGGCGCTGTGTAGAGCGGCCCCATCCTGTTCGCTCATGTTTTTTTATTGTTTTAATATTAAAATTGGTCGTAAACCGAACTATAGTTAAGGGGAAATTACAACTCGGCTGGAAAACCCAATAATACATGACAGGTATCGAGATTCGTTTTATTATAGTACATAATAGTGACACGTCTGAGATCTCGAATCCGGCATTGTGCAGTCGTCGACTGAAAGTATCCAGTTGTTCCTCCCAGCAAGATTGTAATGGGATAAACATGGTTTCTTCGATAATTTCTATGCGGAAGATTGCTGAAAAGACAGTCTCTTGCGCAATTTAATCTGAAGAAGCCCTTAACTGGAACAAATATCATTGTAGATACTTTGAAAGTTTTGCTTGGCACCTTATCGCCGTTGTGCTCGTACCTGACAGCTGTCCCACACCTCGTTCAAAGCGCGCCTCTTACAACGGCCCGTGCTGCCGACATTCGAATCCTGTGTTGGCGCGTGCTTATCGTTTAAACCGTGTTAACCGATAAGGAACAGTGCGTCGCGGATGTTTCGGGTACGGTTATTGTTGAGATAAAGTCGGTTATCTGCGCAAGTCTCAACGTCCTGGAAGTCCGAGCGAGCCGCGACTTTGTAAACAAACCGTACATCCCAGCGGGACCCGCAATTTGCGGGGGCAGTGCACGGGAGAAGTCACCGACACTGACCGGCCCGCGGCGTCGCGCTGCTGTCGCCTTCCCGGAACGCCAGCCCCTGCGTTCCGTAAATGTGCGTCGAAAAAAAGGGGGAGAAAGCGGAGTGCGTTGTGCGTGGCGCGCGGCGCGGCACGCAGTGCATTATACACGCGTCACGAGGCGTCAGCAGGCCGGGCCAACCGCCGGCCGGCTCGGACAACTCGCACCACACGGCGCCGCTCCGAGCCGCGCGGAAAAATTAATTAACAGCCGGCGAGCGCGGGCGCCGGCGCTGGCTGGGACCACGGCGGCTAGTAGGCCTACACCTCCGCGGCGAGTACGCGAGCTGCTGCCTGCTGCCAGCTGCAGGTAAGCGGCCGCTCCTTCTACACCACCTCCTACACGGCGGTCGCCGTTTCGGCCGCGTTACCGTCATTTCGTCGAAGTCCTTCCTCTCACGTCATCGCCTCGGCTTCTGCGCATCCCTTTCTGTAAAAGTCTTGCAATCTTTATGTTACCCTTTATAGCATCCATGGCTGACATGTCTAGCTGTCAATTTTTTCTTCGTCAGTTTTCTCTTACCACATTTTAATTTTGTGCGGCCTAATCTGAATATTTGTTCAATTTTCCCTCGTGCCTTTGGAACAAACGCCCCTTCTGCATAAGCCTCTTCTCTTCTTCTCGGTAACTGCGCTAGCTCCAAAACTGGCTGAAAGATGATGGTTGTATTAACATTCTACAGCAATATTTCGGCCGACCACAGAGGTAGATTTAAAACACTTCATCTTCACTCTTGGTGTAAAGTATTCACTGATGTGGCCAGTTTCGGGTCTCACATATAGATCGCATTAAGGAAAAGCAGTGTTACCTAGTACACGAGTTCATAGATTGTTAAATTGTCATACAACGCAGTCCAGTAGTTCAAAACGATTCACATGTGACAAAAATTTAACGTATCGGTTCATCGTATCACTGTGTTCTCATACACATTTTAGGAACTCGAAACAATTAAGATAGTGCACAAAAATAATCAGTAAATCCGTCAACAGTGCTCTGGTAAACAGTCATTGTTCATCGGAGTCAATAATGCGTGTTCCTCTAAGTTGTTCTCACTCGGTATTAATTAGTAATTACGGTCGCAGAAGTCATAAATTAAACCCACAAGTGAAGAAAACGAACTGTACGCAATATATGAGAATATTTCCAGAATGTTAGTTATCGGATTACGGCACATTGCTCACGACAAGAGACATAGGTGTTGCTCCCTTTACTCTCATCCGCAGACCGTCTGACGTCAGGTGTGCGAGGTATATATATAGTTTTGTCTATGAATAATATGTTTTGAACTACTCATTACAGGCGTCAGCCTTCTTAAATAAAATATTTTATAACTTGTCAGAATATTGAACCGTCTAATTAGTGAGTTAGTTAACAAATGTTGCACGTCAAATTGAACATAAAAAATATATCATCAAAATTATAATGCCAAAGTTCAGAATTCAACAGTAAATTTTATGTAATTTGTAACTGATGTTAGCAATGGGTTAAAGCTTTAATGTTAATTAATGCGGTAGCTAATTAGCTTCAGACAATTTTAGATACCTTACGGAAAAGTTGGAGGTACGTAGTTTCAAATGACAGGCGTTAATGTACCGAAATGTGTTCCCCACTGCTCACTAAACAGGTAAGGTCGTACTGTATTACTTTTTCAGTTAACAATATTTCATAATTGACTAAGTTTCTGATTTAATGAATTAGATCACTGCAATTATATTAACAAGTAGTATGTAATGAGCAATGAATGGGACTAAATTTATTTATGAATCTGAAATTACTATGCACTCACTAGGTACTAGGTACACTATCATATTGAAAAATCTTGGGAGGCCGAAAAACGTAGAAGATGAGACTGGATGGATATTCAGCTTGCTTCGTCTCACCTTCCAAACTGCTCCACAGTACGTAGTACGACAAGTCGTCTGCCCCCTTCCCGTTCCATTGACGGTAAACTTCAGTATTAACTCGAGTATATCTCACTTTTACGACCGTGATCATTTCGCGACACTTTCATTAGAGCCATTATCTTTGTTGATTTGTATTGAAAATTTATAGTGAGTGCCTCAGCGATTCACATCGGTATTGTCGTTTGGCACTGGAGTTCGTGGAACATATGGTGACGTGACTGAGACAAGTCTGTGACAAAACGCGGAGATCATATTTCAACATGCTCCATTTCTTTTGCTAGCCCTGTGTGGTAATGGCATGTGTGCGGTACTGAAGATTTGGTCGAAAGAGGGTATTGTAATCCATCACATTTGTCGACGTATTATACTTGCTTATAGTTCAACCGGTAAATGGCTTCCGCATGGCTAGAATATTGTGATGTTACCACCTTAAATCTTTCTACGAGGTGATAATTCATTGCGGCTACTTTTCTGAGTATTCGTCGACCAATCCTCCCCGCTTTGACATTTCGGTTGTGGAGTACTTTCTCCATTGACTGCTTTTATGATATGTTGTTCGAGTGACTTGAAAAATACTGATATTGCTAGTAATTATGAATCCTTTGTGTCTTCGTGTTATTAGCTATGTCTAGCACAGTACAGGGTGAGCGAAAAAGGACTTTACAACTTTGGAATGATATAAAAATTTTGTTGAGATACAAAATCGGCAGATGTATCAACAACCCCAAGTATGATTCATGTAGAGTATCAGTACTCCATTCCGCCATTAGCAGCACCAGCGTTTCAGAATATAGGGCAGCGAAAATTCTCGTGCAACCCTGCAACGCGTTCGTGACAGTGCCAGAGTTAATGTTGTTTTGCTAAGGAGCAAATTGAAAGCGTACTGTCCTTTCTTCTTCACGGAGGAAACTATCTGTGGTATTGTGTATCTGGATTTGCAAGAAAAGTTTTTAATTCCACAGATCGATAGAGATGGCCGAGAGGGGATGATTTACTACCAGCAAGACGGTGCAGCACCTAATTTCCTCACGGAAGTTCGAGGATTCCGCGATAATCGCTTCCCAGATCGATGAATTGGCCGTGAAGGGCCAGTCCCTCGGCCGCCTCGCTCCCCAACTTGAAATCACTGGATTTCTTTCTCTCGGGTTTCATTAAAGGCCGTGTGTACGTACCTTCCCTACCAAACCATTTATCCGCTCTGAAAAATCGGTTGTACGCTGCCGTTGCACAAGTTACACTCGTTTTGCTGCAACGAGTGTGAGAAGAAATCGATTACCAGTAGGATGTTTGCCGCGTCGCGAATGGTAGTCACATCGAACCAAAATGACATTTGACACTTCTGTGTGAAATTTGAGGTTGTTTGCTACAAAATGGCGCATCTACTGGTTCTGTAAGTTATGTCAATAGATTTCTACATCATTTCAAAGTTGTAAAGTCCTTTTTACTCATAATGTATAAGTCGTTGGGCATGGGAGCGACACTGCCGCATTGTGCTGCGATCGTGTACTCGTCGCAAATTGGCAACGGAATAAAAAAATTATAAAGTAGTGCTGCACTGAAGTTAATGGTTTCAGTCTGTCTCCTTCGCGCCTTGTTATTTTGAGTGGTCATTGTATTACGACACACTGTAACAATAAGGAAATGCACCATTGTCACGTCGGTCGACCTTCACAAATGGGCTGCTCATTTTGCAGGCGTATGCTTCTTGCCGGCCAAAGGCAGATCCACTTGGCTGTCGTGGCAGCTATAGGCGGGTGGTGTTAGCCAAGGCGACGCCGAGGCGGCTGCAGGGATTGACGTCAGCAGCCAGCGACGTCACGCCTGGCCAGCATCGCGCGTGGGGCCAACGCGCGGATTAAGTGTCGCCGTTTGGCAGCCCGTTCGGAGGACATTATTTTTGTACCGCGCTAACCTCGCTAACGACCTGTTGGTTGGAGGGAGCTATAGTTCCGCGTCCCGGCAATCGTGACATGCCCACAGTACCATTTCGCATTCGGACTAAAGCGCTTACATCCTGTTCTTGACTACTGCACGAAATATTCTTTCTCCTGTGTCCATCTTTCGAAAAGCGTTTTCATGTCTCTAGTATTACTGTGTATGTTGTTCGTCGCATCGGGCAAGCGTGTCATTCGATGCCCAGGAGTATCAGACAAGGCTACAGCACGGACCTTTAGTAATGAGGCAGATCGTCGAATTGTACGCAAGTCTCTCAGAGCCTTATCGCAGCTGTGTTTTTTCTCGGGTCACAATTATTGCTATTTTCTCCTGGTCCATATTTGCATGCTCCATTTTTGTAACTTGAAAATATATGGTTTTGCAAGTCTACCTTGCAGAGCTAGAATTCCATCCATTCATTCATTTTGGTGTTGTTACTCCTCTCGTGCAAAGTTTAGCATCGTACCTGGGGTTTATATGAACAAAAAAAAAAAAAAAAGCCTCTCTCATCACTGTCATTTGTTAAACAGCCGACGGCTTATAAGGGATATGCCGGAAGAAAACTGATAACTCTTCATTCCCATTTGACAACTTAAGTATTTGGACACACAAAAACGTACGTTTAATTATAGCTCTACGTATTTACGTCTGTCGGGTTTATCAAACTGTGTGTTTCATGGAAACTATGCTGTTGAGTCGAAAGTTTCAGTATAGTTATATAACGAAGTAATTCATTAGCACTGCTCGTTTCATACCGCCTTTTGAAACTTTAATATGTAAAGTGTAAGTGTTGTAGATTCTCTCGTAACAACTTCTGTTTGTTCTAGTAACTTCCCGTCTCTGTGCACAAGCATTCTGGTGGTGTAATGTGTGTGGTTGTTCTGTGTACCGAGTGC
Organism: Schistocerca piceifrons; assembly: GCF_021461385.2. NCBI lineage: Eukaryota > Metazoa > Arthropoda > Insecta > Orthoptera > Acrididae > Schistocerca > Schistocerca piceifrons. Next base: position 511,879,274 of record NC_060144.1, read on the forward strand.
GTTTTCAAAAGTGGAATGAAATAGTATTTATTCATTATTCTATGCAACATGAAGTAGATCAACGGACAGATATCTTCTATTAAGTGCATAACCTAGATTTTCGAGAAACACGCAAAATAATACGTTTGCCATGTTATAAAGTTTGCTTGCACATTTGGAGAAACAGACAGGGTTGATAATCTACAGCTGTATGAAATACTTCGAAATTTAAGTTAGGTGTACTGTAGATGTACTACCCAACAGTGAGAGATGAAAATTTGTGCTGGACTGGGACTCGAACCCGGATTTCCCGCTTAATTCGAGCGGTCGGCTTCACCACCTCGGTTATTCGTGCATATCACTTATGATTATACATACCGTGTCTAATATATTTGATGTCAAGGAATTCGCAGTCAGCGAATACGTTTCTAAGTATTTCATGCAACAGTGGATCGCCAACAGTATCTGTTCTTTCAGACGTGCAAGTGAGTTTTACAAGCATAGGTGGGCATACGACGCTAGCAACATTGGTGTTGATTCCTCGCAGTCTCATTCTCCGTGCAGTGGGAATCGAAGTGATGTTGCGAGCATTAGGTGATGAAAATAGTGGGCTGTGATATAAGGACGTTGAGAGTGTGACATGTGGAAGTTTGTCTCGGCCCGGAGAGCTGCACGAATATCCGAAGTGGTTATGGCGACCGCTCACGATAAGCAGAAAATCCGGATTTTCGTATGTCACTATCGGGTAATACATCTATACCTAATATACCTTATGAAGTGCAGTACATTGTTACCTGTCTTATGTAAACCAGCTTAAAATATAAATTTTAATACTTGTACTTGCTGTATCTCTGAGTAGCTACTACAACCAGGACGTATTTGAACATGCTTACTGTATTCATGTGTAGGTCTCCCTCAGCAGCTTTTCCCCCGTCTTCCCTTCGTTAGCAAACTGACGATTCCTTGATGCCTCACCTTGTGCCATAAATTTCGTTTCTCCCCAAATCGATCCACTACCTCCTCATTACTTATTCGTTCTGCCCATCTAATCTTCTGGGTTCGTCAATAACACCACATTTCAAATGTTTCTATTCTCTTCATGTCTGAGTTGCTTGTCGTCCATCTTTCACTTCTATACAACGCTTCACGCCAGAGAAACACTTTCAGAAAAGACTAACGCTTACATTTATATTGACGTCTGCATTTCTTGTCCCCTCTACTTCGGCATCATCATTTACTTTTCTGCCCAAATAGCAAAAGCGGTCAATTACTTTTAGTGTCTCATTTCCTAATTTAATTCCCAGAGCATCGCTTGATTTAATTCGGTTACATTCCATAACGTTTTATTTTTGTCGATGTTCATCTTACAGTCTCTTTTTCAGGATACTAGCTTTTCCAGCCGTCCGAGGTTGCCGAACGGTTCTAGGCACTTCAGTCTGGAGCCGCGCGACCGCTACGGTCGCAGGTTCGAATCCTGCCTCGGGCATGGATGTGTGTGATGTCCTTAGGTTAGTTAGGATTAAGTAGTTCTAAGTTCTAGGGGACTGATGACCTCAGATGTTAAGTCCCATAGTGCTCAGAGCCATTTGAACTAGCTTTTCTGTTCAGCTGCTCTTACGAGATGTTTGCCTGACAGAACGTCAGTGTCATCAGTAAAACTCATAAAGTTTTTGTTTGTCCTTCCAGAGTTTCAATTCTCTTTCCAATTTCTCCCTTATATAAACAATTCGTATCAATACTTAACAACTATGACTGATGACTCGGTAGTATTCACACCTCCCAGCACTTGCCTTCTTTGGAACTGGAATTATTAGATCCTTCTTTACGTTTGAGGGTGTTTTCGTTATCCTACATGTCTTTCCTATCAAATGGAATGGTTTTGTCATGGCTCACTCTTTCAGGGATATCAACACTTCTGGTTATATATCAGAAGCGGAACGAGTACGAGTCCTTTGTTGAGGATTGCACGCATTAGGAAACAAGGAGCCGCTGTTACGTCGGTGCCATGCTTGACCCGTCTTCGTGCCCAACGTTTCCGCAGTTATGACGAGTCTGAGAACGATGGCGCTGCGGTCGCTTCCCACTCGTGGACTTGTTCCCTATTTAAAGGCCGGCCGCGGTGGCCGTGCGGTTCTGGCGCTGCAGTCCGGAACCGCGAGGCTGCTGCGGTCGCAGGTTCGAATCCTGCCTCGGGCATGGGTGTGTGTGGTGCCCTTAGGTTAGTTAGGTTTAAGTAGTTCTAAGTTCTAGGGGACTTATGACCTAAGATGTTGAGTCCCATAGTGCTCAGAGCCATTTGAACCATTTTGAACCCTATTTAAAGTACGCAGGAGTGTGTCATCGGTGGCGAGGTTTGAATAAAACCAAAAGCTCAGTGCAGTTCACAAGGATTCGTCTCACTAACACGCTAATGCAGATGTATTTGCGACGGGAACTCAATAACTTAAAAATCTCTTTTTGAGTACAAAAATAAATCTCAAATTGTTTCATTTATGTTGTTGCAAACCTACACCGATTCCCATTTCATCAGCTACTAATTGGCCCTTAAACATTACATTACTCCATTTAGAAAATCTGTAACTAATTGGATATTGCGGTAGATAATGAAATTTCGCATATTAACCCATGCAGCTAGGAACAGCATTTTAAAGCAATTTATACAATTGCACAATGTAGAATGTTATGTACGACATTAATGGAACGAGACTACTAATAAGTCAAGTGCGTCAGTTTGTGTACTCTTTTTGTCATGGTAACTTGCGTTTATCGGTTAATAGCAGGTTGTGTAGCGTATTATTTACTGCTGCAATTTTCGTCGAAGATTGCTGTAAATTTTTTTTAATGATTAAGCACTAGCCGAGAGCATAATACGGGCGTGTGCAGAAAAGTAATACCTTCGAATTTTTTTATGTGAGGACTCTAAAGTTTCTTTAATAAAACAAACGTTATTAACACTGTACATATTTATTCTGCATGTCTAAACAATTATTTCTCAACATAGTTACCCTGGCGACTAACACATTTCTCCCAGCGTGAGACCAGTTTGTTGATATCATCTTTGCCTTTGTTGTCGGTGCTACATCGTCACCTCTACTTGCACCGCTTCATCACTATCAAAGTGAAGTCCTCGAAGGTGTTCTGTAAGATCTGGAAACATGAGAATCGGACAGGGCGTCGTCTGGACGACTGTGAATAACCTAAGGCGTCGGATTGTTGCAGATGTCTCAGTGCTCGTGTGTGGTCTGGCATTGTCATGCTGAAGGAAAGGGTTGAATTCGAAACTTGATTACAGCACGCTGTTTCTCACACACCGACATGGTTACGTTACTTGCCATGTTACATGCTACAATTCGGAGCCCTCTAATGGCAGAGTGCTTCAAATATGTAGACATGCAACGTATAAAAATAATATAGTAATATTAAAATAAATTTACAGCATCTACTTTATCTTCACATTCCAAGTATTGCTTACAGGTTCATTTCTCTTGTATAGATTTCCCCCCCCCCCTCTCTCCCCCCCTCCCCCCACGTTTCGTCTTTTCGTTATTTGCCCAGTATTGGCTTACCATCTGAGCTTTTGATATTCATTCGGCTGCTTTTCTTTCCTCCAAAGGTCTAATTTTCGTATAGGTGGCATCTATCTTTCCCCTAGTAGTTTCTTTTTCTACAGCTTTGCAGTTACACTGTAACCATTCCCGTTTAGCCATTTGTTGTTGTTGTTGTTGTTGTTGTGGTCTTCAGTCCTGAGACTGGTTTGATGCAGCTCTCCATGCTACTCTATCCTGTGCAAGCTTCTTCATCTCCCAGTACTTACTGCAACCTACGTCCTTCTGAATCTGTTTAGTGTATTCATCTCTTGGTCTCCCTCTGCCATTTTTACCCTCCACACTGCCCTCCAATGCTAAATTTGTGATCCCCTGATGCCTCAGAACATGTCCTACCAACCGGTCCCTTCTTCTTGTCAAGTTGTGCCACAAACTCCTCTTCTCCCCAATTCTATTCAATACTTGCTCATTAGTTATGTGATCTACCTATCTAATCTTCAGCATTCTTCTATAGCACCACATTTCGAAAGCTTCTATTCTCTTCTTGTCCAAACTGTTCATCGTCCATTCGCTACATTCCATACAAATACTTTCAGAAACGACTTCCTGACACTTAAATCTATACTCGATGTTAACAAATTTCTCTTCTTCAGAAACGCTTTTCTTGCCATTGCCAGTCTACATTTTATATCCTCTCTACTTCGACCATCATCAGTTATTTTGCTCCCCAAATAGCAAAACTCCTTTACTACTTTAAGTGTCTCATTTCCTAATCTAATTCCCTCAGCATCACCCGACTTTATTCGACTACATTCCATTATCCTCGTTTTGCTTTTGTTGATGTTCATCTTATATCCTTCTTTCAAGACACTGTCCATTCCGTTCAACTGCTCTTCCAAGTCCTTTGCTGTCTCTGACAGAATTACGTCATCGGCGAACCTCAACGTTTTTATTTCTTCTCCATGGACTTTAATACCTACTCCTAATTTTTCTTTTGTTTCCTTTACTGCTTGCTCAATATACAGATTGAATAACATCGGGGACAGGCTATAACCCTGTCTCACTCCCTTCCCAACCACTGCTTCCCTTTCATGTCCCTCGACTCTTATAACTGCCATCTGATTTCTGTACAAATTGTAAATAGCCTTTCGCTCCCTGTATTTTACCCCTGCCACCTTTAGAATTTGAAAGAGAGTATTCCAGTCAACATTGTCAAACGCTTTCTCAAAGTCTACAAATGCTAGAAACGTAGGTTTGCCTTTCCTTAATCTTTCTTCTAAGATAAGTCGTAAGGTCAGTATTGCCTCGCGTGTTCCAACATTTCTATGGAATCCAAACTGATCTTCGCCAAGGTTAGCTTCTACTAGTTTTTCCATTCGTCTGTAAAGAATTCGCGTTAGTATTTTGCAGCTGTGGCTTATTAAACTGATTGTTCGATAATTTTCACATCTGTCAACACCTGCTTTCTTTGGGATTGGAATTATTATATTCTTCTTGAAGTCTGAGGGTATTTCGCCTGTTTCATACATCTTGCTCACCAGATGGTAGAGTTTTGTCAGGACTGGCTCTCCCAAGGCCGTCAGTAGTTAGCCATTTGGCATTTTATCTCGTAGTACATCGTCGCGAGTTAGTTGTTTTACGTTTATGCGAAGTTTTACAACTTGCGTCTGCCATAAGTTGATAGCGTCTCAGTTTCACATAGCTTGGTTAGCCAGTCAGGAATACTTAGCGTTGCAGAACTGTAGACGGGACGACGTGCAGGCTGTTTTAATTTGTGAGGCAGCTTGTTGCGCAGGGCGGCGCGGGCTCCGTTTGGCAGGACGCACATCTGCTGTTCTCCCTCCCCCCCTCTCTCCCCCCCCTTCTACTTGCTGTTCGCTCGTGCGTGGCCCCCTAGTCTGCCCGTCTTCGCTTCCGTCCGCACCGCGTCTCGGCGCTCCCAGCGCTTTTTCCCCGCAGCGGAGGTGCAAGTAAACAAGTTCTTGTGCTAACTGGCGTCAGCTCGTGTGGACACCGACGGCACCCGCACACCCGGCCGGAGAAGGCAACGGGCTCAAGTGCCCAGTATTTGTCCTGCCCGTCGATGAGCATAGGCTACACCCCAGCAGACTCTTGCAGTGACAGGACGTGATCATCGCCTCTGTTACAAAATGGGGCGTGTTCCGAGGAACTTGTTGGCCGTAGGTCTTCTGGTGACTGTAGATACAAATACTGGAGCCACATTGTGCTCCCGAAAGCCAATAGTAATCAGCTTGTGGGAAATCCACTCAACAGTGTTCCCCAACATCGTCTCTGCAAATTGATCAAACGCGACGCAAGAATATCACCGACCACGTGTCGCTCATTGCCCGTAAATTCGATATAATGTCCGCTGTTGTCGTCCAAGTGCTGAGAGCGAAGCGAAACGCACTTAACTCGTTTAATTTCGCTACGCGATTGGCAAAAGAGATATTTTTTAAAGGGCCGTGATCAGACTTCGACGTTTCTGATCTCTACTCCTGAGGAAATATCTTCTACTGTAGGGGGGCTTTTTTCGACTTCTGTCTTCCAGTTCTCTGTCAGTGTGATACTGTTATCATACGGATCGCCAGCCTTACTATGATCAGCAAAACAAGGGATCGAGTCCCGATCTGGCACACTGTTTCAATCTGCCATGAAGTCTCGTAACAGAGCACATACTCCGCAGCAGAGTAAAAGTTTTAGTCATTAGTCACAGCCTGAGCACCACTGATTGAGAATTGTAGCTGTATGATTGCACTTGGAGGACGTCACAGCGACCGCTGGAACTGAAATTATAGACCAGTGACAGCCTGCATAAATTCTGAGCTGATCCCTGTAACAACCTCGAAACTGTGAAAAGAAAACTATTGGGAAAGAAAGAAAGGTAGGCTGGTATTTAAAGCCACGTCATCGACGGGGTCATTAGAGATGAAGCGCGAAGTAGAGGGGATGTGGGGGAGGAGAAAATCCGAGGTGCCTTTTCAGTGGAACCATCCTATCCTTTGCCTTAAGCTGTTTAGGGGAATCGCGAAGAACCTAGTCGGCCGAACGGGGATATTAACCGCCGCCCTCCCGAAAACCAGTCCAGTATCTTTATCACTGCTCCACCTTGCTCAATTGTAATGCTGACATAAGCACTGAAAAATGAAAATGCCAGTGAAGCCAGGAATAATACATTGGCTTCCGCAGAAAAAAGGATGATTGTTTTCACCTCAATGCAGCCAGTTCTGTTTCTTCCGCCCAACTCTTCCCAGGCTACTATTAGCTGAGATTTATTGTCCAATCGACGGTGTGATTCCAGCCGTCAAAGGTAATGACGCTCCTGAAATAAATAGGAACTCCAGCGCGTGGAAATCAGGACCGTGACCAACTGCACTCATCTAATTGGCGCCCACTCGTTAAAAACCTTTCATTAACATTATTTACATTCCAGCGTTCTAAAACATTTCCAAGCCAACCAGACTCCAAAGTGCTCCCGAAAACCAATAGTAATCAGCTTATGGGAAATCCACTCAACAGTGTTCCTCAACATCGTCTCTGAAAATTGATCAAACGCGACGCAAGAATCCACGGACCACGTGTCGCTCATCAATTGACGAGAATTTTACTTCCATACGTCTGTGATCTGACAAGCAGAATGTACGTAAAACTACTCTCCCGGCGGGATAATTTATCGTTATGGAAACACATGCCCCACAGTCTCGGAAACGTTACAAATTCCCACATTTTTAGCACGAGTAGTTTATGACCGGTAAATGGAGAGTCTCTTTGTGCTTCGTTCGTACCTTTTCAGTTCGTCACACCCCTGTCTTTTTCGTTAAAGTAGTGCTTGAAGTGTTTAATATCTCGTGCGCAAGTCATCAACGTGTGATGATGGATTTGATCCCATTACTCCAGATTGTTAGTATTTGTTTAGACATTTTTTCATGTTGCACCCCAAAAGTGCCTATGGCTTGATATTTCTAGAAACGATCTGCCTATTTCCTGTCAATGATCAAAGCTTCATAGCCACAAATAAGGGTAGTGAGACGATAGAAATAATATGCATACAACCTGACTGTTGACGTGATTATCTAAGACCCTACATTTGAATGATGGAGAATGCTCTACTAGCATACTCGTGTTTTAGCCACTCCTGAATTTGCGCTTGTTCAGAGACGGCTGCCAAGGGAAGGTAAATGCTGTGTGTTCGGTGGTGCCTAACGGTTGAATATAAAAGTCTGGAGGTGTTGCGAGGCGTTGCTGGCAGGTTTGCACAGTCAGTCCGAGTCCATCGCTCTCTTGTGCCCCTCTGTAGCACGTGCCTGTGTTGGGTGAAATTCGGCGTGCAGTTTCTCTGTGCTGGTTTACGTGTTTGCTTACATTTGTTGCAGCAGCGCAGACGTCTGTGGGGTCACTTTTTCTGACGGAGGGACGGTGGTTTGGGGCGCTGTTGTCTTCTTATTGTCAGATCATGTTCCGCACAAGTTACCTCAGTGAAGTCCATTTCGAAGCACTCTCTTCATTGTCACAGAAAAAAGTATGTATTAAATAACCGAGGACGGTGTCATAATTCGGAAGCTATAAATGTTAGAAATTACTTGTGTATGTCAGAAAATTCGCCACATTGTCCTCTACAAGTTAACATACCCGCTTCGTGATGTACACTATGTAATCAAAAGTATCCAGACATTTGACCCCTGACTGAAAATTACTTAAAAGTTCGTGGCGCCGTCCATCGGTAATGCTGGAATTCAGTATGGTGTTGGCCCACCCTTAGCCTTGATGAGAGCTTCAACTCTCGCAGGCATACGTTCAATCAGGTGCTGGAAGGTTTCTTGGGCCGGCAGCCCATTCTTCACGGAGTGCTGCACTGAGGAGAAGTATCGATGTCGATCGGTGAGGCGTGGCACGAAGTCGGCGTTCCAAAACACCCTAAAGGTGTTCTATAGGATTCAGGTCAGTAATCTGTGCAGGCCAGTCCATTATTGTGGTGTAACCACTCCTAAAACATCAATGTAGGTCTGTGCTGTGATAGTGCCACGAAAAACAACAAGGACTGCAAGCCCCGCCTCCATGAAAAACACGACCACGCCGTAACATCACCGCCTCCGAATTTTACTGTTGGCACTACACACGCTGGCAGATGCGTTCACCGGGCATTCGCCATTTCCACACCCTACCATCGGATCGCCACCTTGTGTACCGTGATTTGTCACTCCACACAACGTTTTTCCACTGTTCAATCGTCCAATGTTTACGCTCCTTACACCAAGGGAGGCGTCGTTTGGCATTTACCGGCGTGATGTGTGGCTTATGAGCAGCCGCTCGACCATGAAATCCAAGGTTTTCTCACCTCCTGCCTAACTGTCAAAGTACTTGCAGTGGATCCAGATGCAGTTTGAAATTCCTGTGTGATGGTGTGGATAGATGTCTGCCTATCACACATTACGACCTTCTTCAACTGTCGGCGGTCTCTGTCAGTCAACAGATGAGGTCGGCCTGTACGTTTTTGTGCTGTACGTGTCCTATCACGTCTCCAATTCACTATCACATAGGAAACAGCGAACCTAGGGATGTTTAGGAGTGTGGAAATCGCGCGTACAGACGTATGACGCAAGTGACACCCAATCACCTGATCATGTTCGACGTCCGTGCGTTCCGCGGAGCGCCCCATTCTGCTCTCTGACGATGTCTAATGACTACTGATGTCGCTGATACGGAGTATCTGGCAGTAGGTGGCAGCACAATGCACCTAATATGAAAAATGTATGTTTTTGGGGATGTCCGGATGCTTCTGATCACATAGGGTATTTATTCATTTTGAGTATATTTGCCTTTGCTTGTCTTAGCTTCCTCGCCTTGTATACGTCGATTCAGTCTGAGTGACGTCAGAGTACCAAACTTACAAATGAATAACTGAGAGCGGATATTAAAGAATTAAAACGGAAAGCAACAACTAGGCAGCAGCTATACTTGGTGATGCAGTAGTCTTAAGACATTCTACCTTAAATCGGGAGGCTTGGTGTTCACGCCTAGCGATCCTGGTTTTAAATTATCCATCTCCGCCCCCCTCCCCCCCCGGTCCCCTCCCCAAATAACTTGAGCCAAAATGCCGGAACGGTTTCTGAATCAGTGTCACCCCAGTTTTCTTATGTCTAAGCTTGTATTCTGTCAATAACAACCTAGACGTCGGCGGGAGGCGTAATAACCTAGACGTCGACGGGAGTCTGAACACTTTTTCTGTCTTTCTTATGATCGATAGATTTTGAGTCATACGAAAGTAGGACGTAATACCAAATATCATGCTGGGGTGCTGCTGGCCGCTGTGGCCGAGCGGTTCTAGGCGCTTTAGTCCGGAACCGCGCTGCTGCTGCGGTCGCAGGTTCCAATCCTGCCTCGGGCATGGATGTGTGTGATCTCCTTAGGTTAGTTATGTTTAAGTCGTTCTAAGTCTAGGGGACTGATGACCTCAGATGTTAAGTCCCATAGTGATTAAAGCCACTTTATTTTGCTGGGGTGCTTATCTCAACAGCTTGAAGACACCGTAAACTTGTTGCGAATAAAACATACTAAGATAGAACAACTTAGTGTTCTCTATTTCAGACAAGATAGAACAACTTAGTGTTCTCTATTTCAGACAGGAGTCTGCAAATGTTGGAACTCGTCTTTTCTGTAGTGTTTTTATGTTCAGCCGGACAGTAAAAGATAAAAGTATAAACGGCACTGATATTCGTGCTTTTACTTTCCATAGACATCCGTACGTGCACTGCGCTCTTGCCAAATGTGTGCCAGGGTATAAATAGAATCCATCGACCAAACAGTAAGACAGACTTACTCTGCAGAAAGCCTGCTGCGTTCGAGATGGAGCGAAAGGCAATACAAGCTGTAAGACGTTGCATAGCGATAGTGCTGCAGCATGGCCGTCCTGGCCAGAATTTAACGAGTTCGTCTGCTGCTGCCGCCTCTTCCCGGGAATCAATGCGCATACATCTGCGGCAGAAAAATCAGCACGCTCATTTGTATTCCTTGCATTACAATGGACGGCAAAGGTGATTTACAGACTCGGGCCAAAGGGGGAGGTTCAGAAACGTGCAGCAGATACAGAGGCACGAACCGGAGACCGCCATGCGGAAGTACGATCCATTAATCAGACGAGGCTGACAGGCCGAGTCGGGCGGTCATAAAGAAAAGCTCTTTCCGATGTTATCTTCCACAGTTTAACTCTGTCCTACACAACAGCTAAGCGCAATAAATTGCATGCAATACGGTCTGATTATCGCGAAACAAGAACAGACTGCTTCTGACGAAGTGTGTTGATCGTAAGCTGTAACGTACCAGCATATAAGTGTTGTTCTGGGCAGTTCGTAATTGCGTTTTCCTGCGTATATACTGATGCAAGAGCAGACAGATTTCTTGTTTAACATGCGCTGAACAAAGTAATACCTAGTTGCCTGTCCTACTCATTTGGCTTACTGGTTGCGGGGCAGGAAGGTGAATTAGGAACGCATTTGGGGAGTATTACATATTCACGATTGGTACACGGGGTTGTACGACTGTAGATTTCCGAAAAGTGTACCTGCTCCATTGTAGGCGATAGCCGTTTTTGCTTTCGCGTGTTGCCTCGAAATAACCAGTTTTGCAAACAGTTTAACGTCTCATAAAACAGTACGTTGGCATATCGTACCCAGAGATGATATGCCTCTAGCATGGTTTGTGACGGCTAAGTAGAGTTGTTTCAGGAAGAACGTTGGGATGCAAGAAGCACTGGCGACTCTTACTAGAAGTAAAGGTTCCTCTATACACGTTTATCGCCACACAGTGTCAACCCGCTTCACACATCAGACGGATGACCACTATTAGGAAATGGAGTCTGTACATAAAAGGATAGTTCTAGTTTAGCGAAAGTAAAGATTTTTAACGCCTTTGCCCGTTTCCTGCGGCTCCAGATACATACAACCACAAGTCAATTTTAAGTACTGTCCCCTCTTCCGTTGGGCGAATGTAGCATATATCGTCCATGACTCGATCTTTTTTTTGTGGAATTACGTTATTCGGAAGATAATTGTCAGTTATTACTCTCGAAGCGCAGATACGTTCAGAACAATTCACGATATAGGGTGTAACGGTGATTTTTTTTTTCAGTAATAGGAAGATGTCACAAACCAAAATGCACTTAGGTGACAAAACTCTGGGATAGCGACATGCACGTACACAGTCAGCAGTAGCATCGCGTACAAAAGGTATAAAAGGGCAGTGCGTTATCGGAGCTGCAATTTGTACACATGTGATTCATGCAAAAAGATTTCCAACGTGATGATGGCCACGCGGCGGGAGTTAACAGACTTTGAAGGCGGAATGGAGGTGGACTCATGGAACATTCCATCTCAGAAATCGTTAGGGAATTCAGTATTCCGAGATGCGCAGCGTCAAGAGTGTGCCGAGAATACCACATAGCAGGTATTACCTCTCACCAAGGGCAACGGAGTGGCCGATGGCACTCACTTGAACCAATCACTGACTGGAAATGGTTATGCTCGGCTACTTGGAGACCATTTGAGCCATTCATGTTCCCAAAAAACGATGGAAATTTTTATGGATGCCGATGCGGCGTGTAACTGGGCCACAATTGTTCGCGATTGGCTTGAAGAACATTCTGGACGATTCGAGCGAATGATTTGACCATCCTGACTGCTCGACATTAGTCCCGTTGAACATGTATGGGACATAATCGAGAGGTCAGTTCGTGCACAAAATCCTGCTCTGACAACACTTCCGAAATTATGGACTGTTATAGAGGCAGCGTGACTCAATATTTCTGCAGGGGACTTCCAATGATTTGTTGAGTCCATGCCACGTCGAGTTGGTGCTCTACGCCGAGCAAAAGGAGGCCCGACTGACATTTGTCACCTCAGTGTAAATTTTGAACCAGAACACCGAAAACGGCCTTTCGCCAACATAATTATCTCTGAGCTATGCGGAGAGCTGTGGAATAAGGACGATGAAGAAAGGAACCCGAATGCTAGGAACTATGTGCGTGCCCTGTGTATGAAACTGTTAGCGTTAGAAAAGTTTCAACATTTACTTGTTTTCTCTTTAGATCTACGAGTGAGACTCCATCGAACGTTTATGCACTGAAAGAAAAAAATGCAGCACAAAAAAATATTTAATGTAGAGTAATGAAATTTCGGGAGTACATTTGTCGAGGTAACACATTTAAAATGGTTCAAATGGCTCTGAGCAATATGGGACTTAACTGCTGAGGTCATCAGTCCCCTAGAACTTAGAACTACTTAAACCTAACTAACCTAAGGACATCACACACATCCATGCCCGAGGCAGGATTCGAACTTGCGACCGTAGCGGTCGCGCAGTTCCAGACTGTAGCGCCTAGAACCGCTCGGCCACTTCGGCCGGCCTATCATATTTAAGTGATTGACATTGCAGGACCACAGGTTAATGTAAGCGCCCATGAACGCATTCCAGGTGTAAAATGCTGGTACACTAATTGCCGGTGTAACCGTCAGAAAGTTGAATGCAAGTATGCAAACGTGCATGTATTGTGTTGTACAGTTGCAGGATGTCAGTTTGTGTGGTGGAGTTCCATGCCTGTTGAACTTGATCGGACAGTACGGTGATGCTTAATGCTGGTTGTGTATGGCACCGGAGTTGTCGTCTTACCATGTCCCATATGTGCAAGATTGGGGACATATCTGGTGATGAAGCAGGCCAAAGCAACATGTCGCCACTCTGTAGGGCATGTTGGGTTACAACAGCGGCATCTGAGCGGGAGTTATCCTATTGATAAACACCCCCTGGAATTCTGTTATGAATGGCAGCAGAACAGGTAGAATTACCAGTTTGACCTACAAATTTGCAGTCAGGGTGCGTGGGATACCCACGAGAGTGCTCCTGCTGTCATACGAAACCGCACCCCAGACCAAAATTCCAGGTGTAGATCCCGTGTTTCTAGGGCGCAGGGAGGTTGGTCGCAGGCTATCAACTGGCCTCCCTGTAACTAACAGTCATCAATAACTGGCACCGAGGCAGAACCAGATTTCATCAGAAAACACAACAGACCTCAACCATGCCCTCCAATTAGCTCTCGCTTGACACCACCGAAATCGCAAATGATGGTCGAATAAAACAATACCAATCGCCGTTATCTAGGTTTTATATTTATTTTTAGGTCACCTCTCCAAGTCTGAAAGGTAACTCTCTCTCAACAACCGTTATATCGGGTATTTAAAGCAAGCATGATTTGCCTCCTCATAGTGGCGCAACTAGCGTCAATCTTATGCAACTGGCAGGAATTTGAATAGACTTCATCTTCCAGATGTAGAAACACGCCTGCCTACCAACAATCGTTTATATCGCACAACTCTATCTTGGTGTTGCGATTTTTTTCCCATCAGTGTAGTTACTCAGAAGTAACATGCCTTTTTCGGATCATTGAATCTCTTGTGCCTATAGACGTTCCGAAATATTTCGCATAAATGCTCGGCTCAACAGGGCTTGGGTCTGTTACGTGTATAGATCTGGAATAGGCAGTGTATTCTGCATCTAAATCGGTTCTTCGCAAGCCACCGTGCCGTGCGTGGCGGAGGGTACCTTGTACCACTACTTGTCACCCCCCCCCCCCTTCCACTCGGAAATAGAGCGAGGGAAAAACGACTGTCTGTACGTCACCGCATGAGTCCTAATTTCTCGTATCTTATCTTCGTGGTCCTTATGCGCGATGTATGTTGACGGTAGTAGACAGCTTCAAATGGCGGTTCTCCAAATTTTCTCAATTGCGTTTCAAGAAAAGAACGTCGCCTTCCCACCAGGGGTTCCCATGTGAGTTCCCAAAGCATCTCCGTAACGCTTATGTGTTGTTCGAACCAACAGGTAACAAACCTAGCCGCCCGTCCCCGAATTCCTTCGTTATCTCATTTCAGTCTGACCTGGTACAGATCCCAAAAACGCAAGAATAGGCCGCACCAGCGTCCTATATGCGGCCTCCTTTACAAATGAACCATTCTTTTCTAAATTTCTCCCATAAACCGAAGTCGATCATGTTCCTTCGCTACCACGGTTTTAACCCGTAACTGGTACACCTGGGTCCCAGGGACCCGAGCGAAATTTCTTTTTTCCAGCTCCGTGATGTGTGTGGTAGCACTGACTTCCCTCTCCCTGTACTCTCCTAACAATCAACTGGCTACCAGCCCACAACATTGTTGCAGGCGTTTCTTTGTTAGTTTTGTTTCTATAAAGGTGATCGGGTCCCGTGGACCCAGGTGTACCGTTAGTGAAAGTTTTCTTTTCGTGGCATTATTTCCGGTATCTTGGATTTACGGTGTAGTGCTTCAGAAAAATGAGCGAGGAAGATACTACAGATAATCTGAACGAACCATTGGACAGTGATATTGAAGACATAAGTGGAAGCGACAGTGACTATGAAATTAGTGAACATGAAACTGGAAGTGATGAAAGTGATGATGGAGACAGTAACAACGAACAATCTGGAACTAATTATATCTATGGAAGAAACAGATTCAAGTGGTCAACAACACCCAGCATACGTGGAAGAACCTCTCAAACCAACATCATTGCTCCAATTCACTTTCCTGGCATACGTAATGCAGCTAGACAGGTAACAGAAAAGACCCCTCTAGCATTTTGGGAACTACTTTTCAGCAAAGAAATGATTGCAGAGGTAGTACTCAGAACCAATGAAAAGATTATGTCATTGCCACCTGAGTCAAAAAAGAATTCTTTTTCAAATCTAACAGACAGTACTGAAATAAAAGCTGTCATAGGTCTTTGTTATTTGTGGGGAGCCTTCAAGTCAAACAACGAAGATCTGAATGGTTTATATGCTACAAACGGCACTGGTAGACCAATTTTTAGGGCAACTATGCCCTTGAAACGTTTGCTGTTTTTATTACGTTGCCTTCGTTTTGATGATGCAGCAACCCGTGACGCAAGGAAACTCACAGATAAACTGTACCACATCTCTTGGCTCTTCAATTCATTGATAGAAGCTTGTCAAGAAAACTATTCAGTCGGAGAGTACGTCACTGTTGACGAAATGCTTGTAGGATTCCGTGGTAGATGTCCATTTAGGATGTACATTCCATCCAAGCCACGGAAATACGGTATAAAAATATTTATTCTAGCTGATGCCAAAATGCACTACTGTTTGAATGCAGAGATATATTCGGGAAAATCAGCTGTAGCCATCCCGCGCCGTGTCCTCTTACCAACAGCTGTTGTCATGCGGTTGGTTGAACCAATCAAGGGAAGTAACAGAAATGTGACAGGGGACAACTGGTTCTCAAGTGTGGAGTTGGTCAATGAGTTGTCGAACTGTAATTTGACTTATATTGGCACCATGAGAAAGAACAAGGCTGAGCTACCACCAAGCTTTTCAACAGCAAAGGGCAGAAATGTGTCTTCTTCAATCTACGGATACTCTGGTTCTGTAACAATACTTTCACACGTCCCCAAAAAGAACAAGGTTGTCAACCTGATATCGACAATGCACCATGGAGAATGTATGGTGGAAAATAAGCCTGAAATAATCCATGACTACAATAAAACAAAAGGTGGAGTTGACGCACTTGACGAAAAGACGCATAATTACACGACTTCTAGAAGAACAAGGCGGTGGCCTATGGCAGTCTTCTACACTATGCTAGATATAGCAGGTGTAAATGCTTTTGTTTTGTACCATGGGAAAGAAGATACTGATGATGTGACACGCAGAGAATTCCTCATTGAACTAGGTACACAACTCATAAGTGATTGTATGAAAAGAAGATTGGATTCTCCATTTTTGAGAAAAGATATCCGAAATTCCATTTGTGATATTCTAGGCATGACCCCCTCCAAGGCATCAGGAACATCCCAGGTTCACAGTGAAGCTGGTGCTACTAAATCGAAGAGGAAAAGATGCTCAGTGTGCCCATCTAAAAAAGACAGGAAAGCATCCCGGGCGTGTGCCAGATGTCGAACACCATTATGTTTGGAATGTTCCACTGCTTTATGTCCAAACTGTTTCGGTAGTCTGGATGAATGAAATAACTGAAATGGACTGGTGAAGATGCTGTATAATTGAAACCTAATATTTTGTCATAATTTCTGCTATTTTCAAAGATCACATAGTCATTTAGCTGAGAAATGTACTAAAATTTATCCAAAAGTTGTGCCTGCAGAAATTTTTATATTGATTTTGAACTTTTCTTCTGGCTTACTGTTGTGAAGCATAGTACATTTTGTGTTTAAACGTGAAGTTTCAGTTGTCTATCTTACTATTTGTAACTGATGTGCAGGACTTTCCAAAAGTATATTTTTCACATTTCGTATTTTATGCAGTTTATTGTCCTTTTTTGTAACATCTTTAAGGTATGACCATAAATGAGGAATGTGGTTTTAAAACATTAGTAACAAAACATTAATAAAAGTTTCATATTTAAATTTCATTTAAATGTGTTTTTTTTACCAAAATATACTCAAAACTTGGGTGGGTCCCGAGGACCCAGATGTACCTTATGTGTTACAATTTATAGGTGTACCAGTTACGGGTTAACATGCTCCTTCCTCATATCGCCTTGCAACGTTACTTGCTGAGTCGAGCAGGACACTAGTAATACTGTTCCCGAACATTAATTTACTTTTTTCCGCATTTAGGGCTAGCTGCCATCATCACACAAACTGGAAATTTTGTCTAAGTCGTCTCGTATGTTCCTACAGTGACTCAACTCCGACACCTTACCGTACACCACGGCATCATCAGCAAACGACTGCAGATGGCTGTCCACCCTGTCCGCCAAATCATTTATGTATATAGAAAACAACAGCGGTCCTAACACTTTTCCCTGGAGCACTTCTGACGATACCCTTGCCTCTGTTGAACATCCGCCGTCGGGGACAACATACTGGGCTCTACTATGTAAGAAGTCTTCGAGCCACTGACGTACCTGTGGATTTATTCCATATGCTAGTACCCCCGTTAACAGCCTGCAATGGGGCACCATGTCAGATGCTATCTGGAATCTGCCTGTTGCCCTTCATCCATATTTCTCAATATCATGTGAGAAAAGGGCAAGCTGAGTTTCGCACGAGCGATGCTTTCTTTCGTGGACATACGTTTTTTAGTCTCAAGAAAGTTTATTATATTCGAATTGAGACTATGTTCAACGATTCTTCAAAAAACTGAAGTTCGGAATATTGGTGTGTAATTTTCCCTTCTTATATACTGTAGTCACCTGCGCTTTTTTCCAGTCGCTTGGACTTTGTGCTGGACTGGGATTCAATCCGGACCTGGTGACTTCCTTGTTTTCAAATCTTTCAGTTGTTTCTCTACGCCGGGTATGCTTATTACTATGTCGTCCGTACAGGAGTCTGTCCGATGGTCAAATGACGGTATGTTTGTACGGCTCACCTGTGTGAACGATTTCTTAAACGTGAAATTTAAAACTTCGGCATTCGTTTTGCTTTCTCCAACTGCCACACCAGACTGGTCAACAAGACGGAAGTGTGCTTCTGATCTAACTCTGCCAAGAGGTAAGAGGACAGGGAGGGGGACACACAAGTCTAGGCCTAGTACTCCGCAGTAACTGTTGTGTTAGGTAGGTAGGCAACGGCGGTGGCGGCGATATTGATCCCGGCCGGCTGTGGACGGTCCAGCGCGGCGGCGGCCAGGTTCCGGCCTGACCAGTGGGCGCTCGGTCGCACCTGCCGCGCCGCGCCGCGCTGCGTTGCCGGTCCGCGGTAGCAGCGCAGGCAGCCGTCGCAACACGCGTCCTCACCGCGGAGTCGCAGAGGGAACGCCAGCGTCGCAGTTCCTATATCGTCCACGTTTTCGTTTTTATTCTCAGCTGTTTACTAACGCACAGACTGCCCAAAAGCTAAGCGTAATAATAATAATAATAATAATAATAATAATAATAACAACAAAACGGTAGCAAGTAGGACAAGTGACAGGACAAGGTAACACATACTCGCAGGAGATTTACTACTCATGTATTTGAGAAAATTCTCTTGAAGTCAAATCGTTGTATCCCTTCCCTACAGAGGCGCCAAAGAAT
Organism: Schistocerca piceifrons; assembly: GCF_021461385.2. NCBI lineage: Eukaryota > Metazoa > Arthropoda > Insecta > Orthoptera > Acrididae > Schistocerca > Schistocerca piceifrons. Next base: position 511,897,851 of record NC_060144.1, read on the forward strand.
TCGAAAGCACAAAACAACTTAAACAGAAATCGTTAGGCACAGATACGATACATGCCTTAGACCAAGACAGTACGGTTACTGCTAGGCTGGTAGCGACAGGTCATCCTCTCGTGAAGAGTTGCTTCAAGATTTGTCCATAGGCTGTCGATGCATCCCTGCACGCGGGTCTGGAAGAGTCGGTGGCGGCGGCTGCTGGCGTGCTACAGGGTGTCCCACGCACATTCTGAAGGCAGAGAGCTTTGCGCGGATACCAGTGTTTGTTGTACACTGAACCGCCAAAGAAACTGGTATAGGCATGCGTATTCAAATAGAGATATGTAAACAGGCAGAATATGACGCTGCGGTCGGCAACGCCTATGTAAGACAACACGTGTCTGGCGCAATTCTTAGATCGGTTACTGCAGCTACAATGGCAGGTTATCAAGATTTAAGGGAGTTTGAACATGGTGTTATAGTCTGCGCACGAACGATGGGACACAGCATCTCCGAAGTAGTGATGAAGTGGGGATTTACCCGTACGACCATTTCACGAGTGTACAATGGATATCAGGAATCCGGTAAAACATAAAATCTCCGACATCGCTGCGGCCGGAAAAAGACCCTGCAAGAACGGGACCAACGATGGCTGAAAAGAATCGTCCAACATAACAGAAGCAAATTGCAGCAGATTTCAAATGCTGTGCCATCAACAAGTGTCGGCGTGCGAACCAACGAAACATCATCGATATGGGCTTTCGGAGCCGGCCGCGGTTGCCAAGCGGTGCTAGGCGCTTCAGTCCCGAACCGCGCGACTGCTACGATCGCAGGTTCGAATCCTGCCTCGGGCATGGATGTGTGTGATGTCCTTAGGTTCTAAGTTCTAGGGGACTGATGACCTCGGATGTTAAGTCCCATAGTGCTCAGAGCCATTTTTTGGGCTGTCGGAGCTTAAGGCCCATTCATGTACCCTTGATGATTGCGCGACACAAAGCTTTACGCCTCGCCTGGACCCTTCAGCACCGGCATTGTACTGTTGATGACTGAAAACATGTTGCCTGGTCGGATGAGTCTCGTTTCAAATTGTATCGAGAGGATGGATGTGTACGGGTACGGAGACAACCTCATGAATCCATTGAACCTGCATGTCGGCATGAGACTGTTCAAGCTGGTGGAGGCTCTGTAATGGTGTTGGGCGTGTGAAGGTGGAGTGATATGGGACCCCTGATACGTCTAGATAAGGCTCTGACAGGTGACACGTACGAAAACATCCTGTCTGACCACTTGCATCCTTTCATGTCCGTTGTGCATTCCTACCGACTTGGGCAATTCCAGCAGAACAGTGCGACACCCTACATGTATAGAATTGCTACTCGGTGGCTCCAGAAACACTCTTCTGAGTTTAAGCACTTCTGCTGGTCACCAGACTCCCCACTGTGATTATTGACTATATCTGGAATGCCTTGCAACGTGCTGTTCAGAAGAGATCTCCACTTCCTCGTTCTGTTACGGCTTTATGGAGAGCCGTGAAGGATTCATGGTGTCAGTTATCTCCAGCACTACTTTAGATATTAGTCAACTCCATGCCACATCGTGTTGCTGCACTTCTGCATGCTCGCGGGCTCCCTGCACGATAGACAGGTACCAATTTCTTTGGCTCTTCAGTGTACTACTCTTTCACACTGAAAAGACTCTACAGTAGCGGATATCTGCAGTCACTCGCAGAAATATTTACTCCGTCAAGTGTGTCAGTGTTCTAATATGTTATGCAGGGTGAATATTATTGAAAGCGGCAAACTGCAGCGACGGATTCCTGACTGGAAATGGTAGAAAAAAAGGCCCTATGAAAATGTGTCTGCAAATGCACGGTGTGCGTGCAACGACAGAAAATCGTCCCGGAGCACAGTACAGAGATGCATCGCGTTCACGTCACAACAGATGTTCAAAGTGGCCTCGTGGAATTGCGAGTGATAGCCAGGAGCTTGTACTATGGTTCGTCTAAATATCCTGTAGAACCCGGTCCTCCAAATCTCGTGTAGACACAGTCCGCCGCCTCCCTGTACGTTCGTCTGTCTCAAAGGACCCGTGTCGCACAAACGCCCAGAAAGGGCTTTAAATGTTGCGTGGTGTGGTTGCTGTCTGTGAGTGTACTTGTTTTGGTATAGCCGTGCTGCCTCTCGACCGTTTCCGTCTGCTTGGCCGCACACAAACACCATCCTGGCTTGTTCCGATGTGAATATCGGACCATTCTGCTGTTTACAGCGCGCTGTGTCAATCACACAGCCTGCAACACACAAGGAACACACGGCACGTGGTCAGAGGAACTACCATTTGTCAGTGCCATCTGCCGTGGCGACGATGCATTTCCGGACACATCGTTATGGTTCATTTTTTCCTCCATTTCCAGTGAGTTGCGGCCCTGCATCGGGACACAAAGCATAGGGCTACAGATGGACAGATGCTAAATGAGACGCGTTTGGCGGTCAAGACAGCAATGCGTGATCCCTTCAGTGGCTGCCGTAGCAAGAGTAGCAGAAGTAATCCACAAAAACTACCGTCCAGTATTCTTGACAACGATTTGTTGTAGAATCTTGGTATATATTCTGAGCTCAAACACAGTGAGGTATCTTGAACAGAGTGTCTTCCTCAGTGCCAGCCAGCATGGATTCTGAACATGTTGATCATGTGAAACCAAACTCGCACTTTTCTCACATGACATACTGAAAGCTTTGTATCAACGGAGTCCGGTGGGTGTTGTATTTCTTGATTTCCGAAAATCATTGGACCCAGTACCACACCTACGCTTATTATCAAAGTACGGTCGTGAGTCACTGTTGGAATCGGCCAACTCATACAAAAACCTGGGTGTAACACTTTGTAAGGATACGAAATGGAATGATCACATAGGATCTGTTGTGGGTAAAGCAGGTAGTAGGCTTTGGTTCATTGGTAGAATACCAGATAAATACAGTCAATCCACAAAACATTGCTTATAAATCATTCGTGCGACCGGGTGTAGAATATTGCTAAAGTGTGTAGAACCCGTACCAAATAGGACTTACAGGTGACATCGAACGTATACAGAGAAGGGCAGCACGAATGATCACAGGTTTGTGTGATCCGTGGTCTAGTGTCACAGAGATACTGAATTAACTGAACTGGAAAACTCTTGAAGATAGACATAAACTATCCTGAGAAAGTCTATTAATAAAGTTTCAAGAACCGAGTTTAAATTATTACGCTAGGAATATGCTACAACCCCCTACGTATCGCCCACATAGGGATTGAGAGGATAAGGTTAGAATAATTACTGCACGCACAGAGGCATTCAAACCATCATTCTTCCCGCACTCCGTACGTGAATGGAACGGTAAGAAATCTTAACTAACTGGTACAATGGAACGTACCCTCTGCCCTGCACTTCATAATGGTTTGCCGGGTGCCCGCCTTTCGATCTCTCATGAGGTACTGATAATGTAGTTTACTCATCTCATACTTTCTCATAGTAGAGTATAAATGCTGAATGGTTCTCCCAGAAAAGAAGAGAATCAAAATATAATAAACGCAGTTTCTAATTTTTGAAGATGTTAGATACGATGACGTAAATTTTCTTTTGGCTGCGGGACTGGAGTCGGCAGATCATTATTTATCCTCTCGCGTTTGTATCCCACAACAAGAAGCTCTAATTCTTCCAGGCTCTAAATGCCGACCTAGTTCGATTCTGACGGTACTTATCTACCTACTGATAATTTGTGAAGAAATTCCCATTTCTGTGGACGTTCCTGACTCGATAGTGAAAACACTGGTGAGGAGGAACGGGTGCTGAGCATTAGCCGTCAAGTAGCGCGGCGCCTAGCAGTCACGGATGGCGCGACATCTGTGAAGTGACTAATACGTAGGTAAAGTCCGCCCCCGTCGGCCGTCCGCGTAGTTGGCCCGGCAGTGAGTCAGCGGGCAGTCGTCGGCTGCGTGGCGCCGCCGCTGATTAGCATCTCCCTCGCAGAGCCCCACGTGGGGCAGCCGCCGTCTACCCGCTGACGTTTATTACGAAAGGTGCCTCACGAATGTGCAGCTTAGCAGTGCCTTCTTCTCAACGTAAATCAACACCGTGGAAACAGTACTTTTCCCATCAAAGTGTTACCACCATTTATCTTGTAATCTACAAGGACTGTTAAGGGACTAAACCATTCATTATGCCGTACTAGGAGAGTTGAGAGAAGACATTGGTGCTGAGGCCTTGTTTTTCTGTCACAAGGCTGCCTAAAAGCACACTGCACGATCAGCTGGATACAGAGAATGCACGGAGTACCAGTGCCTAGCAGTGGAAAATACGCTGGAGTAATATCCGGAGTGATCTAAAGTGAAATGACTACTTAAAACTAATTGTGAAATTGAGACTCGTGGGAAAAATCACAAGGAAAAGTAATTCACTCACGAAAAATGTCTTACAAAGCAGTTGTTCGACCGTTTCTTTGTATTGCTACAGTCTCGGATACTTTATCAGGTTGGGTGAAAAGAAGAGGTAGAAAATATTCAGTGAAGAGCGGCACGGAGATGCTCTGCAAAACTCCAGTGGCAGACACTAGAAGAGATGTGTTGCGCATTAAATTCAGCCAGCCTGTTGAAATTCCGAGAATGTTCATTCGAAAAAGTGCCAGGCAGCGTTTTACTTCTTCCCACATATGCATCGCAAAATGGACACAATTAGTCAATCAGAATTAGAACTAATACAGAGGTTTAATGACACATTCTTCCCATCTGCTATTTACAAATGGAAAAGGGAAGGGGAGAAGAGAGATGGTACCAAAAACACTCTCCGTCGCAAACTAAGGTGGCTTGCAGGGTCTAGACGTAAAAGTAGTTTTAACAGGAGCATATAACAACTCATAGAAGGCCTACATTGAGTTCAGATTCTAACAACACTATGGAAGATATGCACCCATCTGATGATAATGTGATACCATAACTAGGCCCAGGCTGTGAGGGGCAAGTCTGACTTGATACTGCTTCATCTTCTGCCTACACATTATAGGGAGAAAATATTGGACAGTGCATTTGATAGTACACCAGCCTCTTTTCTATCAAAATTTACTTCTGTGAAAGCTCAGAGGGATTAAATGGTCATTAACACAGTGGACTCCCATTTCGAAAGAGAGGAACAGTAATCCCCGTGTAGTCATCCAGATTTAAGTTTTCCATAGTGTGCCTTAGTCCCTTGAAAGTGAATGCTAGGAGGTTTCTCTGAAAAGGCCGCAGCCTGCAGGGTGGCCGTAAGATCCTGCTGTCATACCAGAAAATCGTAACTTGGAAACCATTAGAGACACAGCGTTGTGGTTTATTTTAAACCATTTAGCAACTCTTAGATTCTTTTCTTTTTCTTCAGTTGTGCGAAAATTCCAATATGCGCCCCACCCATCACTTACAGAACATCAAAGCAATATTTGAGTTCCATCCATGTACAGGTCAGCACTGCAGCATCAACAGCTCTGATCTCATTGACTGGTGTTGTGTACACACAATCCTTGATATAACCCCACAAAACGAAATCTAATGGTATGACATCAGGAGAGCACAGAGCCATGTGTTGGGATCATCACGAGCTATCCACCTCTCAGAATGTGTGTCATTCAGCATATCCCACATGTTCTAACACCAATGTGGAGGTGCACCATCATGCTGGACAGTGATGGACGACTACACTCTTCGATCTGTCTAGCAGGAACTGTTTCAGTATGTCCAGCTAAACATTTCCGTTTATGGTATTCTCTCTGAAGAAACATGGGCCTGTCATGCATTAGGCCATACGAAACATGAAGCTTGTGGCTGTAACGGATGTGTGTTGTGCTGCTTTTTGAAGCCCATATCCTAATGTGGCAATCCACATGTCCCGAAATGTTGAATGTTGCTTCATACGAAAAGTGGGACTTTCAAGTCATCATTGTCAGTAAGTGTGGAGGCCACTATGGGGCATACGATTGAATACTGCAGAGGACGATTGTTAAGCTCCAATACTTGGACTGTTACAGCAAAAAGGCGTAACTGCTTATGTATCATTTTATGGACAGTTGATCTTGCTTCTTGCAGTTTTCACAATGCAAGACGAACTGACTTCTGGTCGCTGCCAATACGTTTGCTTGGGACACAAGGAGCCATTGCTTTCAGACAGCTCTTTGACACTGTCTGTCTCTTCAAATTTTTTTGAACCATCTCATTATCCTTGTTTCTGCAGTGGTGCCCTCCCATATGAACTCGATAATTCTGCAGTAGCATTGTTGCAGACTTGGACTCTGCACACCAGACGACACTTTGCAACCTTCTGGTTTGTCACCGTTTTGATGCACTTCAAGACAAATCTGCAACATAGAACAAAAAGAAAAACTGAGAGGTGCTAAACATTTTACAACAAACCACAGTTCTCTATCTCTAATAGTTACCAAGTTATGATTTTTTGAAATGATAGTGGGTCTTTATGGGCATCCATATTAGCTGGCCTGTTATTGTAAAATCCAAGTTTGTGCCCTATACCAAAGGTTACTTTTCAGAAATCGCTTCTGGTATTGAGACTGAACACAGCTCGTCTATGTGGCTTCCTCAAACACTGATTACTTAGTTAATGAGTTGAGCATATCTAAAAATATAGTGTGTGAGTAAAGACAATCTCTTGAAACTGATTGTGTGTATCACAAAATGAGTGTTTAATATAATTCAGTTTGCAGTGCCATCAGTACACAACATTGAACATGTCACAAATAGTGTTATTAAAAGAATACAGCTGTAAACAGAACCCGAAAATCAGTGAAACTGTGGAATGAAACTCTGATTATCATTTTTAACTCAGACAGATAAGAATTCATTTATAGAAACACAGCATATTATGAACATCCAGTAGATAATTTTGTGTGCTGTGATTACCTGGAGAAATAATTAGAAGGAAGGTCAGCGTTGGCCACAATTTTGATGGTTTACTGACAGCAAAATCAATTTTCGATCACATAATGATCTTCTTCAGTGGTGTAATGTACAAATTAAAGCTCATAGGCACTGGTGTCAAGTTATCACCAGTAACCAAACCTATGAAACGTTTTGCTGTCAATAAACCATCAAAATTACAGCCAACACTGACCTTCCTTTTAATTTAACATATATGGTCATTGTGCACACAGCACTCTATGGAGTTGCCAATCAATGGAGAAATAATGGCAAAAATTTTTGGGCTCAGGTGTTTGTCTGTTCACGCAGTGCACACTAGAAAGTTAAATATTATTGAATAGGTGTGTTTGTTTAATCAGTGAAGATGTTTAATGTCAGAAGTGGCTTAATTGTGTGCTGTTGCCCAGAACATAGCACAGAATTCACATACAGCAATTACATTTTCTTGTGGATAATGATTTCTTGATGAAAACTGAATGTGCTGAGCAAATTCAATTACGTTAAAGAGAACCAAGTACCTGCAATTCTAAGTACCTACTTTGGGCATCATTATATGATCTCTCTTTCATGTTTAGGCAGATAAGATAGAGAGCTTGTTGTGCAGGTGGGAGATATAACCACAGCTCCCACTAATAGGCAAACACAAAATTAATGAATGAAACATACTCAGATATAATTTTACAGCATTATGAAACTGCCAGGACACCTGAGTGCATCAGAGTACTTGATTCTGTAACACAGGGAGATGCATTAGCCCCAAATTGAATCTGCCTCACGGATTCACCATGGGAGGTGGTTTTTAGACAGTTTTCCACATTGACCTAGGTAAATATGGGACTAATTCACGTGTTTCACACCAGATACACAATGCATAAACAATATCACACTTGACCACACTTTAAAAAACAATATCATGTTTCACCATGCACTAGACACAGATTGTAGGGGTACATGGATTCCTCCCAGGGTGGAAGTGGGGGGGGGGGGGGGGGGGTTGATCGCAGTAGCTTAAATATGCCTGTGGGAGTGTTGATCTGATTGTAATAACAGGCTTTATACAGGTATGGTTGGTTCTCCACAAAATAGGTGAAGTAACGTACTATTTCTGACTCAACAATAGCAGGATAAAGGGCACCCAAAGGGTAGGTTTCAGTGAACTGTTGATTACAAACTTATTTTCAGTCAAGTATCAGAGTTCGAATATGTTCACTTAAAGAATATCTGCTTCGTTTTCAATGTACCCATATGCTGCATTTTCAGTGTACCCACTTTAGTGTAATTGTGCCAAAATATAGTTGGCGTTCCTGAATAGGAGACAAGTAAAAGATACCAACTGCTGGAAAGGTTTGGGAAGTATTAATTCTTCTCATACAAAGAGATATAGAAATTTAATATAAATGATTGTATATTCATTGCAAAATAATGTATTTTTTGCATCGTTAAAGCTCACATTCCTCAGTAAGAAGAAATACTGTCTGTTTGTACCTATTTTATTAGAGTTTCAGTTCACAAGCATCATACAAGTTACTCTCTAATAAAGTTGCAGTTACTATGAGCTGTTTTTTTCTTGCACATTGTTGAAAGCCAATTAGAAAAAAACTGATAAAATTGCTGAAGAGAAAGCTAATGTATAATATCATCCATCACTGTAAACCCTATGATGTACTAGCTTTATGGGAAACAACAGTTTTCAATGAAGTGAAACAAATCCATGCTTCACTGATGTGTATCTCAACTAGCTGATATTTGTAAGACGTTATAGCGGTTCTGCTGCCACCCCCCCCCCCCCTTCTCTCTCTCTCTCTCTCTCTCTCTCTCTCTCTCTCTCTCTCTCTCTCTCTCTCCCTCCCCCCTCTCCCCCCCCCCCTCCCTCCTCTCCCTCCTCCTCCCCTTCCCACTGTCGACGTACTGCATTGCTACACTGTCTGAAAAATGGGGTACATTTAATATGGCCAATGTGCACTATTGTTTAACTTTCCATAAGCCTCATTAATAGTTAGCGGGTGAACATCCACATACTGCTACAATAAATATACTGTTGTACATCTACGAGCAGTAAAAGCCTAACCGCACAGTTCACAGTCTGTAGCATGAATTAAACGATCACTGTCATTGCTTTAACACACTGCCTATTGGTGTAATGCCTATTTCACTGTTAAGTTGATGCTTTGTTGACATTCCAACCAACACAGGTTCCTTGTCTAAAACTTGGTCGTGGACTGACTGACTCGTGACCAAAAATCTAGCCATCACAATAATAGGTGCTGAAACTACACATTATTCTAAGTTTAATTTACAGAAATTACAATTAAAAATTAACTCATTAAATTAACTGACTACATCGAAAAATTGGTTCTTTTTAACAGTTTCTTCTACTACAAGGATTAAGCCAAATTATTTGTTTCAATCATGAAATTAACAAATGTAGTTATGTAAACAATACTCTTGACAAAACTGTTAATTACTTTGGAATTCATAAAGGATTGGTTTTGCTAACATGTTTTCGAATAGAGCCAAATAGATCCTTTAAGAATGCTATTGTTTCGTCTCCCAAATGTTTATAATTAGTACAGAATTTATATTTGTTTGTATGACAACAATAGAATTTAAGTTACAAAACAATTACTGATTTCACCCTATAACAAAAGATGCTAACTAGGAATAGTTGAAATAAATTGGAAAATCAATAACATACATAAAACTTAGCACAAAATTAAAACTGAGGGCCAACCTTTCTCTTTTATGAAAGTGGAAAAAGAAATTTTAAGGAGGTAAATGGCAAAACAAGAGGGGAAGTAAAAATATTCCAGCTTCCTTTGTCACAATGTCAGTTGATACATGTAGCAATACTTGAAGTGCTACACTTCTCTTGCAACTTTACACATTTTATTTTTGTTTCTTGTTGTTGCAGGTTTCGGCCGTAGGTGGCCGCACAGCAGCGCTATACAGTATGCGTGTACCTGCCTCACCGAGCCTGTACCCTTGTGCTGGAGGTGGCAGTGGACGTGGGAGGGGTGTCCATACACCCCGCAGCAACACTGACACTGATGATGATGAGTCAGATAGTGATGAGGATGGAGAGGTAGCAGAGATCTCACAACTAGCTCAGGAGCTGGGTCATATTGAGGTCCAGTCTGAGACCCTGCCTATAACAGAGCATCTAGAGGTATGAACAGCTGAATATGCTGGGCCCTGTAATAACCTAAAGGAATTTCTGATTCCTTTTGACTAATCATTTTCATACTACCTTTCACTTTTCTTCTATTAATATTGTTGTATGGTATATCTTATTCATGAAGACCAATGGTGCAATGACAGCCTAAGCCTTTCAGAGACCTGTGGTGATGAAACTAAACATGGTCTCCAGTCTGTTTAGAAATTGATATATGTGCTGCACATTTTGTAAAATATGAATAATATAGATGTCATGATTGATAAAGAAATCAAATATTTATAATGTATGTATTCTACATACTAGTAATTGTAGTGCACATACTTAAAGATGTATGTGAGAAAATATGAATCAGCATTTAGCGCAGTTACCATCAGGCAGTGCAAAGGAATAATAATGAATATAATAAGAAAATTATTTTTTATTTTATATATTTGGAAACAAACCTTTTACAATTATAATGTCAGTTAGCTTCGTAATCATAGTACGAGATAGTATTTATTATTGATGTTATTATAGTACATGTTTTGGTGTCTTTATTTTACCGAAACTCTCTATAAAATCATTCAAATGTATTTTATGTGACACTTTACTTTCAGTTAGTAAAATGTACAGTTTAGCTAGCTATTCTTAATTCATTCTTTAGCATTTTGTGACTGAGACACAAATAGCCAAGAAGTATTGGATTATAAGTGATGTACAGGGTAATGATTCAGTGAAGTCCCATTTAATTATAAATTGAAGGATTTCTTGGGCTGTCTGCCTAGCAACAACATCTACAATTATATTCATTGCACATAGATTATTTCTTGCACCACCTGTTCTTTATCAAACTCATCGTAAATTTCTACCAGATTGTCCAGTGCTACAGCCAGAGCATTATTGGAAGCTTCAAGCATAAATTTTGTTTCAACAGTTTGGAAAATTTTGATGATATCTTTAATGATCATGTATTGTTGTGAGAACTCTTGTGGAAATCATTCTATGCATTCAAACACCGATCAACAAACTTTTTGTTGAATTGATAATCCAGTGTCATGAGCTAGTTTACCTGACGTTGTTTTATCTACCCTCCTTCTTCCTTGTTGATCATTGTTAATGTTCATATCATAGTATTTTTTAGTGCCAAAAGTAACAGCATTGTCTATAATTATAGTTCTTTTCATCACAAAAATCTCATTCGTGGTTTTTAATTTGGTGAGTCCTTTATCCAAAGTATTATGTGAAGACTATATATATATTCTTCAGCTAAATTGACTTCTCCACTGTCATGTGCCAAAAGTTGATGTTGGTCAAAAAGATAAAATGCAGTTATATGTGAAGGAGCAAGCTTGCTACAGATCTAGTATCAAGATTTGCCTTGAATAACACTTGCATATCTTCGAAAGTGCTCACAGTTGCTTCCACATTTTCTTTTTATGACTTTAACAGAAATGTAATGCGTACTCCAGTGGATATCAAACAGTTGTTTCAAACGTTTTTATTTCTCTCTAAGTAATTCTCATCTGTATGTAGATGATGAGGAGATTGAAATAACCTCTTTATGAGTGCAAAACAGATGATGCCAAAGGGAATATATGAGAATTCACAAACTCCACAAAGATTTAAGGAATGATTTGCACAGGGACTGAAAATGGTTTTTGGATTGACTTCTTGAATTTTTCATAATACTCCTCCATGCACATCTGAGATTGGCACAGTGTTATCATACCCTTGAGCCATGCATAGCACAATATCAGCCCGTCTTTTTCTGGGTGCTGTTGAATATATTTTGACATATCCTCTGCAGTCTTTCCTGACATAAAAAACTAACAAGGATTTTGGAACTTCCACAATTTTGTCTTCTTTATGGACATATCAATATTTCATTCATTTGGTCAGTTCTTCTTTCATTGGGAGTGCTGTCAAAAATTATTCCGTAATATTTATTTTTTATATCTGCAATAATTTTTTCCTAAATGTATTCACCTAAAATAAAATTAAATTCATTTTGTATCCCTTTTGACCAATAATAAGATACTCTCTTTGATTCACCAACAGGCTCCTCCAGCTGTAATACTAAGATTTTGTCATCAATTGCACTAGTTTTAAGAAAATTTCTGTTTCCCAAAGAAATGTCTTTACCGTCACCACAGGAATCAAGCTTTCGCTGGACTAAAAATAGTGCAATATCTAAACAGTGATGTAAAATGTTCCTCAATTCCATGATCTCATCGAGAACAATCTTCTGATTATGTTTGTCAGAGCCTTTTCTTAAGTTTCAAGCCCATACAGAGTGTTCTGCATTTTTCAAAATTTGATAGATGTTCAGGTGATGATTCATGTTTTGGTATGTTAGGATTCAATTTTCACCACTGACAGAAGTGAGGAATAATTTTTTTTTTGGATACTGCTCTCAGAGGCAAATAATCGGCAGCAAAAACAGTACAGTTTCTTTGTTCATGACGAGTACAACATCCATTTCGTTAAATGTTTCGTCTTGTTCAAACGTGAGTAAATCCACGAAAAACTAAAGTGTCAATGGGTTCGTGTAGTGTGTTCACCTTGTCTTTTTATAGATACCTTGTTTTGATATACTTCATAAACCCTTTCAGTAATCACAGTTGTGATATCCTCTATAGCAGGTACTGGCCAGTGTACAGTATCACTGGATGAAGAGGAGTCTAAGTTAGATGCATCAGAAGTATTTTCATTCTCACTAATTTTCTCATCATTACTGTCTTTATCATCTGTTTTTCAGTGTCACGCAAAAGTTTTCATTAAAATCACAAACAGTAGGTATATCATCTGAGTCTCAACATAAAAATTGTGTGTACACTGGAACCAGATTCAACACTTTGATTACCCTTTTCTTCGTCATCTTTATTTTCTCCATGAGTCGAAAGGTATTTGGATAAAGATACAGTGACTAATTTGGCCTTGTGAGACTTTGCTTTTCATAACTTTCTTTCATGGGAGCTAGATGGATGAAATCTTTTTTAAAAAAATTGAAAGATTATTTCGGTGCAGATCATGGCCTACATATCCATAACAGTAATTTTTTCTGTTTATGTAGTCTTTGGGCTCGAGAGAGTAGATAAGTACTATCATGATCCATTTTCAAATGAATGTTGTGTATAGGGTTTATATTGCAGCTGACAATAAAGCCAATTTTTTCAGTGGATGAAAAGATTATTTTACTATTTGATAAACCATCATTTGTTTGTTATACATCATGATTCTGCAATTTACTGTGTACTGGGAAACAACGTCGTGTAAGAATCTATTGTTTGCAAAGGATTATAGAACTTTTAAGTTTCCAGGCATTTCTGATCCTGATAGTATCTATTAAAAAATTTCAACATGATAGTAATCTAAATAGAAATGCAAGTATTTACATTTTGAGCTCTTCTTAGGTATATGATAAAACAGTTACCATTTAAACTAGCGTAAGACGCCACAATAAAAATCAAAGAAAATTTACATTAATTATGTACTACTTCTAATCAAGATTTATGAAGAATGAGATGGAGTTAACAGGATAGTCAAGGTGTTCTGGAGAGCATGCACAAGTGGACAGTTTTGAGTTTTTCCCATTCTGATGGGTATCCCCGAGAGTTTCAGATGGAAGTTAAAGGGAAGTCCTACATCAGCTAATGTATTCATTTGGTCTCCAAAAAATTTTTAAGTTACGAGGGCCACTCCAAAAGAAATGCACAATTCTTTTTTTTTAATTTTATTTTTTTAAATCCCTCTCTTATTCTACATGTTTGAAAGTTTTACAGTGTCTAGATACACCCTTTAGGGACAATATTTTCATTTCTCCACATAATTTCCATCCCTCTCAACTGCCTTACGCCATCTTGGAACCAGCGCCTGTATACCCACACGGTAAAATTCTGGACCAACCTGTTTTCATTGTCTGATGAATCTCCTTTGGGGTGACACCTTCTCCTGTCAAGAATTCAATGACTGCACGTTGCTTAAATTACATTGACCGACCGTCTGCACAGTGTTCCGTACTTCACACTGTAACAACACAACCGTTCAATGCCAAGGCTACCTGCCAAGTGGAGCTGTAGAGAAGAGCTTACAGAACAAGCCAGTACCTGCTGTGTACCAATGCTGCCAACTGTTGAAGAGCTGCAAAGGTGGAGGCATTACTTTTCAGTCAACCCTCGTATTCTGCGTACATATGAGTCCTCGAACTCCAAATTGCCTCTTATTTACTGAGCATATTTTGGCCTCATTTGGGATTTGATTAAAAATGGGGCTGTCCCTGGGCCCTCCCTAGGACCAAAGGCCACCAGGCAGACGGGGGGGGGGGGGGGGGGGGGGCGGGGTTGCATCCCCTCCGGTGCAATGATTAAGACACTAGACTCTCATTCAGGAGGATATCAGTTCAAATTCTCTTTCAGCCTTCTAGGCATAGATTTTCACAGTTGCCATAAATTGTTTAATACAAAAGCTGGGGTGATTCCTATGAACAGAAAACAGCCGTTTCCCTTCCCCATTATTAGTTTATGCTCCATCTCTTAATGGCGTCATTATCAATTGTTTATTTAAACCCAGAACTCCTCCACTTCTTTATTCAGGAAGTATTATTTTTGTTTTGTTTGTAGGTGTCGTAAGTTTAAACCCATTTCCTTTCTTATGTTTAAGCCTTATTCTCATTTCCAACAGAAATTTATAAAAGTTATTGTCAGTGTTGTCTATTAGCTTTTAACCATATTCACAAGAGCTCTCAAAAATAATTAATTGTGACAATTTTGCATTGGTAATCTGTCTGCAGGTTAGTGTGCTACATGTATACGTGCTCCAGAAACACAGGTATCATCACGCTGATATAGTGTAAACTGCTTGAATACTTTATTTCCAGCTTTCTTGTTGAATTTGCTGATGACTTTCTTAAAAATATTATTTATACACTGTATTTGTTGTCACCAACAGTGAAAATAACACAGTTTCTTATTTCTAGGAAATCAACCAGGAGGACTTGGCAGCTATTCTTCCAGATGTTGTAACAATAGACAACCATGAAGATGAAGCAGGACCTCCTTTTGATGGTTTTGAAGATGTCAGTTCAGAAAGTGGGAAAGTGTCTGCAGCAGTTGCACAGCAACGAGCAACCACAGGAGCTGAATCCAGTAGTGATGTAGAACTACCAGAACAAGTTGTGAGTGATGCAATTAAGAGGATAAATATAGACAGTGAAGAGGCTACTCCAGCCATGACGAGGAGTGCTACAGCTGCAAAAAGTGGAGAGGCAACTGAAGAACCAGCTAACATCCCAGATGGAGCTGCACCATCTTCATCTGTTGGTGGATATTCTTCATCATTGCTTCAGCAGTTTGTTGAGAAGACAGAGATACTTTCATCACAGGCAGCTACTGTAACTTCAGTACAGGATACAAACAAGACAGCTACTCAGAGAGATGTTCCACACAGGCGAAAAAGGGGCCGACCCCCAAAAGTCATCAGACCACCTCAACCAGCTGCCGAGTCGACAAATCGGCCTGAATGCCCTACGGCACCCAGCAAACTGGTGCCAGAACTGGAAGCTTACATGCGTTTAGACTGTTCGGTGTCTAATGTTTCTCCAGACAGTGGAATCCAATCTGTGGCCGGCTCACCAGTTCACCAGTCTTGTTCACCTTCTTCCCATACGGCAGTTCATTCTCCTGCACCGAACACACAGAAGACCTCTTCACCTCTGCCAAGTCCAGCACGGGATACTGCCACTCCACCTCCTGCATTGTTTTCTGGTAGGCGGAAGAAAGGACCTGTGAAACGTGGTCCTGGAAGGCCAGCTAAGAACACTAAGTGCATACGCCGTCCACGAACTGAGCGTAGGGGTCCGGGCAGACCAAAACTGAGGAAGAATGTCAAGGTCGCAAGGAAGAGGCCAGTGCAAAACCATGTATCATTTCACAGTGCTTCAGCTGTAGTGACTGCTAGTGGTACTGACAGTGGTGACGAAATTCCTCCTACTCCATCACCTGTTCCTGTGGCTCCCATAAAACGAGGACCTGGAAGACCTAAAAAGGCCCCTCCTGTGTTGGAGCCCAATCTTCCACTACCTACTATGGACAGAAAAACTTCGAAGGAGGCTGAAAGTAGGAGCCCAGTGAAGAGAAAGGCTGCAAATCAAGGCAAGGCTAGTGAGGATTCACCTGTAGGAAAACTACAGAGGAATGACAATAGTGGTGAAGTGAATGTGAAACAGAAAGGTTGTGCTACTTTTAGTGATGTAAATGTGAGAGTAAGCAGGAGATCTGAACTCTCTCTTCAGACTGAGTCTACTGAAGTTAAGAGGTTTCCTGTTAAATCTTCTAGAGTGAGACTGAGAGAAAACAGCCAGAAGAAGGCTGAAACTGTTGTGCGTTCTAAAGTTACTGTTGAGGAAAGACGTAGGAAAGGTAGAAGGAGGCACGATATGTCTCAGAGTAAAATTCCAGAAACTGAGAGACGACTGGGAGTACGTGGCCCCAGGCAAAGACATATTGCAAATTCAGGGACACTTTCAGCTTCTAACTCTCATTCAATTACAGTGCAGAAACTAGTGAAGCCTAGACAGTTACCAAGGGTACATTCTTTTCCTCCTGGAATATCACATCACAAACACAAAAAACGAAAGAAAAAGCTAGGACTGGTGAAACCGGAGAGACGTGTCGTGGATCCTGCATTTCTGTTAGAAGTGGAAAAATTGATACAAGATTTTAATCGCTTTTGTATTATTGCCAGGGGAGGTTCTGTCTCGGGGAATTTGAGGGCAGGCGAATTAGCTCTACCATCAATATTTAGGGTTAAGAGAATCATTAAGAAGCGGAAAGGTAGTGAAAAATCAAGAAGTAGTGATAAAGAGTCTGGTGCTGAGGGAGATGGAGGGAAGGAAAAGTGCCGTCAAAGAAGAATAAAGAAGAATGCTGTTGAAGTACCGAAGGTAAGACTAAGATTTATCGGTTCAGGTTGCACTCTTTTTGTGTCTTAAACTCACCCAAATAAAAATGGTAACAACTTTCTCTGTTCATGCTGTGAGAAAACATTATTTTATAATTATCAATTAGTATCAATCGAATTGCATGGCATGGAATGGGCACACTGCTGGATTGACAATACAATGATTCTTTTAGTCACTTGGGTGTGTGTGTTTTGGAGGGGGGAGGGGACTAGGGGCTAGAACTGAAGGTGCTATGGTGTTTGCTTACCACAGTTCCTATCCGCTTCCAAGACCATTGTCGTATACAGTTGGTAGGATTATTGATGAATAATACATTTGTTCTAGTGACATACAAGCCATCAGTATATACACTTGGTGTTATAACCACTGTGATTAAAGATTATGAACTTTGGATTTCAGCCACTGTTGATCTTTCCATTGGATCTTCAGCCTACCCACTCTTTGGAAGCCACTTGGCTGCTATTGCTCTTGATAAATGTGGGTCACTCATCCTTTATGCATGAAATTTTCACCTCCGGTGATTTTGTGTGATTCTTTAACTTAGGCTGTAGATGGTGAGAGTTAGGCTATATCTCCCCATGTTGCTTCAATAATCAATTGAAGAAACCTCGTTTCTGGGGTTGGGTTCTACTTCTGTTTCTTGCCAGTAAGGACTCATGTTGCAGCATCATAGTTGCTTCCTGTTACCGCCTTTGTCTTGTAAAATTCCAGTATTGTGTCCTTCATCACTTAGTATTTTAGGGTTATAATTGTTTTACAGCATATTCAGTTTTATGTTTAATATCAGTTTACTCAAAATGTGAGTGTATACAGCCAAGGAAGATACATGTGCCAACCTGTTTAATAGATAGTTATTAACAGCTGACTTGGAGGTAGCTGTAGTGGTATGTACCTAAGAAGGCAGGCAGGCAGTGGCAAGAACAAGTGCACCACATGACAGTTCAGCCAGTAGTCTACCACATTTGTCTATAGCATGCACTTCAGGATGCGCATAGGCCATTTAGCATTGAACTTTCATGTTAGTTTATGTATAGTGAAGGTACTTAGTCACAGTAGTGTTCATTATGGGTGGCATAAAGTGAACATGATAAGTAGTACATTAAGGAGTGACCGCAACCAGTTTTCCAAGCATATAAACTGTTCTAGGATGAGCCAGAAGCAGAAACACTGGTCCAACCTGGCACTTACTACAGTAGTGCCAGTTACCAGGGTAGGAAACAGCTGTAGCATGTGTCAGGAGACTGACAATGCCCCAAAGTGTTTTACATACTTCTCTGCACACAACCACCTTCTTGTTTGCACATCACTATAGCAGTAAGACAAATTTGAATGTTATAATAAGAGTTTTCTTCAGTAGCTGTGATTACACAGAGCTGACTTCTCAGTATTCTGTCAAAAGCTTTAACACGATCAACAAACATAATATAGCAGTTGCAGTTTCATTCTGTCTTTTTGTTGATGATGTGTTTCATAACAAAAACTTAATAAACACAAGAATTACCATTACAGGACATAATCTGTTCTTCAGGCAAAATAATATCTGTTATTCGTTAGGGTTGGCAGTGAGGATCTTCATGTGAAGCTTATGTCCAGAGTTTATGCGGCTAATTACTCCTTCCTTGTATATGGGAACTACTTCAGCTTCTTTCTTCACTTACTTGCTAGTTTAGAATATGCATCATTAAGATAGCAGAACATCATATCTCAAAAAACACATATTTTACAGGAAACTAAAATAACATTATAATATGTAAAAGTTTTAATTGATGCAAGTCATGCTAGTTTAAAGAGACACCGAGTCATAAACTAAAGTAACAATATCTGTTGCACACATTATTTGGCAATTTTTATGGTGTTAGTGACCTTATTTAGTGATATACAAGGTGTTGCAACCAAATCATTGTTAAAACACAAGAAGTTAAAGAGTTTTTGCACTCATATAATTTTTAATGTTACTAACAGAACTGAGCATACAGACACATAACATGAATTAAATATGAATTTAAAGTCTTCTCACACAAAAATAAAAGTTAATTTTGTGTTTTCCCTACTGTTTACTTGACATTATGTGTAAATGAGGCATCCATAAAAAAGATTATAATCTTTTGGAATAACTGATTTTAGAGATGTTAAATCATGATACTTTAGTGCAGAAATTGTAGATGGTTCTATGTACAGATGTTCTTATATTACTGGTCACTGTAATAGGTCATCTCAGAAGTAATTCCTAACATCTTCAAAATCCAGTTTATATTTGGTACCCATAGATGGTTTATACCTCAGTGCCAATACACCTGTAACACCAGGCTCGCCTACTTTGTTCTCTGGACAAACTGATTTATAGCACTGAACTTGAGAGTAGTCTACATTGGGCATGTTTTTCATACCTCACTTACTTTAGAACATCCACATAATCAATTGGGGAGTAGAGCACCTCATTTTCTTTCTGCATGTGGAATACACACCAGCTTCTGTTTAATACAATGACAATTGGTCTGGGGTGCAAGGACTGACTGCACTACTTGCACGTCCATGGTATGAGGAGCATACACATTTTTTCTGAAAGCAGGTTGTTTTTATTTATGATTACAATACTCCATAATATCCTCCGCTCTTTTGGCTACAAAATCCTATTTTTCAACATAATCTTCGTTCAGTGCATTGGCCATATGCCTTCTTACTGGGAGGGCATGTATGCTGGTGAGGTACCATTCCACAGGTTGACATCAGAGCCAACCTCTTTCTGTATCAATAATGTTCCCATCATCAACATACTGCATTTTCAGAGTGCATCTTTTATGGGGCCAAATTGATGGAAGTTGGAAAGTGCAAGATCTGGGCTGTAGGATGGATGAGGAACAGTCCGATTAAGTTTTGTGAGCTCTTCTCAGGTGCGCAGACTTTTGTGAGTCCTTGCGTTGTTATGGAGGAAGAGAAGTTCGTTTGCATTTCTGTGAATATGAGCACTGATATCGTTTCTTCAATTTCCTCAAGGTAACAATACACTTCAGATTTGATTGTTGCACCCTGAGGGAGAACATCAAATAGAATAACCCCTTTAGAGCCCCAGAACACTGTCACCGTGACATTATTGGAAGGTGGTGCAGCTTTGAAGTTTTACTGTGTAGGAGAGGTGGTGTGGTGCCACTCCATGAATTACCCCCAGTTGGAGACCAGCTCTATTCCTTCATTTTCTTGTCAAGTTCAGATCATCTACTTCTGAGCCTTAAGGTTCCTCTGCTATAGTAGCGTTATAACTGAACCTGTTGATAATGTAGCTGGAACTTCTGGGCAGAAAATGTCTGACAATTATAGTGTCATCTTCAATATTTTACTTTCCCGTGATGTGTGATTATGTACTTGCATTTGAGTTTCCTGCAATATCAAAATTCGCTGTTTGGATGTGTACTTCTGGGATAGTCTGTATAATAATTATAGGCCTAAAGCATGATATTATTATCCATCTATCTACAAAATGAGTGTTATGCTTTGGTGTAATAACATACTATAAGGTGGAGAAAGAATAGCACACCTCACATCTGCCTTACTTGTTAACATTTTCGATAATCTATTGAATTTTTTGCATACATTAACTGATTGCCTGCTCAATTAATAACTTGTTGTGTATTAATCACTCCATTATAACACTGTTAAACTAGGCAAACATTGTAAATATCATCAAAAAACTCTAAATAATTATTACATTGGCACAACAATGACTGATGCATGTTAAATTCCAGAGCAGAATAATTCTTCTGAGATACAAGGTTTCATATATTAAGATTTGAATGTTAGAATTTACAAGTTTTTGTTAGTATGTAGGAGAACAACTAAGCATACAAGTAATGAGATCAAAGATTTCTCATCTTATGCAGGACACAGTTCTTAATGTGTAGAAACATGCAGCTCCGAACTGATAATTTTGGATTTATGAGATTTTGCAATCTTGCTAGAGATTCATTTCATTAGTTGTGAGGAAACAATTTGTTCTTTTCAGGAAGTGTTTTGGCACTCTCAATTCCTCCTTTGCCATTGACTGTTTAAATAAATTATAATTATTATGATGTTATCTGATTCTTGATTAATACCAATCTCTCTCTCTGTCTCTCTCCCTCTCACTCACACAGATGACAACAACATTTGGCAGAGAAGTATTGTAGTCATCGTGCTTACCTCCGTTGAGTTTAAAAGTTACGACTAATCAGACACTTGTGAAAGTAAGTTTTGCTTATATAGTTAGGGGCTGTGTAGAACATGGTGAACGACAAAGCTAGACATTAGAATGGTGTTACACTGAGATGACAAAAGTCATAAGACACTTCCTAGTTGAACTCTTTTTGCCTCTGTGGGTGGTGCAGTAACTCAATGTGGCATGGAATCAAAGTCGCCTGCAGAAATATTAGCCAGTCTGCCTCTATAGCTGTCCATAATTGCAAAAGTGTTGCTGGTGCAGGGTTTTGTGCACGAACTGACCTCTCGATTATGTCCCATAATTGTTCGATGGAATACACATTTGGCGATCTGGGTGGCCAAATCGTTTGCTCAAAATGTCCAGAATGTTCGTCAAACCAGTTGCCAACAAATGTATCATCCATAAAGATTCCATCATTGTTTGGGAATGTGTAGTCGATGAATGGCTGCAAATCATCTTCAAGTAGCCAAACATAACCATTTCCAGGCAATGATCAGTTTAGCTGGATCAGGTGATCCAGTCCATTCCGTGTAAACACAGTCCATGCCATTATGGGCCGCCACTAGCTTGCACAGTGCTGCTTCATTGACAACTGGAGCCCATGGCTTTGTGGAGTCTATCCCACACTCAAACCCTACCATCAGCTGTTACCAAATGAAATGGCGACTGATCTGATCAGACCATGATTTTCCAGTCATCTAGGGTCCAATTGATATGGTCAGGAATCCAGGAGAGGCACTGCAGGTGATGTTGTGCTGTTAGCAAAGGCACTCGCATTGGTCGTCTGCTGCCATAGCCCATTAGTGCCAAATTTCACTCCATTGTCGTGGTATAAACATTCATCTTACATCCCAGGTTGATGTCTGTGGTTATTTCATACAATTTTGTGTTTCAAGATAATGGAGATGCTGAGTCACAGTTAGGCATAACAAAAAGACTGTCACAAATATAGCTTTTGACCAGTAAGGCCTTCATCAAAATTAGTTGACAAACACACACATGTGTACAACAGTGGATTTTCCTTTGTTTAATTTTTTTTGTTTGTTTGTACTGACAACTGTATGAAATGAAGACCATTGGCCACTGCATTGTCCGCAGTGAAAGGAATGCCTGAAATTTGATGATCTCGGCACACTGTTGACATAGTGCATCTTGAAATATTGAATTCCTTAACTATTTCCAAAATGGAATGTCCATTGCATCTGGCTGGAACTACCACTCCTTATTCAACATCTGTTCATTCTCATTGTATGCCCATAATCACTTCGGAAATCTTTTCACATGAATCACCTTAGTACAAATGACACATTCACCAAAGCACTGCCCTATTATACAGGGTGTCCAGCTCGAAAGAGGCCTCGTAAACATACATTTGCTTAAATTACACTTAAGGGCTTTGCGTAAAAAGCAGGAAATGAAATGAAATGAACATGTCCTACTTTGTTCATGGGGAAATAAAGGTGAATCTCAATAGGTGCTGGAATTGACCACCCTCAACTTGTAAACACAGCTGAACTCGCCTCTACAGATTCTCGAATGTTGCTGCCAGAATCTTTGGTGTTACTGCCTGGATTTTGTGGACGATGTTCTCGTGTAAATCTTCAGAGTTGTATGATTTGCTCCTGTAGACCTTGCCATTTAGGCCACCCCATAAAAAAAGTCAGTTGGTGGTAAATCAGGTAACCTTGAGGGCCACAGTCCTTTCAAAATCACTCTGCTTGGGAAAAATGATTCCAACCTCAGCCATGATCACTTGAAATGTGTGACATGTGGCCCCATCCTGTTGGTACCAGCTGAGGGTAAGTTCTTCATCACCCAGCTATTTTACAAATTTGTGAAACATTTCAGTGCAAACTGCACTTTTCACATTAGACTTGGGGAAAGAAAAAAAAAAAAAAAAAAAAAAATGTCTGATGATGCGACACACTGATGTTGCACAGAACACGCCAATCTTTTGTGAATGCAGGGATTGCTCATCCAGTGCATGTGGATTTTTCATTACACCACAGAATTGTATTGTGAGAGATGTAGAACTGCTGTCCCGAGTTTGTGACATTCCACATTCCTGAGAAAAACGTTGGTTGAACAGACATTGCAGGAGAGGCCAACAATTGTTTCACATCAGTCACTCCTCCCCCCCCCCCCCCCCCCCCCCCCCCCCAATAATGGTGGCTGTCCCCTGCCATGAATATCCAACATCATTCAATTGCTCTCTATCTTGTTCACTAAGTGTTGTATGCAGCATTTAGACAGAATGTGCTGGTCACCAAACCTTTCAACAAACATTCACTGACATGTGTTAATGAAACCAATAAGCCAACATTGTTTCACAAAAAAACATGCGCTCTTCGACAGAATAGCCGTACATTGTTGCTACCGAGCAAGGTGGCGCAGTGGTTAGACACTGGACTCGCATTCGGGAGGACGATGGTTCAATCTCGCGTTCGGCCATCCTGATTTAGGTTTTCCGTGATTTCCCTAAATCAGTCCAGGCAAACGCCGGGATGGTTCCTCTGAAAGGGCACGGCCGACTTCCTTCCCCATCCTTCCCTAACCCGATGAGACCGATGACCACGCTGTCTGGTCTCCTTCCCCAAAAACAACCAACCAACCATTGTTGCTAAACACGAAACACTGAGCTGCAGCCACAGTGATGCGCAGAAACACACTGTTGCCTCAAACGATGTCGCAAAGTACAGTGTTGCCACATCAGATGCCACAAATTACACAGTGTAATTTCAGTGGAATTGCTACACGTTTGTGGGGCCTCTTTCGAGTGGGACATCTTGTACTTTGTGTGCATGATACCACTGCCATCTATATATTTGTATATTGATATCTCATGACTTTTGTCACCTCAGTATATGTATTGAAGAATCGTAAAAGTATTTACGTACAGGGAATACTTATTCATTCTTTCACTTAAATGCTATAATAGCTACACTGAATCACAGCCCAGCAATTCCTGCTAAAATGTTTCATTTACGCTTATCTGGACATTGGCTTTATTATATTTTAAATATTTGTTATACATATGGGTTATACACAAATTCATGTTCAAACAGCGCATATACTCTTTTGGTACATACTGCATTGTACAGTCTGTAGCACACTTTGCTCGATATCATCTTTAAAAATGCCCCACACAACTGTAGGGTGCCTTTCCTTTACTGTAGTTTGTGATATAATTTGAGTTTCCAGTATTTTTGTTTAGTTGCAAACTTTGGAAATAACAATCAGTGTATTTTTGTTATAGGGTCATGAACGGCCTGAAGCTAATGCCAGCAATGAACAGAGGCTTCCTTTGAAGAAACGTCACTACCACATGTCAACAGCAACAAACCTTCAGCCAGTTAACACATCAGCAGATACTATGAAAATAGACATTCCCACTGACAGCAAGAAAACAAGTGGAATGGAGAGATTGTGTCTAGAGAAAGAGAAGGGTGGTACAAGCAGTACAAGCATAGTGGCAACAGCTGGTAAAAATCAGGTAAAACCAGCAGAGAAGATATGCTCAGTTTCAAAAGAAAAATTGGGTGATAAAACAAACTGCTTGACAAATGCAGCTAATAAGAATTGTGCTCAGATCGACATAAAGTCTAAACTGCTGGCAGATGTTTCCAGAAATTCCATAGATGAAACTATAGAGGCTTGTATAACCAAATATACAACAACGCCATGTCTTGACAAAACCCCTCAGGGACAACGCACTGTAATTGTCACACCTAAAAAAAGGCATCGATTAGAGAATGTTGTAGCTGCTACTTGCAATAGTGCAAAAACACCATGTGTGGTGGTTAACAAGAACAAAGATGTAACAGGTGATAACAGTTCTTCACATAATGTTCCTCCACAACCAAGCAAACGAACTGCGTCACGTAGTGCGAGTATAAACTCTACTGCCGCTCCTGTTGCTGTCAGTGTGCCACTGCCGGTGTCTACTGCACCATTGTTGTCATCCTCAGTTACTGCAGTTACAACAACCATTGCAGTTGCAGCGACAGTGACAACTACAATAACAACAGCATCGTCATCAGTGGTGACAACAATCACACCAACAGCAGTTGTTCAGGGATCTTCTTCGGTGTCTGCTGAGCCAAAAGTTCCACCAGGCATCTTTGAACCGTCAGTGAAAATTGCTGAGCCAGATTCCACTGTTCCTGCTTCTCCTACACATGTAAAGCCATCATCACCAGTATTGAGCAAGTCCAGTTTCCCCACCATTAAGGTGGGATCTCCTATCCACAGGTTATCGTCATCAGTTTCGAAAACAGCTGTGTTGCCGAAACGCGTAAGTTCAGTCATTAACAGGACAGTAGTTAAAACCAATTCAGCTTCAAATAAATTAGCATCTTCACAAACAAAGTCAGTGGCAGCTGCTAAATCATTGTCACCATTAAGTAAAGTGTCCACAGGAAACAGGACAGTAACAGCCACAAAGCTTTCATCACCCGTAACAAGAGCTGCATTATCAAAAGAAACTGTGTGTACTAACAAAAGCAATTTACCTGCTGGTAAAACTAGTGACACCAGTGTAAAAGACATTGCAAAATCAGTGCAGTCACCTACAGTAATTCCACCTACAGAAAAATCGACAGTTACTTCAGGAAGATCTGTTCCACAGCCATGCAGAACATCCCCCGTTATAACCAGGACAGTGCAGACAAGGCCTGCTCCTTCCTCAAAAGTGAGTTCTAGTAGTGATAAAAACAGTGTTACTGAACATGGAACACACACATTTCATAGTCTCAGATTGAAACGTCTTAATGGAGCATCAGCCCGGGAAGAATCAAACCTGAAACGTGTACATCTAAAGAGGAGAAAGTTAATCAGGGATGTGCGTATCCATGTTACAAAATTAACTCCACTAGAGCTTCTGAAAAAAGCAGCAGGGGCAGTGAAAGAAAGAGCTCGAAGAAGGAAAACAATTAACAGAACTGGCTTTCCAATAAAAAGAAAGAAGAAAAAGAGACCACCATTGATTGATAAATCCTTGGAACAGATTCAAAACTGTCTGCCAGAGAAAGTACAAAATTCCAGTGAATCACCAGCTACATCACTCCACGTACCTGTGATAAATGAAGCATTAGTGTCAAATAGTGAAATTTTGAATTCCAGTTCAGTTAATGGGACTCAGTGCACAGAGACCAAATCACCAAATAAAAGGGACCAAGTGTCGGCAAAAAGTGAAAAACCAAAGGGTCGTAAAATTGAATCACTGAAGTCGGAAACAACAGAAATACCTCAGTGCTCGGACGAAAAGATCAGGGAAGAGAAAGTAGAGTGTGTTACTAGTACTACTACCTTAGACCTTTACTCTAGAGATAAGAACAAAAATCGAAAAAGCGCCTGCAAAGTGGAAGATGATACTGACACTGAATCCGACGTAATAAGTAGTAGCAAAAAAAGCAGAGGTGTATTGCGTGATGTTGGTGCAAAAATGGAAGGTTATGGAACAGATGATGAGAGTTCATGTGCTATGGAAGATATGGTGTTACCACCCAATGAAGAAATACCTAGGAGGAAGAGGAGACGTGATTTGTCACAAGATGAGCCTGTTGCTCCACCAAAGCGCTATAGAAAATGTCGTGAGGACTATGTTGACAGAGATGATGTGTAAGTACACTGTTTTCAGTTGTTTTCTCTATTTATTTGTGGTGTTAATAGTTAAAAGTGTTGTCGTGAGTTCATTCACCTGAATGAAAAAATGTATAAATACCCCCTCCCCAACCTCATCTCTCTCTCTCTCTCTCT
Source organism: Schistocerca piceifrons (assembly GCF_021461385.2). NCBI lineage: Eukaryota > Metazoa > Arthropoda > Insecta > Orthoptera > Acrididae > Schistocerca > Schistocerca piceifrons. Next base: position 511,924,818 of record NC_060144.1, read on the forward strand.
CTCTCTCCCTCCCCCTCCCTCCCTCCCTCCCTCCCTCTCTCTCTCTCTCTCTCTCTCTCTCTCTCTCTCTCACACACACACACACACACACACACACACACACACACACACACACACAAATACAAATACAAATACTATGAAAATAATTGGGTATATTGTTAAAATATGTTAATGGTGATATGTGAAGAATATCTTTTATTCCTTTTAAAATGTATATAGTGACACAGTGTTGCCCTTCTTCTTGTGACTGTAAAATGAAAGTTATTCCCCTTTCTATTTATTAGTTAGAGCAGCAGAAACTGAAGCACCGAAGTTTCTGTACTAGTGATAGATAATCACTGAAAATTGCATATGAATTATTTCCACAGTGTTTTTATTGATACAGTGCTCACTCCATAGTAAGTAATATGGGCATCTTCATTAAAGATATTTGTTTAATTAATTTTATTTCAAAGAAAAACATGTCAGATTTCTCATGAGACAGTTTCGGTCACTTATCATTTTTGCTAAGTAGACACACCTCCAGAAGAACATTTCTTGTCAAATATTTGCCAGGATAGTGGGTTACTGTTAAACCTACAATGTTAATTTCAGAGAAGTCATAAGGTAATTTGATATCCAAATGAGATTTTATTCAAACCCCCACAAGGAAAACAGAGATGGACAAATATAGAGAATGTGGGAACATTGCAGTTGGTATGCTGCAAGCCACCCACTAGCCACTTAGCTGTGATACTTACGTGGTGCCTCCTGTTCCAAGTAGAGAAGTCATTCTCTTTAGTTACCTGATTCAAATTTAAGAATGAGGAAAGTGGCAAAGATATAGAGATTGATACAGTGACGTGCTTGTTTCTGAGGTAAAAGAAAAGTCTGCCCTGGATTGTTACAAGGAATTTAGGAGATATTACACTTTATGAGGAACAGTACAAAGTAACAGATCTTTGGTCCTAACCGTAATTAATAGATTGACTCTGGGCATTCCTACCATAGTTGGTACTAAAGTTCCGCCCCAGCTGCTGAATTGTAATCACAGTTTTTATATCCTGTATATATGACTACCAAACATGACTTTTGCTTAAAGTGAAAAGTTAATTTTCCCAATATATTTTTCTTTGTGCACTTAATGTACAGTACATCTTGACATACTTATAATCTTTTGATACTGAGTACCATAACTGTAAGTTATTTACGCAGAGTTAACACTTAACCCATATGTGCTTGTACCATTTTTGTTAATTATTATATAATGCAGCTATCTGATAGTCGAAATTCTCATTCATATTCCATGGCAAATAAATTTAATTTATCTTCTAGCACCAAAACGATAAGTGTTGATAGAGGTGAACACAGTTTTATGTGTGGCCTCATCAGTACTCATCACACCATTCCTGTTGAGGAGTTGCTATGTGCAAACTTCGTAAAGTCCCAGGAATGGAGGTTCTCTGAAGCGAATTTACCTGTTTTAAGTTGTCACAGAGTCGGCAATTGTACAATAAAATTACATTTTTGATGTGTGTTGGTTCTATAATAATCTGGTTTCTTATTACAACTTATTTGCAGCAGTGAAGTGCTTCCATATGAAAGTATGATATGTAGTGATGTTCCTTCGGGTGATGAATCTACAAAGTCTTCTCAGCGTAAAAAACAGCCTCGGTGGAGAAAGAAATATCTTGTGGCTGGGTTATTTTCAGACTACTATAAAACAGAGTAAGTTTAAAATAAGTTACGATAATTTATTCAAGATAAATTTTGTTTAAAGAAACTCTAATAGTGCGGAGTAGCTGTTACTTTTTATTCTGGGAAGAAAAGTTTGGAAGAAACTGCAGTCCCCCTTCCATCCTTTATCATTATTTTTTTCAGTTTTAACTTGTTCACTGCCATATGCACCATATATTTTCAGAAATCATCCGCTTCCGGTAATCATCAATACTTATATTGTCCTGACGTAGTGCAATACCCTTATTTGTTTGAGCCACTGAACTGCTTTCGTGTTTACTGCAGTAAGAAGTCCCATTTCTTCATACAATGCTAGGTTAATTTTTTGGTTTCAAGGAAAAGGAGAAAGGAGCTTCAGGTTACAGCAAATACAGAGTATAGAATAGTTCAGAAAGCACTCCGAATTTGAAGTGCCTTCTGTTTATGTGATGAGACATTGTCAAAATACCTGAAAAGAATATCAGTACTTTTGATCCAAGAGATGTGTAGTGAAAGGTTTGTGTGTGTGTGTCAGTTTGCTGTGCTGTAGTATGTACAAGGGCCTCTTTTTTTTGTCGACCTCCGATCACTTAGTATAGAAGCTACGTGAGCGGCAGAAAGTGGACATGCGCTGTAGTCTACTGCGCAACTCTCGCACTACACACTCCGCCATTGCCGACCTCAAGGCATCAGTCTGTGTTGCACAACAGCCACGTAAACATGGAGGCCGTCATTGTTGTTCCTGCCAAGTATGAATTACAAAGTGTAATTTGGTTTCTGCAAGCAGAAGGGAATAGTGCAGCAGAAATTCATCAGAGAATGAGCCAAGTGTATGGTGATAACTTCGTGACTGATGGTCTGTGCTGAAGGTTTAAAGATGGCCGAAGTGACATGCATGATGAAGTGTCCCAGGGATGAACGTCTGTCATTACAGCCGACCTTGTTGAACACATTGACTGATTGGTTACAGAAAATTGTAGGTTCACCATAACTGCTTTGTCTATGGAAATTCCAGAAGATTCAAGATCTGTCGTACACTCTATCGTTACTGAACATTTAAGCTACAAAAACTTTGTGCTCGTTGTGTTCCAAAAATGTTGACAGACACCCACAAAAGCAACCGAATGGTGTCAGCTTTGAATTTCCTTGACTGTTATCACAGTGAAGGAGAGAACTTTTTGAAATCAATAGTTACTGGAGATGAAACTTGGACCCAGTACTGGAAACAAAACGACAATCACAGCAATGAATGCATCCAGATTCACCAGACAAATCAAAAAAATTCAAACAAACATTCAACAACTGAAAGGTTATGGCTACCGTGTTTTGGGACCAAAAAGGTACGTTGCTTGTAGAGTTTATGCAGCCCAGAACCACTATTAATGCAGCTGCTCATTGTGGAACTTTACGACATTTGCATAGAGCCATTCAAAACAAATGAAGAGGAATGCTGACTTCAGGAATCGTGTTGACCCATGACAACGCTCATCCACACACTGCTGGCACAACCCAACGGCTCCTTGATTTAGAGGACAAGTTTGGGGAGGTGGAGGGCTTGTCCAAAATGCAATCAGGGTCAGTCTTGATCAAAACAGCATCCTCTGCCCTGTTACAGGTACTACTCACCTTTGACAAGGTAAGGGATGTGTCCGTTTCCATCACGCCCCATAAGGGCTTAAATATGGTCCAGGGTATCATATTTCGCAGGGACCTTCTTTAGCAGTCTGACGATGAGCTGCATGCCAATTTAGAGCGACGAGGCGTCCGTTTTGTCCGGCGTGTCCACCAGGGTCCGAGGGATAATCAGGTTGCCACCAGTGCCTTCCTCTTGGCCTTTGGGGGAGACATATTACCTGAGATAGTCAAGATGATGGTCTACCACTGTGACGTACAGCCATATATCCATCCCCCGATGCGGTGCTTTAAGTGCTGGAAGTTCGGCCATATGTCTTCCCGCTGTACTTCCAACGTTACCTGTGGACACCCTTCATATCCCAGTACTCCCTCTGTTCCGTCTCCAATTTGTGTCAACTGCGGAGAACACCATTCGCTTTGCTTGCCAGACTGCAGGATTCTCCAGAAAGAAAGAAAAATAATTTAATACAAGACCCTGGATCGACTGAACCTACACTGAGGCTAAGAGAAAATATGAGAGACTACGTCCTGTGCATATGATAACCTACGTCGCCGCTATGACAAAAGTTCTACCATCTTCTGTTCTGCCACGTACAGTTGGCTCTCAGAGCCGTCAGACTCCACTTGCCCCCTTTATTGGGGGGGGGGCCACTTCCCTCCCTGTTGCTCATGCACAACCTACTTCAGGAGCAACACCCTCCCAACCATCGGGGACGTCAGTCCCCACTTCTCAGCCGAAGAAGCGTAAGTCTTCTTCAGCCCCTCTTGCCAAGAAGGGATCCCTTGGGTCACTCCCTTCCCCGGTTCCTACCAGCGGTAAAGTCGACACCCGCCACTGGCTGAAGCAACCACAGGTAGCTGGTCATTGGGCTTCACAGTCCTCCTCAGTCCCTGAGACTGAATCAGTGAAGCCCTCCCAACCGGACAAACCTGAGGAGCAGCGAGAGAAACCTAAAAAGAAAAGAAAAAGACACCCCTCCCCCCAAAAACCAAGGCCTTGCGGTGGCACCCACACCACCACTACCTACAAACCTACAAGCTCTGTGTCTGAGGATGAGGTGAAGATTCTGGCGTCCGCTGGGGACCTAGATCTTGCTGGACTCTCAGACACAATGGATGTCGATTGCACAGATACTAATCTGGTGGCAGCAGGTGACCCTGAGGCGTAGACTGCCGCATTGAGTGTTTCATGCCTTCCCAGTCTCACGATCACGTAATCCTACAGTGGAATTGCGGTAGTTTTTTCTACCACCTGGCTGAGCTACAGCAACTGTTAAGCCTTACAGCTGCTTTCTGCATTGCCCTCCAGGAAACCTGGTTCCTGGCAATGCAGACCCCTGCCCTCCACAGCTATAAGATATATTACAGGAACCATAGTGACTATAATAGTGTGTCAGGTGGAGTTTGCATGTATATACGGAACTCTGTATGTAGTGAACCTGTGCACCTTCAAACCCCTCTTGAAGCTGTGGCTGTCAGGACAAGGACGATGCAGGAAGTAACTGTCTGCAATGTATATCTTCCTCTAGATGGTGCAGTACCCCTGAACGTATTGGCTGCACTGATTGATCAACTCTCTAAATCTTTCCTACTTTTGGGAGATTTTAACGCACATAACCCCTTGTGGGGTGGCACCATGCTTACTGGCCGAGGTAGGGAGGTTGAAAATTTACTGTCACAACTAGACCTGCCTCTTAAATACAGGTGCCCCCACACATTTCAGTGTGGCACATGGCACATATTTGGCCATTGATCTCTCACGTTGCAGTCCTGGCCTTCTCCCACCTATCCACTGGAGGACGACCTGTGTGGTAGTGACCATTTCCCCATCTTCCTGTTACTCCCCTGGTGTCATTCCCATGGACACCTACCCAGATGGGCTTTAAACAAGGCAGACTGGGAAGCCTTAACCTCTGTTGTCACTGCTGAATCTCTCACACATGGTGCCATCGATGTTGTCATTGAGCAGGTCACTACAGCAATAGTTTCTGTGGCAGAAAACGCAATCCCTCATTCTTTAGGGTGGCCCCAGCGAAAGACAGTCCCTTGCTGGTTGCCAGAAATTACTGAGGCAATTAAAGAGTGTTGGTGAACTCTACAGTGACATAAGCAGCACCCTTCCCTAGAGCACCTAGTAGCCTTTAAGCGGCTCCGTGCCCGTGTTTGCCAGCTTATAAAATGACGGAAACAGGAGTGTTGGGAGAGGTATGTGTCAATCATTGGGTGCCATACATCACCTTCCCAAGTCTGGACGAAGATCAGACGTCTTTTTGGGTACCAGACCCCAACAGGTGTCCCTGGCATTAACATCAATGGCGTGTTATCTACCGATGCAAATGGTGTTGTCGAGCACTTTGCTGAGCATTATGCTCGAGCCTCTGTGTTGGAAAACTACCCCCCAGCCTTTCGGACCCTCAAACATTGGATGGAAAGGAAAGTCCTCTCGTTCATTACACGCCACAGTGAACCCTATAACACCCCATTTACAGAGTGGGAGCTCCTCAGCGCCCTTGCTCATTGCCCCAACACACCTCCTGGGCTGGATTGGATACACAGTCAGATGACTACATATCTCGTCTGACTACAAGCGGCATCTCCTCATCACCTTCAACCAGATCTGGTGCAATGGCATCTTTCCATTGCAATGGCGGGAGAGCACCCTTATTCCAGTGCTCAAACCCAGTCAAGACCCACTTGATGTCGATATCTACCGGCCCATCAGCCTTACCAACTTTCTTCGTAAGCTGCTGGAACATATGGTGTGTTGGTGGTTGGGTTGAGTCCTGGAGTCACGTGGCCTACTGGCTCCATGTCAGGGCGGCTTCCGCCATGGTCGCTCTACCACTGATAATCTTGTGTTCCTCGAGTCTGTCATCCGAAGAGTCTTTTCCAGACGCCAACATCTGGTTTCCATCTTTTTTGACTTAGGTAAAGCAAACGACACAACCTGGCAACATTATATCCTAGCCACAATGTATGAGTGGGGTCTCCAGGGCCCGCTCCGATATTTATCCAAAACTTCCTGTCACTCTGTACTTTCCGTGTCCAAGTCGGTGCCTCCCATAGTTCCCCCATATCCAGGAGAATGGCGTTCTGCAGGACTCCGTATTGAGTGTCTCTTTATTTTTAGTGGCTGTTAATGATGTAGCAGCAGCTGTAGGGCCGTCGGTCTCACCTTCTCTGTATGTGGATTACTTCTACATTTCGTACTGCTCCTGCTGTACTGGTGTTGCTGAGTGAGCGGCACCTACAGGGAGCCATTCTCAAGGCACAGTCATGGGCTCTAGCCCACAGTTTCCAGTTTTCAGCCGCGAAACCGTGTGTCGTGCTTTTCTGTCGGTGTTGCACCGTTCATCCAGAACCAGAACTTTACCTTAATGATGATCCACTCACTTTAGTGGAGACTTGGCTACCTCACCTTCGTCAGCTTAAGTGGAAGTGCTGGCTGCACCTCAATGCCCTACGCTGCCTAAGCAACACCAACTGGAGTGCAGATCGCTCTACACTGCCGCAGCTCTACGGAGCCCTTGTTAAATCCCGCCTTAACTATGAGAGTCTTGTTTACAGTTTGGCGGTGTCTCCAGCGTTGCGTTTACTCGACTCGGTGCACCTCTGTGGTGTCCGCCTAGTGACGGGAGCTTTTAGATCAAGTTCGCTGACCAGTGTCCTGGTGGAGACTGGAGTCCCTCCATTGAAGGTTAGGCATGCACAACTGCTCACCAGTTATGTTGCACACGATTTTAGTTCTCTTGCGCATCTGAAATACCGTCTCCTTTTCCCAACCATGGCAGTTCGTCTCCTGCATCGGCGGCCCAGGTTAGGGCTTACAGTTGCAGTTCGCATCCAGTCCCTTCTGTCTGAACTGGGATCCTTCCCGTTACCACCTCCCCTCGAGGTCCATTCACATACACCTGCATGGTGTATCCCTAGGCCGCAGATTCTTCTGGACCTTTTGCATGGCCCTAAGGGCTCCGTTAACCCTGTGGCTCTCCGCTATCACTTTCTCTTGCTTCTCGACATGTATCGGGACCATGAAGTGGTTTGCACCGACGGCTCGATGGCTGGTGGTCACGTAGGCTTTGCTATGTTCATAGAGGACATATTGAACAGCTCTCCTTTCCACATGGCCGCAGTGTTATCACTGCAAATCTGGTGGCCATATCTCATGTTCTTGAGCACATCCACTCATGCCCTGATGAGTCATTCCACCTTTGCACTGACTCCTTGAGCAGCCTACAAGCTATCGACCAGAGCTACCCTCACCATCCTTTGGTACCAGCCATCCAGGAGTCCATCTATGCCCTGCAATGGTCCCGTTATTCAGTGGTGTTTGTGAGGACCCCAGGACACGTCAGAATCACAGCCAGCGAACTTGCCAACAGGCTGGCCAAACAGGCCAAGCAGAAACCGCATCTGGAATGGGCGTCTTTGAAACTGACCTGCATTCTGTCTTATGCGGCAGGGTTTTTCGACTTTGGGAGGTGGAATGGCATAACAGAATGCACAACAAACTGCATGTCATTAAGGATACTACGAATGTGTGGAAGTCTTCCATGCGGTCCTCTCGCATGGAAGCAGTTGTCCTCTGCCGGCTCCGCATTGGCCATATGTGGCTGACACATGGTTACCTCCTCCATCGCAAGGACCCTCTTCGGTGTTGCTATGGCTCACAAATGACGCTCGTCCACCTCTTGCTGGACTGCCCACTTCTAGCCCCTCTGCGGTGGACTTTTAACTTTCCCAGCACCCTACCTTCGCTGTTTGGCGACAGTGCCTCAACAGCAGCTTTAGTTTTACGTTTTATTCGTGAAGTTGGGTTTTATCATTTGATCTAGGTTTTGCACATGTCCTTTGTCCCTCTGTGGCTTCCACCCTACTGCTTTTAGAGTGGAGGTTTTATTGTGTTGCAGAGTGTCTGGCTTCTCCTTTTTATTCTCGTGGCCAGCCAGCCATGGTAATCTGCTCTCTTGTTCTGATCTTCTTCTACATGTTTCTTGCTTCTCTTTGATTTTATTGTCTGATTTTGTCCATTTTAGTCTTTGTTGCCCTTCTGTCATTCTTGTGGTTTTCTCCTTTCTTCCAGCTGTGTTTTGTATGTCTTGATTATTTTACTCCCATCCTTGTGGAATTAATAATTGGAACGAGGGACAATGACTTAGCAATTTGGTCCCTCCCCCTCTTTTAAACCAACCAACCAGTGGCTCCTTGAACAATTTCAATGGGAAATTTTCGATCATCTGCCGTACAGTCCTGACCTGGCACCCATCGACTTTCACCTCTTCCCTGAACTGAAGACATGGCTAGGAGGGCAGCACTTTCATACCATTCATTGGCGGCAAAATTTTTTGAAGAGGGTATTGTAAAGCTTGTCCACAGGTATGATAACTGTCTCAATCTTTTCGGTGATTATATTGAAAAGTAACCATAAGTGTACAAAGGTATCAGATAGATTATATCAGGTTTAAGATAGATTATATAATGGTAAGACAGAGATTTAGGAACCAGGTTTTAAATTGTAAGACATTTCCAGGGGCAGATGTGGACTCTGACCACAATCTATTGGTTATGACCTGTAGATTAAAACTGAAGAAACTGCAAAAAGGTGGGAATTTAAGGAGATGGGACCTGGATAAACTAAAAGAACTAGAGGTTGTACAGAGATTCAGGGAGAGCATAAGGGAGCAATTGACAGGAATGGGGGAAATAAATACAGTAGAAGAAGAATGGGTAGCTTTGACAGATGAAGTAGTGAAGGCAGCAGAGGATCAAGTAGGTAAAAAGACGAGGGCTAGTAGAAATCCTTGGGTAACAGAAGAAATATTGAATTTAATTGATGAAAGGAGAAAATATAAAAATGCAGTAAGTGAAACAGGCAAAAAGGAATACAAACGTCTCGAAAATGAGATCGACAGGAAGTGCAAAATGGCTAAGCAGGGATGGCTAGAGGACAAATGTAAGGATGTAGAGGCCTATCTCACTAGGGTAAGATAGATACCGCCTACAGGAAAATTAAAGAGACCTTTGGAGATAAGAGAACGACTTGTATGAATATCAAGAGCTCAGATGGAAACCCAGTTCTAAGCAAAGAAGGGAAAGCAGAAAGGTGGAAGGAGTATATAGAGGGTCTATACAAGGGCGATGTACTTGAGGACAATATTATGGAAATGGAAGAGGATGTAGATGAAGATGAAATGGGAGATACGATACTGCGTGAAGAGTTTGACAGAGCACTGAAAGACCTGAGTCGAAACAAGGCCCCCGGAGTAGACAATATTCCATTGGAACTACTGACGGCTGTGGGAGAGCCAGTCATGACAAAACTCTACCATCTGGTGAGCAAGATGTATGAAACAGGCGAAATACCCTCAGACTTCAAGAAGAATATAATAATTCCAATCCCAAAGAAAGCAGGTGTTGACAGATGTGAAAATTACCGAACTATCAGCTTAATAAGTCACAGCTGCAAAATACTAACACGAATTCTTTACAGACGAATGGAAAAACTAATAGAAGCCAACCTCGGGGAAGATCAGTTTGGATTCCTTAGAAACACTGGAACACGTGAGGCAATACTGACCTTACGACTTATCTTAGAAGAAAGATTAAGGAAAGGCAAACCTATGTTTCTAGCATTTGTAGACTTAGAGAAAGCTTTTGACAATGTTGACTGGAATACTCTCTTTCAAATTCTAAAGGTGGCAGGGGTAAAATACAGGGAGCGAAAGGCTATTTACAATTTGTACAGAAATCAGATGGCAGTTATAAGAGTCGAGGGACATGAAAGGGAAGCAGTGGTTGGGAAGGGAGTAAGACAGGGTTGTAGCCTCTCCCCGATGTTGTTCAATCTGTATATTGAGCAAGCAGTAAAGGAAACAAAAGAAAAATTCGGGGTAGGTATTAAAATTCATGGAGAAGAAATAAAAACTTTGAGGTTCGCCGATGACATTGTAATTCTGTCAGAGACAGCAAAGGACTTGGAAGAGCAGTTGAATGGAATGGACAGTGTCTTGAAAGGAGGATATAAGATGAACATCAACAAAAGCAAAACAAGGATAATGGAATGTAGTCTAATTAAGTCGGGTGATGCTGAGGGAATTAGATTAGGAAATGAGGCACTTAAAGTAATAAAGGAGTTTTGCTATTTGGGGAGCAAAATAACTGATGATGTTCGAAGTAGAGAGGATATAAAATGTAGACTGGCAATGGCAAGGAAAGCGTTTCTGAAGAAGAGAAATTTGTTAACATCCAGTATTGATTTAAGTGTCAGGAAGTCATTTCTGAAAGTATTCGTATGGAGTGTAGCCATGTATGGAAGTGAAACATGGACGATAAATAGTTTGGACAAGAAGAGAATAGAAGCTTTCGAAATGTGGTGCTACAGAAGAATGCTGAAGATTAGATGGGTAGATCACATAACTAATGAGGAGGTATTGAATAGGATTGGGGAGGAGAGAAGTTTGTGGCACAACTTGACCAGAAGAAGGGATCGGTTGGTAGGACATGTTCTGAGGCATCAAGGGATCACCAATTTAGTATTGGAGGGCAGCGTGGAGGGTAAAAATCGTAGAGGGAGACCAAGAGATGAATACACTAAGCAGATTCAGAAGGATGTAGGTTGCAGTAGGTACTGGGAGATGAAAAAGCTTGCACAGGATAGAGTAGCATGGAGAGCTGCATCAAACCAGTCTCAGGACTGAAGACCACAACAACAACAACAACAAGTGTACAAAAATTTTGGTAATATGTTTTCTATGAACTTGTCTTTTATTTATAGCCTATTGGAGGTTGGAAAAAAAGGCCCTCGTAGATATAGTCTGTTTAGTCCTACTTATCTCTTTCATTATGTTTACAGTGTTAATAATAGGAATTAAGGCAACAACTCTCTGTATAGCTGAGTAACGACTCTCTGTATAGCTGAGGCATCGAGTGTCTGATAGGCACCGAAACAAGACTGAGGACATTGCAACACTTTCGCAAGAATATTTCTTCAGAGCTTAGTTCTGAAGAAAGATTCATCTGAAAGCTCAGCAGTGTTCTCATTGATATTTATGCATCTACCTACAGACCAATGTCTCAGCTTTATGGTGGGTTGTTTGTTATCTTTATTCCTTCCATTACTTATATTCCACCAAGGCCTTCCCATTACTATGTTTACAGTGTTAGGCGGCCGCCAGCAGATGTGGGAAAATCCAGACTTATCTATAGGCCCGAAGAACACCAGCATGGTCTTCTTCCTCCACCATACCACTGTGGAAAATATTTGCGACAGAGACGACTGGAGTTCAAATTGCCGTATGACTTGTGGTGGTTACATACACATAGCCAGCTTCCAGGCCGAGATCGGGTACCGTCTTGGAATTACAAAAAGATCCGCACAAGTAAGTGTTATCACAGAGTTCTGAAAGATAACTGTATAACTTACTTGCACATTATTAGAATTATTTAAACTAATTATATGCATGTGTAATTCTTTTGTAGATGTGTACTACGATGTCAAACCAACGTACATGTATGAGGCACAGGCTTGTAACTGTCCACTACCAAGTAGACCTGGTGTCAAGGGATGTGGTGAGGAGTGTATAAATCGAATGGTTTATGCTGAATGCTCTCCACAGCTTTGTCCGTGCAAGGATTATTGTTCAAACCAACGAATACAAAAGCATGAATGGGCACCAGGGCTGGAAAAGTTCATGACAAAGGACAAGGTAACCATGAATATGTATCTTAATTAATAGATAATATCAGTTGGAAATCTGTTTTGATAGTTTTTTTAGTATCGACACAAGCATGAATGCCGCTACACTACACTGTCAGTGTGGGTTCTTCACAGGTCAACAGTGGCTCAATAATAACTGGGGAACAAAACTATGTGAGAGGAAATAAGACTCACTTTGTGAATCACTCTACTGGAAGCAGGTAGTCCGAAATCGTGTAAAGATGTGCACAGGCATAAACTCAGCACTTGGCTGGTGCAGACAGCTGACGACCGAGCGCTCGGCAACAACACTGGGCACAAAGTGTAAGGCGAAATCAGTGGTGGGTGAACTCAGAGTAAGCATGGGCCTGTTTGGCTTACTGCCGTCCACAGGTAAATACTTATGTCAGCGGGTTTGACCATCAGCGAAAGGGATACAGAAGGGGAAGGCAGAGAGGGAGGAGGGCAGGTCAAAATATGCGGGCTCCATATAAGTAGGCACAGTTGCATGTCTCACTAGAGTGTGAGGCTGCTGGTGACAGGAGTACAGCAGAGGGCACAGAGGGGACAACAATAAGGAGGTGCACACTAAAAGTGGAAGCCTGCCCCCTGGAACAGTGTCATGACCAACACTGCCGCTTAGCTGAGTAGAAGGCCTACATCTACATCTACATCTACATGCATACTCCGCAATCCACCATACGATGCGTGGCGGAGGGTACCTCGTACCACAACTAGCATCTTCTCTTCCTGTTCCACTCCCAAACAGAACGAGGGAAAAATTACTGCCTATATGCCTCTGTACAAGCCCTAATCTCTCTTATTTTATCTTTGTGGTCTTTCCACGAAATGTAAGTTGGTGGCAGTAAAACAGTACTGCAGTCAGCCTCAAATGCTGGTCCTCTAAATTTCCTCAGTAGCGATTCATGAAAAGAACGCCTCCTTTCCTCTAGAGACACCCACCCGAGCTCCTGTAGCATATCCATAACGCTCGCGTGATGATCAAACCTACCAGTAACAAATCTAGCAGCCCGCCTCTGAATTGCTTATATGTCCTCCCTCAATCCGACCTGATAGGGATCCCAAACGCTCGAGCAGTACTCAAGAATAGATCGTATTAGTGTTTTATAAGTGGCCTCCTTTACAGATGAACCACATCTTCCCAAAATTCTACCAATGAACCGAAGACGACTATACGCCTTCCCCACAACTGCCATTACATGCTTGTCCCACTTCATATTGGTCTGCAATGTTACGCCCAAATATTTAATCGACGTGACTGTGTCAAGCGCTACACTACTAATGGAGTATTCAAACATTATGGTATTCTTTTTCCTATTAATCTGTGTTAATTTACATTTATCTATATTTAGAGTTAGCTGCCATTCTTTACACCAATCACAAATCCTGTCCAAGTCATCTTGTATCATCCTACAGTCACGCAAGAACGACACCTTCCCATACACCACAGCATCATCAGCAAACAGCCACACATTGCCATCCACCCTATCCAAAAGATCATATATGTAGATGGAAAACAACAGCGAACCTACCACACTTCCCTGGGGCACTCCAGATGATACCCTCACCTCAGATGAACACTCACCATCGAGGACAACATACTGGGTTCTATTACTTAAGAAGTCTTTGAGCCACTCACATACTTGGGAACCAATCCCATATGCTCTTACCTTAGGAGTCTGCAGTGGGGTGCCAAGTCAAACACTTTCCAGAAGTCAAGGAATATGGCATCCGTCTGATATCCTTCATCCATGGTTCGCAAGATATAATGTGAAAAAAGGGCGAGTTGCATTTCGCAGGAGCGATGCTTAGAGCCGTGCTGACGCATGGACAGCAACTTCTCTGTCTCAAAGAAATTCATTATATTTGAACTGAGAATATGTTCGAGAATCCTGCAACAAATCGATGTTAAGAATATTGGTCTGTAATTTTGAGGATCCGTCCTTCTACCCTTCTTATATACAGGCGTCACCTGTGCTTTTTTCCAGTCGCTCGGGACTTTACGTTGGGCAAGAGATTCGCGATAAATGCAAGCTAAGTAAGGAGCCTATGCAGTAGAGTACCCTCTGTAAAACCGAATTGGAAATCCATCAGGACCTGGCGATTTATTTATTTTCAACTCATTCAGCTGCTTCACAACTCCAGGGATGTCTGTCACTATGTCCTCCTTACGGAAATCTGTACGAGACTCAAACGGCGGTATGTTTCTACGATCCTCCTGCGTGAAAGATTTCTCAAATGCTAAATTTAAAATTTCAGCTTTTGTTTTGCTGTCTCCCGTTGCCAGGCCAGACTGATCAGTGAGTGACTGGATGGAAGCCTTCGACCCGCTTAGTGATTTTATGTATGACCGGAATTTCCTTAGGTTTTCAGAAAGATCTTTTCCTAAGGTATGATGGTGGTAGTGATTGAATGCTTCGCGCATCACTCTTTTTACAGCAGCACGAATCTCTACTAACTTTTGCCTGTCCTCATTCTCCCGATCTTTCTCGTACCACAAGTGCAACTGCCTTTGCTTCCTGAGCATTCTCTGAATTGCGCTGTTAAACCACGGTGGGTCTTTTCCATCCGTAACCCACTTTTTTGGCACATACTTGCCCAATGCGTGATTTACAATGTGTTTAAAATTTGCCCATAATTCTTCCACGTCCATTGTACCGGAAGTAAATGAAGTCGATTCATTTACTCATTGCCTCAGTGGCAATGCTCCAATAATAACTTCCAGAGACCAATTAAATAACATTTGCGAGAGAGTTGGTTTAATAACCATTCCTCTTCTCACAAAATTGTAAACATGTCTTGCCTCTAGCAGGTTCGAGTTAAAAGTGACTAAAACTCTTTTTCCACTCAATTGTTCGTTCGTGCTAACAAAAGTCACAGTTATAAAACAGTACGGAATAACACAGAAGATCCTTGAGTCTGCCGTGTTCTTTCATTGAACTTCCATCGTCTTACTACACACTTCAGACCTGCACACACAGGCAGGTGACACGCAGTAGATAGGCTCTCTCACACGTATATTTAAAATATCGTGTGTTCGAGACGGTCAAAGGCCAAGTGGTTCTAGTATTTAAGTGGAAATTCTTGAAACACTACAGCATGTTGCTGACTTTTAGCGTCAGTGCATAATACGTTAGGGCAAAAAGAATGTATTTAAAGCACCTCATGAGTGTCACATACCTCTTCTCTGATCATCTCACTCCCTTTTCTTCCTTCCTTAATTTCTTTCCCTCCTTTAACCCCCTGTCCCCCGCCCTCTACTTCCCCCCACCCTCCACCCTTAACTCTTTTCTCTAACTCCTCTCCCTCTTCCTCTAACTCCTCTCACTCCTCCCCTGCCTTCACTCCCTCCTCCCCTGCCTTCACTCCCTCCTCCCCTGCCTTCACTCCCTCCTCCCCTAACTCCACTCCCTCCTCCCCTAACTCCACTCCCTCCTCCCCTAACTCCACTCCCTCCTCCCCTAACTCCACTCCCTCCTCCCCTAACTCCACTCCCTCCTCCCCTAACTCCACTCCCTCCTCCCCTAACTCCACTCCCTCCTCCCTTAACTCCTCTCCCTCCCTACCCCCCCCCCCCAACTCATCTCGCTCCCTATACCTAGATCTTCCCTCCCTCCCTACCCATGAACTTCTCTCCCCCTTACCCCTCTAACTCCTCTCCCTTCCTACCCCACTCCAACTTCTCTCCTTTGCCACCCCTCCCCCAAGCTCCTCTCCTCCCTTACTCCTCTTTCCCCTTCCCAAACTCCTCTCCCTCTACCTTAGCTCCTCTACCTCCCCCTAGCTCCTGTACCACCCCCCTAACTCCTCTATCTCCCCTCTAACTCCTTACCCACCCACCTAACTTCTCAACCTCTCCCCTAACTCCTCACCCTCACTTATCCCTCCTTCACTCTCCTTCATTCCCTCCCTCTTCCCCCTGGTATCTCTCCCATTTCATTTACATTCTTTAATGGGCTTTACTTATATTTATTCTGGTATAGTTTTCTGTTAAATGTCTCTACTGTTCTGTTTACTGTCATATGTTATTTTCTGTGCTCATCTAACATTATCTACATTAGTCCATTTACTTTACTCATTATACTGTCTCTCTCTTTTAAATTTTATATATATGTGGTGTTAAAATTATCAATATCTTCCAGGGATGGGGTGTTAGAACCAAATATCCTATCAGGGCAGGAGAATTTATTTTGGAGTATGTCGGTGAAGTTGTCAGTGAGAAAGAATTCAAAGACAGAATGGCATCACGTTACATAAATGACACTCATCACTATTGCCTCAATTTGGATGGTGGCCTCGTGATTGATGGGCATCGAATGGGAGGAGATGGTAAGTATACTAAATTTGCGTAGTTCATTTACTCAGTTTCTGGTGCTGCTGATTTCTGTTAGTTTACATTTAATTTTTGTTAAGGAAGAACATTTTTGTTTTGAACTGATTACAATCAGAAGTTATATTGATCCTGTCATCTCTCATGACTGTAATAAAAGTCTTTTGTAGAAGGAACTTGTTTAGCTTTATTCTAAAGCATCTTCAGTGGTCAGTGTAACAATACGGCTTTTCGTACAATTTTGCTTGCTAGGATCATGAACAGTTTTCATAATTTCAGTTACTATTGTAAACAGTATTAATTTATCATTATTATTCCAGGTTTTTTGTTTCTCACATCATTCTACATGAAACTTCCTGGCAGATATCAGCGCACACTCCGCTGCAGAGTGAAAATCTCATTCTGGAATCATTCTACATGTTCTTCTACACATGTGTGGTTTATTTTATCACACAGCACTTCCACTAACACTAAATATATTCATGTTTATTTCCTGTACTTTGCTTTGATATTGTGGGTCTGTTTATCTTTTTTTCTTGTTTTGGTAGTAGCAGGTGCATGTGCTATATCCTGTGTGTTTATGTTTTTTAGTGTGGATGTGTGTGTGTGGGAGTGAGGGGGTATCCATAACTTGTGTGTGCATTGATCGTTGCTTTACTGTGGTGCAGTGGTGGGTAATTTAGGGTGGGTATTTTGCATTATTTATATGATACTATTATTGTGTTGTCTAGAAGGATGTTCTTTTCCTACCATAATAGAAGCAGACATGAACATAGCCAGATTCAGTAACAACAAACATCTTCTGACCCTACAAGAGAACTTCTAGATCCAAAAGGCAACAACTGAAAAGAAAGAAATAATGAAAGACCACACAATCATTATTTAAACTAATAAAACATACGGATTTAGTGTTAGTGAAAGTGTTGTATGCTAAAACCTACTAGAACAACATGAAGAATGATGTGTGTGCTTGGAGGGGGGCCATGAGTAATGATGATAATTTAATACTGTTTATAGTAGTAAGTGAAAAAATGAGAACTGTTCATGATCCTGGCAAACAAAATTGCATTAAAAGTCATATTATTACAATGGCTGCTGGAGGTGATTTAGAATAGAGCAAAAAGTGTTTGATCTTAATAAGACTTTATTACAGTCCCAAGAGACAGTTTAACTTGTGTAGCTTGTAATAATGTGAATCCAGGGAAAAAAAGGGGCATAAAACAAAGAAAACAATGTTTACTCTATAAGTAACAAGTTCTTTTTGAAGATGTATCATTTTTTACTAATTTTCTTCACTGCAGCCACAATCTCGTCGAACCGAATGGTATTTCTATTTGGTCAAATGACACAGTTAATTCACCAAATGACACACTTATTTACAATTAAATAACAAATATATTAAAAGAAACAATGGTCAAGGACTTCTTTTGAAGACAATCAAGAAGTCACTGAAATAGTTTCAGCTGTATGTGTTGCAAAGGAAGACAAAAGGTCAGCACAGCCTTAGACACTAAGTCAGGAGTGAATAAGATATTAATTTTCATAGTTAATATTTTGAAAGTGCAGAATTAATGACAACTTTCTGTGTAGCCATTCACAAACTGGGTTAAATTGGCTAACATTTAGACTGTAAAAGAAATGTGTTTAGGTGAAAAAAATATTTCTTGTGTGAAGAACTTAAGCAACATTTCTCTGATAATTTGTAGAGCATCTGGTACCACAGAATGTATTAGAAATTCTGTGCAAACAGTCTTATCAGCTAGCCGCAGGCTCCTGCAGTGATCTAATGTTTTTCTGTATTTGTTAAAAAAGAAAGGTGGGGAAGAAGAAGTGAATGAGCACATTTTACTCAGTAATGTCAATCTCAGATAACTGATTACATTTAGCCAAAAAATTTTGTGAGTAGCATACTGTTTGTTAGCTGTTTGTTAATGCACAAAATGCCTTTGTAGATGTGTGTAGAAGTACACTCTTAAGACAAAAAAACGATGCAACCCAAAGGAATAATCCGAATGGGATGGAAATCAGTAGAAGTGACTTACACATGCATATTAACAGATCATTAGAATTTCAGAAAAATTGAATGATTCATTAAGAGGAAGAAATTCACAAATTGAGCAAGTCAGTAATGTGTTGATCCTCCTCTCCTCCTTATGCAAGCAGTTCTTGAAACTGGCATTGATTGACAGAGTTGTTGGGTGTCCTCCTGAGAGGTATTGTGCTAAATTCTGTCCATGCTGCATCATCAAAATCCTGAACTGGTTAGAGGGCACTGTCCACAATGCTCCAAACATTCTCAGTTGGGGAGAGATCTGGTGACCTAGTTGGCCAAGGCAGAATTTGAGAAGCACTAAGACAAGTAGTAGGAACTGTCGCCATGTGTGGACAGGCATTATCTTGCTGAAATCAAAGCCTAGGATGACTTGCTGTGAAGGGCAACAAAAGAGGGAAAATCATCGACATACTGCTGTGCTGTAGATGATGGCCAAAATGTCCTGCTATTTAAAGAAATGGCACCCCAGACCATCACGCCTGTTTGTCGGGCAGTATGACAGGCAACAGTCAGCTTGTTATTTCACTGCTATCCAGGGTGTCTCCAGTTGTATCTTCGCTCGTCATTGGGGCTCTGCTCGAAGGAGGACTCATCACTGAAGACAATTCTACTCCATTAAACGAGGTTATAGGTCAAATCTTGTCAAGAAATGCCCCTGCCATAAGGTGCGAAGATCAGGAATGATGGGCTGGGGTGCCATTTCTTTTCGTAGCATGACCCCTTTAATTGTCGTATGTGGCACCATTACAGCTCAGTGGTACGCTGATGATATTCTATGCGCCATTTTATTGCCCTTCGTGGCAAGACGTCCTGGGCTTACGGCTTGCAGCAAGATAATGCCCACATTCACAAGGCGAAAGTTTCTACAACTTGTCTTTGTTCTTGCCAAACCCTACCTTGGTCAGCAAGGTTGCCAGATCTCTCCCCAACTGAGATTGTTTGGAGCATTATGGCCTCCAAGCTTCTCAGCATTCTGATGATCTTAGGATGACATACAACAAGTTGGTTAATTGTAAGCCAAATAACTGCTTGCATAATGACCAGAGGTGGACCAACACATTACTGACTTGCTCAGTATGTGAAGCTCTTTCTCTTGAGTAAATCATCGTATTTTTCTGAAAATGTAACCATTTGTTTGTCTGTACATGTACATCACATCTACCAATTTCCATCCAATTTGGATAATTCCTTCAAGGTGCAATTTTTTAGTGTGTGTGTGTGTGTGTGTGTGTGTGTGTGTGTAGAAATATATCTGTAGCAGGAAATATTTCGTGTTGCATAATATGGTAATAATGTAGATGTTTGTTTCCAGGGCGTTTTGTGAATCATTCTTGTGAACCAAACTGTGAAATGCAAAAATGGAGTGTCAATGGCTTATTCCGTATGGCTTTATTTGCTTTACGGGACATTGAGCCACTTGAAGAACTTTCGTATGATTACAACTTTTCTCTGTTCAACCCTGCAGAAGGACAGGTAAAAGATTTTCAATATAAAATTGGCCAACATTTTAATGTGTAGGCCATTAACTAAAAATTTAGTATCATTGCATATAATCTATGGAACATACTTCAGTCCAGAATTAAGAACAGTTACACTCAGTTTCAATCTAATGTTGATCCATAAGTTAAATTGTTTAATGCATATGCTTCAAATAAATCTATTTTGAAATGTTGCCTGTTCCTTTGCTAATGTCACTTGTGAGTAATCCATATCCAAGTGACATTACTTATTTCATGTATTTGTAGTTGTTACAGTAACCTTGAAACATAATTTGTACATCTTTTGAAAGAGAACCACAAGGCAAAGGGAGTGTATGTATCACAAATAGTGCTGCTTTGTTGCTTTTTTTCTCTACAACACTCATTGAATATAAGGAAATTGAAACCCATCATTTGCTTGTGGTTTGGTGACTTACAGTAAATCATTTTATATTCTTTTGTTTCTGGAGCCCAATAATAGAAGTTAGCATATGTATTGACTCCTCACTCAATGTAAAAGTAATATTCGTTACAACCAACTGTTTTGTAATAGCTGTTGCTCTTGTACAGCTGAATCACGCCATCCCCTGCAAGAGGGTCATTTTTTCCCTTGCTGTGTAGCATGTAAGTGTAGGTGGTTGACAGTGACCAACTATGGCAAATAAAAATTGCAAAGTACTTGTCTATGATGGAAAATTTGCTTCGCAGTTTACTGTAATTTCATGTCACACACATTACTGAAACTGATGTCGTTTCTCTCACCCAAATGAACTAGCTGCATCATTGTCTAAGTTCTCTTAGTGCTCAACTGAGTGTGGCAATATTGCATTTAGTATTTGTGGTATGTCAGGGTATATACACTCCGGGACAACAGGGAAGTCTGGGAAAAACCCGGGAATTTTTCAGAATTTCGGGAATTGTTCATTGTTTTAGTCTTGAGTTAAATTTTTGTAATTTTGACTGGTAAGAACTGATAGTCTAACAAAGAATTTTACTGTATCACACTACTACAGAATAATATTGCAGCAATAAAACGAAAACTACAGACTAAAACCAAAGTAAAACCTGCAAAAGGAAATGAGCCATTTACAACAACACACAAGCGCCTGCCTAAAGCAAAATGTGTCAAAGGCTTTAGGACGAAGATAATAGAATATTTCATAACAGCAAACTACTTCCGATGAGCGTGACGCAATAACTGTTTCATTAAGTTCATTTTGAGCAGTTTCCAGCAGGCTCCTGCGCATGTGCAGTTGAGTTCTGTATGAGCAGTACCTTCTGCTTCTGGCTACTTAAAGTGTTGCTGCAGCAGTATCAGGAAGTAGTCATGCTACCCAGAAAAATTTTTCTGGCGCGCCTAAGTTGCCAGATTCACGTATGCGTTGAGCAGTCTGGGTTGTAGTGAGGAGGGAGATAGTGACCCGTGTTTATGTTTAGTGATTTTGCTGCTTTCTCTTCATTTACAGTTCACACACCAAATAAAACAAAATGGGTTTATGTGGCTGGGTGCTATCAAGAGCATTAAAATTGATTCACATAATTATGGAAGGCTAAGATATGTTATTAATTTCAGTTTTCTGATTTTATTTTCTTTCCATGTTTTTGGCAGTCAGGCATTAATCGCCTTGCACAACAATGAAGTCGTTTTTGTCGGTTTTGCTAAATAAATGTGGCTTTTCTTAATTTTTCCACAGATGCAGTCAATTTATAAGAAACGAAATTTTTCAGTCCACACTGTTGGCTAGTTTTAATTGTTCACTGAATATTCAAGTGCACATTTTCATATTCCGGCACATATGGCATTATGCCATAATAAAGAACCAAACATGAGACAATATAGTACTGGTATTACAAGAAAATTTGCATCCCAAAAACTGCACTGAAAAGCTTAATATCAGGTTGCGGCCTACTTCATTGTAAATCTGGACGTATGAATGTGTTCTTTAAGCCAAATTATGCATTTTAGTACAGTTTACAGAATTCCTATTATCTTGGAGTATCCCCGCCTGTTTTCTGGCGCTTTCTGGCACCTGCTGAAACGAACCCATGTTGAAGAAGTCTCAGAAAAATACTGCAAATGTTTCTTTGAAAAATGTTATTTTCAAAGAAAATTTCCTTTTATGGAATATGAGTTATGTTATGCATTAGAATGTGCAATGAATTTCTTAAATCACAGAGTGTTTGACTCTCATTTAAAACTTAGCACTTTGAGTACCAACCACTTGGAATAATTTCGAGCCCTGATGACCAGACATAAATGTCATTGTTAAAAATTTTATTGGCACATTTGTGTGATGTACCTTACAGTGTAACACATGCTAAAAAACCAGTATTATACATGAAAGCTTAGCTTTTGTAGTAGCTACACTATGGACATTAATTTAAACCATTAACTTTTCGTACTTGTGTGTTCACGTTATTTAACAGTGATGTTGCTATTGGCTGACTACATCACATGTCCTATTCTCTGATTATTTGCTGTCATTGGCTGGTGAGATCATGTGACATGAGCTATGATTGGCGTACAAAAGCGCATTGCAACCAATATTTCAATGCTTCGGAAATTAACATGCTGTGCTTGGTGGAATTCGAATTTATACTTTCATAACACGAAAATATGCAGCGTACATTGTGCTGCACATCAAAGATCTTTTCAAAACACGTTCTCTCACCCCACCCCCTCCTTGCTGAGTTTCATTTTCTTAAGTGTGGGGAAGTTCTCCGCTGGTGTATATAAAACCTGTATGATTCTAAGAATTGATGTTTTTTACTGCTCTGAGGGAAACTACACTGTCGCTTATCATGAAAAAAGTGTATATTCGTCTTGGAAGGAGTGTATTTTCACATGGGAAAAAATGAATTTTCAACTGGGAGATCCGGGAATTTTTTTTTTTTCTTGTACACGTATACAACCTGTATGTGGAACATTTCACAGTTATTGAAATGTAACAAAATGTTTTACTAATATGTTAGTAATTTTTCAATGTGTAAGTAATGATCATCCCTCATGGAATATATTGGTTCCATATTATGAATATTTTCATGTGCAGTTTCATTATCACTACAGACAATGGATATTTGCGAAATTTAAAGTGCACTTATCTTTTGAGCCATAGTTTTCTCCTTAAAGCTACTCCAATTTGGTTGTCAAGGTCCTTAATTCCCATTTATTGTTTGTAGAGAGCTGGAAACTGCATATTTTATTTGTGGATCACAGATCTTGATGTACCCAAATATAATTTATAACTCTAGTTGTAGAGTGTAGCTTTTCCAGAATGCATGTGAAAACTTCACTTTTTTTACAGACTTGCAAATGTGGAAGTTCTCAGTGTCGTGGAGTAATAGGAGGCAAGTCACAGAGAGTAAATGGATCAGTGACACGAGTCGAAGAGAGAGAAAGGCGAATGGTAGGACGTCCACGGAAAAATTCCCGGAAAAGCAGTACCAGCATCTGCAGCAGTACAAATAAACTGAAGTATAAGAAGAGGCTTGGGGAAGGCTCATCAAGTCAAAAACACTGTAATATGACTCCAGTAAAGCCAATGTCGCACCAACAGAGATGTTTTGCACAGATGCATCACTGCTTTCTGTTAAGAAATCTTGAAAAGGTATTTATTATGAATCTTGTTGCCTATAATAATAGTCAAGAAGTAGGAATGTGTTAATGTAGGCTACAGGAGCTATTTTAGGCCTTTATAATATCTATCATGTCACTTTAGGTAAAGAGGCTACGAGAACGTCTCAAGCAGGCAACCCGTCGTGAAGAGCCACTTGCAGGAAACTATGCAAGACCTCAGGTCAAGCAGTCAGATGTGTTTCTTACCCAACTGAATGCATTATCCACTCCTAGAAACATCAGAACACGACGATTAGCACAAGCGGAAGATAATCCTGAACTCACAAGGACTGCAAGATTGGCCTATGTTTTCAGGGATTTGTACAATGTTGTTACATCTGCAAAAGGTAAACTTATAGCTTAACTCTGATGTGCAAACTTTTAATGAGATTTCATTCCAATTCAATATGCTTTGCTTTTGTTGCAGATGAACATGGAGAGATGTTAGCAGCACCTTTCCTGACATTGCCTTCAAAAAAGAAACTCCCTCAGTATTACCAGCGTGTTACTGATCCAATTGATCTGACAACATTGGGTCAGAATATTGTAACAGGCTATTATAAAACTGTAGAATCGTTTGATCAGGACATGAGTAGACTTTTTACAAATAATGTTAGATTCTTTGGCCGTACATCGGAGTTGGGAATCACAGCAACAAGGTTACGTAAAGTATACAATGTGGCCAAAATGGATTTCATGGTACAGCTTGAAGAAATATTGGGGGAAAGTCCACCATCATCATTTATACCAGAACATGATCCAGGTTTGTAAACTCTCAAAGCAGCTTTGATGTCAAGGGATAAAAAATGTTGATGTTAAGAATTTTTGTAAATGTTAGTGTTAACAAAAGTGTATTCTGTTCTATTTTTTAAAGGATAGTCCAAAGCAGTAACTCCCTCTAAACATAAAGTACCGCAGTAAAATGTGCTTTTTTATTTTGCATTCTACGGAAGGAATATTCACAGTAGTTATGTTGTTTTTAATGGTGAAGCCAATTACCATACGATGGAGGTCAACTGGAGTGACCAATATACATTTCTCATAAATCTCCATTAGTGGAGATGCTGAGTCGCGATAGGCACATTCCATTCCATTCTGGATTTTCCATTGTTTGATCTCATAAATCTCCCTTACATAACAAGCCTATTGTTCTTAAGAAGTTTGAGCTGTCAGTTCAGTTTTGGAGTATATCTCTGTTTTAGCCCATTATTGGTCACATACAGAAATATTATGAAGAAAATACGTTAAGATTACTTAAATTAAATGTATATGGTCATGTAAAGAATTTTACATGCATTTGGGGTTCTGTAAAATTTATTTTTTTCAAAATACAGCATGTTACTTGTAAGTGACATTGCTCATAAAAGGCGCATGCATGCTACAATTTAAAACGACAGTCTTTTTCCTGTGGATGAAAAATTGGTTGCATGTGCTTTATTTTATATGAATGTTTTTAAACAATTCCTCTCTTCAACAAAGCACAGAACCATTCCACATACTCCCGACGGAAAGCTGAAATCTTCTCTTTGGTCCATACTCCCCTCAGTGACCAAGACTGTCATATTGTATATAATTTACTGGCACAAGAGTCCGTATTTCTTCTTCTTAGGACTGAATGTGCATTGTACCCATCAATTCCAAAAGACTTTTCTGCTTCTTTAATGTGTGATAGCATTTCTTTGTCTGTACAAGGAATAGTATCATACATAACGAATGACACATCTTCACGTACAAATATTTTGAAACCCCATTTGTGATGGTTATTTTGAATGTACTATGCAGATTGCCAGCCTTTGTACCGTCATAAGTCACCATCATCTCATCAGTAGACTTGTCGTTGTTGTTGCTGTTGTTGTTGACGGCAGTTTTCTAATGCAGAATTGCGAAGTGGTTTGATCCCAGTTAGTGTGTTGTTACTGTGTGTTGCTAGCTCATTGTTCGCAAAACATATTTACCTACAAAATTTCTTGAGTAATTTCAAGCTCATAATGCCTGCAATTGTGTCACAATTTGTTGACTGACCAGTAATCTGTCCAAGAAGGCATACTTACGATACCAGTCCACTTCTCCACCTCACTTTTATTTGTGTTGACAGATACAATCATTTGTTACACTGAATATGCATTAGTTTCCCTAGAAATAGTATCCACAAGATAATTTCTAAAACATTGTCTTAAATATTGCAATGGTGGACCTGCCAAATGACTGTCACACACAATAGGTACATCAGCCATCACATGGAACTGGATGTCTTCTTTTATTCTGCTGAATGCAGTGCCGTTCTTCTTATTGCATTTGGTGTTCGTGTTGTTATGTGCCCCCCCCCCCCCCCCCCCTTTTTTTTCTTTTTTTTACCAGTATCTTGAAGTCAGACTCGGAAGGAAGGAAGATTTGAGTTAAATGTCCTATCAGCATTAAGACATTTGAGATAGAGCATAAGCTCGGAATGTTGGAAGGATGAGGAAGGAAATCGGCTATGCCGTTTCGATGGAACTTTCCTGGAATTTACGTGGAGCAATTTAGGGAAGTCATGGAAAATCTAAATGTGGACGGCCAGAGACAGATTTGAACCGTTGTCCTCCTGAATGTGAGTCTTGTGTACTAACCACTGTCACTTTACTCAGTCGCAATGATTCAGTTGTTAGTGCCTGAGGAAACTATGGATTCCTCATCAGGCTCTACTTCAGATTCTGGAATATCCAATAATCTACAGTTGCAAGCCTTCTCTGATTCATATTCTGAATGTTTGTCACAATTGTAGGCAACAGTGAGAGTGGCAAGGATCTTCTGGTGGTGAAATAATGCTGATTCTTTTATTTCTTCTGTAAAATGTGTTTGTTTCCATCTCCAATATCCTGTAAATGTGTAATCATGATGGTACTGAAAACATTACACATGTGTTATAAAGTTTGATATTGGAGCAATGCTGCCTTCAGGCAACATCATTTTCACAGTACATTTTTAGAAATGTCCCTCTTTCTGTTTGTATACAGTTTCCGCTGTACCAGATAAAACAGTGTCACAAAACTGAAAGCGATACTACTTCAGTATTCGATGCTCACATGACATAGCATGTCATCTGTCTAAGAGGCACATCATTCAGAAACTTCACACCAGAGAGAACAGAATATCACTGTATCAGGGAGTTAAAACATTGCTTGTAATCATTGTTGCCCACCCGAGGATGAAACTTGAAAAACGTCACAGAAAGCAGTGTGCAATTTTGATGTTGCTTGAGAGCAACATTGTCCAATAAAGGGTTAAAAAAAATCTGTAATTTTATTGACCTGTTTTGTGGAATTTCTTTGAGGGCTAATTTTAAATCTTGTGGGCTCACTTGTGGCCACCATAAAATTAATTTGTGAAAAATTTTGGAAATTTCTCAATGCACTCAATATTTGTTGAACCATAATTTTTAGTTATTCCTTTAATTCTCATGTAAATGTTTGAAGTTGTTATTGTTGCATGGGAAAAGGTTTGTCTTTGAAAAATTTTATGCTGTGATGTAACAACTGACATTTATGTGTTTTTTCTTTGGCATATCAGTTCTTATTTGATTGCATTAATTGATGTTTATAAATCAGTAAAAACTTAAAAATTTCAGTTTATATCAAGGATGTACCTGTGTGTTATGGACATTAAATTCACTCTTCTTAACGTGTTGACTGCATTTTCTGAGCTGTATTTTCTCTTTAATTGTAATAAATGATGATATAGTGAATCTGTAGGTGTCATAAGTTAGATTTCAAGTTGTTTCATGAAAGTGTATGCCATTCAGAGAGCTTTTATACTGTAATTGTCATGTGCAGACCGTGTGGTGTGTGTCGCGATTGAAAATTTCTTATCTTTTTAACATTAGGCCTTTATTTACAATTTATCTTTTTTTTCCTGCTGAGTACCACATGGAATAACTTATATCTTCTTTCTTTTTCTCCTTTCTTTCTCTCTCTCCAGTAGTTTTTCATTTTTTTCCCTATGTTTTTCTCTTCTTTCTTCTGTCTATATCATGCCTGTCTTTCTTTATTTTCTTGTGGAAGCCCTTAAAACTTTTACTTTTATTCTGAACTTTTCTCTCTCTCCCGTATCTTCTTATGTTAATGTGGCATATTATCATCATCATCATCATCATCATCATCATATTGCTTGCAATCTTAACACATGCCACCGAGAATCCAATGCACGTCATATGTCCACATAGCTACAGAAAGTTACATGCAATTGTGATGAAACATTTGCTTCCTGATTTGTTATGTAGTTTAAGGATTTACAGTGAGTGGTGGAATGAAATATAAAATAGAAAAGGAAAACCACCTGAAACCCTTAAACCTTGTACTACATTTGTTGATATCTACACTACCATCCCAGCAGATGGCATACTTACAGTTCTTGATCTTAACCACTTGAATACCTCAGGGTTAACAAAGTTATATTCTTCAGCCCCTGTTGTGGAATTCTACATCTGTGACCTATGCTAATATTACTTTTGTGTATGGGAGTAAGTACCAATTGCTGTGGAAAACTTGCTAAATCTCTGGAACTGGAGTTCCTGGAAATCCACACCAGCCCTGAAATGTGGCCACAGGTGATCTAGCACTGCTATCTGCAGTCCCAGTTACCTGAACATCCAAATTTATGCCCAAATACTTAAATATAGCACTGCAGTGCACAGGAGCTCGCCCCATCCTCAGAGTAGGATTCCACAAGAGAGAGAGGCTGCCTTTGAGCAGCAGGTTGATAGTCTTATGTGCTGAGATTTTTTAACTTATCTGACCACCACTTTTGCATTTTTTGGCACTGGATTACCTTCTAGAAAGACAACTCCTGTTAAATTTGAAGCAGCACATTTGATTCCTCCACTCCTGCAACCTCTCTCCACCCGCCTCTTCCCTAAATACTGAAAGCCAGAGTCTGTTACAAAATTAACACAAGAGTGTTGAAGGAATAAGAATAATTGCGATGTTCTGAGAGTTTATACATAGTCATAAGATTTTGTTTGCTTGGCTAATACTCATACGTGGGAATAGAGTATTGGTCATATTATATTAACTAGCATTTGTGTACTCTCAGGTGGTGAGGAGGAGGATGTCATACGATGCATCTGTGGTTTGTACAAAGATGAAGGCATGATGATCCAGTGTGAACGGTGTCTTGTTTGGCAGCATTGTGATTGTGTGAGAGCAGATGAAGGTGTGGAACACTATCTCTGTGAACAGTGCAACCCTAGACCTGTTGAACTTGAAATTCTGATGTCGCCACAGCCTCCTTATGCTACACCAGGGCTCACCTACTATATCACACTTCTAAGGGGAACGTTACAGCTTCGCCAAGGTACACAAATAAGGCATAAAGTAGCTATTAAAACAAATTTTGTAGAGCAGATTAGTATTTTAATATACTTGTGAAACATTAACTTTTGTTATTAGGTGACACCGTTTATGTGCTCCGGGATATGATAGAGGAAAATGCTCCAAAGACATCACCGCCAACTAAACACACATACAAAACTGTTAAAGATGTGAAGTATTCAGACTTGGATATATTCAGAATAGAAAGATTGTGGAAAGATGAAAAGTATGTCAATTTTTTTTCTCATTATTCTGTAATGTTTTCATCTTGTGCTTAATGTAAAATTAACCATGAAAGTAATGCTAAGGTTCAATTCAGTTATGTATGACATTACAATCAGTTATTATTGATTTCCGTTTCGAATCTTATAGAACAGTCTTGTTATTTTGTAAACTGAAATAGTTCACTTTTATTCACCGTCTGTGACAGTTTCTCATTATAGTGTTATATTTTGTGCCAAGTACTACTGCTGCTATCAGCATTCTTGATTTTTGTTGTTGTTGATTGACACAGTATCATGAAGGAGCTCACCATTATTTTATGTGTGTGTGTGTGTGTCACTGTTATTAAAGACAAGTATAATTTGGAACAACAATTATGCATTAAGTGGAAAGGTGTACAAGGTAATATTTTCATTTAGTTTTTAGTGTTAGGCAATAATTATATTCTTCCATTCTTTGCACGTTACTTAAGGAATGCTATGAAAATATTATATTGTAATGTCTATCTTGACAAGAGTCGTGTGGCATTGGCAGTACCAGAAATTTAATGTGTAGCTGGTAGTAACAGGAAAAAACCTTCTTATTTTTTGGGCCAATTTGGTGCCAATTTTTTCATATTGAGTGTTATTATTTTCAAATTTGGTTTTACTTTTGCCCAATCTGGTGTTATTTTTTGCCAGAGTCTATTTTTACAAGATTTGATATTGGTTTTTCCAATTTCAGTGTTAGTTTTTGCCACATTAAGTGTCATTTTCTTCCCAGTGCCCTTGTTCTTTCTCCCCCTTCCCTCCACCTCAAAATTCAGTGCATTTTTTCAAAATTTTTTGCCATTTCAGATTTTTTCTCCGTGCCCAATCCTGTGCTATGTTTTGCCAAATTCAGTGCTGTGGTTTTGTCAAATTCCATACTGTGTTTTTTCCGTATTCGGCAGTGTGTTTTGCCAGATTTGGCACTGCGTTTTGCCAGTTTTGGCACTGCATTTTTACCAAATTTTGTGCTGTAATTTTGCCAAATTTGACGTTGTATTTTTATCAAATTCGGTGCCATGTTTTTGCTAAATTCAGTGCTTTTTCTTTCTTTTTTTCCAAATTCAGTGCTTTTTCTTTCTTTTTTGCCAAATTTGGTGTTATCTTTTTCTCAATTACTATGTTATTTAATTCTCAATTTCAGTGTTATTTTTTGGCCAAATTCAGTACCTTTGCTATGCCAATTTTTGTGTTATTTTATTGCCAGTTCAGTGCTATTTTCATTGCCACAACAAATTTCGTTGCACGGGAGGTGAACTATCATTCAAAATGTCAGATTTGAGGTGAAATCGAAATGCAATTTTAACACTCAATGACTATCAGTTGTGAACATTAGTAAACTGTCATCCTCAGATTTTTAACGCTTTCACACGGTAAAATTACAATGTTCACAATGTCACAAAAATTGCCAATTATGAATTATTTCACTAAAAACAGCAAACTTTTTTTTTTGTTGCTTTATTTACTAAATAGTAGGATGAGGGTTTTTTTTCCTCCAAATTCGCCAATTGAAAAATATGTCATCTTATATTCGTAGATAAAATTATTGCTGCTGAGGTCAATGTTTTTATGTTGTGTAATAAATTAATGTGGGGGTCTTCTTACATTTACAGATGAGGCTTTGGCAAGTGAGATCACTTGCAGATTTACTTTGAAGAATATTTTCGCATTCTCATGTCAATATAGATGCAAAATCCGCTATGTGAAACTATCATACCATTTGCTATGTGCAACTGATGAACTAACATCACTGGTGTTGGACCCACTCTAGACTAGCGCAAGAGACAAATTAACACTGACAAAAATATGTTTTCATAGGACACTTGGAACATGAAACATGTGCTTCAACAATGCCAGATAGCTGCCATTGTTGTAGAGCACTGTTGATTTTCGAGGTTTGTTACAGTGTTGTGAAGTTGTATGGTGTCTGCTGATTCAGCTGTATGGAGCCAAGAGAATACTGTATTCTTGTCATTCAGTTTGCCTATATTGTTAGTGCTACAAGAACTGTAAATTGTAACAATCAATAGCAGATGCAAGTTTCTACCTTGACTCAGCTGCTAAGCAAGGGTCTATGAATGAAACTGTCCTCTCGATTTACTTCTCATAAAACTTCTGAGAGACCAGCTTGGTCATAACCTCAGTCCCAGTACAGATATTTAGAATATCAATAACCAAATACAGCAGTTGTGGGCTGACATATCCCAGTAAATCAGTGTTTGCATTTTACCCTAAAGGCAGCAACATTTTAATTACAAGAGACCAACAGTGTGTGTGTGCTTTCAATTTTATTGTTCATTTAACTTGATTTTGTAATTAATGATACAAAACCACATCACCTCCCAAAGTATTATGTGTAATTTCACTTTCCTCTCTCCTCCAAGAGACCCAACTTTTTTGTTTGTGAGTTTATCTGCAGGTATCTGAACCAGGTAACACAAATTTATTTAACTAAACAGCTTTGTCTTCCTTATCATATTTCTTTTTTTTATATATAGTAGAAAACAATAATATTTCATTGTGTGTAGTTAAAGACATTTTTTTATTACTTTACAGGAATGAAAAATTTGCATTTGGGCATCATTACCTTCGCCCACATGAAACTTATCATGAACCTTCTCGGAAATTTTTTCCCAACGAGGTTATGAGAGTACCTTTGTATGAGGTTGTGCCCTTGGATCTCATAATGGGACACTGCTGGGTGCTTGATTTAAATACATACTGCAAAGGAAGACCTGTGGGTGCACCTGAGGAGCATGTATATATTTGTGAATACCGGGTTGACAAGAGTGCCCATCTTTTTACAAAAATTGCAAAACCCAGGCATTCAATTTGCACTAAAACTTATGCATTTGAAACATTTGATACTCGTCTGAAACCACAGAGGACGTACACTGTAAGTTTGTCAGACATTTAACATAGCGACAGAAATTTTAATCTACTTGCAAAATGTGTGTTACTATCTTCCTATTATTAAAGTATTTCATGGAAAGGCTTATTTACTTATTTTGTAAGTAGTAATAACATAAGTCAGTATGTTTACACTTTTCAGTATTTAGTTGTATTTTTTATTGCTTCAACAAACTTCACATTTTGGTATTGACTTCTTCTGATTGTTAAGCAGTGATGCAAAATACTTTGAGTTTGATATGCTATTGTATTCTCAAACAAAAACTTTGACTACCACAAAATCCAACAATGTTTGTATAACATCTGAATACTAGGTGCAGGAAGCCAACATGCTTGCAAAAATATGAAAATTTATGTTTCCAATTATTTACTATAGTAAAACTCCAACAATACTGTTTACCATATCCACAGTTTGTTTTTGCCACTATTGGTGGCCCAAGTAATTTCAGGATCAAACAAATCATCAGCTGTACAATGGTATTGAGAGATAAAACCCGTTCAAGTGACTGGAAGTTGCAAGCATCATTTATGTACCTGAACAGATGGAAATAGCTTTTCTTTTCCAGTTCTAAACAATATGTGGCAAATTTTGTGTGTAGGCTTAGTAGTGATTCTTTATATTCGTAATGTAATAAGAGTAATTTTTTAATATAATCAGAGTAAATAAATTAAAATTTGTAATGCAAAATAGGTCACTGAAAGAGTTTGTTATTGTGTGTGGCTCATGGTGGATTTGTTTAAGTGTCTGAATGGTGGATTTGTTTAAGTGTCAGGTTGGGCCGGCCACGGTGGCCGAGCGGTTCTAGGCGCTTCAGTTGTGAACCGCACGACTGCTACGGTCGCAGGTTCAAATCCTGCCTCGGGCATGGATGTGTGTGATGTCCTTAGGTTAGTTAGGCTTAAGTAGTTCTAAGTTCTAGGGGACTTATGACCTCAGTTGTTGAGTCCCATAGTGCTCAGAGCCATTTGAACCATTTTTTTGTCAGGTTGGTAAAGGTAGGAATTCAGAAGTCAACCCACCAGTTTGTCCTAGGAATTTTTGTCTCGCTTTATGGAAGTATGACTCCTTGCAAGTTTTATCTGTAGTAAATATGTTAAGACAATTTAGAGGGGATAGTAATAGAGAATTTACTCTCCTCATATTTGGTAGGCTGCAATCACAGCAACACTGACATCGGTGTATTCTGATGATGACTGACAGCTCAAGATAGCCGATCTTTTCAAAGCAGTACGCCAGTACATTCAAGGTCACAGGGCAACTGATCTCGACACTGGAATATACAGACTTTGGACAATGGTCAGCGGTATTACAATCACTATATTTCTTCAATCAGATCGGTGAACATTCCCATATGCAAAACGTGGATCGTGAGAAGTTTTTGAATTTAGTACAAGAAAGGAGGAGTTTTTGGCATCCCGAGTCTGAAAGAGATAATGACAGGGATATATCCTAGAATCTATGGTCTGAAACCACCCTTTTTTTGGACCACAAGTGTTGATAACTTTTTTTTTTTTTAGTTCATGATTGTTAGCTGTGTATAAATTATTATTACTGCTTACTGGCATTTTTATGTCAGCAGGGTGGTGATTCTGTTACGTGAAGTTGTTTGCAGATGTGGTATATGTGTTTCCACATTTCAGTGCATTTTTATTCTAAAATTTTTATTTATCTTTTATGCATATGCTGAATGACGGTCATTTGAAGTCATGCAGAATATCTGTAATCTTGATTTTCAATGTCACCATGAACCATCTCGAGTAAGTCTGGCTATGTCAGTCACTGAGAAAAGGGTGCACACTACTTGCCACGTTCTTTTTGAGTCAGATATAGGTTTGAATAGATTGCTACGCTTCTTGATTCTGCCAGCAACTGACAGAAGACATTGGATGCACTTTGACTGAACTGTTGGGCGACCTCTGTCAACTGTTGTCAGTGCAACTGTGAATGCAACCATAGGAGCGTTAAGTACATGTCGTTTTAGCTTATAAAAAATGGTAATGGAAAGCCCTGGATGGAATACATGTGATGGAAAGAGTTTAGGCAACAACCCACTGCACAGTTGAGATGCATAACAAGAATGAAAATGTTCTGGAGCTTTGAGACAGTGTATTTCTTAAGGACTTTCTAGAAAATGCGCGCACACACACACAGACAGTTACATTGTCTTGGCTGTGTATTTTGTACCAGATGGATCTGAAGAAGGATGTTGTGTGAAGTTTCTTTTAAGTGCATATCAACTGCTGAACACCTCTCTTCCATTATTTTTGTTTCATTAATGTTATACGGTAAGGGTGTTTCCAAAATATCTCCTCTGAAGTTGTGAATGTATTTGCTGCTTCTCACGTTCATAAATTGCTTACTAGTTTTACATAAAGGTTTTTCATACTAGCAAAACCTTCAGAACCATCCACAATTCACGTTTGGTATTTTCCTGCACAACACCTGTGTAAACACGTTATGTCAAGAGCATCACTCAGTACTGGAGTGATGGCGGTTTGTACAAAGTTGTTAGAAATTACCTATGTGTTGCATGTTTTGTGAATAGAAACTCTTTCTGGGTGTATCCTTTAAGCATATGCATGATTATTCCGTGAGGTTTTGTACTAGGAGACGGATGACATTTACATCCTGCCGCAATATTTCAGCTGACAACCATTCAGTCATCTCCTGATGAGTTTACAGAGGAGATTGCTGGTGCACTTTGCTGACTTTGTACCAAAAATTTGGCACGATGGCACATGTGCAAAGGTTTCCACTACACTACTGCCCTCTGTTGAGTTAGTGCACTCTGTCAAATTTTACTCCATCTACTGCATGTAGGCATGTGCACAGTGGTGATGATGTGTCGCTCAATATTGGAGTGATGGTGGTTTGTGTAATGATGGTAGAAAGTACCTATGTGTAGAGTGTTTTTTGAAACTGTAGGCCTCGAGAATTAAAATTCAATTGTCAAAATAATAAAGTTAATTGTACTCGGATGTGTCATTAGGTGTAAAATTTTGTCTTTCTGAAGATGTCAAGAAATCACCAGGTCCCAAGCCTTACCAAGCAGAAAACTGCTGTTGCAATTAGTAAGGTCTTCCAGCAGATGTATTTTCACAGGTTGCTTAATAATAGAATCCAGAAAGGTCTCACTGTGGCAATGATTTTCATGGCAGAATAATATATAGAATGTTCTACTAACATACAATATTCGGCAATGCCTGGCTTACTGGGTTGCAAAAGGCAATTGTAGCAATCATGTTCCACACACCTTTCTTGAACTGTGTGTGTGGTCTCGTCAATGTTATGCCATGTTGACACTTTAACTCGAACTTTCTGCAAACCCATATCAGCCCTCATCAGAAGCTGGGCCACATGTGAAAGCACCCATGTCATATACCAGCTCTGCTGCAATCATTGCACAGCTTTTTATGTTTGTGTAACTACCAAACAGCTGTCCACCGAGATGAATGGCCATCGCCAAACTGTGGTCAAGAGCAAAACGGACCACCTTGAAACACAACATGCAGCTGAATATAATATACTTTAATTTCAATGGCTGCTTCACAACTTTGAGTGTCTGGATCCTCCCCTCCACCACCAGCTTTTCTGCACTGCACAGATGGGAGTTATCCTTATAACACATTCTCCACTCCCGAAATTGTCCTGGCTTCAACTTATGGCAACCCACTGACGCCCACTGTCCACATAACATTTTCTGCCCTCTCTGTCTTATCACCTCCTCCTAATTCACGTTCCCTCATCCCCTTTGTGTGCCACCTTCTGCCAATGCCCCCACCCATCTCTATTTTATGCATCATCAGTTATTTTGCCACCCATATAGCTAAATTCATCAGCTATGTTTAGTATCTCATTTCCTAATCTAATTCCCTGATTTCACTTAACTACATTCCATTACCCTTGTTTTACTTTTTTTGATGCTCACCTTGCACACTTCAAGAAGCTATCAATTGTGTACAATGGCTCTTCCACTGCAGTAAAGCAAAAGGTGCTGTGAATTGTGCTGTGCAGATTGGAATCTGCAGATTACCGTATCAGTATGGCAAAGCTGACATTGGACACACAACATGCACAGCTGATGAAAGGTGCATGGAACATGAACACCGGACTCTCCTTTTCCAGTTCAGTAAGTTGGCTGTAACTGAATGTTGTATCTCCACAGAACATTCTATGGATTATTCTGTCTTCCAGCTGAGTCAGCCAGTCATAGCTGAACATTGTATCTCCACAGAACAGTCTATGGATTATTCTGCCATGAAGATCTTGGCCACAAGATCATCATACTGGGATTCATTCTGTCCCTCACCCTTTCCCTCCCCTTCCCCGCCCCGTCCAGATGGCTGCTTTCATTCAACATGACAGTTATTTCATGGCTGTGTGTGTGTGTGTGTGTGTGTGTGTGTGTGTGTGTGTGTGTGTGTGTGTGTGTTTAAGAATGCACAATGCACTGGCCAAAATCTCAATGTGTAGCAGGCTTTTTGTTATGCCTGTCTGCAAATCAGTATGTCACCGTCATGGTGAGTAGCAGTCTATCCTTTTCATTATAGTTCAGTATGTTAGCTACATTTTATACGCAGCAATGAATGATCTAAAAAAGAGCCATATGCAATGTTTATGCAGTGTGCTTTACCTCTACAGAATTCTTAAAATTTCATGCAATGCCTCGTGTATTTTGTTGCAACACAGTATCTATGACAAATAATGGACAGAAAGGCTCTAAGATGTTAAAGAATCAAAATTTTTCACCAAATAGTTTTCTTAAAATCAGATGATAAGTGTTTCATAGTGGCCGACACATTCACTCGGGCACGTCAGTGATAAGTCGTGTAATACATCTGCGCTGTGCACATGGGAGAGAGTAATTGTATTGCAACACATCGTGTTAGGTTACTTGGCTTTCCGTCCTGTGATGAAACATTGTGTTTGCTATACAGTGTGAAACAAATTGTACACAAAATTACTGAAAACATATCAAGAATCAGAATCAACAAATGTTGAGTGAAAACTTATTACTGTGGTTTCTAGTGACTGCCGATATATCGAAGCTATATCACAGATAGGTTCACCCTTTCCTTGAGTGATTACAGTTATGAATATATGGAGGACAACTGGTGTTATGGAAGAGTAATGATGAAAGAACACTAATTTACTAAGATGAGTCCAAAGTGACACCTCGCTTTCATCATAGGCTTCTAAAATCATACTAAAACTGCAGGAGATATGTAATTCATAGTCACGAAACAATATTGACACACGTGTGTTTGTACATGGAGTAATTCCTTTCTAGAGGAGCCTTAAAGTTAAACACTTCAGTTGTCAGAGTAATCGTATTTATTTTGTATCATGGGTGTTGAAACCCAGAGCAGTCGATAAAGTCATGACACCCAGCGCTCCAGGAACATTCAACACCGGTGAGTCGGCGGACCGTATGGTTTAACAAGTACATAGGCAGTGGCCGGAGTGTTGTGTACCAGTGCAGGTAGCGGGATAAGTTGATGACAAAGCCTCACATACCACAGAAAGCAGTGAGAATGTCTGTAGCAGTCGGAGAGTTAAAGCTGTACTAATGCGATCTGAAATATCCATTGCCTTTAAACACAGATTGTTGGTGTTCTAGCTCCTTTGAAGGCTGTCTCGATCAGACACAATGTGTGTCTGGTACAGCAGCTTCGAAAGGACACCCACACCTTAGCAACAGCATCAGTTTGTTCAGTTTGTTGAATAAAAGGTAAGCTGAGGAAAGGACATGATGGGACAGAACTCAAGCTGCCAATGAGTCACAAAGTACCCATTAAAGTACAGCTGGCCACGATGTGCCAAATTTCACAAGTGCAGTGTGCATAGGTCACTTGTGAGCAAGGACCCGGCTTGTCAGTCAGGTTTGCTCAGTCCTTCTTGTAAGTAACTGGAACAATGCAACGTTTCATTTAGCATTTGTAGTGCAGTATTTTGCAGTTGGCGCGACTCTCTGAGTTCGGCAGAATTGTGGTATCAGCACTATTTCACTATTTATTTGTGGTATTAAAGGCGTTCGCAGGTCCAGTGGCTTTTTCGACAAAAAGAAGCTATCCAGTGATCTGTTGTCACATCATCATCATCATCATCATCTTGGACAGTTTCTAGCCTCTATCCAGGTCTGTTTGAAACATAAGCCTCTCCATTGTCTTCTGTCTTCCCACCATCTCTCTGTCTTCACCTTGGTCCAGTCTGGATGCATTCCTCCACTCCTATCAGCCATTTGTCTCTTGGTCTTCCTCTTGGTCTCTTTCCTTCCAATTTTATCTCTTGTATCCTCCTGGGTATCCTCTTCTCCTCCATTCGCTTAACGTGCCCATACCATCTCAGCCTTGATTTCTCTGTCTCCTCTTGTAATCATTCCACCTTCATTAAGTCTCTGATCTTCTCATTTCTTAACCTGTGTATCTTTGTCACTCCAATACTGTTCCTCAAGAATTTCATCTCACTAGCTTGTACTTTGCTTTTCTCTCTTCCTTTTATAACCCAGGTTTCGGATGCATTTGTCGGGACTGGGACACAGTTTGACCAGTATATAACCTTTTCACTGATTTGGTGTACATCCTTTCTCCATATCAGGCTTTTGACACTCTTCTGAAATGCTTCTGCTTTTCTCCCCCACTCGTTTATTTGTCTGTCGTTTTTTCCATCTTCCTGTATCAGAGTTCCTAGGTACTTGAAACTCTCCATTCTCTTCAATTGTTCTGTACCAATTGTTATTCCAGTTGTTCCTCTCTCCTTCGTTCTTGTGATAATCATCTCACTCTTACTTATACTCCATTTCATCCCATATTCTTGTACTGTTTGTTCCCATATGTCCAGTTGTTTTTGTACTTCCTCCTCCTTATTCCCCCAAATCATCAGATCCTCTGGAAACACCATAGCTTTCATCTTTCCTTCACCAATTACTTGTGCTACTGTACTCATTGTATCATCCATCGCTACAATGAAGAGTAATGGTGAAAGTGCACTTCCCTGCCACAAGCCATTCTTCTGTTCAATCCAAGCTGATCTCTCTCCTCCCACTTTCACAAAGCTCACACTTCCATGGTACATTTCTGTTATCCTCCAAATAATCTGTTTTGCTACTCCTTTGTTCTCCAGGGCTTTCCACACTTTGTTTCTATGTACACTATCATACGCTTTTTCAATGTCCAGGAAGGTCATTAGTAGATCTATTCCATATTTATAATGCTGTTCCTGCAGTTATCTTACAGCAAAAATTAGATCCATTGTGGACCTTCCTGTTCTGAAGCCGTGTTGCTCTTCTCTCATCCCTCCTTCTAATTTTGCCCGAATTTGTGCTTCCAAGATTTTTTCAAAAATCTGTGCACAATGACTCATCAATTTTATCCCTCGAGAGTTCTTGCACTATTTTCTATTTCCCTTCTTAAAGATCATGACAATTATTCTCTTCTTCCAGTCTTCTGGGATCATCTTCTGTCTCCACACAATCTT
This sequence comes from Schistocerca piceifrons, assembly GCF_021461385.2. Lineage (NCBI taxonomy): Eukaryota > Metazoa > Arthropoda > Insecta > Orthoptera > Acrididae > Schistocerca > Schistocerca piceifrons. The sequence continues at coordinate 511,964,321 of NC_060144.1, forward strand.
CATTACTCGATGTAGCCATTGTATCCTCACCTCTCGTGCTGCTCTCACCATTTCTACACTTAGCTCATCCAGACCTGGTGACTTCCCTCCCTTCATCTTGCCCAATGCGTGTTCCCCTTCTCCCCATGTAAGGTCTTTTTCCATTTGTTGTTCCTCCTCTTTTTCTCCTCAGCTTGTTCCTCCTCATCCCAGTCTCCATTCGGGTTCAGGAGTTCTTCAAAACACTCCTTCCGCATGTTCTTGAGTTCCTTCTTATTCTCTACATCTTGGCCACTTTTGTTCACCATTCTGGCATAATATATCGTACCGTTCTTCCTCTTACTTTTAATCATCCCATATAACACCTTTTTTGAACTTTCACTATCCTCCGCCACCACTCTTTTTTCTTCTTTCTTTCTTGCTTGATACTCTTCTCTTGTCTCTACTCTTCTCTTCTGGAACCATGCCCTAAAGGCTCTATTCTTCTTCTGTACTATATCGTTTGTGCCATCAGGGTGTTTCCTTCCATCTCTTTTTTGTTGCTTGACCTCCCACACATTGCTTTCGCCACACTTACTAATGTTCCCTTGAATCTACCCCATTCCTTTTCTACCATTTATGGTTCATCCTTTGGGATGCTTTCCTTTACTACTTGTAGGCACTGTAGCCTACTTTCTTCCTCCTTCAACTTCCATACTCTTATACGTCTTTTCTGGTTTTCTGTCTCTTTATTATCCTTAGTCCCTCTCAGGTTAATTACCAGCAAATGGTGGTTGCTATCCAAGCCCTCTGTCGGTATTACCTTAATGCCGTACAGGAAGTAGACTTTCTCTATAAGTCTTGACTGTACTAGGTAATCTTATGGCTCTCTCTTTTCCAGAACCAAGAGTTCCCAACCAGCAAGCCATTCCTTTGGCAGAACGCCAATAGAACCTTCCTCGTTTCAGCAGCCCCGACCCTCCGGTCCAAGCACACTTTCGCAGCCTTGTCTTTCTCTTCCAATGTGTGCATTTAAATCCCCCATTACTATCCCATTCTTCCTTCCCATCTGTTTCTGCATTTCCTCTTCAAACTCTTGCTTCTCCTCAGAACTGCAACCCACCTGTAGCGCACACACACTTGTATAGTCTCTATGGTTGTCCCCTTGACTGATGTCACAATCCTTTAAAATAAATGGGAATGACAGAAGAGAGGGATGAGAATTACAGTTCACATAAGTGATGGGTACTGCTTATTTGTCACGAAATGACATTATAGTACTACACAGAAGGAATTTAAACTTTGCAATTGCAACAATTTCCAGTGGTAATAAACAAAGGGTATGGAGACTCCATATGTTACTGCAAAGTGTGTTGGTTAAGGCAAGGGTATGCCTGGAACAAGTTTTTGATTTAAAACTCGCTATTGTTGAATTTATGAAGCAAAAAGTTGGAAACTGTCCAAGTAAGACATTGCAAGATAACTTTTTTCTGATTTGAAGGGCATGATTTTAAAAACAAAATCGTGTTGTAGAAGGGACACATTCTGGCAAAGAAAGCCAGTTCCCTAAGCTCAAGTTAAACAAAGTGAGAGGTTTGAAGAATTCATTGTGGCCTTGCAAGAATTACAACAATAGTTTTATACAGGTTTTGAGGACACTGTCAAAAGTCACATCAGTTTCGAGACAGTTTGCCATTTCAGTTGAAAGCGCCCCTGTGTATATGCAGACTGATTGACCTCCAAGGTAATTCCAGTTTTAAAAACAAATCTTTAAAACTGTCCAGGATGTCTGCAGTGCTTTTCTCAGATAGATTTTCCAAGTCTCTCTAGTGAGATGGAAGAAGTGCTACAATATTTTGACATGAAATATTTGTGTGAAAGACTTTTTTTCAATTATGAAACTAAATAAGTCACAATTATGTGGCATGCGAAACTCTCTGAAATCATGTGCGTCTGTCCGTGTGCCGACAGTTTGTACCAGACAAAAATTATATTATGTCTTCAGCATGCCAAATATAATTAATTAATACTGAAAACTTGATTTGTTTGTGATCTGTGTTGTTGAGAAGTGTGAAACCAGGTTGTATGCAGTGCAACTGTACGGCCATTTAAATGCAATGCGTTCCCTGATTTCCCCTCTTCTCCATCCTTGCACTCAGAAAGTGCTGCATGGGGGTGGGGGAAGTGTGAAGCAAGGCTGAGCGCTTTGGCAGTGGGGCCTGGGCGTGGCCTGTAAGCCAAAATCTTTACCACCCCTCCATTAGAGGGACACTTGTGAAGAATGAAGCAACATCAAAATTTATTAATAAGTATGATTCGTTGTCATAAAGACTTGAGCCTTGCTGTGGGAAGTCCTGTATTCTCTCTGGTAGCAAACTCATTTATGGTAGACTTTGAGGAGAAGGCACTCGAGTCTGCAGAGCTTAAACCAAACTGGTGATATTTAGATGATACTGTTGTAGTGTGTTCCCATAATGAGGAAGAGCCATCATGAGTTTTACATCTAAATTCTATCCATGAAAATATTCAGATTACAATGAATTTGGAGTAAGGTGGCGGTCTTTCTTTTCTTGATATCTCAATCCATTGGAAAGTGGATAGATCACTAGGGCTTTTTGTTTTACTGTAAGCCTACATGTGGATCTATATTTTCAGCTTTCTAGCTGTCACCACCCTTCACATACTGTGGGCATCCTTTGTATACAGGCGCATAAGGCATGTGTTGTATCTGATAGAGACAGCCTTGCGAAGGAGTTAGAACACCTGCAGTCTGCGTTTAAAGGCAATAGATATTCTTCCCATGAAATTAAGCCAGGTTTATTGAGGAGTAAACATGACCATAAACCTCAAGGGATGTCCCTCCAAGATGTGGGTAACATTTCATCTAAATTAGGCAGAATCCTTAAGAAACGTCATATTAAACCCAGGCCACCTATAAAAATCTGTGCTCTTCTCATCTCAGCAAAAGATGATCTGGGTTTGAGGAAGGCGGAATTCCACAGATTACTATATCAATGTAGCAAAGCCTACAATGGTCAGACAACATGCACAGTTCATGAAAGGTTGGTGGAACATGATCATCAGACTCACCTTCTCCAGTCCAGTAGTGTTGGTACTCCACAGGACATTCCACAGGCTATACTGCTATGAAAAACTTGGCCACGACAAGATGCTACTGGGATTCAGTTATTAAGGAATCTGTGAAAATATGTTTTGCAGAAGACATTATTACATGTGATGGTGCCTTTCTACTTGATAAGTCTTGGGACCTTGTGATTTCTGTGATATCTTCAGAAAGACTAAATTTTACATCTAATGACAAATTCAGTGACAGTGAATTTTATTATTTTGACAACTGAGTTTTAACTGTGTGGGCCACAGTTCAATAGAGGGCATACATGCAATATCACTGTTGTGTGTGCGGCTGTCTGCTGTAGACTGAACAGTATTCAACAAAAGGGCTAAACTTGACAGAGGGATGTCGTACAGTAAAACCTTAAGCACATGCGCCACCGTACAAATTTTCAGTATAAAGTCAGCGACATGCACCAGTAATCTCCATGCTAAAATCACCTTAAGATGGCTGAATGGTTGTCAGTTGAAATGTGGTGGCAAAAGGTCATTGTCATCCAGCTGCAACCTCAAAACCAGCCGGCCGTGGTGGCCGTGCGGTTCTAGGCGCTACAGTCTGCAGTTGCAAGTTCGAATCCTGCCTCGGGCATGGATATTTGTGATGTCCTTAGGTTAGGTAGGTTTAAGTAGTTCTAAGTTCTAGGGGACTGATGACCTAAGAAGTTAAGTCCCATAGTGCTCATAGCCATTTGAACCATTTGAACCTCAAAACCACAAGGAATACTCATTATGCCGGGAAAACTTCAACAATAATGTATATGGTCATTATTCATATTACCCTGCTGGTGCAATAGGAGCAGACAGTTGTTGATATTTCAGTGCTGTGAATTAAGTGAGATTGGATAACCAACACTTAATATGTAACACTTACTTATTATTAGTTTGCACACTTCACATATCACTCTGCTTGCATACGTGTAACTGAAGCTTTTATACCATCAGCCACATGGACCTGTAGCACCAAGATCGCGGGGCCGAAGCACAAGCTCAAGAGCAGCAGAGGAGGAGGCAAAGGTTCAGCAACCTTCTACTCACCAAGATGAGGAGGAGGAACTGCCTCTAGCCAGAGTAAGGGATGACACTTTGGCACGAAAGGCATGTTGCTGCTTCGCTTATTCGCTTCAATGCATGTCCACTTGCCAGAGCTAATATTAATAGTAATGCTGTTAGTGTTTATGTATATCCCTTTCTTCTTATGTTGCACCTTTTAACTCAAAAACACTAATTGTGCATTTGTTGACCATATTTGTGGCAGATATTAATGCCACAATAATTTGCTTTCTGTGTGTCCAGTACATTTGTGTGGCTAATGGTATTGATGGAAACTTTGACAGTGGATTATCATTTTCATTCGTGTACTGTGCGTTATGTCCAGATATCTTGCATAGGGCGCTGTTTTTGCATGTATGTGTGCAGTAAAATTATTGCAGCATGTGTTTGCTTTATGTAAACAGATAAAAGGAAAATGGTCACTAACCCAGTGATTAATCTGTACGTCATGGTACTATGTTAAATATCACACAGTTTTCTTTCTGTGACTCTTTAATGTGTGTTTCCTACCATTATGGTTAAATATTACAACTTCCTGTATGTCCTGAATCTCATTGCAGTTTCAAACAGTGGGAGATTCTGGATGAAATTACAATACAGGTTAGAATTGTTACTCACCACATAGAGGAGGCATTGAGCAGTGGACAGGCCCACTTAAAAGTAGACATTTGGATATTACTTAGCTTCCAGACGAAGTTCTTCATGAGATGAAGAAACATATTCACACACACAAGAACTCATATACACATCTCTGAGTGCTGTGGTTCCGCTAATGAAGGATAGCTAAACAAAACCTTTAAATGTGCCTGTCTGCTACTCAGTGCCTCCTCAAAGTGGTGGATAGCAATCCTACCTAATTCATATTGCATTTTGATATACTTCATAACCACAAACTGTACTGAATCTGGGACTGTCAGAAAATAATTCAGTACTCACTAATTGATATTAATACAGCTCCACAGTTACTCGTAATATTGCCGTGCGATTAAAGGTGCTGCAGTCTGGAACCGCAAGACCGCTATGGTCGCAGGTTCGAATCCTGCCTTGGGCATGGATGTTTGTGATGTCCTTAGGTTAGTTAGGTTTAACTAGTTCTAAGTTCTAGGGGACTAATGACCTCAGCAGTTGAGTCCCATAGTGCTCAGAGCCATTTGAACAATTTTACTCATAATATTGAAGTATTTTACATGTACAGTAAGTATTAAAAATAGTTGTGATGTTCAAGTTTTCTTCAGTATGCTCTCTCGTCATACTAGTTGTGGTACTCACCTGCTAACTAACACTTCAAGTGCCGAGATCACATGTTACATTGTCTTCAGTGTTGGAAAGAATGTCATGTCTGTAATACTAGGGGTAAGGTATTCTTTCCAAAGACAATGTAATGTTACAGGCAAGGCACTCAAAAGTGTTCAGGGCAAGTTTTCTGTGAAGATTAGAATTTCATCGTGAGAGTAGGCTTAATGTAAATTGAGAAAATGAAAAAAATTGAATTTGATGAATGGTAATTGATGCATGCAGCTTATAGAATTTGAATGTTTCCCCCTGTAGACATTATGTTAAAGCTTGAGCTCCTATACTTGCACATCTCTTTTTTAGCTAAAAAGAAAATAAAGAAATAAGGCTCAGTCAAACAGAGAGTTGGCTGCTAGTGTAACCAGGTTGCAGTGATCCAGTTGTCGAATTTCATTTGATACGAGTGAGTCAGTGCAGTGCGGTAAACTCAACTTAATTCCAATGGTGACCAGTTGTTGCTTTTATTTGCATTCCCTTTGAGGAAGTGAAGAAAGTGAGCTATGTGATACTGAATGAAACAACAAGTTTACTGTTACCAGTCACAGTTTATTTATTTCCACAACAAGTTTCAGAGGTGTAAACTTCCATCATCAGGTGGGTTTATGTAGGTTAGTATGATGTGTATGTGTTGTTTTACAATTTTGGGGCAACCTGTGGCATGGTCTAGTACTTGAAGACTTTTACTAGACAGTGTCACAGTATGTGTTGTAAGACAGTACCATAGATTACACCAAAATCATGACACTACATATACATGGTGTGTTGATCCACATAAATGTACCTGATGCTGGAGGTTTAAATGTCTGAAACATGTTGTGGGAATAAATAAATTGTGACTGATACCATTAACTCATTTAATTAGCTAACAATAACAATCACAGAAAAGCCAAAATGAAAATAGTTTGCAGTCTTGTGAAGACCATTTCTTCAGATGTTTCTGTGCGTATCATGAACAATTCATAACATCATACAAGCTCATGGAGCCAAAAATACTAAGTAACTTCAGTTTTGCATTGTTAATCATCTAGTGAAAAGATAGTGAGAAAATAATTGGGCATCTGAGAATTTTATTAAATAATTCTCCAGAATGAAAATTTGAGTTATAACTTCAAGTTGAACAAATATATTTCAAGGAAGACGCAATACATGAAAGTCACAGATCAAGTAAACAGAGTAAGACGTGTGTACACTTTAACAGTCAAATCATAACTGAGTCCAAGTCTAGCGGCCGCTGGCTGGCTGGCTGCTTAGGTGGCGCTGTTGCTGCATGGCTGGCAGACTGCACCGCATGTAGAGGACACATGTAACTGCGCGGTGGCACTTTGAAAGATCGGCGAGTCACAACACTTTTGCCCCCTTTGAAGCTTTTGCACAGGTCTTGATGGAGGTGGCCTGTAGATTGCTAATGTCCATAGGTGTTGTTTGACTGGCTGTAAAGTCTCGACGAGGAGGCTTCCCGTACGAACGGAAGTGTCCTCGATGATAACGGGTCGAGATGACAGGAGAGGTGGGGGTCGAATCTGCTGGGGCCCCGTACACCAATCTGCCCGTTGCGGCAAGTCCGGTTGTTATAACAGGAGACATGGGCGATGTGTCCGCGTCTGTAGGAGAAGGAGGCGAGTAAGAGTTGCTCTGACAGATGATGGTCATCTGGTTCCTGCATGGGCACGTCTCCAGGTGGCGTCAGTTCTTGTGCTGGCACCGATATGATGGGGAGAGGACTGCGTTGTGAGTAATGAGAGATTCCAGTATCCCGAGCGTCAGGTAGAACCGAAGGTGGTGTAGCGGCATCTGGAAAAGGCATTGCCGGCACACGAGGCTGAAGCTGGTTCGAATGACGCACTGCAACACCCGTGTCCATCTGGATTTCATACAGGCGTTGGCCACGGTGTTGTAAGATGCGGCCAGGATTCCATTTTGGCCGCCTGCCATGCCCCCGTACCCGTACAAGGTCGTCGGCGGTGAACCGGCCAGGACAAGGCACCCGCTGCTGTGAGGTGGAAGGCCGCAGAAGATGAAGTAGAATGCGAGGATGTCGGCCATGTAAGAGCTCAGCCGGGCTGTGGTCGCCCATGAGGGTGAAGCGGTAAGAAGCCAGAAATTGGAGAAGCACATCATCAGCAGAAGAAGTCAGGAGTTTCCTCATCTGAGCCTTAAATGGCGGACCAGTCATTCAGCCTCACCGTTTGACTGTTGGTGGAACGGAGGGGCCGTGACATGCATGACGCCGTGACGGGCACAAAAATCCGCAAAATCGGAAGAGGCAAATTGCGAACCATTATCAGTAACAAGGGTAGAGGGAAGGCCTTCCAAAGAGAAAATGCGACCTGGAGCATGGGTGGTTGCCGCGGTGGTAGGCGACGTGCAACAGACAATGAAGGGAAAGTTAGAGCAGGCATCAACAACGAGAAGCCAATAAGTACCTAAAAAAGGTCCCGCGAAGTCAGCATGAATACGCTCCCAGGGCTTCTCAGGCGAAGGCCACAGTGACAAAGATGACTTCGGGGCGGCTGCCTGTGATGCACAAGGGCCGCAGGCAGCAACCATGTGTGCGATTTCAGAGTTGATGCCGGGCCAGTGCACATGACAGCGCGCCAGAGATTTTGTGCCAGACACACCCCAGTGCCCTTGGTGAAGGAGGCGCAAGACCGAAGCACGCAAAGACGCAGGCGAAGCATTGTCAGTGGAAAGGAGGAAAACACCATCCCTAGCCATGAGGTGGTAACAAAAAGCGTAGTAGTTCTGCAATGGATCAGAACATGTAGCAGACAGACGATCGGGCCAACCCTTCTGAATACAGCGTAAAACCCGGGAGAGAGTAGGGTCAGAACCCGTAGCAGCCGCCAGCTGGTCCTCGGTGATGGGGAACGCGTCCACTACCCGCTGTGTGTTCATTTTAATCATTCTCGACGTGCTTTTACCTCCCCTGAATTGCGTCTGAGGGACACCATTCTTCCTTTTAGAGACACTGTGAGGTTCCTGGGCCTCACTTTTGATTCCAAGTTGTCGTGGTTGCCGCACCTTAAAGACCTCAAGGTGCGGGCCCTGAAGGCGCTGAATATTTTGAAGTGTCTGAGCCATCGGTCCTGGGGAGCAGATCGGGCGCGTCTGCTGCAGTTTTATAGGGCTTTCGTCCAGTCGCGTCTTGACTATGGATGCACTGTGTATGGGTCAGCGAGGCCTTCGTATCTGAAGATTCTTGACGCAGTACACCATGAGGGTATCTGGCTGGCTACTGGTGCCTTCCGTACCAGTCCCATCCCCAGCCTGTGTGCTGAGGCAGGGGAACCGCCGCTCGCCATCCGGCAGAAACTCATGGTGCGACGGGTGTGTCAATTCCTTGCCTGTCCTACCTCCCCTCCATACCCTACTGTTACCCGACCTCCTATGGAACGTCTCTTTTCTAGTCGTCCAAGGGCAACGAGACCATTTGGGATTCGTGCCAAGCATTTGCTTGAGTCCCTTGGTGTGGAGCGTGTGGCACCCCAACTCCAGGGCTTTACCCGCCTGCCTCCCTGGTTGCTCCAGAGGCCCAGAGTCATTTTAGACTTGTCAGAGTACCGGAGGAACTGCACTCCTGCGTTTGCTTTTACCTCCTTATTTTACGATATTTTAAACCAGCATGCCGAGCATGTACCAGTATTTACGGATGGCTCTAAACAGGGGGACTCTGTTGGTTGTGCTGTTGTTTTCCCTGATCGAGTCGTCAAGTTACGGTTTCCTGCAGCGTTTACCATCTTTGATGCCGAATTGTTTGCGATCTTCTGGGCATTGGAGCAGATGAGATGTGTTCCCAGTCTTAAGTTTCTCATCTGTTCTGACTCCCTGAGTGCCCTTCAGACCATGCAACACTTGTACCCAGCGGATACGGTCGTCCAGAACATCCATGATGCCCTACTCCACCTGCAACGGCAGGGGAAGGAGGTTTCTTTCTGCTGGGTGCCGGGGCACGTGGGTATTAGGGGAAACGAACTGGCGGATGTGGCTGCCAAAGATGCATGTTCCCTTGTAACATCCCCCCTCACTTATCGTCCTTAATGACAGTGAAAAATGAAACCGCGTGTACCTAATGGGAGTTTTGGAAAAGCAATCGTCACCGAAGTTAACCTGTCGGTAAAGAGGGAGGAAAGGGTTACATCTAAATGAAAGGAAATGTGCTAATGAAACTGGTGGAAATTAATTTTGAAAAGGGGTAAAGTTAATAAAGAAGGTAAATGTGCAGCCGTTACGTTAACAATTAAGTAGCGGTAATTAGGTATTTGAGATTTGGGGGAAATCACGGTCGCCAGTCCTAAGGACAATTACTATAGTAACTGAAAAAGAAAGGTTATTACACATATAATTAGCACTAGAAGCGTGGCAACTGAAGGTTGACACGTGTAGTGTGAAAACTGAAAGTTTGTCAGAAGTAATAAATTTCGCTACACTCTGACTTAATTTAGCAAAAGAATTAATAAAACCGGAAAATCGAAAGTTAATTTAGTGACTGAAGTGAATAGTGAGCTTTCTTTCTGAAGCACATCGAAATTCAGTAAAATACGGTTAGTCTTGGACTACCTCAACAATCATTTCAAAAGCAACTTGACTCTACGCAATTTAGAAACGAGAAATTTAACTTTGAACTTGAATTAAATAATTCTGAACTATTAACAATAGTAAAATTTAGTACGTACCAAGCTGAGCTGCAGTCACAGGTAAGCTAAAATACGATAACAAAACTCGCACTCTTAATTTGTGCTTGTGTAATCTGAATATTGAAGCCAGCTATGAATACCTTTGAGATTAAAGCAGTGAAATGATGTTACTTTAATGCTGGCGTCTGAATTTCAACGACACTCGGGTTCATTCCGGAAAAGGAAGGGACCTTGCTTGGTAATGCAATTGGGACAATGAGCAACAAAGGTTCATGCTAAGTTGCTGTAATTTTGCGAGGCAAATGGAACAATTTGAAAAGCTGAGGTCTGCCATACAGTTCTGAAACTTTACGTGCTTTTAGTCTTCCTTGTTGGTTGATTGAAGGTTTGAAGCCGTCGATCGAGGAGGTGGCGACAGTCACTCATTGTCGGCCGTCGCTGTTGCAGAAGCTGGATGTTGGCGCGCCTTCTTCTCGACACGGTCACCAGGCGAAACGGGCTCTTGATGTGCACCAGCTAATGCTTCCCGTCCGCGACACCATGTCAGAAACTACCATCGCGAGTCGAGCGCAATTACATGCTGCCAAACCCCGAAAGCGCGGCAACTCGCGGGAGCGTCACACAACACACCTGCTCCACTCGCTACTCCCGCCAGACTCTCTCTGTTCCGCCCGCGCTCCACGCGGCAGAGTTAACACTCCCAAAGATCCTACAAACTTTGATTCTTTACACGACCTATCGATGTAATCGTTCGATAGCAGTTTTCCCTAGGCAAGACCCAGCGTAAAAATACAAATAATATTTACGAAACAAACCAATTATACATCGACATGAGTGCATAAATATATATATATACAAACAGTAAAACAATTACAATATATAAAGAGACAGAAATGTCATATCTTGAGGTAACAAAACAAGGAAAAAAAATAATAGTACAATAGATGGAAATAGGAGGATATGCATTTCCGGCGTTACACCCTCCCTCACGTTGTTGAATGTGCTGTCCCCCTCCATGCTGTTACCTCCCTTTTGCGTTTTCGTGTTATGCGTCAATGGGAAGAGGAGTGGCTGGCAGTCGGTGAAAATAAGCTGCGTCTGGTCAAGGCCACCACGCGGCCATGGCGTACGTCCTACCAGTCATGCAGGCGGGATGAGGTTCTCCTCACTCGCCTCCGCATCGGGCACAGTCCCTTAACGACGGTTTTTTACTCCGGCGGGAGGACCCCCCAATCTGCAGTGCTTGTGGCGTCCAGATTACTGTCTGCCACATTTTACTTGACTGTCCTTTATTCTCTGACCAGAGGGCGGTGGTTTCCTTGCCACCGGATTTGCCCTCTATTTTGCAAGACGACGCAACGACTGTGGTTAAGGTCTTACGGTTTTGTGTCCTGTCCAATTTGTTGCCTCGGATTTTAGGGAGAGGATTTTAATGTGCTGCTGGGTGACTGGCACACCCAGGCTTTAGGTAAGAGGTCCGCCAGTCACGATTACGTACTTGTTTCACTTCGATATCTGTTCTCTTTCCCTTGTGTTTCCTTTCCTTTTTTAGTGCGTTTCTTCTCCTCTTGTTTTGCCTGTGTATGTGAGGATTTGTAACTGCGTCAGGTCTGTGTCTTGTAGCCGTTCTCCTTGTTCGCTGTCTGTCTTCGTCCCTTCACTGCATGTGTTCCTGTTTCTATGCGTTTTGGCGCTGATGACCACTCTGTTTAGCGCCCGAAAACCTCAAATCACTCTCACACACACACACACACACACACACACACACACACACACACACACACACACAACCCGCTGCTTGGCAACATCCAGGTGGAAACACAAAAGTTCGTCCCCATCGAATGTCAGATCAGGACCCATGGGAAGGCGAGACAGTGCGTCAGCATTCGCATGTTGAGCCATTGGCCGGAAATGAATCTCATAATTGAAACGAGACAAGTAAAGGGCCCAACGCTGGAGGCGGTGTGCAGCCTCATCGGGAAGTGATGTCGATGGATGAAACAAGGAAACAAGTGGTTTGTGATCCGTAACAAGATGAAATTTGGATCCATAGAGAAAAATACCAAACTTATGAAGAGCATAAATAATGGCCAAAGCTTCTTTTTCAATTTGAGAATACTTTTGTTGGGCATCCATGAGCGTTTTTGAGGCATAAGCAATGGGTTGTTCAGAACCGTCAGAAAAACGGTGCGCAAGGACTGCACCGACCCTGTATTGAGAGGCGTCCGTGGCAAGAACAAGATGTTGGCCAGGTCGATAAGTAGCCAGGCACGGGGCCTGTTTCAGCATAGTCTTCAATTTCTGGAAAGCCACATCGCATGACGCTGACCAGTGAAAAGGCACATTTTTATGCAACAGGCGGTGCAACAGCCGAGCCACCGAAGCAGTAGACTGTAAAAACTTGTGGTAGTATGCTGTTTTCCTCAAGAAGGCCTGCAGTTCCTTAACAGATGTAGGGCAGAGAAGGGCATCGATCACAGTGACAGTTTGCTGAAGCGGACGAATACCATCCCGAGAGAGTTGAAACCCCAAGTACGTGATAGATGCCTGAAAAAATTTTGATTTCTGAAGATTACACTTAAGACCGGCAGTTTGTAAGACATGAAAGAGTGTGCGGAGATTTTGAAGATGTTCGTCAGTGATGGAGCCAGTTACAACAATGTCGTCCTGGTAATTTATACACCCAGGGACAATGAGCAATAATTGTTCCAAGAATCGCTGAAAGAGAGCAGGGGCACTGGCAATCCCAAATGGCAATCGTTGGTATTGATAGAGGCCAAAAGGCGTGTTAAGGACCAGAAACTGCCGGGAAGCAGCGTTGAGAGGAAGTTGATGATAAGTTTTTGACAGGTCAAGTTTAGAAAAATAATGGCCTCCAGCAAGTTTAGTGAACAATTCTTCAGGTCGAGGCATAGGGTAAGTGTCGATAAGGCATTGAGCATTTACAGTGGCTTTGAAATCGGCACAGAGATGAATATCACCATTTGGCTTAGCAACGACAACGACAGGAGAGGACCACTCACTGGAAGTGACAGGAAGCAAGACCCCTGAAGCAGTGAGACGATCCAGCTCCCGTTTGACCTGATCACGAAGGGCCACAGGAACGCGCCGAGCCCCAAAAAAAACTTAGGCCGAGCAGTGGGTTGGAGCGTGATATGAGCTTCAAAGTCGTTTGCATGGCCTAACCCAGGAGAAAAAAGGGACGAAAATGTTGTCGACAAGGAATCCAATTCCAGAATGAGATTTTCACTCTGCAGCGGAGTGTGCGCTGATATGAAACTTCCTGGCAGATTAAAACTGTGTGCCCGACCGAGACTCGAACTTGGGACCTTTGCCTTTCGCGGGCAAGAGCTCTACCATCTGAGCTACCGAAGCACGACTCACGCCCAGTACTCACAGCTTTACTTCTGCCAGTATCTCGTCTCCTACCTTCCAAACTTTACAGAAGCTCTCCTGCGAAACCGGGCATGAGTCGTGCTTCGGTAGCTCAGATGGTAGAGCACTTGCCCGCGAAAGGCAAAGGTCCCGAGTTCGAGTCTTGGTCGGCCACACAGTTTTAATCTGCCAGGAAGTTTCATATCAGCGCACACTCTGCTGCAGAGTGAAAATCTCATTCTGGAAACATCCCCCAGGCTGTGGCCAAGCCATGTCTCCGCTATATCCTTTCTTTCAGGAGTGCTAGTTCTGCACAGTTCGCAGGAGAGCTTCTGTAAAGTTTGGAAGGTAGGAGACGAGATACTGGCAGAAGTAAAGCTGTGAGTACCGGGCGTGAGTCGTGCTTCAGTAGCTCAGATGGTAGAGCACTTGCCCGCGAAAGGCAAAGGTCCCGAGTTCGAGTCTCGGTCGGGCACACAGTTTTAATCTGCCAGGAAGTTTCAAGGAATCCAATTGAGCATAAGGAATAGCATCAGAGACGATATTGACAGAATCATCTATGGAGAACCCAAAAACGTGAAAGGCATCGAAACCAAAAAGATTCTCCGCGTTACTATGGTCGACCACAAATATGGGAACAGTGCGAACGACAGATTTGTAAGATACCTCAGCATCAAATTGTCCCAAGAGAGAAATCTTCTGTTTATTGTTAAGTCCATAACTGCCTAGTGACAGGTGACAGGATTGGAGAACCCAACTGGAGATACGTCTGAGAATTGATGATAGTGGCAGCAGAACTAGTATCCACCTGCATGCGAACATCTCGACCAAGTATTTGGACAGTGAGGAATAACTTCCCTGAAAGGGAAGAAGTACAATTGACAGACAACACAGAATCAGAATCAGCGTCATGTTCATGAACATCATGTATGCGGTCGGATTTGCAAACGGAAGACACATGATCCTTTTGTTTGCATTTGTGAGACCCGGCCCAACGTTGTGGACAATCTTCTCGTGACTGTTTCGTAAAACACCGCGGACATGAAGGAAGTTGCCGTGGGTTTTGCTGCAGTTTCTTAGAGGTTTATTTACGGTTAGGCCGAGGCTGCACTTGGGAGCATACTGCGGCCACGTCGGCTGGTGGGTACACGCCACATGCTTCGTCAACATCGCACAGAGGCTGTATATCGCCAACGTTGCCCCATGCCTCTATTTGCTCTCCAGCGGTGTGAGAAATTTCAAAAGACTGAGCGATGGATAGGACTTCATCTAGAGTCGGATTCGCCAACTGAAGGGCACATTGCCTAACTTCTTTGTCGGGCGCCGATCAGATAATAGCATCCCTTACCATGGAATTGGCGTAGGATTCTTTGTGAACTTCAGTAACAAATTGACACTTTCTACTGGGGCCGTGAAGTTCAGCAGCCCAAGCGCGGTAGGATTGATTCGGTTGTTTTTGACAACGATAAAAGGCAACACGAGAGGCTACCAAACAGAGACTTATATGTTTGTTCTTCCGCGACATGAAATGCCAAAAAGTGCTGTCGAAGACGTTTTTCGTAATCAGACCAGTCTTCCGCCGTCTCATAAGGAGGAAAAGTAGGTAGAGACGATGACGAGAGACGCCCCGCATTTGATGCCGTGACGAAATCACGAATCGCATTTGTGAGAAGTGTTTGCTGTTCTATGAGACCTTGCAATAGTTGCTCTAAAGTAGCCATGGAAACATGTGGGTCAACGATGGAAAAGAAAAATCCTATCCTCGTCGCCAATTGTTATAACTTCAAGTTGAACAAATATATTTCAAGGAAGATGCAATACATGAAAGTCATAGATCAAGTAAACAGAGTAAAATGTGTATACACTTTAACAGTCAAATCATAACTGAGTCCAAGTCTAGAGGCTGTTGGCTGTCTGGCCGCTTTAGTGGCGCTGCTGCTGCATGGCTGGCAGACAGCACCGCATGTAGAGGACACACGTAACTGCGCGGCGGCACTTTGAAAGATCGGCGCGTCACAACATTTATTATTACTAGGCACATAGAGCTAGTCTCTGCATATAAATAATTATGATATAGAATGACTGGCTTTTGTTTCGTGCAAGCATATTATTGCATCTGTTGAACAATATACCTGTACTAATAATGTATCTGTAAATTTGCCGTGTCTATCATTTTGTCTTCGGACAAGCCAGTCTCCAAATAACTAGACGGATTTTCAAGGGGTTTCACTGGTAACTTCAGTGTAGCATAGGACACCATATAGGATTTATTACATCAAAATGGGATCATGGAAAAAGATATACAAGCAAATTATAAAAAATGTTTGTATGTTCAATATCTCCTCCGAAATCAGTGGACCGATTTCAACCAAACTTGGTACTTATGTTACTTACTATTGGAAAGAATTGCTGTAGGGGTAAGAAACAACTACCTACTGGAGAGGTGGGGGTGAAAAAGAAGTGTAGACCACATGCGCAAATACCCAGATCTTATTCATCCAGCATTTGACAACGATAGCCCTTAGCAACTTACAACAAACTTTACACCTCATTTCAAACCATTATGAAAATTTTTCTGGCTGGCATCCCCCACAAAATGAAAGGAAAAAGTTTATCACTTACTACATTTTCGCTGTTCATTTTCTCATCAGACATGACATCTTAATTTATTACTTCTTTACTACTAACTATATTCACAATGAATTTTGCAGACATTGTCACATACACCACTGAATTTATATGCAAAATTATATCATTGTACGACACATAATTCTGGATGTATGATATCATAAACTCTGAGATCAGTGGAAACTGCTGCATCATTCATGACATTTGAATTTATTATTACTAACCTGCTGAACCGATTTCCGTCAAATTTGGTTAGGATATAACTTGAACTTTGAGGAAGAACATTAGGCTACTTTAGCAAGTGTGTAGCACAAGTTACTTACTGATTTGAAGAATATCTCATAAATTGGGGGGAAATATTTACCCTTTGGAAAAGCTATTTACTCTTTGCCTGTTGAATTATATTTTATTTGCAAAAATGAGTTCATCAGTAGATGTTTGCTATATGATACAATTCAGAGTAATGAGTACAATGCTTGTACAGTCTTCGATGTGTTTAATCCTTACGTCCGAATTTTTCATTGCATAATGTAAGACATAGAGCTACATCACTAGCATGGTTCATAATGTACATTCCTGCTTGTGCTCCTCTGTAAGCATTGTTCAGCAGTGACGCTGTGTACGATAATGCATCGTGCATTGGGGCAGCTTAAGAGGGGGCCCAACTCATTATTTGTACAAAAATACTGTGGGATAAGATATCCCTACAACTCGTAGGGTAATTGAGATGAGATGGGGTTACAAGTAAAAATGTTTTAAAACGATCTGTTGTGAGTTTCTTCCCTGTACTTAGTTGACTTGCAATAATTTAAAGGCATGAAGTACAAACCATCTCTGATACGTGTTGTTC
Organism: Schistocerca piceifrons; assembly: GCF_021461385.2. NCBI lineage: Eukaryota > Metazoa > Arthropoda > Insecta > Orthoptera > Acrididae > Schistocerca > Schistocerca piceifrons. Next base: position 511,981,241 of record NC_060144.1, read on the forward strand.
AATGCATCACTCAGATCTTAAGAATGAGTGCTGCAACAAGCCAATAACTTTGTCACCATGTTTTGGACCAAAGGTAATGTCACACGGCTAAATACATCAGATACCCTCTCTGGAGTTTCGTTGTGTAACACACCATAGAATCAGAGTTTTGCCAGCATGAAATATATGTGACATATATGTCTGCAGGCATAGCTGTGGACAGGAAGCTAGTATACATATGTATAATTTGGAGGTAAGGGAGACTACTTACAGAATAGTGGAAGTAATGAGTTTTTGACAGGCACACAAAAAAGAATGAAAACTTTGCTAGCCTGTGGACAAATCCTTTAATGAGATAGAGTACAAAGACAGCCGGGTGCCTCCTGCCCTCCCCCCACTCCCGCCCCCTGACACACACACACACACACACACACACACACACACACACACACACACACACACACACTTGTGTGGCTACATTGTCCCCGCTGAACACGCACTTCAAATATATTTATGTGTATGTGTGAACCAGACTTCCAAACTTTCAGAAGTGGTAGTATGGACCAAAAGAAGGGAAAAAAATGTAGTAAAGTTGGGCACTGAAATGGACACCTTAAAAGCTTGTAGTGTTCCCTTATCCTCGGGGCTCTGCCGTGAAAAATATAAAATAGAAAATCTGATTGATGTCTTGAATTTTGGTGGTTTCAGTTACGGATAAGGCGGACTTAGTATTATTGATTGAGATCGTGCTGTAATTTGACCGTGCGTGGCAGACCGGGTCGGCAACACTACAAAAAGCGACTGTATGGAAATAGCATCAGAAACTAATTGAAATTTACCTTATAATCTTGTTAGATACGCGGTGTTAATTACAATATAGTCTTCATGGCTGTCGTCCTAATTTCTCTTGTAGAACGACCCATCTTTCACTTTTCTCCGTCTGTTGAAAACTTCTTCAAGTTGTCACTGCCATGATCAATTTACAAATTTGGCGATAACCACCTCGAATCACTATTGAAACAACCTCGCTTTGTAATATAATTTTAATTTCTACCCAAAAGCACATTCAACACATCGCCGAAAAATACACGTCTTTCGTATATAGACAGAGAGAGAGTGTCATCAATTAGTTGTTAAAAACAAAAACCTACGCAAAAGTAAAAAGACAAATAAAATTATTTATAAAAATCGGTCGCTGGCACAGCGCTCTTCTGCGTGCGCGATCGTAAATTATATCTTTGTATTGGCGGAGGCGGGGAAGTCAAAGTACCATTACAAGCTACAAGCACTTGTTCAATTTAGGTAGTGTGAAGCACACCTTTTCTACTGCAAGCTCTTTGCTTTTTATATTTTGAAACGAGATAGTATGGGCCAAAACAAGAAAAAAAGTCCAGTAAACATGGGCTTAAAATGCATACCTTAAGAGCTATCAGCACGTGTTCAGCAGAAGAGCTCTCACAGTAGCGAACAGGTTAATTTATTCAAGTTTCAAGCCATTTATCTTCACCCTCAGAATATGTCTTATACTGCAAAAGAAAGTTAAAATATCTATTGCTTGGTGCAGGCGGTACTCTAAAACAATATGTCGTCCTAAATTTGAGTTTTCTTCTTCTTCTTCTTCTTCTTTTTCTTCTTTTGTCTCTCTAGCATTAGGCCAAGAGCCTGTTCTAATCTCACCATCTCTTTCTTGGTCTTTCCATACTTCTCTTGCCCCATGGTTTATAATCCATTGTTAATTTAGGAAGGATTTATGGCAGCCTGTGAAGTATAAGTTCTCCCCCCTTTTCTTTATATTGTTTTGCCTTTTGTGTAATTGGTTGCATCCATAATTCTTCCCTTATTACTTCATTTCTAATTTTGTCTCCCTTAGTGCTGCATTTCACAAATGTTAGAAATTTCGGAGCTGATGCTTCTAGTTGCCATAAATCTTTATTTCTCAACATCCCGCTTTTTGCCCCATGTAGTAAAGTGAGAACTGCCATGAATATATAAAATTTCAGTTACATTTATTCTCTTGTTTTTCACTTAAGTGTTCTCCTTATTGTGCTACATAAAGTATTAGTTTTTTTTTCTATATACTCCATACCTTTGTCATATTATATGTCACATCCTAAATATTTTAAATGGACTACCTGTTCTATTGGCTTATTATTGAGGACTATTATTGTTCATATTGGATGAATATCTAAAAAGCCATGGTTTTATTTTATTTGTAGATATTCAAGTAAAGGCCATATTAAGGATAATTTCGTAACAGTTTGGTTTTGTACTAGCAGTGATGTACCTTTCCAGATTCCTTCCACTTGTTAAGCTTGGATTGTACTAGCAGTGATGTACATTTCCAGATTCCTTCCACTTGCTAAGCTTGGAGTTCCACCTCATTTCACACTAAGTTGCAATGTCTGCATTTTTATTGGCAGTTTCCCAACTACTGAATCACACAGTAAAACAATTTTACTTTCAACCTATGAATTTCTTTTTTGTAACTATGCCTGTAGTGAATTGATAATGAGATGTGTGTCACAAGATGAAGAACATGAGTATGTACAAAAATCTAAATAGGCTGGGACTGATGACCATGCCGTTTGGTCCCATAACCCCTCTCAATTAATCAGTCAATCAATCCAAATAGGCCACAGAGAGCATTAACCACATCATTGTATTTGAGACAGGCAGATTGTGTTGCTCAGCTTTAAAATGGAAGGCAAAATAGTTTTCACAGTGCCTGAAAAAATTTGTTTGTTGCGAGTTTTCCATTCATCCTCTCATTCATATGCATTTCAGTGCAGCTTCATTAATTTAAAACAAATTTGTGTGCATAATATGTTACTGTGAGTAGAACATTCCAACATTGTTAACGTCATTACTGTAGCTTGTTTGTGTGAAGACTGTTATTTTTATGGTAAATGCTAATGTTCTGCTGTTGTGCTTATCTGCTGTAAATTTTGCTTTGTGTTGTTTCAGTGGCTGCATTACACAGCTTAAAAGTGTTTTTAAACATACAACATAACATAACATTATACTATTATCTTTATACTACTCATTTATTTAACATATATTTTAAAAGCACAATTATTTCAAAATACACAATTTATTGTTCTGTGTTCAGAGGATATATTTGTGTGGCACATATCTTTCCCACAATCTTGTCCAAAACACATTGTGATTTAAAAACTGCAACTAGCCACAAGTAAGGTAATGTTTAAATGTAAACAAACTTCATATATGTGACTGGTTGCTGTATTCAGGTTACAATACGTATGAAAATATCTTTATGCAGATGCATCTAGTGGCCCCATTATTTCATTTATTTCAATCTAGTGTTTTAGGAATACATTTGTATTTATTTGTGATAATCTCTTCCTCCACTATCACAGTTTCCACAGTTATTCAAATGATGATAACCACTAATAGATTCTTGAATTAGGTAAAGCTAGGCAGTTGTGAATATTAATATTCCTTATTAGAGATAAAATAAAAGCAGTTATCCTCTTCCATTTTATGTTTGGCCAATAACTCAGATACTGGTAACAAATGTTTCTCTCCCACACAACTAACTGCAAAACTTTGTGTGGGAGGGGGAGCAGAGGGGATAATTAATCAAATGAAAAGAACCAGAGGTTTTTCCACCCAGCAGAAGAGAGGAAGGGTTTGAAAGCTACTATAATACTATTAAAGAGTTAATTAGAAGCATTTCTGGGCTTCACATAAAGGGGAACATGATTTGTAACTCTTTCTCTCTCTTGCTTGGTAGAGAAAACTCATGATTTCTGATTTTGCCTGTCTGCTATTGCCTGGTAGATACAAGGTTTTTTTAATTCTCATTCCATTGTGTGTTTACTGTAGTGATTGTTTTGTTTAAACGTTCATGGAAAACTGAATTAGAGGCAGCATGTAACACGTGCTTCCTACCTGCTGTCATTGGCAAATGTCCTGGCATGGAGTGCACGACAAGTTAAGATACCCTGATCCACAAGCAGTCAATTGCTGCCCCCAGTTTTCAACTGGGTGTAGGATGTGCACATCTCACTTGGTTGTGTCCCAGGTGTTCTATATGGGATTGAGGTGGGTCACTCAGGAAAGCCACACAGGCAGCCCCAAGCCGTTCTGAAACATTTGGTGAGAATGGGGTGGTGCAAGCTAGAATGGAATGGTGCATTATCTTACTGAAAGTCTTAAGTCATTTATGGGGTGCTGTAAACAACCAAAGTATGCAAATGATCAGTTTGTAGGTTGCTGTATTTAGTGTTCTAACTATCTATATGTATTGAGAACACTGAGACATACACCTGAACTTTATTAGACCTCTTCATGTTAAGAGGAACTCGCACATTATACTGCACTCAGTGCAACATGATACACAGCAGACATGGCACACTCACAATACACAGCAGACATGACACGCACACACACATCACAGAGGACATGACAAGGCAAGGTGAATTCACTGGCATACAAAGACATACAAAAGATCATGGCTCTTAGAGACCACAGACATTGTTTGAATTGTTTGATTAAACTCAGCACCCCCACTTCAAAACATTCAGATGGCTGTCTTAAAAGTACCTAGACCCATACAATCAAGGCATTCACAATGTCTTCCTTTTCTTAATATTTTTGTCATTATATCTGCTGGCATATGATTTTTCTGTAAATCAAATGTTTTTACGACTTTGTTGGATACTACTTCCCTTATAAAATGATGCTAAATATCAACAGACAAATTTTAAGCACTCTGGTTACCATTGAACAAAGTTACACAATTGTTACAGTTTATCAGTCCAAAAAATACTCTTCTTAAATAAATGGCCTCTTGACAAAACTCAGAAAGAGCCATATACTCAGCCCATGTGTTAGAAAGAGCACAGTTTCCTGTTTAGCGCTCTGCCATAGAACTGCAGAGACACACAGTTTAAAAATAAAACTATTGTATGATTTCCTGTTGAAGGAACAATTTGCATATCTGCATCTACAAAACCACATATTCTAAATGCCCTTTTGTAAACTTGAAGACAATAAATCTTAGTTTCTTTAAAATAGCTCAAAATTCTCTTAACCCATTTCTAGTTCATGTCAGAATACTGGCTTAAATAGCTCACACCGAAAGAAACATCTGCTGTTGTAAGTATAGACAAATAAATGTAGCTACCTTTTCAGACTTGATAAGCGACATCATAAACCTTGTTTTCTTTTTCACTTAGAAAATCAAGTTCAGTTTAAGTAAAAGTGTTTACAGTTTTACAGTCTGAACCTTTCCAGCAGCTAATGAGTATGATCTTGACTTAAATGTGTACACTCCTTTTAATTTTATCGTATTTGATTTCCATCCCCAAACAGTTTTTAGCCACTTCTAACTCTTTTACTTTCAATTTCAAATTTAGCTTATTTTTCAAGAATTCAGTCTCGCATGTGTCATTTAAAAACAAATACATATAGAAATCATCATCATTTAAAACTGTCGTAGTACCTAAGCCCTTCTCCTTATTAAAAACAAGCAGTGTCCTAGTTTAGACCATTTGTAGTGTCACTTTTTGACAGAATTTACCCGTGATGTTAGATAATCCATATTCGTGATAATTGATATACATAGGTTGTTTTAGACAGAAGAAAACAATGTTTTTTTCAAGCCTGCCACATATTTATGCACTGCAGCTTTTTTCTTTCAAAATTCATTCTGTAACTCTTTATGTGTCGTAAATTGGCAACATTATATGGAGGTATTAAATTTTTTTGTGTAGTGATACAAAATATCAATTTATCTGTAAATTCTGGAGTTGAGCAACCCGTTTGATATGGAAAGATGGGATTCGCACCAGAGAAGCTGAATATTGGAGAATAATTATGTGTGTGCACAAAGCAACAGTGTTCATGGAAAAAACATGAGTTTGATGGCTCTATTATTTTGTTCTTTGGATTGTTCAGTATTAGAGTTTGTAACTGTGAGAAAAATAATTAGTTCTCCATGAAAATCGGAACTCTTTTACCTACAAATTTTGGGGGCACTGTCCAAAAGCAACTGAATGAGTGGCGACACAAGTCTCGCTGCCTAATCTATGTGTTTTCCAGCAAATGTTTCTGTGTGGAGTTTTGCCTGCAATGTCATAGTGATGTGTAATTATATTGGTTTTGGGCCTATGCTGAAGATACACATTTTAATGACATTTTTCGGTAACTAATAAAAGTGAAGAAGTGAGTAATATGATACAGGAAAGACCTGGTCCTGACTGGAAAACAAATAATGCAATGAGTAAAGTTAACTGTTCTTCATACAGTTGAGACATTGAGTGGTCATAGCCACATAAACGAGATTAAAAACATACCTCATCTTTCATGCTGTCCTCCTCCACATCAGTCTTTCAGAACATGCACTCACAGGCATGGGTACATTGTCCTGACTGACTGTGTTGCCTCAGTGCTGCTGCCTGACTTGGGTGAGGTATTTTGTTGGATGGCTGACAGCTGAAAGGAAAAGGTGGAAAGGCAACAAGTGAGTGAGGCAGCAGTGAGGCAGGTAGATGTGGTAGCATGTGGCACATGATAAAAGTGGAGACAGCAGAGAGGAAAGTGTGAGTCTAGATTAATGGAGTGGGATGTGTGGGTACAAGGGTAAGTTAGGTTGAAAGACAGGGTCTAGTCTAGTGGAGATTGAAGCTAGGAGGATTGTGGAATTGAAGCATGCTTTCTTAGCACATTTCCCATCTTTGTAATTGAGAGAAGCTGGAAGCAGAGGGCTTAGATGACACAGGCTGTGAAACAGCTATTGAAGTCAACATGTGCTTTGTAGCACTTTCTGTCACTGGGTTATGAACTCTCCTCATCACCCTATCACCCTGTGGTCTCTCTGTTATTCTCTTCTATCCCCCCCCCCAATACCCTACCTAAGCCACATTCCTGTGCTGTTCCCTTCCAGCCTCTTCCTTTCACCCTTCAAGCACCCTTCTCTCTATTATTTCTTGTTCCTTTCCCATCTCTGTTCTCCTCTCACCCAATCCACCTGACACAGCCTCATACTCCAGTCAGATTACAATGTTGGGACAGTGGTAGTTTTGGTGTAGGTAAGGATATTGTCTGAAATTCAGCAGTGTCCTCAATCTTGTTATTTGCCTGTTGAGCACTGAATGTGTCAGCTATATGGTGAGTAGTTGTCTTCAAATAAATAAATAGTTGGAAAGGAAAGTTGCCCCAACTGGCCTCATGACAAAGAAATTAGTAAAAGATTGGTGGTGTAGTGATAAAAAATGGAAGTCTGAAACGGATAAGCAGGCAGGAAATAAGTGGAAGTTGAGGGACTCAAAGGAAATAGTGACAAAATTGAACCACACAAAAGCACATTTTGGGCTTGTGAGCATATTTCACTTCCAAAGCTCTTTGCATTTACTGAACAGATGCTCACAATGATCTTCAGTATAACTCAAATGACCCTGAACCACTCCCATTAATGTTTATGGCATAGTTTAAGTGAACTTAAGGAAATTTATCAATTTAGACTGTACTGTGAGAAGTGACTTTGGATCCTGTCTTTCTTCAACTTTGTACAACAGATTGGAAATGCTTATGGGCTTTTGTAAAGACTGTATGGTACACAGATGACAGGAAATAACAAACAAAACTGTGCATTACCACTCAAATGTGTATCACAACATGTGTAACTTTGGAGAGGTCAGACTTTGGAAATAATAATGTTTGCACCTGGGTCAGTGGCCAGGTGCAAGTCTTAGACACCACTTCAACAGATTTGGTGTCCCTGATCTACCCCAGTTATCCAGCCGAGGGAATGGGACCTACAGCTTAACTTGAAATCTGAACCTCGTGTCGTTCCTAGTGACTCCTCACATTTTTGAGGGGTGAAGATGAGATTGAACGCAGACTGAAAACTCCGTGGTCCTAGTGGGATGCAGTCCCGCAACCTTGAGATTTCCAAGTATGTACTTTACCACTAGACTGACATGGCTGAAACCTTAGAAATGAATGTTATGGAAGTGAAGGGGACTTGGGTGATCTCTTGTAGGGTTCAAAGATAAGAGATTCACAGAAGAAAACAATTAGTGCTAACCTATCTCAGTTGAGACACACTCAAATAAATGTAATGTTTCTGTGTTCATGGTGTAACATAAAAAATTTAACAATGTTTTATCAGGACTGTAACCTAGAAATGTATAAATTGTGTTATTCTTTTCTCTACTATTGCTGCTAGGTTTCCATCACATTTCAAAATCATTTGTAATTATTTTTACTTGTAATATTACATAAAATTATAAAAAAAAAGATTTTTGTATATAAGAGAGGGGAGAGAGAGAGAGAGAGAGAGAGAGAGAGAGAGAGAGAGAGAGATCATGTTGTTCTGGTGATACTTATTGTGACTCAGAATTGAGATTTATCATTACATTTCTCATAGTGCAAACTTTTGTTTAAGTGATTCTCTTTGTTTTATTTGCAGAGAGCAAGCCAGAGACAGCGTCTGAATCTCATACTACTTCGCCTCTTAGCAAGATTGCCCAGTAAACAGCCCCTAGATCTCTCTTACCTTCTGGAACCAGGTCGGAGACATCGCAAAAAGCCAACTATATTGAATCCTTGAGAATGGCTCCTGTAGTGGGGGTTGGGAAAATGAGGTTTGTGGTTATAAGCCAGCTCCACGGGTTGACATTTCTCAGGCAGTACTTATTTCATATTTTTAATATTTTGTCAAAGTGTGCTACCAAATTTCCATCATTCAAAACATATTTTTGTTTTGACTAAAGAAAGATACCAGTCAGACCTGTAAAGTATATGTTAAGTTGTGATGTGCTTTGATTTAATCTGTGATTAATTTGGTTTTATTTATTTATTTATTTATTTTACAAAGTTAGGTTTGAAAATGCCTTGGAGTTTGGCATATGCTAGATTGTAAAATGGTATAACATATGATGATACTTCGTGTTAGCTTGTACCTTTTGGTGTGGAAGCCACTCATGATGTAAAAACATCAGAGTTGCTAGAATTGATATGAGGCAATGTTTGTTGTGCATATGGAGTGCTCTTTGTGGTAAGAGTGTCCCAACCCCCACCCCCAGATGGTGCAAATGATGCAAATTACGTCACAGCAAGTGACATGCCGTTTAGTTTCGTTTCTGCCACCATAATGAGCTTCTTAATAGCGCCTTGGCTCATTAGTTTGTTTCTTACATGTACATCTAGAATTTGTTTGTGGTGTGTTTTTTTGGTGTGTGTGTGTGTGTGTGTGTGTGTGTGTGTGTGTGTGTGTGTGTGTGTGTGTGTGTGTGTGTGTAGGTGGGCGGGCACGTGCGTACATACTATGCATGCACGTGCGCGTGCACACATGAATTGCTACATATGCATCTTGCATTTGTAGCCTGATATGAAATACCAATTAATGAATAAGCATCATTTGACCATCCATCTGAGGGTTTGTTACATGAATAAGCTAAAATCCTGAAGTAGACCTTCTCAATTTGTGACTTGCGAGTTTTCTTGCACTTACATAGCTGCAGAATTCTCTTGCAGCTATCAGTGGGTATATTTTCTGTGATGGCCTTGGAGACTTACTTTACAGTTTTGAGTGTGTCTGGGCAGTTAATTGCCCACTGTACAATGGAATGGAATATGCAGACAGCACTTATCTTGACATATAACTGGTATATAGTATCCAAGGAGATTTATAGAGCCAAAAATCAGTATATGTTTACTTGAGATTGTGATGGAGGATGAAAGAATATGTGAATATGTACTATATTTGTTATGGCAGGCAGAAAAGAACACATATCTCACATTATGAACTAATTGAGTTCCTTATAGACCACTGAAACTTATCAGAGTACTCTCATTTTACCTATATTAATGAATACTTGTTTACGTTGTACATTAGGAGTAACATGCAAGTACTCATTTGACTTTCATTAGAATTTTTTGTGAAGTGCCATATTGGCACTGTAATTCTTAACTGCACTATCTTCAGCTGTAAGCTGTTTTATGTATAAGTTGTAACATTCTACATTTATTGATATTTTATTTGGACAGTCCGGTGGCTATTGTCGTACAGAGATGTGTGTTGTGATTTTACAGTTTGTAAATAAATGGGGGAATATGTATTTGGGTGTGAGTGTGCATGTATGTGTGTGAGTGAGATAGAGAGAGACAGATTAATGTTTGCAGAATAGATGAACTTTTATGAACTAATATTATTAGCCATTAAGAAAACAAAAAGTACAAAATGGATGCTAAATCTGTACTGGTTTCTGTTATATGGGTGTGGACAGAGAAAATAAGATTGCAACGCTCGGTCGATTTAAGGGATGTTAATTTTTGTTTTAGGTCTAAGGAATAATTCATATGGTAAAAAAAAAAAGAAAGTCTATTTTTATGCTAGTCAGAAATGAAAAAGTGGAAACTATTTTTCTGCATGCCAAGTTTGTTATTTGTCCATTTGAATGTGTGTTAGGAAAAGTGGCTTAGCCAAATGTAATTTTTTTATATTGTTGAAATCTCCAGTGCAGCATTTAATATATTCGATGTATTGATGCATATAATAATGTTTACAGCCAATGTAAATGTGTGATTGTACAGTATGAAATACTGAAGTATCGTAATTGTAATTTATTTTGTACATTTGCCCATGAGAGTATTGAATACTCAAGTATTAGCATATTGAAATAGTTAAGTTAATGTGTAAATATTCAAGTTCAGTAACAGCAGTACTTTTAAAGAGGGGAAACAATCATTGTCATCAGTGAATTCCAGTGAATAATGTGTTAAAAAGAGAAATCTATGTCTTTCTTTTATGAGCAATATGTTCTGACATTGTACCTTGCCCATTACATGTAAGATATCACTTCCATTTGCTTTTGCGCAGCTCCAATGTATTTTGTAATTTCATAAATTTCAGTTTTATTTGTTTCTGCAAAAAATAGTAGATGCTTAAGAAACAATTTGCGCCTTATTACTTCTGTAGCAGCAGTACATTACATGAATTTTCCAATTTAAGTGATTACAGAGTTGTATTTTAAAGTAGTAATAATAACAGCTACAGTGTTGGAAGTGTCATTGGCTGCTATTATTTTCTTAACACAGTAGAATCTCAAAGCAACAAATCTATCTAAACGTGTTATACAATTAAAGTAATTCCCTAGTAAGCATGGCTGTAGATAATGTATAGACGCTTACTGCCTTGTGTTGTTTACCTACCATGCAGTTACTTAAGCCAGTATAATGGTAAAACATCTGAAAATAATATTTAATGTTGGACTTGCATGTAACTCTATCAGTAGGTATAAGACATTTTCTTTAAGAAATGTGATATGTATGTTGATGAAATTGTTTGTTGTGATGAGATTTTACTGTATACCTTTCCACCTAACTCCTTTGCTATTAGGTATATGGGAGGCTTAACCTGTTATGCAGGTGAAATTGCTGAAGCATGCAAAAATTGAAGTATGAAGTCCTAAATAATTAATGGCTTTGGAAGGAATATTTTATATGGTGCGACACAATGGTGAAATCAGTTTATTCATATAGTAGTCTTTTGATATGTGATTTTTTTTTATTTACATTTATAAAAATGCAGAATTTATTAATATTAAATGGTCTTAACCACACTCTGTAATTCTGTAATCATAAAACATGTCATTTATTTATTTATTATACTTTAGACACTGCGTATTTATTTACTAAAACTGTTTTATTTATATTTACAAGCTTGAAGTGCATCTTCGTTCTCTTTTTACTATCTCAAAATATCAACCTGTAGAACAATAGCAAAAGTATGTCATCTCACACCACTGCAATTAGAATATGAACAGAGAATAAAATATTAATATAACTTTTTGGTATTTGATGTAATGCAATGTAGTTAGTACACCCCAAAACTATGTTTGAACCTAACGCTGAAGGAAGATTTATGTGAAACTACTTATAAATGGATGTTTAGCAAGAGGTCAGTCAGTTTTCATACATTAAATTTTCTCCAAATGATGATTGTTAGAACATGGTAATTTCAGCCGATAGAAAATGTGCACACAACGTAGTGAGAAAAGAGTCATTCTTGATACATCAGTTTTGGATGGTAATTCATTTAGATAAAAAAAGTTTAAGAGAAGAAAATGATGGGGTATTTTAAATAAAAAGGAAAACAACAATATTGTGTTTGTTGTTATCTTCTGAAGGACGCAAGTTTGCAATCTAAGCTACAGTCTTCCGGATATTGTTTATGTACCTGTTTGCTACTTATAAATTGAGTAAGACGACTTCCAGATGTAATTAATGAAATACAAAGACTTGATTAATGAAAGACTTGATTACTAAGGTCAGTTTGAATAGGCAGAGGTAATCCTCAACAAATAGTAGAAAACATTGTTTTCTCTAAAAAATATTTGTAATAATAATGAAAAAAATGAAATGGTAGTATGGTATTGTTGGCCAGGGGACCCCATCTAGGGTTGTTTGGCCTCCTGGTGCAAGTCTTTCTGTTTGATGAAACTCCGGCAATTTGCACATGAGGGTGAGAGAAAATGGTTAGGACAACACAAATGAGCAAAGAAAATCTCTGACCTGCCTGAGAATCGAACCAGGCCCCGCAATCTAGAGGCGGGGCACTAACTACTAGACCACACGCTGCAGAGAGTGTCAATAATATATAGTAGCTCCGCAAAGTAATTTATCTCTTATTCCTTCATAAGAGCAATTTCTTGTTTACAAAAGTTAGTCATTTAATTCTGAATGCTTAGTCATCCGTAATTTAGTGTTAAAGAACTCTCTTTTTGTGCATGCACAGTAGTAGGGATTAATAAACTGTATTCACAGTCTACTTCTTTATAAATTGAGACTGAATGAATCAGAAGTCCTTTCAATCTCTTCATAATTACTGCAACCTACATCTAGTTTCAACCTGCTTACTCTATTCAAGTCTTAGTTTTCCTGTACAATCCCTCAAAACACACACATACACACACTTTCTCTTCCTCAGGGTGTATGCTGTTAATTAATTCCTTTATTGAGTCAAGTTGTGCTATAAATTTCTGTTTCCCAATTTGATTCAGTACCACCTTTTAGTAATCTGATCTACACATCTAATCTTCAGCACTTTTCGGTTGCATCACATTTCACAAGCTTCTATTCTCGCTTGTCTCGACTGTTTATTGGCCACATTTCGATTTTGTAGACGATTACGTTTCAGATAAATAGCTATTCACTGGACTTCCTAACATTAATTAAATTTATATTTGATACCAAATTTATCATTTTCACAAATGCATTGTTTGCTATTGTGAGTCTACATATTATATCCTCTCTAGTACAGCCATCATCAGTTTTTTGCCACGCAAATAGCAAAACTTGTCTACTACTTTGTGTCTTATTTTCTGATCCAGTTTCCTGAGCATTGGCTGATTTCAGTCAACTACATTACATTATTGTTGTTTTACTTATGTTGTGTTCATCATATAACCTCTTTTCAAGACAATACCTATTCCATTAAATTGATCGAATGTGTTGCCATGTCTAACAGAATTACAGGATCACCAGCAAATTTGAAAGTGTTTTTTAAATGAAGTGCATACGAGCATTCTATACTGTAAGAAGACACATACAGACTACCTAAATGCACCTAATTGCCATCATCTTGTGTAGCACTTCGTTGTACTCACCATGCTAATGCTCAGAGTCCAAGCCCTCTGTCATAAATGAAGCCGGCCCTCTATGTCATATCATCTATATGAAATTTTCCATTGGGACAGCTACTCTGAGGATGCAAATAAAACACACTCTCATAACAGATCATGGAAGAGAAGGAAAACACACAAGTTGACAACAAAGGCTTATTGCTCCTACCATATGCCCTCTGCCAAGGTTGCAAGGATCTTGACAAAAATTTTCTACCCTGCTGGGTGCCACGAAATATCTCTTGGGACTAAAACACCTGGCATGAGCACATTACGTGCACTTGTGGCCACCAATACACTGGCAAAATGCAACATTGCATCTCTCAGAAATGTGAAGAGTACATGAAGAATGTCTGCCACAGCTACACAGAAGAGTCAAAGGCAGCACAGCATAGCATACCATCTTTGAGGACACATATTCAACTTCAAAGATATAAAGATGCTATGTTGGATTTTATAATGAAAAAAGTAGTAGAATGAAGAGTTCCCGAAAATCTCATGAACAGACACCAGTTTTCATCATGGCCCCTCTTAGAATGATGCATCAAAAATTCACTAGAAGCATTCCTCGATATCAGAACACCAGCACTGGACAAGATGGAATGGCAGTCCCAGGAATCAGTGCACAGCCATTCTCCCACTACCTCTACTCCCACAACCTGGGACTTCCATTTCCAAGCAATCACAATTGGCTCACCTAGTACAGTTCTGGGAGATGAAACGTATTTAGCAGCATCTGGCAGAGTCCATGTGCTTCATCAGAAGATGGCAGGTAAGATATTTGTCAAAACAGAGCTCCCAAACAAAGATTTTACTCAGCTGATTCCCTGAGTGGAATTCCTTGATGCAGTATGCTTCGAAAACTGCATTTGCCTATTGTGATGTGATCTTTCAATAGAAGGTTACATTTCAATAACATGTTTATTGCTTTTAGTTGATGTTAGTCATTTTGTTTCAACTTGAAAGAAGTAATGCTCACACCGATAAATTATAAATCTGTTACTCTTTCCTCCACCCCCCACCCCCACCCCCTAGTTGAGCCTCTATGGACTGCGCGGTAACAACCAATCTCATTTTAGTGTGTAAGTCTTGTTCTTGTTCCAGCTTTGACTTCCTGCCAGTATCTTCTGAGCCCACCAAGAAGTGCCTGTTCTTCAGGCAAAGGTGCTCTACGTATTTTGGATGTTGATGCCATTTTAAAACCTTGGTAGTTGTTCACCAATCTTCTAAATTTGTTCTTGTCAGGAATTTCTCTCTCTTGGATACCAATCTGCCTAAGATCTTTTTCACATTCTTCAAACAATCTCGCCCTTGTTTTCTTACATTGGATGAAACTGCATATTCTTTTTGTTAGTCAGTCACCGTCCATCCTCATGAGATGACCGTAAAATAACAGCCATCTATTCTTAATGGATGCTGTGATAGGTTCTGTCTTGCTGTACAAGTCCTCATTTGCTCTCATTCGCCATTGTCCATCAACCCATCTATTACCTAGGATTTTCCTAAATATTCTGGTACATTATCTTCTTCTGGGTATGATCCTTGTCTCGAGTTTTTCCTATACAAAGAAATCAGGAACTTTCAAAAATTGTAACTGTTAGATGTGTGTCTTTAACTGCTAAATAATAAAAGTTCAGTCGTGGTAGTGTACGGATTTTCTTTAAATACTCAAAACAACTGATTCACAGTAATTCAAGTTCCACAGTAATACAATATCCATCTGCTCACATGAGTTACAAAGACTCTAACTACTCGCTATGTCTGCACAAACATGTCTCTCTTTCCCATCATATCTTCCAATGAAGCAAGAAAGATTAGAGAGGCTCCAGTTGTAGACAAAGAATCTGATCGATTACATTACTGGCAGTGGAAGTGTTGGAATGTTGTAACTAATTGAATGTTACCATTACTTCACCTCAAACATCCATCATAGCAGAAAACTTTTTTACTGCTATAATTCATTAAAATGGGTGGCAGTTGCATGTTAGTCCTACTAATTAAACACTTGCTTGACAGGGCAGTACTAGAACATAAGTAATAAGCAATAACATTTATTAATATGTGTGGTACTTAACTTTGGTAACAGTTTGATATGTGGCACTGGATGTCCTATACATAAAACTATGAAAACTAAATAACTTTCATGTCCTTTAGCAGTCTGTGACATTCTCACTGTGACTAAAAGTAATCGTGCAGACCCTCGTGACTGACTGTCCTATTACTCCATAAATAGCGACTGCTGTGTCTGAGTGTAATCTTCAGGCCAGAACTGTGTTCTGTAGTGTAATTATGTGGAGGCTGCTGCTCAAAACTGAGTGGTGCCCAGTGAGTGGTTGTGCCTGTATGGTAGTGGCCTCTTGTGGTATTTGTTTGTAACCTCCCTTCCTATATTCAACACAGTGCTCATTTCCTCACCACCTCAATACATTTCCTGACCTGTTACCACCAGACTCCTTGTAGGGTACTGTGGATGCAACATCCTTGTACACCAACATCCCCCATGTCTTTCCCAACATCCTCCAGATAACAAATCCACCACCTCTTTTTAATCCTCGTAGCCAACCACATCCTGGCCCACTATTATTTCAGTTCCAAAAGCCATGTCTACAAACAACTCCATGGTACTGTCATGAGAACTCTCACGGTATCGTCCATTGTCAACTTTTATGGGCCATCTGGAGGAATTTGTCCTACCCAGTCAACATCTAAAATCTCTTTTCTGGTTCAGATTCATTGATGAAATTTTTATATGGATTATTCTATCCAGCTCATCCACAAACAAATCTGTACCATCTGCTCCTATGACACCAGTAAACCTGTTAACCATCCACCAACCAGAATTTTTTCAACTACCTCTTGTCGTACCCCGAGATGGGTGCTAACCTAGCCAAAGTCCTACCCGCATCCCTCAAAGTAATGTTCTACCACACACTCATCCACAGATTATCCTTGTCCATCCCAATCCTGCACACACAATTCATTCCCATATGGTTGGCCCAGATGGAAGACCTGTCCTATATTCCTAACCACCCTCCGACCACACTCCAGGTGCTGTCATCTTCTACCCATTTAAAGGCAAGGACACTTTTGATGTTATATATCAACAATATAAGGAAAAGGTAAATTGGTACTCGCCGTACATATGAGATGTCATGCCGAGTTGCAGAGAGGTACAATGAAAAAATTGTTACATTTTCAGCTTTCGGCCAAAGTCTTCTTCAGAAAAGGAAACACATACTCATTTATTCACACAAGCAAGCCCACCTCCTCCGCACATGATTATCATCTCCAGAGGCTTGGACTGAAATGCAACAGACACATTGAACAGAAACAGCAATATAAAGGGTGCAGGGAAGGAGAAGGGGTAGTAGGGTACAGAGTGGGGAGAGAGAAGAGCACTGTCTCGAGCAGCATGCAGGAACTAAGAGGAGGCATGACAAGACTGCCATCGAGGTGCATCGTTGGGAGGACGGGGAGCGGAAAAGTAGAGGAGCAGGGAAGGGAAGAGATAGGTGGGTGCATTGGCATAGGGCAGCAAATGAAGAGGATTGAGGGGACGTGAGTAGGGAGGAGATGATAGGATAGAGGGGGTGGAAACTGTTGGGTGGAGGGTGTGGAGACAGTAGGTTACCTTAGGCTGAGGCCAGGTTAATTTCGGGAGCAGAGAATGTGTTGTAAGAATAACTCCAATCTGTTCACAAACGTCGTTGGTGGAGGTGAGGATCCATATGGTCTGGGTTGTGAAGCAGACATGGAAATCAAGCATGTTATGTTCAGGTGCATGTCATACCACACAGTTATCACCTTTGCTCATGGCGACAGATGGCTGTGGTCGTTCATCCTGGTGGACAGGTGGTTGGTAATTAAAGCTGTTCAATGATTGCAACAGAGCTGGTTCATGACATGGCTGCATTTACAGGTAGGCTGGCCCCTGATCAGGTAGAATAAGCCTGTGACAGGACTGAAATAGGAAGCCCAGGGTGAGTGAATTGGGCAGGTCTTGCGCCTTGATATTCCACAGATACATGATCCCTGTGCAATTAGTTGGGATTGAGAGTGGCATAAGAATGGAATAGGGTGTTTAGGAGGTTGAGTGGGCTACAGACTTCAGGAGGGGTGGGAAGAATTTTAGGTAGGATGTCCTGCATTTCAGGGCATGATAATTGGTAATCAAAGCCCTGATGGAAGATGTAGTTCAGTTGTTCCATTCCATGGGTGGTATTGTTTGACAAAGGAGGAACTCCTTTGTAGCATGTTCTTGGGGATGGTGGGAGATTGGAGGTAATGTGGGCAAATGGCACAGGAGATCTGTTTGCATATAAATCCAGGGGTATAGTGCCTGTCTGTGAAGGCCCTGTGAGACTCTAAGTATACTGGGCAAGGGAGTTATTGTCACTACAGGTTCGCCATCCCCAGGTGATCAATCTGTATGTGTATGGAAGGGATAACAGCTGCCGAAATATCGGCACCGTTGGTGGTGGGTGGGTTTAATATGGACAGAGGTGTGGACTGAGTCATCAGAGGTGAGAAGATCAGCATTGAGAAAGGTCAAATGCTAGGTTTATGAGGACCATGTGAGGAGGATGGGAGAGAAGGTGTTGAGATTGTGAAGGAATGAAGATAGGGTGTCCTGGCCCTGAGTCAGTATCATGAAGATATCATCAATGAAACTGAACCAGATTAGGGATTTGGCATTTGGGAGACTAGGAATGTCTTCTCCAAATCAAATGGCCCATAAACAGGTTTGCATGCGAGGGGGGGGGGGGGGGGGGTGCCTTGTGGGTGCCCAAGGCTGTGCCATAGATATGTATACACTCCCTTCAAAGAAGAAATAGTTGAGTGGTAGGACAAAGTTAGTAAGGTGTTTGAGGAATGAGGCAGTGAATTTTGAGTCTGAAAGATGTTGGGAGAGGTGGTGTTCAACAGTGGCAAAACATGGGCATGAAGGGTGTTGGTGTATAGGGAAGTGGCGTCAATACTGATGAGTAGGGATCCAACAGGTAAAGGGGTGGAGATGGTGAAGACTCAGTGAAGGAACTGGTTGGTACCTTCAATAAGGGAGGTTAGATTATGGGCAAGTGGTTGGAAGGTGTTGTTCAATGAGGGTCGAAATTCTTTCAGTGGGGGAACAACAACCAGCTGCAATGGAGCATCCAAGATTGTTGTATCTGTGGATTTTGGGGAGCAATTAGAAGGTAGTTGTGCAGGGTGCCACAGGGGTGAGGAGGGTAACAGATTCAGGGGGGAGTTTCTGGGAAGGGCCTAAGGCTTTTACCACGGATTGGAGATTGTGTTGGACTTATGGGATGGTATCACCCTGGTAGAGTTTGTTGGTAGAGGAGTCAGATAACTGGAGGACGCCTTCTGCCAGGTAGTCACTGCAATTCATAACAACAGTTGTGAATCTTTTGTCTGCAGATAGGATGATAGCCTAGTTTTGTTTTGAGCTTTTTTATGACTGTCCTTTCTTCTCCTGAAAGGCTGGTATTCTTAGAAAGGGACCTGGGAGAGAACAGTGTGACCAAGTTGGAGGTAAGGAATTCCTGGAAAGTGATTTTTTATTTGGGGGGGGGGGGGGGGAGGGCAAATGGGGAACAAGGATCACAGTAAGATGGTGGGATGAACTGGAAGAGGTGGAAGAGGCATGGTTCAGGGTTGAGATTAGATTGGCTTTGATTGGAGGGACTGGTGGCAAAGAAGTGTTTTCACTGTAGGGTTCGGGAGAAGGAAGGAACGTCTTTGACAAGTCCAACATGATTAAATTTGAGTGTAGAGCTAAGGTGAGGCCTTTGGATAGAACTGAAACTCTGTGGGGCTGACGGTTTTCGTGGAAAGGTTAACAACAGTGTTCCGGGAATGTTTGGGTGCTGGACTTGGTGGTATGTTGGTAGGTAGTTTTGGGGATCTGGCAAGTTGAAAAGGTGAGCTAGGCAGGGTCTGGGTGCTATGAGTGGTTGACGAGGAGGAACACTGTGGGTAGGATACTGGTTGGATAGTGGTGCCCCAGGTGGCAGTACAATGTCAGCCGGTTGGGTAACTTATGGAGGTGGTGTATGGAATAGCCGTCTGGATGCTGGAGAGCAAGGGATTCATTTTCAGAGATATGATGTGTGTATCAGGGATTGCGGAGAAGCAGTATCTCGCAGAGGGAGCAGATGTGGTTCTGCGATGTCTGTTCCATGGAGATGCATTTTTGCAGTACTGAGTTTGTAAGTGCCATCGACTGGTGGAATTTAAGAAGGTGAAAGTCATTTTGAAAGGAGGAGTAGGATCCAGAGAAAGGAATTTTTGTCATTAGGCCATTGGGAGGGGGAGAGGATTCCGTGGTTTAGCCTGTGTTTAAGAAACTGAATGGGTGGCTGTGTTTTAGCCAGGAGTGTGATATTTTTCTGAACTGGTGCAGGAAGGTGGAGCAGAGGTCCATTGTAGAACGGTTGGCAGTAGGGAAACAAGATGACAAGGAAATGGGCAAATAAGGTAATGGATGATTGAGAGGGGGACTGGATAACAGAAAAGATGCATAAAAATACATAAAGACATGCAAATACATAAAGACATGCAAAACATCCACAGGTATCTAAAAATGCACACAAATATGTAAAAATACGCAAAAATGTGTGGTATGCACCTTTTCTGTTACCCAGCTCCTCACAGTCATCCAACATGCCATCCCTGCCATAATTGACCCCTGCTCCACCTTTCTGCACCAATTCAGAAAAGTATCTCTGTCTAAAACCTATCCCACATCCAGTTTCTTAAATGCTGCCTAAACCATGGACTGCCCCTCCCCCTTTCCCCCACAAGGCCTTTCCACAAAAATTACTTTGTCTGGACCCCACCACTCCTTTCATGATGACCTTCACGTTTTCAGATTTTTCCAGTACCTGATGCTCCTAATGTGGTACTGCAAAAAAATATCTCCATGGAACAGGTATCCCAGAACAACCTCTGCTCCCTCTGCAAGATATGCAATCCCTGCTGCATACATCATGTCTCTAACATCAAATCCGTTGCCCTCCAGCACCTGGAGGAGTATTCCATACACCATATCCATAAGCTACCCAACCTGCTGACATCATACTGCCACCTCAGGGTTCCACTGTCCAATCCATATCCTATCCGCAGAGTTCCTTTATGTCAACTCATCATAGCACCCAAACCCTGCTTAGCTGACCTTTTCAACTTGCTGCATCCCCCAAAATTCACCACCAACTCTCCACCAAATACAGTGTTGAAACATTCCCTGACCACTGTTGTTAACCTTTCCACCAAAATCGTCAGCTCCACAGAAGTTTCAATTCTATCCAAAGGCCTCATCTTTAGCCCTACACCCAACTTTAACCAAGTTGGACTTGTAAAAGACCTACACTCCCAAACCCTGCAGTGGAAACACTTCTTTGCCACCAGTCCCTCCAACCAAAGCCAACCTAATACCAATATTGAACTATGTCACTCCCAGTTCATACCATCATCCTACTGTGACCTTCTCCGCCTCCCACCTAACCACTCCCCTGGTCACCTTCCAGGAATTCTTTACCCCCAACTTGGCCTCACCATCATGCCCTATGTCCCTTCCTAAGAACATCAACTTTTCAGCAGAAGAAAAGAGAGCCATACACAAGCTCAAAACAAACCCTGACCCAATAATTCTACCTGCAGACAAAAGTATCATGTCTGTTGTTATGATTCGCAGTGACTACCTGGTGGATTGCCTCCGCTAATTGCACTAACCAACAGAATTTTACTTCTTTTGTGTAAGTGACATAAAAACAGCTTACCTTTATTTTTTCAGGTGTGCTGATAGCAAAAATGTTAATAAAAATGTTAATAATACATTATTGCCTACATAAGCTCATGCGTGTATTTACCTTGTTGTTATTCCTCAGAGGAAGGTCATTGAGGTGCAGCCGCTTTGTCTGGCATTTGTAGTTTTCTGCTGGTGATTCCCTGATTAGTGTCAAGCAGTAATTGGCTAGCACTGATGCACTCCACTTTCCCAGGTATCTCATTTCCATGTCTGAAATTGCTGGTGGATGCATTCCCAAAGATTGTCAATTGCAGCACCATAGTTGTCAGTAAAGAATCCTATGTGGGAATCTAGGAAATGACACTTTAAGAACATGTTGCACTCCAGTCTGTTGTAGCAGTGCAGAAGAATTGACACAAGATGATTACAGTGCGGCGTGGCACGTTACCTTTCACCGCCCTGCCAGTGTCCAGTAATGTTCATTTGTTTAGCTAAAAGCTGTAGTAGAAAATACTAGACCACTACTGTCTACTGCAGGTCGCAACATACATAGAATTGTCCGGTAAACGGGATGTGGCCAGCTACTGAAATAAAAGTTTTAACTTGGCAATGTAAATTTTCAGGTGTATTTTTACGATAAAGATCACAGTTAATACTGCCAAGTCCGTACTAAGTGGCAACACAACGTAAAGTTCACACGCAAACCACAATCACACACATAGCCAGTTTATGGTATTTACACCCGTTACTGAAGTTAATAGAGTTCACTGGATCGTTTGGTTATGAAAATGCTCGCTCAAATGTTGTGCACTCTGCTCTACACGTAATACCTGTTTCAGTCTTATACTGCACAACACGCCATGCAGTTTTAACTAACAGTCAAAAGCAATAATTTTGATATTCCGTCTGAAATTCCACACGACTTCCACTATACAGTTCACTTAAATACGCTTTGTACTACTTCGCGAACTCGTAATTAGCATCTTTCCGCAATTTTATAGTACTTTCGTCGGAGCTGCTTTCAATGAGATGTTACTGGTTCGAACGCTCAGCCCCGACTTCTCCAGATCACACCAAAGGCTTTGTTCCCAACATAGATTGGCGCGAGACTGCACTTTTCTGATTGGCTGATATCACAAACAGCAAATCAGGTTGCAGTATTATCTCGCGCTTACCCGCGCTTTCTTCAATGACCAATCATAGTAAAACATTTCTTTCTATAGCAATTGCTAAATAAATAAATTTAGATAAGTATCAAATATAAAATTACTCCTTCTGAAATTACTGATTAATTTGTGTTCTACTCACAATTTATTAGTACCATAAACTGACTGCACATTAAACCATAGTAAATCCCCTGTATAGTTTAACTGGTACTTCGTGAATAAACAAAACAATTTTCATTTACTTCTGTTCTTCTTGACTCATACAACACTCACACTGCTAATTACTACACATATAAAACAATTATAATTATGCAAATACATTAAATATTAATCAAACATAACTTTACAACATTCTTCTGACTACGAGTGCTAGCACCGTCCGTCAACTGCTGACCTCTGCCGCCTACTAGTACAACTACGTGCGGCTCTGTGACTCAGGTCCATGTCAGCTTGTGATATCTGTCGATGACTCATGCCTATAACGATATCGTCCTAACAAGTGACAGGAGCGATGCGAAGGTGCTATGCCTCAAACCCCCTATAATTATTAAAAGTGTTGAAAACAACTTTTTATAATTTTACTACATCGTGACTGTCTCCTTACTCTCAAAACAAATGTGAAATTTGAAAATTACTAATCTAAGTTACAGAATTCTTACTTCGGACTTGGCATACTAGCCTAACTAAGTGTAATATTTTACAAAAATTTTTAATAATTTTTTTTTAGGAATTTTTACAAAACTTTACAACTGAACTAATTAATTTTTTCCTTCAAAACCAAACTTTCCACAAATTGTGACTTTACATAAAATGGTTCTTGTCCATTACAATTAAATTTTTCGCCTTTTACCTCCTCTTATTTACATGAACTCAATATTTCATTGAATCTCCACCCGCACTTTGATTGGTGTCCTGGTGTAATTTTGAAATCACTCCTACCTTACACATTGCACTGCATAAGTGTCCTCTACCTCACGATTTTTTCTCTTAGCATGTCACAACACCTTGGTTGGTTGGCGTCCATAAAACTGCACATTGGTCCACTCTCAGGCCAGTTCTTATTGTACAGTGGTTTTTACCTACAAAACATAGTTTCGTCTAAGTCTACTAATATACATAACCATCTCAGCACATAGTATAAAATTGTTCTCCCTATGCTATACTCTTTAATTAATTATATTTTAACTATTCAAAGCAAATTAACAGAACATTTAACTCTTAAACTGTAAGAAAATTTGCATTTTCTTTTAAAGTGTTTAACTACTTCAGCAAAATTACGCATTGCTATTGAAGGCATACACTGAAATCACTTAATTAGGTTAAATTCTGATTATTCCCTATCCACTAAATCTTTTCTCAAAACTTGACAACTACGGCAAAGTCTTTATGACAGCTTTTACCAGGTTCTATAAATACGCTTAACTTTATGATTTCTTCTTCAAAAATTTTTAAGAAGTCTTTTACAATAGCAAATAATACACCAAATTCAAAACTTGAGCATGACTTCGAAATCACATAAGATATTAAATTCAAATTACATATAACTATTTACAAAATCCATTATATACGCCCGTTCACTCTTACCTTTCACACCTGGTAGCATTAGTATTAGTAACTTTTGTAACTGCACTCCACAATTCCTTTACCATTTTCCAACAGGTTAACACTCCCTTCTACAACTAGTTATGCCCTTCCTCCTCATTACTCTGAGCCCTTTTATTATATTCTATAATTAGTCATCTCTGTTACTTCTCTCACTACTACTTCAAAACGTATACCATCATATACAACATGACAACACCTCACTACTGCAAAATCACCAAAATGCATCATTTTATTTTTCAAATTATATCTGCCTGTCTCATTACTCTAACTTTCTCACTTCCTTTTTCCACACATACTTTACTCGCACAACACCACCCCCTGCTACTCCTTTCAGCTCCCTTTTTGAGTTTCGCCTAAACCTTGAATATTTCTAACTTTTCCTCTATTTTATTCTCTGCTAAGAGCATTTCATCAGGAGCTACCTCCACTTCTTCCCCATATTCATTATATCTTTCCAGATCTGTTCTCTTCCTACAATATCTAATCGGAATCTGCTCATCTTCCCTCTTCGTAAGCTTTCTTTTCTTAGAGAAAGGCTCTGTAATGTTTTTCCCACTCACTTCCAGGCTTATATTGTCATTTTCAAAGTCCAGCCTCCCCTTGTACTTCATTAAGAAATCAATTCCCACTAATTTATCTGTACTTAAGCCCTCAATAACTAGAAAGTTATGATACAACTGGTTACCATTTATACTGATAGGCAACATCACTTCATACTTTACTTGCTTCTTCACTTTTCCTGTGGCTACAATTATCTGGATTCCCATGACAGGCATAATTACTAGCTCTCGTTTATTAGGCAAAGCATCTAACCATTGCTGATGAACAGCACACAAATCACTGCCACTATCAGCTAGGCACTGTACTTCTTCCCCTTGCATTAAAAGATTGATTACTGGTCGAACTTTCTTTTCTTCCTTAACAGTGACTTCATCCTCCTCAAGCAAGTCATGTACAATTTTACCTACGCCTTTCGAAACCTTCCTTGTGCCCAGAGATTATACAAATATCTACAGGATTGCTTTCACTACTCTCTCTTCCTACATTATTTAGCCTATCCACTATGGATAGATTAAAACACTTCTGCAAATCTGCAGCTCCCTTTTCTACAGTAATTAGTTTCTCCACTAATTCTTCTACCTCATCTTCTCCTTCTACATTATTTTTACTTGGCTTACTCCCTTTCTGGTCATCACCGGCATGAAATGCTTCCATAGCTTCCTTTAAGTCCCTATTTACTGACATCAATAATTCTTCTACCCACTTCTCATCTAGCTCCTGCAATCCCTGTATATTCGTATCACCTCCTTCTCCCTGGCAAGATTCCTCATTCACTCTACTGTACACTTCTCCCTCACTGCTAGATTTTACATCACTTTCAACATCTTTTCCCACCAAACAACCTGCAGCACAGTGCTCCTTTTGCCTGCTCCCATCTACATAGCCACCTCGTAGCATGCCTATTCTATCATCCTTCGCTTTACTACTTTCAATTGTATCACTATTGTCAATAATTTGGACTTCAGTTACTTTATTCTTATTGTATACAAAAGGTATGGCCAGCGGATTCAAATTACTGCTACCCGTTCTGCAAATGCCAGCCCCTTCACAGGCGGGATCTAGTTTCCCGTGCCCTGTGATTCTGCTTCATTTCTGCCTCGCAACCCCCCCCCCCCCCCTCCCCCCTGATCTCTCTCCTGAAAACCATTGTCATCATGAATTGGCGATCACGATCTGTAAGCGTGCCCCTGATCATTATCAATTGTCCTTGGAACTGGAGCATAGCGCCAACCCCTTCCTCTCCTTCCTCGGCTATTATGTGACACACCCATTCTGTTTACATTAACATTCTGACCTCTCTCAACTGTATTCTGAGGCCTAAAACTACGATTTGTCTGCTCCTCTTCCTGCATAAACTTCTCCACCCTTTCCAAATAGCTAATAAACTTATCAACATTGTTCCTAGGAGCAACAACTATTTTATTTCTCAGCTTAGAGGCAACTTTCCATCTAACCCCATAATTATTTGCTCAGGCTCTTAATTTGTTCGTCAAATATGACAAATTAGTCACCCGTCTTAAAGCAAATCTTTTTATATTCTCTTTCCAGGGATTGAACTTTTCCCCAGCCCAGAAACTGTTTTGCAATTCTATTTGCTTTTGCTTGCCCCAATATTCTTTGAAAAACGCTTCTTTAAACTGCTCTAACGTCTCATATTGTTCCGTTGCAGTGTTCCCCCATATCCTAGCCTCACCCAAAAACTTCGATGTTACGAAACCAATCTTCTGTCGGTCACTCCACAAACTAGGCAAAACATTTGCAAAATCATTCCAGAACTCTTTCGGATGAACTCTAGCTGGATCAAAATGAAGAAACTGTCTGTTTGTAATATAAGACACCTCAGCAGTTTCCGTCACCATACTACAGCTCTCACCGTTAGCACCCAATCCAATATTATGTTCCACTTTGTTTAGTCTACTGTCATGCTCATTTAATTTAAGGGTTATTTGTCCAGTTTTGTTAGTAATTTGTTCTACACCACTCACAACCGCATTCACTCATTCCGACACAACTTTAACACTGTCCAAACAATTTTCATTCACAGAATCAATTTTTCTATTTAAATTTCCATGTGCAGTTTGACACATAGATTCTACTGATGTCAAATTTGACTTGACTTGACCTACTTCTTTTCTTATCTGATCTGTATTCTGTTTGCTTCCAGTAGCAATCTTGCTAACCAGCTCTGTTAATTCACTTTTTACATTTTCTGAAGACTTTTTACACCTACTTTCTGCATCAGAAATTCTCTTATTAACATGAGTATCAAACACCTGCAAATCCGTCCTCCACATCTTCTTAAGCTCAACAGCCTGTTGTTCTATTTTCTCATTAATTTCAGTCTTATACTGTTTCAGATCATTAGCTAACTTGATAATACTACCAGACTGTTGTTCAACTTTCTGATCTAACTTCCCAAAATTTTGTTTTACCTCAGTTAAATTCTGATTAATATTACTGAAATTTTGATTCATATTCATCATTGGAGCTGCAAACATATCTTGTAAATTTACTGGTTTGTTTTCCTGTTGTACAAATTTTTGTTCCGCTAATTGTACAGGCACAATACCAAATTTGGTATCTGTTCCGTCAGCCTCCTCACTCACATTAACACTACTGACATCAAACAAACTATTAATACTGAAATCATTCAACTGACTATCATGAAGATTTAAACTGTCACCCATACCAGAATTGGTCGGAACATTATGTTCCACTTCCATCTTTACAACTGGAGATATCTGAGGCACATCGTTACTTAATACCTCCATATTAACGGTATCCCCTACTTGCTTTTGTTCAGGAGTACTTGCCTGACTAGCACTCACATCAAACTGACTTACATCGCCCTCTCTCACAACCACAGAATTATCATTCCCATCCATACTAGCAAGTCTGTTTACACATGCAAATAATACACTATATAAACTTAGCTTATATTTCTTCGTCCGACGTCGTCACAGCGTGTTGAAAACAGCAATCTGCCTTTCTTCCTGCAGTGTACCAGATTCGGGGCCCCCATGTACTGCCACTGCAATGGAAGCTGCTGCGCCTTGCTGTCCGCTTACTGTGCCATCTGTTGCTCAGCGGACCAATTCTACGCTGCGCCTTCAGTCCCGTAGCATCCAGTTCGCTATAAAATCTCCGTTCCACAGGTTCTCTCCTCGTTGCATCTCCAAACGAATGTTCGTCTTCACAGCAATATCTCACTCGCACCTACAGTCACTGTTGTAAAGTTGCTTATTGACCGTTCCTCTCGATCACGAATTTGGTTCCTACTGCTTTATAATTTCCCAGCCGATGCACCATGTGCGGCGCGGCACATTACCTTTCACCGCCCTGCCAGTGTCCAGTAATGTTCATTTTTCTAGCTAAAAGCTGTAGTAGAAAATACTAGAGCACTACTGTCTACTGCAGGTCGCAACATACATAGAATTGTCCGGTAAACGGGATGTGGCCAGCTATTGAAATAAAAATTTTAACTTGACAATGTAAATTTTCAGGTGTATTTTTACAATAAAGATCACAGTTAATACTGCCAAGTCCATACTAAGTGGCAACACAACGTAAAGTTCACACGCAAACCACAATCACACACGTAGCCAGTTTATGGTATTTACACCCGTTATTGAAGTTAATAGAGTTCACTGGATTGTTTAGTTATGAAAATGCTCGCTCAAATGTTGTGCACTCTGCTCTACACATAATACCTTAGACCGCACAACACACCACGCAGTTTTAACTAACAGTCAAAAGCAATAATTTTGATATTCCGTCTGAAATTCCACACGACTTCCACTATACAGTTCACTTAAATACGCTTTGTACTACTTCGCGAACTCGTAATTAGCATCTTTCCGCGATTTTATAGTACTTTTGTCGGAGCTGCTTTCAATGAGATGTTACTGGTTCGAACCCTCAGCCCCCGACTTCTCCAGATCACACCAAAGGCTTTGTTCCCAACATAGATTGGCGCGAGACTGCACTTTTCTGATTGGCTGATATCACAAACAGCAAATCAGGTTGCAGTATTATCTCGCGCTAACCTGCGCTTTACTTCAATGACCAATCATAGTAAAACATTTCTTTCTATGGCAATTTCTAAGTAAATAAATTTAGATAAGTATCAAATATAAAATTACTCCTTCTGAAATTACTGATTAATTTGTGTTCTACTCGCAGTTTATTAGTACCATAAACTGACTGCACATTTAATTATAGTAAATCCCCTGTATAGTTTAACTGGTACTTCGTGAATAAACAAAACAATTTTCATTTACTTCTGTTCTTCACTCATACAACACTCACACTGCTAATTACTACATATATAAAACAATTATAATTATGCAAATACATTAAATACTAATCAAACATAACTTTACAACATTCTTTTGACTACGACTGCTAGCACCGTCCATCAACTGCTGACCTCTGCCACCTACTAGTACAACTACGTGCAGCTCTGTAACTCAGGTCCATGTCAGCTGGTGATATCTGTCGATGACTCATGCCTATAACGATATCGTCCTAACAAGTGACAGGAGCGATGCGAAGGCGCTACGCCTCAACCGTTTTCTGTCTTATTATTTCCTAATCTGTTTGTTGAAATTTGAACAATGGCATCCCAAGCTAACTTTTCATCACCTGCAAGGATTGTATTTAAATACTCATTTTTGTACAGTTTGTGTATATGGGGACCCACAAGAATCCCTTCTTGTATTTTCGCCTCACTGAGACATGGAAATTTCTCACAAATAGAGAAATACTTCCCCAGTTTTGTCCTTGACGTTAATGAAGTTTTTCATTGGGACCAATTTTATATGAAGAGCAAGGAGAATTATGTTCTTGTATTTGACAGGTGATTTGTGCATAATGTTGTGAGATTCAGGTTTAGGTGATTGACACTTGGGCCCATCTTTCTTTTTATAATGAAGTGCTTTGGTGTGGTTATCCCAAGGGCACAGGAAACAAGAGAGTTTGGTGTAGCCATGTTGTAGCCCAAGTATTAATCTAATCTAATCTAATCTAGAAAATCTGAAAAGGGAAATGCAAAGGCTCAATCTAGATATAGTAGGGGTCAGTGAAGTCAAGTGGAAGGAAGACAATGATTTCTGGTCAGATGAGTATCGGGTAATATCAACAGCAGCAGAAAATGCTATAACAGGTGTAGGATTCGTTATGAATAGGAAGGTAGGGCAGAGGGTGTGTTACTGTGAACAGTTCAGTGAGCAGGTTGTTCTAATCAGAATCGACAGCAGACCAACACCGACAACGATAGTTCGGGTATACATGCCGACGTCGCAAGCTGAAGATGAGCAGATAGAGAAAGTGTATGAGGATATTGAAAGGGTAATGCAGTATGTAAAGGGGGACAAAAATCTAATAGTCATGGGCGACTGGAATGCAGTTGTAGGGGAAGGAGTAGAAGAAAAGGTTACAGGAGAATATGGGCTCGGGACAAGGAATGAAAGAGGAGAAAGACTAATTGAGTTTTGTAACGAGTTTCAGCTAGTAATAGCAAATACCCTGTTCAAGAATTCCAAGAGGAAAAATTTATATTTCTTATTTTTTTTTTCTTTTAAAAAAAAAATTTTTTTTTATATAAAAAAAAATTAATAACATGATAAAGGGGTGAATTATACTGGCACTAAAGTCTTTGGTCACCAAATAGTATCAAAAGTCTGACAGATAACCAACAAGTATTTAAGAAGAAATTAAAAGAATTTCTGAATGACAACTCCTTCTACTCCATAGAGGAATTTTTAGATATAAATTAAGAAAAAAAAAAAACAAAACAAAAATATAAAAAAAGAAAAAAAATAAAAATAAAGAAAAAAAAACACAAAAAAAATAAAGTTGTTATATTAACTTAAGTATGTTGTTAAATTAACCTAATTATGTCATGTATTGGAAAATTCGACTCGTTCCACATCATTACGAAATATCGTATTCATGATCCATGGAACTAGTATTAATCTAATCTAATCTAATCTACGACTTCCAGATCCCCCTAAATCTACCATTTAAAGTGGCCATAGTTCAATCACAATAACAACTGTTTCATGTTACCATATGTTTCTTTGCAGGAGTCGATGAACAACCTCTTGTGATTACTTTTATAGTCAATGCCAATAGCTGCCCTGTCCCTATACATCACAACAAAATACCAAGTTCTTTTCACTTTCAATAAATGGAAGGAATGGCATATAGCAGTTATAGACTGCACTCACATTTACTGTCCACTGTTGCAGTCTTGGCACAAACAGTTCAGCTTTACTTTTTGACAATTACAGATCTCTCACTAGCTCATTAAGTTCACACTGCATTATTTTGTGAATTTCTGTACAATCATCATTCCACACAAAATCAGGATCTTTTGAAGAACTGTTTTTTGAAGGTGATGGTGCAGCCCTAGTTTCACTATTGCCTTCATCATTATCACAATCAGATGGGACAGGAACAGGCAGTCCATCTCCATGCGACCTTGGATGCATGGCTGATGGTCTGTTAGGATACGTCAAGAAAGATGATTTCTTCTTGGAGATACCAAGTGTTAATGGAGTTGTCATACAAAAGCAACATTCATTCACATGATTTGATTGTTCTCACCAGATTGTGGGTATAGCAAAGCCCATGAAAAATCTTTTATGATTCAGCCATGAATGAAGACTCGAGACACAAGATATGTAACATACATGAGGAGCCCAGGTCTTGTCCTGGTCCCCAATTTAACAGCCAAAATACAGTCTACACCTTCCTAATAGGCTCATTTATGATACCAATACAGCCTGTCCACAAATGTAGCAAAAGTTGTCAGCACTGTTCACGCATTTGCGAGGTGTATTGAATCACAGGAATTACTGTGACCACATGCACTGTCTACATTTCAGTAACATGTTCTTCCAACTGTTGCAACGATCTTTGGCCAAAAGCAGTGACAAAACAGACAAAGCTATTGTTGCCTGAAACTTACCACCCAGTTTACCAACAGTAGGATTTTGAAACATTTAAGGGAAGGAGCTGACGATGAACACTAATAAAATATGATTATAATTAAGTGTAGGCCCATTTAATTTGGAAATGAGAGCTAATTAGAGTTTTCCATTATCATTTTCAGTATCTGCTTGGTCAATATAGTTCACAAACATTTATTTCACCCCATTTAAATTTTCACCGTTAGCTAGGTTTATCTGACTGCTTCACCTATAAACTCTGCAAGAGTGATCCTATCCCAGAAGTCCAACATAATCTCCAGTCCCTGGTTAAAACCTTAGGCCCTTCCCAGAACCTTTCACCTGAATCTGTTTCCCTCCTCACCGCTATGGTAGCCCGCACACCTATCTTCTATGGCCTACCCCAAAAGCCATAAATCCAACTATCCTGGATGCCCCATTGTAGCTGGTTGTTGTGCCCCACTGAAAGAATTTTGGCCTTCATTGACCAACACCTCCAACGACTTGCACATAATCTAGCCTCCCTTATTGAAGGTACCAACCTGTTCCATCACTGACTCTTCACCATCTCCACCCCTTTACCTGTTGGATCCCTACTCATCAGTACTGACGCCTCTTCCGTATACACCAACATCCCTCAGGCCCATGGTTTTGCCATTACTGCACTCTGTCTCTCCCAACATCCTTCAGACTCCAAACGCATTACCTCATTCCTCATACACCTCACTAACTTCGTCCTAGCTCACAACTACTTCTGCTTTGAAGGGAAGGTATACAACCAAATGTGCAGCACAGCCGTGGGCATCCACATGGCACCCTCCTGGGCCAACCTGTTTGTATGCCATCTAGAGGATATCTTCCTAGCCTCCAAAAGCGCCAAACCCCTTGTCTGGTTCAGGTTCATTGATGATACCTTCATGATCTCGACTCGGAGCCAAGAGACACTATTCTCATATCTTCACAACCCCAACACATTCTCACCCATCTGCTTCACATGGCCCTCCTCAACCCAGGATGCCACTGTCCTGGGCATTAACGTCCTCCTCTCTGATAGGGACAGGGTGTGTGGAACTCCCTTGTCCACTATGCTGAGGGTATGCAGTGCCTTCACAGACAGGCACTATCCGCCAGACCTAGTCTGCAAACAAATCTCCCATGCCATTTCCCCACTCACCTCCGATCCTCCCAAGAACCAGCTACAAAGGAATTCCCCCTTCATCACCTAATATCATCCTGGACTGGAACAACTGAACCACAGCCTTTGTCAGGGTTTTGATTACTTATCATCATGTCCTAAAAATGAGGGACATCATACCCTCTTGCCCAAGATCCTTACCACCACTCCTAAAGTGATGTTACGTCACCCACCAAACCTCCACAACATCCTATTCTATCCCTGTGCTACTCCAAACCCCAAGCCCTTGCTGCAGGGATCATATCACTATGGGAGACCCAGGTACAAGACCTGCACAATTCATCCACTCACCCACCCAGCAGTTCCTCTTCCAGTCTTGTCACAAGCCCTTCCTGCCCCATCAGAGACCAGGCTACCTGTAAAAGCAGCCATGTCATATACCAGCTCAGCTGCGAACATTGCACAGCTTTTTATAACGCAAAAAGGAGTACATGATTGTAGTAGAGTAGCAACCAGCTGTCCACCATGGTGAATGACCACCACCAAACTGTGGCCAAGAGCAAAGTTGACTATCCTGTGCCGCAACACAGTTGAACATAATGTGCTTGATTTCACTACTTCACAACCCAGACCATATGGATCCTCAGCTCCACCAACAGCGTTTCTGAACAGTGCAGATGGTAGTTATTATTACAATACATTCTCCGCTCTTGAAATTAACCTGGCCCCAGTCTAAGGTAACCTGCTGTCTCCACACCCTCCGCCTAACTGTTTCAGCCCCTCTGTCCTCTCACCTCCTCTCTTTCACATCCCCTAGCCCTCTGTGTGTGCCACCCTCTGCTAAAACACCCATCTGTCTTTGCCCTTCTCTGCTCCTCTCATTTTCAGCTCCCCATTCACCACTCCCTTTCTCCCCACTTCCCCCCCCCCCCCCCCCCCCTGCCCAGCCTCCTGACACTGTGCCTGGTAGCAGTCTTGTTGTGTCTCCTTCTAGTTTCTGCACACTGTGCCAGACAGTGTTCTTCGCTCCCCCATTCGTATCCTGCTATCCTTCTCCACACCCTCCAGTCCACTGCTTCCATTCAACGTGACAGTTGCGTTCCAATACAAGCTGCCAGAGATGGCTGTAATGTGTGTGTGTTGTGTGCTTGCTTGTGTGAATGAATGAGTGTGTGTTTTTCCTTTTCTGATGAAGCCTTTGGTCAAAAGCTAAATGTGTTACAATCTTTTTGTTGTGCCTATCTGCAACTCAGTGTGTCATTTATACGGTGAGTAGCAATCTGTGGTTTTCCTTATATTGTTGATATTCCAACATGGAGTTTCCATTGTTTTATGTTATATATCAGCTGTGCTACAATTACTGTACAGCATTCTATGTAGGCATGAAAAATAACCAACTGTGTACTACCTTAATGGTCACCGCCAAACTGGCAAAGCTCAAACTTAACGATCTGGATGCTGGCTGTGCTGCACACCACAACATGAATGGTTCAACAGCTACTTCACTAAATGTGCCAATTGGATACCCCTTTCCACCACAATTTTCTCTCAACTAAGCATGTCGGAGTTGTCTCTGCAACATAGTCTGCACTCTCACTCTTCTGGGCTTGACATATGCTAATCAGTTCCCATGCCCCATCTTACCTTTGCACTTCTCTCTTCTGTTCCCACCACTCTTTCCCCATCCAGGTTGTTCACTGCCGTCTCCCTCCTCACACCCCACCCCAACATGGGACCATATTCTCTCCCTCTTTCCCTTTCTCTCTCTCACCCCCCTCACTTTGTCTCCCTCTTTTCAACACTTCTCCCTTCTCCCACCTTTCCCTTTCTCACTCCAAATCATCATTTAACCCTCTTTTATCTCCTGCCTTTCCCCTCCTCTCCCTTCGTCTAGATCTTGTTTTGCTTTACCTGCTGTACTCTTTTTGCCTTGTGCAGGTGCGGAGTCATCTGTATAAAGCCTTGTTTCAGCTTCTGTTTGGCTATGTGTGAATTTTTGTAATACGTTTATGTGATCCACTCTATGGTTGAGTGGTTGCCTTTCCCTTATTTTACATACTATTTAACTTTTTGTTATTAACCACTGCCATATGCTAAAGTGTCTGATATTTTTGTTGGTTGTGCTTCTTTTGTGCATCTCAGCCTATGTCTGGTCTTTATAAAATGTGTGTTCTGACAGAAACAGGTACATGTCTTTTATGGTTCACGCCAAAATGTGACAAAAGATTTTGTAGTATGTATGCCCTATGTTTTCTGAGTGTGGCTATGCCGCTCGCTTGGTTGTGTCAGATGTTTACTTGTAGTGAATATGTCAGCTTCCTCATCCTGTAATGCTTCAGCAGAAACATGCATTTGTTTGTATGCCTGCGACTTGTAAAGACAAGTTTGTTAGACTGAGCAGGCCTTCTGTAATTTATTGTCAGGGGAGTGCATGATAAGCGAATTAGTGAACCTGCATAAGACATGTTACATTGATTATTTTCATAATGAAATTTATGTTCCCTAATCAGGCCCTATAATTGAGTAATCCACTGTCTATAGTTCTGATTTGACTTCGTGAAACGCTGAACAAGATCTACATCTGGCAGCAGCAACATTGATTTGCAATTCAAAATATTTCTCAATGTCACAGGAGCGAGTCACAAGTTTACAAGTAGGTGACAATTTGTGAAAGAGTTGAAATATAGTGGGGCCTGCATACAATAATAAAAAACATTTTCTTTCCACATCACCTGATATGGTTACACCTGTAGCAGGAGCTGTGTAGAATGGACTGGGTGGTTTTTTGGGTTAGAGGGTCTTGGGAAAGTGCAGAAAGAACTTAAGTTTCAAAGGGTGCAGTATGAGCACAGGGAGAGTGTAAACATAGCAACAATCAACACTGTAGCTATAAATTGACATAATGTGTAACGTTGATGGTAGGCTTAGAACATCATCTGAACTCGTAATAAAAGCTTTCTCCAAATATTATTTTGAACTGTTAGTTCAGGAGCCCACTCAAAGTGTAAATAGTTGTGAAAACATATTTGACCTTGAAGCGTGTAGCTGTATTTACCTGTGAAAATATGCCCTTGGTAGCTCCACCTCCATCAAATCTACCTGAAAATGATTATATAAAGTACGCAACAGCAACATGGATCTGCAATTCAAAATATTTCTCAAGTATTCCTGTTATGTCAGAACAGGAGAGAGTCACAGGTTCACAAGTATCTGACAGTTTATGAAAGAGCTGAAATACAGTGGAGCCTGATACATTAATAAAAATATTTTTATTCCACATCACCTGATATGGCTACACCGATAGCAAGGGCTGTGTGGAATAGACTGGGTGGTCTTTTAGGTTAGAGGGTCTCGGGAAAGTGGAGAAAGTACTTAAGATTTGAAAGGTGTAGTACAAACACAGGAAGAGGATGGACAGAGCAACAATCAATACTGTAGCTATAAACATATAACTGTGCGGAGAAAGAACCAGAGTGCCAAGTGCAAATAGAAAGCACTGAAACTCAAATCGGTATAGGTCCTGCCAGCCGGTGTGGCCGAGCGGTTCTAGCCGCTTCAGTCTGGAACCGCGCAACCGCTACGGTCGCAGGTTCGAATCCTGCCTCGGGCATGGATGTGTATGATGTCCTTAGGTTAGTTACGTTTAAGTAGTTCTAAGTTCTAGGGTTCTGATGACCTCAGATGTTAAATCCCATAGTGCTCAGAGCCATTTGAACCATTTGATATAGGTACTGAAAGCTGACTAAAGCCAGAGAGAAGTTCAGCCAAAACTTTTACAAAGGATGAAGCAGTATTTAGAAAAGGTAGGTTAAATATAGTTGGTGATGGCATCTTTGTGGCTGTCAGAAGTAGTTTATCTTGTAGCAAAATTGAAGCAAATAGTTCCTGTGATTTATCATGGGTAGAGGTTATACCTGGCAACTGAAATAAATTGATATTTAACTCCTTTTACTGACAACCTGACTCAGATGATACAGTTACTGAAAGCTCAAAGAAAACTTGAACCTCATTTCAAATAGAAACCACGCTCATACAGTTATGCTTGCTGGTGACTTCAATCTATCCTCAAAATGTCGGTTGAATTACATGTTTAATGTCGGTGACAGGCATAAAACGTCATCTGAACCCATACTAAATGGTTTCTTGGAAAATTATTTTGGGCAATTAGTTCGGAAGCCCACTCAAAGTGTACATAGTTGTGAAAACATATTTGACCTTGAAGCGTAGTTGTATGTACTTGTGCAATTATACCCTTGCTAGCTAGCTGCACCTCCATCAAATCTGGCTGAAAATGATTACTAAAGTGTGCTATTTTGAATGATATGATCCACACCAGGTTTTCAGTCAAAATAATTTAATTGAACTTTGTTGTTAAATAACCTATAGTTTATGGTCAACTCATGTCTCATTCACTATAATTTATGCATAGAAAAACAACTAGCCACTTACTACACTCAATTGATGTTCTATATTGAGAATTTTCAAAATTCAGTAATGTAACACTGAAGTGACCCAAATGTTTATGTGTGGCAAGTAAATGTTTAACACAGTTACTAATTATACTGTACTACCAAGTAGGACAAGTATAATACTATTGTCACAATTTGCAGAATGTGTTATTGAAGTTTGATACAGTTCTTGAGATTAATGGGAAACTCACAGTCGATCATTGAAAAACAGTCACCGAATTAACTTCGGACACAGAATTTATATAAAACTTGGCACTTTGTATGCTTCTAATTTGTGGTAACTCCTCTGCATACGGTATGCAGTAAATTGAATCTTGGTAATCTCATAACCTTCCGTTGACTGACTAAAGTGGCTCCCGAAACATTCCTGTTATACGTTTACAATAAGTAACAATATTCTCAGATATTGTTGTCCACTGTCTTTTTACAAGTTACAGTTAAACAATTACTCTCTTGATCAACTGAATAGTGGAGAGAGATTCTTCTGAATGTGAACTTTCAGATACAATAATAATTGCTATTGAATTATGCTGTCTATTTTACCAAAATATGGGATTCTACTTCAGTAAAATTGTTTTAGATATGAATACTGTGAAACTAAATGGAGGCAAAAATTACTGACATATTTTTAACATAAGCTGTATAAATGCTATAATTATTCACCTGCCCTTTTCATCTAGTCGATCCAAAACTTAATAACTGGGTACATGTTTCCCTGTGAACAATGATAACAAAGTTTGAAATTATTGGTATTTGTAATTAGCACAGTTTTTAGGTAAACTAATCACGCCAATAGATTCTGATTGACAAACTGAATGTAGTGGATAATAATGTCAAGTTGGTTAAGCCCTGGGTTAGTATTAAAGATTTACGGTACTGTACACATGCCACTTAAATGACAATCTTGAAGATATTTGCAAAAAACTAAGAACTTTTGGGGAAGAAAAACAAAACAAGGGAAAGAATTCACCTACTTTGTTACAGCCTCTTAGCAACAAATAACCTCCAGCAAACAGGAAGCATTAAGATGGGTACAGGGATTAGTGTCCACAAGATCATTGTAGTAAGACTGAATACCCTAACACCAAACCCACCAAAAATAAATACAAAACATACCCATTTAAAAAAGCAAGTAAAAATTCACATGATGCCTTCCTAAGAGAGAGCCTCAACCCCTCCCCAACTAACTGTGTAAATGGAGATGAGACACGGCTTAAATTCAAGAAATAGCATCTGAGGCAATTGAACAATTTATACCAAATAAATTAATGAAAGATGGTGCTGATCCCCCATGATACACTAAACAAGTCAGAACAATGTTGCAGACGTAACAACAACAAAAGAAAAGAAAAACATGCCAAATTATAAGAACACAAAGTCTCCAAGATTGGTTATGTTTTACTGAAGCTCGAAACTTAGTGCAGACTTCAGTGTGGGATGCTTTGAATAGCTTCCATAATGAAATTCTGCCTAGCAATCTGACAGAAAATCCAAAGAGATTCTGGTCATATGTAAAGTACACCAGCAGCAAGACACAGTCAATACACTCAGTGTGCAATACCAGTGGCAATATTACCAATGACAACACCACTAAGTGGAGTTATTAAACATAGTTTTCTGAAATGACTTCACCAAAGAAGACAAAGTAAATATTCCAGAATTCAAATCAAGAACAATTGCCAACATGAGTAACTTAGACATAGATATCCTCAGTGGCATGAAGCAGCTATAAGCACTTAATAAATGCAATTCACCTGGTCCAGACAGCATACTAACAATATTCCTTTCAGAGTTTCTTGATACAATTGCCCCACATGTAGCAATTGTATACAACTGCTCACTTGATGAAAGACCCATGCCAAAAGACTGGAAAGTTGCATGGGTCACACCAATACTCAATAAAGGGAATAGGAGTAATCCACTGAATTCCAAATCTATGTCACTAATATTGATTTGCAGTAGGATTTTGGAGTATGTAATGGTTTTGAACATTATGAATTACCTCAAAGATAACAGCCTATTTACACACGGACATCATGGATTCAGGAAATATCATTCTTATGCAACACAACTAGCTCTTTATTTGCACAAAGTAATAAGTGCCATCGACAGGGAATTTCAAATTGATTCCATATTAATACATTTCCAGAAGGTTTTTGATGCCGTTCCTCACAAGATGCTTCTAATCAAATAGGCTATTTTTGTATGTTAAAAATATGGTTCGGATTGTTGTTATCCTGATTGATTACAACTTTTAAATAACATTTATGGTCAATATTCTCACAAAATTTCAGTTATTTTTATGTAAATAAAGCTTAAAAATCATTAAATATCAAGGTATGGTCACATGATAAAAAATGCTCTGTTATTGGCTGATGCTCTGGTGACATCGCAGGCCAGGAGTAAGACAAAGCTGTATGTGTGTTATAGGAGTGTTAGCTGAAGTTACAAGGTTTTTATGTACTTTTTCACAAACAGTTTAGCTGTTTAGTGACAGAAAATGCTATTACAACTTTTAAGTAACAACAGAAAGGAATTTTGTGAATGCCAATTGTGGAAGCCTTGTGAAAGTTGATGCACTTATGCTCCACTAGTTTAGAGCAGCGATATGAGCAACGACAGACTTTTTTCCCTGCTCCCTGCAATATCATTTAACTTCTCAAAACTAAGGAATCATGGAACTTTTTCAAATGGGTCCTTATTTTGTAACTAGGTTGTCAACTATCAGTCATGAGCCACAATGCACAAAACTAAGTGCTAATTTCCTCTGCAGAAGACACTCAGCAGAGGCACTGCTTCCAGCAGGCGTTCAGTGACAGTTGGCCATCAGCGACGGAGGAGTGAGGAGGTGTGCCTGCTGTCCCACCGTTCTAGTGGCGTACATGAGTTTTTTACGTCACACAAGTGCAAATCACTTACTACAAGCTCTTTGAAGTAACATGACAAACTCATATAGGAAGAACACTATCAAGATTACATTCTAAGCCGAATACCCAAGGCCATGAGCATATGAAGTGGAAAACTCCTTGTGTGATGAACTACATGTAGATCCACAGGACATAATTGGTATTCACTTTTCAATCACAACCACTGTAGTCATTGTTAAGATGATTAATGAAGAATCGTGCAGGAAGGTGGTTACCGGTGCTGCCAGCAAACTCCAGTTTAGGCACTCAGGTGCACATACTGACACTGTTACCTTTTAACATGCAGGCCTAATCATGAGGACCTTTCGGGTATTCGAACTACCTTTTGAGGTATCCACCGACTCCATTATCTCCGCTCTTAAGCCATACGGGACTGTCATTAGCCACATGGCTGGGAAGTGACAGACTTTTGCAACATATTCTGCACTCAGCAGAGTAAGACAGGTCAAAATTGAACTGATGAAGCATGTTCCTTCATATTTAAACATTGCTGGTTATCGTGTAATTATTGTGTATGATGGACAACTATGCACATGCTCAGGATGTGGATAGGAGGGTCATGTTCCATCTGACTGTTTGCAGCAGCGGATCACCCAGATTCCATCAGGAGGGGTGGTACAACATGTTCCTCCATTGATACTACCAATTACTTATGCACAAGTAACGGCACCTACGATGTCTGGCGCACAAGTGATGGCACCTACAGTGTATGGCGCACAAGTGGTGATACTTTCAGGGTCGGGTGATGGGGATTGGGATAGGTTACCACTGCAGACAGCAGGACATGTTATTAATAAGGCACATACCATCTGCCTTTTGCAGACGGAGTTGCCAGATAAACTTGAACAGCAACTGCCAACGCACAAAGAGTGGATGGATATTGATCCATGAGTCGTATCAACCCAAACTTTCCTCTCGGAAGGTGCAGAGAAGTCGGATCTACACTCACATTCTGACATGGAGATGCATGTCTGGAAGAAGTGTTGACCCTGTTAGTGCAAGAAACGCCAATGCACACCATGTGAAGACTGTGTCTTGTGGACAGATACACACGATCATACTGATTTCGACAGTGTCAGGGATGCTCCTGCCCCAGAGGTGTCGAGCTACACTGTTCCATCTTTAGGAACTGAGATCATGGACTTTTCTTCTCCTGGACACCTGTTCGGAGATGGAGGGGGTGATGGAATACCGTTACAGCCACAAAGAATCACTACAAGGGCCTCTTCAGTAGCCGATGAACCACACCAGCAGCCTCTCTCCAGTGACCTGTGGGCACACAACGTGGAAGGTGACTCTTTGGTGGGCACATCACTTACTGAAGAGGGGGAGTTACACTATCCTCCCCATCTCCTGTGGACGGCATGAAAATAGAGGTGACAGGGTGGTGTGGGGGTGACCAAACCCATCGCCACTGCATACGCCAATGACGGCCGTTGCATTTGAGGGTCTATAATGATTAACATCAATACCATCCAGTCAAGTGAGAAGCTGTCATACTTATGTAACACACTTTATGTGGCTGACATTGATGCAATCTTATTGCAGGAGGTGTATGTTCATGAATTCCAGGACATCTCTGGATACACGACTTGCATAACTTAAGCGTCGGATGTGGGCAGTGGCATCGCATTACTTTTCAAAGAAGTTTTAATAGCCACCGATATATGATGTCTACCAAATGCCAGGGGCATAGCACTTACAGTCCAAGGGCTACACCTCGTCAATGTTTACACACCATCCAGTACCAGCAAGAGACATGAATTTATTGAGGAATTAACACTATTATGCCAAGGTAAGTCAGATGATATGGTGATTGGGGTCGATTTTAGTTGTACACAATCTCCCAAGAACCAAATTCCTCAGCATTCACCTTGCCCAGCACTCAGGGCTATCATTCGCGAGCTTAGTTTGATGGATACTTGGGACATCACCTGTGCTGATGGACAGGGTTTCATGCACTTTACGTAAAATTTGTCTAACAGAATTGATAGGATATATACGTCCCAATCTCTCAGGGATGCAGTCGCGGCAGCCGAGTTGTGGCCAGCTGCATTTACTGACCACCCTGTTTACATCTGTACCATCACACTTTGACGCCAAAATGTGTGACAAACCCACAGTGCATGGAAATTTAACACCACTCACATGGCCTCAGTGGAATGTCAAGTGGCAGTGGAAGATGTGGAGACTGTGGCTGCAATGATGAGGAGCATATACATCTGCTTTACTGTGGTGGCTGGACAGTGCCAAGCTGAGCCTTCAATGTATCGTGAAGACGTTTAGTGGGAAAGCTACAGCATGGACGCGCAGCAGTACAGAGTTCTACTATGCCATCTTCAGGAAGTGTTCCATTATGGCCCCATCACCAGATTGCCAGATGACTGTCAACCAAGGAAAAGTGAAGATTTTGGCCTTGGCACATCAACACCTGGAAGGGACCATTATTTGTACACATCGAACTGTCAGAATCGCCAAAGAACGCCCTCCATGTACCATATAGCCATGGAAAGAAAGCGCAGACACAGGACATTGATCCATGCAGTGACGACAGAAGATGGCGTACATCACGTCACACAAAGAGACATAAGCAATGCGTACTTTATCCATTATTCTCACCTGTATGTGGAGAAGAGATCTGACCAGATATCATTACTGCTGTTGCTGGTTTGACACACACAATGGTTACTCTGGAACTCCAACAGGAACTGCTAGAGCCAGTGACTAGAAGAGAAGTGTTGAATGCCATAGGAAAAGGGGCACCCAATAAGTCACCAGAACCAGATGGGTTACCCTTGGAGTTTTATAGGACGTTCCAAGGACTGTTGCTGCCCTATTGGAAAACTATATGTCAAGAGCTCACGACACCAGAGGTGCAACTTCTGGCTGCATTTGTGGAAGATATCATCATCCCAATCCGTAAACCACACAGAGGATCATATGTTACAGACTACCAACCATTAACTGTGTTGAACTGTGATATGAAAATCTTCACATGTCTACTGACAGCTCGAATTCAGCATATGACATCTCGTGTCCTATCAGTGGATCAGGCATCGATGGTTGGGACACACAGTATCTGCATTGCCCTGTGCTGCTACAGGGA
Source organism: Schistocerca piceifrons (assembly GCF_021461385.2). Classification (NCBI taxonomy): domain Eukaryota; kingdom Metazoa; phylum Arthropoda; class Insecta; order Orthoptera; family Acrididae; genus Schistocerca; species Schistocerca piceifrons. Next base: position 512,024,541 of record NC_060144.1, read on the forward strand.
CCTGATTGCTCTCGCTAAGGTGCATTGCATACTGGGAGCACTGGCTATGATAGACTTCAGTCAAGAATTTATCGTCAGTCATATGTACTTAACTGCTGTTCTTCAGAATTTGCATTACCGAGACGCTTTTGTCGAGATGGTACTCCGTCTCCTACGTGGCACAACATTGAAAGTGCTTGTCAATGGTAGACTGTTGAACCCCTTGCAAATTCACTTCTCTGTTAGACAGGGATGCCCATTATTGACAGTACTGTACACTTTAGCATTGGAACCTTTATTGTGCAGTCTGCGACAATACCTCATGGGTTTGTTTCTTGGTAGCTCGATTTTAAGTGCACTGCGTATGCAGATGATCTGATGTTAACACTTCATGATGAACATGATGTTTGCAGAGCCTTGGATTGGTTAATCACTTATGGTGAAACTTCGGGGAGCTGTATAAATGAACATAAATTGATGGCTTTGAATGCTGGCACTGGGATGACACCTGCAAGTGTTGCCCCACTCAGACTGTGGGATAAAATCCGCTGTCTTGGTATTGACTTAATGGATGACATGTCACACATGATGCCCTTAATTATCAGAGCCTCTTGCAACGCATGCATGCTGGACTTCCGTATCATCATCTTAATGCTTTGGACCTTTATCAAAGGACCGAATTCGTTAATTTCTATCAGGCATCATGAATTCTGCATGTAGCGCAAATGCTACTGATGCCTAAACACACAGCTCAGGGCATCATGGTGCATTTGGTTCCTCTGTCAGCACTGGACTGATATTTAAGGTTTGATACGACTCCCTCACTCTTCCTAAAGAACAGGATAGACTTGGCCTCGTCAATGTTCATGATCGAGCAGTGTCTCTATACATTAGTATGCACCTCAAGCTTTGGCGGTGATGCCCAACCAGACTCACAGGCTTACTGATGGAGGCTCTGGCACCATATTCCCTTGACCATCTGGGGTACTTACTGAGATATGGTGCCCTTTTCCTGCTTTGGGAGGTTTTATCTAGAGTATAGCTACCTACAAGGTGATCTCCCTGTCTCTTGTTTACCAATGGCTCGTGACGTTGATTGCACCCTTTCACTGACTGTTGCCTAATGTCATCAAACTGATGTGTCCTACTGTGCATTTGAATGTAGTATGGTGCTCTGTCAATGTAGTAATGCTAGATTCAGATGTATGTTTGACCTGGCATTTGACAGTGAACAGTAAACAAATTACTTGACAGAGACTCCATAGAATCCATCTTGCAGATTTGCCTCTATGTGTGAATTGCAACATCCAGGATTCAGACAAACACCAGCTATATTGGGGGCTGATGGAAGAGAGCTGATATTTTGTGCATCAAATTTTGGCTCTCTTTTTACAGATGTCTCCCACTTACATCGATTCCCGCACTCTCCTCTACTCAGACGCCGTTTATTACCTGAGGACGAAACACATTGCTGTCATATGGCTCAGAGGTCATGCAATTCATTATTTATTTGGAGGTGGTGTCACAGGACTCATGGATTTTTGGAACTATTTAAATGATCATCATTATGCTATTGTGAAGAACCATAAGTGTCAATACTTTTCGAACTTGTTGCAGAGCATCTTCCATGATCCACCCCATAGCTGGATTATTCATCGCAGGAAATAAATTTGATACATTCAGACAAGGAGATTAACAAATCACACTACCTACGCAACTTAAGGAGGAGACGTGTCATGAAAATGGGGCGGCAGTGTCCGTGGTGTGTCGACGCCACATGTGCTTGTTACAGAAGTGTAGCCTTGTGTTTATTTTTCTTTTATGTTTCAGAGACAAGTCATGGAAAATGCAGATTTATCTTTTGTTAATAAATAAATGAATATTTTCCTGTGGCCATTTATCAGTTCCATATGTTCCTGTTTTGTGATGGAGACATCGTGGCCAGTCCTTGTACAATGACCCCTGCCCACTTCGCCCCTGAGACCATTCCTTCTATTCCTTCACCGTATGGGGAAAAAAAGTGATGCATCAGGTCGTGCTTGTGACTACGGGTAATTAAGTCACATGTTCAAATCCTCTAAGGGTAGTATATTTTTAAAAGTTTTACCCAAATACAAAAATAGCTTTAGCAAGAAATAATTGTAGCTTGTTTTGATTGTGGGATGTATTATAATATATAGCTTCATGTGGACAATGGACGATAAGTGTGCTTACTTCGCAAACAAACAATCCACATTTTTGGAAAGCATTGCTTGTAGGGAGGAATCACTATACACCAGCTGTACTATGAGGTGTAGGGTAATGAGATTGTACAGAGAGATATACAGCATGTGCAACTTGCAGGTGTCACAAACATAAGGCCTGTGATGTTTGTGAGTGCAAACTAACTTTACCGTCCAAAGCAGACTTACTTCAGCTTTATGTAAGATGATGACACTGTAAAAGTTTAAACAATAAGGATCCTAGCGGGACAGCACGAAGATAAAAACATAGTTTCTAATAAAGTAAAAAGTGCATGGCCACATAAACTAGAAAATATCTTTTTGAATGTGACGTATGCAAACAGCATTTGCAAATGTATATTCATATTAACAGCAAGGAAAATACAATAATATTGTGTTTTGATTGGTGCATGAAGTTTTGTAATTGTGATTTGGTGTTCATATGAGAGGACTGTCAAGTCATTTTACAAATAAGTTAAAATGTTCTTTCTGGTTATATTTGAACCAGCAATCTATGGACATAATCTCATAAAATTCGATGGTCTACCGCTCTAACAACTGAGCTACCAAAGAATTGAGGTGTATTCGGAAAAATGGCAATTTTCACTAGGAGTTTAATTTCATTGAATGACATTATCCTTCATTGTAACAGTGGAAGAGCATATCTCAGAGGTAAGTTAACTGCACAGCGCAACATATTTTTAATTAAGTTAGTGAACTTGTGCGTCGATATGGTACCAATCTGCCAGTACAGTGCAACCACAACAAGGCATAACTATGAATTAGCATTATGACAGGAGCAGTGAGCTAGCAAGTGAAATCACAGACACCACGTGACTTGAACAGAGCATATTAGCGAGCTTTCAAATTATTTGAATTCCATTTCCATTTTTATAACAGAATACTGAAATTCAACAGCGGAAAAAGTATTTTAGGAGCTCAAAATTACATTATTAATCATTTAAGACAATTTCCAGGAAACAGTCAAATACCCTATTGTGTGGCTAAGGATTACCACTTCAGCTGTGCGACTGGATCTGAGGTTTCCCCTCAGAAAGGTCACAGTACATATTGACAGAAAATCACTGAATAACACAGAAGTGATATCCGGCGTTCCCCAAGGAAGGGTTATAGTCCCTCAGCTGTTCCTACTCAACATAAAAGATTTAGGAGGTAATCTGAGAGCCCTCTTGGATTGATTGAAGATGTTGCTGTTATTTACCATCTAGTAAAATCATCAGAAGATCAAAATCAATTGCAAAATGACTTAGACACAATATCTGAATGGTGCAGAGGGTGGCAATTGTCTCTCAATAAGGAAAAGTATGAAGTCATCCACCTGAGTATAAAAAGGAATCCATTAAATTTTGAAAACACAATAAATCACACAAATTTAAATGCTGTCAATTTGTCTAAAGACTTAGGATTTAGAATGACTTAAATTGGAACAATGACATAAATAATCTTGTGAGAAAAACAAATCAAAGTCTTCTGTTTCATCGGCAGAACACTTAGAAGGTGCAACAGGTCTAATAGAGAGACTCTACCTATACTATGCTTGTTTGTCATCTGCTATAGTATTGCTGTACTATATGGGATCCTTATCAGATATGACTGATGGAGGAAATCATTAAAGTTTAAAGAGGCACAGCTCATTTTGTGTTATTGTGAAATAGGGGGGAGAGTGTCATGGGTATGATAAGCAAGTTGGGATGACAGTCATTAAAACAAAGGCGTTTCTCATTACAGCAACATCTTTTCACAAAATTTCCTTCACAACTTTTCTCCTCTGAACGTGAATACATTTTATTTGTCACCACCTACGTAGGGAGAAATGAGCATTATAATAGAATAACATAATTGACAGCTCTTACAGAAAGATCTGAGTGCTCATTTTTGTGATGTGCTGTTAGAGAGTAGAACAGTCTGAAGGTGGTTAGAAGAACCACCAGCAAAGCACAAGGGTGAACTGCAGAGTAGTCATATAGATACCTGATGCATAAGGTAGTGCTGCTCCACATGCTGAATATAGTTGTTCCAGGTCTCAACTTTCCGACTGACTGCCGGAAAGAGTTGCAGGGGCATCTTAAATTGCAGTGGTTATTTTTGACCTTTGTCCTTGCTTTCTGGCCAAACATGCCACCATGAACTCCTGAGTTGCTGACAGTTGTGGAGGTGAATGTAATAGATACTATAGGACATGGAGATCTGGTTGAGTCATGTCTGAAAAATGTGTTCAGAACAGTGTACAAAATTTGTAAAAATCTTCCTGAAAGGAAGTGGATTAGCAATCCTAGAATCTGTTATGTAAGCCATCCAGCATTGTCACAGAACCAAAGTAATACATGCTGTCAAAGGAAGAATATTAAAATTAAAATTCTTGCTTAGTCTGTATATCTTTTCTCCAGTATTGTGTGTGTTTGCTCATTGCCCTTGTTGACAAGAATACGGTGGGTTTGCACTGCTCCGTCATCAGTGTTGGGCATGTCAGTAATTTTGATGTAGTTTGTTGCCAGTAATACACTCCTGGAAATGGAAAAAAGAACACATTGACACCGGTGTGTCAGACCCACCATACTTGCTCCGGACACTGCGAGAGGGCTGTACAAGCAATGATCACACGCACGGCACAGCGGACACACCAGGAACCGCGGTGTTGGCCGTCGAATGGCGCTAGCTGCGCAGCATTTGTGCACCGCCGCCGTCAGTGTCAGCCAGTTTGCCGTGGCATACGGAGCTCCATCGCAGTCTTTAACACTGGTAGCATGCCGCGACAGCGTGGACGTGAACCATATGTGCAGTTGACGGACTTTGAGCGAGGGCGTATAGTGGGCATGCGGGAGGCCGGGTGGACGTACCGCTGAATTGCTCAACACGTGGGGCGTGAGGTCTCCACAGTACATCTATGTTGTCGCCAGTGGTCGGCGGAAGGTGCACGTGCCCGTCGACCTGGGACCGGACCGCAGCGACGCACGGATGCACGCCAAGACCGTAGGATCCTACGCAGTGCCGTAGGGGACCGCACCGCCACTTCCCAGCAAATTAGCGACACTGTTGCTCCTGGGGTATCGGCGAGGACCATTCGCAACCGTCTCCATGAAGCTGGGCTACGGTCCCGCACACCGTTAGGCCGTCTTCCGCTCACGCCCTAACATCGTGCAGCCCGCCTCCAGTGGTGTCGCGACAGGCGTGAATGGAGGGACGAATGGAGACGTGTCATCTTCAGCGATGACAGTCGCTTCTGCCTTGGTGCCAATGATGGTCGTATGCGTGTTTGGCGCCGTGCAGGTGAGCTCCACAATCAGGACTGCATACGACCGAGGCACACAGGGCCAACACCCGGCATCATGGTGTGGGGAGCGATCTCCTACACTGGCCGTACACCACTGGTGATCGTCGAGGGGACACTGAATAGTGCACGGTACATCCAAACCGTCATCGAACCCATCGTTCTACCATTCCTAGACCAGCAAGGTAACTTGCTGTTCCAACAGGACAATGCACGTCCGCATGTATCCCGTGCCACCCAACGTGCTCTAGAAGGTGTAAGTCAACTACCCTGGCCAGCAAGATCTCCAGATCGGTCCCCCATTGAGCATGTTTGGGACTGGATGAAGCGTCGTCTCACGGGGTCTGCACGTCCAGCACGAACGCTGGTCCAACTGAGGCGCCAGGTGGAAATGGCATGGCAAGCCGTTCCACAGGACTACATCCAGCATCTCTACGATCGTCTCCATGGGAGAATAGCAGCCTGCATTGCTGTGAAAGGTGGATATACACTGTACTAGTGCCGACATTGTGCATGCTCTGTTGCCTGTGTCTATGTGCCTGTGGTTCTGTCAGTGTGATCATGTGATGTATCTGACCCCAGGAATGTGTCAATAAAGTTTCCCCTTCCTGGGACAATGAATTCACGGTGTTCTTATTTCAATTTCCAGGAGTGTAGTTAATTTTCGAAATTTGTTCTCAACAATTTTGTTTTTCTTGTCACCGCTTGAGGGAACTGGTGACAAATGTGTTAACAATCTGTAAAGATTGTATCTTTACCAATATCAGGCAGAAGAAAAGTAGTCCCCAGTTTATAAGGCTCTCTCAGCAGCTGGAAACACTATCGGCAGACAAATACAATGCACTGATGCATGTGGCACAGAAGCAGAAAGTAGTCCAGATTTCTGAGCATCATCTGGAGGCTGTTGCTCGGAGATGGGAAGCACAAGACGAGTGATTGTGGCTCTGCTCTGGTGGCGATCACTAGTGGTATTTGTTGTGTACCTCTTTTAAGTCTAGTAAACAACAGAAAGTATTTACATTTTCTTTACATGTATTTCTTATGAAATATAAAAAAATAGTGAAAACATAATTGTAAATAACTTTCTAAAATTCACATAGTTGTTTTTCTTCTTAATTTCAGACACATTTTATTCACATCAAATGAATGCAATAATTCATCTAGCATGTAATTTACATACAGGGTGTTCAGAAATTCCCATTACAAACTTCTAGGTTTTGTAGAGGGGAGTGAGTACTAATATTTTGAATAAGAACCAATTCCGTGCTACAGCCTTTGAGAAAATGCCAGAAATGTGTTCACTTTTACAAGTAATTGATGTGGGGTGACCCAGTACATCACTTGTTTTACTGATCCCACTTATTATTAACCAAAGAAACATGCACAACTGTTCACGTGCTGTTTGACGGCTTCCCTTCAATATTTTTGCAAAAAAGAAATAAATTTTATCTAAAAATTTATTTATTTTAGTCAGTAAGAACAGTATTGCTCATTGATGAAAATGAAATAATTATACAGGGTGATTCAAAAAGAATACCACAACTTTAGGAATTTAAAACTCCGCAACGACAAAAGGCAGAGCTAAGCACTATCTGTCGGCGAATTAAGGGAGCTATAAAGTTTCATTTAGTTGTACATTTGTTCGCTTGAGGTGCTGTTGACTAGGCGTCAGCGTCAGTTGATGCTAAGGTGGCGACCGCTCAACAGAAAGCTTTTTGTGTTATTGAGTACGGCAGAAGTGAATCGACGACAGTTGTTCAGCGTGCATTTCAAACGAAGTATGGTGTTAAACCTCCTGATAGGTGGTGTATTAAACTTTGGTATAAACAGTTTACAGAGGATGGGTGTTTGTGCAAAGGGAAAAGTTCTGGACGGCCGAGAACGAGTGATGAAAATGTAGCATGCATCCAGCAAGCATTTGTTCGCAGCCCAGGAAAATCGACTCACAGAGCTAGCAGAGAGCTGCAAATTCCACAATCAACTGTATGGAAAGTCCTACGAAAAAGGTTAGTTATGAAACCTTATTGTCTGAAATTGGTTCAAGCACTGTCTGCAGCTGATAAGATTAAAAGAATCGATTTCTGTGATTTTATCCTTGCTCAAATGGAAACAGATGAATCTTTCGTTTAAAAGATTGTGTTTAGTGATGATGCAACTTTCCACACTAACGGAAAGTCAACCGTCACAATGTCTGTATATGGGGCACTGAGAATCCGCAGGAAACAACTCAGTATGAACGTGACTCGCCTAAGGTGAACGTTTTCTGTGCCATTTCAGCCAATAAAGTTTTTGGTCCCTTTTTCTTCGAAGGTGCTACTGTAACTGGACTACAGTATCTGGAGATGTTAGAGAATTGGCTGTTCCCTCAGCTCAAACAAGAAGCACAACAATTCATATTTCAGCAGGATGGAGTGCCACCACATTGGTCCATAACTACCTGAATGTCAACTATGCGAGGCGATGGATCGGCCGCCAGGCAGCCCGTGACAGAGCACTTCATCACTAGCCTCCAAGAAGCCCTGATCTTACCCCCTGCGAGTTTTTCTTATGGGGGTATGTTAAGGATATGGTGTTTCAGCCACCTCTCCCAGCCACCATTGATGATTTGAAACGAGAAATAACAGCAGCTATCCAAACTGTTACGCCTGATATGCTACAGAGAGTGTGGAACGAGTTGGAGTATCGGGTTGATATTGCTCGAGTGTCTGGAGGGGGCCATATTGAACATCTCTGAACTTGTTTTTGAGTGAAAAAAAACCTTTTTAAATACTCTTTGTAATGATGTATAACAGAAGGTTATATTATGTTTCTTTCATTAAATACACATTTTTAAAGTTGTGGTATTCTTTTTGAATCACCCTGTAGATCTGTTAATTCCTTAAGTACAAACAGCATTTATTTATCAGCACTTAATGGCACTGAAATTATTACAGCAAAAATAAAGTGCATCTAATTTAGTAAGCCAACAGTGTTTTGCATTTTGTAGCATGAAAATATTTCAGTTCTCTAAACATTTTGTGCATACCACATTGGAAAGCATATTACAGACACTCCCCTAAAAGTAGCATGGTATGGTGAATGGCTAGAGCAGATCTGATGACTCTTCATTTTCGGCAATGTTGGTCTAGTTCTCCATGTGTTTTGTTTCTCCTGCTGCTGCTGAAAAAACAGCTTCATTCTCACTATTATAATGGGATATATGGCTATTATCAATTTTCTGAGTATGTTTTCCATATGTTAGTTTTAATGTGGTTGAGAAATACTCTTCTTTGTGTTTTATACTGGTGTTCATTTTGTAAATGGTGTGGGAGTTTCACATACAGACTTTTAAAAATTAGAACACAGGAAGGGGCCACGTGCCTGTTTTGCTTCCAGCACTATATTTGTTGCATATATATTCACAAGTATCCAACCCTCCCTCACAGCAGTTTTGGAAAGTCAAAACTTTTTTTTTACAGGCACTTATATCTTCAAGTATGTTGTCATCATTTTGCACTGCGTATATTAGAACCAAACAGTGAGATTTCCTTGGAATGTAGAACACCATACACATTTACCGAGCGAGGTGGCGCAGTGGTTAGCTCACTGGACTCGCATTCGGGAGGATGACGGTTCAATCCCGTTTCTGGCCATCCTGATTTAGGTTTTCCGTGATTTCCCTAAATCGCTTCAGGCAAATGCCGGGATGGTTCCTTTGAAAGGGCACGGCCGATTTCCTTCCCCATCCTTCCCTCACCCGAGCTTGCGCTCCGTCTCTAATGACCTCATTGTCGACGGGACGTTAAACACTAATCTCCTCCTCCTCCACCATACACATTTACCTCATAAAACTAAGCTGAACTCAACATCTCTGTCTTCACTGGACTGGAGCTCAGCAGGAACTTTACGTTTATTTTTGTATAACATTCTCACTACAGCAAACTTCAGGTTGACCAAGTGTGGGAAAGTGTTACACCAGTACATCAGTTATCAATGTTTGTTTATCTCGCAGAGTCTTTTCCATAACGAGATGTTTGAGAACACTTGAAATATGATTAGACCTCCTGAACAAATCATCAGACCGCATTCCTGAATACACATCAAATGTATGCAAATAGATATTTCTTTATTCTACTAGAGCAACCATCTTTTATTCCAAGTTTCTTTGGATTGTTAAACATACACTGTTTAAATGATCAGTGCTCCCAAAATGGAATGAGTTACTCATCAGTTGGCAGATATTCTGTAGCAGAATATGCTGTCATGTATTTTTGTCCTATAAGGGTCAGACAATCATGAATAGTAAACAATAGGCACATTTCTTCATGTAATAACCACATACGTAATACGTAAGTACCGAGTGACACCACTGTTTGATGTCAAAGTTGCATTAAATAATTGTTGTAACTGCGACCAGGACGGTCATGGGGTAGCGATGACAGAAATCGCAGTGGGACCCATGGAGAGACCTGCGAACAACAACACAATGGGAGAGGACAGACACGACCAACGAAGGACAGAATGAATACAATAAGATCGAATAACGGAGTCACAAGGAAACAAACATGTCCACTCGTACATGGAACAAGGAAGTAAGCTGTCTAGCACGAAGCGAGGTGTAACCGACATACGCGAGTGGCTGGCGGAGCGAGAGGCAGGCACTTAAGTACGCTATCGGGGACGCCGCTATTAGCCGCTGGGACCACGTGTTCCTTTGTGGCGCCCTCACACTAAAAGTGGGCCAGAAGGCGTGCGCCGCCACAGCTTACAGCGCGATGGTGCAGAGACCTCTATAGGTCTTGACGTCCATGACGTCTGGCGTGGATTCAAATTCCGCGGCACGCGGTACTAGATCCCCCTCCCCCCCTTCCCTGAAAACAGTGCGTAGGGGCGGAAACGTCCCAGATGGTGCCGAGGTGGGCGGCAGTGGGTAGAGGAACTGGGCGTATCAACCGCAATTGGTGGGGAGGAAGGGACACCCGAGGTATCCATGACAGCCAATCCAGAGTCCAGGGTGGGGGAGTGAGCCGCCGATCCACCCAGAGGTGGAGAGGGCCGGTGACAGACCTGCGGGAAGTCAGCAACCGGGGCCTGGGATGGTGACCTGAGGACCACTTCTGTATCCGAAGGAAGTAGGGAAAGAGGCGGCGGTGTGAGTCCCATGGCAGCACGAGGGCAGAGCTGATTATGATGGCGGCAGTCCAACCCCTTCAACGTCTGCACTGACGTCACATGCCGTCCACAAGCCGCGACGACCGTGGCGGGTGTCCAACCCACCTTGCGCCCGTACTCACGGGCCCATACGGCCATGCCAGGGTCATATCGCTGTGAGGGCTGGCAGTGTAGCTTCCATGGTGGTGGATGCCATGGGGACAACATATGGGTGTTTGGAGTAGTCATCAACGATGAGTCATCACATGGACCCGGGCCTGCAAAATCGATATGGATGCGATCCCAGGGCCGGCGAGGCACAGGCTGGGGTGCAAACGACTTGTGGGGCTTGCCTGATGACGCACACAGACAGTACACCCACGGACCAGGTGCTCAATGTTGCCATCAATGCTGGGCCAATACACATGCCGGCGAGCCAAAACTTTCATAAGGGACACATCCCAGTGCCCGCGGTGTAACAAACTGGGCACCCGAAGCCGTAATTCTGGAGGGATGACCACCCGGTGGGCATCCAGCTCTGTGGCCAAAAGAAGGACATCATCGACCACAGAGAGCCTGTGAGACAGGTGGCGCCAAGGGCTGAAATTGTACTGCATCCGACGAGTAACATAGGATGGCCACCCATGGACCAGGGTCGCGGCAGGTAGCCGCAGTAATGTCAGCAGCCATAAGAGGAAGACTGTCCAGCGCATCCCAGCGGGCGGAATCAATGTGAAAGAAAGGACCTCCTGTTGGTCAAAGGCAGGATCAGGGCCTGATGGGAGACATGACAAAGCATCCGCATTAGCATGGTTGGCGGTGGGCTTATACCGGATGGTGTAAGCGTAAATACGTAAAAACAACGCCCAGCACTGGAGATGTTGAGCAGTCTGCTCGGGAAGGTGAGAGTGGGGTCCGAAAAGTATTACCAATGGTATATGGTCCATCAGGAGGGTAAACTTTACCCCAAAGACATAGGTGTGAAATTTTTGGACGGCAAACACGATCGCCAGGGCATCCTTTTCAATCTGGAAGTAGTTCCGTTGTGCTGGGGTCAACATCTTAGATGCATAAGTGATAGACTGTTTGGAGCCATCGGCATCCTGGTGTGCGAGGACGGCCCCAATGCCGTATGCCGAAGCATCAGCTGCCACAACCAAGGGGCAGGCCGGAGAGAAGGGGGTAAGGCAAGGGGCGGACTTCACCATTGCCTTTAAACGGAGAAAAGCCTGTTCACAGGCAGGAGTCCAAACAAAAGGTACCCCTATGTGACGCAAATGATTGAGGGGTTGAGCAGTGGAGTCAGCCTGGGGCAAGAACTTTAAGTAATAAGTAATCTTTCCCAAAAACACCTGCAGTTCAGATAAGTCCTTGGGACGAGGAAGCGCCTCAATGGCCGCGACATTACAACCCGAAGGGCGAATGCCATCTTTGCTAAGCCAGTGGCCTAAGTATTCCACTTCTGTTTGAAAAAAACAACACTTGTCCAGCCGACAGTGTAGACCAGCAGACTGCAGAGCGTGAAATAAGGTGCTGAGGTTTTGTAAATGTTCCTGGCAGAAACACCCGGTGACCAAGATGTCATCCAGATAATTCACACATGCAGCGATAGGCTGTGTAAGCTGCTCCAGGAATCGGTGGAAAATAGCCAGCGCCGAAGAGATACCAAAGGGAAGGTGCTTGTACTTATACAATCCGAAAGGCGTGTTGATAACCATGATGTTCTGAGATTCGGCATCCAAGGGCACCTGGTGGTATGCCTCAACCAGGTCAATCTTGGAAAAATACTCTCCCCCGGCAAGCTTGGGAAGAAGGTCTTCCTGTCGGGGAATGGGCTAAGTGTCAACAAGGGACTGAGCATTGACTGTAGCGCCGAAGTCCCCACACAGCCAAAGGGACCCATTGGGTTTCCGTATGACCACCAGTGGTGTCACCCATGCACTGTAAGTTACAGGTTCCAACATGCAAGTGGCCTGGAGCTGATCAAGTTCCTGCTTGACCGCTGGCCATAAGGCCACCGGAAGAGGCCGGGCCCGGAAGAAGCGAGGCTGAGCATCCGGCCATAGGGTGATGTACGCCTGAAAGCCAGATCCAGTGCAAAGAACGACGCAAAAATGGAGCACAGATTGTCCAAATCCTGAAAGGGAACAGCCATGGAAATGACCCTAACTTCGTCAGAAATGGAAAAAACCAAACAGTTGAAATGCATCCAGGCCAAAAATATTCGAAGCCGGTGGTTGGTCGACGACAAAGAGGGTAAATAGCCATGGAAGACACTTGTACGTCGCCTGGATGATGAACTGCCCACGAAGGGGAATGGAACTGTCTCCATAGCCGACCAAATGGTGATACGGAGGCGAGAACGCAGGAGAGCACAGCTGTGTATATGTCGCCATATTAATCAGAGAGACAATGGCCCCAGTGTTGGCCTGAAAACTGACATCCTCAGTGAATTGCGGAGCGTGAGGAAAAGCTTCTGCGCTGATGGATCATCCTGTGGTACAACCGATTGCAGAGCATGGATGGTATCTTGAGGCCCAGGAGGGGCAGGACTGGATTAAGTCGAGCGACTACGAGAAACGGATCAGATGTGGCCCTCCTTGTTACACAGCGTGCACGTTTTCCAGCGGTGGGGATAATCAGGACTCGAATGGGCAGTAAAGCACTGTGGGCAAGATGGAAGTGAGCCGCATGACTGACGTCCATGACTTCTGGTGCGGATTCAAATTCTCCCCCCCCCAGTAAGGTCATTGCCCTACCACAGCAAGAACTACTGTATCTTTGCCAGATCAATCCTCTGTGGCACATGCTCTATGCTGCATGCGTTGTTAGGTGTTGTGAGAATAAAAGTATTTATAGTAAGTGGTGACCGAAGGCGCCAACGCCATAGAGATGTCGGAACATGAGAAGTTCCATCAGTTATACGTAAAAGTTCTGCAAGACGCGCATGTGCAAGTCACGTGACGATCGCTGCCACCTGCGGTCGCGCCATAAGACGCTCGTTAGCCGCTTGAGCAATTTCAAAGGAGTGGGCAATGTGGAGAATCTCTTCCAAGGACGGGTTGTCGAGTTTCAATGCTGCAGTACGGACTTCAGGGTCGGGTGCCAGCTGAACCACCACATCCCGGATCAGGGAGTCTGCATACGAAGCCTTACATTGCTGATTGGTGCATATAAAATTGCATCAATGGCTGAGACCCTACGAGTCCGTGACCCAGGAACGATACGGGACCCCATAGAGGTCTCTGCACCATCGCGCCGTAAGCTGTGACGGTGCGCACCTCCTGGCCCGCTTTTAGTGTGAGGGTGCCACAAGGGAACACGTGGTCCCAGCAGCCAATAGCAGTGCCCCCGATAGCATACTTAAGCGCCTGCCTCTCACTCCGCCAGCCAGTCTAATCTCACCCTGTCGGCTGGGCCACGTCGACGTCGCAGCCATATAATCAATGCTACTAATATACAGATCAATGAACCACACCACACTCATTTTCATTATAATGACTCATGTGCAATGTACCAAATTATGGACACCCTCCAGAGTACTGCAATTGTTGACAAACAGTTGCCACCTTATACGACCAACTTCCACTACAGAGAACTGATATTTTCAGGTTATTGTGAATAAATTGTCCTACAAGTGACCTTCCTGTGCTAGACCATGTTTTTCCATGGCTTATGCCTGAACTTTACACTCTGTTTGATACCATATGTCACCCAGATGTCATCACAGTTGTTACGGCCACAACGTGACCCACGTCACTTCATCACGACAGCATCACACTGATTACAACAGCCACGCCATGCTCCAGGCCAAGCCCGCGATGTGAGGTCACTCAAACAAGCCGTGTGTCTACCTGCAACTGCACTCAGTTTTCACACTTCGCAACCACAGTGTATCAATACAGCAAGTCTGACTGCAACTATGACCAACACATCGTGGGAACACGTGGAGTACTTACAACAGCCGCCGTGTTGGGTGACCCAGACCAAAGTGCCATCCCTCACGATTGCCATCAACCGGGATCTGCCCACCGCACCACGTTCCTCAGTACCCCACTATGACGCCGTCCTCCACGACGCTAATGCACCAGCCCTGGCACCCGTGTCACATCTTGTGATAATTGGTCACAACACCTGCATTACTGACACACCTACTGCGATTACCACGCCATGAAGCCAGCTCTCCTCTCTATCAGCACCATCAGATCGCGTTAACGAACCCGCGCAATGTACTTCACACGATTACAACAAATTCATACTGGTTCCAGCTCCTTGCCACCAGGCAGATTACCACCGGCTACACACACCAACTTACATCTGCCACCACTACAAGTTGATTCTCCACAAGTATGTTCGCATTCTGTGATTGCATGACGCAGTTGGCTGGGATTGCAGATGAGCATGACAAGTTTCTGGTACTTTTGAACCACCTCCATACCAACACCGATCTTATCTGTGACCTCCTATTGCACGCACCAACCACTGACAGGTACGAGACAGTGAAGACACATACTACAGTGTCTTACGCGTTCCCCTGAACAACTCCACATAGCCATCGCTGAGACGTCACTGGGCCACAATACCCCATCAGCACTGTGGTGCAGATTACACTTCCAAATTGACGCAAATCTCTTACCAGATCATGCTCTCTGGCCGCTATGGCTTCTCAAGCTGCCTGAAAACGTACAGATGGCCATGCTAATGCACAAGGACAAACAGCTGGAATCCCGGTTATGGCTTGCTAACCAGATGCTTGGCCTTGCGCAACATCATGACTTGATAAACTCTGGCATTGACTCTGGCACCGACATCAACACTTGTTGCATATATAGCCAGCCTGCACCTTGAATGCACCCATGAAGACTACCACACAATGCTCACTGCGCAGTGCCTGGCCAACCAACAGTCGTCGAGCTGCTCTGACCTCAGCCGGGCCTCCCACGCTGCACCTGCAGCAGCCTTGCAAGACTCTGCTGTAGTGAAGCACCAACAATCAGATACCATGATGGACCCAGGCGCCGCATTTTTAGTGGAATGTAAATAACCATCTGCCACATTCACGCCCAGCCATCAACCCACACCTAACCATTACAACAACTCACCTGGCCAGGACGCTGTGCCTACTCGGCCGGACCGCTCCTGCTGGTTCCACGCATACTTCAGTGCCAACGTGCACTGCTGTAGTCCACTCTACAGCTACCCAAACTAGTACAGCAGCCTGATACAGGCACATCAGGTCGCTCCTCTGCTTCAAGCCACCTCACTACAAAACATGACAACACATCCTGCATCTACATTCTAATAGTGCGCAGCTCTTAGTCTACGACAACCATCTTAGAGTATGTGACTTCTGAAATTTTCCTGGTGTATTTCCTTTTCCAGTAATTTTCGGGTTTGCAGATGGATCCCATCAACATTCTGCCACGATATTTCGACCCAGAGACGTCTGGTCATCCTCAGGTGAGTAGACGAAGTACTGAAGAGACCTGATGCAGTCATAGTGTTTCTGGTAATGCGTGGCGCGGAATTTGAATCCCCGCCAGACGTCATGGACGTCGAAGACTCCTAGAGGTCTCTGCACCATCGCGTCATAAGCTGTGGCGGCGCACGTCTCCTGGCCAACATTTAGTGTGAGGGCGCCACAGTGGAACACGTGGTGCCAGCGGCCAATAACAGCGCCTCTGATAGAGTACTTAAGCGCCTGCCTCTCGCTCAGCCACCTAGTCTAACCTTGCGTATGTCTGTGGACACATCGCCTCGCCTTAGACAGCTCATTTACTTTCTTGTTCTGTGTACGAGTGGACGTGGTTGTTACGTTTCTTTGTGACTCTGTTGTTTCGATCTCGTTGTTGTTCGTTCTGTCCTGCGTTGGTCATGTCAATCCTCTCCTGTTGTGTTGTTGTTCGCGGGCCGCTCCACGGGTCCTGCTGCGCTTTCCATCACTTGAATCCCGCGACCGTTCCAGTCGCCGTTACAACATTTTGGTGGCGAGGTAAACGGTGGTCGTTGTTGGTATGGAGGCAAAGTCGGTCTGTCTGCTGGAGCAACAGCAGCAGCTCATGCAGCAGCAGCAGCGGCTCCAGTTAGACAACTTACAAAAGTCACTGCAGTTGCTAACGGATAAAATCGATGCCCGGGACGCGTTACTACAACAGCTTCAGAGTCCTCAGGTGTCCGATGCTTTCCCACTTCCGCCGTCGTTTCCCCCCTTTAATGACGCTACAGCGGACTCAGAAACCTACTTACATTTGCTGAAACAACATTTCACAGCTTTTCAAGTCACAGACGACTCCTTGCAGCGGTCGTTGTTTTTGTCTTGGACCTCCACAGACACGTTCTTTTGTCTCCGAAAGTTGGCACAGTTGTCCGATCCTGCAGCATTGAAACTCGACAACCCCTCCTTGGAAGAGATTCTCCGCATTGCCCACTCATTTGAAATTTCTCAAGCAGCTAACGAGCGTGTTATGGCGCGACCACAGGTGGCGCCGATCGCGGCGTCATGGCGGATTCCACCCTCGCGACATCGACGTGGCCCAGCCGACAGAGGCCAGGGCCATCAGGACTCCTCATTGTCCGACGTCTCTATGGCATTGGCGCCTTCAGTCACCCTTCGTCGAAGGTCGCGCGGCCCACTACCATCTTGCCCACAGTGCTTCACTGCCCATTCGCAGGCTGATTGTCCCCACCGCTGGAAAACGTGCACGCTGTGTAACAAGGAAGGCCACATCTGATTGGATTGTCGTAGTCGCTCCAGTCATGCCCCTAAAGGGCCTCAAGATACCATCCATGCTCTGCAATCGGTCGTACCACAGGATGACCCGTCAGTGCGGAAGCTTTTCCTCACACTCCGCATTTTCACTGAGGATGTCAGTTTTCAGGTCGACACTGGGGCCACTGTCTCCCTGATTAATATGGCAACATATACCTGGCTGGGTTCTCCTGTGTTGTTGCCTCCCTCTCGCCGTTTGGTCGCCTATGGAGACGGTTCCATTCCCCTTCATGGGCAGTTCATCGTCCAGGCAATGTACAAGCATGTTCCCCGGCTCCTTACCCTCTTTGTCGTCGACCATCCATCGGTTTCGAATATTTTTGGCCTGGATGCGTTTCAACTGTTTGGCTTTTCAATTTCCAATGAAGTTAAGGTCATTTCCACGACTGTTCCCTTTCAGGACTTGGACGATCTGTGCTCCGCTTTTGTGTCGTTGTTTGCACCAGATCTCAGATGTGCTTCCGGCTTTCAGGCACACATCACCTTACAGCGAATGCACAGCCTCGCTTTTTCTGGGCCCAGCCCCTTCCGGTGGCCTTACGGCCAGCAGTCGAGCAGGAACTTGATCGGCCTCAGGCCACTGGCCTGTTGGAACTTATAACTTACAGTGCATGGGCGACATCGCTGGTGGTCATATGGAAACCCAATGGGTCCCTTCGGCTGTGTGGGGACTTTGGCACTACAGTCAATGCTCAGTCCCTCATTGACACCTCATTCCCTGACAGGAAGACCTCCTTGTCAAGCTTGCCGGGGGAGAGTATTTTTCCAAGATCGACCTGGCTGAGGCATACTATCAGTTGCCCTTGGATGCCGAATCTCAGAACATCATGGTTATCAACACACCTTTCAGAGTGTATAAGTACAAACAACTTCCCCTTGGTGTCTCTTTGGCACCGGCTATTTTCCAGCGATTCCTGGAGCAGCTTACACAGCCTATCCCAGCCTGTATGAATTATCTGGATGACATCTTGGTCACCGGGCGTTCCCGCCAGGAACATTTACAAAACCTCAGCACCTTATTTCATGCTCTGCAGTCTGCTGGTTTACGCTGTCGGCTGGACAAGTGTTGTTTTTTTCAACCAGAAGTGGAATACTTAGGCCACTGGCTTAGCAAAGATGGCTTTCGCCCTTCGGGTCATAATGTCACGGCCTTTGAGGCTCTTCCTCGTCCCAAGGACTTTTCTGAATTCCAGATGTTTTTGGGCAAGGTTACTTATTACTTAAAGTTCTTGCCCCAGGCTGACTACATTGATCAACCCCTCAATCACTTGTGTCGCAACGGGGTACCTTTTGATTGGACTCCTACCTGTGAACAGGTTTTTTTCCATTTAAAGGCGATGCTGAAGTCTGCCCCTTGCCTTGCTCCCTTCTCTCCGGACCACCCCTTGGTTATGGTGGCTGATGCTTCGGCATATGGCATTGGGGCCGTCCTCGCACACTGGGATGCCGATGGCTCCAAACAGCCCAATCGTTATGCCTCTAAGACATTGACCCCAGCACAACGGAACTACTCCCAGATTGAAAAGGAGGCTCTGTCGATCTTGATCACGGTCCAAAAATTTCACACCTATGTCTTTGGGGCAAAATTCACCCTCATAACAGACCATAAACCCTTGGTTACACTTTTCGGACCCCGCTCTCACCTTCCAGAGCAGATGGCTTAATGTCTCCAATGCTGGGCATTGTTTTTACGTAATGACACTTACACCATCCGGTATAAGCCCACCGCCCACCATGCAAATGCAGACGCTTTGTCACGTCTCCTAGCAGGCATTGATCCTGCCTTTGACCAACAGGAGGTCCTCTGCTTTCACACTGATTCCACCCGGCGGGATGCACTGTGTGGTCTGCCTCTTATGACTGCTCACATTGCTGAGGGTACCTGCTGCGACTCTGTCTTACGGCAGGTTCCCAACTACGTGGTCCACGGGTGGCCGTCCTATGTTACTCGTCGGATGCAGTCTGATTTCAGCCCCTGGCGCCACCTATCCCACAGGCTCACTGTGGTCAGTGATGTCCTCCTGTTGGCCACAGAGTCGGATGCCCATCGGATGGTCACCCCTCCAGAATTGCGGCTTCGGGTGCTTGGTTTGTTACACTGCGGGCACTGGGGTATGACCCATGTGAAAGTGTTGGCTCGCCGACATTGTAGTGGCCCAGCATTGATGGCCATATTGAGCACCTGGTCCGTGAATGCACTGTCTGTGTGCGTCACCAGGCAAGACCCCTCAGTCGTTTGGACCCTGGCCTCTGCCTCGCCGGCCCTGGGATTGCATCCATATCGATTTTGCGGGCCCGTTTTTGGGGTCCATGAGGTTACTCATCGTCAATGCCTACTCCAAATACCCATATGTTGTCCCCATGGCATCCACCACCATGGAAGCTACACTCATGGCCCTGGCCCAGGTTCTTGCCATTGAGGGCCTGCCACACACGTTGGTCTCCTATAATGGTCCCCAATTCACGGCATCCTCCTTCCACGACTTCTGTCAGGCCAACGGTATCAAACATATCCGTAGCCCCCGTTCCAACCTTCGTCCAATGGCGTGGCAGAGAGGCTTGTCTGCACTTTTAAACAGCAGTTGACTAAGGCGGTCGACACATCTCCAACCACGTCTGCCCTCACCCTGTTTTTGAGCACCTATTGCACTACGCCCATTGATGGACACAGTCTGCCAGAGCTCATTCATGGGCGACAGCCACGGACCCTGCTCCATTTGCTTGTGCCGTCCTCCTCCTGCCCCCACTCCTGGCACTTGCAGCAGTATGCCCCTGGCATGGCCGTGTGGCCCCGCGAGTACGGGCGCAAGGTGGGTTGGACACCCGCCACGGTCATCGTGGCCCATGGGCGGCGTGTGACGTCGGCGCAGACGTTGAAAGGGTAGGTGCGCCGCTATCATAATCAGCTCTGCCCTCGAGCCACCATGGGACTCGTGCCGCCACCTCTTTCCCTCCCACCTTCAGATATGGACGTGGTCCTCGAGTCACCGTCCCTGTTCCCAGTTACCATCTTCCTGCAGGCCTGCCGCCAGCCCTCTCCACCTCTGGGTGGATCGGCGACTCCCTCCCACATCCTGGACTCGGGATCGGCTGTCATGGATACCTCAGGCATCCCTTCCTCCCCACCAATAGTGGTTGATGAGCCCGGCTCCTCTTCCCACTGCCGCCTACCTCAGCACCGTCCAGTGCGATTCCGTCCCTCTGCACAAGTTTCAGAGGGGAGGAGTCTAGTACCACGTGCCTCACACATTTAGTGTGAGGGCGCCACAGTGGAACATGTGGTGCCAGCAGCCAATAGCAGTGCCCCCGATAGAGTACTTAAGCGCCTGCCTCTCTCTCAGCCAGTTACTCTAACCTTGCGTATGTCTGTGGATACATTGCTTCACCTTAGACAGCTCATTTCCTTTCTTTTTCTGTGTACAAGTGGATGTGGTTGTTACGTTTTCTTGTGACTCTGTTGTTTCGATCTTGTTGTTGTTCATTCTGTCCTGCATTGGTTGTGTCTGTCCTCTCCCGTTGTGTTGTTGTTCGCGGGCCGCTCCGCAGATCCCGCCGGGCTTTCCGTCGGTTCAACCCTGCGATCGTTCCGGTCGCCATTACAACAGTATTTATAGTGAAATCAGTGGTCGTTGTTGGTATGGAGGCAAAGTCGGTCTGTCTGCTGGAGCAACAACAACAGCTCATGCAGCAGCAGCAGCAGCTCCAGTTAGACATCTTACAAAAGTCACTGCAGTTGCTAACGGATAAAGTCGATGCCCGGGACACGTTACTACACAGCTTCAGAGTCCTCAGGTGTCCGATGCTTTCCCACTTCCGCCGTCGGACTGGGAAACCTACTTACATTTGCTGAAACAGCATTTCACAGCTTTTCAAGTCACGGACAACTCCTTGCAGTGGTCGCTGTTTTTGTCTTGGACCTCCACAGACACGTTCTTTCGTCTCCAAAAGTTGGCACAGTTGTCCGATCCTGCAGCACTGAAACTCGACAACCCCTCCTTGGAAGAGATTCTCCGCATTGCCCACTCATTTGAAATTGCTCAAGCGGCTAACGAGCATGTTATGGCGTGACCACAGGTGGCGCCGATCGCGGCGTCATGGCGGATTCCACCCTTGCGACATCGACGTGGCCCGGCCGACAGAGGCCAGGGCCATCGGGACTCCTCATTGTCCGACGTCTCTATGGCATCGGCGCCTTCAGTCACCCCTCGTCGAAGGTCGCGCGGCCCACTACCATCTTGCCCACAGTGCTTCACTACCCATTCGCAGGCTGATTGTCCCCACCGCTGGAAAACGTGCACGCTGTGTAACAAGGAGGGCCACATCTGATTGGATTGTCATAGTCGCTCCAGTCATGCCCCTAAAGGGCCTCAAGAAACCGTCCATGCTCTGCAGTCAATCGTACCACAGGATGATCTGTCAGTGCAGAAGCTTTTCCTCACACTCCGCATTTTCACTGAGGATGTCAGTTTTCAGTTCGACACCGGGGCCACTGTCTCCCTGATTAATATGGCAACATATAACCGGCTGGGTTCTCCTGTGTTGTCGCCTCCCTCTCGCTGTTTGGTCGCCTATGGAGACGGTTCCATTCCCCTTCATGGGCAGTTCGTCGTCCAGGCAATGTACAAGCGTGTTCCCCGGCTCCTTACCCTCTTTGTCGTCGACCATCCATCGGCTTCGAATATTTTTGGCCTGGATGCGCTTCAACTGTTTGGCTTTTCAATTTCCAATGAAGTTAAGGTCATTTCCACAGCTGTTCCCTTTCAGGACTTGGACGATCTGTGCTCCGCTTTTGTGTCGTTGTTTGCACCAGATCTCAGATGTGCTTCCGCGTTTCAGGTGCACATCACCTTACAGCCAAATGCACAGCCTCGCTTTTTCTGGTCCCAGCCCCTTCCGGTGGCCTTACGGCCAGCAGTCGAGCAGGAACTTGATCAGCCTCAGGCCACTGGCCTGTTGGAACTTGTAACTTACAGTGCATGGGCGACATCACTGGTGATTATATGGAAACCCAATGGGTCCATTCGGCTGTGTGGGGACTTTGGCACTACAGTCAATGCTCAGTCCCTCATTGACACCTCATTCCCTGACAGGAAGACCTTCGTGTCAAGCTTGCCGGGGGAGAGTATTTTTCCAAGATCGACCTGGCTGAGGCATACCATCAGTTGCCCTTGGATGCCGAATCTCAGAACATCATGGTTATCAACACGCCTTTCAGAGTGTATAAGTACAAGCAACTTCCCCTTGGTGTCTCTTTGGCACCGGCTATTTTCCAGCGATTCCTGGAGCAGCTTACACAGCCTATCCCAGCCTGTATGAATTATCTGGATGACATCTTGGTCACCGGGCGTTCCCGCCAGGAACATTTACAAAACCTCAGCACCTTATTTCACGCTCTGCACTCTGCTGGCTTACGCTGTCAGCTGGACAAGTGTTGTTTCAAGGTTACTTATTACTTAAAGTTCTTGCCCCAGGCTGACTCCGTTGATCAACCGCTCAATCACTTGCGTTGCAAAGGGGTACCTTTTGATTGGACTCCTGCCTGTGAACAGGTTTTTTTCCATTTAAAGGCGATGCTGAAGTCTGCCCCTTGCCTTACTCCCTTCTCTCCAGACCACCCCTTGGTTATGGTGGTTGATGCTTCGGCATATGGCATTGGGGCCGTCCTCGCACACTGGGATGCCGATGGCTCCAAACAGCCCATTGCTTATGCCTCTAAGACATTGACCCCAGCACAACGGTATTACTCCCAGATTGAAAAGGAGGCTCTGTCGATCTTGTTCACGGTCCAAAAATTTCACACCTATGTCTTTGGCAAAATTCACCCTCCTGACGGACCATAAACCCTTGGTTACACTTTTCGGACCCCACTCTCACCTTCCAGAGCAGTGCCCCCGATAGAGTACTTAAGCGCCTGCCTCTCGCTCAGCCAGCTACTCTAACCTTGCGTATGTCTGTGGATACATTGCTTCACCTTAGACAGCTCATTTCCTTTCTTTTTCTGTGTACAAATGGATGTGGTTGTTACGTTTTCTTGTGACTCTGTTGTTTTGATCTTGTTGTTGTTCATTCTGTCCTGGATTGGTTGTGTCTATCCTGTCCTGTTGTGTTGTTGTTCGCGGGTCGCTCCGCAGATCCCGCCGGGCTTTCCGTCCCTTCAACCCCGCGATCTTTCAGGTCGACGTTACAACAGTATTTATAGTGAAATCCGTGCATGCGAATCATACTGACAATTTACGGGCATGCGTTAGATGATGACATGAGAGAGGCAGCCGAGTGGTATGTGCTGGCCTCAGTGGTGAAGTAAGAACAAACTAATCGCTGAGTATCAACTGAACATGTCGATTCCATTATGATCGCATCATTTTAATAATAGGATTCCAATTTTTATCTAACTGAAAGCCGTTGTCGCAATTCATTAAATTATCAGCCAAGACATATTTCCACGGATTCTTTAATTACAGAGTCCCGGAAGCTGGACTCTGGTACTAAAATTTTGGTATTATTGTATCCCATTGAATATCCCTTGGAAATACAATGTTCTGCCACTGCTGATTTTAAAGGTTGCCGCAGATGGGTGTGTCTTTCGTGTTCTACACAGCGTTCCTGGACTGTTCATGTCATCTGACCTATATATGCAGAGCCACACTCACAGGGAATTTTATAAACACCCGCCTTCCTCGATTGTTGATCGTCTTTAATGGATCCAAGGAAGGCCCTGTTCTTTGCTGGTGGACAGAAGATGACATTAATGTTATTCTTACTAAGCAATCTACCTATTTTAGAAGACACATTCCCAGTATATGGAAGGAACACAGTTTTTTATAGTCATCATCAGTCTCCTCAGACTGTTGCTTCTTGTTATTATAATTGTGCATGTATAACCATTCTCTTTAAAAAACTTTTCCAGATGCATTAATTCTTCATGAAGGCTATCAGCATCCAAAATTACATGCACCTGATGAATTAAAGTATGGAGAACACCGGTGGTTTGTGTGGGGTGATGGCAGCTGGACACCTGAAGATACAGATCTGTATGTGCGGGTTTTCTGTACACCGAATGTCCCAAAGGCCCATCATTCTTATGGCGTACTAACATGTCTAGAAAGGGTAAAGTCCCATCTTTCTCAATCTCCATAGTAAACTAGATGTTCTCATGAAAGTATCATCTACATACTGCCAGAAAACCATACGCTTTAAGACGGCAGACTCAAGAGCTTTCTCCTCAAAGTCTTCCATAAAAAGATTGGCCACCACAGGGGACAAGGGACTCCCCATGGCAACACAATCAGTTTGTTCAAATAATTTGTTATTAAATAAAAAATAAGTTGAGAAGAGAGTATGTTCAAACAAAGCCGTCAAATCATCACTGAACAAGTTTCCAATAAGATGTAGCGAGTCAAAACATCTGGCCTCCTTACTCAAGGCCGTGGGTAAATGCTGCCACCATATATGTTATTCTAAGGATTTTATCAATCATTTGAAGACTTAAGCTGAGCAGCTCGGATTTACTAGTTAGCTTCGATGAGGTCTCACTTTTTACCAAAGTGCCTTTATTCGACTCGCTACATCTTATTGGTAACTTGTTCAGTGATGATTTGATGGCTTTGTTTGAACATACTCTGCAGAGTGTGGCTTTGCATATATATGTAGGATGACACGAAAGGTCCAGGAATGCCGTGGAGAACATGAAAGACACACCTGTCTGCGGCAACTTTAAAATCAGCAGTGGCAGAACATTCCATTTCTATGGGACATTCAATAGAATACAATGATACCAAAATTTTAGCACTGGACACTGTAGTTAAAGAATCCATGGAAATACGTCTTGCTGATAATTTATTGAATTGTGATAGTGGCTTTCAGTTCAATAAAAACTGGAATACTATTATTAAAATGATGCGGTCACAACGGAATCAACGTGCTCAGTGATTAGTTTGTTCTTACTTCACCACTGAAGGCAGCACACACAACTTGGCTGCCTCGCACATGTCATCACCTAATGCATGCACCGTAAATCGTCATTACGATTCGCTTGTGGAGAATTCGCTATAAATACCATGACTGCATCAGGTCTCTTCAGTCCTTCTTCAACTCACCTGAGGATGGCCAGATGTCTCTGGGCTGAAATATAATGGCAGAATGTTGATGGGATCCGGCTGCAAACCTGAAAATTACTGGAATAATTTTAAAGTATACTCCCTAGTCTACAAGAGCACCGATGTTAGCACACTGCCACCTCATCTGGCACTTGGGAAACATAAACCATCTGCTATACAACTATGCTTCGTGAACAATTCAGTGAGTCCCATGATGGGCATGACCTCTGTCACAGTTCAATTTCAAAGAGAAATGCTTCTTATGTGCAAAAGGGAATTCTGATGACTTTTTAACCAAGCAGTTAAGAGGGCCATATGCCAAACGAAATTTTGTTTACAAAGTAATGAAATTGGAAGTGCAATTGACAGTATTAGAACAGGCTACACGGTGTGGTGATTAATTTGGTCAACAAGTGATAGAGCGGATTCAAAATGTAAATGATTTGGTTGCTGCAGATGGGTGGTACCACAGATTTTGCTACAGAAAGTTCTTTCACCGTGTTTCAGCTACTGGACAGAAACGAGGTTACCGACCTGCAACACAAGTAGATGAAGACATGGAGGCTATATTTGGCTACCTGGAAACCAATACGGAAGAATGTCAGTTTTCTATGGATGATCTGTTAGAGCAAATACCCACATTACCTCGTCCTGATATTCGAACTGTCAAGGCTCGCCTTTTCCAGAAATATGGTGATGATGTGGTGACAGCTGAAACAGTTTCAAAGCCAGCAGTCGTATGTTTCAAGAATGTTGGGCACCAACTATTCAGTGAAAATAGGTACACCAAAAGAAATTCAGATCCTCAGCAAGAAAGACTACGAATCGTCAAAGCAGCTGCAAATATCATATTAGACGATATAAGATCAGTAGTGTACGATGTAAAACAGTATCCTCCATCTGATAATTTTTTATGTGATGCAGAATCTGTCATACCAGAATCTGTAAGATTGTGAAGAAATAATAACAGCAGGAGAACAGGTTACTATTGCATTGTATAGTGGAGGCATCAGCAGTTCCCACACACTAGATCATTTGCGGTACCAACTATTCGCCAAGCCTGCCACAAAAAGCAAATTGAATCTTGCACAGTTGTCACCTACACAAGATGCTGCACATCATCATGCGTTGCGGACTTACCAACAAGTCCAAAGTTGGATGGGAAACTGGAAACCTCCTGAGAAATGGGGCTGAAATCACAGTGACCACGGTCCAATACCCGTTATAATGAGCCAAGATCCAGCACCTGAAGCACTTCTTCACATTGTCTCATGCTCATGCAAGCTGAACTGTGGCCGTGCACGCTCCTGCAGAAAAGCGGGTTTGAAATGTTCTTCAATTTGCAAGAAATGTATTGGGGTCAACTGTGAAAACGTGCCAAAATTTTTATAAGAAGACAGTGAAGAAGATGTTATGGAGGATGTTGAGGAAACCGCTGGCCAAATCAACGAACTTGCTGAGGCTGACTCGCTGTTTAAAGAAGAGATCAATCTGGGATCAACTCTATGTACAGACCCTGAATCCGTAACTCAAGGTATTTCTGGTGATACTGAGGAACCTGGCCCATCAAAACATTGGAAGTGATGCTCATATCTGTCTCAAGTGCACTAAAGTTTGATATTACAAGTATTACATACCCAGAACTGTCAACATTTTTTAGTAACTGACAATGCATTTTAATTGTAATAAAGCTACTTATTTTTAATGTCAACTATGTGGCTTTTATACACAAGAATAATTACCTACCTAATTAGGTTGCCTATTGCAGCTAATAATAGTTCAGTTTCCTGAGACAATTTTTTTTTTTTTTGTGTGTGTGTGTGTGTCTTAACGATGTATTTTTATATTTATAGTTTTACAAATGCAGGGCTGAGGTGGCCCATAGTGAACTTCAGGTAGTGATGTTAAGAATCACAATAGTTGGGTGCCCAGCAATCCTCATGTTGCATACAGAGAAATTGAATACCTGAAAGTGAGGTGGTAAATTCCAACATATAACATGATGTATAATGTATTTATACTACACAAACAGAAACTGAAAAAGTAGTGTTAAAAAATAAGGTATCTTGCCACTATGCTCAAAATTTGAAAAATTTGTATTTTTTGAGGCTCTGTAGCGCCTTAGATATTGGGAATAGAAAAAAATGGCAAGAATCAAATTTGTAGAGAATTTTGTGCTCTTTAAAAAAGAAAATAGACGTTAAAGTGATAAGAGCAAAAAACAGATATTTTGAAAAAACTGAAAAAAGGCCGAAATTTGCCAAGTTTTTTGACTGCAGAAAGTTTTCCCAAGCGAAATTTTGTTGGCAAAACTCGGTTTTCTAATCTTTCCAACCATATGAACGAGTTGAAAAAATAAACTCTTCTACCCCACCTTTTGCAAGGTATATCTGCAATTTGACTGGACTAGTGGGGACATGGGTCTACAATGTAAATCAGCGAGATCACGCCATACGTTTTGCAGTGTGGCTGTGGGTGTAGTGATACTCTGGTGAAGGTTGTCACTTCCATCACACGTATAAGCACTGGAACGGCGTCTGTTACAATGGTGGGCCTGGAATGATTGAATCTCATTGAGAATGGCAAGGTAATCGGTGAGGCATTTGTGAGGATTGACAGCAAGAGGGCTAGCAGAGATTGACACAGATCACAGCTGGGGGAGAGGTGTTTGTCACTGAGGATGAGTCGACCACTATTTGCCAACACAAAACTTGGCAAGCCAGGTCTGGTCACAGATGGCACTGTCGTAAGAAGTATGCAGCAAGGATGGGTTATGCAACATCAGCGATGAGGAACGTGAATGGTAGTGGGTCACTGGAGCCCACATCAACGTTGATTGTGCTTCAATCGTACACAGTGATTGTAGTGTCATTCGCCATGTGAAGTTGGACGTGTGACCTGAGAGCAGGAGGGTACATGCCAGTCACAGGTGTGGTGCTGTAATCAGCACGTGTCTTGACAAGTATCTAGTTCTGTGTTGTTCGATTAAACACACTAAGGTGAGAGCAGGAAGGTCATGGCCATGGTCCTTGTATATCACACATGTTCTGTTCTTGAAGAAGGCTTGACTGATGAGAGTGACCTGGTGTGTCTACTGCAGGCTGCTCTTGGAGTTTGGAAATGTACACAGTCACCAACAGTGGTTCGCCATATATCCGAACTGAGAGTGAAACCAGTAGTAGCTTGGGGGGCAGCTGGAGTAGCAGGTGAGGCTGTGTTGCAAAGTGGGCAGGGCTAGGTGTCAATATGCCAGATATCATCATGCTTTATAGTGGCCGGCACTAGTAGCTCAAGTGGTGTCTGGTGAACTTGGTCAGCCTTGGGTTGTGTGGGTACATGTCCATGAGTCAGCAACTTGTGCCTTATCAGCTGGATAACTGATGTTTCATTGCTGCTGGTTCATCGCGGTATTCTATCTGCGAGCCATAATTTCAAAATGGCTCTGAGCACTATGCGACTTGACTTCTGAGGTCATCAGTCGCCTAGAACTTAGAGCTAATTAAACCTAACTAACCTAAGGACATCACACACATCCATGCCCGAGGCAGGATTCGAACCTGCGACCGAAGCAGTCGCTCGGTTCCAGACTGTAGCCCCTAGAACTGCACGGCCACTCTGGCCAGCTCATAATTTCACATTGAGGGATGCCTGCGGATGCGAAATCATCACAAGTGGCGCCTGTGATGGCAGTTTCATGACCAACAAAGTCCACAGAGTCTGGTCAAGCATTACATTTGTATCCACCAGGGCTTGGTGATCCTTGTTTGCTGCAGGCAAATTACATAGTAGATTACTAGCATGAACAGTGGAAGCTTGAATGTAGAACGAAAAGTAGAGCAGTAGTCCCAAGTTTCTAGGCACAGTGTAGGCTGGAGAGTGAGCTGAGTCAGCATATTGAAACCTTGCATGGCAGGCACAGTAGCAGCATATTAGCTAAAAGTTCAGTTGAATGTATGTTTTGTGATGGGGGCGGCAGAATTGTAGACATGCCCAACACGAAAGGTGCAGTTTACACTGGCAAGGAAAACAAATCAGAAAATTGCACAGTGTGTTACACAGAAATCACTGGAAACATTGTGGGTGCAGTAGGAACATTGTGCACACTCAACAAAATGACTGTTTGGTGCCATAGTTCAGGTGGGAGTGTAAACACATGATGCGGTAGGTGCAACATCCTCAAGTAGGGAAAATGGATCAAAATGCTGCACAGACTGATGCACGGGAAACACCAAAAATGTCAGGGGTGTGGTAGATACATCGTGCACACTTAATATAAGTGTTTTACACTATTGTTGAGATAGGGGGTCGACATTGTTAGCCATCGTACATGGCATTGTTACATCACGTCCTCGATTTCAGGCACAGTCCGATGGGACACACTCAGTTTCATAATTTTGTAGCACAGTACTTAATGCAAAGGAGCAGGGATGTCAGAGCCTGTTCGAGGTGACTGCGGGATTCAAATCCAAAAATGGGTACATTATTGCTGTGTAGCTGCGATAGCTGTTTTACGTTGAGAAAGTGCAGCCAGACAAGTCACCAACGTCGTTACTTGCCACAGTGGTGGGCAAACAACACAATTAATAAAGAAATGACTCATATACATTATGATTTATTACCGAGCGGTACAGCTTACACAAGGCATGACCAGCATGTTACAAGAGAACAGACCATAATACCAGATACATTGCTGCCAGAAACCAAAGAAGTATTTTTTCCCTTGCGACAGATGTGTAATTAGTTGAGTCCTCACAAGTGTCTTTCAGTGCACTTGCAAAAGCATAGCTCCAAAATTGAGTATAGAATAAATTAAAATTCATATTATTTAGGGTGTAAGCGAGAAATATTAGCTTTTAAATTAATATAATGGCATTGCAAATAGCAGCCAGCATATCAAACAAAAACTTTGAAACAGTACTTTTCAAAATGTGGTATATACGGCAAGTTGAAAAAGAGAGAGGGAGAGGGAGAGCTTGATATATACGTGTGTATGGTACACTCCTTCCCTCGAAAATTTCTCTCCTTATACCTCCTCTGTGTTACCACAGATGTGTCACTGTTCTCATTTGTACTAAGATTGCTGTACATGCAAAGTGTCTATTTGCTTCCACCGCCCTGAGTGGGATGTGTACGTTATAATTAATGTTCACCAATCTGCAGTCTTCCATAGCTGTTGTCCCCTGGATAGAAAACAGCAAGAAGGTCATGAATCCATTATCTTGAGGCTGTAAGAAACTCTTAGTGAGGAACTGATATTACATGAATAATTAAATTTCCAATTAGTTCGTTTAATGGGATGCCCCTCGCTTTTTATTGGCAGAACACGAGAAACTGGACAATTACATTTCACTTTAAAGTCACACATAATTTCCATTCTTCAACACAATAATGAACTGTGTATTTCCGTAATTACTATCACACTGTCCTCAACTACATGTCCATATAACCAAACATTGCTAATAAAGTCTACACTTGATGCTGACCGTGTAAGACAAAATGTCTATCCTCCAAGACTGTCGAACCAGCTGTCACATTTACAAACTAGATGTTGCATATTAAGTCTTAACTGATACCACAGCGGACAACATATCTGTCCTCTGACACTTCCGAACCAACTCTGATCTTACAGATCCATCCAAGTTAGGCGCGATCCAAAATGCTTCTTCTGCCTTTTAATTAATAGTTCTTTATTAATCTGCTGGTTATTAATACTTGTGAAATAATGGAATGATAGCATGCTATTGAGAGATGCTCTAAATATGAAATGCAAGTAAATACGCCGTTGAGTTTGTCTAATATTAATAACAGAAAATTATCATTTTGGCACACATCTTCCAAATGCAGCAGCAATAGCTGAGAAGGATCACAATTTAGGCGGTCTTTCTCATGATACCCATACCAAGCAAACCACCGGTCATCGGTACCTCACACCACAATACATCATCTTGCCACTGCTGCCTTCTCAATTGCTCTAAAATGAACTTCTTGTACCTGAATTTGATGGCTGCAAAGCCAGAAATATTACATATAGGCCTAGTTATTGGAAAGATGTAACCGTCGTATGTCAAATACCAAACAGTCACTTTATAGCATAGCCTCCAGTAAAAAAGGAGTATAAATAGGTTATAGGTACACCACAATAAAGAAGCGTGATCTTTGCTCTCTGAATCGAAATAATTATGATCTTTGTCCATTTGTATAAAAAGAATGAGCGTTTTTTGTTTCATTGTCTTCTCGATTCTGATGTTCTAGCAGACGGACGATTATTGTTCACGGTCTGTAATTCATACAATTATCTGCAGCAATATTAGAATTTATTTAAATATATATGAATCTACTGGTTATAAAATGTGTTTTTGTGAGTAGCGAATACCTTTCCTGAATATGATTTAGTTACGTAATTATTAAATGTTGCCCTGGTCATTTCTGTGTAGGCTCGTTGTTGTAGCGACGCCATTAATGAGAAAAATGATATAAGCTCTTTTAATAGTCATTTTATGCTTAAAGTAATCTCAATAAATGGAAAACGGTGTCTTGTAATATTTTCCAATTCATATTAGGCCAGAGGTACAGTTTTTTTACCAACAGGAATTTCTATAAATGCTTATGCTGCCATTGCACATAGACACCTATCCTGGAGCATCAAGCCTCACACAAAGAAAATTGAGCATTATGTTTAACGGATTATCGCATAAGATTTTTAATCTATCATGAGTAAGATGGATGTCTTCACGTTGGGATACGTATGATAATTCTGGCGATAGCGCCATGAGAAAATTTGGCCATGGCTTTTAACAAACATAGCCACACGGGATTAGCCGAGCGGTCTAGGGCGCTGCAGTCATGGACTGTGCAGTTGGTCCCGGCGGAGGTTCGAGTCCTCCCTCGGACATGGGTGTGTGTGTTTGTCCCTAGGATAATTTAGGTTAAGTAGTGTGTAAGCTTAGGGACTGATGACCTTAGCAGTTAAGTCCCATAAGATTTCACACACATTTGAACATTTTTTTTAACAAACATAAAAGAGTATTTTCAAAACCATTTCATACCATAGGAACAACGGCACAGTTATCGTTGTATGAATTAACAGCATTTTAAAAAAAAGTTATGCGATACCTTCTAGTTAACTTGAGCCACAAGTGCATAATCGTCATATCTCAAATATCAAAGTGTCAATTCTAGTTTACTTCAGCCACAACTGCATATTTAATGTGAGTATCGAACTTTTCAACAGCTCTCGAATCCTAGCTCTACAAGTACTACAAACCTGTTTTGCTGAATTTGTTTAAAATTTTACAGAAATAGGGGAGAGTGTTGTACCTTGGGCTAGGTCAGTGTGGTTCTGCCATCTGGTGTGATGTAACTGAACTACTTCCCTGCAGTTAACTATTATGTATACTCTTTGCTGAACAGTTCATTTATAATCTTTGAAAGCAAACACTCAATTTTTTCAGTTATCAGTTTTTTTTGGTATGAGGGTATTTTTCTACCTCCTCATATTTAATGTACTTAGGGAACAAAAGAAGAGTTGTCAAGAAGATTATTATCATGGTAAGTAGGGAATACTATCATTTTCTATTAACTGTGTGACATTCCTTTACGTTATAACCTAGAAGTATGGACTATTGTTTATTGATGCACTGCTGATTGTTGTACCTTGGGCCACACCTCCTATTGTACCTTGGTTCATGGCCAACAGTAAAATGATGCTTTAAATATTTAATTTTGATACTCTGTTTATTTTTGTACCTTGGTCCTTGGCCCAAGATACAACATGATATTTTAAATATTTTTGTTTTGATATTCTATTTGTTCATTTTATTTAAAGGAAAATGCTAAAAAGTAAAACAGGAAAAATAAGGGAAAAAGTGAATAGTGATGCGCTGTCTGAAGCTGTAATGGATGTTTTATCTAATAAAACTAAGGTTAGATCTGTAGCAAAGAGGTATGGACTTTTAAGGACTATCATGACTAGCCATTTGCTATCTATGAAAGGGAAATGAAAAGACACATTTGTATACTTATCCAGGAACAATGTAAAAAGACCAGACTGAATTACCGACTGACAAAAGGGAAAGCATTGGAACTTGCTTATGAATATGCTATAGCCAGTGATATAAATCGGCACATTTAATGTGATTTAGAGATTTGAGAAAGCGTTTTCCTTCTCTTTCATTAAGAAAACCGGAAGCAACAAACTTGTTCTGAGATACGACCATCAGTTGCGCAAATGTTTCTGAATTTTGTAAGAATTTGAAAACTGTTATGTATAGAACTCGCTTAACACTGAGTAAAATTTATAATCTTGATGAAGCTGTAAATTCAACTGTCCAAAATCTACCAAAAGTGATTCATAAGGAAGGCACCAAGCAGATTGGTAGCATGATCTCTGGAGAGAGGGGAGTGAATATTACAATGATAGTTGCTGTCAATAAGATAGGAAATCATGTTCCATCGATGATAATATTCCCTAAGCACTACATGTTATTTGGAGCCCCAGCTGGTACTACCTGTCGAACAGATCCATCAGGCTGGTCAAATGAAAAACTCTTTCTAGATATTTTAAACCATCTTATATTGTGTGAGAAGCCAATTGTCACAGAACCAGTTTTACTGACCCTGGACAACCACGAGACTCACATTGCTTTGAAGGGAATTGATCTTTGCAGGGATAGTGGGATAGTTTTATTAACTTTGCCTGCCTCCACATACATCACACAAAGTTCAGCTACTTGATTCCACACTTCTTGGACCATATAAAGCTCACTATAACACTGCCATGAATCCTGGGAAACCAACATCAATTTATAATATCACAGGCAATGTAGGAAAGCGTTCACGAAGGAAAATATTGAAAAAGGCTTTAAGATTACTGGAAATTATCCAGTAGATGAGAATAATTTTTGTGACTTTGAATTCCTGCCTGAAGTGTTACTGACAGACCTTGTGAATCTGATCAACCAAAGGAAAACGAAGAAACTGTCCACACTGCTGTCTCTTAGCAGGGAGCACAGATGACATAGGTAGAAACACCTATAGAAATGTTACCTCCATATTCTAAAGCGGGACCACGGAAGAAAACTGGCAGATGAAGAGCTTGAAAGATTAGAATCCTAATGGATGCACCACAGAGATCTGGAATTTCCAGACCTGCTCCCAGAAAAGAAAGTAAAATAAATTTGAATGGTACAAGTGATGATGGTCTGGAACATGAAGAGCATAGACCCTGGAAAAAGAAATTGCTTATTATGATTCTGAAAATGATACAGATCTGAAAGATGGAGATTATGTTGTGGCCTGTATCACTGGAAGAAAGGACATTTTGTACCATGTCTCAAAGGTCTTAAGAGTCAATGGTGATGATTATGAAGTTCAGTACCTAAAGAGAATTTGGAAAACCAATAAATTCTCTATGTCTAGCTATGGAAGATGTACTCAAGCTTCCTAAGGCTTTCACTTTTGGAACATCACAGAGGCAAAGTTCATGGTTGTATTTCCCTCTTCATTTCACCACAATGTACCATGTAGAGAGATGCATGAAGAGTGCTATAATGGATACCAATAAAATGTATGATATTGATTTAATGAAAAACTGTGTATTTGTGTTTGATTTCAAAATATAGTTTAGTGGCTCATAGTTGTACCTCAGGCCACTTTGCAGCCTTCTTCTGAGAGTGTTGTATCATCTTATAAACTTATAATACGTCTGTTTTCAGAACATTATCTTATTCAGAAAGAAGCATACGCTAATTTCCAATATTAAACAAGTCCAATTATTGAATTACAACAGCTTTCCCTATGTCAATAAGCCTTTAATCGCTGTCATTCAGCATATGTGTGAAAGACAAAAATAAATTTTAAAATAAGATACTCTAAACACCTAAAGCCCTGCATAGTGGAAACACATATGTATACCATATTTGCAAACCAGTTCATGTAACAAAATCATCACGCTTCTGGCACAAAACGTCAGTAAGTGGTAATTATCATTTGAAGACAGCAAATGCCCACCTATCACAACCGAAAAAGATCCACTACAGTAACTTTAAGCATAAGATATGACATCATTGTTACATGAACAAATTATTTTTTGATGTTGTAATCTATACATAAAATTTCCAATAAGGATTT
This sequence comes from Schistocerca piceifrons, assembly GCF_021461385.2. Taxonomy (NCBI): domain Eukaryota; kingdom Metazoa; phylum Arthropoda; class Insecta; order Orthoptera; family Acrididae; genus Schistocerca; species Schistocerca piceifrons. Next base: position 512,060,154 of record NC_060144.1, read on the forward strand.
TGCCTAGTTGTGGTTTCCAATAAACCAATGATATGAGTTCATAGATTTTGAACTATATCCTGATTACGATACTTTCATCTTCATGACGCCAAAAATTCCTCCTCTGACTAAACTTATCAGTTTTTTTATAGTCCATGTTTCATGTTGTGTTGGCCATTATGACCGGAAAAATTTATATTTCACTGACTGTCATCCGAAATCTGTATTTTCGGGCGACGCGATCAGCTACATGGTGATTGCGAAAATAGTGTTGTATTGTTTTGTAAAGATCAGCTGTCTACAGCACATGCGCTTATTTCCTCGACCAACAATACGTTCAATTCCAAAGTTAAGTCTTCACTGTGCAGTCAGTCAATTAGAACCAAGTTATCAGCCAATGAGAATGTTTGATGCTAATCGACTGGAAATTAACTTCTGACATTGACAGAACATTTGTATGTCAGTTAGAGCAGTGTTTGAACATGACTCGAACTCTTCGAACAGTTTACGTCACAGTTTGGGAATCTCAGGTTGTGTTCGATCTTTTTATCAGCCTGCTATCAGGCGACTTTTGATTGTACTATCACAATGACCAGTCTTAACGTTTTTAATGCACAACGGATTTTAACAATAAAAAAAATTGTGAAACACAGACTGAAGTATCTTCAACAGTGTAGGTCACACGTAACAACAGCAACTAATATATAAATAAAAGATTGCAATCATGATTCCATATAATTCTCCAGGTTTCAGTCGTCTTGTGGTCTGGTGAGGTCTGATGGTACTATCTGCAAGGGGGGTCACTCCGTTGTTATTTATTCTTGGAGTAAAAATTAGTCACTTTATCATGATAGATTTCGTCTGTTCAGCATTTAATTCTTGATTAGTTGTCTTGATCCTTTCACCTGTATGTTGCAATGTTGGTTTCAACGTATTTACATATTATTGAAATATGTGAACAGGGACTGAATTGCTCGTTTGCAACCTATCTGGTAAATCATTACCGCCTCTGATAATCATATAATGTATTATACTAGGTTCAGTCAACAATATTTTTTGTAGGAGAACATTTTCGTCATTGTTATCTTTACTTAGAAATCGGCATAAATGTTTATAAATCTATACATACTATTATGAGAGCTCAGTATTTTAAATATGTTCAAACATAATAGGAGTTTGTACAGTGGTAGAATTTAATGCTGTTTCCTCCACTTAACGAAATTGAGAAATTTGTTATGGCTAGATCACAGTTCCTTTCACATCCTTTGTACTCTCCCATGCAGGTCAAATGTCAGTTGATTGTTCAAACAAGCTCAATACGTATATTGAGTGCGGCAGTGTATCGGGAAATCTCAAACCTGTTTTTTGACCATCCCTACCCTAGTGTCCGTAATGAAATGGCTGCGAGTTGCAAAAGCCACAAGTTGTATCAGTTCTGCAAACTGTGACACTTCATGTGTTGCCTCCTTTTATCCTCACAAAGCCATGGTTCACCTTGACATTTAATATTTCGTGTTTGTTAATGTTGTAATGTGGAATTCATCGAATCTGTGAATATGAAGACAATGGTAGTGTAAACATTGTGAACCAGTGAAGTACGGAATGGGTGTATTCATGCACCCACAAAACTAAGATTCGACATGAAGTTTCATATTTTGTTTATATAGACCTAATTTGAAGTTGTATTGTGAAAGTCATTAATACCTTGACTACAAAGTGGTTAGAGTGTTTTTTCGTAACTCATAGTGAAACTTTTGAATTTGTACCCTCTGTGGCTTTGGGTAATATTCTAAAAAGCTAATGATAAAAAAAAAATTGTGGAATAATACTTCGTTACAAATTGTAGTGAAATGTATGTTAATGCTAGAAATTACCAGGTGTTTAGATAAATAATACCAATCTATTACTTAACAAAATTCCAACCACAATACAATCATAATCTGATTTGATTTATTGAGCCATCTTTAAGCATTTTCCACACAGTTGATAATGTCATTTATGTACATTTTATATAGCTAAATACATTGTACATAGCTACATAATAAGTCACACATTTTTAACATTTTCAAGGAATATATATCGTTTATACTGGACACATTTACTGACCATTAAACATAAATGCATCATGCAGAATGACAAAAGGAGAAACATTGTGTGTAACACACTACACATGCTGAGAAAAACATTTAAACAAATATAAATGAGATATGTTTGAAACATGCTCATCATTAAGTATAAATGTACTATGAAAATAAAACCCAACTGTATGATACAATAACATTTTCGGAACGTCTCAAGTAATATGGTTGTCATATCATACAGCAGATTTACTAGATAAGATCATTTTTATTACGTATTTTAAATTATTCTATTGTATAGAATTCGTTTTGTATTATCGCTGAAGAGGTTCAGTTATAAAGTTGTGCTGTGGATGGTTGCATATTAAATAATTGTATCCCCCTGTTTGTGTAATTATTTTAGGTTTCTTTTAGTGCAGTTATGGGATGTCCAACATCTCCCTTTGATGTGTGTCATGGTGATGTGTAGACTGTCTTTCCATGATATGTACCAAGCAGCAGACACCCAAACCTCCAGACATCAGTCAGATTGGTACAAAATGTTATATGTCGATAGTGTATCAACCAAAACTCTGATTTAGTTCGAGCTATGTACTGTCATCCAACAGAACGGGCGGAAACTTTAATTAAAAGTAACACCAGAACTATGAAGGACAGGAAAAGCATAACTGTGAGTTACTGATACATATAACTTCCATGGGGTAGTTGGTCAGAATCAGAATCAGAATTTTTATTATCCCATAACATACAAAGTCAAATCACAGATCTCATGTACTGGGGACTCATCAAAATTACATTTACATTACAGTTACAATTTGGATATACAGTATTACACAAGCAATATATCAACATTCCAGTTTACATGTATTGCAAAGTAATATATAACAACAGCATTTATGTAATGAACATATTTTTACAAATATTTATTTGACACAAAACTGCTAAGCTTAATTTACAGGTGATGTTACCCTGCTCAGACTTCTACATCATCATTCATAAATTCTTCTATGGAGCAATAACATTTCACCACAAATAACTTGTGCAGCTATGGTTTCAGTTGCCCTAGCTCCATGCTGTTTATTTGTTTCTTTTATAGTATGTTGTAGATTTTCATGCCCATATATACTAGGGTTTGTGGATATAACTTTAACCTGTGAATAGGAAGCATGAAGTTTGTCTTATTCCTAGTGCTGTATTGATGCTTAAAATTGTTGTTTGTGAATAACGTAGGGTTACTGTATACAAAAATAATCAGTTCATAGATGTACAAACAGGGGGCACTTACTATTTTTAGATTTCTTAACAGTGGGAGACTAGATTCTTTTGGTCTTGCATTACACATATTTCTAACAATTGGTTTTTGTAAATTTAATATTCTAATGATTTTGTTTCTATTACCCCAAAAGATAATGCCATTCCTTATAACCGCTTCAAAATAGCTGTGATAAACTACTTTTCTTATCTCCATGCTAATTGAATATGAAAAAATCTTCATAGTAAAGGTCAGGTTGTTTAACTTATTTGCTAAGTATTCTACATGTGAAGACCAGGATAAATTTTGGTCCAAATGTATTCCTAAAAATTTAACACAATCTGATTATTTCAGTTCCTGGTTTTTGCAAGTAATATGAATTTCATTTATCTTAGAGTTTTTGCTTTTAAACTGTAGTAAATGTGTTTTTCCAATATTCAATTTTAACCCATTTAATTGGAACCAGTTTTCTAAACTGTCTAGCAGATTTGTGACAGTTGAGGGAATTTGTTCTGAGTGAATGCTTTCGATGATGGTGGACATATCATCAGCAAATAAAATTGAATGTGAATTTATGTTTAGTGGCTAGTCATTTATGTAAAGTAAGAATAAAATTGGACCCAGAATTGAGCCTTTTGGAACACCTTGTGAAATAATCATTCATTCATAGAAGAAATTTCCCTTGCTTGATGATACGACTACTCTTTGTTTTCCCTTTGTGAGGTATGATCTGAACCAATCTAAAACACAACCTCCAATTCCGTATTTTTCTATTTTATACAGGAGCAATTGATGGTTTACACAATCAAATGCTTTTGTGAGGTCACAGAACAATCCTTTTGCCTTAATGAAAACCATATTGATTGTCTGACACTATGTTTGATTTTTCTATAAATTTTTTGATTTGCATTACTACCACTTTTTCAAATATTTTTGAGGAAATTGGGAGAATAGAGATTGGGCGATAGTTCCCCATATCTTCTCTTGAGCCATTTTTGAACAAAGGTTTTACCTCTGCAAGCTTCAGGGTGTCTGGAAAGTGGCCTTCTTCGAGTGATTTAGCAAAGGGGTGAGCTATTATCCTGGCAGCTGACTTAACTACTTTAGTAGGTATGCCATCCCACCCTGCGGAATTTTTGTTTTTAAGCTGCAATATAGTGTTCTCTACATCTTTGGCTGAAATTTTTTTAAATTTGTTGAAGCATTCTTCCACCTTCTGACCTAATTGTAGTTTTTCAGTATAACCATCTACATCTGCAACTGATTTTATACATTTATAAGTAATTGTTAAAATATTCTGAAATCAGAGCAGGATTTGTTATAGCTTTATTTCCCACCTTAATTTTGGAGATAACTTTGCTGTTAGTTCTCATCCCCAGTTCTGATTTTAGGACAGACCAGACTGCCTTTGATTTGTTTTCATGAGCCAAAATGTATTTATTATTTACCATTTCTTTTGCAGCTTTCACTACCCTTTTAAATAAGTCTTTATACCATTTGACATAAAGCAGGGTCTTTGTTGTATTTCAACTCTTTGTGCAGTTGTCTTTTCTTCCAACAGGATATTTTTATTCCAGCAGTGATCCAATTTAGCTTATTTGCCACCTTTGTGTGGAATACTCTAAGTGGAAATATTTCATTAAATACACGTAAGAAACTTTCTAGAAACCTGTTAAATTGTACTGAGATTGGAGTATCATCTACAACTTGCCACTCCACCTCTTCTAATTTAGAGCAGAACTGTTCTAATTTTCAGCAGTAAAATGTCTTTTGCTGTAAGTACTTTTAGTGCTTGTTTCATTTGCATTTGCTGTTTGAATAAACAGAGCAGAGTGGTCTGAGAGTCCTAATTCCACACATAACTTCTTTGCATCAACAAATTTATAATTTGTTTAAATGTTATCAATACAGCATTCTGTATTATCTTTTTCTCTTGTGATTTCCCTGAAGTTTATCTTGAAACCAAATTTTTGGATTAAGTCCATAAACTTTATTGAGTCATTGATTTGATAATAAATTTATATTGAAATCAGCTGCTATAAATACCTTTTTCTTTTTCTCATTCATGACTTTCTGTAAAAGATTTTTTAATTTCGGTAAAAATAATTTTGTTATCTCTACACCTGGGTCTCTATATATAGAAACAATAATAATATTCTGTGTTTCTAATTAAATTGAGCAGCTTTCAAATACTCCTTCTTCATTTAGAAAATGGAAATTGTCTTTTACTTCATACTATACAGAATTATTTAAAACCATGTATGAGCCCCCACAAGTAATATTTGTTCAACAAAAACTTGAGGCTACATTGAAATTTTTTAACTTATTTAACATTATGATACTATCTTATATAAGCCAATGCACGTTTAAAAAAACAATTTCAATATTTTTACATTCTGAGAGTTAAATTGTAGTTCATCAGTTTTATTCGTTCTTTCATTTTGATGGGTTGTAACCACGCGATTTATGTTCAACTGCATTAAAAAAGTGCTGTTTTTTGCCTAAGGTTTAAAGAATAGCTTTCTTTATAGGATTTTTGGAATTCCTGTTCTTTTTTGCCTTATTTACAGTTTTTGTTGGAAATGTTTGGGAACCAGTAAATCATGTATAGAAACGTTTCTTACCTTTGTATTTGCCTTAGGCTCACTGGCACTAAAACATCCTTTAAGTGCAATGGTTGATTGATTTTTCTATTTGGCAGTCGACTGGTTGTTGCTGTCATACTGGCAGTTGGTGGTGGATTTATTCCTGTTGCTGTTGGGCTGTCTGTTAAAGGTGGGATGGTTTCTCCTGCTGGGAGTCAAGTGAAGTGGTTGTTGCTGTAATACTGGCTGTTGATGGTTTCTCCTGCTGCATCAGTACATAATATGTCTTCAAGTTGGTGAGAGTGATCGTTAGATGAGTGACCGTTAGCTCTTTGTATCAAGCATCGTGGGTTCAAACCCCAATGATGACAATTATTATTAATACTATTAATACTTCTGTACATGCGATGCAATTGTTTCTTTATTCCACTGTTCCCGGTTCCGTTTGTTTATATTTATTTGTGAAACTACAAATGCTCTATACTCTGTTCATCATATTTTGTGGCAGTTTTAGATGGGGAGTGTTTTGAACTGTGGTTGCGTAAGATACCGGTAGAGGCCGGGCCCAAACTACTACTGCCAACTACAACAAGCAATTTCACTATAGCGGCTACCAAATGATTTGTGTACTCCAACTTGCTTTGCGTTGTGGATTGCTTGTTTCTTTTTCTTTCTTATTATGAAATGAGTGAGGAGACTAATGTAGGTTCATAGAGGGATTCGAATGCGTCTCCCATCACAACAAAAGCAATCAGCGATCTCTACGACCGTCACATCAATTTCACTTTCACTTTCATGGTAGCGCAGAATGCAGACGTAGGCTGGGAGCCCTTCGAGAGGGAGGCGGGACTTATTGCCCTGCACTACTCCTCTTTCCTTGGGCATCAAAGTTGTCGTCTGTTTGCGGTTGCGGCTGACTGCCACGATATACTGTCCACGTAATAAGAAAAAACTTGATGTAAACAAACACAAACGCGAGGATTGGTCAGAGGCCAGGTTATGCTAATATTGCCTGCTTCAAAATGGCTTTGAGCGCTGTGGCACTTAACTTATGAGGTCATCAGTCCCCTAGAACTTAGAACTACTTAAACCTAACTAACCTAAGGACATCACACACATATATGCACGAGGCAGGATTCGATCCTGCGACCGTAGCGGTCGCGCTGTTCCAGACTGTAGTGCCTAGAACCGCTCGGCCACTCCGGCCAGCTGATATTGCCTGGATGGGCTTATATCAATAGTAGGTCGGTGGTCATAATGTTCTGGCTGATCAGTGTATACCTGTGATTGTTGTTGTTGTTGTTGAGGTCTTCAGTTCTGAGACTGCTTTGATGCAGCTCTCCATGCTTCTCTATCCTGTGCAAGCATCTTCATCTCCCAGTACCTACTGCATCCTACATCCTTCTGAAACTGCTTAGTGTATTCATCTCTTGGTCTCCCTCTACGATTTTTACCCTCCAAGCTGCCCTCCAGTACTAAATTGGTGATCCCTTGATGCCTCAGAACATGTCCTACCAACCGATCCCTTCTTCTAGTCAAGTCGTCCCACAAACTCCTCTTCTCCCCAATTCTGTTCAATACCTCCTCATTAGTTATGTGATCTACCCATCTAATCTTCAGCATTCTTCCGTAGCACCACATTTCGAAAGCTTCAATTCTCTTCTTGTCTAAACTATTTATCGTCCATGTTTCACTTCCGTACATGGCTACACTCTATACAAATACTTTCAGAAACGACTTCCTGACACTTAAATCTATACCCGATGTTAACAAATTTCTCTTCTTCAGAAACGCTTTCCTTGCCATTGCCAGTCTACATTTTATATCCTCTCTACTTCGACCATCATCAGTTATTTTGCTCCCCAAATAGCAAAACTCCTTCACTACTTTAAGTGTCTCATTTCCTAATCTAATTCCCTCAGCATCACCCTACTTAATTCGACTACATTCCATTATCCTCGTTTTGCTTTTGTTGATGTTCATCTTATACCCTCCTTTCAAGACACTGTCCATTCCGTTCAACTGCTCTTCCAAGTCCTTTGCTGTCTCTGACATAATTACAATGTCATCGGCGAACCTCGAAGTTTTTATTTCTTCTCCGTGGATTTTAATGCCTACTCCAAACTTTTCTTTCGTTTCCTTTACTGCTTGCTAAATATACAGATTGAATAACATCGGGGAGAGGCTACAACCCTGTCTCACTCTCTTCCCAACCACTGCTTCCCTTTCATGTCCCTCGACTCTTATAACTGCCATCTGCTTTCTGTACAAATGTGATATGGAAAGAGTAATAACTCAGTTAGAATAATACAGTTTACAGATGACGTATGTGTGTTTATTTCCCATTTAATACAACACAAGGCCATGAACAACTTTACGTCACGATAAGGAATGCGAGTCAGTGGGTTCGTGAAAATGGCCTGATGACTGCACTGGAGAAATCTTCGTTGGTCATACTCACTAGGAAAGTCCATGCACCAAGAAACTGTTTGATGCATGAAAATTGTTAGCTGCAGCAGGTAGAACATGTGCATTGTTGGTGCTGCACATTTTAGCGATTTTGATCTACATAAACTTACACTCAGTGTTCTTTTTCGGCACGCCAATGTAAAAGTGTGCACAGAATTAGCTTAGTAAAAAATCCGTGCAATGCGCGCGTATATTTATACACTAAAGAGCCAAAGAAACTCGTACACCTGGTTATATCGTGTAGGACACTCGGGAGCACACACAAGTGCCGCACCACAACATGCCATGGACTCTAATAATGTCTGAAGCAGTGCTCGAGGGAATTAGCACCATGAATACTGTAGGGCTGTCCATAAATCTGTAAGGGTACGACGGGTGGAGATCTCTTCTGAACGGCATATTGCAAGGTATCTCATGTATGCTCAATAATGTTCATGTCTGGGGAGTTTTGTGGCCAGCCGAAGAGTTTAAACTCAGAAGAATGATCCTGGAACACTCTGTAGCAATTCTGGACAAGTGAGGTGTCGTATTTTCCTGCTGCAATTGCTCAAGTCCGTCGGAATCCGCATTGGACATGAATAGATGCAGGTAATCGGACAGGATGCTTGCATACATGTCACATGTGAGAGTCGTATCTAGACGGATCAGGGGTCCTATATCACTCTGCCTGCACATGTCCCACACCATTACAGAACTTCCCAAGCTTGACCAGTCTCCCTGATGAAATCTAAGGTCCCTGGATACACGAAGTTGCCGCTATACCCGTACAAGTCCACCTTGATACAGCTTGAAACGAGACTCGTCCGCCCAGGCAACATGTTTCCGGTCATCAACAGCTGTGTCGGTGTTGACGGGCCCAGGCGACATGTAAAGCTTTGTGTCGTGCAGTCATCAAGGGTACTCCAGTGGGCCTTCGGCTCCTAAAGCCCATATCGATGATGTTTCGTTGAATGGTTTGCACACTGAAACTTGTTGATGGCTCAACATTGAAATCTGCAGCAATTAGTGGGAGAGTTGCACTTCTGTCACACTGTACTATTCTCTTCAGTTGTCGTCGGTCCCGTTCGTGTAGGATCTTTTTCCGGCTGCAGGTATATCGGATATTTGATGTTTTACTGGACTGCTGATACAGGTACACTCCTGAAGTGGTTGTACGGGAAAATCCCCACTTCATCGCTACCTCGGAGATGCGTGCCCCATCGCTCGTGCCCCGACTAACACGTTCAAACTCACTTAAACCTTGATAACTTGCCATTGTATCAGCAGTAACCGATCTAACAACTGCGCCAGGCAGTTGTTGTCTTCTATAGCCGTTGCAGATCGTAGCTTCGCATTCTGTCTGTTTACATATCTCTGTATTTGAATACACATGCATATACGAGTTTCTTTGGCGCTTCAGTGTACCGGTATATAAAAGCTGACTTACAAATTTTTCCTTCTGTGAGACCACGTGTACAAGTCTGTGAGCCAGTTTAAGGACCTAGATTCGCATATTTTTACTGTTCTCGTCGCTCCTGCATAGTCTTCCATTGACCGTTTGTATTGTGATATATTGTGAAATTTCAAACATTCGCGAGAGCCGCGATAAACTGGGACTGTTATCGTCAATTGTAGGCTCAAACTAAATTGTGCTCTTTGAAAATTTTTGAGAAGAATAGGCCTATCCTCGTTCAGAACAATCGTTCTCTACTTTTATTGTACAATATTTACTTATAAATGTGCTCAAAGAAGAATCCTAGAGCTTATGTACTCTGTTGTAGGTACTAACTGTATGATTTACATAGGGTTTATGTTTTCCTCATAATACTGTACATTACACATGCTACAAAGTATTTATCAAAATTTTCGTTTCTTAAGCGCCTAGCTTCGCGTCGACGTGTAACAATTACACGTGAAGTCACATTTACAAAATTCCAGCGCTACAGTCTGTTCCTCAGTTAATTGTGCGATATTCATTTCTGAGTTTCAAGTAATAACACTTCACTGTGTTTCACTTTAGCGGATCATCACATTACTTCAATGCTGTCTTCTCGGTGAACACAAATTCACTTGCTACTAAGAGTGCCGTCCATATTCGATATTTCAGCAGGCGAAACTGTATTATAACACATATAACGTCTCTTGAAAGCAAATATTTCTTTTTGCTCTTGTATAAAGAGTCCTCCCGTAAAATGCAAATTTATGTGCACAACTTCACCACTATCAGTTCTGTTTGTCATCGACAGCTTATTACTCAGCCACTGTCGGTAACTGTCATGTTACTTACAAATGTGCTCAAAGAAGAATCCTACAGCTTATGTACTCTGTTGTAGGTACTAACTGTATGATTTACATAGGGTTTATGTTCCGTAACTGTCTCACTTTTTTCTCTTTCTTGGCAACATTAATTACGTTGTGCGGCTGTTTACAGTAGTGAAGCCTAGTTTTACAGTGTTTTTTTCAGTATGTAGTGCGAGTTTAGTCATTACAGCTGGAGCTAAGGATATCACTGACTGTTTTTACCTCACACAAACTGGTGTGTACCGCTGAAATTAGTCGTGAGAATTAGTGAAGAATACAAGTCTGCTTATGGCACAATGTTGCATTTCCCTACTATCGGACTAAAATCTCAATAGTTTTATTACTTCCCTTTAAAAATACGACCCTCAGTAACTTGCTGTTTATGTTTACAAAGTACATGTTAGACATAAAGAGAAAAATTATTTTAAGCTACAAATCATTGCATCTGCACAAAATTTAAAATCTACTGATGGAAAAACTTCATCATCTGTTGGCTTCTGCCTTACTTTCTTTACTTAGAATTGCATAGAAAAAAAAAATTGCATCCATGAAAATGTTACTACGATTACATCTTACATACCAACACATTTACAAATTCTCATAATATTTACATAGTAACATCCACTCTAGGAAATGGTTACTCAGCAAAATATTTCTTTATATTCTGGTTTAGCCACTGCAAGAAGTGGACTGCTGTATGATTTCATGGATGGTCCAATAACATCCCATTCTAACATGCAACGGATTTCATTTGATACAGCTCCTCTGTTGGCCCACGGGACAGAATAGGTAGAGTGGAAGAATGTTTTGTGAGGCTTTACTTGCATTGTATACAAATATCCTTTAATTATACTGGGCTTTTCATCAAAAACAGATATATATTTGTTTTCATAAACTTTGCTTTGTATTTCTTGTCTGCAAGCCTGTACATCAAATTGCTGTTGACTGGGCTTTGTTTGGTCTGGCAACATAGGAAACTGATTGTCACATAAAATTACTTCTGGTTTTATGTATTTGATTCGTACTCCTTGACTCAACTTACTTTGAACCAGCTTGCTTTTAATGACTGGTAGAGCTATACCCTTCCCATTCACTTTTAATACACATGTGCCACAAGAAAGGTCAATTATTGCATCTCTTTCTTGTAAGAAATCGACACCCCATATGCAGCTCACTGATAAACCTTCACAAACTAGGAATGTGCTCTCTGTGGCTACATTACCTGCCTCAACTAATACAGGAGTCTGAATACTTACTCGCTTTGACTTATTTCCAAACGCACCAATGATCCTACAATTGTGTACCGGCAGTGAATGTCGTGTCTGAAGTTCACAAATCTTATTATAGAATTCTAAAGCCATACAATTTGTAGCTGCGCCCATGTCAACAGTAAGTGTGGTTGTTATTCCACCTATTACTGTGTGAAATGAAGCTTAGATTGTTTCCTTTTCTGTTAGTTTGCACAAATGGTTTTCTTCGCAAAGCTCATCACTCGGATTTTTGCCCTGATTATATATTATTAAATACACGCTCTCATGACATTGATCCCCTGTTTCTTCAGCGACCGCCATATGAGGGCTGTATGAAGTCACATTTAATTTAACGCCTCTGAAGTGCTGAGCATAGTGTTGCCCACCGCTTCTGTAATTCATAGTGGTAGCTGTTGCCTCCAGTTTTGTCCAGAACTATTATGTTCACCTGGCACTGTTCAGTGGTGCAGAAGCGCCAGCTGATTGTGTATTGGTTCATGTATTAGAATGCCAAGTACTGTTCGACTGCTGTGGTAGTGGTTGCCAGCGGTTGTTATTACTGTTGTCTTGCCTACGCCTCTTATTAAAAGGAGGAGAATTTCTTCCATCCCTTTGTCCTAGATTATTATTACCATTGTAAGATTGAGGCAAACTGTTCCTATTTTTGCTAACATTACCGTTTTTATTGTGATTATAATTACTGTTGTTATTTGATATTTGAGCATTACTGCCCCCCATTCAACTTCGCTTCTTCATGCAACAGGTCAATAGACTCAAGGGTTGATGTGAAAAGTTCTACATCTGAATCTGGTACATAAGGTTGTAGTTCTTTTATTGAAACTGGTAATTTTGATTTTAAAAGCCATATGACTTTTTCTTTGGCCATTGGTTCATCCCAATATTTCATCTTGTTTATATTCTTCTCAAAGTATTTACGCAGTGTACCTACTTTACTATTGTAAATCTCGGGATTATACACCTCACGCCATAAACGTTCTTGTGTTTTAGCTGACCAATACTTATTTAGAAAAGCTTTCTCGAATTCCTCATAAGTATGCCAATAATCTATTACTTCACTTGCCCATAAGGCTCCATCACCTTGAACATGGGTAGTGACAAATTGTATTCTGTTTATCATTCCATGATTCTGGTAGTATACCACGGGGGCTTTTGATAAAAATGACAGATTGTGGTATTTTGCGATCTGATGTAAAACTTTGGAACTGTCTGTATTTTAGTAAATTCTCCTACACAAGTATGTTAGAAAGAGAACTGGACTCCCCCTGTTCACAAGCTACGTGAATGGGTTGCAGATTGGGCAATGTTGCCGAACAGCTGATTAATGTCGCTGCTCTAGATGTCACCGTCTGCTTCCCTGGCAACTTATTGACACGTAAATCAGACTCGCCTGCTGCCTTTTTAACGTGTCTAGTTCTTGTGTAATTGTCTGTTTCCATTCAGAAACCTGTTCGGTGCTTTCACTTAACATGTTTGCTGCCGACAAAGCTTCATTTGTCGCTTTCTTTAGGGTTACCGGCAGTTCGTTCTGTAAACATTATTGAAATTGGTTGTCTTTCATGTTCAACCAGTTTACAAAGTCAAGAGTAAACTGATTGCCTTTCTCTACAAACTTCGCTTCAACAGATTTCTCCTGTTTGATAGCGAGTGCCTGTACCTGTGTAGCTATTTACTGCACAAAATTTTCTAATGTACTTTGGGCTGCATTAACTTGAGCGACCTGCTTGGTTACATCATTGGCAGCTTCAGACAAGTTCTTGTATGTTTTTCGCATTTCGTCAAATTCAACACTAATATTTTTTAAGTTAGTTTCAATTTTACAGAATTTTCTATCAACTTCGTCACGAATTTGTGTGGCAACATTTTCTTGTACCTGATGGGCTATGGCGTTCAAATTTTCGTTTACTAATGTTGTTGTATTATTTTGAAATTCAGTAGCTCCAGTTTGAAGTTTTATGTTCAGACTGCCAGTCAAAATGGCTCTGAACACTATGGGCCTTAACAGCTATGGTCACATTTTGAAGTTTTGCGTCTAAACTACCAGTCATACTAGTTTTGATTTCAGTGTCTGCAGTTTACAGTTTTGCATCTAAATTGTCAGTCACATTTTATAGTTTTGCATCTAAACTGCCTGTAACATTTTTTAGTTTTGCATCTAAACTGTGTCTTACATTTTTCTGAACTTCTTTAAAGTGTGCATTTCGTTCATGAACAGCGCGATGTAAACCTTGCATCTGTTCTCTGAAAAATGTGAACAGCTCAGCAAAATTAGTAGGTACTGATCCACTCTGGGTGGGTTCGTCAGAATGTTCGGTCGTAGGCACATTTTCACCCACCGATAATTCATAATTTTTAGTTTCCTGACTCGCCATATCTTACTCGTCACTGTCTGTGTCTGACTCTACTACTACTGGCGTAGCCATTTTAATGTTTCTACCAACTTCGCCCATGAATTAAATTAAAAAAAAAATACCCTTCACTGAATTTAATAAAATTGACCATTAATTCTACTCAACTTACATGTGGCAAATTTATTTAATAAAAGTTATTGTTAATGGATAGCAATGTCCTTACCTTCTTTCTTACTGCGCTTCAGCAATGTCTCGAGTCGTGACTGTACTTCACGTCTCGTAATACCCAGCTAGTTGTAATTGTCTCGTATCTCTTTACAGTGGTTTTTCATGTAACAGAAATAAACAAATTTTTTAGATATCGAAATTACAATGATACATATACATACATATGTACATACATAAATAGGTCCTGTACTAAGGGAGCCATTGTAATGGGGGCTTTTTTATTATAATTGTTTATTATTATTGGGTTTTGATATTAGTATTTAATTTTATATTATTCTGATTTTTAAAGTATTTGAACTCAAATGCAAAACTGAGCCAAATTAAAATTATCTTTGGCTAAATGAGTCGTCAGTTAAAGCAAGAAAATTACATACTTGAAAAATCATGGAAAAATATTTTTAAATATTGAAATCTGAACGCAATTACCACCACAATAATTAATGATTGATATATTTTTGTCTACACTCCTCTACCGAGGTTGTCTGTTGGCGAGTATAATTTTGGGACGTGATTTACGCCTAAAAGTTATCGGACTTCGTTTTGTGAAAAGTGCAATTTTAGATGCAGGCTCTATTCTGAAAGCAAACCAAACGTATTACATTGATTGGTGCCGTTTTTATCTATTTACTCGTGTCCAGAACATAACATATATCGGATGTAGTGTTCTGGCGGTGGAAAGATTTGCCGCTGGAATATCTTCCAACGTTGCACAAGGTACGCCCGATCGTTTGGTTTTTCATGACATTAACTGAACGATCTGCGCGGAGGCTCTTTCTGTGTACCCCATTGGTGCCGTTAATATGCGATCACTCACTAATAGACATCTCCACACAAAGTAAGCCACATTTAAGTATCAAATTCATAAAAATGCTAAGGGAAAAATGTATGATTAGTCGTAATAACAAACACAATGAAATTAAATAGTTATTATTATGTAAATTGAGCACAAATAACAAAATCTCTACGTAACATAGACCGAGCAATATATCTTATGACCGTACCACACAATGGCTGAAAAGAAAGAGAAAGAAAAAAAAAAGGTTGCACTTCCTTCTTTGCTTAAATTACATAGATAATCCAATTACAGAGATATTAATTTCATTGTAGTCGCAGTGTCTATTGTCAGCGATAAATAGCCTCAGTGCTACTGCGTGAAAAAACAGTCACGAAATTCGCCAACACTTGGGGAAACATTGCAACTTGCTCTCAGTGTGTATGGCTAGGAGCCTCATTCAGCCTGTTGAAGAGACTATGCCAGCAGACGTGAGGGAATTGGATGCATCCAGCTGCAGATTGTGGAGTATGTAGGAACAAATGATGCCTGTCATCTGGGATCTGAGGCCATTCTTGGGTCATTCCAGCGACTAGCAGAGAAGGTTGAGAACATCCGCCTTGTGCTTGGAGGTTCAACGAAGCACACAATTTGCAGCAATGTCCCCAGGACTGATAGTCTCCCTTCGGTTCAGTGGCAAGTGGTAGGACTGCACTAGAGATTTCGAAGATTCTGTGACAAGCTAGGTTGCGACTTTCTGGACTTGCGCCATACGGTTGAGAACTGTAGGATCTCCCTGAATAGGTGAGGTGTGCACTACACATTAGTGGCTGCTTCTCAGGCAGCTGACTGTGTTTGGCGTGCACACAAGGGTTTTTGGGTTAGGCAACTCCCCATCGAATCCAGATAACAATAGCTGTAGGAAATCCAGAAGTATTAGTGTATCATATCGAAAGAAATGCCTCCCACACGTGAGAGTAATAAGATCCTACTGGTAAACTGCTGAAGCATTTGCAAAATAGTAGTAGACTATGAAGCGCTCATGAAAATCGGTGAAGCTCACATAACAGAAAACTGATTGAAACCTTAAATTGATTGCAAAAAAATTGATGGCAGTAAGAGTTTTGGAGAAAATTTTAATGTATATCGAAAGGATAGTTAAATGGGAAATGAAGTCGGGAAACATTGCAACTTGCTCTCAGTGTGTATGGCTAGGGGCCTCATTCAGCCTGTTGAAGAGACTATACCAGCAGACGTGAGGGAATTGGATGCATCCAGCTGCAGATTGTGGCGTATGTAGGAACAAATTTTAATGTATGTAGGAACAAATTTTAATGTATATCGAAAGGATAGTTAAATGGGAAATGAAGTGGTGTATTTGTCACAGTAGGCAAGAAACTCAAATCAACCGAGATAGAACTTAAAGCTGCATGTGAGATTGTTTGGGCAAGGCCCAGTATCAGTTGTGGACATAAAATGGTAATTGGATCCTTCTATTGCCCACCGATTCATCCGCTAATGTAACCAAAAACTTGAGAGAAAACCTCAGTTTACTTGTACATAAGTTCCCCAATCATACTGTAACCATCTGTGGAGACTTTAAGCATCAAACAATTAAATGGAAAAATTAAAGTTTTGTTAGTGGTGGGCATAATAAGGCATCCTGTGGAACTTTATTAAATGCCTCCTCTGAAAACTACCTAGAACAGATATTTAGGAACCCCATTGTAAGAGGGGATTGGTCACGCGCTGCCTGCAATATGTAAGCTACAATAGAATCGCAGACCAGAGAGCAGTGTCAGCAGCAGCAGTAGTAGTAGCTCGCAGTCGGGCAGTTGGGTAAGGCCGGTCGTGGAGAAATATGGTGATGCCTGAGCGATGTAGTATAAGGTAAAAGCAAAATATTATTGTTTAGCTACGGTCGCAGGTTCGAATCCTACCTCGGGCATGGATGTATGTGATGTCCTTAGGTTAGTTAGTTTTAAGTAGTTCTAAGTTCTAGGGGACTGATGACCACAGATGTTAAGTCCCATAGTGCTCAGAGCCATTTGAACCATTATTGTTTAGTGCCACGTGCATATGTTAATTGTTACGATTGATTTTGTCACATGTAAATATTTTTCAATAATTTTTCAACAATAATCTTTCTTATAAATATAACTTTTGACAGTCATTCATTTGAATTTAAAGTTTTTACTAATTTATGCTATCCATAGTCATGCCAATTATCGTAAAAAAAAATTGATTTCATACATAATAAAATCTAGTGGGCAGCATTGCACTGCGCTGTGCCAGAAATTTTTTTTATAGGAGCAGATATATACGCGTTATCCGGCGACATCATTGAGGTAAGAATTTTCAGTTTAATCAGAGTGATTTTCAGGGCCATGTCGCAGCACTGCTGACATCCAGATTTCCCAGTTTAGATTCGTAGTCAGTTAATAATTGAAACGTTACATTACGAGATTTTTGTTGAAACATTATATATGAGTCACATTTTTGTTGACGGATTAGTCACAGTTTTATTGGGAGGTTACGGACCATATTTATCTGTTGGGAGGTTACACTTGGCGACAGCCGGCCAGGATCGTATTTTTTTTTTTTTTTGTGAATTTCTGAGAAGTAGTCAGTTATATATCTGCTCTTATTTACCTAAAGTTAAAAGTAGTTTGCATCTGGCGCAATGCATTTACTGATTTGTCACTCCTTCTTTCACAAATCATTGGAAATTTATTGCACCTTGTTATCATTGTATTTGTTCCATTTTTGCTTTGTCTTTGTTTGATTTTGTGCCCTCCTTTGACTTGTGAAAATGCCGCGAAAAACTGTTCACAGTACTTTGCGATGCATAATGAGTGAAAAAGCCGACTTGAATAATTTGACTGATAATACTAACGACACTCAGTGTCATAATGATAATCCTCCAATTACAGATAATCAGTGTGTGCCGACCACCAGTAATGATTCTAATCTAAATGATGAGCGAACAAATTCAATTATGCCCACAATAACTTTAACAATTGATGACGTGGCACGTTCCGCTACGATGAACGCTGCCCAGTTTGACACATCTGATTTGCAAAATTTACACAGTGAACAGATAAATGTTTCTAACGAAGATGAACATTGTACTCAAAATACGTCTGATTTATTTGATTCTGATGTAGTGACCAACAGCGCATATCCAGTTAGTGAACCTTTTCATGAATCAATGACCAAATGGTTACAAAAAACGTGACAAGTGTAGATACCCCATCACACAGCACAGAGAATTAATTTTGGCATGCATCAAGTTGTGGCATTACTGTTAAAACTTAATGACAAACGCGACAACCTTAAGTAATCGAACAAACAACTTAATGAAAATCTCAAACAGTCGAATGAAAAACAAGACAACAATTAAAAAAAAGACAACAATTACAGGCAACTTAATGAATCAAACAAACGACTTAATGAAATTTCAAACATTTGAATGAAAAACACGACAACAATTACAAACAACTTAGTGAACAGATTACAGCCGTTGCTGTGCAATGTGATGATACCAAAGAACATTTACGTGAGGAAATTAAGGCTTGTGCTAGGAATAAATTAGATCTGTTGCTCAAGAAATAAGTAATAAACATGCAGCCACAACAAAATTACTTGGAGATGAAATGAGTGCAGTTGCTAAACAATGTTCAGAAACCGCAACACAGTTACACGACGAATTTAATGTCAGCAGAACTTTCACGCACGCTGGATGCGAAAGTTGGCAAGAAATTTGAGCAACGGAACAGCCAAACTGATGAACGTTTTAATCACCACCTACAAAACAGCTAAACGCGTTACCTTAAATTCATACAGGAACAGAACAAAGTAAAGAAACAAGTCATGGAAACATTTACTACACAGAGACAGGAAGACAAGCGTAAGTTGTTTATGAAAGCAAAAACATTCGTTTTTCAGTCAGATGACGTCGTTGACCGTATGGGCATCTGCTCTTAACGCCATAATGCCGAATTTTTAATTATTTAGCATGAAAAAATTATCTAAAACAATACCGCGTATGTGACAAACCAGATAAATAGATGGCAATACCGCGGAACTGCAGAGAATTAAATACCACGTATCTACAATCTCAGGATACTGTAAACAATACCGCGTAAATACAGAAGCGCGCGCAGCCACAGCATATTGTTACTGCCTTATTACGTATTTAACAGTGCTCGAAAGTGGTTCCATGTTTGTAGCTTCATTCGTGATAATGGACAGCGATATAGATGACGATCTTTTTACTGAAGAAGAAATTGTTTCTCAGCTGAAATCAGCTTATGAAAGCGGAGAATCGTTCCTGAGAGTGACTGACAGCGGTACGAAAATTGTTTTATTATTCAGCTTTGAGTGTTAGTAGCACCGCAAGAGTCTCATTGTGATATAAATCAGAACGCCCCCACTTCACCCGCTCTGTGCTTTATTCATTTCTGCCAAATATTTCTAGACTGTTCACTTTCTTGTCTGATCCCCCGTAAATGCAGAACAAACAACAGGCGAGAGAAGTCGTAACGCTGAAGTTACATTTCCCGAAGGAGAATTAATTTTGTATATGGGGTTCTCAGTTACTGTTCCTGCAACATCTAATGACGCAGGTAAATATTCTTGTAATTATTGTTAATAGTATTACTGATGCCGTCGTTCTCATAAATACATGAATTTGAACTTCATCTTTGTCTGCTCAAATTAATTTATAAATATTTTTCCATCTAGAAACTTATCCAACAATGCTCAAAATGAAACCACAGTCACAGTTTCCACTAGTTTCATTACACTTCGATAAATATGTGCCGTAGCGCGCACAGTGCATTGAGCCGTAGTAGTTCTATTTCTTGTTTAGTTTTCTGCGCTGCTTCCTACTCTTTTACTATCCTTTTGTCTATCAAAACAACTCTTCAACTATCGATCTATCAAGGGTTAGGAATGAGGAAAGAAAACTTGACATGACAAGTTTTACCTGAAAGTGACAGTTTTCATTAGACGTACCAGGAATGACAACTACCAGAACTTTAACACCACACAAAATTTAATTATCAGTATCGTCAAAATTATCACCAACAGCAAACACATATTGCCAACAATAGAGGTCATTTCTACATCGCATAACATAGACAGTCATTCCACATTGTTCACAGATACGTATGTATACAACTACAATACACCAGACGAAACCGACTATGACGTTATACAAATGATTTCTGAGAGGTTAAAACAGAGCAGTGCAAATACAGATGACGAACGTACTCAACTACGCAATATTCTTTTACAGCAAGCTCCAGTTTTTGACAACATCCCTTGTACTATGTCCAGTTTTATGTATGAATTCAAAGTTAAACAGCATGACACATTTAAAGCCAAACATTATCCCATTCCATATATCCACACAGAACAAGTCAAAAAAGAATTGCAAGCTATGCTTGACCAAGCTATTATTGAACTAGCAATTAGTCCGTGCATAAAGCCGCTCCATATTGTTAAGAAAAAGGACGGCTCACTTCGCCTCGCATTTGATTCGAGTCATGTCAACGACACTATTATTAATGAAACAGATCGTCCACAGACAATAGAAGAACTTCTACAGAAATTTCATGGCAGGCCTACTGCTATTTATTCCACATTACATTTAAAATCGGGATTTTGGCAAATACAGCTCCATCCGAACTGCAAAAAGTACACAGCATTTCACTGTTTTCGTGATTGTTATCAATTTTCCATATTACCGTTCGGTCTAACAATTTCTTCAGCAGCATTTATTCGAGGTTGAATACTATACTTCCCACAGAACTTAAAGACAGAATCACAATGTATGTAGACGACATCCTTGTCGCAGAAGCTAACTGGTCTGAACATAATTTGATTCTTGACCAACTGTTGCAGACTTTTAATGCACAAGGACTCACAGTTAATCTTAGCAAATAGTACTTCGGCAAAACTTCCATAAAATTTCTTGGACATGAAATTTCAGCAGAAGGCATTGCGCCTGACCCGGAAAAACTTCAAGCTTTACGTGACATTACTGAACCAACGACCAAGAAACAGCTAGGCAGCTTTCTGGGATTAATTAACTTTTTCCGTAAATTTATTCATTACTCTGCTTTAGACATCCCTAGATTATGTCAGTTGACGGGTAAAAACTCTATTTGGACCTGGAATAGCCAAGCAGTTTGAATTTGGTAATCTGAAACATGCCTTGTTGAACACACCACTTTTATCACAGCCAGATCCTACCAGAAATTTTTCCATTGCCACCGACAGTTCTAACACCGCTCTAGGCGTACACATTTTTCAGGGAATTGAAGAAGACGTTACTACAGTAATTAAAAACATCGCCTTTGCAAGTCGCATTCTGTCACCTGCTGAACGCAATTATTCTGCTACAGAGCTTGAAATATTATGTGTTGTATGGGCATTTACCAAATGGTTCAGAGCACTATGGGACTTAACATCTGAGATCATCAGTCCCCTAGAACTTAGAACTACTTAAACCTAACTATCCTAAGGACGTCACACACATCCATGCCCGAGGCAGGATTCGAACCTGAGACCGTAGCGGTCGCGTGCTTCCGAACTGAAGTGCCTAGAACCGCTCGGCCACACCGGCCGGCGGCATTTACCAGATTTAGGCATTTTCTTTATGGAAGACATACTATGGTTTGTACAGATCATAGAGCTATACAGTTTTTACTTTCCGTTAAATTTACAAATGACAGGTTAAGCAGATGGAAGCTTTATTTACAGGAATTTAATTTTACAATTGTTCACATTCCCGATACACAAAATATTGTAGCAGACGCACTATCCCGTTCTCTCAGCAACGATCAGCAAGACATCGCCACCGACTTCTGCCAAGCAAATTTTAGCCTCATGTATATTCAACAAGTTGCATTTGAAAATATCATTTCGTCGTCATTATGAGACATGGTACAAGAGCAGAGCAAGGGCAACGCATGGAAAGAAATTAAGCACCTTTGGCAAGATAGGAATAACGTTACCATTAAAAACAATTATACTGTACGCAACAACGACGTTCTATTTCGCCGCTTTCACCCTGACAGCAACAACTGCTTATTATGCATTCCTGACAAGCTTGTTAACAGATTAATTTGGTATACTCACTTAAGTTACGCACATTATGGAGCCAGAAAATGTTTTCTTATACTGAGACAGAACTGTTATTTTGCCAATATGGAGAAACGTATTCAACGAGTTTTAGTGTCACGTAAAATCTGCCAGAAAGCTAAATCAGACACGACTTCACATATTCCACCGTTGTATCCAATTCTACCCATTAAATTGAGACATATGGCCGCTGTAGACATTTTTGGACCGATTCCCAGATCTAATAGAGGTTTTTGTTACATCTTTGTCGCTGTTGAACTCACTTCGAAATTTGTTAACTTCGCTCCGTTACGCAAAGCCACTACTAATACTATTTCGAATGCATTTGTAAAATATTTTCTATTTCATGTCGGGCATGTATTGAAAGTAATTTTGGACCACAATTTCGATCTGCGATATGGACACGCATGTTACGAGCTAGAAACATTTCTCCAATCTATATATCCAGATATCACGCTTCTTCGAACCCTTCTAACGATTGATAAAAGAAATTGGTAAACTATGTAGAATATACAGCCATAAAAGACATATTGATTGGGACACACACATACTCTCATTCCAGGATGTAATTAACTCCATACCAAATGAATCTACATCTACATGATTACTCTGCAATTCACATTTAAGTGCTTGGCAGAGGGTTCATCAAATCACAATCATACTATCTCTCTACCATTCCACTCCCGAACAGCGCGCGGGAAAAACGAACACGTAATCCTTTCTGTTCGAGCTCTGATTTCTCTTATTTTATTTTGATGATCATTCCTACCTATGTAGGTTGGGCTCAACAAAATATTTTCGCATTCGGAAGAGAAAGTTGGTGACTGAAATTTCATAAATAGATCTCGCCGCGACGGATAACGTCTTCGCTTTAATGACTTCCATCCCAACTCGCGTATCATATCTGCCACACTCTCTCCCCTATTACGTGATAATACAAAACGAGCTGCCCTTTTTTGCACCCTTTCGATGTCCTCCGTCAATCCCACCAGGCAAGGATCCCACACCGTGTAGCAATATTCTAACAGAGGACGAACGAGTGTAGTGTAAGTTGTCTCTTTAGTGGACTTGTTGCATCTTCTAAGTGTCCTGCCAATGAAACGCAACCTTTGGCTCGCCTCCCCCACAATATTATCTATGTGGTCTTTCCAACTGAAGTTGTTCGTAATTTTAACACCCAGGTACTTAGTTGAATTGACAGCCTTGAGAATTGTACTATTTATCGAGTAATCGAATTCCATCGGATTTCTTTTGGAACTCATGTGGATCACCTCACACTTTTCGTTATTTAGCGTCAACTGCCACCTGCCACACCATACAGCAATCTTTTCTAAATCGCTTTGCAACTGATACTGGTCTTTGGATGACTTTACTAGACGGTATATTACAGCATCATCTGTGAACAACGTAAGAGAACTGCTCAGATTGTCAGCCAGGTCATTTATATAGATCAGGAACAGCAGAGGTCCCAGGACGCCTCCCTGGGGAACACCTGATGTCACTTCAGTTTTACTCGATGATTTGCCGTCTATTTCTACGAACTGCGACCTTCCCGACAGGAAATCACGAATCCAGTCGCACAACTGAGACGATACGCCATAGGCCCGCAGCTTGATTAGATGTCGCTTGTGAGGAACGGTGTCAAAAGTTTTCCGGAAATCTAGAAATACGGAATCAACTTGAGTTCCCTGTCGGTAGCGGCCATTACTTCGTGCGAATAAAGGGCTAGCTGCGTTGCACAAGAACGATGTTTTCTGAAACCATGCTGATTACGTATCAATAGATCGTTCCCTTCGAGGTGATTCATAATGTTTGAATGCAGTATATGCTCCAAAACCCTACTGCAAACCGACGTCAATGATATAGGTTTGTAGTTCGATGGATTACTCCTACTACCCTTCTTAAACACTGGTGCGACCTGCGCAATTTTCCAATCTGTAGGTACAGATCTATCGGTGAGCGAGCGCTACTTCTAAGAAACTCATGCTAGCAGCTGTTCGTGTTTCAAATTCTGGGATATTCCATTCGTCTTCCCTGGTGAAGGAATTTCGGAAAACTGCGTTCAATAACTCCGTTTTAGCGGCACAGTCGTCGGTAAGGCCGGTTGCACACACGGCGGATTTTTTTCCGCCGCGGTCAGCTGACCGTCGCCGCTCGCAGAACTCTAGCGTTTACACACACGGCGGTAAAATCTCCGTCGTCAGCAGCTTACGTGTTGCAGGCTATTCGCTCTAGAGTGCGCTTGGGCATCTAAACGAGTCAGGCAGTTTTTTACTGGCAGCGCTCGTTCATGATCAAACCAGTTTACACTAGTTTACTTCTTTATTTGAAGTATTTGTTGCTTTTAAACACACTGTGTCGTCTGAAATGAACAGAGTGCGAATTATAAGTATATTGTTGTTACGTCGACAAATGAAAAGGAGAAGAAATAATCGATTAATTTGGGTGCATCCAATTAATGAAAGAAGAAGGGAGTTTGGAGCTTTCTACACGTTGTTTGAAGAGTTGAGGCAGGATGACACGAAATTCTTCAATTATTTCAGAATGTTGGTGTCTACCTTTGACAGCCTCCATGGGCGGTTGGAAGATACTATTCAGCGGAAAAATAGCAAAATGAGGAATTGTATTCAGCCTGTAGAAATGCTGGCAAAAACACTGAGGTAAGTTTGGGATAATCATTTTCAAGCTAGTTTTAAAGTAACGGTATTTAAAATTCCGAAGAAAGATACAAAATATCTACATTACCAAAACTTTAAATAAACAAACGCACATTAGTACACAATATAGTATTAGAAATTGATGTCCATTGTTGTGGACGAATTCATTATCTATGTCTAGATTACTCACGTCTGCAAGAAGAAACCAGTTAACAACTGTGAACACCACGACTCGACTCTATTCACACTGAACAAAACCGCTGTCGACGGTAGAAAAACCGCTACGTGTGTAAGCGTGCATTTGGTCAAGTGCGCCACTACTTTGGCGTGGCGGTAGAATTGCCGTCGGCGCCAGTGGCAGCCACCGCCGACGTCAGATTTACCGCTCGTTTTTTCATCCGCTTAATGTGCAAGCTCTGACTTACTCCTGTGCACCACTGTGGGAACGGCGGCGACGGTCAATTGACCGCTGCGGAAAAATCCGCCGTGTATGCAACCGGCCTAACACTACCATCGGCACTGCGCAGCGAGGATATTGACTGCGTCTTGCCGATTGTGTACTTTACATACGACCATAATTTCTTCGCATTTTCTACCAAATTTCGAGACAATGTTTCGTTGTGGAACCTATTAAAGGCATCTCGCGTTGAAGTCCTTGCCAAATTACGCGCGTCTGTAAATTTTAGCCAATCTTCGGGATTTCGCGTTCTTCCGAACTTCGCATGCTTTTTCCGTTACCTCTGCAACAGCGTTCGGACCTGTTTTGTGTACCATGGGGATCAGTTCCATCTCTTACCAATTTATGAGGTATGAATCTCTCAATTGCTGTTGCTACTGTATCTTTTAATTTGAGCCACATCTCGTCTACATTTGCATTGTCAGTTCGGAAGGAATGGAGATTGTCTCTTAGGAAGGCTTCTAGTGACACTTTACCCACTTTTTTAAATAAAATTATTTTGCGTTTGTTTCTGGTGGATTTGGAAGAAACGGTATTGAGCCTAGCTACAACGACCTTGTGACCACTAATCCCTGTATCAGTCATGATGCTCTCTATTAGCTCTGGATTGTTTGTGGCTAAGAGGTCAAGTGTGTTTTCGCAACCATTTACAATTCGCGTGGGTTCGTGGACTAACTGCTTGAAATAATTTTCGGAGAAAGCATTTAGGAAAATCTCGGAAGATGTTTTCTGCCTACCACCGGTTTTGAACAAGTATTTTTGCCAACATATCGAGGGAAGGTTGAAGTCCCCACCAACTATAACCGTACGAGTGGGGTATTTATTTGTTACGGACTCAAATTTTCTCTGAACTGTTCAGCAACTATATAATAGGAGTCTGGGGGTTGGTCTACTATGCTATCTCCAACTGTTTTATTGAAAAATGTTGAACCACCCAACAAAATGAAAGAATTAGTATCATTTCCTACATCTTGTCGACTATGCCACCATGAAATAATTGACATTGCGCTCAACAGCATCAAAAGTGCGTAAGAAAACAACCATAACAGGTTTGTACACGCCGTGAATTTCACATGGGACAGAAGATATTAGCACCCACATACTATTTATCCAACAGAGGAAAGAGTAGATGCAATAAAATTGAGCTTCTATAATCTGGTCCATATAGAATTCGCAGCATTCCTCGACCCAATGTAGTACATGTCGAAACTTTGAGAACCAGAAAAACCAAGGGCAATCACCATATTTCCAATATTAAACCGTTTATGGAATGAACATACTTTATGATTTATCACATCGTAATGCCATCACCAGATATTTATAGGACCACTTATTGATGATGATCACATTTTTTCTTGGTAAGTGCCCGGCAAGGTATGGTTCGCAGGTAGCTTTTCTTGTCGTTATATATCAGACTGTGCACATTTCCCATTTCCCCCCCCCCCCCCCATGAACCATGGACCTTGCCGTTGGTGGGGAGGCTTGCGTGCCTCAGCGATACAGATAGCCATACCATAGGTGCAACCACAATGGAGAGGTATCTGTTGAGAGGACAGACAAAAGTGTGGTTCCTGAAGAGGGGCAGCAGCCTTTTCAGTAGTTGCAGGGGCAACAGTCTGGATGATTGACTGATCTGGCCTTGTAACACTAACCAAAACAGCCTTGCTGTGCTGGTACTGCGAACGGCTTAAGGCAAGGGGAAACTACGGCCGTAATTTTTCCCGAGGGCATGCAGCTTTACTGTATGGTTAAATGATGATGGTGTCCTCTTGGCTAAAATATTCCAGAGGTAAAATAGTCCCCCTTTCGGTTCTCCGGGTGGGGACTACTCAAGAGGACGTCGTTATCATGAGAAAGAAAACTGGCGTTCTACGGATCGGAGCGTGGAATGTCAGATCCCTTAATCGGGCAGGTATGTTAGAAAATTTAAAAAGGGGAATGGATAAGTTAAAGTAAGATATAGTGGGAATTAGTGAAGTTCGGTGACAGGAGGAACAAGACTTCTGGTCAGGTGACTACAGGGTAATAAACACAAAATCAAATAGGGGTAATGCAGGAGTAGATTTAGTAATGAATAGGGAAATAGGAGTACGGGTAAGCTACTACAAACAGCATAGTGAACGCATTATTGTGGCCAAGGTAGATACGAAGCCCACGCCTACTACACTAGTACAAGTTTATATGCCAACTAGCTCTGTAGATGACGAAGAAATTGAAGAAACGTATGACGAAATAAAAGAAATTATTCAGATAGTGAAGGGTGACGAAAATTTAATAGTTATGGGTGACTGGGATTCGGTAGTAGGAAAAGGGAGAGAAGGAAACGTAGTAGGTGAATATGGATTGGGGCTAAGAAATGAAAGAGGAAGCCGCCTGATAGAATTTTGCACAGAGCACAACTTAATCATGGCTAATACTTGGTTCAAGAATCATAAAAGAAGGCTGTATACATGGAAGAAGCCTGAAGATACTGACAGGATTCAGATAGATTATCTAATGGTAAGACAGAGATTTAGGAACCAGGTTTCAAATTGCAAGACATTTCCAGGGGCAGATGTGGACTCTGACCACAATCTATTGGTTATGACCAGGGAGAGCATAAGGGAACAATTGACAGGAATTGGGGAAAGAAATACAGTAGAAGAAGAATGGGTAGCTTTGAGGGATGAAGTAGTGAAGGCAGCAGAGGATCAAGTAGGTAAAAAGACGAGGGCTAGTAGAAATCTTTGGGTAACAGAAGATATATTGAATTTAATTGATTTAAAGAGAAAATATAAAAATGCACTAAATGAAGCAGGCAAAAAGGAATACAAACGTCTCAAAAATGAGATCGACAGGAAGTGCAAAATGGCTAAGCAGGGATGGCTAGAGGACAAATGTAAGGATGTAGAGGCTTATCTCACTAGGGGTAAGATAGATATGCATGCAGGAAAGTTAAAGAGTCCTTTGGAGATAAAGAACCACTTGCATGACAATCAAGAGCTCAGATGGAAACCCAGTTCTAAGCAAAGAAGGGAAAGCAGAAAGGTGGAAGGAGTATATAGAAGGTCTATACAAGGGCGATGTACTTGAGGACAATTTTATGGAAATGGAAGAGGATGCAGAGGAAGATGAAATGGGAGGTACGATACTGCGTGAAGAGTTCGACAGAGCACTGAAAGACCTGAGTCGAAACAAGGCCCCCGGAGTAGACAACATTCCATTGGAACTACGGCCTTGGGAGAGCCAGTCCTGACAAAACTCTACCATCTGGTGAGCAATATGCATGAAACAGGCGAAATACACTCAGACGTCAAGAAGAATATAATAATTCCAATCCCAAAGAAAGCAGGTGTTGACAGATGTGAAAATTACCGAACTATTCGTTTAATAAGTCACAACTGCAAAATACTAACGCGAATTCTTTACAGAAGAATGGAAAAACTAGTAGAAGCCGACCTCGGGGAAGATCAGTTTGGATTCCGTAGGAATGTTGGAACGCGTGAGGCAATACTGACCCTACAACTCATCTTAGAAGCTAGATTAAGGAAGGGCAAACCTACGTTTCTAGCATTTGTAGACTTAGAGAAAGCTTTTGACAATGCTGACTGGAATACTCTCTTTCAAATTTTGAAGGTGGCAGGGGTAAAATACAGGGAGCGAAAGGCTATTTACA
Source organism: Schistocerca piceifrons (assembly GCF_021461385.2). NCBI lineage: Eukaryota > Metazoa > Arthropoda > Insecta > Orthoptera > Acrididae > Schistocerca > Schistocerca piceifrons. The sequence continues at coordinate 512,089,337 of NC_060144.1, forward strand.
ATTTGTACAGAAACCAGATGGCAGTTATAAGAATCGACGGGCATGAAAGGGAAGCAGTGGTTGGGAAGGGAGTGAGACAGGGCTGTAGCCTATCCCCGATGTTATTCAATTTGTATATTGAGCAAGCAGTGAAGGAAACAAAAGGTATTAAAATCCACGGAGAAGAAATAAAAACTTTGAGGTTCGCTGATGACATTGTAATTCTGTCAGAGACAGCAAAGGACTTGGAAAAGCAGTTGAACGGAATGGATAGTGTCTTGAAAGGAGGATATAAGATGAACATCAACAAAAGCAAAACGAGGATAATGGATTGTAGTCGAATTAAGTCGGGTGATGCTGAGGGAATTAGAGTGGGAAATGAGACACTTAAAGTAGTAAAGGAGTTTTGGTATTTGGGGAGCATAATAACTGACGATGGTCGAAGTAGAGAGGATATAAAATGTAGACTGGCAATTGCAAGGAAAGCGTTTCTGAAGAAGTGAAATTTGTTAACATCTAGTATAGATTTAAGTGTCAGGAAGTCGTTTCTGATAGTATTTGTATGGAGTGTAGCCATGTATGGAAGTGAAACATGGGCGATAAATAGTTTGGACAAGAAGAGAATAGAAGCTTTTGAAATGTGGTGCTACAGAAGAATGCTGAAGATTAGATGGGTGGATCACATAACTAATGAGGAAGTATTGAATAGGATTGGGGAGGAGTTTGTGGCACAACTTGACTAGAAGAAGGGATCGGTTGGTAGGACATGTTCTGAGGCATAAAGGGATCACCAATTTAGTATTGGAGGGCAGCGTGGAAGGTAAAAATCGTAGAGGGAGACCAAGAGATGAATACACTAAGCAGATTCAGAAGGATGTAGGTTGCGGTAGGTACTGGGAGATGAAGAGGCTTGCACAGGATAGAGTAGCATGGAGAGCTGCATCAAGCCAGTCTCGGGACTGAAGACCACAACAACAACAGCAACATATGATGGTTTTCCTATCGAAAGTAGAATTTTCTCTGTATGCACTATGAAATATTTAAGATATAACAAACACCAGTTGACTTTGACAATTTGCTTATATATCCCAATATCTTGACTATTCTACATTTTTTTTTGCTACTACGTTATGGTATTGTGTGAACATTTTTGCACTTGAAAATTGTCTATGGTTTTGACCTAATATGTTTTCTGTCATGCTATGCTGTATGCTTAGTCATATCACTAGAAACAAGTTTTCATTTAATAGGTATACTGTTTAAATGCAAGATATTAATCCATATTCATCATTTTCAGACAGCAATAACGTATAAAGGAAATACATTAAACAACCACAGTGGTTTACTATGAAATGGAAATTCCACCATCGGAATGAACGAAAGAAAATGCAATGCCAAGTGTAGTTCTAAATGATGACTTGCATAAGATTTAATGTATCGTTCACCTTCTGACCTAATTACCAGCAGTTACAGCGATATCCATATGTCCTGTCCATACTCATGGAGCACTCCATTTGGTTTTTGCACTAATGCTACGATGATGTAAGATTATGGATTCTACAAGAGTGTGGTGTGGACATATCAAGCTGTCCACCACTCTGACCGACGGAGATGCCATTGTGGTCCTACTGTTTGGTCTACCTACTGTACTACCAAAAGGACAACATGCAGTCTTAATACTACATTTCAGTGTCTTGGCTACACTGATAAATATTTCAGGGAAAAGAACTTCAGTTTATCACATTTGGTGTTGTGCTTCTGTGAAAAGATATGGACTTTTGTGCAGCGATGTGCAACCCACTGTGCTAAAACCATGATGCTATCCTTCCCATTCCTTTCCTAAGTCTTGTAAAATTGGCAAAGAATGTTATAATGCATATGCACTCTATTTCGTTTCTTAGTATGTTCTGTACTTAGTGCGTGTGCACTTTATGTCATTTCTTAAAATGTTCTGTACTTATACACTCCTGGAAATGGAAAAAAGAACACATTGACACCGGTGTGTCAGACCCACCATACTTGCTCCGGACACTGCGAGAGGGCTGTACAAGCAATGATCACACGCACGGCACAGCGGACACACCAGGAACCGCGGTGTTGGCCATCGAATGGCGCTAGCTGCGCAGCATTTGTGCACCGCCGCCGTCAGTGTCAGCCAGTTTGCCATGGCATACGGAGCTCCATCGCAGTCTTTAACACTGGTAGCATGCCGCGACAGCGTGGACGTGAACCGTATGTGCAGTTGACGGACTTTGAGCGAGGGCGTATAGTGGGCATGCGGGAGGCCGGGTGGACGTACCGCCGAATTGCTCAACACGTGGGGCGTGAGGTCTCCACAGTACATCTATGTTGTCGCCAGTGGTCGGCGGAAGGTGCACGTGCCCGTCGACCTGGGACCGGACCGCAGCGACGCACGGATGCACGCCAAGACCGTAGGATCCTACGCAGTGCCGTAGGGGACCGCACCGCCACTTCCCAGCAAATTAAGGACACTGTTGCTCCTGGGGTATCGGCGAGGACCATTCGCAACCGTCTCCATGAAGCTGGGCCACGGTCCCGCACACCGTTAGGCCGTCTTCCGCTCACGCCCCAACATCGTGCAGCCCGCCTCCAGTGGTGTCGCGACAGGCGTGAATGGAGGGACGAATGCAGACGTGTCGTCTTCAGCGATGAGAGTCGCTTCTGCCTTGGTGCCAATGATGGTCGTATGCGTGTTTGGCGCCGTGCAGGTGAGCGCCACAATCAGGACTGCATACGACCGAGGCACACAGGGCCAACACCCGGCATTATGGTGTGGGGAGCGATCTCCTACACTGGCCGTACACCACTGGTGATCGTCGAGGGGACACTGAATAGTGCACGGTACATCCAAACCGTCATCGAACCCATCGTTCTACCATTCCTAGACCGGCAAGGGAACTTGCTGTTCCAACAGGACAATGCACGTCCGCATGTATCCCGTGCCACCCAACGTGCTCTAGAAGGTGTAAGTCAACTACCCTGGCCAGCAAGATCTCCGGATCTGTCCCCCATTGAGCATGTTTGGGACTGGATGAAGCGTCATTTCACGCGGTCTGCACGTCCAGCACGAACGCTGGTCCAACTGAGGCGCCAGGTGGAAATGGCATGGCAAGCCGTTCCACAGGACTACATCCAGCATCTCTACGATCGTCTCCATGGGAGAATAGCAGCCTGCATTGCTGCGAAAGGTGGATATACACTGTACTAGTGCCGACATTGTGCATGCTCTGTTGCCTGTGTCTATGTGCCTGTGGTTCTGTCAGTGTGATCATGTGATGTATCTGACCCCAGGAATGTGTCAATAAAGTTTCCCCTTCCTGGGACAATGAATTCACGGTGTTCTTATTTCAATTTCCAGGAGTGTATTATTTATCAATAATGTTATATATATATATACATATATATATATATATATATATATATATATATATATATATACTCTGTGACTGTACGCTTAGTAAACTAAATAGGTTATAGAAAAATTTGTTGCTCATGGCAAGTCCAATTGACTCACCATCGCTGCCAAATTTTTACCCCCCCCCTCCCCCCCAGTGGAGGGTTATGTAAGAGGTCCATGGCAAGGAATTTATTGCTAGCGCATTCGAGCAGGTGTAGCTTCGATGGATTGCTCACTCGCTGCCTGCGATATGTAAGCTACAATCGAATCGCAGACTAGAGAGCGGTGTCAGCAGCAGCAGTAGTAGTAGTAGTAGTAGTAGTAGTAGCAGCTCACAGTCAGGTGGTTGGGCAAGGCTGGTCGTGGAGAACGATGACGGTGCCTGAGCGATGTAGTATAAGGTAAAAACAAAATGTTATTGTTTAGTGCTGCACGCATATGTTAATTGCTACGACTGATTTTGTACTGTTGTTATATCAAAGTCACATGTAAATATTTTTCAATAATTTTTCAATAATAATCTTTCTTATAAAGATAACTTTTGATCGTCATTCATCTGAATTTAAAGTTTTTGCTAATTTCTCCTGTCCATAGTCATGACAATTATCATACAAAATTATTTGTTTTCATTCGTAGCAAAATCTAATGGCCAGCATTGCACTGGGCTGTGCCAGAAAAATTTCTTATAGGAGCAGATATATCCGCATTATCCAGTGATATTATTGAGGTAAGAATTTTCTGTTTATTCAGAATAATTTTTCAGGGCCATGACGCAGCACTGCTGACGTCCAGATTTACCAGTTTAGATTCATAGTCAGTTAATTATTGAAAGGTTACATTACGAAATTTCTGTTGAAAGGTTATATATGAGTCACATTTTTATTGAGAGGTTAGTCACATTTTTATTGGAAGATTATGGACCATATTTAGCTGTTGGGAGGTTACACCATTCATGATGGACCTAATCGCAACAAATATACGTGGCCTCTTTGAGGATGTCCACAGTGAAACTGGTATGAGTGACCATGACACGGCCGGCCGGAGTGGCCGAGCCGTTCTAGGCGCTACAGTCTGGAACCGCGCGAACGCTACGGTCGCAGGTTCGAATCCTGCCTCGGGCATGGAAGTGTGTGATGTCCTTAGGTTAGTTAGGTTTAAGTAGTTCTGAGTTCTAGGGGACTGATGACCTCAGAAGTTAAGTCCCATAGTGCTCAGAGCCATTTGAACCATTTGACCATGACACTGTTATGGCAATAATGATTACCAAAGTTAAAAAAACAACTAAATAAAGCAGAAATATATATATGTGCACTAAACTAGATAATTAATCAGTAGCGTCATATCTCAATAAGGAATTTGTAACTTTCAGCACATGGCAGGAGCATGTAACGAATCATTGTTCAGATTTAAAACAATAGTTGACCATTCCACAAGATTTCGGGATTGCAGCCGGATCTCATCGACTTCTTTCCACGATATTTCGGCTGACAACCTTACAGCCATCTTCAGGCGAGTGTTTGACACTGGAGATTGCTAGTTTTTTTTTTCTTTATTGTATTTCAATTCCCCATCAGGGCGGGCTGGCAGCAGCATATGCGCTGCTCTTCAGCCGAAAGACATAGAAACAAACAATAGAAGACATTTAAAAATAACAAAGGAGAGAAGATGGTGAACATAGATATAAAAAAGGGGGAACATCATGGATGGCAATATACAAAAAACGGGGTGACTTTAAATGGAGATAAAAAACTGTTTAAAAGTAGCACACACAAAAAGCCACACACTGCGACAATTAAAAGAACACAAGGCACAATATGACTGGACCATAAAAGGTATCGACGGATGGTGTAGCACATAATAAACATTGACGGCGAACCTCAGGGCAGTACACAATTAAAATCACACCTCTTGACGCACAGGAGAAACGGCACTAAACACAACACTGATGTGGCACACTGACGGTAATCAAAACAGAGGATCTGCCAGGCGCAAGGAGATGAGGGTGACCGGAAGAAGGGAGGGAGGGGAAGAGATAGGGGAGACAAGCGGGGGGGGGGGGCGCGCTGAGGAGGGCCAGGTAGGGAGGGATGTGGGAAGAAAAGAGGCAAGTATGGGGTGCAGGGTCTCAGGGGAGGGGGGGGGGAAGGAGGAAAATCCGCTCTGGGAGAAGGAGGGAAGAGGAAAAAGGGGGCCCTGGGGAGGGGGGGGGGGTGAGATTGCTAGTGCAAGTCGCTCTATTTATACGTAAAAGTACCGGAAGATGCGCATGCGCAAGTTACTGTTGCATGCGCACCACCTGTCGATTCCAAGGCCCTCTACGATATTACTGCATCTATGGAGCGCAAAGGAATGCGTGAAACAAGTAAAACATGCACGCAGACGTGTCCAAAACAATAAAATGCAAAATTTCAGTATTAAAATTAAAATTACTTGTCGCTCGACATGTCAGAAGCCATAAAAAGTTTTCTTTTGGTTGATATTAAAGAAATCAACAGGTCCCAGGCTTTATTCAATTGAAAGCCTCTATCACGTTGTCTAAATCCTTATCCGTGAAATTTACCACAGAGCATCGAAAAACATCTTCTTGTCGTGACGTTGCTGAGAGTCGGTCGAACTTCGATGATTGTCTTTCATTTCATGGATAAGGATTTAGACAACGTGACACTGTCTGTGCTTGGGAAAGGTCTGAACTTCGCACTGACACCTAGGACCTTACCTTTAACAGATTTTATTAGTGCTGTTGAAGAAGCTGTCAGGCCTCTATCCAATGAAGCAGCAGAAGAAATCAGGCGGGAAACATGTCGCGCCCTTACGAGAACTCGGCCTCAGAAGAGCAACATTTCTTCAATGGAAAGGGCTGCGCTGCGCAAGTTACGGGAAGATCCTCAGACGGTGGTCCTCCCGGCGGATAAGGGGAATGTGACTGTGCTGTTGATCAGAAGATATATAGTTTGCTGAGTGAGACAACGTACAGGAAGCTTGATAAAGACCCTACTCGGAAAGTAGAAAGGAAAACGTCAGAGTTGCTAAACTCCTCTTCTCTGCCGCAAGAAGTTGTGAAAAGATTGAGACCTCACAGTTCTGTTCCACCGAGGTTATATGATCTTCCAAAGATCCATAAGGATAATGTGCCCTTACGCCCCATAGTGAGCAATGTCGGTGCTCCGACATATGATTTATCTAGTCATCTAGCTTCGCTACTGAGACCTTTTGTTGGCAAATGTACGCACCATATTCGCAACTCTGCGGACTTTATCAACAGACTGAGAACACTACAGCTGAAGGATTCGGACTTGTTAGTAAGTTTCGATGTCGTTTCACTCTTCACGAGGGTCCCTCTTTTGGATTCATTGTCACTTATCGGCAATAAGTTTACGGCCGATATAGCGGCGCTGTTTCACCATGCCCTTTCCTCTACTTACTTTCTATTTAATAATGAATATTTTGAGCAACTTTACGGTGTTGCCATGGGTAGTCCTCTGTCCCCTCTGGTAGCAAACTTTTATATGGAAGACTTTGAGGAGAGGGCTCTCGATTCGGCGATGTTTAAACCAACAGTCTTCTGGCGGTACGTGGACGATACTTTTGTAGTGTGGCCTCACGGTGAAGAAGAGCTTTCACGGTTTTTACAACATCTGAATTCCATCCACACAAACATTCAGTTTACGATGGAAGTTGAAAAGGATGGTTGCCTACCATTTCTGGACGTCGTGGTTAATCGCAGGGTGGATGGGTCATTGGGGCATTCTGTCTATCGAAAACCCACGCATACGGACCTGTACCTGCAGGCGTCAAGCTGTCATCACCCGTCACAAACTATGGGCGTCCTTCGAACGTTGGTGCATAGAGCACATGTCGTGTCTGATAAAGACAGCCTTGCAGACGAATTAGAGCACTTGAAATCTGTTTTTCAACATAATGGATATTCTGCACATCAGGTCAGTACTGCTTTAAGGATGAAAAAACGTGACTACCCGCAAGATCAAGAGGATAAGGAGGCGTTTAGGTCCAGAGCATTTCCCCATATGTCGGGAACATTTCATCGAAAGTAGGCAGAATTTTAAAGAAACATCGTGTGAAAGCAATCTTCCGGCCACCTACAAAGACTCGTGCTCTTCTGGGCTCAGCCAAGGATGATCTGGGATTACGGAAGGCTGGAATTTATAAAATACCTTGCGAGTGTGGGAAAGCCTACATTGGTCAGACCACACACACAGTACACGACCGCTGCGTTGAACGTGAGCGCCACACTCGCCTTTTACAGCCCACTAAGTCGGCCATAGCCGAACATTGTATTTCCACGGGACATACTATGGATTATTCTGCCACGAAAATCTTAGCCCCATCGAGATCCTTCTGGCATTCAGTTGTTAAGGAATCCGTGGAAATACGTTTGGCGGAAAATCTCATTAATCGTGATGGCGGCTTTCAATTGAATAAGGCCTGGGACCCGTTGATGTCTTTAATATCAACCAAAAGAAAACTTTTTATGGCTTCTGACACGTCGAGCGACAAGTAATTTTAATTTTAATACTGAAATTTTGCATTTTATTGTTTTGGACACGTCTGCGCGCATGTTTTACTTGTTTCACGCATTCGTTTGCGCTCCATAGATGCAGTAATATTGTAGAGGGCCTTGGAATCGACATGTGGTGCGCATGCAACGGTAACTTGCACATGCGCGTCTTGCGGCACTTTTACGTATAAATAGGGCGACTTGCACTAGCAATCTCCATTCCATCAACTCCCCGTCCCGGATGATGCCCTCTCTCCCTCCATTTATCCTTCCTATCAACTCTGATCCTCACACCCCTCCTTTCCTCCATCCTTTCCCTGGGCTCCCTCTTCCTCCCCCCTTCCATCCTGTGTTTTCTCCCCGCCTATCCTCTCCCTATCTCCTTTCTCCCCCCCCCCCCCCCCAAGTCCTTTTGTACTCCCCTCCTCTGCCTTCCCCACTCCCTGGCACGTCTGCTCAGCACCCCCCACCCGTCTTATGGATCCTCCTCTTCCATTGGCTCCTTTCCCCCCCTCCCCCCCCTTTTTCTCGTCACCTGACCAGTTTCCCCCCAACCTGCTCTCGGGTGTGGTATGTCATATTTGTGCCAACTTTTAGCGCAGTGTTTAAGTGCGTGTTCAGTGTTGTGCGTCCTTCCACAGTGTTGCGAACAGAAATCATGCTGTCGCTGGGTGTGCTTTTTATATCTTTTGCGAATAGAACCCAGACTGTCGCCGTGTTTTTTAATTGTCTGTCTATTATTTTTCTGCTTCCTGTGTATTTTATTAGCATCATCCACCCTGTGTTCTATGTTTTACGCTCCAAAATTTTCTGCCATTTTACCTTTAGGTCACCGATTTTATCGCCAACTGTTATTATTTTTTATTATCTTCATCTTTTTAAAACAAATTCTGTAGGCTGAAGAGTGGCGTAATAAGCTGCTGCCAGTCTGCTCCCTTTAGGGGGAATCGAAACTCAATAAAGGAAAAAAAATAGCAATCTCCAGTGTCAAACACTCGTCTGAAGATGGCTGTAAGGTTGTCAGCCGAAATATCGTGGAAAGAAGTCGATGAGATCCGGCTGCAATCCCGAAATCTTGTGGAATATTCGATACGCCGGGAAAACTTCAAGAGTCACAATAGTTGACCAGTTGCTGCATCGATATGTACCCAAAACACTTCATAATGGGAGGGAACCTTCATGGTATACAGTCACTGTAACGAAACTTCTAAAGAAGCAGTAATTACTGCATAATGGGTGTTAAACAAATCTTAGGGCTAAGGATAGACAGATGCTGAATGAAACACAGTTGGCAGTCAAGACAGCAGTGCGTGATGCCTTCAGTGACTATTGTAGCAAAATGTTGTCAAGTTCTCTTTCATAGAACCCAAAGAAATTCTAGTCATATGTAAAGACTGTTAGTCCAAACCCTAGTGAATGAGGGAGGAACTGAAACTCAGAGTAGCAAAGTAAAAGCTGAAATGCTTAACTCCGCTTCCAGGCCGGCCAATGCGGCCGAGCGGTCCTAGGCGCTTCAATTCGGAACCGCGCTACTGTTACGGTCGCAGGTTCGAATCCTGCCTCAGGCATGGATGTGTGTGATGTCCTTAGGTTTAAGTAGTTCTACACTAGGGGACTGATGACCTCAGATTTCAGGTCCCATAGTGCTTAGAGCCAACTTCGTTTTCAAATGTCCGTTCACGAAGGAAAACCCATGAAAACTGACCCGATTTAATCCTTGTACCACTCGAAAGATCAACGAAATAAGTATTAGTATCAGTAGTGTTGAGAAACAGCTGAAATAGTTAAAACTGAACAAAGCTTCAGGTCCCAATGGAATCCCTGTCAGACTCTATACTTAATTTGCGGCAGAGTTAGCCTCTCTTCTAAATATAATCTGTCATAGATTCCTTGAAAAAAGTGCCCAGTTCTTGGAAAAAGGCACAGATCACACCTGTCTGCAAGAAGGGTAGTAGTGATGATCCACAAAACTAACTTTCAGTATCCTTGACATCGATTTGTTGTAGAATCTTATAAGATATTCTGAGCTCAAATATAATGAGGTATCTTGAACACAGTGACCTCCTGAATGCCAACCAGCACGGATTTCCAAAACATCGATCATGTTACACCCAACTCGCACTTTTCTCACGCGACATACTGCAAGTTTTGGATCAAGGCAACCAGGTAGATGCTGTATTTCTTGATTTCCAAAAATCATTTGCCTCAGTACCACAGGTGCACTTATTGTAAAAAGTACGATCATATAGGGTATCAAGTGAAATTTGTGACTGTGTTGGGGACATTTTGATAAGCAGGACACAGTAAGTTATCTTGGATGGAGAGTCTTCATCAGATGTAGAAATAGTTTCAGGTGTATCCCAGGTAAGTGTGTTGGGATCCTTGCTGTTCATGTTGTATGTTAATGATCTTGCAGACAATATTATTAGTAAAATCAGGCTTTTTGCAGCTGATGGAGTTATCTATAATGAAGTACTATCTGAGAGAAGCTGCATAAATATTCAGTCAGATCTTGATAAAATTTCAACATGGTTCAGAGATTGGCAACTTCCTCTAAATGTTCAGAAATGTAGAATTTTGAACTTCACAAAAAGAAAAACCGTCCTACCCTATGACTATTAATATGAATGAGTCACTATTGGAATTGGCCAACTCATACAAATACCTGGGTGTAACACTATGCAGAGATATGAAACGAAATGAACACGAAGTTTCAGCCTTGGGTAAAGCAGATGGTAGACTTACAATTATTCTACAAGTAGATTACTTAAAAATCACTTGTGCGACTAGTACTAGAGTATGGCTCAAGTGTGTGAGGCCTTTACCAAATAGGGCTAACAGAGCATACTGAACGTATACAGAGAAGGGTAGCATGAATGGTCACAGGTTTGTTTAATCCGTGGGAGAGTGTCACAGAGGTACTGAAGGAGTGAAGTGGAAGACTCTTAGACTAATCCCAGGAAAGTCTATTCACAAAATTTCAAGAGCTGGCTCTAAATGATTCATCCAGGAATGTACTACGGCCCCCTACGTATCGCTCGCACAGCAATCATTAGGATACGATTAGAATAATTACTGCACGCACAGAGTCATTCAGACAATCATTCTTCCCGCCCTCAATATGTGAATGGAACAGGAAGAAATCCTGATAACTGGTACAATGGGATATACCCTCTACCATGCACCTCACGTTGGTTTGTGGAGTACAGGTATAGATAATGAAATAATACAAGTTAAAGCACTGATTCGATTCTGAGGAATGACACTGGACAGCAAGCTTACATGTATGGCACATTTCAATGCCTTAATGGAAAGTATATCCCACGTCACATAGGACGGCGCTTCCGCGCATAGAGGCGGAGCGTAAATGAAGCGGGGGGGGGGGGGGGGGGGGGAGGGATGAGAACTGAGAACTGCGCATGCATGGTAGCAGAGAGCAGGCAAACAACAGTCCATGTTATCGAACACTGTTGCTGCGTACAACAGTCAGGCTCATTTGCTTACAGTACATCGTATTCTACTTTCAGATCTATGAGGGAAATAGTAAATATTAAAACCAGTTCCGATCAATAGTCGTGAGAGACATCTTAATTCATGTCTTGACGAAGTTGCGTCCACTGCTCCACAGGTTTACTCTGCATGATGTGGGGAAGCGAGAACAGCTGACACAGCTTTGAGAAGATGTGAAGTACAATTTTTCTCAAAATGACAATTGTCTAACGACAAGATCATTGAAACTGCTTGCAATAATTGTCATTTATTGCGATATGAACTGTGTTATAAGCAAAACTTTAATACACAATAAAATTAACTTCAGGCGCAAACCTAAATCATTATATTTGCTTGAGAACTGCTGCTACTCAATAGAAGTTTTAAAAATGTGTAAGGTGAGTGTGTGGATGTGTTTGACTATAATTGAGTCTAGTCACTGCGCATAAAAAAGAATTAGTGGTAGAAAAGACTAACCTAAAAAGGACTATCGTAAAGATGGTCAGTAAGTTTGCATATTTTTTCGCTATTAACAGACATTAGAGATGTAAACTAACTCGTTTGACATTACAGTGAGAGACCGAATTTATAATCCATTGACCATGCAAACACTTAACCCTCATCTGCGAAGAACTCCAGGGAATGCTGACCGATAACATCGAAAACCGCCGATATCTCGACAAGTAACAGTTACTGTCATTTTAGAGCCTAATCCAGTTTGTGACTTGAATATGGCAATGGTTTACATGTGGAAATATCGCACTTCTGACGAATTTATCCAGCTGCATTCTTGTGTGTTATTAGAGCATACCTCATGGTGAGAGGAGCTTAACTTCTCGTTGAGCAAGATTTTGAGCATTATAGTGTGCATAATTCAAAGGATACAAAGTCCGAATCATAAAGGCTAGGAAGTTCTCATTACTATGTACGCAACTGATATGTTGACAACTACATTGTTTAAGCCACGAGTCCTTAAAACTAAGAAATAGTATTAGTTTGTTCCAAAGTCTACATCATAATACCATCGTCACTTCTGTTTGAGTCCGTTTCCAAACAATGTGATGTAAATTTACAATGATAGGTCTAAGGCTTATATCCATAATGATTTCAAGGTTAAATTCTTCTTTCTGAAGTATTTCAGTATGCTGCACAAACTGTGCCCACCCTACTGGAGGGATGTTGTCTATTGCCTTATGCACAAGTGATTCATTGTATGTTATCTTGAATGTTATTTTTTTCCTCCCACATAGCCTTAACCTTTTGCCCAAGTTAATTCCATGGGGCTACATTGACAGTGATACGTGGGTAAATGCACAACTGTGTGACCCCATTCACGTGCAAAGAAGTCAAGTTTGTAAGTTCTGTCACTTGACGTGCATAAATTAACGAGCTGCAGGAGATCAGCACGAGTCTGGTTTATACTATGCTTGATATTTTTATTTGCAAGCCAGGGAGAAATATCCGCTTTTCTTGTGTTTGTACTTGGTGTTTTCTCTGTAACAGTTGAATTATAACTGGCAATGACCGACTTCGAAGCAAGGTATGACAAGAATTGTGAATCACGTCATGAAAGTGCATTCGTTTCCGAATGGTAGTCACTGCAGTTTTTCTTACACGTAAATACAAGTTTACTCTCAGAAACAAAACCAGAGGAAGATTCAGCATACAGAATAATTGTCCGAGAACCTATTCCTATGAGAACTTTAAAACCACCAGTACCATCACTCACTTTCCAGCAGATCTTCCTGGAGTGATTCTAATTGACCCATGTTTCATCAAGATAATACATTGTTGAACTATACCTCCTTCTCTTGTATCGTGAATCTTTATATGGGATGTAGTTCGTGCTGCACCCGTGTCACTTCTTTGAACTAAAAACGCTTTTCTTAACATATGTGGAACCAACGTCTTTTAAAATTCTTTACATTGACTAAATGCTTACCATCGAAGCCAGTTTTCTCCTGCATGACTTTAACACGTTTTTGTGGTGTCGGGCATTCATCATTCACATGGAGCAGTTTCAAATACCGTTGTTAAAACCATCAATTTGTGTTACAGGTTCCTTGCTATTTCGATGCTTTCCAGGTGACACAAAAGAATTTTTTTATATGGTTCCTACAGCTCTGACACTTTCGTTTACAATTCTCTTTACAGTTCTCTTGCCGACACCACATGGTTCTGGAGTCAGTTCTTGTGTCTTCAGATGTCAACTGTAGGAGGTCTGCTTTCAAATGAATGTTTTAAAAAGTTGTAAATGCGGTAAATAATTCCCTTCGCCTGCTCGTGAAGCACTTCACATTCATTCCCATCATCTGACATTTTTTAATCACACTTAAATATTTACAGATACACATTCACAGCGGTACTGCTGCAAGGAAAAAAAAAGACCTGAATTAATAATTCATTTGTTGCCACCTATGGCAACAATGCAGCATGTAGGAGGGAGATTCTTGCTCTCTAGCTGTAACTTGCTGCTAGTCTCTCGGAAAGAGAATGAATATTATTGGCTGTCAGTGGCTAGTGGAAGGGGATGTGCAGAACTGCTGAAAGCTGGGCCACCTTCCTACATGATGTGAACTTTAGTGAGCAAATGCTTAATATTATTGAATCACTCACTACAACATGATGGGGCGCATCCTTTAGGTTGCTGCACCTATATTGCTCTCTCTTATAAAATCCAGATTGGATTACAGATGTATGTACTACAAATAAACGACTTACAAAATGTTAGAAAAGCTGAACAGATCACGGTACTGCTTGATACACACATACTTAGAAGTAATGAAATCCACACCAACATATGCACTCCTGGTGGAAGTGCGAGAGATGCCCCGCCATATAAGGAAGAAATGGATCAAGGAACCATGCATAGAAGAGAAATTATCATGCTCACAGAATCAGATTCATCATATTCTATGACTGTACCGTCCTTCTTCAAGAAATTGGGGCAGAAAGTCTTTTGACTTCATTTCGGCATATAATGATTTGACAGATGAGTGCAAAGATATTGCCACAAGTATACAGTGCCAATATGACTATTTCATCATCAGGGATCGCATCTCATTCCAAACAATAGAGGGAATGTTTCATTTCTTGGAGACAGCTACGGTACAGCACTGCAAAGAGAAATGGCGAAAACAAGACACTGGGTAATCCACATACATAGACAGATGGATCCAAGGTAGCAGGAGAGGACAACATATTATCTGTTGCATTTAGACCACAACTGAAGATAGCCCAGAAATATAAATTGTCGGCAACTACTTCTAACTGTAACAATCACAGCATTAAAGATGATACAATGGTGTACGGATGAGAAATACATATCCCAGTGCAATATCATCAGACTCAAAAAGATTAGTTCAAGCAATATCAAATAAAAAAGTCTCAAAAATCACCAATGAGTACTTACTCCAAGTTCGTTATTGGTATTATGAATGTCTAAGAAGGCAGAAAAAAATTTGCCTTTACGTGGATTTAAGCCCATTGCGGAACCCGAGTCAGCAACAAGGCAGATCAATTGGCAAAGCAGGCAACAAGCAATGGAACGCCAAAAGGGCATTCGAATCCTAGCAGGTAGAATGGATGCAGAGCTCAAAACACAAAGTAGGCGACTGTACGCAAATACAATCAGTTGTTTCTGGGTGTGCATTGAAAATTTGCACATGCATACCTCTGGTACCTTCATTCTCGATTTGGGCCATTCAGAAAAGATAAAAGTCCTCTAGCATTTCTTGCCACTAAATATCTTCTCTCACTATCCCCCATCAAGTTCCAATCGAAAAGGAAGAGTTACAGGGAAAGTGTGGCAAAAAGACTTGCTGTGCAGAATAATAAAAGGTGTAGCATAAACTAAACTTAAAATTTATTTAATATGTTGCAGACAAAATATTATATAATCTTTATGATGGTAGTAGGTAAAATGGCGTCAGTCGATGTAGTAGTTTGAGATTCAGCTCCCAAAAACAACAGGTTCATCCATGATACTAAATGTCTAAAATGTAATAGAAACATAAGAAATGGTGTTTTGTGTGATTCATGCGATCGTTGGAATGATTTTGCGTGTGCAAACATTACCGAAAATGACCTACCTGTCTGTCCAAAGTGTGCTGATGGCCACTCCAGTAAGATATGTAACATTGTAAAACCTAACACGGTATCTGATGATCATAAAAACTCTTTATTGTTAATTATTGCTGAGCTACAAGAGGACTTGAAAATTCTGAGCAATGAAAACAGAAGACTCAAGCTTTACTTGGAAGAGAGTAGTCAGCAGGTATGTGTTAATGTGTCTAAACTCATGTAAGGACTGCCAGAAGGTGAGGTTAGGACCATAGTGGCTCATAATAACAGGTAACACAGTAGACGGGTAACTGTAAAAACGAATGGGATTTCTTGCAAACCTGTTAATGATAAATATGGGCAGGACTTTGTTCTACCAATGAATAACAAATATGATTCACTTCAAAACACAGATGATACAGAAATTGTCTACATCTACATCTACATTTATACTCCGCAAGCCACCCAACGGTGTATGGCGGAGGGCACTTTACGTGCCACTGTCATTACCTCCCTTTCCTGTTCCAGTCGCGTATGGTTCGCGGGAAGAACGACTGTCTGAAAGCCTCCGTGCGCGCTCTAATCTCTCTAATTTTACATTCGTGATCTCCTCGGGAGGTATAAGTAGGGGGAAGCAATATATTCGATACCTCATCCAGAAACGCACCCTCTCGAAACCTGGCGAGCAAGCTACACCGCGATGCAGAGCGCCTCTCTTGCAGAGTCTGCCACTTGAGTTTATTAAACATCTCCGTAACGCTATCACGGTTACCAAATAACCCGGTAACGAAACGCGCCGCTCTTCTTTGGATCTTCTCTATCTCTTCCGTCAACCCGATCTGGTACGGATCCTACACTGATGAGCAATACTCAAGCATAGGTACAAGAGACTTGGAACCTATTAAATCTGTAAGAAAGAACGTAAAATCAAGATTTATGCAGACAGTTATGGACGAGAATTGTCAGGTATGATAATGGAAAGTAGGCCTTCCGTGAGTAACGAGTTTTTCACTTGAAGCAATCGTTAAACCATGGGTTGGTTTATGAGAGGTTTCAACATCAATCAAGAAAGACAGCACAGCCCTCACGGCCTAAGACTTTGTAGTGTTAATGGCCAGAGCAAACGACGTCATCAGAAACGAGAGGAAGATAGCGACATCGACACTGGAAGTGTAAACCCACACCAATGTGATTATCATTAATGTGTCTCATCGGCATGATTTGTTTCAGTGGTCATGTGCGAATAATGAAATGGAACAACCTAAGAAGGAGTATAAAGCTGTCTGCAAGAAGTTTAAAAATGTTACCATAATTAATACCAGAATTGTAGCAGAGACTGGCATACCAGGCATGGCCAGCACTTCAACAAACTAGGTAAACGTTTTTAAGTGATACTGTTCTCAGAGTAATATCGGATAAGCTTGGGAAGGAAGAGAGACCAGCACTCTGTTTAGATTATATCTCAACTGAAATTACAAAAAACTTATAGGCGCAAATCAGGGTGGATGTTCCAGTAGTGCAGGGAGACTACCTGGTCAACTTTCATATGGTAACATTAGGTTGCATCAACTAAGTAAAGATGAAAATAAAGCAAAGCCACAAGTAGAGTTTAAATTAGGCTTCCAGCAGTTTAAAATGTTACCATAATTAACACCAGTAGTTGTGGCAGGGATTGGCATACCAAGCATGGCCAGCACTTCAACAAACTAGATAACATTTTTTAAGTGATACAGTTCTCAGAGTAATATTGGATAGGCTTGGGAAGGAAGAAAGACCACCATTCTGTTTAGATTATGTCACAACCGAAATGACAAAAAAAACTTATAGGCACAAACCAGGGTGGATGTTCCAGTAGTAAAGGGACACTATCTGGTCAACTCTGGTATGGTAACATTAGGTTGCATCAACTAAGTAAAGATGCAAATAAAGTAATGCCACAAGTATAATTTAAAATAGGCTTCCTCAACATTCAGGGTATTGCAGCCAAAAATTTAATAGTTAATGAATTTTCCAGTGAAAACGTGATGGATATTTTGTATTTAAGTGAACGTTGGTATAAAGTATTGGATGATTACACGTTACTTAGGTGCTACAGTAGAGAACATCACTTACATGGAGGTGTAGCAATACATGCAAAAACATCTCTTGCACCAAACTGTGGTAGGATAGATCTCAACACCCTTTGTGCTGAACTACATTTTGAAGTATCAGGACTAGTAATTGAGAGTATTTAGCTAGTAGTAGTAGTAGTAGTAGCAGTGTACAGGCCACCTTGTGGTGACCCACATGTCTTCCTTGATAAATCTGAGGACCTCCTAATGCACTTCGATATACCAAAATGGGAGAAATATAATATTGTCATTGGAGGGGATGTCAATTCAAGCTTTAATGTTCTGCAGGGCAAAAAAACTGTGACAGAGCTCATAAATTTGCTTCAACAATGTAATCTATACTATGTCAACTGTAAACCTACAAGGAGCTCTGCCTGTCTAGACAATGTATTTACAAATATTAAGAGAACTTGTATGTATACTGATGTAATTAGTATTTCAAAAATCATGAAACTTTATGTATTAGTATTAGTAATGTAACTTACTACTAGACCAATGAATAGGCTTAGACATGAAACTTCCTGACAGATTAAAACTGTGTGCTGAACTGAGACTCAAACTCGGGACCTTTGCCTTTCGCGGGTAAGTGCTTGCCCGCGAAACGCAAAGGTCTCGAGTTCGAGTCTCGGTCTGGCACACAGTTTTAATCTGCCAGGAAGTTTCATATCAGTGCACACTCCGCTGCAGAGTGAAAATCTCTTTCTGAAAACATCCGCAGGCTGTGGCTAAGCCATGTCTCCACAATATCCTTTCTTCCAGGAGTGCTAGTACTGCTGGGTTCACAGAAGGGCTTATATGGAGTTTGGAAAGTAGGAGATGAGGTACTGGCAGAATTGAAGCTGTGAGGAGTGGTTGTGTGACGTCCTTGATAGCTCAGTTGGTAGAGGGCTTGCCCGTGAAAGGTACAGGTCCTGAGCTCGAGGCTCAGTCCAGCAAACAGTTTTAATCTGCCAGGAAGTTTCATATCAGGGTACACTCGACAGTAGAGTGAAAATCTCTTTCAGGTTTAGACATGCCCTCAGTTGTTTCAGTTGGGACTCCCTTTTTAGTAGGCTTCAACAAATGTTCCTCTGACATTATTTTTACTGAGTTTTTCTCTGTATTTTTAAATATATTCGGAAATAACGTCCCCCTGAAAAATATTAGGAGTAATTACAAAAAGGAAAAACAAATAATGGTATACTCCACACTTAGGGCAACTGGAAAATACTGTTATGCTACATTCTGGCCTGTACAAAAATGGTAAATGAGAAGTGTATAAAGAACTGTATACTAGAATTTAGCATAAGTATAGGCAGGCTATCAGTGAAGGAAAGAAACAACATAATGTAATAAACATTGAAAAGTCCCAAAGCAAATGCAAAAAAGCCTGAAGTGTAATTAATTCTGTTGCCCACACTAAGCAAAAAGATGATATTGCCGTAACTTCAGAACAACTTAAAAACATTTTTATCCACTCCGTTGAAGAAATTAGTAGTTCAATAAAGAAAACCTCCTGGAACTGCACTTAGTATCATGGACAAATGCTTAGAAATGCCTTTCCTGAGCACTTTCACTTTCACAGAAGTTTATCCAAATACTATCCTGAATATAGTGAAAAATTTCAAACCTTCAGCTAATGTTGATTACTATGATTTGTCATGTAATTTGCTGAAAGATGTTATTGACTGTATAATTTATCCTTTAACTTACTGTGTTCAAAAAAATGGTTCAAATGGCTCTGAACAGTATGGGACTCAACTTCTGAGGTCATTAGTCCCCTAGAACTTAGAACTAGTTAAACCTAACTAACCTAAGGACATCACACACATCCATGCCTGAGGCAGTAACTTACTGTATAAATAAATGTCTTGTTGAAAGTAAGTTTCCTGATAAACAAAAACTTCTAGAGTTGTACCTACATATATAAAAAAAGGTGAAAAGAATTGTCCCACTAGCTATAGGCCCATATCCATCACTGCCGTTTTTTCCAAAATGTTTGAAATGATAATTTCCAATCAAGTTAGTATTTACATGAGAAAATCATGTGTAATCAGTGATAAGCAATTTGGATTTAGGAAATGTAAATCCAGAACTGACACAATGGATTCCTTAGTAAAATTTGTCCCATATGTGTTTGAGGCCAGGGGCTACACCCAGGGTACATTTTGTGACCTGAGCAGAGCTTTTTATTGTGTAGAGCATAATACTTTTTTGAATAAGCTACTCTGCTATGGTTTTGATAACAACAGTGTACATATGTTTAAATCTTTCCTGGAGAACCACCAACAAGTTGTGTGCATTGGTAGAGAGAAATCAAATTTGGTTTATGTTAGGTCTGGAGTGCCACAAGGGTCGGTGTTCGGACCTTTATTGTTTCTGTTAATGATTAATGGTCTGCCTTTATTCATAAATTCTTACATATTATTGTAAGCTGATGACACAACTTTCATAGATAGAAACTCAAATCTAGCCCCACTGATAACATTGACCGAAAATACCCTTGCTGAATCTTCATTATGGTTCAGAGCGAATGGTTTCTTGCTAAATGAAATAAAACACAGGAACTTTACTTTAGGTTGAAGAAGATATCTAACCACCATGAATTAGAAACCAATAAATTTTTAGGTGGTACTATTGACAACGAATTGACCTGGGAATCACACATCAAAAATATATTGGGTAGACTTTCAAGTCATTTATCTAATCAGAAATTTAAAAATATATGTTCCAGATAATTATGTAAGATCAGCATATTTTGCTTTCTTCCAAAGCGTTATATCACATGGAATTTTATTGTTGGGTACTGGTTGTCACATAAATGTCATTCTGATTTTGCAGAAGAAAGTATTAAGAATAATTATTGATTCTGGTAAATCAGAGCACTGTAAACTTCTGTTCTTTAAATTGCAATGTCTGACAGTAGTAAACATTTTCATTTATAATGTGCTGTTGTACATCAGAAATAATGTTTCCAAATTTGTATTCAGAATTGATAGTCACAGCTATAATACTAGGAACAGAACATGTGTAGACATGCCACATCATAGAGTATGTAAAACACAGATCTCCTACCTAGTTGTTGGACTAAGAATGTTTAACGGACTAAGCCAAATTGTATAAGCTACTAGTAAACAATCGATTTTACACTGTTGACGAATTTTATGAAGATGAAAGTACTGCTTTGTAACTTGTGATTTCTACTTTTACCCATTTCAAGCAAACTAAAGTACATTGAGAAATGTATGCTCTTGACTTTGTCTATTGCTGTAATGAGCTGAATGAAAATAAAATTTTATTACTATTATAATTATTATTTCTTTCCTTTCTCAGACGTTAAGTCTGGTTAATAATGGAAAGTGGTGCAGACCTTGATCAAGCATGACTTCCTTTTAAATGTACGCTATATGTTACATTGCATTTAGGAACTTTTGGGTAATTGAGCATGTATCAATAATTACAGATTTGTGTAGTTGTATATATACATTTGGATGCAGCTGTATTGCGTTGATGTACTGGTGGAAATTGTGTGGTATGACTCCTGTAGTTGATAGTTTAATTGGTATAATGTCAACTTTATCCTGATGCCACATGTCCTTGACTTCCTCAGCCAGTTGGATGTATTTTTCAATTTTTTCTCCTGTTTTCTTCTGTAAATTTGTTGTGTTGGGTATGGATATTTCGATTAGTTGTGTTAATTTCTTCTTTTTATTGGTGAATATGATGTCAGGTTTGTTATGTGGTGTTGTTTTATCTGTTATAATGGTTCTGTTCCAGTATAATTTGTATTCATCATTCTCGAGTACATTTTATGGTGCATACTTGTGTGTGGGAGCATGCTGTTTTGTTAGTTTATGTCGTATGGCAAGTTGTTGATGTATTATTTTTGCTACATTGTCATGTCTTCTGGTGTATTTGCTAGTATTGTACATCCGCTTGTGATGTGAACTACTGTTTCTATTTGTTGTTTGCAAAGTCTGCATGTATCTGTTGTGGTATTGGGATCTTTAATAATATGCTTGCTGTAATATCTGGTGTTTATTGTTTGATCCTGTATTGCAATCATGAATCCTTCCATCTCACTGTATATATTGCCTTTTCTTAGCCATGTGTTGGATGTGTCTTGATCGATGTGTGGCTGTGTTAGATGATACGGGTGCTTGCCATGTAGTGTTTTCTTTTTCCAATTTACTTTCTTCGTGTCTGTTGATGTAATGTGATCTAAAGGGTTGTAGAAGTGGTTGTGAAATTGCAATGGTGTAGCCAATGTATTTATATAAGTGATTGCTTTGTGTATTTTGCTAGTTTCTGCTCGTTCTATGAAGAATTTTCTTAAATTGTCTACCTGTCCATAATGTAGGTTTTTTATGTCGATAAATCCCCTTCCTCCTTCCTTTCTGCTTAATGTGAATCTTTCTGTTGCTGAATGTATGTGATGTATTCTATATTTGTGGCATTGTGATCGTGCTAGTGTATTGAGTGCTTCTTGTTGTGTGTTACTCCATTTCACTACTCCAAATGAATAGGTTAATATTGGTATAGCATAAGTATTTATAGCTTTCGTCTTGTTTCTTGCTGTCAATTCTGTTTTCAGTATTTTTTTTAGTCTTTGTCTATATTTTTCTTTTAGTTCTTCTTTAATATTTGTATTATCTATTCCTATTTTTTGTCTGTGTCCTAGATATTTATAGGCATTTGTTTTTTCCATCGCTTCTATGCAGTCGCTGTGGTTGTCCAATAAGTAATCTTCTTGTTTAGTGTGTTTTCCCTTGACTATGCTACTTTTCTTACATTTGTTTGTTGTGAAAGCCATATTTATATCATTGCTGAATACTTCTGTTATCTTTAGTAATTGGTTGAGTTGTTGATTTGTCGCTGCCGGTAGTTTTACATCATCCATGTATAGCAAATGTCTGATTTTGTGTTGGTATGTTCCAGTAATATTATATCCATAATTTGTATTATTTAGTTTCTTGGATACTGTGTTCAGAGCAAGGCAAAACCAGAAAGGACTTAATGAGTCTCCTTGGTATATTCCACACTTAATCTGTATTGGCTGTGATGTGATGTTATTTGAATTTGTTTGGATATTAAGTGTGGTTTTCCAATTTTTCATTACTATGTTTAGGAACTGTATGAATTTAGGATCTACTTTGTATATTTCCAATATCTGTAGTAACCATGAGTGGGGTACACTATCATAAGCATTTTGGTAACCAATGCATGCGTAGTGTAGCGACCTTTGTTTAGTTTTAGCTTGATGTGTCACCTCAGCATCAGTTGCTCTTTACATCCTCGTGCTCCTTTGCAGCATCCTTTTTGTTCTTCATTTATAATTTTGTTCTGTGTTGTATGACATTAATTTCTGTGTGATGACTGAAGTTAATATTTTGTATATTGTTGGTAGGCATGTTATGGGGCGATATTTTGCTGGGTTTGCTGTGTATGCTTGATCTTTAGGTTTCAGATACGTTATTCCACGTGTAAGTGTATCAGGGACTGTGTATGCGTCTGCAATGTAACAGTTAAGTAATTTAGTTAGATGTGAATGTGTTGAAGTGAACTTTTTTAGCCAGAAATTTGCTATTGATCTGTAGCCTGTGTTGCCATGCTGGTTTTGTGGGTCTCTTCTGTGTGTTGGTTGGTTCTGATCTCTGCCTAGTGTGTATATTTAGTGTAGTGAGTGCTCCTATATAAACCAGTAGTTATAACTCTTCCATAGTTGTATTTTCATTTATTTTGTTGTGTATGATTGTGTTGATAGTTGTTATTGTTGTTTCGACTTTTGGGTTATATGGGGGTCTGTGCATGAATGGTCTAATGTCTGTATTTTTGTCTTTGTATTCTATATATGTTAGCTGAAATTTTTCTTCTATATCTAACATGTGTGTCACTTCGTGTTCTATTTGTGCTTATTCTGGTGGCTGTCTTAAGATTTCGTTTCCCTCTGATTGTTTAATTGATGCGTGTTGTTCTTTGTTTGTTTGCTCTGGAATGTTTGAGTCTATTACTGTATTTTCTTCTTCTTCTTCTGATTGCACATTATTTTGTTCCAGTATTTGTTGTACTTTTTATTTGATGTTTTCTAATTCTGACTGGGGTATCCTGTTATTTTTGATTATTACATGGATCTGATCAGCTAGTCGTTGTTCTGTTAAAAATTTTAATTCTGGGTATCTGGTGATAAATTTTGTGTATACTTGTGATCTGTAACCAGTTGTGTTGGTTCCTTAGTTTGTTGCTTGGTAATAACAGAACATGAGGTGTCGGTTAACTTCATCTGACCATCTCATCGTCTGTATCTGTTTTCCTTCTAGAGTGGTTGCAGGAAGCATATCCTGCAAAACACCTCTATTTGGATTTAAATCATTTTCCGTGTGGCTAGCAGTGTCGTTACCATTGTGGACATGCATAGGGTTCAAGCGTCGTCGCCGACCATGACAGCGCTTGTCCAACCTTCATTAGTTCTCTCCTGAACCAACTAATCACACTAAAAGGGGGGTTAGCCCTATTAGTGGTTTGTTATTTTCGTCACCTTTTACGACTGGCAGAACATACTGGAGGCCTATTCTTTTCCCAGTCCTCCTCGGGGTTTATTATTATTATCACGATTTCCGAAACGGCCTTGCTTTCAGTAATTTTGTGGACCTCGACAAGCAACATCCACATTAAGTGGAATCACAGGATATTTCCAGAGCACTTACACCGGCTGCATATAAACCAAACACCAGCCTGTTCTTGTGACGATACTACTCAGGGAGGTACGGAAGTATATAATGTCAATACAGAAAATATAGTGAGGCGAGGAACAAGTTTTTAGCATTTGCTATCGAGAATAAAATCCCACAACCAATGTCAGTGAAGTCCTTGCTATCTGAACCCAACATTAAAACCTACAACAATGTACTCTAATATTTATATGCAATGGACAGATAGAAATATAAAATTTAATAATAAACAGGAAAGGCGAAGCTACACTAAAAGAAGCGTATATTGAGTGAACAAAGATATTATTATTACGTAGCAGTGACTAAATGGTATCTGACGGAAGTCGAAGAAAACAAAACAAACAAACAAACAATTCATGCATTGTGTCCTACACTTCCACTTTTTTCCGTATCTGTATTGTTGCGTAGCAAACAAAAAATTTGTTGTCAAGATACTTTTACTGTGATCTGTCACCGCACTGAAGTGGTTTCATATGCAAAAAGTCTCTCTAAAACCTGAATAATCGTCATCATCTCTTTAAGAATCATAGTAGAAATAAAAAAAAAAGGAGGTAAAATCCAAGTATTTATAATGTCGTCAAGAACCACCACAAGTGCGGCATCAGTAGAAGAGGTCACGGTAAGGCTTCGAAATACATTACTGGCGGATACGTAGGCGATTTTAAGACAAGTGGTTCTGTGCGTGCTCGTACACTACTTCATAGTTTACGGTTGCTATGAAATTTATGTATGTGCAACTGTTTACTGACTTAATAATCATTTGTATAACCATCTGACGATGCCTATACGACACAACAGCTGTCTACGGGCAAATAAATATGAAATATATGTGAAATATATTGTTAGCCGCTCCAAGCGGAAGATTCGCTATGTCGGGGCTCATCGTTCAGTTGACAATGTGTATACGATTAATCCTAGTGCGGGCGCACCTAGTATGTGTAGCACGCTAGCTACTAACAACATTGCCTTGTACCGTTGCATTGATGTTTTACCATTGCGATCCCATACCTCCTCATTCATTACTGCTTAAGCTGTCAGTGTGATAAGTTATGTTGTCTTTCATCCAAGTGAGCATCAGTAATATAATATAAACTGGGAGCTACGTGATAACAAATTTACAGTTCGTTCAAGGAAATGACCCACGTTACGAGCAAGTGGCAGAATCCCACAGTGAGGCAGTTGTCTAAGAGATGATTAGTATTTGAATAAGTGGTTGGAGACCTGACGCAGTTGCGCTGTTTGTTTCGAGGAGTCACTACTGTGGGGTTAACACTTGCACACGGCAATAGAGTAATATAATGAAACTTTGTTTTATCATTGTTTTAATTGAAGAGTGTTTCAGCTCATGAATGTAAGGTTATGTTATCGTTGTTTGAGTAAAGTGTGCAATATAAAGACAGCTCTTATTTACATGTGTACAACTACGCCGCGCCCTCGCGCATGTAATGAAAAACGGCGTACCCGCTCGAGGGTTAAAGGTATATTTTTCATATTTGTCTGGAACTTAACGAACGTTCTGCGTAACATATTTCAGTATAAGTCAGTGACCATGAGCTATAGTTGTGTTCGGTATTCTGCAAATTTTGACAGCGATACCATGTTTGGTAAATAATGAGAAAAGTGAACGCAGACTTTCCATATTACAGGGTTACATACCGAATGGGATTATTGTGATACTTGAATTTTTTTACCACTTTTGACCTGTTTGTTCTAAGTTAATTCTCATTGCGATGTAAACGTGGGTCATAAAGAAGTCAGTTGCTGAGGTGTCAGATTGTGCTGTGTGCATATTATGTTCCACGTACTCACTTGCGTAAGAGCTGATTTGTGTGTGTGTGATAATGGAGGGAGCACAATAGTTTCTCATTTCAAGAAGATGTAACAGAGGCAGACAAACACACATGCAAATATCAACAGACATATTAATGTAAATAAATAAACTTGTAAATGAGAACAAATTCTCGACACGTGTTTTGCTTATTGCAGAAACACAATGAAAGGTGGAGGATCATGTATTTATCTTAAGAACGGCATTGAATTTAAAGTCAGAAATGATATTATCATGCTAAGTGTAGACAAAGACTTTGAAGTGTCAGCAATAGAGATAGTTGCTATAAATATGCCCAAGAAATTATCTATATTATGTGTGTATCGTTCTCCCAGTGGTAATTTTGAGATATTCTTTTCAAAACTTATACAAAGTCTAGAACTAGCTCTGACTCTGAAACATAATATCCTTTTGTGTGGGGACATTAACATAAATGCAACTAAAACAGATGACACCAGTAACATATTTATGAATATCCTACATAGTTTGGTCTATCATCACTAGTCAACTGTGCAACAAGAATAACCACACATTCATCATTTACCATTGACTATGTAGCTACAGATGTAGGCAGAGAAAACTGTGATGTACTTGTGAAAACTCTGGGACTGTCTGATCATCTATGTCAGATTATAAAAGTAAAAGCTTGTGTAAAAAAGAGTCATAACTGCATGTATATAAAAGAGTCTACTCTCCATCAGCTTTGCAAGAGTTTTCCTTAAAGTTAGCACATGAAAGTTGGGAAGGAGTATACATAGAAACTAAAGTGAATAGCAAGTTCTCCAATTTTATGTCTGAGTTTAAATTAAAATTTGGAGAAACATTCCCCAAAGCATTAATTCCCATTGGAACACCCACCAACAATAAATGGATTACTAAAGGAATTAGAAAAAGCTCTCAAACTTGTAAATACCTAAACTCCATTAAAAAGGACGATAGTGATCCAGTTTTTTTGCACTACTACAAAAACTACAAAAGGATCTACAGGAAGCTACTCAACACTGCAAAAAAATCAGCCAACGATAAGTTCATAAATTTAGCCAATAATAAAAGTAAAGCTACATGGGCAGTAGTGAAACAAGAAACAGGAACTGTGAAGCAGAGAGTTACAAACACACAAATCAGGAACTAGGAAAATTTAGAAAGTGACCCGAAAGAATTAGCAAATTATGTGAATACCTACATTAGCAGCATTGCAACGAACTTACAGGAAATTTTTCCAAAAGGTGCTAATCAACCAATACAGAAGCATGTAGCAAACTTAATGGTATTGCTTCGAACTACTGAGGAGAAAGTATGCAATGTTGTAAGGCAATTAAAGAACAAAAACTCGGCAGGTTTAGATGAAATCCCAATGTGTGTGCTGAAAAAATGCATAAATGGTATCAAAGCTCCACTAACAGAAATCATAAATGAATCCTTCAAAACTGGTTGCTTCCTTGACTATCTAAAGCATGCCAAAATTTTACCAGTTCACAAGAAAGGTGACGTAGAAAACATTGAAAACTACAGACCAATAGCCCTATTGTCTTGCTTTTCCAAAGTGATAGAAACAATAATGAGAAACAGGCTTTTGAGCTATCTAAGTAAATTCAACCTCCTCTGCAATGACCAGCATGGTTTCATGCCTGGTAGAGGTACAGAATCTGCAATAGCACAATTTGCAAAAACAGTTTTAGAAGCACTAGATGAGAACAGCTATGTAACTGACCTTTTCCTAGACCTGTCTAAAGCATTTGCTACAGTTGACCACCAGAAGCTATCGCTGCAGCTAAAGAAGCAAACACCAAATGGAACCAGTTTTTTTCTTTATTCAATTGTTATTATGATGTTACGTGTCCTGTTAGCAAATGGCTTGTCAAAAAGCAACAAAAAAAGAAAAGATGGGTGACTGGAGAAGTAATCCATGCCAGAAATAATCTGAGAGTGTATTATGACCTCTCCAAACAAAAAAATACTGAGGCCTACAACACACTGTATAAAATAAAAAAGAAAGAGTACTGTAGTTTTATCAGAGAAACTAAAGCATCATTCATCAGGATGTCTATAGATAAGCAAAAGAACTACTCAAAAGGTTTATGATCTTTCATTAATGAAGAGAGAGGAAAAGTAACAAATCGGGCAGAGGACATCTGCCCACTGATGAGTGAGAAAAGCAATGCAAACCCTCTAGAAATACTTTTAACAGATATTATATTACTGTAGCAGACGAATTAATAAGACAAAATAAAACAAATGCAGTAAGTAAATTGTTAAACCCCGCCACATACAAATCATACTATGGTTTTCGTACCTACAACAGATACAGAAGTGTCAAACCTAATACAACAACTTAAAATTAAACATTCATCTGGCTTGGATGGTGTCACACCACATCTCATAAAGGAATGAAGAGAATTTATATTAAAACCACTGACACACATGCTGAATGCTCTGATAGAAGAGGATATATTTCCAGATTCACTGAAAGTAAGTAAAGTGAAGTCAATATTTAAGAAAGGGAACAGGGATGAATTAGGAAATTACAGGCCAATATCATTGATCTCAACGTTTGCTAAAATCTATGAAATGATAATAAACAGTAGAATTGTAAGTTCTATAACAAAGTACAGTATACTGCATTCACCACAACATGGGTTCAGAGAAGGAAAGTCAACAAAAACAGCATCAACAGATATAATTGAGCACATTCTTAATTTACTTGAGAGAGAACAAAACACTTGTGGGATTTTTATGGACCTATCTAAGGCCTTTGATTGTGTTAACCACTTAAAATTAATGATGAAATTATATCAGTATGGAATTAGAGGAAAATGCTATGACATACTTAAATCATACATTACAGATAGGAAACAATGCACAGAAATCAGACATACTAGTGGGGGAAGTATAACAAACTACAGATCAGAATTGCAAACAGTTAAACACGGTGTGCCACAAGGATCGGTGCTTGGGCCAATACTATTTATACTCTACGTAAACGACTTCCGTAGCTATATAAATCAGAAACTTATAATGTATGATGATGACACAACAATCATTTGCACAGCTGACACAAAGGAGGAGCTTGAGAACGAAGCACTCCTGAATATCGAAAATGCAAATAAATATTTAACACAAAACAACCTGTTTATGAATCAGTCTAAAACGATGAATGTAGTATTTCAGACCAAGCATAGTGAAAATTATAATATAAATGGAAAGACTATTAAAGAAGTAACCAGCACAAACTTTCTAGGAACTATAATAGACAAACATTTGGCACAGGGGGAGCACATAGATGCACTGTGTAAAAAGATAAACAAACAGATCTACAGCATGCATAAAACAGCTAAGACTGTGGATGATAAAGTCTTCAGATCAATGTATTATGGACTTGTCTTCCCACTTTTGTCTTAAGTGCACAAGCTGGGAAGTGCACAAGCTGGCTACTTAAAAAGAATATTCACAATTCAGAAAACGGCAGTGAGATGCATTGCAGAAATACCACCAAGACAGTCCTGTAGGCAAGCTTTTGTACACTATGACAGTATATTCACTGTACATATACCAAGGCATAATGGCAGTAAGGTCAAGCGATAAACACTTCCTAAATAAAGATGTACACAAACAAGGTAAAAGAGGAAATGAAAATTACTACATGATAAACATAAATCTAAAACTGTCTATGACTGCCCCTGAAGAAGCAGGCAAAAGGCTTTTTAATAAACTCCCCAAAATCATTAAAACAGAAACAGACCTAAAATGTTTTAAAAATCATTTGAAGCTATATCTCACAGAGAAATGTATATACAGTTTGAGTGAGTACTAAGATGGTTTTTAAATATATCATTCCTGAAATGCACCTTTAAAAATTATCATTTCTGTTTGTTTGGATTTGTATGTAATGTGAAACATGTAGTACCCTTGTATGCTTATAGACTATTTCTGTTTAATTATTTGTTTCATTTATATATAATGAAATCAAGTTTGATGTTAATAGCCTATTGTATGACACACCCAATACTCTCAGCTGGATTTCCAGCTGGAGTTCATGGGCAAAAAATTAATAAATAAATTAGAGGTGCTAGGAGTAAGGGGAGTGGTTCTCAAATGGTTTCATTCATATCTAGAAAACAGAGTACAGTCATTAGAGATCACACATGTCTCCACTGGATCAAAGTACATTGAGAAACATATATCTGATCCACAATATATCAATATTGGGGTCCCTCAAGGAAGTGTACTAGGCCCTGTATTATTTCTGGTATATATGAATTATTTCCCGCAACATATCAGCCATGGAGAGAAGATATTGTTTGCGGATGACAGCAACATAGTAATCACCAGTAAGACACCACCACAAATGTTGGAAAATTGTACTTAAGTGCTGAGGGATGTTCACAAATTGTCTCAGGAAAACAAAGTAACTTTCAGCGTAAAGAAAACAAATACAATATGCTTTAGAATGAACAGAAAACAGAGTCCCTTAAATTTAAAACTAGATAACATCTCCATAGATGATGTACCTACAACAAAATTCTTAGGGTTGCACATTGACAGCCAAATGAAGTGGAATGAACATGCAATGAAACTCTCGAAAAAGATATCCACAACATGTTATGCACTTAGAGTTCTTGTATCTGCATGCAGTAGTGAATGTTTGAGAACTGTATACTTTAGTTATGTTCATTCAGTAATCAGTTATGGTTTTATTTTCTGGGGAAACAGTGCTCAGAATTTACAAACAGTATTTAATATGCTAAAGAGAGCAGTAAGAATTATAAAAAAAGCAGTTAGTGGGCCCACTGCAGAGCACTTTTCAAAATGTTGGAAATTCTAACTGTTCCTTGTGAATTTTTATTCCAAACCATAGTGTACATCAAGAAAAATATAGAAAATCATAGCACAAATAGCAGTTTTCATAACTATAGTATGAGAACAAGTCACTGTCTTCACCTAGACAGAAAGAATAAACGTAAGACTCAAAATAGCTTCTTGTATGAAGGTGTAAAACTGTATAATAAACTGCCCCAGAAAATAAAAGAAGCAGATAACGTACCACTTTAGGAGAAATCTTAAATTGTTTTTGCAGGAACCTTTTACACTATAAGTGAATTGCTTAGTACAAAATGATTGTAACTAGCTTTTATTTCACAATATTTTGATAAGGAGCAAAAATGATTGTAAATAACTTACATGTCACAATGTTTAACTACATGTAACAACAAACTGCATAAGTATATGAATGAATGCAACTGACAACATCCATACATTTTTAAAATGTCCACTGATGGCTAAATAAATAAAATAAAAAAAATTAAAAAAGAATGAGTAGGTTAACTGGTCCAGTGTTCATTATTTAAATCATGCTTATTTAAATCAGGCTTTCCTGAAACATGTGGTATGATGAACAAAATTAAGTTCTACCGGGTTTTCCTTTGTAAAGGAACATTTGAAAATAGTTACGTATTTCAGCTTTTGCTTTGCAACCTTCAATATTAGTTCCTGTCTCATTTCCTAAGTACTGGACACTAACTTTGGTGCCACTAACAGCCTTTACATATGGGTAGAATTTCTTTGGGTTTTCTGAAAGATCATTTGACAATATTCTGCTGTGGTAATTATTGAAGACTTAATGTATTGCCCTCTTGGCAGCCGAACATATTTCATTCAGCATCTCTCTGTCCATAGGTGTAGCTCTTTTTGACACCTATGAAGCAGTAGTCTTTGTTTCTTTAGAAGTTTCTTTGCAGTGACTACATATCATGGAGATTCCCTCCTCATTATGAACTGTTCCACTGGGTATATATCTATCCAATGCATGGTCATTTATTGTTTTAAACTTGAGCCAGAGTTCCCATACATGTTCTTGCCCTTTTCAGCCACCTTTATGTACCCATTATTATGTGTGCTTCACTATTTTTCAGGAGTGCTTCGAATTCTGACACTATGTTGCAAATGCTTTGGCAGTTAACCACTAGGTTTCTGATACTCTCACCTGTGGGAGGAATTTCTTTTGATCTTCTAGGTTTCCTACAAGCATTGTTATCTGGACTGGATGGATAATTGCCTATCTAAAAGACCCTCTGATGTGTAGTGCACACTTGAGCCACTTTTCACAGAACTTTTGACGTCTCTGGTTCAGTCCTTCCACTCGACTCAGAACCAAGGGTCACGATTAGTTCTGGGGACAGTGCTGCATACTATGAACTTCGTTGAAACTCCGTTACAAGGCAGGTCCTCTCACCCTTCTCTGCCAGTCACTGGAATAATCCAGTATGACCTCGGAGCTCAGACCACAGGCATCATTTGTTCCATTGTGCACCACAATCTGCAGTAGCTTGCAACCTGTTCCCTCAGTGGCTGCCAGAATAGCATCTTTAACATGTTGATTGAAGTCCCCAAACATACACACTGAGTGCACCTGGTGCCCTTTCCTGTCCCTTCATGATGATACTTGAAATGGATGATACAGAAATAAATTTTATTTTAGTGCTATTCACTTCAGTAGAGATGATTTGTTGAGATAAAATTAGTGAAGTTCTGGTGAGCAGAAGAGAACCAAGTTGCTGTATGTAACTCATTATGCACATGTGCTCAGGGGATACAATGGCGAAGAGTCAGTGTCATGATTTAAAATGCTTAAATCTCCTAGTAAAATGTTGAAATGCGCATTTTGGAATACAAATATCGAGCACAGCCTGTGAACTGGAATATTGTACTTGTCATATTGCAACATGTGCAGTTCAATGCTTTATTGGGAAATTGAGCATTTAAATGGTGCCACAGACACATTTGTACCACATGTCATGTGAGGATGTTCATATGGAATGAAACCAACGGCTTAATAAATGCCCATAAAATAAAGATTGAGATGGTTTTCATAACATTCATATTAAGCACTTGTGGAAGCACATGATCAAATATTAACGTCCCTTCCATTTGTTTGGGTTGGGTGAAGCATATATGCCATTAGCCACTTTTTCTATGTAGCAAATAATGAGCTTGCAGCATAAAACAGGAGCTTGGCTAAAAGATTTTATAAAACCAGTTCAGTCACACGGACTCAGAAGTATCATGAATGTATTTCATTGAGCAAAGCTATAGCAAAATATAGTTCTGTTTTTAAGGAATTGGATGTTCATAAAATTCAGGTGAGTCCAGATGCTGCGGCATTCGAACAGACTACAGGACTTGTTGCTTGTGGCTGTGCCAACAAATGGTGGATGGTCTCTCTGCTATCAAGAGGTTAAAGAGGAGAAATAATCCTGGTCATTAAGGAATAGAGAAACTGTAAATGTGAAAAAGACAAACTATAACCTTTTGACTAAATAAAAAACCCAGTGATACCATAATAAAAGTAAATAATGATGTACTAGATTGTGTAACAGTTACCAGATTCTTGGAGATGAATGTAGATTGTCAGTTGAAATGGACAGAACATGTGAGAATTTTGGCAAAGAAGGTATCCTCAGCATGTTATGTCCTGCAGATCTTTGCACTGTGTGGAGCATTTCATGCCTCAAAGTAGCCTACTTTGGATATATGCATTCAATCCTCAGTTGTGGGATAATGTTTTGATGAATAAGTGCTGGGAAAATACAGACTATTTTCAAGATACAGAAAGTAACTGAATGAATAGTAACAAATAACAGTAACAGGGCACTTGTAAAGATTTATTCAAAGAGGTAGATATTCTGACAGTTTGGCATGTGAATACATCTATCAATACATGACCATGAACCGAATCCAGACAGTATTTACATCTAAACAGAAGAAACAAGTCAAAAGCTCAAAATAGTGTGTCATACTCTGGAACAGAATTGTACAACACTCTGCCACAAAGATGCAAATGGTCCCCACACCTTTCAAAAAAGCCATAAAAGTCATTTACTAAATAATAGCTACCACACTGTGGATGGGTATTTAAAATAATTATAGATTGTAACTTAATGTTCATAAACATTGCACTATGTAAACGTTTTGTGATATGATTAGAAAAGTAGAACTAGGTAAAATACTGAGAGGAATGTTTATATTATTGAGAAATATATGTACAAACCCCCCCCCCCCACCCCCCCCCAAGAACCATGGACCTTGCCGTTGGTGGGGAGGCTTGCGTGCCTCAACGATACAGATAGCCGTACCGTAGGTGCAACCACAACGGAGCGGTATCTGTTGAGAGGCCAGACAGTCGTGGTTCCTGAAGAGGGGCAGCAGCCTTTTCAGTAGTTGCAGGGGCAACAGTCTGGATGATTGACTGATCTGGCCTTGTAACACTAACCAAAACGGCCTTGCTGTGCTGGTACTGCAAACGGCTGAAAGCAGGGGGAAACTACGGCCGTAATTTTTCCCCGAGGACATGCAGCTTTACTGTATGGTTAAATGATGATGGCATCCTCTTGGGTAAAATATTCCGGAGGTAAAATAGTCCCCCATTCGGATTTCCAGGCGGGGACTACTCAGGAGGATGTCATTATCAGGAGAAAGAAAACTGGCGTTCTACGGATCGGAGCGTGGAATGTCAGATCCCTTAATCGAGCAGGTAGGTTAGAAAATTTAAAAAGGGAAATGGATAGGTTAAAGTTAGATATTGTGGGAATTAGTGAAGTTCGGTGGCAGGAGGAACAAGACTTTCGGTCAGGCGAATACAGGGTTATAAATACAAAACCAAATAGGGGTAATGCAGGAGTCAGTTTAATAATGAATAAAAAAATAGGAGTGTGGGTAAGCTACTACAAACAGCATAGTGAAAGCATTATTGAGGCCAAGATAGACACGAAGCCCACGCCTACTACAGTAGTACAAGTTTATATGCCTACTGGCTCTGAAGATGAAGAAGAAATTGAAGAAATGTATGATGAAATAATAGAAATTATTCAGATAGTGAAGGGAGATGAAAATTTAATAGTCATGGGTGACTGGAATTCGGTAGTAGGAAAAGGGAGAGAAGGAAACGTAGTAGGTGAATATGGATTGGGGCTAAGAAATGAAAGAGGAAGCCGCCTGATAGAATTTTGCACAGAGCACAACTTAATCATAGCTAACACTTGGTTCAAGAAACATAAAAGAAGGTTGTGTACATGGAAGAAGCCTGGAGATACTGACAGGTTACAGATAGATTACATAATGGTAAGACAGAGATTTAGGAACCAGGTTTTAAATTGTAAGACATTTCCAGGGGCAGAGGTGGACTCTGATCACAATCTATTGGTTATGAACTGTAGATTAAAACTGAAGAAACTGCAAAAAGGTGGGAATTTAAAGAGATGGGACCTGGATAAACTGACTAAACCAGAGGTTGTACAGAGTTTCAGGGAGAGCATAAGGGAAAAATTGACAGGAATGGGGGAAAGAAATACAGTAGAAGAAGAATGGGTAGCTCTGAGGGATGAAGTAGTGAAGGCAGCAGATGATCAAGTAGGTAAAAAGACGAGGGCTAGTAGAAATCCTTCGGTAACAGAAGAAATATTGAATTTAATTGATGAAAGAAGAAAATATAAAAATGCACTAAATGAAGCAGGCAAAAAGGAATACGAACGTCTCAAAAATGAGATCGACAGGAAGTGCAAAATGGCTAAGCAGGGATGGCTAGAGAACAAATGTAAGGATGTAGAGGCTTATCTCACTAGGGGTAAGATAGATACTGCCTACAGGAAAATTAAAGAGACCCTTGGAGATAAGAGAACGACTTGTATGAATATCAAGAGCTCAGATGGAAACCCAGTTCTAAGCAAAGAAGGGAAAGCAGAAAGGTGGAAGGAGTATATAGAGGGTCTATACAAGGGCGATGTACTTGAGGACAATATTATGGAAATGGAAGAGGATGTAGATGAAGATGAAATGGGAGATACGATACTGCGTGAAGAGTTCGATAGATCACTGAAAGACCTGAGTCAAAACAAGGCCCCGGGAGTAGACAACATTCCATTAGAACTACTGACGGCCTTGGGAGAGCCAGTCCTGACAAAACTCTATCATCTGGTGAGCAAGATCTATAAGACAGGGGAAATACCCTCAGACGTCAAGAAGAATATAATAATTCCAATCCCAAAAAAGGCAGGTGCTGACAGATGTGAAAATTACCAAACAATCAGTTTAATAAGTCACGGATGCAAAATACTAATGCGTATTCTCTACAGGCGAATGGAAAAACTGGTAGTAGCTGACGTCGGGGAAGATCAGTTTGGATTCCATAGAAATATTGGAACACGTGAGGCAATACTGACCCTACGACTTATCTTAGAAGCTAGATTAAGGAAAGGCAAACCTACATTTCTAGCATTTGTAGACTTAGAGAAAGCTTTTGACAATGTTGACTGGAATACTCTCTTTCAAATTCTGAAGGTGGCAGGGGTAAAATATAGGGAGCGAAAGACTATTTACAATTTGTACAGAAACCAGATGGCAGTTATAAGAGTCAAGGGGCATGAAAGAGAAGCAGTGGTTGGGAAGGGAGTGAGACAGGGTTGTAGCCTATTCCCAATGTTATTCAATCTGTATATTGAGCAAGCAGTGAAGGAAACAAAAGAAAAATTCGGAGTAGGTATTAAAATCCATGGAGAAGAAATAAAAACTTTGAGGTTCGCCGATGACATTGTAATTATGTCAGA
Source organism: Schistocerca piceifrons (assembly GCF_021461385.2). Lineage (NCBI taxonomy): Eukaryota > Metazoa > Arthropoda > Insecta > Orthoptera > Acrididae > Schistocerca > Schistocerca piceifrons. The sequence continues at coordinate 512,126,042 of NC_060144.1, forward strand.
GACAGCAAAGGACTTGGAAGAGCAGTTGAACAGAATGGACAGTGTCATGAAAGGAGGGTATAAGATGAACATCAACAAAAGCAAAACGAGGATAATGGAATGTAGTCGAATTAAGTCGGGTAATGCTGAGGGAATTACATTAGGAATTGAGACACTTAAGGTAGTAAAGGAGTTTTGCTATTTGGGGAGCAAAATAACTGATTATGGTCAAAGTGGAGAGGATATCAAATGTAGACTGGCAGAGGTAAGGAAAGCGTTTCTGAAGAAGAGAAATTTGTTAACATCTTGTATAGATTTAAGTGTCAGGAAGTCGTTTCTGAAAGTATTTGTATGGAGCGTATACCATGTATGGAAGTGAAGCATGTACGATAACTAGTTTGGACAAGCTTTCGAAATGTGGTGCTACACAAGAATGCTGAAGATTAGATGGGTAGATCACATAACTAATGAGGAGGTATTGAATAGAATTGGGGAGAAGAGAAGTTTGTGGCACAACTTGACTAGAAGAAGGGATCGGTTGGAAGGACATGTTCTGAGGCATCAAGTGATCACCAATTTAGTATTGGAGGGCAGGGTGGAGGGTAAAAATCGTAGAGGGAGACCAAGAGATGGATACACTAAACAGATTCAGAAGGATGTGGGTTGCAGTAGGTACTGGGAGATGAAGGAGCTTGCACAGGATAGAGTAGCATGGAGAGCTGCATAAAATCAGTCTCAGGACTGAAGACCACAACAACAACATATGTACAAACATTTGAAGTCATCCATACAATGTATATTATTTTACAGATTAATGATTAAATGAATAAACCAATTTATACATCCTTGTGGACCAACTTTTTCTTTTTCATAAGCAAGAAAACCAGATAAATTGAATGCAATAAAAAAGCACTAGAAGATCGTATACACTATCAGATGAGGAGCTGCAAAAAGCCTCTCGTTATATTGGAAAAGAATGTTGTTACATCAACCATCAGTCATTATTGCCTGGGAGAACTCCCATTATTGCTTGAAAGAAAACCTGCAATACATAATTTTAGACTCAAATACAATTCATAGTTGATAGCCATACAGTCTTTCTTGTTGAAGATGAGTAAAAAAAAATTATCTTTGCAAGACACTCAAATTTAGCACATTGTCAATTAATAACAGCTTCATCACTGTTTAATAATTTGTGAGTCTGTGTTGTTATGGCCTATCGAGACAGGTTGGTGCTTCTCCTAGGTCTTTAACTTCGAAATACTTAGATAACACTGCTACAAGTTTTCTTTCATCGCGTTGTTATTACATAAGACATAAAAATCATCTACATACAGAGCAACAACTGTTCTTAATGAACACACAATGCTACTGAACCATCTGGTTGCTTCATGAGAATGGTTTCCTCCCAAATACACATTAGACAAGCAGTTTTAATATCAAGATTTACTGCAGAACTAATGACAATTGTAAGAATATTAAATCTCATAAGTGGTGAAACTTTTGAGTAAATCCATTAACAACGAGTCTAGCATTGTAGTGTGCTGTATGATCTTCATTTGTTTTCAACTTAAATAATCACTCGAAACTCATTCTGTAAATAATCACTCGTTAGTCACAATACTTTTACTCTTGGTTGGTTAGTCACATTGCTTTTACTCTTGGGTTGGTCCACAAGTTCCCAAACACTATTGTTACGGAAACACTTTACTTCCTCTTTCATGGCCTTTATCCAGTCGTTTAACTCATTGACATGGCATCCTCCAGGTTCACAGGATCTTCTCCCAAACTGGAAAACTCACTCATCAGGTATGTGACATAATTTGGATACCCTTTGGGTCTGGGTACATGTCCTGCTCTTCTGACTGGCTGTTCAGCTTCTGGAGGATCAGGGTCCATTGGCAGCATTTCAGTCTCCTCTATGTCTACCACTAACTGAGCATCCAGGTTGTAGCCGGGGTCTTGATTAGCATCTGCTTTGTTGCTCTCAGCACTGCTGACTTCCACTATTTCTTCTGCCTCACAACATTCAACGCATACTGGTCACTTGGCCAGAACATCCAGTAATCTTCATTTTCTGTTGGTGCCCTGGTACTGTCAGTCATGCACTCATTCTTCAGAAAAACAACACTCCTGTCTTGCATAATTTTCTTGGGATTCTGTCAATCAATTAGTCTGTGATCTGTAGTCATTTGACAATACTCAACAAAACCAAATTCCTTAGCTTTGGCATCCTACTTTCTTCTTTTTTGATGTGCTGTATTGAGAAGAGCTCAACAACCAAATAATTTCAAATGGTTCAAAGAAGACAACTTTTCCTTTCCATGATTCCTATGGAGTCTTACCATTAAGTGTTATATGAGGAACACGGTTCTTTAAGAAAACGGCTGTGTTGCATGCCTCTGCCAGTACTGGTTAGGTGCACTATGCAATCTCACAAATTGATCTATTCACTACACCAGTCTGTTCTGGACTATAGCACACACTAATCTGATGCTCTCTGAGAAATGAATAAAAATTAAGAGTTCACAAATTCACTGCTATTATCCAATCTAACAGCATTGATTTTTGGACCAACCACGTTTTCTATCCAAGTTTTGAACACACAGAAAAAATAAAATATTTGATCTTTACTCTTGAGAAAAAAACACTGTCTTTCTGGAATAATCACCCACTAGTACATAATGATGATGAAGTCCCATACTCATTGACAGAGCGTAGGGGAATGATGCGGGATACCTGCACCGCCGTACTAGGCAAGGTCCTAGTGGAGGTGGTTTGCCATTGCCTTCCTCCGACTGTAATGGGGATGAATGATGATGATGAAGACGACACAACAACACCCAGTCATCTCGAGGTAGGTGAAAATCCCTGATCCCGCCAGGAATCGAACCTGGGACCCCGCGCTCAGGAAGCGAGAATGCTACTGCGAGACCACGAGCTGCGGCCTCTAGTACATAGATGTACTTGTTACATTAACTCATTTTAGCTTGAAAGATTTTACTAGTGCACCAAACATTTAGTTTATGTCACAATCTACAAAAACACACTTTGCTAAACAAAACAGTTACATTACTTGTTCCTCCAAAAACTCCATAGCAGAAGTGCTGCCAACCTCATTTGATAATTAAATACAGACATATATAACTGCAACACTACCCTTATTTAATGAAGAGAAAAAGGAGTAAAGAAGAAACAAATTGACACAAAAGATCCTTTTTTTTTGACATAAAACTAACAGTCTTGGTTTTTCCAGGGATTTAATCGGTATATCTGCTGGCTGATTCTCAGTTGAAATATGCTGAATGCCTAACTCTCAGATGAAAAAATGCATAATGTGTTTTGTGCTATGGTGGATCTCAGGATTCTGTGCATTTTTCACTGTTGCCTGATTGTCAGTATTAAGGACTGGAACTTCCATCAACTTTCTCATTCCTCTAAAATGTCTGCATATATAAATTACGTGCTTTCTGCATGGATAAATTATGTGCTTAACAGCTTCTGTTGCACTACTGGCTCTGCTTCTATTGTAGATGTGGCAATCATTGCCTATCTTTGACTGGGCCAGATGATAACTCCACTTGCATGTGTAATAACTACACCAGATGTTGACCACCCAGTTTTGTGGCACTGTCCAAAGTCCTCATCACTGTAGCAATGTAATATGCCACTGAATAAATTTGAACAATAGATTGTGCTTAGGTCACATATACCTGCTACATACTGGAGTACTCGCTTTAGTCTTACTACAGCTGTTGTTGATGAGTTTGAGACATGAAGATCATACTGTAAACTAACTAGGGTGTCTTTCCAAGGATCACGTACATCAGTGCTCCCAACTGCTTGTCAATGGGGAAAGTTGCACTTTGCATTCTTTCTTTCTGCTTGTAGTGTATCCACATCGTTTACCATTTGTGTTGGTACAGGTTTGCACTCTTGAAAATTGAAATGTTCCAGAGTCTCTTTGCATAGGCTTGCTGACTTGAGGCACCATCATCAAAGTGTTTTGTCTTGAATCTGAGGAAATACGATGCTGGCTTCACAGCAATCTTGAACTGAACCTTCAACTCATCAACAAACTTTGTGGAAACCTACTGATAACTCACCATAACTAACTTGTTGTCTACATAAAGAATGACTAACATTTTCTTGCCACCTTCTTCTCTGATATGTAAGCAAATTTCTGCATCACTTGCCTTGGAATCTGCTGTCAAAAGAAGTGCTCCGAAATTATGCCAACATCTCAAGGTTTGCTTAAGTGCATATGAACTTTGCCTTAATGTGCAAACTCTCCCTGCACCATCATTGTAGTCTTCAGGCTGTTGCATAATACATTACTTTGTCTAGTTATCCATACAATAATGCTGTGGATACATCAAACTGTGTGAGATGCATCTTCTCACCTGCAGCAACACTTAACATTGAACGAATTGCGCTTAGCTTAGCTACTGAACTGAAGATTTCACTGTAGTTTATGCCATAGCATTGATTAAACCTCTCGACAACAAGCCTTACTTTACATTTCTCAGTACTTCATTGTGATTAGTCTTTACACGTAAAACCCACTTACAACATAACTCTGCTCCTTTTTGTAGAGTAGTCAATTGCCATGTCTGAATCTCTAGTAGTGACTTCATTTCATTTTTCATAGCTTGCTTCCAGTGATTTCTTGTGTACCACTTACAGCTTCTTCATATGATTCTGGTCCTTCATTTTTTTTATTTTTTTATTTTTTTTTGTTAATCATCTCTTCAGTGGGCATTCCAAAGTTATTTAGCCATGAATGTTTCATTAATGTTGAGTGATTTTGGAGCTATTTATGAGACTGGTTAAAGAGTTCCTCTTCTCTGGTATCAGCACCTCTTCTCTGGTGTCAGTACTGTCCTCTTCAGTCTCTTGATTCTTCAGACTCTTCTTTGTTGGAGTTTACCTTATCTTCTTCCTGAGCTGCTCACTTTCCCTGCTTATTTTGCTCAACATCCTGCAATGGTAATTTGACTTGTGCTTCACAACTTGCAACTCTTTCGTGGAAGATTACATCTCTGCTAACAGTTTTCTTTTCTTCTTTCAACCAAATTCTGTAATGCTCACATCCATCTAACTTCACAAGATAGCTCTTGAGAGCTTTCTTATCAATTTTCTATTTCGTTGAACTGGGATGTAGGCTTAGCATGTAGTGCCTATTATATGTAAACGTTTTATTCTCAGATTCTTACCTAACCTTAACTCAAAGGGACTAATACCTTCCACAGATAATTTCCCAGTTCGATTTAGAAAGGTACACTGATGCTCCAAACAATTCTGCCCACGTGGCTGCTGGGAAATTAACTTCTTTTTTTGCGTACTTGAAGGCTCTTGCCATTTTAATTACAGTTCATATCTTACTCTCACTTCCACCATTTGGCTGTGGTGTGTAGGGTACTGTCAGCCTATGAGTAACACCATGTGCATACAGTAAATTCTGAATTCCTTACTGTCAAATTCTTGACCATTGTCACTTAGTAGACCTTTGACTGTGTGACCCAGCATCTTTGAATGTTGAAGAACATATTTCAAAGCATCCTTAACTTCAGATTTTTGCCTGATGATGTAGCAATATTTAAATTTTGTGTAGCTGTCTTTCAACACAACCATATATATCTTCTTCAAAGATTCATTAAAAGGTCCACAGACATCAGCTTTTGTCAGTTCCTCTTTCTTGGTTGTCTTCTCTCCCAGACCAAGCGGCAAGCAGTTTCCTTTGCCATAAATGCATGGCTCACAGAATGCCTTTTCCAAGGGAAAACTTATGCCTAATTCTCTTCCTAACATTCCTTTGACATGGTGTTTGTCCTGATGTCCTCATTTCTCATGGTACAGTGCAATAATGGAGTCTCTTTAATTTCTTTTACTGCAGCAATTTCTTTGAGCAAAGTTGGTTGAATTTCTGCATGTATGAGGGTTGGAACTTAAATAGTGGCAACTATTTATTCACAACTGATACAAAAAAGTTACATGTTTGCACCTGTTACTGTCCTTCAAAGTAGTCACCAGCATTGTGTAGAACCTGTTGTGAGCAGTCCGGAAGGCATAGTATACTGTTAGCAGAGCCTGTTCTGCTGATGGTGTGAATGGAGCGGTCTACTGCCTGTTGAATCTCTGGAACAGTTCTGAAGTGAATGCCACGAAGTCGTACCTTCATCTTCAGAATCAAATCAAAGTGATGAGGACTTATGTACGGGGAGTATGGTGAATGGTACAGCATGTCTCAGTCACATTAACGGAACAGAGCAGCCACAGCTTGCGCTGTATGCGCCCGTACATTGTTGTGCAAAATGATGGGTGGGTTGCGCAGAAAGTATTGCCTCTTCTTTCACAAAGCTGGTCGTAGGTGATGCTCCAAAAGCGAACAGTAATACTGTCCATTGACGGTCTGTGTGGAGGAATGTAATGCATTAGGATAACACCATCACAGTTGTACTCGAGAATCACCATAACTTTAGACCACTCCATTTGCACCATTAACAGAACAGGCTATGCTAATGGTATACTATGCCTTCCACATCGCTGACAACAGTTTCTATACAATGCTGGTGACTACTTTGAAGGACAGAAACAGGTGCAAACATGTAACTCTTTTGTATCGGTTGTGAATAAATAGTTGCCACTATTTAAGTTCAAACCCTCGTACATGGCTCCAGAGGGCTTCCGGGTTCCATGCAGCCCTGCTTTGTCATCAATTTTAAGCCAACCCTCCCTTGTTGATGACTTAAATTCACTGATTCCGCTCTTGAGTGGCTGGCACTGAACAAGTTTCTAGATAGATGTGGAACATACCACGCATACAACAGCATCATATTGTGACCATCAGTTACAGATGATAACCAAATATTGCCTTTATCCACTGCCATAAGGGTTTCTTTTCCAGCTGCCTTTACACAGCATGGACTGTCAAATTTTAGAAGGTCTGTAAAATACTCTGACCAGCTGGTCACATGCCTTGTAGCTCAGCTTGTTGCTTAATCTACTTCAACTGAATAGGCTTCTTCACAGCAGACATCAGCACAGCCCTAGCAGCTGCACAACTTTCCTGGCTGCTATTTTTGTTTTGTTTTCCATCAGAAATCCACTTTCTGCTGTTCTTTTTAGCCCTTTCATTTAGAATAATTGCAAATGTAATCTTGTCTAGATTCATTCTCAATACAGGTGTCTTTACCATCTGGTTTTTGTTTTCTTACATATACTGTTAATGCTTCCTTTTGCATTTTGTCACTTTTTGGATTCTTCATGAAATTCTTTTCTAACATACATAACTGTTCTATTAATTTACTTGTTCTCTTTTCATCCTGTGTTAGCAACATCCAGCTTTATTGAAAGGTTTCAAGTTCACTTGGTCAAATATGCAAGGTTTTGTAAACTAGCATAAGATCTGGTTAGCTTCAGGTCCATTGTTAAACTCATTTCACAAACTCCTCAGTTTTGCTGTACACACAGAAACATCTTCGTCTGGTATCCAGCTAAAGGAGAAAAAGTCTGTGCAGAGTCTGAATAACTGATTCGTGGATGAGGCTTCAAACTGCTGCTTTAATGCCTCCTGTGTGTCATTAGCTGTTTCCTGTTCCATTACCTTTTGATTCATTCATCACTAATTGCACTGTTGTTGTTGTTGTTGTTGTTGTGGTCTTCAGTCCTGAGACTGGTTTGATGCATCTCTCCATGCTACTCTATCCTGTGCAAGCTTCATCATCTCCCAGTACCTTCTACAACCTACACCCTTCTGAATCCGTTTAGTGTATTCATCTCTTGGTCTCCCTCTGCAATTTTTACCCTCCACGCTGCCCTCCAATAATAAATTGGTGATCCCCTGATGGCTCAGAACATGTCCTACCAACAGATCCCTTCTTCTAGTCAAGTTGTGCCACAAACTTCTCTTCTCCCCAGTCCTATTCAATACCTCCTCATTAGTTACGTGATCTACCCACCTTATCTTCAGCATTCTTCTGTAGCACCACATTTCGAAAGCTTCTATTCTCTTCTTGTCCAAACTGGTTATCGTCCATGTTTCACTTCCATACATGGCTACACTCCATACAAATACTTTCAGAAACGACTTCCTGACACTTAAATCTATACTCGATGTTAACAAATTTCTCTTCTTCAGAAACGATTTCCTTGCCATTGCCAGTCTACATTTTATATCCTCTCTACTTCGACCATCATCAGTTATTTTACTCCCTAAATAGCAAAACTCCTTTACTCCCTTAAGTGTCTCATTTCCTAATCTAATCCCCTCAGCATCACCCGATTTAATTTGACTACATTCCATTATCCTTGTTTTGCTTTTGTTGATGTTCATCTTATATCCTCCTTTCAAGACACTGTCCATTCCGTTCAACTGCTCTTCCAAGTCCTTTGCTGTCTCTGACAGAATTACAATGTCATCGGCGAACCTCAAAGTTTTTACTACCTCTCCATGAATTTTAATACCTACTCCGAATTTTTCTTTTGTTTCCTTTACTGCTTGCTCAATATACAGATTGAATAACATCGGGGAGAGGCTACAACCCTGTCTCACTCCTTTCCCAACCACTGCTTCCCTTTCATGCGCCTCGACTCTTATAACTGCCATCTGGTTTCTGTACAAATTGTAAATAGCCTTTCGCTCCTTGTATTTTACCCCTGCCACCTTCAGAATTTGAAAGAGAGTATTCCAGTTAACGTTGTCAAAAGCTTTCTCTAAGTCTACAAATGCTAGAAACGTAGGTTTGCCTTTTCTTAATCTTTCTTCTAAGGTAAGTCGTAAGGTTAGTATTGCCTCACGTGTTCCAACATTTCTACGGAATCCACTATCTACGGAATTGCACTATCATGGTACATTTTGGGTAACAGTTTGACTGTCGGTACAAGTCAAACCGTTCTTTGTGCTTTTCGGCTCTTTTGTCTGTTACACTGTCTTCCAGCACTTTGAGCTTCACTAATCTCTTAACAGTGACATCCACTGCAACTTTATGCTAATCCAACAAGTCTCTTATTTTCCTTTTCCAAATTGGCCTATCCATGTCTCCAGTTAGTAGTTTAATATTCTTTTAACATACACATTTTTGCAGAACTCTGTCTCAGAATACAGTGTGTGGCCCAAAAGATACTTACTGAATACTAATCTTTTAACCTAAAACTTAGTTGTCAATGTTTCTGCCCTCAAAACGGTTATATATCCCATAAAGAGATCAGAATGGAGATGAAATGCCAGATTGCATTTTACGTCAGAATGCTAACTGTTTGGAGGTGAAATAACTCACAAAGGATATAGTGGGAGAAAAAATGATTATGTTAATTTCCAGTCAGGATTGGATTCAAATGAAACTCTACACTGAACTTGAAACTGCACTTTGTTGACCTGTTACAATGAAACCAGGCACAGATATCGCTGTAGGAGAGAATAAGTTGTGTGATGGTGGACCTTGTTAATATGCTGTACAATGTGACAAAATATGTCACAGTGCACAGCAAAAATAATCTGACTTTGTATATAAAATTAAAACAGCAGGTTCTAATAGAAAGAATGCAAATATGCATGTGATACCATGCTGATAGCGTGTAATTGTCGCATTACTAAACTGCTCAAACATAAAATAAATCTGTACAAATAATTAGTGATGGGTAAGATACATGTCCAAATTTTAACAGAACAGTAATATTATTATACACAATTAACTTAGAGGTGAAAAATGGTGTTCTTAATTTATAGAGAAAGAAGAAGAAGCAGATCAGAGAAATCCTCCTTTGTTTTTATGCAAAAGAATAATGTTGTGGGAACTGTGCTGTGGTTCCAAAGAACTACTCTGATCTCTCTAAATATGGCATGGGAATGGACATAGCGGAATGGCCTGGAACATATGCTATGCACAACAACTGCATACGCATCACAAATAACATTTTTATTCAGTGAAAGAAGAGAAAACCATAAGCAGATTACAATTATGAAACAGTTGTGAGGATCTACAATCTGTGCTAAACAATAAAGAAAGAAAAAAGATGGTGCTGCATGGGAAGCAAACACCAGTGCACTGATATGCAATTTTAAATCTTATAAGTTCTGATTCCACAGCTAGTGCAATTAAACTAAGTCTATAAAACACATAAATCGTTAATAATAATCTGGACCATGTATGTGGGACAAAAGTTCCTAACAACGTCTGGTAATAACAGATGATTATTGATCACGGTACTAATTTAACCTTAAATTTAAAATACTGGGCAGAACTCACCCATTCTGGTCATGCTATCTGCTCTACATATGTTCACATGTTGTAGCACTGTTCAGTGGATGGTGTTCACAAAAAGACTCAATGATTACACTATGTCTGTATATACAGAAATTCAAGTTGAGTTTAGCAGGGGATAAGACTTAGTTCAGTCAGTCTGCATGTGTGGTGCTGTTTTATCTATTCCATGTATACAAATCATCTAGTTCCTAGCAGGCCTCACCAACCGTTTGCAATTACTCCTTGCCTTTTCTTTGTCTACCACCAGCTCTTCAAAGGCAATGCAGTGTGCTGCAGTGCTTCTGTACATTTAAAACAGACTCCTGCATCATCTTTTTGCTTGAATGTAACTAATAATTTGGCAAGCTGTTAAATATTGATGGCGTTTCCTAACGAACTTCAGTTATGGTCAGTAGCAAAACACATGCGGACACATCCATTGTGTACCCTGCTCGGTGTCTCCATAGGAAGTGCAGTCTAGAAGAATGTTTCCAGCTGCATGGCTTTTCTGGGAAAACTCAGGCTTGGCAAAGAGATGTGTGTGAGGTATAACTACTCTTCATTGCTATACACGGTCTGTGAGACTGTGTGCACCGGCTGATGCATCATCTGCTTTGGTACTAGCCCGTCTGTTACAGCAGACAGGTGGTGCATGGTACTAGCCATAATTACTCTTCATTGCTACACACGGTCTGTGAGACTGTGTGCACCGTCTGATGCATCATTTTATTTAAAAAAAGCGGATAAAGTGTCACTAGACGCCTTCCTAAGAGACAATCTCCATTCCTTCCGAACTGACTATGCAAATGTAGATGAGATGTGGCTCAAATTCAAAGATATAGTAGCAACAGCAATTGAGAGATTCATACCTCATAAATCGGTAAGAGATGGAACTGATCCCCGTGGTACACAAAACAGGTCCGAACGCTGTTGCAGAGGCAACGGAAAAAGCATGCGAAGTTCAGAAGAACGCGAAATCCCGAAGATTGGCTAAAATTTACAGACGCGCAAAATTTGGCACGTACTTCAATGTGAGATGCCTTTAATAGGTTCCACAACGAAACATTGTCTTGAAATTTGGTAGAAAATCCGAAGAAATTCTGGTCATATGTAAAGTACACAAGCGGCAAGACACAGTCAATACCTTCGCTGTGCAGTGCCAATGATACTGTTACCGACGACTGTGCCGCTAAAGCGGAGTTATTGAACGCAGTTTTCCAAAATTCCTTCACCAGGGAAGACGAATGGAATATGCCAGAATTTGAAACACGAACAGCTGCTAGCATGAGTTTCTTAGAAGTAGATACCTTAGGGGTTGCGAAGCAACTCAAATCGCTTGATACGGGAAAGTCTTCAGGTCCAGAATGTATACCGATTAAGTTCCTTTCAGATTACACTGATACAATAGCTCCCTACTTAGCAATCATATACAACCGCTCGCTCACTGATAGATCTGTACCTACAGATTGGAAAATTGTGCAGGTCGCACCAGTGTTTAAGAAGGGTAGTAGAAGTAATCCATCTAACTACAGACCTATATCATTGACGTCGGTTTGCAGTAGGGTTTTGGAGCATATACTGTATTCAAACATTATGAATCACCTCGAAGGGAACGATCTATTGATACGTAATCAGCATGGTTTCAGAAAACATCGCTCTTGTGCAACACAGCTAGCTCTTTATTCGCACGAAGTAATGGCCACTATTGACAGGGGATCTTAAGTTGATTCCGTATTTCTAGATTTCTGGAAAGCTTTTGACACCGTTCCTCACAAGCGATTTCTAATCAAGCTGCGGGCCTATGGGGTATCGTCTCAGTTGTGCAACTGGATTTGTGATTTCCTGTCAGGAAGGTCACAGTTCGTAGTAATAGATGGCAAATCATCGAGTAAAACTGAAGTGATATCAGGTGTTTCCCAGGGAAGCATCCTGTGACCTCTGCTGTTCCTGATCTGTATAAATGACCTGGGTGACAATCTGAGCAGTTCTCTTAGGTTGTTCGCAGATGATGCTGTAATTTATCGTCTAGTAAGGTCATCCGAAGACCAGTATCAGTTGCAAAGCGATTTAGAAAAGATTGCTGTATGGTGTGGCAGGTGGCAGTTGACGCTAAATAACAAAAAGTGTGAGGTGATCCACATGAGTTCCAAAAGAAATCCGATGGAATTCGATTACTCGATAAATAGTACACTACACTCGTTCGTCCTCTGTTAGAATATTGCTGGGCAGTGTGGGATCCTTACCAGGTGGGATTGACGAAGGACATTGAAAGTGTGCAAAGAAGGGCAGCTCGTTTTTTACTATCACGTAATAGGGGAGAGAGTGTGGCAGATATGATACGCGAATTGGGATGGAAGTCATTACAGCAAAGACGTTTTTCGTCGCGGCGAGATCTATTTACGAAATTTCAGTCACCAACTTTCTCTTCCGAATGCGAAAATATTTTGTTGAGCCCAACCTACATAGGTAGGAATGATCATCAAAATAAAATAAGAGAAATCAGAGCTCGAACAGAAAGGTTTAGGTGTTCGTTTTTCCCGCGCGCTGTTCGGGAGTGGAATGGTAGAGAGATAGTATGATTGTGGTTCGATGAACCCTTTGCCAAACACTTAAATGTGAATTGCAGAGTAGTCATGTAGATGTAGATGTAGATGCTTTGGTACTAGCCCGTCTGTTACAGCAGACAGGTGGTGCATGGTACTAGCCCATCTGTTACAGCAGACAGGTGGTCCACTGTGTAAGGAATTTGTGCATCACCACACAGTCCACCCCCCCACCCCCCCTCCTCCCCTTTTGTGAGAAGGGGATGGTCGGCTGATAGACACAGTAGCCCCACGTAGTGCGGCTCACTTTGGTGGGTGACAGCTTGGTGGCAGCGGAGAGAGGCTGTTAGTGAAGGCGGGAGATCACTGCCAATCGTGGAGGGGGGCGTCGAAGTGTCACACACAGCCAGTGGGGTGTGGAGTTCGTGGTATCATCCTGGAGGCTGGGCAGGTTGTACAAGGCAGGTGAAGCTCTGTGCATCCTACGGTGGTGATATAGTGTGTACCATCAGGTACCAGTGCTCCAGGTCTTCACTTTTCTAACCTCTAGCCGTAAGTGCAGGTCACCCTTTGCTGCATGGGAGTGGGCTGGCATCACGGTGTCAGTGGGCCACTTTTCAGTGTCGCGTGAGTTGGGCAGGTAAAATGCAACACAGGTAGGATGGTGGTGTGCAGATCTGGTGTTAGGAGCAAGGTGGCGGCAAGGGCCATGGACAGCTCTGCTGAGGTACATGGTGTTGGAAGGGACAGCACATCTGGCGGTTTCTGGCGACTGTAGGAAGTCGTGTGATGCTGGTGTGCAAGACTCACACGTTCCCTTCATCATTGGACTTACTTGGAGGTGCTTTGCCGATCTTCTTTTCAGGATAGCCAGCTGCGTTGATCTCCCCAACTTCTTCTCTGAAGATATAATGCTGTTTGGAGGAATTTTCTCTACTCTCAGAATGATTCTGTACAATCAATCCCTTTATATTTTCACTTCCACAAACAGAACACCACGTAATAGTTTTCACATAAATAAACAATATTTTGTAAGCCCAATGACTCGCGGAATAGTTTTCACATAAATAAACAATATTTTGTAAGCCCAATGACTCGCGGAATGTCAGAAGTATTAAGTACTTTTACAATAAATTCAGTTCTAGAAATCTTTCAAAGTTCTTGCAAGCCAACCATTAGACTCTCAAGAGAGTAAGTAAGTAAGTGTCTTTTTCTTTTCTTATAACATAATTTAACTGTTCACAATAAAGACTGACATAGCACCGTCATGGAGTATGGGGCTCATGTTCATTGTGCTGGGCATGGAACTTCTGTGGTGAGTGTGGCAACCACTTGCCCACATCGATCAGCCGTCCACATTGTAGCATTCTCTTGATACACGTCCACCCTGCACACACAGAAAACCGGCGCGAGGTAGACACTCTCCCGTCTCTCACTCTTGTACGTAAAATATCGGGTGTTCGAAATGGTGGCAAGCTGAGGGTCTCTAGAACTGGCACTGAAATTCTTGAGGCACTACACACAGTGCCTTTGACAGGCATCGTGGGTAGCTCTGCTGAGGTAAGTGGAGATGGGAGCGGCAGCATGGCCCCTGCGGCAGCTGTTAACAGGTGCCTGGGTGGCTCTGCCAAGGTAGGCAGTGGTGGGAGCAGCAGCATGGCCCTCAACCTGTGGTCCCACACCCTGAGTTGGTGGCAGTGGCTGGGGTTTTGCTTGCAGCACCTGATGGCAGCTCAGTCTCAATGTTAGGTATTGTGCACAGGTTGAGCGTGTATGCCGGCTTTAGAGAGTTGATTGAGACTATAGTGAGGTTACTGTGGAGGAACACAGAAAAAGTCTTCTTTCCTCTCTTGAGCACCAGTTGTGGACAGAAGAACTATGGGTGAAGCAGTAGCTTGTTGGCGTCAATTTGAAGTATAATATGTGTACACGTACGCCCACGTGTGGGTGTCCTTGTGTACACAGGACTCACCCCTACTGTGGAGCCACAGTGGTGCCAGACGAAGGTGTGCCATACCGTTGTGGAGGTGTTGCACAAAGGCTGGGATGTGAGTGATGATAGGCAGGGGCTCGTGCTCGATGAATTCACCCACAATGACAAGTGGTTGCCCGTGGATGACTTTGGCAGCAAAAACACCTGAGTTGACTTTGTGGGTGCATTCAAACTTACAAGAACTAGTGGCAGGGCATTAGATGAAGCTGTGGTGTGGAGTGTGAGGGCAGCTTTTAACGTCCTGTGAAATCTTTCCACTGTCCCCTTAGTGGCAGGATGGTAACCGATCATGAAATGTATGAGCATGCCACATGTTGCTCCTAGTGTTTTAAATAGGCCTGATGTGAACTGCTATCCGCAGTCTGCCATTATCTGGAAGGGCTACCCAGACTGCAAGACCAAGTGTCCACAAGGGCCACGGCCAACATATCCGCTGTGATGTTGGGCTGTGGTACTTTCTTTGGCTGCCGGGTGAACCTGTCAATGACAGAGAGTATATACCTGTGGCTATTTGATGACGAGAGGGTTCCAACAAAGCCAGTACTTATATGGGAAAAATGGTGGATGGCAGGAGGGAAAGAAGTGATGGGAATTCAGATGTCATTACCTATTGTGGCACACTGGCAAGGGAGGCAAGAGCATATCAAGATGGTGCAGTCGTGTTGTACACGGGGCCGTACAAAGAGTTTTTGTATGAGGACTGAGGATGCCTAAACACAGGGTGAGACAGGCTTTGGAGGTGTCTAAAAGCCTACTGGAAGAAGTCAGGAGGTAGATAGGGGCATATTAATACTGTGGGGCTGTCTGGGTGGTCAGAACTCCCCTGAAAGTTGCACCGAAGATACGATGCTGCACAAGGATCTGTATGTGATTGAAGGTAAATTTGGGGTCACAGCACAGCTTTTGAAGTTCAGGATTTGCTTCCGGGGCACCTGTTGTTATGATGTAGTCGAGGGGGGCGGTAATGGTGCTGTAGCAACTAGACAGTGACAATGTTGACAACACCTGTCACATGTCATATGTCGGTCATAAATTGTGCGATGTATTCCTGCTAGCAGAACTGTTGAGGGGAAATTTGGCTGCTGTCTTTTTGGCTGAAACCTATGGTGACAGGCAGTGGTTAGTGAAGCTGTAAAGGGGCATCCTTCAAAGGAGAAGCATAAATATCTTATTGCCTTATACATGCCAAGGAGCTTGCAGTCGTATGTGGCCCAGCTCTGCTGCTGCTCAACCAGCTTCACAGAGAAAAACCTTTGACATGTTGCAGAACGTTAGCATCTGTGGTGGATTGGTTGGCATCCGTGATGATTGCAAGAGGGGATAGATGGATGCAGGTGGGACAGAAGGACAACATTGGAAAGGTCTTATTTTGTTAACTCAGAGCTGTCTGTAATTTGCACTGTCCAGGGTATGGGTCTGTTGCCTCTAATGTGGTCGCTCTGGAGGGCAGTACTGATCGATGCCGCACTCTTCGGGTGATGTTGGTGAAAGTTTCCCCCTCTTTTGAATCTTTGGAGTTCTTTAAATGTTTTGGGGTGTGGGAATTCGACTATGGCACATCTCTTGCGCAGTGGGCAGTAGCTGATAGGAAATATTCTATTCCCCTGGAAGTCCATCTCAGAAACACCGAAAATGCACTTTTCCAGGTTGATAATCAATCCTGCACAAGTGGATCAGGACATTGTCCAAGCATGCAAAGCAGCCCAAGGGGTTGTACAGAAAGGCATGATTATCGATGTCTTTTCCACGTCCTCTGAAGTGGCCTGAATTTGTGTGAATGCTTTAGTGCAGTCTAACTTGCTGAACAGGGTTGTGCCCGACAGGCTGTTACTTTAGCTGTGTAGTAGTGGAACGGGATAGCGGGCGGGAACTAGCCAGGCATTGAGGCCACAAAAGTCACCACATGAGCACCAAGCCCTAATGTTTTTGGGAATGAGGTGCAAGGTTGAGCCTGGTGGGTTCTTTGAGGGCATAACACCCTGGTAGTGATAGCTATCTTGTTTTTGGCTTGCGCGGACCATCGCTTGACCGGTGGGATGGGGTAGGGTCAGCAAAAAACAGCATGTGGTTTCCAGACTTGTAATGTAGTGCAGCATATTATGGTATGCAACTCTGGGGTCACTAGAAGGGCGGGTGAAGAGGGGAAATTTAGCAAGGAGGTAGGCAAAGAGGTTGCAATAGGAGAACTGCTTAATGGCGAAATGGGGGTGCAGGAAACACAAGGAACAAAGCAGTGGGAAGTAGCATTGACGATGCTGTGGTTTGGCTGGTCAAGGAGGAGGCCATAGTGGGCGATGAAGTCAGTGCCAAAGATAGAGTCCATAATATTGGCCATAGCAAAGTCCATTGTGAAACCTCTGCTGAGGTCAACAACCGGTTGTAGGAATGATAGGTGGTGTGGTGGAAAAATTTGCCATGGTGAGGAGGGGGGAAGGGTAGAGGAAGATAGTAGCCAGAGGGGGTATACGGTGAGATAGGAGCCAGTGTCAAGCAGGTAAGCTGATGGGGGCAGGAGGAGAGTTGCCACAGTAGTGCACGTACAGGCACTGAGACACAGCAGAGCCATCGGGCATGCCTACTGGTGGCTGCCATCAGAGTTCGGGCACCATGCACAAGGTGTCCAGCTGTTAACAGTATCATTGCCGAAACACTCAAGGTACCGTCACAAGCTGTTTGTGCCCAGTCTTATTTGGTCGCTACCTGTTGGTAAGGTGTGTGTGTGTGTATGTGTGTGTGGGTGGGTGGGTGGGGGGGGGGGGGGGACGTGTGCGCAGGTGGGCGTGCTGGTGGCTGGGTGTGTGTTTCACATCCTGTAACACCGGAAATGCATATCCTCCTATTTCCATCTATTTTACTATGAATTTTTTCCTTGTTTTGTTACCTGAAGATATGACATTTCTGTGTCTTTATATATTGTAATTGTTTTACTATTTATGCATTTATGTCGATGTATAATTGGTTTGTTTTTTAAATATTATTTGTATTTTTACGCTGGGTCTGGCCTAGGGAAAACTATGCTATCGAACGACTACATCGATAGGTCGTGTGGAGAACCAAAGTGTTTAGGATCTTTGGTAGTGTTAACTCTGCCGCATGGAGCACGGGCAGAGCAGAGGGTGTCTGGCTGGAGTAGTGCAGTGGAGCAGGTGTGTTGTGTGACGATCCTGCCAGTTGCTGTGCTTTCGGGGTTTGGCAGCATGTAATTGCGCTTGAATTGCTATGATAGTTTCTGACACAGTGTTGTGGACGGGAAGCATTAGCTGGTGCACATCAAGAGCCCGTTTTGCCTGGTGACTGTGTTGAGAAGAAGGCGTGCCAACATCCAGCTTCTGCAACAGCGACGGCCGACAATGAGTGGCTGTCGCCACCTCCTCGATCGACGACTTCAAACCTTCAATCAACCAACAAGGAAGACTGGAAGCACGTAAAGTTTTAGAACTGTATGGCAGACCTCAGCTTTTCAAACTGTTCAAATCACAAAATTACAGCAACGTAGCATGAACCTTTGTTGCTCATTGTCCCAATTGCATTACCAAGCAGGGTCCCTTCCTTTTCCGGAATGAACCCGAGTGTCGTTGAAATTCATACACCAGCATTAAAGTAATATCATTCCATTTCACTGCTTTAATTTCACAGTTCAGTTAAAGTATTCATAGCTGGTTACAATATTTAGATTACACAAGCACAAATTAAGAGTGCGAGTTTTGTTACCATATTTTAGCTTACCTGTGACTGCAGCTCAGCTTGGTACGTACTAAATTTTACTATTGTTAATTCTTCTGAATCATTTAATTCAAGTTCAAAGTTAAACCTCCTATTTCTAAATTGCGTAGATTCAAGTAGTTTTTGAAATGATTGTTGAGGTAGCCCAAGACTAACCTTATTTTACTGAATTTCGTAGTGCTTCAGAAAAAAAAACTCGGTATTAATTTCAGTCACTAAATTAACTTTCAATTTTCCGGTTTTATTAATTCTGTTGCTAAATTAAGTCAGAGTGTAGCGAAATTTATTACTTCTGACAAACATTCAGTTTTCACACAACACGTGTCAACCTTCAGTTGCCACGTTTTTTAGTGCTAATTATATGTGCAATAACCTTTCTTTTTCAGTTACTATAGTAATTGTCCATAGGACTGGCAACTGTAATTTTCCCAAAATCTCAAATATCTAATCACCGCTAGTTAATTGTTAATGTAACGACCGCACATTTACTTTCTTTATTTTCAAAATTAATTTCCACCAGTTTCATTTGCATTTTCCTGTCATTAGGATGTAACCCTTTCCTCCCTCTTTACCAACAGATTAACTTCGGTGACGATTGCTTTTCCCAAATTTCCATTAGGTACACGCGGTTTAATTTTTCACTGTCATTAAGGTCGATAAGTGATGGGGAGGTTACACGTGGCGACCTGGTGACAGGACAATCTTCAGATTTGAGGTTGTTCTGGACACAAATTTTGTATGGTGCAAATCTCGTAACAAAGTATTGGTTACGAACAGGTCGTTACGTCAGCGAGATTAAGTAGTGGGAGGAATCCTAATTATATTTGAGATTTGGCATTTATATTGAAAATTATTAAAATGAGTGAAGGCAACAGTTACCAAAATTTGGTAGACTTGGATATGGAACAATCGGTCGAGCAGTGGGAAACGCACACCATTGTTCAGGGGCAGGCGGCTAGCATGAAAGACGCGACCGCCGAAATGCAACAAAGAGCAGAAATGGAATTACAAACTTTAGAAAATGTTTCGGAATCGGAAGTGAAAATCAAATCTGAACCCCTTGATGACGAATATGGGGGGACAATTAAAGAGGAAACCACTATGGAAGTAAAACTGGTAGTTTCCGGGAATTTAACTGATTTATTGAATGTTTTGATTAACGAAATCAAGAGTCAATCGGCAGAAATTAAAGCTCAGGCTGCCAAGCAAGAAGCTCAGTCTGAAAAATTTGAACGGAAGCTAGACAATCAGAACAAAGCTATTAATGTTGTTAACACAAAAGTTGATAAAATCAAAGAAGATATTGTGATTAATACCGCAATCGGTAATCTTAAACAGGAAATGATAGGCGTTCGGGCAGAAATTGCGAGCATAAATACTCGTTTTTATTCTGAAATTAACAGAATTGAGAAAAATGTAGGAGAAGCAGTTGCTCCGATCATCGAGAATAAGGTGACGGAACAAATTCAATTAGTGAAAAAAGAGGATCAAAAGAAGGTGGAAACTTTAAAGGCTTTAGTATCCGAAGTAGATACCAAAGTGAGGAAGTAGGCTAATAACTGCGAAGAGAAAAAGAGGGAAGTGGAAACGCTTGCGACAACCACTTGTCAAGTAATTATGAGAGTTTCGGAATTAGAAAAGAAACTTGACGAAAAACAGAGCTATGTGCCAATCTGTGCACACAGTTTGGAATTGTTGATGAAAGAGGAGCGGTTCGACCCCTTGAAAAAAGGCGGTATACATGCGATGGATTTCATTAAAAATTGTGAAAGAGTTTTACCCAGATCATGGACTAATGAGAGAAAAATTAATGCGGTTATTGACGTGTTGGCTGGTGATGCCAAGCGTTGGGGCTTAAACCTCAACATTACGAACCTGACTTTTGACGTGTTTAAAAATTTGTTTTTGGCTGAATACTGGTCAGAGCAAAAACAACAAAGTGTCTGGCGCGAATTAGTCGTATCGAGGCCTTTCGCTGCGAATTTGCGCGGCTCGATGAAGGAGTTTTGTTAGGGCTGGATCCGCAAGTTGGAATATTTGCGTGATCGCCGCACGGAATTCGAAATAGTCTGGGAACTCTATCAGAAGCTTCCAGATGATACAAAACGCTACGTAGGAAGCAATTACAGGACAATCAATGATTTCCTGGAAAGAGTTGAGGATGAGGACAATTGGCGCAATAATCGCGACAGTGGTAGAGGCCGTGGTAACAACAACAGGTACCACAGCAACCACAACAATGATAACTATGGGAATAATGCATACTACAATCTTGGCAGCAATAACAATAGTGGTTCGGGCCGTAATGACAATCGGTACAATGCAAATAATAACAGGAATGACGGAAACCAGTATCATACTAGCGTGATATGGGCTTCGCAGAATAGTAATAACGCCAGAGGGTGTGATCAGCCGCCTCAGCAGCATCCGGGGAGCGTATCTGCTGGAACGATGCAGGGAAACCATTAGCCGTGCCGGTGAGGGGCTGACTGGGCGTGGAGAAATTTTGGAGGCCCAATAACAGTAGAAAACCGAGGTGTCGGAGTTATGAAAATTCCGTATGGAATAATCAACGGAGGAAGAGTGTGCCAGTGTTAGGAGAAAGGAGTGCACCCACAAGTAGTAGATCAGCTGTAGACACGGCAGCAGAAAATACATTCACTGTCAGTGAGAACAATTTAAGCAGTGTTCCGGAAATCGATTATAAAGTGGCAGCTGTAACACCCACAGTGGAACTGGTGATTGAGTTTAAGAATGATTCGCAATTGTTGAGAGAAGATCAGATGTCGGATAACACGTCCGTCATCGAGCGAGGGGGTGCAGAGAGGGATGAGGTCTGGTTAAGGCAGTTCGGTCGCTTATACGACGAACTAAGAGATTATAGGGGCCTGTACAGGAGAAGTGTTTATGGGGAGTGCGGGCAGGATTTGCCGCATCTCATCCCACAGGAAGATAGTGTTTGTGAAATGATAGAAAGTTCTGGCCCTAACCGGCAGACTTTACCAGAAATAGTTGATGTTAATGGGGAGCACGAGCAAGATTCGTCGTGTTTCATACCGCAAGAGTTGGATGTTGAAGTAGTAACGGAAAGTTCTGGCCCTGACCGGCAGACTTTACTGAAAGTTATAGTGTTAGAAGTGGCCGACCCATCCGAGGCAAAACTCCAGTTTAAACATTGCGAAAGTATTGAGGAGAAAGATTACGAGAATTTTAGTGATAGCCGGACACGATTGGTAGAAAGGCACATAGATTACAGCATGTATGAGGTTAGAGCTGACGTTATACGGTCAGACAGTAGCAGTGTGTGTTGCGCAGATCCAGAGGAAGTAATTGCAGATACTACTGGGCACATTCCTCCAGGTAGATTAGCAGATGAGATCAATCTGACCATAGAGGAATCAATGAGGTGACAATTAGTGAGTTGATACCAATGCAACACTCACTAGTTGACAAGTTACAGGAAAAGGTTTCAGTGTTGGAGGCGAAGCTACAGACTAAGCCTCAGGACAAACGTGTTGAAATTAAAACTGTATGTGAACAGAGGCTGAAAAAGCTGCCAGATAAGCCAGATTTAGGATCGAAGCCGGATGGTTTTTTCTGGAATGACCTGGATATAGAAGAGGATTTACTGTGGGAAAATAAAGAAACAGTCGAGGACAAATGTAGACAGGTAGTAGTGTCTGTTAATATGCACGACCTACAACTAAACGTGTTGATTGACACCGGTGCAGAATTGAGTGCTGTATCTGGAAAAATATTTGAGTTACTGAAAGACAGACCTGGAATCGTAGTTATGCCAGTAACAGGAGTGAAAATCATTGGTGCTACTGGGAAGGCCAGTAAACCAGTCACAAAACAGATTGTTGTCCGCTTCGAGATATGTGGGGCACGATTTGAACAAGAATTTGTCGTCATGCCCGACTTAACTATGGAAGTAATTATCGGGTTAGATTGGCTATTAAAGTACCGTGCAGTGATTAATTGCGAAAGCAAAACTTTGACATGTACATCACAAGATAAAACAATAATAGTTAGTTTTGACAAGGCAGAAGATGGTGTGCATAGGCAATACCAGCCTACACACATTGTTAACTGGCAGGATGCCATCGATGTAGGTATGAATTTGAACTACTGTAACGTGAGGAATCCACTGATTGACATTAGTGTTGGTGTGAAAAAAGATCATTTGCGAGAAATAATGAAGCTAGAAGCCGTTGCTCACATATGTCGTCATGACGTTAAAGCGCGTTTTGCTAAGTTTGCAATTGGAGACTTAGTACTTGTAAAAGCTCATGAGAAATCGAGCGAGATAGACAATGAAATCTCTAAATTTAAGTTTGTTTATAATGGACCATATAAAGTCATTGGTATACCTGACACAAATGCTTATTGCTTAGAGTATCCAAGTTCCGGAAAACTATTAGGTATATGGAACATTGTAGACTTGAAATTGTACCAACCAAGGATGGATTAATACCACAGAATGGGTAATTTGTACAGTATGTAAATATAGAGTGTAAGATTTAAGGTTTGCTAGATTGCCATGCTTTTGCCTGACCAAGAGGACATTAAAGAAGTTGTAATTAATAAGTAATTAATTTTGACTAAATGATTTAAGAGGAATTGATTAGTAATCAATTGAAAAATCCAAGCTGCTAGTTTAAGTTCTCAGCTGAGTCACAGTAGATTAAGGAGTGTAAATATGATTTTGAACTAGCTGTAAGACTTCATAAATATGTGATTTACTAGTCATTGCCGATGTACTTAGATGCTGTTTTAAGTTTCAGGCTAGTACATGCGTGTGATGATGGACAGTGTTGAGTTATCCACTGTGATAGTGTTAATGGACTCCTTGAGATTACTCGGGAGTGAGTTTTTCTGAAAGAATTCAGTGAAACGGATGTTCTGGAAATGCCGTTACACAGGCGAGTGAGATCAAGCGTGCCGCACAGGCAGGCGCAACAATACTGGCGAGGCGGAGCCCTGTCGGCTCTTGTGGCGGTCAGCATTCTTTGTACTTGCGGGTACAGAAGGAGGAATTGTTTTTCTCCCCGGACAGCTGATGTGAAAGAATTCATATGTATGTTTTTTTTCAATCTGCTATATACACTCCTGGAAATGGAAAAAAGAACACATTGACACCGGTGTGTCAGACCCACCATACTTGCTCCGGACACTGCGAGAGGGCTGTACAAGCAATGATCACACGCACGGCACAGCGGACACACCAGGAACCGCGGTGTTGGCCGTCGAATGGCGCTAGCTGCGCAGCATTTGTGCACCGCTGCCGTCAGTGTCAGCCAGTTTGCCGTGGCATACGGAGCTCCATCGCAGTCTTTAACACTGGTAGCATGCCGCGACAGCGTGGACGTGAACCGTATGTGCAGTTGACGGACTTTGAGCGAGGGCGTATAGTGGGCATGCGGGAGGCCGGGTGGACGTACCGCCGAATTGCTCAACACGTGGGGCGTGAGGTCTCCACAGTACATCGATGTTGTCGCCAGTGGTCGGCGGAAGGTGCACGTGCCCGTCGACCTGGGACCGGACCGCAGCGACGCACGGATGCACGCCAAGACCGTAGGATCCTACGCAGTGCTGTAGGGGACCGCACCGCCACTTCCCAGCAAATTAGGGACACTGTTGCTCCTGGGGTATCGGCAAGGACCATTCGCAACCATCTCCATGAAGCTGGGCTACGGTCCGGCACACCGTTAGGCCGTCTTCCGCTCATGCCCCAACATCGTGCAGCCCGCCTCCAGTGGTGTCGCGACAGGCGTGAATGGAGGGACGAATGGAGACGTGTCGTCTTCAGCGATGAGAGTCGCTTCTGCCTTGGTGCCAATGATGGTCGTATGCGTGTTTGGCACCGTGCAGGTGAGCGCCACAATCAGGACTGCATACGACCGAGGCACACAGGGCCAACACCCGGCATCATGGTGTGGGGAGCGATCTCCTACACTGGCCGTACACCACTGGTGATCGTCGAGGGGACACTGAATAGTGCACGGTACATCCAAACCGTCATCGAACCCATCGTTCTACCATTCCTAGACCGGCAAGGGAACTTGCTGTTCCAACAGGACAATGCACGTCCGCATGTATCCCGTGCCACCCAACGTCCTCTAGAAGGTGTAAGTCAACTACCCTGGCCAGCAAGATCTCCGGATCTGTCCCCCATTGAGCATGTTTGGGACTGGATGAAGCGTCGTTTCACGCGGTCTGCACGTCCAGCACGAACGCTGGTCCAACTGAGGCGCCAGGTGGAAATGGCATGGCAAGCCCTTCCACAGGACTACATCCAGCATCTCTACGATCGTCTCCATGGGAGAATAGCAGCCTGCATTGCTGCGAAAGGTGGATATACACTGTACTAGTGCCGACATTGTGCATGCTCTGTTGCCTGTGTCTATGTGCCTGTGGTTCTGTCAGTGTGATCATGTGATGTATCTGACCCCAGGAATGTGTCAATAAAGTTTCCCCTTCCTGGGACAATGAATTCACTGTGTTCTTATTTCAATTTCCAGGAGTGTATTATTTTCTTGTTTAGCGTTAAGTGGACTCTCATGGCGAGAGTATTAATTATGAAAAGGTTATATAAAATGTGTATTCTATGTAATTAATTATTAATTTGCGTATTTTGATATACCTGTTTTTTATGACCATGTACTCTGATTAATTTTGTAAATAGTATTCCATTTTTTGATACTGTTAGGAATTTTGATTTTTTGGATAGCTAAACCATTTTCTATGTTTTCTATGAATTTTAATATGTTGTCAACCTGTTTTCTTTTGTGTAAGATGACAGAGTGGAATAAGATTAGGAATGTCTCCACTCAGTTATTATGGTCTAAAAATTGGTTTATGGTTAATTAGCCTAATGCTAAATTTTCTTGATGTTTTGAGCACATGCATTTCCGCTGTTTTTTTTTCCTTTTTGGGACATTTTCTGAGTCTATTTACGTTACACAAACATCCTCAGACAATGTGGGGCCCGTGTAATGCCGGAAATGCATATCCTCCTATTTCCATCTATTTTACTATGAATTTTTTCCTTATTTTGTTACCTGAAGATATGACATTTCTGTGTCTTTATATATTGTAATTGTTTTACTATTTATGCATTTATGTCGATGTATAATTGGTTTGTTTTGTAAATATTATTTGTATTTTTACGCTGGGTCTGGCCTAGGGAAAACTATGCTATCGAACAACTACATCGATAGGTCGTGTGGAGAACCAAAGTGTTTAGGATCTTTGGTAGTGTTAACTCTGGCGCGTGGAGCGCGGGCAGAGCAGAGGGAGTCTGGCTGGAGTAGTGCAGTGGAGCAGGTGTGTTGTGTGATGCTCCCGCGAGTTGCCGCGCTTTCGGGGTTTGGCAGCACGTAATTGCGCTCGAATTGCTATGATAGTTTCTGACACGGTGTCGCGGACGGGAAGCATTAACTGGCGCACATCAAGAGCCCATTTCGCATGGTGACCGTGTTGAGAAGAAGGCACGCCAACATCCAGCTTCTGTCGCCACCTCCTCGATCGACGACTTCAAACCTTTAATCAACCAACAAGGAAGACTGGAAGCACGTAAAGTTTTAGAACTGTATGGCAGACCTCAGCTCATTGTCCCAATTGCATTACCAAGCAGGGTCTCTTCCTTTTCCGGAATGAACCCGAGTGTCGTTGAAATTCATACGCCAGCATTAAAGTAATATTCCATTTCACTGCTTTAATTTCACAGTTCAGTTAAAGTATTCATAGCTGGTTACAATATTTAGATTACACCAGCACAAATTAAGAGTGCGGGTTTTGTTACCATATTTTAGCTTACCTGTGACTGCAGCTCAGCTTGGTACGTACTAAATTTTACTATTGTTAATTCTTCTGAATCATTTAATTCAAGTTCAAAGTTAAATCTCCTATTTCTAAATTGCGTAGATTCAAGTAGTTTTTGAAATGATTGTTGAGGTAGCCCAAGACTAACCTTATTTTACTGAATTTCGTAGTGCTTCAGAAAAAAAAACTCAGTATTAATTTCAGTCACTAAATTAACTTTCAATTTTCCGGTTTTATTAATTCTGTTACTAAATTAAGTCAGCGTGTAGCGAAATTTATTACTTCTGACAAACATTCAGTTTTCACACAACACGTGTCAACCTTCAGTTGCCACGTTTTTAGTGCTAATTATATGTGCAATAACCTTTCTTTTTCAGTTACTATAGTAATTGTCCATAGGACTGGCAACCGTAATTTTCCCAAAATCTCAAATATCTAATTACCGCTAGTTAATTGTTAACGTAACGACCGCACATTTACTTTCTTTATTAACTGTACCCTTTTTCAAAATTAATTTCCACCAGTTTCATTTGCATTTTCCTTTCATTAGGATGTAACCCTTTCCTCCCTCTTTACCAACAGATTAACTTCGGTGACGTTTGCTTTTCCCAAATTTCCATTAGGTACACGCGGTTTAATTTTTCACTGTCTTTAAGGTCGATAAGTGAGGGGGAGGTTACAATCCGACAGGCCTGTGTTGGTCATGGGTGTACCAAGCTGTGTTAAGAAAGGTGTGGGTTGGGTGGATGCAAGATCACCAGAATAGTGGTAAAGTTTACTTGTTTCCATGATCATGCGCTTCATGAGTTGTGTCATGTCTGTGATGGCCATTGAGTAGCATGGAGGGTGGGGACCTGACACAGTTCATGAGTTGTGCCATGTCCGTGGTGACCATCGAGGTGCATGGAGGGTGGGGACTTGACACTGTTGTGAGGAGGGATAGCTTTGTATAGGAGGGTTGTTGTGGCTATCATGTGAGTATTGAGTGACTCAAACATCCTTTCAGCAATGACAGCTGCCAAATTGATATTCATGTAGTCATGTGCGGCCAATGCCATATGGACTATGGCGGGTAGAGATGCGACCCAATTTGTGAGTAATAGATTATTCGGAATTACTGTGGGTTCAGCCAGAGCTCAAAGGTGTTGGAGGCACTGTGATGGTTGCATATCGGTGCATTCCTGTGATGAAAATAGCACACATGTGCGCTGCATTTCGATGAGGCCAGCTGTCCTATCTGTTGATCTCGGAGCGCATTGAATTTGCAGAACTTGGGTAGAACAGTGATGACATAAAATTTCCTAGCTGATTAAAACTGTGTGCCAGACTGAGACTTGATCTCAGGACCTTTGCCTGTCATGGGAAAGTGCTCTACAATGTCCTTTCTCTCAGGAGTGCTAGTTCTGCAAGTTTCGCAGGAGTGCTTTTGTGAAGTTTGGAAAATAGGAGCCAAGTTACTGGTGGAAGTAAAGCTGTGAGGACTGGTCGTGAGTTGTGTTTGGGTAGTTCAATCAGTAGAGCACTTGTCTGCAAAAGGTGAAGATCCCGAGTTAAAGAGCCTAGGTCCGGCACACAGTTTTAATCTGCCAGGAAGTTCCATATCAGCACACATGCTGCTGTAAAGTGAAAATTTTAGTATGGTGATGATGCTGCTTGCGTCCATAGCAACCGAAGGCTCAAACTGTGCGACTGTCAGAGCGAACTGTGTGGCATTGCTAGCTACCAAAGTACCTGCAAATATTGCTTCCATGGAAATAAACTGCAGATGGAGTTGCGAGAGTTGAATGGTTGTACATGGACCTTGGGACAGTCTGGCTGGGGGTGAAAGGGGGAAGAGGGTGTGTTGAGGCATTTTGCGCAAACTGCACTACTGACATAGGAGCAGGTGCAAGCCAGCCATTGACTCTGTTATCTTAGGAGGGTTGAGGGGGGTACTGGGCATTGGCTGGGGGCCAAGCTCAAAGGAAGGGGTTGACCGAGGTGGAATCATTTCTGGTTTAGGCCACAATGGTAAGCTTGCAGGATGCTGGCCACCTGGAGCGTAGAATTACATGGTGTGAATGGTGGAGAGGGTTGGGGGTAGCAAGGTGGGGAAGAGGTGATGTCAGTAATCAGACTCTGGAACTCATATGGGGTCAACAGTGTGAGAACGGTATTGTTGTCCCAAAGAACTGCTCTGATCTGTCTAAATGTGTCATGGGAATGAATGGTTTGGAATGGCCCAGGACTTACGCAATGCACAACTACTGAATGTGCAGCACAAATAACATTTTTATTCAATGAAAGAAGAGAAAATAATAAGCAGATTACAGTTATCAAACAGGTGTGGGCATCTACACTCTGTGCTAAATAAAGAAACAAAAAAGAAGGCACTGTGTAGGAAGTGAACACTGGTGCACTGATACACAGTTTTAAATTTTCCAAGTGGTGATCCCACAGCTAGTACAGTTAAACTAACTCTGATACTAAAAGTAACATAATAATCTGGATCACTTGTGTGGGACAACAGTTCCTAACAATGTCTGGTAATAAAAGATCACACTACTGATGTAGCTAATTTAATCTTAAATTTGAGATAGTCTTGTGCAGAGCCCTCCCATTGTGCTTGCCCCAACTACTCTACAAATGCTTACATGAAGTAGCACTGTTTATTGGATGGTGTTCACAATAACAGCTCAACAATTACACTATGTCTGCTTATCGGCAAATTCATAACATTGACACAAGCAAGATGAGTTTAACTAGAGGCAAGACTTAGTCCAGTCAGTCCATGTGTTTGGTACTGTGTCACCTCTTTACCAACTGATTAAAGAATTATGACTTATTTGATGCCATCACAGCAGTCTCCATGTACACACATCCTCTTGTTCCCAGTGGGCCTCATGACATGTTTGCAATTGCTCTATGCTTTTTCTTGGTGTACCGCCAGCTCACCAAAGACATCCCAGTGCGCCACAGTGCTGCTATGCATTTCAAATCCAACTCAGCCACTATGTTGTCCTCTTGCTTGAACTAAACTGAACACTCAGCAAGCCGTTAACTCTTAACTGCCTGAATTTTTCAAAATTGGATATTTAAATTTATTTTCAATTTTTTGACTTCTTGTGCATCTAAGTAGTGCATATAAGCTATTATTTGACTCTTCTCTGTCTTAGTTTGTCTGTAACATAACGTGTCCATATGGCTGGTGCACTCAGATGCATATCTGAAATATTTTCTGTGATATTGAAATACATTTGAAGATATGTTTTATTAATCAGATTTTTAATACAAGTAAGGCAAATTTGAACAAAATAATTCACAATCATTTGTTTTACTGACTTTCATGGTACACTTCAAAGCATTCTAAACACAGTCCTATATCACATTTTGAGTGAACAGCTGATGATTTCTGTTTGCAGTACAAACCTACACATCTTCTCTTTGTTGTGACTCACCGATCATTCAAAGTGCCGCCGCGCAATTACGCGCATCCTCTACATGCGGCGCTGTCTGCCAGCCATGCAGCAGCCGCGCCACCTAAGCGGCCAGCCAGGCAGCGGCCGCTAGACTTGGACTCAGTGTTCATTCAAATGTTACCTTGTTCACATGTCGTGCTTCGTCAACTTGCTCAGTGACTTATATGTGTTGTGTCGTTTTGAAATATATGTGTTCAACTTGACGTTATAACAATTGGCGACGAGGTAGTGGATTTTTCCTTTTCATTGTTGACCCACAGGTTTCCATGGCTACTGTCGAGCAACTATTGCAAGGTCTCATTGAACAGCAAACGCTTCTAACATTGACGATTCGTGATTTCGTCGTGGCATCAAATGCGGGGCGTTTCTCGTCGTTGTCTATACCTCCTTTTCCTCCTTACGACGAGACGGCGGAAGACTGGTCTGATTACGAAAAACGTCTTCGACAGCATTTCTTGGCTCCCAGGGTGGTGGCTGAGTTAAGGGAATATTTTAGACTGTTGTGGAGGGAGAAGATGTGAGAGAGGAAACACTGACATAATTCATGATCAGCATTGCCAACACAACTTGCAACATATAGTTTCACCATTTGATTATGATACAACTACTGCTAGGTTGCAGGGGTAATGGAAAAACAAGACAGTTGATGCAAAGTTCTCCAGACCAAGACAATACGTGACAAAGGGGCCCAGTCACCACATTTCTTGTGCCACATGTAACTCAGACTCATCTTTTTGCATGTAATTCTGATGTACTGTATTCAGCAGCAACATCACTCTTCAACCTTTTAAATCCAGACATTGAGTCTCAAAGAATATGCTCAGTCATAATCAAGGAAACATTGCTAATTTTGGGCTGGTAAACTCTTATTGGCTTGTGACTTGTTAAGTCACCCAATAGACAGCACAGCTAGCACACCATAATCACATATGTGTAAAACGAGCTCACCTACGGGATGTGTGGAGAGGGGGAGTGACTCTTCAATGACAGGAGGGCAAGTAGGGGTGAAAGCATTTTGTGAAATACTGTAAATATACTTTTCATGCGGGTGATGTGCCATGTCAGAGATGTCACATGGAAATAGAACAAGGGTTCTACGATAGCACATTTTAAAAACTTTTGTGTTCAAATATGATATGATACAGTTGCAACAACTACATACACTACTCACATACATATATACTTTGCGCCATACTCACCACACACTGTAAATCATAAAAATTGGCAAGAGTGACAGAGGGCATGAAATGAAACTGTAGCACCTGAGCTTTCTTTCAAACTTACATTTTACACAGAGTACAGAAATTCACTGAGCCGACTTCTAATAAGGTTGTAATGTCAGCTGGTGAAGTAAACTCATTTTCTCACATATCTGTTTCTCTCATCAAACCTAAAGTAACACTTTAACAGTTATGAGCATGTGAAATGTGGCCTGTAAGAAAAGCACTAAACAGTAACAGCAATGGTGACATAGTCGCCATTAAGCAGACATTCGCATTTTTGCTTACTGTTTAAACGCTTTGCAGCTGTGGTGTTTTTGGTTTAATTCAACATGCTCATCAATTTTTGCTTTTTTTTGGTTGAGGACAAAGGATGATATTTCAAAAACAAGTGTTTTGAACGTATAATTCATGATCATAGCATGTCAGAAAACAGCTTGATACAGATACCAATTTCAATCTTGTGATGGGTTTTTACTTGCTGTTACATGTGTGTGAGTTTTTAAGAACTGATGAAATTCATTACCACAGTTACTGTATAAACATTGTATTGTACATTTAATTTCCTTCATGTAGACAGGTTTTATACAAACTGCTGCAGAGAATTGGGATTTTTAATCATATTTGTCAATTACGTGTGTTTTTACTCATATTTTGAGGGGTTTTAATATTTTCCTCGATTCAGCATTTTCCTCAAGTTTGCGTTTTTTAAGTGTAGACTGCATGAAACAATAAAATATGGGTTTTACTATATATACCTCAGAAGGACAACCAAAACTGTTATCAATCAGTGGCATGCGAAATAACTGCTTGCATAATGGCCAGAAGTGGACCAACACATTATTGACTCGCTCAATTTGTGAAGCTCTTTCTTATGAGTAAATCACCCAATTTTTCTGAAATTGTACTCATTTGTTTGTCTGTACATGTATGTCATATCT
Source organism: Schistocerca piceifrons (assembly GCF_021461385.2). Classification (NCBI taxonomy): domain Eukaryota; kingdom Metazoa; phylum Arthropoda; class Insecta; order Orthoptera; family Acrididae; genus Schistocerca; species Schistocerca piceifrons. The sequence goes on from NC_060144.1 coordinate 512,157,970, forward strand.
AGGGATTTCCGTCCTATTCAGACAATTCCTTGGTGATGCTTCATTTTTTTGTCCAATCATTTTCATTGTGGTTATCTGTGACTCAACACCTCCCCTATGTGGTGAGTTACAATGAAAGTTAAAAAGACCCCTTTCGATGTTTCTGAACCCCATTATATATTTCTCTATTTTTTGTATATGTAGAGTCAAGTATATTAGTAGTGGTAAGTACGAGGGCATTCTGAAAAGTACTGCCTTTGAATTTTTTATGTGAAAACTTTTACTGCTTTTTAAACAAAACAGACGTTACTAACATTCTACATCTTTATCGTTCATATCTACATATTTATTTCTCAACGTAGCCAGCCTGGTGATAACACCTTCCTCCCAAGTAGAGCAGTTTCTCGATACCGTCACTGTCGAATGGTTGACTTTGTTGACAGAGCCACAACCTCACCTCTGCTTGCACCACTTCATCACTATCGAGGTCAAGTCCTTGGAACTATTCTTTAAGGTTTGGAAACAGATGAAAATCAGATGGGGCCCAAGACGGGACTGTATGGAGAATGATTGATGACAGTGAACCTGAGGTGTCAGAATGTTGTATATGATGCAGCGCTTCTGGTGGCCTGGCATTGTAATGCTGAAGGAGAGGATTCTCTATGTGTGGATGAACTCTTCAAATTCAAAACTCAACTACAGCATGCTGTTTCTCATGCACCGATGCACTTACAGTATACATGGTGTGGACAAGAGGAATGAGAATGAAACTTCCTGGCAGATTAAAACTGTGTGCTGGACTGAGACTCAAATTTGGGACCTTTGCCTTTTGCAGGCTGCAAGAGCAGCTTCTGTGAGGTTTGGAAGGTAGGAGATGAGGTATCAGTGCACACTCTACTGCAGAGTGAAAATTTCATTGTGAGTGAGAATAGTTTACAGCTACATGAATTTTGTGCCAAATACCAACCGTGCATCGCTGACATGTACTTTGAAGGCAAGATGATGCACCTTCACTTCAAACATTGCTATCAACAAGATCTTATCTTAACTAAGGGAAAATCCCTTCCCCATTTTTTCCACAAGTGCTCATTCCATGGTGGTGATTGTGACACTGATCAAATACTAGTAGTGACAAAAGTTAGCTTTGTGTTTAAAAATATTCACTCTGCTATGACACATAGCAAAACAAAAATGAATGTCTGCAAAATTAAGAACCTTGCAACAGGATAAATATTCAGTGATAGAATTTGGAAAGAAGATAAGATAATTGTATTGCCATTAGGCCTTTACAGCAATAGACAATTTTTTATGTATATAACAAAATCATTACATTAGCAAATAGAAATGTTTGGCCATGTCAGTTGTTAACTTACAATTCCACGTTGCAGTCAAAAAATTCTTTTAATTTATGGGGTTGTCAAGAAGCCATTTATTTAATGTTTTCCTAAATTCACAATCTGGAAGGTCTTGTACCATGTGAGGAAGCTTATTAAATAGTTTTTGGCCTACTAGCTCATAGCTATCGACTGACTCTTATAATCTATGGTATGACGTGTATGTGGATTTATTATTGTGATAGGTTAACACTTGGTATACATACAGATTTATAACGGTCATTATTTTACATTCAGAGAACAAGGGCTTACAATGTGCTTTATGATGAGAACATGTAATGGGTCTGATTACTTTCCTCTGCAATAGTAATATGTTTTGAACATGGCTTAAGTTTCCCCAGGGAATAAGTCCATAGTAGACATAGTACTTTGAAAAAGTGCAAAATAAGGTGTCTTAACATATACATTTCTTCTGTTACACATTTCATAAAACATCTTAATAAGTAAATTACTCTGGATAATGTAACACTAATGTATTTTATTTGTTGCTCCCAGGACAATTTGTCATCTCAGTATACCCCCAAGAACTTTATATTACAGGGATCATTAAAAGGACTTTTGTCCTTTAGGCTAGGCTAAATACCATTTTTTGTGTTTTGTTCTTGATCAGGACAAACCCATTTGACCTGAACTAATATGATGCTTGGGCAAGTGTATTGTCAGCAGAATCATTTAACATATTTAGATCATTGTTGTAGTTTAGGATGATAGTCTCACCTGCAAAAAGCACTTTATGCAACTTATAAAGGAGGGTAGGCCATTGATTATTACCAAAAACAAAAATGGTCCCAACACAGATCCCTGCGGAACTACCACCTTTGTTTCTCAGTAGACTTTTCTGTGCTAATATACACAACTTACATACGGTTTTGGAGACAAGATTTTAGTAGTTTTAGGCTGTTATCCCTGATGCCATAAAAATGGAGTTCCTGTAGTAGTGTATTAGGACCTACACAGTCAAATGCTTTCCCCAGGTCACAGAAAGTGGCATGAGCAACTCTTTTCGCCTCAAACACTTTAAGAACATATTTAATTACGGAGTCTATTGCATCTACTGTTGACGATTTTTTTCTAAATCAGTATTGTGCTACATTAAATATTCCAAGTTTTTCAATATGAGCAGACAACTGATGGTAAATGATGTATTCTACTATTTTGGCTGTGACTGGAACTATTGATGTTGATCTGAAACTTGCAGGGTTGTCTTTGTCACTCTTTTTATACACAGGAGCCACTCTAGATAATTTCAGCTCCTATAGAAAGTATCCCTCTTATAAACATTTGTTTATGAAGTGGATTAACAGTGGTATGAATGACTTTCTTCAGTAAATTGCAAGTCATGTCGTAAATATCAGCACTAACTGATAACTTAAAGTTCCTTACGGTTTTTAATACACTACTAGGCATAACCTCCAGTCTTCCTTTTTGTATTCAATACCAAACTGATTCATCAGACCAGGAATGTCTGAGCAGTACACTAAATCACCTTCTTGTTGAAAAACCTTGGAAAACTGCTGCTCTCTCATTCTATATGTGTATATGCTGGTTCCAACTGTCAATAAGTTCTTTTCTTTTAATGTAGAGCCAAGCAATTCAGCTTTTTCTTTCGTTAAGCCCAGATCCCTAGCCAAATTTCATGTTCCGTCTGAGTAAACAATTTGGGTTCTAGACTTTCTGTATTACAATGGAATTCATCATCATTTGGTTCATGCAAATCAGATTGTACATCAGACAACACTTCTGTTGGAATAGAATTTAAATCATCTGATGGTTCAGGAACTGGCAAATCTACACCATTACCTACTGGTTGGATGGCGGATAGAAGGTTAGGGTAGCTTATTACCTTCTTGTTTTTCGAATTATGACCAGTAATATCGACACTGCAAAAGTAACAATGATTTCTTGGCTCCCTCCATATCATAGGAACAGCAAATCTAAAGGCTTTTTTCTCCTTTTTGGACCATTTTCTCAGATCTTCAACATTCACATAACATACCTTATGCGGCGCCCAAGATTTATCATCATCACCAAATTTAGATCCAAAGTATGATAGATAAATCTCTTTCACAAAGTCTGTAATGTTTCTTTGGTGTTTTTTTAGTCACAAATTCACCACAAATATAACAAAAACTGTCACCAGAGTTTTTACAACAACCACCATTAGACATTGTAATGAGCACATGTACAGGAAATGGGAAAGTGAGGTTAGGTTGACAGTAACAAAAACAATCTGTTGACACAAAAACAGAATCAACCATTTTTTGGCATCAAATGTTTTTCAGCAGTGCTACCAACATCATCTACATTCATTACATTTCCTTTTTAAATTATTTTAACTACACTCCTGGAAATTGAAATAAGAACACCGTGAATTCATTGTCCCAGGAAGGGGAAACTTTATTGACACATTCCTGGGGTCAGATACATCACATGATCACACTGACAGAACCACAGGCACATAGACACAGGCAACAGAGCATGCACAATGTCGGCACTAGTACAGTGTATATCCACCTTTCGCAGCAATGCAGGCTGCTATTCTCCCATGGAGACGATCGTAGAGATGCTGGATGTAGTCCTGTGGAACGGCTTGCCATGCCATTTCCACCTGGTGCCTCAGTTGGACCAGCGTTCGTGCTGGACGTGCAGACCGCGTGAGACGACGCTTCATCCAGTCCCAAACATGCTCAATGGGGGACAGATCCGGAGATCTTGCTGGCCAGGGTAGTTGACTTACCCCTTCTAGAGCACGTTGGGTGGCACGGGATACATGCGGACGTGCATTGTCCTGTTGGAACAGCAAGTTCCCTTGCCGGTCTAGGAATGGTAGAACGATGGGTTCGATGACGGTTTGGATGTACCGTGCACTATTCAGTGTCCCCTCGACGATCACCAGTGGTGTACGGCCAGTGTAGGAGATCGCTCCCCACACCATGATGCCGGGTGTTGGCCCTGTGTGCCTCGGTCGTATGCAGTCCTGATTGTGGCGCTCACCTGCACGGCGCCAAACACGCATACGACCATAATTGGCACCAAGGCAGAAGCGACTCTCATCGCTGAAGACGACACGTCTCCATTCGTCCCTCCATTCACGCCTGTCGCGACACCACTGGAGGCGGGCTGCACGATGTTGGGGCGTGAGCAGAAGACGGCCTAACGGTGTGCGGGACCGTAGCCCAGCTTCATGGAGACGGTTGCGAATGGTCCTCGCTGATACCCCAGGAGCAACAGTGTCCCTAATTTGCTGGGAAGTGGCGGTGCGGTCCCCTACGGCACTGCGTAGGATCCTACGGTCTTGGCGTGCATCCGTGCGTCGCTGCGGTCCGGTCCCAGGTCGACGGGCACGTGCACCTTCCGCCGACCACTGGCGACAACATCGATGTACTGTGGAGACCTCACGCCCCACGTGTTGAGCAATTCGGCTGTACGTCCACCCGGCCTCCCACATGCCCACTATACGCCCTCGCTCAAAGTCCGTCAACTGCACATACGGTTCACGTCCACGCTGTCGCGGCATGCTACCAGTGTTAAAGACTGCGATGGAGCTCCGTATGCCACGGCAAACTGGCTGACACTGACGGCGGCGGTGCACAAATGCTGCGCAGCTAGCGCCATTCGACGGCCAACACCGCGGATCCTGATGTGTCCACTGTGCCGTGCGTGTGATCATTGCTTGTACAGCCCTCTCGCAGTGTCCAGAGCAAGTATGGTGGGTCTGACACACCGGTGTCAATATGTTCTTTTTTCCATTTCCAGGAGTGTATATAAACAGTTAAATTCTTAAAAAATCGCTTTATTTAATAAATTTAACTGTAAAATGTGAAGAAATGGTGGGAGATACAGTTTTTTAAGTACCATATTTGGAATGCCCACCTTAAAAAACATAAGAATAAGGTATATTCAGCAAAAACGTTTTTCCACCATTGGCCTGTGTTATCGAGCAATCTCATTGTTATCAATGTTTTCCAAAATATTTGTAAGAGCTGCATGCAACCAGATAGTTAACTACAATAATCTGCATAATATTATCCAGAACAATCAGCATGATTTCCAAAGAGGCCACTGCACTGTGCAAACCATTAATGAACTTATTACAAAAATTAGTAGTAGTCTAGATAAAAATATGAATGTATCGGGCTTCTTTTATGACCTAAGTAAAGCCTTTGACACAGTAGATTACAAACTACTACTTTGCAAGCTACAAGCATGTGGTTTTAGTGAAAATTCACTGAGATGGACATCATCTTACCTATAAAATAGGAAACAAAGAACATTTAATAGAAAAAACTGATAAGAGAGTCTTCTCAAGTTGGGGAAAGGCAGAACAAAGTGTGCCACAAGGATCTATCCTTGGACAAATATTGTTCTTGTATTATATAAATGACCTGCCGACTAACATAAATTCAGACACTATTCTTTATGCAGGTGACTCTACAGCAATAGACTTGTGGGTTTTTATGGCTATAGTGATGGTCCACGCACCAAAAATTCCAACTTATTACGATAAGGCACTTTTATTATGGTTCGTATATTTACAGAAACACATGAAAAACAAAGCACAATTTCACGACACGTGTATCACTAGTCAAGACGCAGACGGGACTGCCAAAGGAGCTCGAGTCCCCAAAGACCTTTTACTCTGCACTTCGCCGGTGAAGTTACTGGCAGTTGACTGTCGCCACAGAGCCGCCCCCCCCCCCCAGGAGTGCGGAGCACTGGGGGACGGACATGGGTGTCTTCCTGTGTAGTGGCGTTGTGGGATGCTCACTGGTTGATAGCAGCGTGTGCTAAGTGACCATACTGTCTGTGCAGGGTGGACTAGCGCTCGTATAGTCCGCCATCCAGTGGGCACTTTTATTATGGTTCATATATTTACAGAAACACATGAAAAACAAAGCACAATTTCACGACACGTGTATCACTAGTCAAGATGCAGACGGGACTGCCAAAGAAGCTCGAGTCCCCAAAGACCTTTTACTCTGCACTTCGCCGGTGAAGTTACTGGCAGTTGACTGTCGCCACAGAGCCGCCCCCCCCCCCCCCCCCCCCAAGGAGTGCGGAGCACTGGGGGACGGACATGGGTGTCTTCCTGTGTAGTGGCGTTGTGGGATGCTCACTGGTTGATAGCAGCGTGTGCTAAGTGACCATACTGTCTGTGCAGGGTGGACTAGCGCTCGTATAGTCCGCCATCCAGTGGGGGGGGCGGACTGGTCGACCTACATGTGTGAACTGGACGGGCACAGGAGATGTTGTTGCAGTACCGGCGGAGAGGGGGATGCGAATCTTGAGCATCCCGTCGGTGCTGAACATTGCGGTAATGGCAGCCGTATCCACCCCATTTGGGATAGGGACTGTGCGCAGGATGGTGATGTGTGACGTGGGTGTGGACCCACGTGAAGTGTCTCCTATGCAGAGGATGAAGATGGATCCCTCGTGGAGCTGCAAGGAAAGCTCATCGCATTGGCACTCAGAGGCATTGATTGCGATGCAAATTTCGTCGACAGTGGATGTAGGGTGCACTAGGGGGGGTGGGGGCGAAAAGTAACGTAGTTCAGAAGAAACATTGGAACACTCTGTGGAGGTATTGGGTACCAACACTTGGGACGGTGTAATGTCACACGCAACATGAGGTTGAGCCTGAGGTTGTGGATTGTCACACGCAGTGCCTGTTTGGAACGAGGGTAGCATATCATTGTACGCAACCGCTGAGTTGCCCTCGGGTGTAGGCTTGATGCACATACGATCATGGTGGGACGCAGGAGGGTGGGTGGTCTGTGTGGGATCGGGGTCATCACCCTCTGATGGAAGAACACTTGACTCGGGGGGGGGGGGGGGGGGGGGTGTTACAGATTCTTCAATCGTCCAGGCTGGTTTCCCGCGTTGGAGGGAAACTGTCTGCCGGCGACCACTGACGAGAATGTCCATAGTATTGTCCCTGCGAGACACTACTCGATGTGGGCCAGAGTAGGGTGGTTGTAATGCCGGTTTGACCGTGTCATCCCGTAACATAATGAACTCACAAGAGTCCAGTGCCGCATGCCTGAACACGCGAGGGCGGATATGTGGCCGTGGAGGGGGCATGCGGATCGCGGCTGTGTGTCTCCGGACCCGTTCAACTAGCATGGGGAGGTCGGACAGGTCGGTGATTGCTTCGTCGTTGACAAACTCTGTGGGGAGGACTAGGGTCTCGCCATACAGGGGCTCTGCGAGTGAAGCCTGGAGGTCTGTCTTGTAAGCCGTGCGTATTCCTAGCATAACCCCGGGAAGGGCATCGCACCACTCACCACCATGGCACATGAGTGCCGCTTTCAGCATTCTGCGCCACCGCTCGACCAGTCCATTGCTCTGGGGGTGGTAAGCCGTAGTGCGGAATCTATCCACCCCACAGAGGACGCAGAGTTTGTTAAACAGCAGGGATTCAAACTGTCTTCCCTGGTCGGTGGTGATGGATGTAGGACAGCCAAATCGAGCTGTCCAGGAGGATACAAATGCACGTGCTACGGAATCTGCTGTGATGTCCTGCAGGGGGATTGCCTCCACTCAACGTGTAATGCGATCAATGCCGGACAGGATATACCTGAAACCATCCGATACGGGTAATGGTCCTATGAGATCCACATGTACATGACGGAAGCGGCCTTTCGGGATGTCGAATTTACCTAGACTGGGTTGTGTGTGCCTGCCAACTTTGCTGCGCTGGCACAGTAAACAAGCACGAGCCCAAGTACGACAATCCCTCTTCACACCTGGCCACACAAAGCGTTCTGTAACCAGGCGCGTAGTAGCCTTAGCACCAGGATGTGGCAGGTTATGTAAAGTACTGAACACTTGGCGACGCAGCGCAGGGGGAACAATAGGCCGAGCGGTGCCCGTGGATGTATCACACCACAGCGGCTTGGCCGAGCACGGTAGGTTGCACGAAATGATCTGAAGGGAAGTATCTGGGTCCTGTCAGAGGTTGTGCAATTCGGTGTCACTGTCCTGTAAGTGGGCCAATTCATCGAAATTAATGGGGGATGAAATTGCAGTGATACGTGATAGGTAGTCAGCCACCACATTTTCTGACCCTCGAGTGTAACGGATGTCTGTTGTGTATTGGCAAATTAAGTCCATTTGCCGGAACCTACGTGGGGGAAGGTCAGTAGCGGGGTTACGGATAGCCTCCGCAAGGGGGCGGTGGTCCATGAAGATTGTTATATTCCTTCCTTCAATGTCTGTGCAGAAATATTTTACAGCTTCATAAACTGCAAGCAATTCTCTGTCGAATGCTGACCATTTACGTTGAGCTGTAGATAATTTTTTGGAAAAAAAAAACGGAGTGGTTGAGTCGTGTCATTGACATGCTGTTGTAGGACTGCACCGATTGCGAAATCACTTGCATCTGCTGTAATCGAGATGCAGGCATCTGGCAAAGGATGGGCGAGAGTGACACCACGTGCAAACGCTGATTTAAGGTCTTCAAAAGCTCTCACCATGCTGTCAGACCACGGTACTCGGCGACTGCCTGAGGTTTGTTTTCCGGCCAATGCATCAGTCAAAGGGGCTTGAATTGCTGCCGCCATCGGCAGGTTACGACGGTAGAAATTGACAGTTCCTAAAAACCGGCGTAATTCCCGAAACGACACTGGGAGGGGTAGCTCACGAATGCAGTCAACCCGCTCCTGCGGGGGGCATATACCATCCGAGGAGACTGTGTACCCCAGAAAAGTGACAGCGGTGCAGCGGAGTTGTGACTTGTCATTATTGATCTCGACTCCGTTACGTGTCAATAAGTCCTGTATTGTGGCCAGGTGGAGTTCATGTTCCCTGTCAGAGGGGGAGAAAATTAGTATGTCATCGAGGTATGCGTAGCAATATGTGCAGTTAAAAAGAAGTGAGTCTATAAAACGCTGCCAAGTTTGGGCCACGTTTTTGAGACCATAAGGCATGTAACAAAATTCGTACAGGCCAAAAGGTTTGATTACTGCTGTCTTTGGGATGTCACTCTGTTCCATTGGTATCTGTAAATATGCCTTGCGGCAGTCCAAGACACTGAAGATGCGTGCTTCGCTAAGAACTTGCGCAAAGTCTTGTATGTGAGGTATTGGGTAATTGTCTAATACCGTCCACGCGTTGAGGCGACGATAGTTGCCGCACAGGCGCACAGTGCCGTCCTTTTTGGGAACTAAATGTATGGGGGAGGACCAGTTACTGTCTGATGGGCGAACAATGCCTGTCCTTAGAAGGTCCTCCACTGCGGCTTTAGCAAGGTGTAGTTTATGTGGTGGCAGTCGGCGCGCTTTATGGCGCACTGGAGGCCCATCTGTCGTGACAATTTTGTGTGTCGTGCCATTCGTAATAGCGTTCAGCTTGGCTGGCGAACTCATTTGGGGCCCGTCGTGAACGGGGATCGGTAGCACACGAGAGTCACTAACCTGATGTGCCAGGGAAGCAGTCTGCTTCGGTGTCGACAAAGTTCCATGAGGTGCATCTGTGGTGTCAGGTGGTGGCGGTGTTGGCAGGCGTTGTAAGAGGCGTCGTGCCTCGGTGAGGGCTTGCATAGCCGATGATCTGGCACGGTTCTGTTCGACGTTGTGAGGACGGAGATCGTCGACTGCAGGGCGTTCAGGCTGGAGAAGGGCAGTGGAAATCGTGAGGCTGTCTGCCGATGAAGAGCACTTGATGGGAGCTGTGCCCAGGTCGTCGGGCAGCCGAGAGGGAGGGGGGGCCGAAGAGGCAACTGAACACGCAATGTGCGTGGACGAGGCGTGGTGCAATAATGCGGCTGACTGAAGATCTGGAGACAGTCCGAAGTGGAAAAGGAAGTTGATGCCTAATACTGGATCTTCGACATCAGCCACGTAGAAGGACCAAGTGAACTGTTTACCGGGTATGAGTTCAATAGGTAACTTGGCCAAACCCTCGACACGAAGTGTCGACTTATTTGCTGCTTGAAGGGACAGTTTGGTTGATGTTGTGTCCTTTACAGAAAATGTGGGAGGTATGACACTAACGTCTGCTCCAGTATCGACAAGAAAATACCGGCATGAACCTACATCCAAGGCGTATAGACGGCCTCGTGGGGTGGGGGATCTGACAGAATGCAATGTCTGTGGGCGCCCCTGCCTGTATCCGCGGGCCGTGGCGCCTACTGCGGCCCGCGTGCAGCATTTGGGAATGCGCAGGGCGGATGGCAGTTGCGAGCGGCGTCCCTGAAAGTGGTGTGAAACCAGCATATGCGTGAATTGGCTATACTCGTCCCGCCAGCCGAAGCATCAGGCAGGGCGGGCAGGCGCTAACCCGGTTGGGGTGGGGAGCGGCTGTTGCCGACCCGCTGGTGGTTCCCGGTCTTGGCCGCTAGGTGGCTGCTGTTCCGTGTGCTGTCCGCGATACGCACGCGCCCGGCCTCTACCACCCGACGGTGGAAGTATACACACAGGGTTACCAACCTCGGCGGTGTTAGACACTGTGTTGTGTCGAATAATGGCGTATGCCTGATCCGCCAGCCGTAGTTTATCCTCGAGTGACGCTGCGGTATGTGGAAGCAAATTTAACTGTAGTTCTTGTGGCCGCTTCACCAGCCACAATGCCCAGAGTGCTAAGTTTGGCAGGATCTCGGTACCGACCTGTGCACGCAAGCGTCGCCACAGCTGTGAGGGTGTTCTGTCGCATAAAGTCTCATCGTAAATTATGTTGTGAATAGTATCGGCCGGCGGACGAGAGAGGCGTTCGATAAGTAATGCGCGAGCAGAGGCATATTTGTTGCTCTTAGGAGGGTTCAGCAATAAGTCACTGATGAGATCAGGGTGGTCGTGCAGGTTGTTCACTAAACACACGAAATGGGTGCTGTCGTCCACAATACCGTGTATGTCCAACATGTCCACCAAAGTAAACCACATCAGTGGGTTGTCCGGTTGTAACGGCGGCAGCTTCGGAAAACGGCCGGGGGCCAGTGTTTGCGGGGCTGTAAGAGGGGCACGAAACACACGGGGATTCTGCACGGTGTTCACTGGTGCGAAATGTGCCTCAGTGGTACGCGATGTGTTGCGTTGAACGTCTGTTAGCTGTGTAGGTGAGACGTAGTATCCAGTCCATGTAGGCACGGAATCTGTGCGGCCACACGACAAGCACGTCGCGGCAGGGGCGGGCGGGTCAACTGCTGGTGCAGCCGGAATCTCGAGCAGAGGCGCGAGATTGCGATTGAGCGCCGAGTGATGGGGCGGAACCACGGCAGGTGCGTCGCCCGAGGTGTGCGCGGGGTGGCAGGACGGGTAGGCGTATAAATTGTCCGGCGCGGTTGGCGCGAGTGTCCCTTCGACCGGCGCAAAGGGGGGCACGTTAAACGGCAGCCGTGTATGTGGACCCAGAAACTGGCCAGCCGCGTGGTCCATGCTGTGCGGTAGAAACTCGGGGTTTCCGGGGTCCTGTGCTGAAGAGGCATTCTGTTGAGTGTAGAATGCCGTAGAAGGTGTCTGCGACGATGTGTACAGCACCCGGTGTGGTATGCCAGTAGAGGTTAGAGTCGTCCGGCCAGGCGAGGCAAACACGGGAGATACGAACATTCCCGATGTATTAGTGGCACACGGGGTGAAGCGTTGCGCTTCACAATCGAATGTCCATTTTGCGGTCGCGGTGTCATGCACTGCCATAAAAACTGGAGGCTGCGACATTGTCTATTGGCGCAAAACCAGTGATACACAGCGAGCGACTGCAACGTATTTTCGCGACTCGGGGTCACCAATGTGGGTTTTTATGGCTATAGTGACGGTCCACGCACCAAAAATTCCAACTTATTACGATAAGGCACTTTTATTACGGTTCGTATATTTACAGAAACACAAGAAAAACAATGCACAATTTCACGACACGTGTATCACTAGTCAAGACGCAGATGGGACTGCCAAAGAAGCTCGAGTCCCCAAAGACCTTTTACTCTGCGCTTCGCTGGTGAAGTTACTGGCAGTCGACTGTCGCCACAGACTGTTACAAGAAAAATGAAAATTTAATTAGTCATCTTCAGCAGTCTCTGGCTGAAATTGAGGCCTGGGTGAGAAATAATGGTCTGAAATTAAATCTAATAAAGACACAAATCATTCGCTTTACCACAAAACAAGCTGTACAGGATATACTAGAAATAACATATGAGGACAATCACTTTGCCACCACGAACAGTACCAAAATTCTAGGTGTAATGCTGAACAAGAATTTATCATGGACAGACCACATAGATGACATGTGTCACCATCTAAATAGTCTAATATTTGCAATGAATGTTATAAGCAGTATAATAGAAACACCAGTCATAAAAGTTGTACATCATGCATATTTTGTATCTGTGATTAGATAAGGTATAATTTTTTGGGGATCTGATAAAACAAACTTACAGAGAGTCTTTAGGCTACAGAAAAAACTCATTAGAGCCACGGCAGATGCAGAAAAAAGACAATCGTGCAGGCCCCTGTTCAAGGCCCTTGATCTTATGACTGTTCCTGGCCTCTATATCTATGCGACAATTAAGTTTTCTAAACAAAATCCACAACTTTTTGAGGATAACCTGTTTAAGCATGATTATGAAACAAGAAACAAATATCAATATAAGTTACCAATTCATAGGCTAAAGCTGCTGCAGAAGACACCTTACTATATGGGTATGAGACTGGAAAATAAGGTCTATGAAAAATTTAAAAATTATGGACAAGAAGAAGTTGGACATCATTTTAAAAAATACCTAGGAAGTAAATATTATTACAGTGTAGAAGAATTTATGACACTGTCACAAATAACTGTGCCTGATGTTACATTTTATTCTGTCATGCTAAAAAAGTACTTTAAGTAAATGTTTATTCCTAATTTTACTTTATTTTCAACATGATTATTTTAAATCATTTTGTGGTACTTAAAATTAAAAATTACCTGTAATTATTCTGTATACTTACAATTAGAAGTGGCTTTAAACTGACAACTCACCTATGTCCCAATCAACTGATTGTATATGACATGTTATGTGCGAATAAAGTTTCTATTCTACCATCGATCTCCTTACGTGAGGCAGTCTTCTTAGAAGCGGGCCCAATAGCCCTTTTGATACCCGAATACACTACACCAATGTCTCCGACACCTAAATACTCCTGTATACTTGTACATAGTTTCTCCCAGTATGTATGAATGCAGTTGCAAACTGTGCACTTAACAACTACCTTTGCTTTGTTTAGATCATTGTGGGTAGTGTTGCAGTGGTTTCAGTTCTAGTTGATAGTTGCCTGACACTTAGAAACAAGGAGGGGTTTCAACACATCAATATTCTCAAGGACCCAATCTCAATGCAGGGATTTTGTACCAAATGTAGTTTATTGATTCATCCAAAACTAGTTTAAAGACTGCTTTATTACACGATGGTAACATGTATGCATCTATACCTGTTTGATATTCTGTACATATGAAGGAAAGCTATGAAAACCTAGAAATAGTGCTAAGTAAAATGGGCTATTCTGCTCATGGTTGGATGATGTATGGTGATCTAAAAATAACATGCATGCTCCTTGATCAGCAAGGTGGCTTTGCCAAATTTCCATGATTCTTGTGTGAATGGGACAGTAGGGCTAGGGATCAACACTGGCGCAGAAAGAACTGGCCTGTGAGTGGGTCTTTAAAACCTGGTGAGAAAAACATTCTACGCAAAAACCTTGTAGATCCAAAACACATACTCCTACCACCTCCGCATATAAAGTTAGGCCTAATGAAACAGTTTGTAAAGGCTTTGCCTAAAGATGGACCTTGTTTTAAGTATCTCTGCCAAAAGTTTCCACACCTTTCAGAAGCTAAACTAAAAGAAGGCGTCTTTGTTGGACCTGACATTAGAAAATTGATGTTTGATGTTAACTTTGAATCCACAATGACCTTAAATGAGAAAGAAGCATGGGTATCATTCAGGCAAGTCATTACAAAGTTCTTAGCACATGGAAAAGACCCAGAATATGTTTCTGTTATAGCTACAATATTGTTGTTGTTGTTGTTGTTGTTGTGGTCTTCAGTCCTGAGACTGGTTTGATGCAGCTCTCCATGCTACTCTATCCTGTGCAAGCTTCTTCATCTCCCAGTACCTAGTGCATCCTACATCCTTCTGAATCTGTTCAAGAATATGCCCTACCAACCGATCCTTTCTTCTAGTCAAGTTGTGCCACAAATTTCTCTTCTCTCTAATTCTATTCAATACCTCCTCATTAGTTATGTGATCTACCCATCTAATCTTCAGCATTCTTCTGTAGCACCACATTTCAAAAGCTTCTATTCTCTTCTTGTCCAAACAATTTATCGTCCATGTTTCACTTCCATACATGGCTACACTCCATACAAATACTTTCAGAAACAACTTCGTGACACTTAAATCTATACTCGATGTTAACAAATTTCTCTTCTTCAGAAATGCTTTCCTTGCCATTACCAGTCTACATTTTATATCCTCTCTACTTCGACTATCATCAGTTATTTTGCTCCCCAAATAGCAAAACTCCTTTACTACTTTAAGTGTCTCATTTCCCAATCTAATTCCCTCAGCATCACCCGACTTAATTCGACTACATTCTATTACCCTAGTTTTGCTTTTGTTGATGTTCATCTTATATCCTCCTTTCAAGACACTGTCCATTTCGTTCAACTGCTCTTCCAAGTCCTTTGCTGTCTCTGACATAATTACAATGTCATCGGCGAACCTCAAAGTTTTTATTTCTTCTCCATGGATTTTAATACCTACTCCGAATTTTTCTTTTGTTTCCTTTACTGCTTGCTCAATATACAGATTGAATAGCATCAGGGAGAGGCTACAACCCTGTCTCACTCCCTTCCTGACCACTGCTTCCCTTTCATGTCCCTCGACTCTTACAACTGCCATCTGGTTTCTGTACAAATTGTAAATAGCCTTTCGTTCCCTGTATTTTACCCCTGCCGCCTTCAGAATTTGAAAGAGAGTATTCCAGTCAACATTGTCAAAAGCTTTCTCTAAGTCTACAAATACTAGAAACATGGGTTTGCCTTTTGTTAATCTATCTTCTAACATAAGTGGTAGGGTTTATTACAATATTAAGAAGTTTGAAACTTTAAGATGTTTAATGAGCCTGAAAGTTCACTTTTTGAACAGTCACCTTCATTACTTCCTGGACAATATGGGACATGTTAGTGAGCAGCGAGGAGACCGTTTTCACCAGGACATTAATGTGATGGAAAAACACTACCAAGGCCACTGGAACACCAACATGATGGTGGACTACGGTTGGTCACTTCACCGAGAAGTTCAGCAAGCAACTCATTTTAGAAAAAGTTACACAAGAAGCTTCAAAGAAAAAAGAGAAAAAAATACAAACCAATACTAGCTGACAAGTGAAACCTCTATTAACACATATCAATTTTAAGTAACTTATTGTAAATACAAACCATGCTTATGTTGTAACAAATTGTTTGATTAATTTCCCCATTTACTGTATAGCATAGGATTTTTATGCTATATAATAAAAAGCATATTGCTCGAAAACTATGGGTGATACAAAAAACTAAGGGTAGATTTGGATTCAGCTCACAAAAATCTGTAAAAATCAGCTATCAAAGTAAAAAAAGTTTTTTAAAAAATTTTTTCGTTGTCCTGTGTAATTACTCACTTCATCGTGTCTGCCTTTTTTGTAAATGGGTCGTATTTCAGCGTACTTCAGTCTATCAGGAAAACATCCTTCCTCTAAAGATTGATTCATTATAAGGGAGAGAGGATGCGCAATACTATGGGTGACTGCCTTTATAGTCATCACAGATTGTAGTCAAAAAAAGCAACAAAGGGTAGAACACTATTCCAACCTCTACACACCTACATCCGGTCAACACCAGCTCAAAAGAAATGGAAAAATTTCTCAGCTGTCAACTTGCCATGAGCTGGATGCTGTGCCTGAGGAGGATCTTCAGAAAGCTGTAGTGTGGCTTAAATGCAGGAAACACCGTGGTAAAGACAGTATCCACAAACAACTTATTAAACTGATTAAACTCCTCCCAGTGCTCTACTGCCTTTGTTTGAAGTGTTGGCCTGAGGGTACTGTACTGCAGAAGATGTGTGTTGCCAACATTGTCACTCTATATGAAGGTAAAAGCAGTCATGGTGGTTGCAACTGCTACTGTAGAATTTCAGTTCTTAGTACCATTGGAAAAGCGTTTGCCCATGTGGTGCTGTGTAGACTGGAGAAGCTTGCCGTGCGTGTATATCGTGACGTAGGTTTTGAGCTCGGTGATCTACTACCAAATGATCTTCACACTCTGACAAATTCAGGAAAAATGCCATGAGAAGAAGACCCCATTGTTGATTGCTTTAATTGACCTAAATAAGGCGTTTGACACAGTAAGCAGGCATGGACTCTATACTTTATTAGTGAAGATAAGGTTCCCTCAAAAAACTTTTGAAGATGATCAGGGCTCTTCATGATGATATGAAGGGTGCTGTGATATTTGGAGGAAGCACAGCAGGCCTTTTTCTTGCAAAAAAAAAGGAGTTTGTCAAGGCTGTGTACTGGTTCCTACCTTGTTTGATATTCATCTTTTGGGTTTACAGCTCTTTTCTTTCTTCTGTGTTTGCAGTTAAATTATGGAATATAGGTTCCACCTTGTTACATCCTAAAATTATGTTCATTTTTATAGTAGTCCAATAAACAAAACCCACTGATGATGGCACAGAGATGCTGAAACATGTTTGGGTAACATGAAAAATCAGTGTTGAAAAAAAAAGGCAGAACCTATATCCCTTGTATGCCATATTCTTCTCGTTAATTCTCAAAGTTACTTTTGGTGAAACATAACTTTGCATCCATCTGCATACCAGACCTGACAGGAAACTTTACAAAATCTTGTTACTCAGATCCAAGAACTACCAGCATTACTGTGAGAACTTATTTGTTAGTAACCTTTATTTGCTGACAATGCAGCATCATAATACAGGGCGTTTCAAAAAGAAAGAGCAGATTTCAAACATTTATTTCTCAAAAACTACAAATGATAGAAACACAATTCCAACGGTCCTTCACTCAATATGAGTACCAAATGTTACACAACAAATATCAAAACTGTACCTCAATATGAGCACCATTTGTTACACGACAAATATCAAACCGGTATCTCATTTCTTGCCACACACGACGCAACTGGTCTTTAGTTACCGAATTCACGGCCGCAACAATTCGATGTCGTACCTCTTGAAGAGTAGCGGGCATAGGTGGGACATAAACACAGTCCTTTATGTACCCCCACAAATAAAAATCGCAGGGAGTAAGGTCTGGTGACCTGGGAGGCCACAGACGATGACATTGATCTTGTGCTCCTGCTCTTCCAATCCACCGTCCTGGAATGGTGTTATTTAGGTACCGTCGTACAGGTTCAGAGAAGTGTGGTGGGGCGCCATCTTGCATGAAGATGAAGTGATTTGAATCTTCC
The DNA here is from genome assembly GCF_021461385.2 of Schistocerca piceifrons. Taxonomy (NCBI): domain Eukaryota; kingdom Metazoa; phylum Arthropoda; class Insecta; order Orthoptera; family Acrididae; genus Schistocerca; species Schistocerca piceifrons. The sequence continues at coordinate 512,175,777 of NC_060144.1, forward strand.
TGAAGTTGAGGAAATAGCCAGTTTTCTAACATGTCCAGGTAAATGGTTCCTGTGATAGTTTTCTCCATGAAAAAGAAAGGTCCATAAACTTTGTTTACCGAAATTGCACAAAAGACGTTAACCTTTGGTGAGTCTCTTTCATGTTGAATAACGTCCCTCGGAGTTTCACTCGCCCAAATTCGTACGTTATGCCGATTAACTTTACCAGAAATGTGAAACGTTGATTCATCTGAAAAAATTAATCGTTCGGCAAAATTGTCCTCTTCCATGTCCTGTAGAATTGCAGTTGAAAATTCGAACCTTTTGTTGTGGTCGTCAGGACGCAATGCTTGCAATAACTGCAGTTTGTACGGCTTCATGTGCAGACGGTTACTCAGAACGCGCCATACCGTTGTTTTAGACATGTTTAGTTCGTGACTTGCCCGTGCCGTGGATTTTCTAGGGCTCCTTTCGTAAGCTGCACGGACACGCTCGACATTTTCATCCGATGTGCGTGGACGACCCGTGCTTTTTCGCTTGCAGATGCAACCATCTTCTACGAATCTGTGATGCCACTCATAAATTTGCTTATGACGAGGCGGCTGTTTGTTGAATTGACGGCGGAATGCACGTTGCACACCAACAATGGACTCTAACTTTGCAAATTGCAGCACACAAAATGATCGTTCCTGTGGTGTCGTCGCCATTTTCCTACAAACAAACGCCAGCGCCACTGCGGATTTGCATGGAACTTCTGCGCGGACCATTGAAAAACTTTGAACCTTTCTCTGACAAGAAACGTTTGAATTGTGTTTCTATCATTTGTAGTTTTTGAGAAATAAATGTTTGAAATCTGCTCTTTCTTTTTGAAACGCCCTGTACGTACTAAAGACGACCTTCAAAGTCTTATGGTTCTGTTTGCTGCTACATGCAAGCTCTTCTCCATGTCTGTGATTGTAAAGAACACTGCAATTATAGTGAAAGGATACACAGATATGCCTGACGTAAGATTAGATGGCTCCTTGTTGAATGTAATCTACAAATTCTGCAACATCAGTTTGCTGATGTCAGAAGATCTTTCTCTACACAATGAAATTAATGCAAGAATTGGCAAAGTGGTGAATGCTTTTGGAGAGTTCTGCAGTAGAATGGGGATCAACAAACGCTTTATGGTGACTGCAAAAATGATTGTCTATCAAACGCATCCTGAGCTCACTCTTGTATGGTGTTCAGACCTGGACATCAAATGCCAAACAAGAACATAAGCTCAGCACCTTTCATTTGCAGTGCTTATGAAACATTCTTGGCATAATGTGGAGGGTCTGTGTGACAAATGAAATGGTCCTGAATGCTGCAAGTCTACCAAGTGTCCCTGCCATTCTCAAGGTACATTGCCTGCTGTGGGACACTTAATCTTATGGACCGCTCCTGTCTTCCTTACCACAGTTTAGTTATTGAGATAGCACATGCCAAGGGACCCCCTGGAAGACCTGCTTTGCACTTTGCTGTGAGCATGATAGGAATGCATTTAATGTTGACTGTGACAAATGGGAGGAGTTTTCTGAAAACTGTAGCAGATGGAGGAAATTCGTCAAGGATGGTAGCAAGTTCCATGGTGATGCCTCGCTCAACCATTTATCTGCAAAATGAGTATGTAGACAAGCATCTCTGATGAACCCTTCTTTTCTTTTGGTGTGGGATACACTCGACCCAACTGTGGGTACCTGGTGATATATTGCATTGGACCACTGAGTCACCAAAGAAAGTGCCTGTGTGATGCTACATAAATCTTTCATTAGGATATATATATGTCATTGATGTGCTCATAAACCTTCCATTAGGATATATATGTCATTGATGTGCTCATAAATCTTCCATTAGGATATATATGTCATTGATGTGCTCTTCAGGCCAAAGACTGGTTTGATGCAGCTCTCCATGCTAGTATATCTCATTTATATCTTTTCATACCTACAGCACACTGCATGTACTTGAACCTGCTTACTGTAGCGATGCCTTGTTATTGCTCTACTATTTTTACCCCCCACACTTCCCTCCATTACCAAACTTATGATTCCATTATGACTCAGCATGTTTCCTTTCAACTGACCCCTATTTTTACTGAAGTTGTTTTGAAAATTTGTTTTTTGTCAGTTTGATTCAGGACCTCTTAATTAGTTACTCAGTCTCCTCATTTACTCTCCAGCCATCTTCTGTGATACTTGATTTCAAAAGCTTCTATTCCCTTCTTGTCTGAACTATTGTTCATGTTTCAGTTTCATACAAGGCCGAACTCCAGACAAATAACTTCACAAATGGCTTCCTAACACTTATTTTCTTTTTCAGAAAAGATTTTCTTGCTATTTGCTAGTCTGCATTTTCTATCCCCTTTCGTTCTGCCATCACTGTTTGCTGCCAAGATGGAAAAACTTGTCTACTACTTGTAGTGTCCCATACCCTCAGTGTGATTGGATTTAATCAGACTAAATTCCATTACCACTGTTGATGTTTATCTTTGAAAGACATTATCAGTTCCATGTTCATCTGATCTTCCAAGTCCTTTACTGCCTTTGAAAGCATTATAATGTCATCAGCAAACTTAGCTTTAATGGCAATACTGAAGACTGTAATGCTGTTATGTTCAAATAAAGATTACTGTTACTGCTATGGCAACTACTACAATTACTAATAGTTCACCCCTCATGATCTCATTGTTAACAATATGGTTGTCTCTAAATTTCCTTTCTGTCTTTATTCTTTGATAGTGGAATTGGCATCATGAAGCTACATAACTTGACGGTGTTATTGCATAGTAATGCTTACTGACGTCTAAAAATGTCTGACTCAGTTGTGATTCATTTTTAGAGATTTATAGTCTTTGATATGAAATGTCCTGTGGGCTATATTATGTTGCAACTAGTTGACTGTGCGATTACTGCCATTTAAAGATGTGCTTTTGCATTGTTGCACTTGTGCTTCAATCCTGTCATATTGTTGCAGTTTATGGAAGCAGTTCAGTTTAAGTCTAGATTGTAAATGTAATTATTACTGTACTGCATCTCTTTAGGTGGATATTTTTTGATACTCCTTTAATCTGCATACAATATACAGAAATCAACACAAACGGCTCTTGAACAAACTGGCCTCCTAAGAAGAGGGAAACATTAAGTTATAAACTACTCCACTGTATCAAACTATAAAGAATATACAATTATTCCGCTCCCGGGATTGGAATGACTCCTTACCCTCTCCTTTAAAACCCACTTCCTTTCGTCTTCCCCTCTCCTTCCCTCTTTCCTGATGAGGCAACAGTTTGTTGCGAAAGCTTGAATTTTGTGTGTATGTTTGTGTTTGTTTGTGTGTCTATCGACCTGCCAGCGCTTTTGTTCGGTAAGTCACCTCATCTTTGTTTTTATATATAATTTTTCCCACGTGGAATGTTTCCTTCCATTATATCAATTATTTAAAGTAGTTCTCAAGACTACCTGTTATATAAATTGTACTATAGTATAAGCGAATACCTTATATCACAGATGAAAAAAAGTCTACCTAAATTTACTATCTACTAACATTTTCTTTTATATTGAAATGCATATGTGATCACATTTGTCTACTGAAGTATTCCTATTTTATTAAATATATCATGCTGTAATGTTATCATCACATTACATATCTTCCAGTTAATACATACTGTTCTCATTCTCATGGCATAATCTTCACTATATTTATATTAACATGTCCAACATCATACTGTGCATATTGTACAACAAATAATCAAAAGAATCAATAAGAATGAGAGGTATCTCTTACAAAGTTCATCTGTTTCAGGTGACAGGTGAACCAAAGCTAAGAGGTAAGCTACGATTCCGTGCAGTTGTGAGGAAAGTGTTTGCCAACCTCTATTGGCTGACTGAAACTGAAGAAGAGGAAATAGATGAAACTGACCAACAGAAAATCTTGGCTCTGAAGCGGAAAAGGGGCAAAAAGGGCACACTTTCCCTGCAGGTAAACTTAATCTCAATTTGTTTCTCAAAGAAAACGCTTAATCTGCTCATTAGCGATGTGATTATTTGTGTTTCAGGACAAAGCATCATTTATGAAACCAGCAGAATATCGCTCTGAGAAGGAAAGAGAAATCCTTAGTAGCATTATTTGTGGACTTCAGTGCTTCAAACGTTATCCTGAGGTGTATGTTCATAACTTCACGTTATAAAATTTGTGTATTTGTATGTGTGTGTGTGTGTGTGTGTGTGTGTGTTGTTGTTGTTGTTGTTGTTGTTATACTGAATAATGAATTTGTTTTAAAGCTTAGCATGTTATGATCATTTTATATGTACTTGCTTATGGCTAAGTACTTCCTGATTCCTAATAATCTCTGCGGAGATGTAATACCACTCAGGTACACACACACACACACACACACACACACACACACACGCACGCACGCACATGCACATTCACACACACAAAAGCTTGCTGTCACTTGTACTTCAACCATTGCTTATTAATGTGTAGGAGCTGAAATCTTCAGAATATAAATTGCTGTGTCTGATACCTGACAGAGGGGAGGGTGGGGGTGGGGGTGGGGGGTGCCATCTGCTATTTGGGTGTGTTGCCTTTTCTTCATTTTAATTGGTTTCTACTCGTTCCCTGCACCATAACTATCTGTTTGTCGTTGTTTGGTTTTTTCATTTCAGGACATACTTTTTTACCTGCATGTCAGTTTGTGATGAAGGAAGCTGGGTTATTTTTACTTCACCTCTTGTTTTGCCATCTGACTTCTTAAAAATAATTTTTTCACTTGTAACTAATTACCATTAACATACCCGAGTATAATCTGCCTTTCCATAAAAGAGAAAAATTGGCCCTCAGTTATAAAGACTATAACAGCAGATCTAATTTTATGTTTATTTTTATGAATGTGATTGAGTTTCTTATTTATTTTGACTATTACTAGTTGTATATTTACTGTTCATCGTAGTGATGGATGATATAATGAGTACAGTAGCACAAGTAATTGGTGAAAGGAAGATGAAAGCTATGGTGTTTGCAGATGATCTGATGATTTGGGGGAATAAGGAGGAGGAAGTACAAGAGCAGTTGGATGTATGGGAATGAACAGTACAGGAATATGGGATGAAATGTAGTATAAGTAAGAGTGAGGTAATTATCACAGCAAGAAAGAAGGAGAGAGGAACAATGGGAATAACAATTGGTGGGGAACGATTGAGGAAAGTGGATAGTTTCGAGTACCTAGGAAGCCTGATACAGGAAGACGGAAATAAACGAGCGGGGGAGGAAAGCAGAAGCATTTTGGAAGTGTGTCAGAAGCCTGATGTGGAGCAAAGATGCATCCCAAATCAGTAAAAAGGTTATATACCAGTCATATTATGTCCTGATCCTGACACATGCATCATAAACCTGGGTTATGAAAGAAAGAGAGAAAAGTAAAGTACAAGCTAGTGAGATGAAATTCTTGAGAAACAGTATTGGAGTGACAAAGATAGACAGGTTAAGAAATGAGAGGATCAGAGAGTTAATGAAGGTGGAACCATTAGAGGAGGAGATAGAGTAATCAAGACTGAGATGGTATGGACATGTGAAGAGAATGGAGGAGAAGAGGATACCCAGGAGGATACACGAGATGAAACTGGAAGGAAAGAGACCAAGAGGGAGACTGAGAGACAGATGGCTGAAAAGAGTGGAGGACTGTGTCCAGAAGAAAGGAGACGATTGGACCAAGGTGAAGACGGAGGGATGGTGGCAAGCCAGAAGATGATGTAGAGGCCTGTGTTCCATACAGACCTGGCCAGAGGCTGGAAACTGTCCAAGATGATGATGATGATCTTTGTTATAAGGTGAAATCAGTAATTGTTTCATAACTTAAACTCTATTGTTGACTTGTAAACAAATATAAATTCTGTACTAATTATAAATATTTGGAGGAACAACTAATAGTATTCGTAAAGGATTTATTTGGCTCTATTCAAAAACATGTTAGCAAAGCCAGCCCTTAATTAATTCCAAAGTAATTAACAGTTTTGTCAACAGTATTGTTTGCGTAACTATGTATGTTAATTTCATGATTTAAACAAATAATTCATGTTAACCCTTGTAGTAGAAGAAACTGTTAAAAAGAACCAATTTTTCAATGTATTCAGTTAATTTAATGAGAAGTTTTAATTGTAATTTCTGTAAATTTAACTTTGAACAATGAGTAGTTTCAGTACCTATTATTGTGAGTATATATAAGGGCCAGATTTTTGGTCTCAAGACAGTCAGTCTGTGGCAGAGTTTCAGACAAGAAACCTGTGTTGGTTAGAACAACAACAATGCATCAACTTAACTGTTAAATAAGTGAAACCATTTAGGCTGTGTGTTAAAACAGTGACATAGTCCCTTTCCATATGTACCTTTTTATTCTTCAAGAAATGTGAACTATGCGGTTAGGCTTTTACTGCTCGTAGATGTTCAACAGTAAACTATTGTAGCAGTATGTGGATGTTCGCCTGCAACCTATTAATGAGGCTTATCGAAAGTTAAACAATAGTGAACTGGCCATATAACTGAGTATATTGGAGGGTTGTGAATGGTGAAAGTAAACAATTGTGAAACGCAGATGTGCACCTGTTGGCTACATCGTTTGAAGTAGTCTGTGTTTGACTTCCACCCCCCATTTTTAAGCTAGTATAGCAATGCAGTATGTCGACACTGAGGACAACAAACGAAGAAATAAAGCGGGCGAACCGTCACATGTTCATGTATGCTACCGTCACATGTTCATGTATGCTCTATCACTGTATTTTCCTTTCTTATTTTTGTTGTATGTATAAAGAGCCATATTTATTCCAGAAGTGAAGCTTTCCTGGACTGTTTAGATATAAACCAATAATTGTTTATTCATTTCATTCAAGTTGTTCAATGCCAGGGTTCACAGATAGTCTCTTCTTACACACATTTGTAAAAGTACTGATTTTTTTCTCTCACAAAATGATTCACAGACCTGATTTTGCCATTTAGCTCTTGGGCACCATGCCTAAGAGATATTAGATGATTTGTTACATACATTTTGTGTGTTACTTTCAGTGTACATCCCAGAGAACCCTTCATGATCATTTTAAATTCTTCCAAAGGCTTCTCAGTGTCGTTTTAGCTACCAATATCTGTTAACAGTATATGGGAGCCTTTATATTTTATGAAGTAACAGCTTTTTCATGAGATGAGAAAACATTTTATTTTCTAAGCACAGATCAAAAACTAACAAGAATTAACAACTCGTAACCAAGCCGACTATGGCAAAGATAAATATCTATCAGCTGCAGCTTTCACCCGCTGTTTTTGGCGCAGTGGATAAATGACGTCGCCACAAGTATATGGTTCACTGATTAGTTTGTAGTTTGTTTGTTCATGTTTTATTATCAACTACAACTGACATGGACACATGAAAAGTAGCATATACAAGTTACTTTGAATCCATTGTTATGTATGGTATTGTTTTTGGGGTAATTCGACAAACATAGTGCAGATACTAAAAATACAAAAAAAAAAATCTTTCTAAATATGTGCACTGCAAATCACAAAGATGTCAACCATTATTCAGAAAACTTAAAATATTAACTCTGCCATCCTTATACATATATGAGATCATTTTATTTTTGTACACCACGCATGAATTATTTTAGAGAAACCATTTTGTCCATCCACATGATACTAGAAACAATGAACATTTTATGCTCCCCACCCACTGCCCCGGCTGTATGCCAAAGGACCTCAATACATGAGAATGAAAATTTGTAATAAATTAAAAGGCAACAAGTTGATGCAGATGAATTTAGGTTCACTTAAAAGAAAGCTATGTGAGGTACGGACACTGAAGTGTTATTTCTCAGTGGATGAATTCATGAAGGGCAAACTGGAAATTTGAGCTGGATACAATGTGTTACATATTACAAGAAATATCGTTATAGTGTTATTATTTATTGTAGTGCTATTATTTGTTAATATAAAAATCATTGTAACTGTATTATAAATTTTTGACATGTCTCCTGTACACAGACCAAATGGATTGCAAATGTACGTCATGAAATGAATAAAACACAATTCACTACATAATTGTGGATGGATGCAGTGGGTTTTATAATGCCTTGCACAGTGAAGTGATTACCCATCATGTCCTGGCAGTAATTTGCCAAAGTTTCTTCCTTGACTGTCATGTATGATAGGAACTTTGTCTTGCTCATTATTCACTGCCAATGCACTGCACTTTTGTTTTTTACCAATCTGTGAATAATTTAGTTCAGAATCATCACAAAATTATTCATCTCTGGAAGTTTATCATGTATTACAACTTGTTTGTTAGTTTCTTTACTCGGAACTATTGTAGGCGTAACAGTTCACATATTTTCTCACTTGAATTTTCCATTACAGCTTATTAAAAGTGACTTGCTAGCGTTTGTGAGATCATAATTTTTTGTGACTCACATTTTGTTGCTTTAAACTTATTTATATCCTTGTATAGTTCATTCATAATAAAATGCAGATTGAATACACATTCAGTTAGTTTCAGAGTTTCATCCTTATAATTTATACAAACTTTTTTTACCACCAATATTTACTTTCTTGAGGAAATCACGAAATACATTTACCCTGTCTGCCATCTTACCAAGTAACATGTAGATGGAAGACTCAGACTGTCAGCTGGTACTTTCTGTCAAATATTCACTGTGGTTTGTCAAGGTGGTAGTAGAGCCTTTGTCAGTAGAGAGGATGATTAAGTCACGATCTATTGTGAGGTTGTGGTTGTATGCTCTTTCCTTTGTGGATATATTAATGTTATTGGGAAGGGAGCTAGGAAAGGAGAACGAGGCCAAGTTGGAGGTAAGGAGTTTCTAGAAGGTAATCAGGTGTGGTTAGAAGGGTGTTTAGGTGGCAGTGGGGGAGCATCGTGGTTGGACAGAGATATGGACTGGAGATGTAAAGTTCATTGTTGGATTTTAGTTGGCTTTGATTCCAGGGTTTCCTGGCAAAAAAAGTGTATCGACTGTAGGGATTGGGTGAAGGTGAGTATGTCTTTGGTGAACCCAGTGTAATTTGATTCAGGTGTGGGGCTGAAGATAAGGCCTTTGGATATGACTGAAACTTTTGTAGTGTTGACTTTCTTGATAGACTGTTAAGTAACAGTGTTTGGGGTTTGTTTGGTTTCTGACTTTTGTGGGATCTTCGGAGGGATTTTTGAGATATGTGTCTGATGGAGAAGGTGAGCAAGGCTGGTCTGGGTGCTATGAGGGACCGACAGAAGGTTTCATTGTTGCTAGGAACAGGTTAGGTATTGTTGGACAGTGGTACTCTAATGTGGGAGCAGGATATTAGTAAATTGGAAAACTTTTGGAGGTAATCTTCCTGCCTCAAACTGTGCTAGCTCCTCTCCTGCTCCCCTATCTTGACCTCTCTCACTGTCACCACTGCTTCACTCATTCTGCATTCATTCTCTGCAATCTCCCTTTTCCTCTGTTCCATTTCCCCCACCCATCTATTCAATGCATAAGCCATTGTGCACCACACACAGCTGCCTGCACCGGAATGAGCTATCTCATTAACTTACTACCTCTCCCAACCATCGCCACCCTTCTTCCTATCCGTCCCCCTCCCACCACCTCCTTACTCTACCTCACTATTCCTTACTCATTTCACCTAACCCACCCTCTCACCCTAATCGAGCAGCATTTCTGGCACAATGTGCTCTTGTTTATATGCCTTAAGACTATTCAACATGCCAACTATATGGTGAGCTGTTACCTTCACTCTTTTGTATTTCCCCAGTTTATTCTTGAAATAATTTGTTTGGCTCATTTCTCATAATTTGTAATGGTGATAGTTAAGTTTTTATTTCCTTCATTAGCTGATATTATTCTCATCCCTTCTTCCAGTGCTAAATCTTTATTTATTTTATCAATTAATTTACATTTTGCTTTACCAATACTTAAGTTTAGACCCCCTTTTTTATATTCTTGCATCAGTTTTCTCATCATATACTCTAGAGCTAAACCAGTTTATCATCTTCATATTTTACTGAGTACACAGAATATCACTTATTGGGATCCCCATATTTTTATAGATTTTCTTCCATTTCTGTAGAGTTTCTTCTGTATGTTTCTACAATATGAGTGGAAGTCAGTATCACTGACATTATTTTTTTGTAGCTTGGAATGCAGATTCTACCCACAAAATTGCGATGTGATTAGCTTACAGTTAGGATACAGTTAGTTATAGACAATCATTCATAATTGTTATAACAAAGAAAATAATCAAGTTTTGACAGTAGAATGTAATTGGATAGATAAAGAATTTACTCACCAAGCGGCAGCAGGAGAACACACGTATAAATAAATGTTTTACATAAACAAGCTTCTGGAGCCAGCAGCTCCTTCTTCTGGCAGAAGGGTTGAACAGGAAGCAAGAGGATTGAAGGTAAAGGACTGGAGAAGTTCGGGAAAAGGGGTAAAGTTTGAAAAAGCCACCCTGAACCCCAAGTCAGAGGAATTTACCTTCTGATCCCATCCGGTAAGTCTCCCCTGACTCGGGGTTCTGGGTGCCTTTTCCGAACTCTACCCCTTTTTCCAAACCTTTCCAATCCTTTTCCTTCACCCCTCTTCCTTTCCTTTCAACCCTTCTGCCAGTAGAAGGAGCCACTGGCTCCAAAAGCTTGCATATGTAAAACCTTTTTTGATATGTGTGTTCTCCTGCTGCCACTTGGTGAGTAGATTTTTATCTATCCAATTACATTCATTGTTAGACTCACACAACCCTGTGGCTGCACTGTAGGACTCACAATTTATTTTCTAGTGAGTTTCTTTGCATATTCTGTAAATGGTTAGGGTGGTGTAACGTGTGTGAGTTGATGGGTCTGAATGCTGCAACAAATAAATAAAACCAACTCCAGACTTGCATTTTTGTAATGAAACAATTCATTATATGCCTAAAAATTGTGTAATCACAGCATAGTAAGAGTCAGTAAGTTATCAAGCTTCCAGTTTGAAATAATATTGTAAATTGTACAACATCTTGGTGCTCTGTATGAAAATTCACTTTCAATCTCATGGAATAATAATTGCCACTTTTTAACAAAGTTAAGGCTACTCTGTTCATATGTATGTGTGAGATTGTAGAATCTCAGACTGTTGTAACTCTCTCATTGCCTTCCACATGTACCCTAAAACAATAACTGAAACAAAAAAGACACAGTTCTCTTTCCCAGTCCAAAAACAAAGCTACAGTCTTACTTCTTTATGAAACATAGTAATATTGGTAGTTAATTTTTGTGTTCTGCTACCTTCCTGTTCTCATTGTCAGTTTTTGCAGGTACTTCTGATAACACAAATGCTGACACAAACATTCAGCTGTCACAGTCTCCTAACACTTCATTCTCATAAAACAAAACAGTGCATGAAACACAAAGTAAATTTTTATATCTAAAAACAAAGAAGATGAGACTTACCAAACAAAAGCTCTGGCAGGTCGATAGACACACAAACACAAACATACACACAAAATTCAAGCTTTCGCAACAAACGGTTGCTTCATCAGGAAAGAGGAAAGGAAAGGGAAAGACAAAAGGATGTGGGTTTTAAGGGAGAGGGTAAGGACTCATTCCAATCCCGTGAGCAGAAAGACTTACCTTAGGGGGAAAAAAGGACAGGTATGCACTCGCACACACACACATATCCATCCGCACATACACAGACACAAGCAGACATTTGTAAAGGCAAAGAGTTTGGGCAGAGATGTCATTCGAGGCGGAAGTAAAAAGGCAAAGATGTTGTTGAAAGACAGGTGAGGTATGAGTAGCGGCAACTTGAAATTAGCAGAGGTTGAGCCTGGCGGATAATGAGAAGAGAGGATATACTGAAGGGCAAGTTCCCATCTCCGGAGTTCTGACAGGTTGGTGTTAGTGGGAAGTATCCAGATAACCGCCACAGGGTGATCCTATTTACCAACAAACACTGTGTGCCTGTGTCCATTCATGCGAATGGACAGTTTGTTGCTGGTCATTCCCACGTAGAAAGCTTCACAGTGTAGGCAGGTCAGTTGGTAAATCACGTGGGGGCTTTCACACGTGGCTCTGCCTTTGATCGTGTACACCTTCCGGGCTACAGGACTGGAGTAGGTGGTGGTGGGAGGGTGCATGGGACAGGTTTTACACCGGGGACGGTTACAAGGGTAGCAGCCAGAGGGTAGGGAAGGAGGTTTGGGGATTTCATAGGGATGAACTAAGAGGTTACGAAGGTTAGGTGGACGGCAGAAGGACACTCTTGGTGCAGTGGGGAGGATTTCATGAAGGATGGATCTCATTTCAGGGCAGGATTTGAGGAAGTCGTATCCCTGCTGGAGAGCCACATTCAGAGTCTGATCCAGTCCCGGAAAGTATCCTGTCACAAGTGGGGCACTTTTGGGGTTCTTCTGTGGGAGATTCCGGGTTTGAAGGGATGAGGAAGTGGCTCTGGTTATTTGCTTCTGTACCAGGTCGGGAGGGTAGTTGCGGGATGCGAAAGCTGTTTTCAGGTTGTTGGTGTAATGGTTCAGGGATTCCGGACTGGAGCAGATTCGTTTGCCATGAAGACCTAGGCTGTAGGGAAGGGACCGTTTGATGTGGAATGGGTGGCAGCTGTCATAATAGAGGTACTGTTGCTTGTTGGTGGGTTTGATGTGGACAGACGTGTGAAGCTGGCCATTGGACAGAAGGAGGTCAACGTCAAGGAAAGTGGCATGGGATTTAGAGTAGGACCAGGTGAATCTGATGGAACCAAAGGAGTTGAGGTTGGAGAGGAAATTCTGGAGTTCTTCTTCACTGTGAGTCCAGATCATGAAGATGTCATCAATAAATCTGTACCAAACTTCGGGTTTGCAGGCCTGGGTAACCAAGAAGGCTTCCTCTAAGTGCCCCATGAATAGGTTCGCGTACGATTGGGCCATCCTGGTACCCATGGCTGTTCCCTTTAATTGTTGGTATGTCTGGCCTTCAAAAGTGAAGAAGTTGTGTGTCAGGATGAAGCTGGCTAAGGTAATGAGGAAAGAGGTTTTAGGTAGGGTGGCAGGTGATCGGCGTGAAAGGAAGTGCTCCATCGCAGCGAGGCCCTGAACGTGCGGAATATTAGTGTATAAGAAAGTGGCATCAATGGTTACAAGGATGGTTTCCGGGGGTAACAGACTGGGTAAGGATTCCAGGCGTTCAAGAAAGTGGTTGGTGTCTTTGATGAAGGATGGGAGACTGCATGTAATGGGTTGAAGGTGTTGATCTACGTAGGCAGAGATACGTTCTGTGGAGGCTTGGTAACCAGCTACATGGGGCGGCCGGGATGATTGGGTTTGTGAATTTTAGGAAGAAGGTAGAAGGTAGGGGTGCGAGGTGTCGGTGGGGTCAGGAGGTTGATGGAGACAGGTGAAAGGTTTTGTAGGGGGCCTAAGGTTCTGAGGATTCCTTGAAGCTCCGCCTGGACATCAGGAATGGGATTACCTTGGTAAACTTTGTATGTGGTGTTGTCTGAAAGCTGATGCAGTCCCTCAGCCACATACTCTCGACGATCAAGTACCACTGTCGTGGAACCCTTGTCCACCGGAAGAATGATGATGGAATGGTCAGCCTTCAGGTCACGGATAGCTTGGGCTTCAGCAGTGGTGATGGGAGTAGGATTAAGGTTTTTTATGAAGGATTGAGAGGCAAGGCCAGAAGTCAGAAATTCCTGGAAGGTTTGGAGGGGGTGATTTTGAGGAAGAGGAGGTGGGTCCCGCTGTGATGGAGGACGGAACTGTTCCAGGCAGGGTTCAATTTTGATAGTGTCTTGGGGAGTTGGATCATTAGGAGTAGGATTAGGATCATTTTTCTTCATGGCAGAGTGATATTTCCAGCAGAGAGTACGAGTGTAGGACAGTAAATCTTTGACGAGGGCTGCTTTGGTTGAATCTGGGAGTGGGGCTGAAGCTGAGGCCTTTGTATAAGACAGAGGTTTCGGATTGGGAGAGAGGTTTGGAGGAAAGGTTAACTACTGAATTAGGGTGTTGTGGTTCCAGATTGTGTTGATTGGAATTTTGGGGTTTTGGAGGGAGTGGAGCTGGAAGTGGGAGATTGAGTAGATGGGAGAGACTGGGTTTGTGTGCAATGAAAGGAGGTTGAGGTTTGCTGGAAAGGTTGTGAAGGGTGAGTGAGTTGCCTTTCCGGAGGTGGGAAACCAGGAGATTGGATAGTTTTTTAAGGTGGAGGGTGGCATGCTGTTCTAATTTGCAGTAGGCCTGTAGGAGGATGCTCTGAACAGCCGGTGTGGATGTGGGAGAGGAAAGATTGAGGACTTTTACTAAGGATAGGAGTTGACGTTGATGTGTAGGTGAAGGGTTAGGTGGGAGAGGGCAATGGATTGTTCAGTTTGGAATTGGTATAGGGACTGATGGAAAGAAGGGTTGCAGCCAGAGATGGGAACTTTAAGTGTGAGGCCTTTGGGGGTAATGCCAAATGTCAGACAAGCCTGAGTAAATAAAATATGTGAGTGTAATCTGGCTAGGGCGAAGGCATGTTTTCGGAGGGAATGTAAATAAAACTTAATGGGGTCGTTGTGGGGGTGTTGTGAGGGCGACATGGTATTAGAAGGTGGAAAGTGTAACATGAGGCTGAAATGAAACTGAAAATAAAAATAAAAATATATGGGGAGAGATAAAGGTGAACTAGAAAGCAACTGGAGATCTGGTGTGAAAAAAGGCGAAAAAGTGTTGGTTAGAGCTGTGCTATGTTGATCCTGTGGTGAACTTGTGTAGGTAGACAACGATGTGCACAAAGGTTAGGTGGTTGTGTTGCCGCCAAAACACGTTAAAGGGTGGAGAATTTCGGCAAAATTTCGAAAAAACTTCATGTAAATGTATTAAAAGGAGTTGTTTTGTGGTGGCAGATAATGAAAATGAGGCTAACAATTGTCTGACGAAGAAATAATGACGTTAAAACCTGTGGGAAGCGGCTAAAAATGATCAGTGATGTGAGAAAAACGGAAATGGAAATAAAGCAAAAGTTATTAAAACTAGCTGAAATGGTTGTTTAATAGGTGAAAGGAACTGTTTGTGAACTAGAAATGGTGGATTTTATAGCAGTGGTAGTGTTAAAGAGGAAAAAAGAAAAAAAATTTTTTTTGGTTATGGTTTGGAAGTGGGTTATGTATTACGTATTATTGAGTATATATCTGCGGGATAAAATTGTATAGTAGATTACGGTAAAAAGAAGAAGGTGAATACAAAGTGAAACTACTGGCAAAAACAGAAAGAGAAAATAAGAGGACAGAAAAGATTTCGAAATGCAACAGTGACAATAACAAACGTAATTGTTGTGTTCAAATTAATGATATGAATATAATAGAGGGAAACATTACACATGGGAAAAATATATCTAAAAACAAAGAAGATGAGACTTACCAAACAAAAGCTCTGGCAGGTCGATAGACACACAAACACAAACATACACACAAAATTCAAGCTTTCGCAACAAATGGTTGCTTCATCAGGAAAGAGGGAAGGAGAGGGAAAGACGAAAGGATGTGGGTTTTAAGGGAGAGGGTAAGGAGTCATTCCAATCCCGGGAGTGGAAAGACTTATCTTAGGGGGAAAAACGGACAGGTATACACTCGCACACACACACATATCCATCCGCACATACACAGACACAAGCAGACATTTGTAAAGGCAAAGAGTTTGGGCAGAGATGTCAGTCGAGGCGGAAGTAAAAAGGCAAAGATGTTGTTGAAAGACAGGTGAGGTATGAGTGGCGGCAACTTGAAATTAGCGGAGTTTGAGGCCTGGCGGATAACGAGAAGAAAGGATATACTGAAGGGCAAGTTCCCATCTCCGGAGTTCTGACAGGTTGGTGTTAGTGGGAAGTATCCAGATAACCCGGACGGTGTAACACTGTGCCAAGATGTGCTGGCCGTGCACCAAGGCATGTTTAGCCACAGGGTGATCCTCATTACCAACAAACACTGTCTGCCTGTGTCCATTCATGCGAATGGACAGTTTGTTGCTGGTCATTCCCACGTAGAAAGCTTCACAGTGTAGGCAGGTCAGTTGGTAAATCACGTGGGTGCTTTCACACGTGGCTCTGCCTTTGATCGTGTTCACCTTCCGGGTTACAGGACTGGAGTAGGTGGTGGTGGGAGGGTGCATGGGACAGGTTTTACACCAGCGGCGGTAATACGTAACCCACTTCCAAACCATAACCAAAAAAATTTTTTTTTCTTTTTTCCGCTTTAACACTACCGCTGCTATAAAATCCACCGTTTCTAGTTCGCAAACATTTCCTTTCACCTATTAAACAACCATTTCGGCTAATTCTAATAACTTTTGCTTTATTTCCATTTCCGTTTTTCTCACATCACTGATCATTTTTAGCCACTTCCCACAGGTTTTAACGTCATTATTTCTTCGTCAGACAATTGTTAGCCCCATTTTCATAATCTGCCACCACAAAACCACTCCTTTTAATACATTTACACATAGTTTTTTCGAAATTTTCCCGAAATTCTCCACCCTTTAACGTGTTTTGGCGGCAACACAACCACCTAACCTTTGTGCACATCGTTGTCTACCTACACAAGTTCACCACAGGATCAACATAGCCCAGCTCTAACCAACACTTTTTCGCCTTTTGTCACACCAGATCTCCAGTTGCTTTCTAGTTCACCTTTATCTCTCCCCATATATTTTTATTTTTATTTTCAGTTTCATTTCAGCCTCATGTTACACTTTCCACCTTCTAATACCATGTCGCCCTCACAACACTCCCACAATGACCCCATTAAGTTTTATTTACATTCCCTCCGAAAACATGCCTTCGCCCTAGCCAGATTACACTAGCATATTTTATTTTCTCAGGCTTGTCTGACATTTGGCATTACCCCCAAAGGCCTCACACTTAAAGTTCCCATCTCTGGCTGCAACCCTTCTTTCCATCAGTCCCTATACCAATTCCAAACTGAACAATCCATTGCCCTCACCCACCTAACCCTTCACCTACACATCAACTCAGCCAATGAACACACACGTCAACTCCTATCCTTAGTAAAAGTCCTCAATCTTTCCTCTCCCATATCCACACCGGTTGTTCAGAGCATCCTCCTACAGGCCTACTGCAAATTAGAACAGCATGCCACCCTCCACCTTAAAAAACTATCCAATCTCCTGGTTTCCCACCTCCGGAAAGGCAACTCACTCACCCTTCACAACCTTTCCAGCAAACCTCAACCTCGTCTCATTGCACACAAACCTAGTCTCTCCCATCTACTCAAGCTCCCACTTCCAGCTCCACTCCCTCCAAAACCCCAAAATTCCAATCAACACAATCTGGAACCACAACACTCTAATTCAGTAGTTAACCTTTCCTCCAAACCTCTCTCCCAATCCGAAACTTCTGTCCTATCCAAAGGCCTCACCTTCAGCCCCACTCCCAGATTCAACCAAAGCAGCCCTCGTCAAAGATTTACTGTCCTACACTCGTACTCTCTGCTGGAAATATCACTTTGCCACGAAGAAAAATGACCCTAATCCTACTCCTAATGATCCAACTCCCCAAGACACTATCCAAATTGAACCCTGCCTGGAACAGTTCCGTCCTCCGTCACAGCGGGACCCACCTCCTCTTCCTCAAAATCACCCCCTCCAAACCTTCCAGGAATTTCTGACTTCCGGCCTTGCCTTTCAATCCTTCATAAAAAACCTTAATCCTACTCCCATCACCACTGCTGAAGCCCAAGCTATCTGTGATCTGAAGGCTGACTGTTCCATCATCATTCTTCCGGCGGACAGGGGTTCCACGACAGTGGTACTTGATCGTCGGGAGTATGTGGCTGAAGGACTGCATCAGCTTTCAGACAACACCACATACAAAGTTTACCAAGGTAATCCCATTCCTGATGTCCAGGCGGAGCTTCAAGGAATCCTCAGAACCTTATGCCCCCTACAAAACCTTTCACCTGACTCCATCAACCTCCTGACCCCACCGACACCCCGCACCCCTACCTTCTACCTTCTTCCTAAAATTCACAAACCCAATCATATCGGCCACCCCATTGTAGATGGTTACCAAGCCTCCACAGAACATATCTCTGCCTACGTAGATCAACACCTTCAACCCATTACCTGCAGTCTCCCATCCTTCATCAAAGACACCAACCACTTTCTTGAACGCCTGGAATCCTTACCCAGTCTGTTACCCCCGGAAACCATCCTTGTAACCATTGATGCCACTTCCTTATACACTAATATTCCGCACATTCAGGGCCTCGCTGCGATGGAGCACTTCCTTTCACGCCGATCACCTGCCACCCTACCTAAAACCTCTTTCCTCATTACCTTAGCCAGCTTCATCCTGACACACAACTTCTTCACTTTTGAAGGCCAGACATACCAACAATTAAAGGGAACAGCCATGGGTACCAGGATGGCCCCCTCGTATGCGAACCTCTTCATGGGGCACTTAGAGGAAGCCTTCTTGGTTACCCAGGCCTGCAAACCCGAAGTTTGGTACAGATTTATTGATGACATCTTCATGATCTGGACTCACAGTGAAGAAGAACTCCAGAATTTCCTCTCCAACCTCAACTCCTTTGGTTCCATCAGATTCACCTGGTCCTACTCTAAATCCCATGCCACTTTCCTTGACGTTGACCTCCTTCTGTCCAATGGCCAGCTTCACACGTCCGTCTACATCAAACCCACCAACAAGCAACAGTACCTCCATTATGACAGCTGCCACCCATTCCACATCAAACGGTCCCTTCCCTACAGCCTAGGTCTTCATGGCAAACGAATTTGCTCCAGTCCGGAATCCCTGAACCATTACACCAACAACCTGAAAACAGCTTTTGCATCCCGCAACTACCCTCCCGACCTGGTACAGAAGCAAATAACCAGAGCCACTTCCTCATCCCTTCAAACCCGGAACCTCCCACAGAAGAACCCCAAAAGTGCCTCACTTGTGACAGGATACTTTCCGGGACTGGATCAGACTCTGAATGTGGCTCTCCAGCAGGGATACGACTTCCTCAAATCCTGTCCTGAAATGAGATCCATCCTTCATGAAATCCTCCCCACTGCACCAAGAGTGTCTTTCCCCCGTCCACCTAACCTTCGTAACCTCTTAGTTCATCCCTATGAAATCCCCAAACCACCTTCCCTACCCTCTGGCTCCTACCCTTGTAACCGCCCCTGGTGTAAAACCCGTCCCATGCACCCTCCCACTACCACCTACTCCAGTCCTGTAGCCCGGAAGGTGTACACGATCAAAGGCAGAGCCACGTGTGAAAGCACCCACGTGATTTACCAACTGATCTGCCTACCCTGTGAAGCTTTCTATGTGGGAATGACCAGCAACAAACTGGCCATTCGCATGAATGGACACAGGCAGACGGTGTTTGTTGGTAATGAGGATCACCCTGTGGCTAAACATGCCTTGGTGCACGGCCAGCACATCTTGGCACAGTGTTACACCGTCCGGGTTATCTGGATACTTCCCACTAACACCAACCTGTCAGAACTCCGGAGATGGGAACTTGCCCTTCAGTATATCCTCTCTTCTCGTTATCCGCCAGGCCTCAACCTCCGCTAATTTCAAGTTGCTGCCACTCATACCTCACCTGCCTTTCAACAACATCTTTGCCTTTTTACTTCCGCCTCGACTGACATCTCTGCCTAAACTCTTTGCCTTTACAAATGTCTGCTTGTGTCTGTGTATGTGCGGATGGATATGTGTGTGTGTGCGAGTGTATACCTGTCCGATTTTCCCCCTAAGGTAAGTCTTTCCACTCCCGGGATTGGAATGACTCCTTACCCTCTCCCTTAAAACCCACACCCTTTCGTCTTTCCGTCTCCTTCCCTCTTTCCTGATGAAGCAACCGTTTGTTGCGAAAGCTTGAATTTTGTGTGTATGTTTGTGTTTGTTTGTGTGTCTATCGACCTCCCAGAGCTTTTGTTTGGTAAGTCTCATCTTCTTTGTTTTTAGATATATTTTTCCCATGTGGAATGTTTCCCTCTATTATATTCATAAAGTAAATTCTTATTTAGATTAAATTTCTTCCTGGATGATACAATTTTTTTCATGCTCACATCACAGAGGAAATGCACAACTTCAATTTGTGTTGCTAACTTTTGTTTTCAGTAGAATGGTGCATTCATGGATGTGAAACCTTTTTGAGCCTTTATAATTTTTCAAGTTCAGATTTTTAATTGGATGTTTCATTCTGCTGGCATTCCTTCTACTAAAGTTTGGAATGTGTAGTGACCTTTTTCATTTTTGATGACAGGATGTGCAGAAGAAACTAGCAGAAGTTACTTATCTCCTTTGCTATGGGCCAGGCAGAGTTGTTGTCAAACAGGAAGGTCTTCCAACGGGCATTTATTTTATGTTGTCGGGTAAAGCTGGTATAACACAATCAGCTATAGACCCGGTGTCAAATGAACCTGTCATCATTCCAGCGGGTGATTTGGAGCCCGGAGATGTATTTGGAGAAATTTCTTTAATACATGATATTCCTAGAACGGCTACTGTAACAACTTACAGTAAGTTCACATATTATTTAGTGCCCAAATAAGTGTCTCTGATAATACGGCACTAGAGCATTTATTGAAGAGTACTCAAAATTATTTTCTTTTGTACCTCTTTTCTTTACCTGTTGAAGGCTTCTTTTAGAGACTACTTAATAAGCAACAAATGGTTCAGTATTGGAACAATTTCTGTTTATTGTAATAAATTAATTATCCACTGTTTTGTGCTCAAGAAGTTGGAAGTAAGTACTATAGGAAAATTAGTGAAAAAATTTCAGCTCTGAGAGAAGAAAATGAAATGTTTGTCAAAATTAATAGATAATTCTCTAAAGTTGAGGTGTTGGTAAATAAATAGTACATTTAGTTTCGTACTACACATGACATGACCTCTGCCTCAACAGCAGTTTGTGAGGAAGAAGTTGAAGAAATAGTCCGTGTAGGTAAACAGAGATACACCATGTTGTCATAGTGTCACAACAGGACAAGTCATACATGTTGCTGAAAGCTCTGTCAAAATATTGTGGTACATCAAAACACTGGTAAGTCTGCCAATACTGGCACTTGTCTGAGATGTGCAATTGCTGTTTTCAAATTTCCACACATAGTACAAACAAAATGGTGTGTAGAAATCTTTGTGTATTTACACAAATCTGAAACTGTCACAAAGTATCCAGAATGAGATTTTTCACTCTGTAGTGGAGTGTGCACTGATATGAAAGTTCCTGGCAGATTAAAACTATGTGCTGGACTGAGTCTTGGTCCAGTACACAGTTTTAATCTGCTAGGAAGTTTCATATCGGCACACACTCCACTGCAGAGTGAAAGTCTCATTCTGGAAACATCCCCCAGGCTGTGGCAAAGCCATGTCTCTTCAATATCCTTTCTTCCAGGAGTGCTAATTCTGCAAGTTTTGCAGGAGAGCTTCTGTGAAATTTGGAAGGTAGAAGACAAGGTACTGGCGGGAGTGAAGCTGTGAGGGTGGGTTGTGAGTCATGCTTGGGTAGCTCAGTTGGTAGAGCACTTACCCGCGAGAGACAAAGGTCCCTAGTTTGAGTCTTGGTCTGGCATACAATTTTAATCTGCCAGGAAGTTTCAGTCACAAAGTAATATGTAGGGTTTGTCATCTTTGCACCCATCATCATTCCATCCAGTGTGATGAAGTTCACTTACTATCTATATGCTGCTGTTTGAATATTTAATGCTATTATTTGTGCTGGAGTCCTATTATACATGGCAGTGACAAAGTTGGGAACACTGTGAAGGTAGAGGAGCTGCATATTTTAGTAATCACGAACCAGCAATGAATCTGCACATGTTTGTTTAGGAACACCGGAACTACACTGCCTGAAAAAAAAATGCTGCTGCACTCTGAAGGGTAGGAGGAAACAAAATTAAACTACACATGTTGAGAGGGTTTACGATGTTATTTCAGTGATTATAAAGTTGAGTCAGATTTATAAAGAACTTGTGCCATGTGTGGATGAGCGCTGTCTTGTTGAAAAATGGCACCATGATACTGTCACATGATTGGTCGCACATGAGGACAGGATACCCATGACAAGCCATTGTACCACCAAAGTTCCCTCAATTGTTACCAACTGTGGTCTGAACTTGTGCCTGATGACACCCCACACCATGACACCGACAGTAACACTGATGAGCCTCTCCAAAACATTAGAAAAATGAGACCTGTCCCCAGGTCGCAATCATACTCACCAATGATGGTCATTCGAGGTAGCACAGAACCATGATTCATTGGAACACCATTAATCAGCAGTCTGTGCTTCCTGGTCATGACATCACTACAAAAGTACCCGTTTGTTTTGTGACATTAATGGCAGCCTATGCACGGGATGGTAATTCTTATTCTAGCTTCTGCTAGCCTCTGATCAGTAGTGTGGGATAACACAGGGGTCCATTATTTTTTCTTGAACGGATAGTCACAGATGTGAAGGAGTTACAAATTGCTTAGTACACAGTACAGTGATCCTCCATTGCGGTGGTCAGAAGTGGTCAACTGTAACCTTGAGGATGGTTATGCCTGCCTTCATGTTCCCTTATAGTTCATCATGGGCCACTGTCATATCTGAATGACCCACAAATTTGGATATTGCATGATTCAATCAGCTGGCATTCTGGCCCGAGATGCTGGAGTTGGCAGTCATGGGTGCTTGAGGTGTGCTTCCTTGTGTTTATAAATGGTGTGTTTCTCAGTGCTGATGAGGGCTGTGGCCGAAAGCTTTATGTAAATGTCTTTTAATTGTTCCTGTTTCCAACTTAATGTGTTGTCTTTACAGTAAGTAGCAATCCGTCTTTTTCCTACATTGTTGATATATCTGTCTGGAGTATCCATTGTATGATTTTGTTAAAGTTGTTTGCTATTTCTAGAGAATCTAGAACACTTTTGCCATATTTGAGTCAACAGATGTCCTCTGTCCGTTTTATTGTTTTCCTCTTTCATCATTTATGAAAGACAATAAGTCTTTTGAGTGATTATGTCCTCTATCCTCAGCTATCTTAATGAATAATGCCTTTGTTTCTCTGTTGGAGCAGCAGTACTCATTCTTTTTTTGTTTTGAACACTCCACTCTGCTTGTCCGTACTAAGACTGTGTGCTTGTCCCCCCCCATAATCACTAACTACACCTTGTAACCTCCCTGCCCAAAGACCTGTCAGAACTGAAAATCTATTTGTATGCTGTACAGTAATAAATTTGGAAAACTACAATATAGCATTGAGAACAGTTTATAGTGCCCAAGAGGAAATATTTTAAACTTCGTTAAGTAATTGAAGGGGTACTGATAAGACTAAGCAGAAATAACTAGAAATTGATTATATGTGAGATTTTCAGTATAGAGTATGTTGTGTGGGCTACTGTGGCAATCAGCACTGTCACAAAAAAGGGAGGAGAGGAGTTGTGATGGTCAGTAGGAGGAATCCAAAATAATCTGTACAAATCACATGAAGATTAAATGAACATTTTACTTCTAAAAAAAAACAAATATAACTTAACTTCTCTTCATGAAGTGGCTGCCTGTGCCTCCTACTTGCAAGTACTCAAATAATCTATTACTACTGACAGAATGCAAGTTAAGTAACATCTTCCTATTAGTCTGTACTGATGCTCTTGAGGGCTGTGACTGAACTGGGACTACCACCGATGGGCTGCTAGTTAAATTAATGTTGACACGGGGTGCTGAACTCTGTCTTCTTGGAGGTGTGGTGTTGCCCGTTCTTTCCATTGGCATATGGGTCAGCATCTTCTTGATGCCATTTCGTGGCACTGTGCTGGTCAGTGTGCAGTCGATGCTTTAGGACTGCACAGATTTCATTTCAGATACTTTTGATCAAGGGATTGTAGAGTTACTGGTGTCCATTTTGATGGACTATTTTTTGTGTCTGTGTTTTCAGTTACTGTTATGATGAATTTATTAAATTTTAGTAGCTAGTGATTTAAATTTCATATCTTCTGTCTCACTGCCTTTGTCATCTGAGAATTCAATATCATTTGCCTTACTAAGTTTATTTGTTTCATACCTTAGTAATCCTGCAAATTGTCCTTGCCTTGTTTTTGAAATTTGATTATTTTTTATTTATTTACATTTTTAAATTGCATTAATCATTTTGCATGGATCCCATGGCGAGTTGATTGTGGCTTGTGAAAAGAAGTCAGTGATGTACATGTAATTTAAGTGCAACACAGTGAAATGATATTAGATTGCTGGTTCTAATTATGAACTAACCAGAAACATTCAATTTGAGAGTATAAAAACACGCTTCAGTGGAGCAGATGGTGTTTACCAGCAGAAAGTTCTATAATTCAGTCTTAAATCCACCATGTTATCTACGTTACATTTAAAGTGCTCCAGTTGGTTGTTGAATGCAACACCAACAACAATTCTGTACCAGTTTTGTACCCTTTGGAGTCTTTATAGAGGTTATTATTTTAGCCTGATGTTATGTTCATGGTTTTCACTCTTTTTTTGAGAAAAGAGTAATATTGGTAATAACATAGATAATTATGCATTTGTATGTTGTGAATTAGTTGTTAAAACACCTTGTTTTTTGAACAAGTCTTTACAGGATGCTCTAAAATTAACAACAGATACAATTCTTAAAAACTTCTTATGTTTTCAGGAAACATTGTCCCTGTACATTGAGTTCCCCACAAAATGATTCCATTACTCAGTAGTAAGTGTAAATATGCAGAAGAAACTAGTTCCTTAGTTTTTAAATTGCCTGTATCAGTAATTATGTGTATTGCAAACATGGGTGAACTAAGACACTTTATTAATGCTACATACATAAAAAAAAGTTTTGCATCATCCCAGTTCTCAGAACTCCTGAAGATAGATGTTCACTTTGGACATTGTATCACAGACACAGTCAGTTTGACTGTTCAGAGATGTCACTAAACCCACCCAAAGATGTAAACAACCATGCATGAAGAGCACCTATTAGATGGAGGGTGTGCGACAGCCAATCAGCTCCAGTCATTCCACCAGGAAGGAGGTACACGGCTTGTTTTGTCTGTAGTTCAACCATGCCTAGATGGTCAGTATCATGGTTCAATTGTGTCCACATTTTTACTTTGTGCCAGGAAGGGCTCTCAACAAGGGAAGTGTCCAGGCGTCTCGGAGTGAACCAAAACGATGTTATTCAGACATGGAGGAGATACAGAGAGACAGGAACTCAAGGGCTATTACTGCAGTGGATGACCGCTATCTACGGATTATGGCTCAGAGGAGCTCGGACAGCAATGCCACCATGTTGAATAATGCTTTTCGTGCAGCCACAGGACATCGTGTTAAGACTCAAACCATGCACAATTGGCCTAATGATGCGCAACTTCACTCCTGACTTCCATGGCGAGGTCCATCTTTGCAACCATGACACCATGCAGCATGGTTACAGATGTGCCCAACAACATGCCAAATGGACTGCTTAGGGTTGGCATCACATTCTCTTCATTGATGAGTGTTGCATATTCCTTCAACCAGACAATCATTGGAGAAGTGTTTGGAGGCAACCCGATCAGGCTGAACGCCTTAGACACACTGTCCAGCAAGTGCAAAAAGGTGGAGGTTCCCTGATGCAGCGTGGTACAGATGTGCCCAACATGCCTAATGGACCGCTCAGGATTGGCATCACATTCTCTCCATGGATGAGTGTTGTATATTCCTTCAGCCAGACAATCATCAGAGAAGTGTTTGGAGGCAACCCGATCAGGCTGAATGCCTTAGACACACTCTCCAGCAAGTGCAACAAGGTGGAAGTTACCTGATGTTTTTGGGTGGCATTATCTGGGGCCAACGTACACCGCGGGTGGTCATGGAAGGTGCTGTAGTGGGTGTTCGATGTGTGAATGCCATCCTCCGACCGATAGTGCAACCATAGTGGCAGCATATTGGCGAGGCATTCATCTTCATGGACAACAATTTGCGGCCCCATCATGCACATCTTGTGATTGACTTCCTTCAGGATAACGACATCACTCAACTAGAGAGGCCAGCATGTTCTCCAGACATGAACCCTATCAAACATGTCTGGGATAGATTGAAAAGGACTGTTTATGAACGACATGACCTACCAAACACTCTGGGGGATCTACACTGAATCGCCATTGAGGAGTGGGACAGTCTGGACCAACAGTGCCTTGATGAACTTTTAGATAGTATGCCACGACGAATACAGGTATGCATCAGTGCAAGAGGACCAGCTACTGGGTATTAGAGGTACCGGTATGAACAGCAACTGGACCATAACATCTGAAGGTCTCGCTGTATGGTGGCACAACATGCAATGTGAGGTTTTCATGAGCAATAAAAAGGGCAGAAATGATGTTTATGTTGATCTCTATTCCAATTTTCTGTACAGGTTCCGGAATTCTCAGAACCGAGTTGATGTAGAACTTTATTTCATGTGTGTGTATTTCATCAGCTACCTTTTCAGTAAGAGGCTGATACTATTTTTTATTTCTGTACTCATGTGTCCTGCAAAAAAGACAACATTTGCATCTTCTGAAACAACAAATGGAAGAATCATAAAACAGCAGAGGGTCCAAGAATGAACCCTGTGGTAAACAATGCATGATGCTCATGATGCTTCAAATTCTGAGTGACTATTGTTAAGTAATGGACATATAACTACCTCAGATTAGTTTCTGTCATTCAGATAAGATAAAAAATATGAGCCTGCTGTGTCTTATTACTCCATAATATTGAAGAATGTAAAATCCAGGATGGAAAAGTGAGTCTGGTCTTGCAAGACAGAGCATGTGGTCATCTGTGTGTGTGTGTATGTGGGGGGAGGGAGGAGGGGGGGGGGGGGGGAAGGCGGCACGTGTTCGTGTGTGGGTGCATGTGGTCTATCGGATGAAGGCCTTTCCAGCTGAAAACTTAACTTGCTTGACTGTTTTTGTTCTGCCTACCTGTGACTCAACATCTCCACTATATGGTGAGTAGCAGTCCTCCATAATATTCTAAATTTTGCATTAGAATATCATGAGTCATGTAGACCAAAGCTTTAACCAAGTCACAAAATATTCCCAGTGGTAGTAATTTCTGGTTTATTGAATCTATTTTCTCATCTGTCAAGATAAATACAGCCTACTCAGTTGACAAACAATGGAAAATCCAGGATGGAATGTAATAATATTATGGAAGGAAAGTTGCTACTCACCACATAGTAGAGATGCTGAGTCACAGATAGGCACAACAAAAAGGCTATCACATATAAGTTTTCGGCCAGCAAGGTTTTCATCAAAAATAGACTACACACACACACACACACACACACACACACACACACACACACACACACGCGCACACACACACACATGACTGCAGTCTCTGGAAACTGAAGGCACATTGTGAGCAGCAGCACAAGTGTATGATGGGAGTGGCAACTGGGTGGGGTAAGGAGGAGGCTGGGGTGGGGAGGGGGAAGGATGTAGGGTATGGGTGGAAGACAGTGAAGTGCTGCTGGGGAGCACACAGGGATGAGGTGGAGAGAGGATAGGGCAGCCATATGCAATTTGGAGGTTAGACAGAAGACAGGGAGAGGTGGTGGGTGGGGGAGGTGTAGCAGGAAAGGAGAGCAGTAAAAAGCCCAGGTGTGATGGTGGAATGAGGGCTGTGTAATGCTGGAATGGGAACAGGGAAGGGGCTGGATGGGTGAGGACAATGACTGACAAAGGTTGAGGCCAGAAGGCAGGAACATAGGATGTATTGCAAGGAAAGTTCCCATCTGCACAGTTCAGAAAAGCTGGTGTTGGTGGGAAGGATCCATATGATACAGGCTGTGAAACAGTCATTGAAATGAAGGATAGTGTGTTGGACAGCATGCTTTTCAACAGGGTGGTCCATTTGTTTCTTCGCCACAGTTTGTCGGTGGCCATTCATGTGGACAGTTAGCTTGTTGGTCATCATGCCCACATAGAATGCAGCACAGTGGTTGCTGCTTAGCTTGTAGATCACATGACTGGTTTTACAGGTAGCCCTGCCTTTGATGGGATAGTTGATGTTTGTGATCAGACTGGAGTAAGTGGTGGTGAGAGAATGTATGGACAGGTCTTCCACCTAGGTCCATTACAGGGGTATGAGCCATGAGGTGAGGGGTTGGGAGCAGTGGTTGTGTAGGGATGGCCGAGTGTATTGTTTAGGTTTGTAGATGGCGGAATACCACTGTGGGTGTGGTGGGAAGGATAGTGAGCAGGACATTCTCATTTCAGGGCATGATGAGAGGTAGTCAAAACCCTGGCAGAGAATGTAATTCAGTTACTCCAGTCCTGAGTTACGAGGGGAATGCTCCTCTGTGGCTGGACAGTGAGACTTTGGGAGGTGGTGGGAGACTGGAAAGATACAGCATGGGAGATTTGTTTTTGTACATGTTTGGAGGATAATTATAGTCTGTTAAGGCTATAGTGAAATCCTTGATATATTTCGAGAGGGACCACTTGTCACTGCAGATGCGAAGACCACAGGTGGCTAGGCTGTATGGAAGGGACTTCTTGGTATGGAACGTTGGCAGCTGTTGACGTGGAGGTATTGCTGGTGGTTAGTTGGTTTGATATGGACAGAGGTACTGATGTAGCCATCTTTGCGGTGAAGGTCAACATCTAGGAAGAGGGCTTATTAGGTTGAGTTGGACCAGGTGATGCAAATGGGGGAGAAGCTGTTGAGGTTCTGGAGGAATGTGGATAGGGTGCCTTCACACTCTACCCAGATCGTAAAAATGTCATCAGTAAATCTGATCCAGGTGAGGGGTTCAGGATTCTGGGTGCTTGAGAAGGATTACTCCAAATGGCCCATGAATAGGTTGGCATAGGATGGCACCATGTGGGTGCCGATAGCCGTACCTTGAATTTGTTTGTAGGTAATGCATTCGAAGGAGAAGTATTGTGGGTGTGGATTTAGTCACCCAATAGAAGAGTATAGGCCTGCTTTACAGGCAGACTACACATCAGAGACAAGGTAAGACATTTCAGCCCCTGCCATATAGGCTGCTCCACATGATAGGCATGTTTTGCGGGGATATAATGGGCCTATCTTACTGACCTGCGTTTTAGGGCAGCATATATTTCAGAGTCAAGGAAAGGTTTTCCAGCCCATGATATCCTTCCATACCGGGTGTGTTGTGTTTAAGTAGTTTTGGCTTGTTTTATCAACCTGCTTTGCATGTCAGCATATTAGTCAGTGGCAGAAAATTGATTTCTACTCCCTGACAGGGGAGTGGTTTTGCTCTGCTTCACCAGCAGGCTGTGCAGGGGCTATACCTGCAGATTGTTATGGCTGAGGGGAGGATGAGAAGGATGGTGGAGGGAATGGACTGAGATAGGGGGTCAGGACAGGATGGATAGGGTAGAGGGGGCAGGAGAAAATGGACAGAGAGAGGGTTGCATCAGGTGTTGGACAGAGAGAGGAGGAGGAATATGGATAGATTGGGGAGGAAGAGATGAGTTGCAAGAGGATGCAGAAACAGATGGATAGGGAGAGGAGGGCTGGAGAGGTGATGAACAGAGAGATTGGGGCACGAGGAGGAGTGAGGATGTGGTGGACAAATAGAGGGGGAGGATGAGATGGATAATGAGGGATGGTTCAGGTGGAGTAGATGGACAGATAAGGGAGGGAAGAGGAGGTGGACAGAGAGGATTGGGGAAGAGAAGATGTTCAGAGAGGGGAGGGAAGAAGAGATGAACAGACAGAGAGGGACAGGAGGAGATGGACAGAGTGAAAGTGCAGGAAGGATAGGCACAGAGGGTGACAGGAGGAGATGGGCAGAGTTGGGAGAAGCATATGGACAGAGAGATGGGGGATGGATGAGATGGTCATAGGCTGAGGAAGGAAGAGATGAATCTAAAGATGTGGGGAGGAGGAGATGTGTGTCACAATGTTTCAAATGTGCATGGGCAAAGCTGCTGGAAAATGGCTAGTGCACATATAGAGCACTCTTGTCAGTAAGTTATATACTAGTACTACACACTAATATCACATAGCAATGCTTAAAATCAAACACAGTTCACAAAGTACTACACATTTTCAAAAAATTACTGTAAAAATAGGAAGTGCTGTCACAAATATGAAGTTTTGACTGTTTTTTGAATTTTTCTAGATCCCTAATGACTGATTTGATGTGACTTGGAAGTTTGTTATATACTTTTATGCTTTAATAATGTACTCATTTCTGTATCATGCTGAGATATTTTTTGTCTTTGTGAAGATGATGTTAGTTCGTGTATCATGATCATGACAGCCACTGTTTATTTTGTAAAATGTACAGTTATTATTGGCAAAGAACATAACCGACAAAATATTCAGGCATGGCATGGTGAGGATTCCCACTGTTTGAATAAATGTCCGCAAGGGCATCTGGGGTGAACTCTGCTCATAATTCTGACGAACCTATTCTGTCCAATAAAGATTTTATTTACAGGTGACTGATTTTCACAGAATATGATCCCATGTGTCATAAATAAATGGAAATGTCTAAGCTATGGAACTTTGATGGTTTCCAAGTCACAAAGAGACGCAATTAAGCGAATGGCAAATGCTGCCAAATTTAGGAGGTCAGAGGTGTAAAGTAGCGGAATTAGGTTGTTATTAGTATGTAATCCCAGGAATTTGGAAGACTCAATTCTCACTACATCTCTGTCACCATATTTTATTTCAACATCATCTTGTTTTTTGTGTGGTGTGTGAAACTGAATGAACTGAGCTTGTCAACACTGAGAGACAGGCAATTTGAAGTGAATGAATCTAGAGCTTCTTTGAATGCAGTGGATGCAGTGTTCTCTAGATTCCAATTGGCTATTTTGCCAGTCATAATGGTTCTCTCATCTGCAGACAGAGTGAAGTGTACTTTTTGGCTCATACACCATGGGAGGTCGTTTGATAAAGGTCAAGAACAGTAAGGGGCTAAGTGTTAAGCCTGCGATATATACATTTCTTTGTGCCACAGACAGAGCAGGCTGGTGCCATTGCAGAATTGTTCGACACTATGTTCTGCTTTCTGTCATCTAGATAAGACTCAGTGCACATCCCTACGTTAGCATTTAAGAATGGCACTCAGTCTTCCCAAGTGGAAGTTTTTTGTGAACACTCTCAAATGCTTAGGCAAATCACAAAAGATTCCAACTGGTGACATTTTATTGTTCATGTATTTGAGAAGTTGGTTGGCTAGTGAGAAAAAGGACTGTTCAGTTGAAATACCCCTTTGGAATCGCAGCTGATTGTTATCAAGAATATTGTGTTTATTAAGATGGCTGATTGTTATCAAGAAAGCTGTGTTTATGAAGATGATTGGTAATCATCTTGTGAAGAAGCTCTAGGATTTTAGGAAGACATCTTAGCAGTGAATTCGAGGAGGAAGTTTGGGTTGGTTACACCAAACAGCACTCCCATTTTGCAGTAGTTCATTTATTCACCTAAACACATCAAAGGCTTACAAAGAAATGACATGGTGGAACTGCACGAAGATAATCTTAGCTTAGTTCAAAGACGATACTCAGATCGATGCTGGTGTCGACCTCATCGGCGCCACATAGCACATAGTCCTCCCCCCCCCCCCCCCCAAACCCCTGCAGTACAGAGTACTCTTGAGAGGCTGGGGGGGGGCTGACTATGGCGTCGCAGGAGCCGGACCACCAACAGCTCGACAGTGTCGTTGGGGAGCTGTGTGGGTAGATGTCATGAAGGAAGGTTCGGCCACCGAACCTGGAAGTCATTGAACTGAGCCGGGCATCGTACTGGGCATGCTGGTCATGCGGCGACAGGTAGGCCAGGTGGAATGGAGCGACGACGCCGATGTCTCTGATGGGTGTGGCGAACACACGAACCATGTCCAGGTCGACGTCGGGTGAGAGGGGAACACATTTCTCCAGGTGGCAGGGAATGGCAGAGGTTCTGTCATGGATGAAGGGAAACACATGACGAACAGTGTATCATTGCATAGTATTATTGAGATGTCGTGGATTATGTCTGGGGGGACAGGCAAAAACACCTCGAGCGAGGGCACGTTCAAGATGGGGGGGCGGCGTGAGAAACCTCGACAGGGTGAGGCAGGCGATGGTGGGGAGGTCGAACGGACCGGCAAAGGGCCCAGCGGCGAGGGCGTGATTGTAGGTAAGCTCGACGTGGGGAGCAGGTGGTCACTCAACGGAGTGCGTGAGACCGGAGTAGGGGGCGAGGTCGGAGGAGAGCTCGACAATTGGAGCTGGAAGTCACTCGATTGAGTGTGTAAGTCTGATGTGGAGGGAGTGGTTGGAGCGTCGTGAGCCACGACAATGAGTGGCGTGGTCGTGGCCTGAAGGGGGGTAGAGGAAGGCTGAACATGTCTGTTGAGAGAGACTGTGACAGCTGAATCTTTCATCTGGATGGCATAGGTGTTGCATGAGCGCCGGAGAACTCGGTATGGGCCAGTATGTGGAGGTTGGTGGGGAGCACGGACAGTGTCATCTCGGAGCATGATTTACTCACAATTGTCCAGAGATTTCGGGATGTGAACCTTAGGGGAGGAATGGCTGGCGGGCGGAGGGATGTGGAGGTTGATGAAGTGGTGTCTGACGCAGTCCATGAAGGAAGGTAAGTCAGACTGAGGGAGAGAAGCAGAAGGGCTAACAAGTTCGCCAGGGAGCACAATGTTCTGGCCATATACGAACTCGGCTATTGTGCCTTTGAGGTCTTCCTTATAGATCGCACGAATGCCGAGTAGCACAAGGGGAAGGGCCTCCATCCATAGAGAGTTGTGGCATCGAAGAGCTGGGGTGGGCTAAATTATGCAATGTATTGAAGACAGCTCGACGGAGCATGGTTTGGATGAGGGGCGTAACGTGTCTGTACTGTCATCGCACCAGATCTCACCAGAAATGCCAGGGAAGGTGATGCAGATAAAGTGTAGTGAAGAGGTAGAGTCTGAAATCAGGTTTTGTGTCTCCTCGTTGGCGGGTTGGAGGTTAGCCAGTTCAGAGAGGTCTAACAGCGAATGGACGGCGTCGACTCGTGAAAGGAAATCAGCAACTATATTGTCAGCACCCTTTATGTGTCTGACATTGGTGGTGAACTGAGATATGAAGTCCATGTATCTGAAGCGGTGAGGAGACGGGTCAGCTGGCGGGTTTGTAATGGCCACAGCCAGGGGTTTGTGGTCCATTAAAACATAGAAATGGTGTCCCTCAATGTCAGTCTTGCTTCATAGACTGCGAGTAACTCCCTGTCAAACGCAGAATATTTCCGTTATGCATTGGTGAGCTTGCATGAGAAGAACTCCAGAGGCGAAGTTTAGCAGTCGATTGTCTGGCTAAGGATAGCACCGATGGCAGTATCGCTCGTGTCTGTGGTGATGAAAATCTGCATATTGGGATGAGGATGCACGCTGGTGCAGGCCTCGGCAAGAAGATTTTTGAGGGCAGTGAAGGAGTCAGTCATAGCGGGGGTCCATGGAACAGGCTGAGATCCAGAAGTGTTGGTGCCTGCCAAGGCGTCTGTCAGTGGAGCCTGAATCTCCACAGCTTAAGGTAGATGACGGCGATAATAATTAACTGTCCACAGAATGCGCCGGAGCTCTTTGAATGACGAAGGTCCGGGTAGGTTTAGTATTGTTTGTACTTTCTCAGGGGGTGGTGAAATGCCGTTGGCAGAGACCCGAAAACCAAGAAAAGTGACAGCGGGTTGATGTAGCTGCAATTTGTCCTGGTTGGTCTCGATGCCTGCTGCCATGAGAGTGTTCATAACAGTTTGCACATGCCGAATGTTGTCCTCGACGGAGGAGCTGAACACAGGAATGTTATCGAGATAAGCAAAGCAGAATTTTAGGTCAAATAGCACTTTGTTGATGAAGTGTTTCCAGGTCTGGATTGCGTTTTTCAGACCGAAGGGCATGAATATAAACTGAAATAGCCCGATTGTGGTGGTGATTGCTGTCTTCTCGATGTCTTCAGGTGCCATGGGGATCTGGTGGTAGGCCCGTTTGCAATCCTTGACAGAGAACGTGGTCGCACCTGTGAGGGAACTGGTAAAGTCGGCAATGTTAGTTATGGGGTAGGTGTCCATAATTGTTCGTGGGTTTAGTCGACGGTAGTCTCCGCGCATGCGCCATGACCTGTCTTTTTTGGGTGTCATATCTATGGGCATAGACCAGCTACTGGCAGAGGGTTCAATGACGCCGGATCTTAGTAGTTCAGAAATCCGCTTTTTTAAAGTCGGAGAGGCACTCGGGACAAAGTTGACGGGAGATCGAGGGACCTGGTGTCAGGCGAAGCTTGTGAACCGTGTTGTAGGTGGCAATGGAAATGTTGCCGGCGGCACGGGAGGCGGTTTGTTTACAATGTGTGGCGGGCGGGGCAGGCGAGGTGTGGTTGTGGTGTTTGGAGCCACTCGGCGGATCCGACAGGAGCCGATGCAGCGTAAGGTCCCAGGAGTCAACGCAAGAAGATGGCCACCAGCCCGAAGCAGTGGCACTGTGGTCGGGTGAGCTCGGTAGAGCTTGGGGGCCGTTAGTGAGTCCATTGTCCAAGGGTGCGGTCTGTGGCAGCACGGTCGCGGGTGAGACACTTGGCACGAGTGCACTGTTTGTGTTGTCAGTGGTGGTTGCACAGCGGCGCGCAGGAGCCGAAGTTGCATAGTTTGAGGTGCTGTCTGCGAGGTCGGGGTGGGATCCGTCAGTTTGGAAACACTTGACGTTTGTCGCGCATGCGCACTTGTGTCCAGCCAAGTGTCAAGGCAGGGTGTGGCCCTGTGGAGCTGTTTAGTAAGCTATCTAGAGTAATTTATTTATTAAGACAACTCAGAAATTGTGTACATGAAACATACATCAGATCATCTTATTTTGCATTTTTCCAAAGTATAATATCCTATGGCATTATCTTGTGTGGTAACTGTAGTCATATACATGACATCCTATTATTGCAGAAGAAAGCCTTTAGGATAATTACAATTTCTCCACATAAGGCTCACTGCAAACCCATATTTACCAAAAAAATTATGGCAGTAATAAACCTCTATATATGCAATGTCTTAATCTTTACAAAGAAGAACCTATAAGATGTGAAACGTAGAGAAAATGCACATTGTTACAACACAAGAGGCATCAAACACATATACACGCCTTACCACAGATTATCAAAATCAATAAGTAGCTATGAAGTCACAGGGCACAAACTATTTAATAATCTGCCATGTACTATACAGGATCTTCCTGAGCATACATTCAAAGAAAGACTGCATGAATGGTTTATTGCCCACCCATTCTATGATATCAATGAATTCTTCAACTGTAAAATGCAGTAATCCAACAGATGACCCACTGCACATTTATTGTAATATAAGCTAAAATATTTGTAGTCAATACCTTATCACACTGTATTATAAATTGTATCTTCATTTGACATTATCAATTGCTGTAATGGCCTAAAGACAATAAAATCTTTATTATTATAGTACATGTTATGGCAGTCTTGATAGCACAGTTGCGAGGGGTAGCAGGAGGTAAACACATGGAGGCTTGATTGCTGGGATTGCAAGCAGATTCGCCGCACTTACCGACCTTGCTTTGTGCTTGCTGTAGTGTCTGTAATTACTTTGCTGCATCGGAGAGCTGGAGCTGTGTTTCGTGGAGTCGGAGGGAGAGCTTGAAGTTTTCCTTGTGTAGGCGAGCGATGTGGGTTCTTGTAACTTTGTCGACAGAGACAAGCATGTACGGATGAGATGAGGCCGGACCGATGCGTCATGGGGGGGGGGGGGGGGGGGGGAAGGTTTAGGTCCGGTGCAAGTCTGTGGTGTCGCAAGAAGTCAATGCCTAGTATAGGTTCATCAATTTCGCACACTAAAAAAGTCTACTTGAGTTTGCAGTTTGCGGAGAGTGAGACGACGTGTGAAGTTGAACACGAGCATTGTAGTTTAGTTGAATTCACGGCTTGCAGTGAAATATGATGAGGGCGCGCAGTGAAACATCGGCACCTGTGTCCTCTAGGAAAAGGTATCCCGACGAAATGTCTTTAATTGTCAAGTCGTCCACAATTATCTGGTCATTCCCGGACAGAATGGAGCACTGGGGGTTGCCTATCATGTTGTGCTCAGGAGGCAACACCTGAACCTACCTGCGGTTGGCATTTGGGAAGTAGCTGGGTGGTCTGCAGTTCTGTGCCGCCTCACCAAACTGTGTGTGGAAGTAACAGTACAGGTAGTGCAGTTGCATTTCCTGCAGAAAGTTCGTTTCCAGTGGCGGCGGCCGAGGTTTGGTGGCTGCGGCAGGTTCGGTTGAAGAGGGGCATGACCGCAGGAACAGCCGGTGATGTCCCAGTTGCTTATTTCCTGCTTGCCGGAGCGAGCAGAACGGTCAGCACAGTACAGCCCCGGCTGCAGGGCGATGAGCCTGAACCTGAGATTTGTCAGGTAGGCAGGGGCTGGCGAAGTGGAGCAGTGATGCATCGTGTAGCTTGCCAGCAATCGTCGTTCTTTGCTCGACAGGTTCAGGAGGCCTTTGAGCCAGAGCAAAGCGGATGTGAGGAGATAGTTTATCTGACCAGATGGCGAGGAGACCTGTGTCAGAGAATAGATCTGTGCTGACCAGAGCACTTAGCCGTCTACAGAGCTGGGAAGGTTGGTCGTTGCCTAGTTGCTCGATGTGGAGCACTTGCCATATTGCTGCCTCAGTTAAGCGTGCAAGCCAACGTAGAACTGTCTCTTTGGCTAGAGTGTACCGGGTAGATGAGTCCGGGGTGTCGACCAGGTCAGCCATCAAGTCCTCCTGGTCGTGCAGGTTGGTGATGAGGCACAGAAACCTGGTTGACTCATCGAGTTTGTAATGGTTGAACACTTCGTCCACAATTTTGAGCCAGGTTGTAGCTCTGTCGGGATTAAATAGCGGCAGTGTCGGTAAGTGTTGTAGAATGTTCGGAAGAACAGGTTGAATTCAGTTGTCGGGGCACTGCCTGAAATGAGCTGTTGTTACTGTAGTATTCCAGGAGAGTGTGCCTCCAGGGCATGTGGCAACGACAGCTTTTTGGGAGGCAGAATGAAGGTGACACGTTGTGATTGAGTGTGATCCGTCGCGACGCAGAAGGCTGACGAGGGGGAGACACCATAATGTGTCGATTGCGCTTGCAGAAGCTCAACAAGTTGTGGGTGTGTTCTGATTGACGTGTTGCAGAAGACCGATGCGGATGAGGCACCGAGATGTGCCGAGAATGGTAGCGGAAGCTCGACTGGAGCCGGCATGTGGGCGACAGGTGAGAAAAAGTTCAAAGCTTGAGAACGCGTGTTAGTCCATAGAAAGCTTGACATATGATCAGAGCCAGGGCCACCTGTGTTGCACCAAGGCTGTGGAGGTACAGACTGTCCAGAAGCACAGTGTGGGAAATGATGTCGAACGTGGGTCGGAATGTGTGAAAGTTCACTGTTCATAGTCACTCCACTCAAAACGGTGTGCGGATAAGGTGAATGTCGTGGCACAAAACACTGAGGCGTAGCAGTGGGACAGAGGTGGAGGTCAGGCACAGATAACAAGTTGTTGTTCCTGTTGCAGGCCGAGGTATTGAAGTAGGAAGGCAAGTGCTGATACTGAACCAAGGCAGGCGTGGGCGTGGTCGGATGCTGAGTAGGTTGACCTGTGAACGAAGCAGTTCCGGCCACGTGGCAGGTATCTGCGTGGTACTGCACAGATTGCGGCATGGCAAATCATTGTCCTGGCAGTGGTACGTTGTCCAATGAAGCATTTGCAGAAATCAGCATTGGTCCCGCACTGCACGGAGATCTGTAAGAGGTAACCACACAGTCGATGAGGGAGGTCACATGTGGTGGGAAGAAAGGCGTTTGATAGTCAGAGTCATGCACACTCCTAACCTTACAGGCTCGAAAACATCCGGCGAAATCGTTGAGTGAGAGGCATTGTGTTGCAGTCCTGGTGGGTGTACATCGCCCGCAACACAATGCATGTCAATCACAAAATCCGGCATTAGGCGTTGGTGCTGAAGTCATTGTTCGAATGCTGTGTCAATGTAATACACGCGAAAATAACCGATGTGGAGGTCGCGGCCACAGTAAAACGGCAAAAAAGATGATACTCAGATCGATGCTGGTGTTGACCTCATCGGCGCCACAAATTGATTGGTAGTTGGAAATGTCAGTTTTATCACCCTTTTTGAATAGTGGTTTGACAATTGCATACTTGAGTATGTTAGGGACAGTATCTTGACTTAGAGACGTACTGAATATGTGATGGAGTTCTTTAAGAATAAATTTACAGCAGTGCTTCAGTACTTTGATATATTCTCCACATCAATGGCATTTTTGTTTTTTGTTTGGTTTTTCACGTTCTTAGTCCCATCAGTTGTGATATAGGTAACATACGTCTGGCTGATTTAGTTCTGCACTGATCTATGTATCAGGATCATGACTTCAGCCATGGAACTTTTTAGAAACAATTTGATTGACTACTGTCAAAAAATGGTTGTTGGAGTTGTTGGCAATTATTTCACCTTCATCTACCATGGTGCCATTATGACACACTTCAGTATTGTCTGTTCCTCTGCCTCTTTTTTTATCAACATCCAAATTGTCTTTACTTTGTTATTTGAACTGTCCATTTAAGATTTAACAAACATACTCTAGGGTTTTTTTAATCATATTCTTTAGGATGCTACAGTATTTTGTATTGATCATGAGGTTTATTAGACTTGCTGAGTGAAGTATAAAGTTTGTTTCACAGAATTTTTTGATGCCATTAGTGAGTCACTGTTAGCCTCATCACTCACGTTGGCACATTTTAAATACAGCTTCAATCAGGATACTTTAGTATTCAAGAATAGTTTAAATTTGTCATTGACATTTTTGTCTGATATGCTGTGTATTCCATTTGTGATGTAATCAGAGATAAGACCTATTCTGGTATACTTTGATACTGGTAGGAAGTGGTAATATCATTTTATAAATCAAAATATTCATATAATATTATACCTCCTGAAGATCGTTATTTCACACACAACCATTTATATTTGATATGTCAAAATAAATTATGAGCTGTAAAATAAAAGATCCATCAATTAAAATCTACCAAGTTTTGTTAATGTCTTTGACTATGATGTAAACCTCTTTGCTTTAAAGAGTATCTTTTTTCATCTTGGTTGTGAGGATTTGGCAGGATGCAGCAGAGCTATGGTGACATGTTGGGTTTGTGTTTTGGCAGGAAGTGGACAGTGTGATTGAAATTCCTTACTCATGGAGGCAAATAATTCTTACATTTTGTGGTTCCAATATTTGAAGAGTTTAACTACAGATGTTCAAAGTGCAGATAGTTTTTATTTCATAGTTACTGCATAACCAGACTGCTTAACCATGCTGTCAGAATCCTAGTATTAGTGCTTTTTCTTTGTACATAGCACACCTATGACATTATCATACCTCTTTATGAGTACAACAAATCCAACTTAAATAGAATCAGCTAAACAAAAACTATATTTTAGCAAACTGAATATTCCTTTCAATGCAACAGCATCCAGAATAATGACAAACATCCATTGCCAGGAAAGTTATTGTGTATCAAGAAATGAAGAGATATGTTAAACTTTGCTGCAAAAGGTTTGTAGATCTTCATTGTTGATTCATGTAAAGGATCTGTTGATAAAATTAACCTTGTTAGCAGAGCTTACATCCACCATTTTCAACAGCTTATTATCACTATTAGTTGCTGTAATGACATCATCTTTCCTCATTATCAAAGGTTTGCTCTTAACTTTCCTGTCAATTTCTTCAGGTTTGTTCTCCTGTCTTGTATAACTTCTTGCAAATGGTTGATATCTTGCTTAATTTGTTGATTGCCTTCCTCCCTCTGTGTTGCTGTTTCATCCCTCAAATTCATAGCTAGTTCAGTTTCGTGAAGTTTTATTTTTGTCAGGGGTCTGCCCATCTCTTCTTCATTTTCTTCAATTGGCTTCTCTTTACCTGTATCTGTGGACAAAAATTTATCTTGTTCCAGATCCTGCATTTCCTTCATAACATTGTTCTCTGCTCTTCTGTTACCTTGACCCTCATGTCATACATATTGTCTCCAAGTTTACCTCAATTTTCATGCAGTCTGACAGGTCTTTCTTCGCGGTCTTTGTTCCTTCCTTCTTCCTCCCAGCATTCATTATTTTCTTATATGTTTTCTCTATGTTCTCTTTATTCTCTTGGGACAACTTTTGCAAGCATTTGCTGAATTCTTTATTGTCTTTAGCTAATTTTGAGTAGTGGT
The DNA here is from genome assembly GCF_021461385.2 of Schistocerca piceifrons. Classification (NCBI taxonomy): domain Eukaryota; kingdom Metazoa; phylum Arthropoda; class Insecta; order Orthoptera; family Acrididae; genus Schistocerca; species Schistocerca piceifrons. The sequence goes on from NC_060144.1 coordinate 512,216,043, forward strand.
GTTTGAGCATAAAGTTTTAAATTATGGGAGGGAAGTTTGAAACTGTGCCTGTGACAAGTACTGTAATTGTGGTTGAAATGAAAATTGTCAAGTGAATTTTGATTTTTATAGATGAAAATAAAAATTTCGTAGGTGTACAGAGAAAGAATGGTTAGTATTTTTAATTTTTTAAATAATGGGTGACATGATGTTCTTTTTTGGACTAAACACATGTTTCTTATCATTCTGTTTTGAAGTGTAAGTAATCTTGAGCTGTTTGCAGAGTTTCCCAGAAAATTATTCTGTATCGAATTATAGTCTCAAAGTAGCTGTGGTAGACTGTCTTCCTGGTGTCCATGAGGGTGCAGCCAGGTAAGACATTCATTGCATAAGCTAGGCTGTTTAGTTTGCTTGCTAAGAAGTCTACATGTGTCTTCCAATTTAAATTTTTGTCGAGATTTAGACCTAGAAATTTTACAAAGCCTGCTTCAGTCATTTCCTGATCGCCATGCACTATTTTTGTGGGAAATGCTGTTGATGTTTTAGCACTAACTGCACTATTTGTGTTTTTGTGACATTCAGTTTTAATCCATTTTGCGGAAACCATAATTCTAGGTTTCCCATTATATTTTCCACAGTATCATGAACAGAAGAATGCTGAAGATAAGATGGGTAGATCATGTAACTAATGAGGAGATATTGAATAGGACTGGGGAGAAGAGAAGGTTGTGGCACAACTTGACTAGAAGAAGGGATTGATTGGTAGGACATGTTCTGAGGCATCAAGGGATCACCAATTTAGTATTGGAGGGCAGCATGGAGGGTAAAAATCATAGAGGGAGACCAAGAGATGAATACACTAAACAGATACAGAAGGATGTAGGGTGTATGGAAGCGAAACATGGACAATAAATAGTTTGGACAAGAAGAGAGTAGAAGTTTTTGAAATGTGGTGCTACAGAAGAATGCTGAAGATTAGATGGGTAGATCACATAACTAATGAGTAGGTATTGAATAGAATTGGGGAGAAGAGGAGTTTGTGGCACAACTTGACAAGAAGAAGGGACCGGTTGGTAGGACATGTTCTGAGGCATCAAGGGATCACAAATTTAGCATTGGAGGGCAGCGTGGAGGGTAAAAATCGTAGAGGGAGACCAAGAGATGAATACACTAAGCAGATTCAGAAAGATGTAGGTTGCAGTAAGTACTGGGAGATGAAGAAGCTTGCATAGGATAGAGTAGCATGGAGAGCTGCATCAAACCAGTCTCAGGACTGACGACAACAACAACAACAACAACACCAAGTTTATCACACTGGTAGCTAATATCATTGTTTATTTTGTCTGTGTAAGAGTCACTCACCGATCTCTTGTGCAAAATACCACTTATTAGCAGTCTTGATTTACTATACAAAGATTTAGCAGTACAAATCAAGTTTCGAGATTCACTAATAATTTCGGCCTCACTGCTGTGTCGAACAGAGTTTTTCCCAACATGCATGAATATGCCCTTGAAATTTGATTTCACTTTGACACCATTTTGGTTAGTAGCAATGTTTTAAATGGTTGTTTAGTTGATCCAGCCTAATGCCTGGATGCAAGTCAATTTTTGAATTTGGCAAAACAATATTCTTAAGTAAGAGTCTCCTATGAAGAGAAATTCTTCTTTCCCATTTACAGTAACCTTACTTGAGGCTTAATTTTCTTTTTCTTGTAAGTAACACTGCACGACTGGTATTTATTTTCCGAGTTTGTGCTGATTAACTGCAGGCCTGCATCATTACAAACTGATTTAGTTCCATATGTGGAATCTTGTTAAATGTTACTAAGTTTGCCAAAATTTCTGTTTTCACTTTGGACTTGCTCTAAAGCCACTATAGATGCATTTTTTACTTCATCTCTTTGTGAACTGGACTGATTTGGATTGTTTACAGACCTATCACTACACGTGGTCTTGAGGTTATGTTTTCCACTTTCACGATTCACACAGCTGCATATTTTGAGATTCACCAGTATTTTATTTCTTGAGTAATAATAGTTCTGATTTTAGAGTGTTAATTTTGTTTTGCAGTCCTTTAATGATGAAATCTTTTGTTTGCACTTCCGAAGCTAGCGATGGTATTTTCGTCATGTAAACATTCCAGACATGACCATTGAACATTGTCATCGATGAATTTTAACGATATTTTCGCGCACTTTTTGTGCAACAAAAATTTGCATTTCAAGCACAGAATACCTTTTACCTCACATTTTAAACTTTTTTACACAACGATCCGCTAATCTTGGCTTTTTTTACAAGATTTGTAACACTGCTTTGCTCTAAGGCGCCATGTTTCCTATCAAAAATTGTGTACTACTGCAGGATGCAACGCTTAAATCAAATTGCAGTTTGAATTTCCCGCCATACCATAGTTCTGCCAGAGGTTGCGAGTGGCATTCTTGAAAGCCGTAGGCAACTAGTAAGCAGTCAGAACCTCAAAATGGCTGAGATGTTACGGACAAGTGCAGAGTACATCCGTAGAGCCGGATTATCAAAAGTCTTCGTGCTGGTCATTTGCCCACTGAAATAGTTAGATTTTTTGGGTATCTGAGGTCAATTGTTTATGATACTGTGGCCAAGTATAATGTTTTGGAGAAGTCTGGGGAAGGTTCCACTAACCTGGTGAGGGAATCTCATTTGAGGAAATGTGTGTCAAGAACTGCAGACGTCATCAAAAAGTCTCAGGCATTGATTTAGGAGGATCTAGGGTAATTGCTGGGTAATCGCAGAGGAAATTGGGATCAGTAATGAATGTCAGTGAGGGAACAATGTGTCAGATGGCAGAGGAGGACCTCATACGAGCCGTTTAGTCCAAAATTGGCTCTCGGGTAATGTTGACATGTTCTGGTCAAAGGAGTTCTGGCCCCCAAATAGCCCAGATTTGAACCTCCTCGATTACAATGTTTTGAGCCTAGTCAAAAGAGTTACCAATAAGATGAAGCACCCTAATGTCGCATCTCTACCCACTGCTATCGAAGCAGCATTCGTGAATGTGGACAGCATTGTTTTAAAGAGTGCGTATGATTGGTTCAGGACAACACTGGATGCGGCCATTGCAGCTGAAGGGGATTACATTGAGTAATGTTACTCTTGAAAGATATCACTACTTACATGTAAAAGGATTTTCATTTTCATTTGTATTTTGTTTTAATAAATTTGCTTCTAAAAAAAGTTTCGTTTGTCTGGATTTAAGCGCTGCACTCTCTGTTGGTGATTTCCATTACACCCTTCACTGGGAAGTACTATTAAAGAATCTTTGGTAGCCCCAATCTCTTCCTAATTAACCAATAATTAAGTAAGCTTTCACAGTTTCACTTCAGTTCGCCAAAATGCCAAAATAACTATCACCATTGAGTACAGTAATAAAGAGGAGGAGGGGAGGAGATCAGTGTTTGACGTCTTGTTGACAATAAGGTCATTAGAGACAGAGTACAAACTCATATTAGTGAAGGATGGGGAAGGAAATGGGCCGAATCCTTTCAAAGGAACCGTCCCATCATTTACCTGAAATGATTTAGGGAAATCACAGGAAACATAAATCAGGATGACCAGACACAGGTCTGAACCATTGTCTTCCTAAATGTGAAACAATAATAAACACAAGCCTACCAAAACCAAACACTAACATCAAGATTCACAATTCTGCATAAAGCATTGCAATAATTACACACCATAAATTAATAAATATATGAACATGTATTTACAGTTATTGTTATAGTGCATTGGAACTGCAGGTGCTATCTATTGCCCTATGGGTTTAAATGTGCACTCATAAGTGTACCATACTTCAGAGCAAAATTTCGAAAAAATCCCAAGTGCTTTTTACTGTTATTATTTATTTATTTATTTCATGTTCTGGTGATCCATGTTGTGACAATATCACAGGATATGGAACGAGTCAGAAGTCTTTGGTAGCAGATAAAAACAAAACAAAATGATTTCATATTACAGCAAACAGTAACTTAGGTTCTTCTACAGAAAATCAGTTTCGAGAGATAAATAAATATTTAAAAATAATAAGTGTTACAGAAAAAAATATTGCAAAATATGTGTTTGGGTTGGATTTTTTGTGGGGGAGGAGACCAAACAGTGAGGTCATCAGTCTCATCGGTCATCAGTCTCATCGGATTAGGGAAGGACGGGGAAGAAGTCGGCTGTGCCCTTTCAAAGGAACCACCCGGTATTAGCCTGGAATGATTTAGGGAAAATATGTGTTTACAATAAAGAATAGTCAGGATTACAATTGTAGATTTGGGCATATATTTGCATTTAACAATACAAGAAATGCTAAACACTGTAATTCAGGAACTCTTCTATCGTATAAAATGATCCTTGTAAGAGGAACTGCCTTAAAGTCTTTTTTAAACAAGAGCTCATCTTCTACCAAACACTTAATTCTTGAAAGGAGGGCATTAAAAATCTTTTTGCCAGTGAAATAGACTCCGGAATTTTCTTTCCTTATGAAGCACGTCAAAGAGAATATAATTGCACAGTGGATGTAAGGATTCCAAGTTTCTTAAAAAGATCTGCATGTGGCTCTAGGATGGACTCCACACATGATCCTTATGGCTTTTTTTTGTGCTCACAGTACTTTTTTTAGGCAGTGTCTGATTACCCAAAATATAATTCCATGTGCCATAATGGCACGAAAATAACCATAATAGGCTGCCTTTGTGGTTTCCATGCGTGTATAAGAAGAAACAATGTGTAATGCGTAAGTTGCTGAACTCAATCTTTTGCAGAGTTCCAGGATGTGGTTTGACCAGTCAGTTTGCTGTTAGTATGCAAGCTTAGGTATTTTGAGGTATCCAGCCTGGTTATCACTTTATCATCTAATTTTACTACTATTTCTTCATCTTTGGATGTTGTGTGGAACTGAATGTAGTTTGTTTTAGTGTAATATAAAGAAAGGCCATTAATATTAAACCAGGTCACTGTTTCACTTAAAATCTTATTTGCTGTTTCCTCAAGTTTGTGTACTGAATTATCAATAAGTAGTGTAGTGTCATCAGCAAAAATGGTGAGTCTACTATATTCCGCACAGAGAGGAAGATCATTTATAAAGATAATAAAAAGTAGGGGGTGCAGAACTGAGCCTTGGGGCACTCCATATTTGATGGTACCCCATTCTAAAGATAATGGGACTCCATTTTGACTAACCACTACAACTTTCTCTTTCCTGTTTGATGGTTATCTGTAATAATGCAAAATACTGTAAAACTTGCTCAAAACGGAATTGCCTGGGACTAAAATAATTTTCCAAATTGGACAAGTTTCTGGATTACACAAAAGTCACTGGCTACATCAAATTTGTCAGGCATCATGCACCAAAGTACTTTAAAAATTTTTAATTATCCATATACTGTATTTAAGTACTTTCACTCCAACACAGCAAATGTTCATTTACTGTATATTGGACAATAGAACACTGGACTATTACACTAATTGATAAATAACACGGCATTTCTAAATTTTTACTCAAACTTTAAATTCATTTATAATTGTTATTGTAATTTTATTTATCCTGTGGATCATACATTGTGTGCAGAGAAGCACATGATGATACAGGACAAGTCAAAAATGGAGATGAGGTGATTCATGGTTAAAATGATTATGACAGTGATCTTATAATGATACAAGTGTTCATATAATTCATGTGTAATGACAAGAAACAGAAAAGTGTGTAGGTGGATATTTTGTGAAAAATTCAGAATTGCACACTATTTCTAAATAATTTAACATTATTAAGGGAAAGAAACAAAAAAGCAAATAACATGAAAATTCAAAAGTACAACATATATTTAAAAATCTATTACTAATGTAAAACAGTAAAGGTGACACACTTCTGTATTAAGGTGTTCAGATTTACGTATAAAGTACAGAACATGGACAGAACAAATTTTTATGTTTCAAGTTATTCATCTATACTGTAACAACACTTATGCAATAAATATTTATGGACAGCAGTTTTAAATTTTGAAGTGTCTTTTATTGTTTTAATGTTATTAGGTAGCTTATTGTATAATCTGTTTCTGTTTGAAGTGGTCTATTCTGTTTTAGTGTTGTGTATGTATATTGAACTTGTTTATCCAGCTTTCTCCTTGGGTTATACAGATGGATACTCAGTCGTTACAAGACTGTTGCTATTTTCTAAGATTTTCCTAACAAATATTATTACTTGTAAGATATGTAGACATGTTAGTGGTAGGATGTGAAGTTTCTTAAATAAGGGCTTGCTTGAGCTTCATGTGGCAGCATTTTCTATGGCTCTTACAATTCTCTTTTGGCAAATAAAACAGCTTGTGCTGGCAGATGCATTTCCCCAAAAGATTATGCCATATTGCAATAAAGATTCTGCTGGGCGAAGTATACATTTTTTAGTGTCTCTTTCACTGAGCTACCAGAAAGAATTTTGATAGTGTAACAAATTGTATTCAGTTTATTTGTAATGTATTGTGCATGTTGGATCCTTTTTAGATCTTCTTGGATCCATATTACAAGAAATTTTGTAGAGCTTACATTTCCAAGGGTTCTGGTAAACAACTCTCTGTCTCGTGTTAGTGGGCATTTATTCTGCACTGTGTGTAAGTACATTGTAACTGTTTTTTGTGTGTTTATTACTAAATTGTTTCCAGAAAACCAATCTGTAATGTGGGTGGTACACATTTTAAGCTCATGCAGTAATTATTCTCTTGTCCTTCCTGTTATTATCATATTTGTGTCATCTGTGAATCTTATGTAGTTATGTGGTGGACTGGTCGGTTCCAAGTCATTTACAAAGAGTAGAAACAGAATTGGTCCTAGAATGGAACCATGTGGTACACCATACTTAATGCTCTGCTTTTCTGAGCAGAAGGAGTTCATCTTGTTCCATTCTTGAATAGCAAGCTCAACAACTTGCTCTCTGTTTTGGAGATATGATTTGTTTCATTCATAGGCTGGACCCCTAAAACCTTCAGATTCAAGTTTCTTAAGCAAGATGTTGTGATTGATGACATCAAACGCTTAGAGCGGTCTAGAAATATAGCTGCGATATGCTCTTTGCTGTCTATTGTATTTAAGTCTTCATTTAGGAATACAAAAATAGCAGTCTCAGTAGATTTTGATTTTTGGAATCTGTGTTGTATATTTGATAACTAAATATTTCTTTCTATGAAATTGATTATTCTTTTATAAGAAAGTTTTTCAATTATTTTGGAAAAACCAGATAGTAGCAAAATAAGCCTTTAGCTTGACACTTCTATTTTTATACCTTTCTTCTACAGCCATTTTACTTTTGCTCTCTTCAATTATCCTGGGAACACCCCTTCTGATAGAAAACAACTACAGATATCAACAAGTGGCATGGCTATGAGGGGAGTACATTTCTTCAAGATGTAGTCAGGGATATTGTCAGTACCAGCAGAGAATTTGGGCCTCAGTTCTTTGATTATAGTAGCAAATATAGAAAAATAGATTTATTATTTATAGCACATCTGGATTGATTTCTTGGAGTACACTGTAAATTTTGATTTATAAGATGTTCAGCTATTTGTGTAAAGTAGGAATTAAGTTTATTTGCAATTTTTGTAGGTACACTTATCACAGTGGACTTTTCCATTAGGTAGTTAATATTATGGAAATCTGTCTGTTCTCCTGCAGTTTCCTTCCTTACAATATTCCATGTGGCTTTCATCTTATTGGTGGAATTTGTTTATCTGTGTGTCATTTGCCATTATATTTGCTTGTACAACAACATTTTTGAAGATCTTTTTGTAGATTTTGTAGATTCGGATTCTTTATTTGCCATTGACCACATGCAGTGAAATAGGCTTTATAATGATGATGTCAAGATATGTAAGAAGTTACTATATTAGTTAGTATTAACATTACAAGTACAAATTATTTGTGCTACATTAATCAACTGAACTCTATTGCAATCATAAACTTAAAACTTCTATCTTACAAGTATCCAAGAATTCTGTAAGACTGTAGTAGGGATTGACTATTTACCATTTGTGCAGTTTAACCATCAAGTTTCAGCCTTGAATAGTCAGATCCACAATTATCAAACAAGGAACAGGGATGACTATCATAGGGATGTGCACAGAAAATCAATATATCAGGACAGTGCTATTTACAAACCAAAATGTCTGAGCAGTGCATTGCTAGATAGCATAAAAAAAAACATTAATACATTCATAAAAGAACTAAAAAATCTACTAGTAAACAACAGCTTTTACAGCATTAATGAATACCTGGAATTTTGCTCAAATCTGTAGGTCTGCTTCATAACTCACTAAACAAAAATTCATAATTATCAACCATTCCTAGATAAAACGAAACTTATTTTGTCCCTGTATGTATCTAATTATGCACCTAGCTTTTGTGCCATATGTTACGATGCCTAGTTAACTAAAGTACTGCTATTTAAAAGTTTTAGTAAAACCAACCAAGGGGTTTCGCTAGCTTTTATTCTATCTGTATGTACGTATATAATTTTGTAATCAAATTAAGCAGAATAATGCTTTTGTTACAAAGTTGTTTTGATAGCAATGATAAGATTTTGTACATGATGTAAATATGTAATATTTTATACTGTTCTGTACCTTGACAAGTCCAATATCATGAATGTGATAATACGGATGATAAATAAATAAATAAACTTTTAAATTTATTGAAGGTGTATTGAGTGCAGTATGTGGTAATTTGTTAAATAATTTCAAACAGTTCACTTTGTGAGAGTTGCCTGTTCTTGTCAGCCTATGCCTAGGAATGTCAATACTCTCTTTGTATGTTCTCTCTGGTGTTAAATTTTGTTCTGTTCTTTTTAGCATATATCAGTGATGCATAAAAATAAAGATTTATCACTGTCATTATATCCATTTTTATGAATAAGGGACGGCAGTGTTCTCTTGAACCAACCTTGCACATTATTCATAGCACCTATTTTCTGCATCAGTAGTATACCACTCTCATGACATGAGTTGCCCCATAGTAACATCCCATAATATATATGAGACTGAAAAAGTCCAACGTAAGCTGTTCTGAGATATAAGTTTCTCACTAGATCAGAGAGTTTTCAGATGAGAGAGGACACCCTTGATAACTTTTTGCTGACCTGGTTGATATAGGGTTGCCAGTTAAGTTTGGAATCAATGTGTATCCCAAGCAGTTTGATGGATTTTGGTTCTACCTTGTCAGCCAGTCCCAACTGCAGATTCTGAGTTTTATCTGGATTACACAGAAGTTTGTTAGCCGAGAGCCAGTTTAGTGTTAAGGTGAGAGTATCCTGTGATTTCTGGTGTAGCTTTGATAAATCTTGATCTGTGCTGATTAAAGTTGCATCATCTGCATAGCAGATAACTGACTCTGGCCCAACATAAGATGGAAAATCAGTAATTGCAACAATGAAAAAGAAAGGACCAAGGACTGAGCCCTGAGGTACACCAGATGTCACATTATTCACAGAAGAGTGTCTGTTTTGAATTGACACAAATTGTCTCCTATTATGCAGATAAGAGTTGATTATTTTTAACTCTGTATTATTTGGCTAGTAGGATGTCAAAGGGAATGCAATCAAATGCTTTGCTCTGATCACACAGTTCAAGTGAGACTGTTTGTTTATTTTCAAATGCTGTTAATGTCTGATTAACTAATTCAAGGACTGCAGAAGTGGTATTTTTCCCTTGTCCAAAAAGGTGCTGTGTATTACAGAGAAGGTCATACTTTTCAAAATAGTTGCTTAGCTTTTTATGGAAAAATGCTTCAAATATTATGGAAAAGATTGGTGCAGTAGACACTGGTCTATAGTTTTCAGGGAGGTGTTTTTCCCCCTTTTGGTATATAGGTATAACTTTGGAAATTTTGAGCTGATCAGGGAAAACTCCATAGGCATTTATTCATAATAAAACTAAGTGGATTGCAAATGAAGTGTATTGTCTTTTTTATTGTGTTGTTAGATAGCCAGTAGTAGTCCTTGCTTTTCAAGTTTGAAAATTTTCTAACAATATTTATTACATCTGTGGGTGTGACAGGGTCCCAGTGAAATTCATGCCCTTTAGCTGATCTGTAAGTATATCAATTGCTAGTATGTCTGACTGCTTAATTTTTTATTTAATTCATTTACCGTAATTGTAAAATATTTACTGAGCTCTTCTGGCTCAAGTAGAACATCTTGTGTTTGGGTAGAGGTATGACCTTGTTTAATAATAGACCAAGCAGCCTTGCATTTGTTTGGGGCTCCTTCTATGTAATTTTCATAGACAGCTTGTTTGGCAAGTTTAAGGTTTTCTTTGTAATGTTTTTTATATTTCGGTTAGTTTTTATAATAAGTATCATTTTGACATGTTCAAGATTTGCCATTGTTTTTATATATTTTGTACAGTGAAAGCATCTTTTCCCAGATACTAGCAAGGTCATCAGTGTACCATTTAAGCTTTTTGCCTTTTCTATTCGGTTTAGTACTGATTCTTTTCATTGGTGAACAACAGTACCATAAGTCAGTATATGTCTTAAGGAAATTATTAAATAGAGTTTCAACAGTTGATTGATCTGTATCATATTCATAAACAAAGTCCCAGTTTACCTTTCTGACCTTTAACCCATGTCATGCTTGGCTTCTTATTTGCAGCCTTATAATTCTTATCTGACTGGTATGTTAGGTACATACATATTATTCCCATGTTTATTTGCTTTACATTTCACTTTTTTCGCCACATACCAAGGAGGGAAACTTGTTTTAATTTCCTGTTCAAAATTGTTTTTCTTTTCTATGCATTTTTTTTTTAATACAATAGTTCCAAAAGTTGGGAGAATTCTCTATGTTGTGGATTTCTATTAAATCTGTTTGCTGCTGAAGTGAAAGTGGAGTGATTTGACAGAAAGTCAACACTTCGAATGTAACCATCTGCACTACATGAAATGTTTTGCATTTTCATTAATTCAGCAGTTGCTGCTGCATTTTCTTGAACTTCATTGGTCATGGTCACAGAAGCGTCTTTTTCTTGACCCTGAATCCTCATTTTGTTTAAGCACTTGGTGACAGTTTCAGGTTTTATTTCCTTTAATGCCAAGCCAATCCAATTTACTGCATCCAGGACAGAAACTGACCATGCAAGAACAAATGCACTTTCGACTTCTTCAGCACTAAGAATAAGAGAGTGCATCAGTAATTGCCTATAATGACACTTGAATGTGTAAATAATCCTCTGGTCCATGGGTTGTGTGAGGCTTCTTGAACCTTGAGGGAACCAAGCCAATTTCATGTTCGATAAAATTACTTACAGCTGGCAGGTTGCATAGTCTAGGAAAAGGAGAACTTGGGGATTTCATTTTTTCATTTTGGTGTTGAAAGAGCCCAGCCATTCATCCATAAGATCACCCACCATACATGCCTTTTAATTGCTTTACCATGTGATTGGAGGCTTACTGATGTCTTATGTTTTTGAAACAATGCAGTTTTGCCACCTTTTCAAGTCATCAGTGGCTTCTCCATTTCACCTAACATGTTTCCACACAGCAGTACAGTGAGCCTCTCCTTGGACGTTTTTCCGCCGGTGCAGTTTTCACCTCGAATTGCTAGTGATTTTGAAGGCAGCATGAAATAAAACAGTCCCGTTTCATCAGCATTGAACACATCTTTTGGGTCATAATTCACAATTAAGTTGGACAGTATTGTCTTTCGTTCTGTTGCTACACTTTTCTTCACATCCTTAGCTTCCCCAAACACTTCATTCCACACAAGTTGTGCCTAGCTTTTAAACTGTCCAGCCATTCTGTGAATGCCTTAAACATTCTGTAATTCCAAGCTCTTTAGCGTCTTTCAGAGCCTCACTCTGCAACATGGGTCCAGATAAAGGTAAGTTTTTTGTCTGCACACTTATGAACCATACCCATACTATTTTGTTAATTTTTTAATTTCTGGTCTTCTTCGTCTTTCTTTTCATCTGCCTGTTCCCTTTCATCCATTCATCCCACATATTATTCTAGTTTCTTAAAGTCTCATAAATTTGTGTTTTACCACATTTGAAACTCAACATAATTTTGCACATAGAGAGTTTGTCTTTCTCACTTGCCTCAGTTACATTAATCTTTTTGTTAAGTGTTAATGACACATACTGTTTGTTCAACATCATGTTGCTGTATCTTTTGAAGTGCTACTAGTCAGCTGACACTGGTGAAAATAATGAGCTTGCCTGGTAAAATCACTGTTTGACAGAACAATACCCACCTCTTTCATTGTGCACATTGCAGCTGAGAGTTTGTAGATGTGCAACAATATTCCTATGTGTGATGGCGTGCATCAATATTGAGGAAAATGAGAAAGCCAACAAACAGAACATTGACGAACAAACCATTTCCTTTGATGTACTGTACCGACACTGAGCACAACTTACTCGTTGTTGCACAGAGCAAGTTTTAGGTCCACACCAGCAATGCCGCGGTATGCTGGACCTCTTTCTGTGGTTTTGCACCACTTAACAGAGATGTTAAGAGTAACGTTCTTGTAGAATCATGAATAACCAATGAACTGTTATAGAGTAGTACTGTATAGGCTCTTTTCTGCATAATACAATGAATTATTAAGTATGTTCTAACATTTGTTTTCGTTTCTGCGTTAGGCACATTCTGCTTTATACAACAAATCAGCATATAAAAGTGCACTGAATGTGATGGGACTGAAATGCTTGTTCGGTTTGGGCAGATTTCCGAATTATACGTGTGCCAATTTGAGCAAGTTTGACTGTATTATTTGAAGTCACTTATATGCTCTGAAGATAGTGTAATGTAGTTTGCTATTGTGCCAGCAGGCCATCTTCACTCATCCTTTGACTGTAGCTCAAGGTGTGATGTTTGGTGTCTGGTGTAATAATAGTAGTAGTTGTAGTAGGTAGTAGTAGTAGTAGCTTTATTCATCCATAGATCTCTTTTTACAAGGGTATAGGACATGTCGAAGTATTTACAAATTTATATCAATTTAAAATAAACTAATTCGTACACAAATATATTTACAGAGGTCTATAGTTAGAAACAATCATTAGATTTACTCCTGGTATACAATACTTTTTTTGCAAATAACTTATTAAATAATGTAATGTCACAGTGTTCACTCAAATCTCACTATCAGTCATTGCACACTCTATACACACATTGTTTCATAGCACTTCACTCACTACACACACACACACACACACACACACACACTGGTGATCTCTGGGCCGTTTTCTGCACTGCAACTTCCCATTTGCTATCCTGAAAAACTGAGTCAGCATCCCTCCATAATAAGTGCGATGTTGAGCTTAGAAAGAGGAAGAGGTGTAGAGGTGTTAGTATTGTGCTGTGCATAGCTTGGGGGTAAGTATTTCTAGAAAGGAAAAAAATAAGGAAAAAAACATAAAGTGAAGGTCTTATGTGGAATGTTGGATATTTTATAATCATTATTATTATTATTTATTTGTATAACTTTTTTATCAAACCCCTACTCTGTTTTAGCTAAGTAATCCTTCAATGTATAAAATGTATTGCATAACAGGTACTTTTTAGCTGCCTTTTTAAATAAGTGTATTTTTGCAATTTCTTTAATCTCTTTTGGTAATTTATTGTACAGTTTTATTCCATAGTAGAAATGCTGTTTTGAGTTTTGTGTTTATTTTTTCTTGGTAATTGTAAGTTGAGTCTATCTCTTGTTGCATAGTCATGGACAGTGCTGTTTGTCCAGTAATTACCAATGTTATTTTTGATGTGTACAACTGACTGGTAAATGTATTCACATGGAGCAGTTAAGATCCCCAGTGTTCTGAACAGTTCTTTACAATGAGATTGACTAGTATTTTTGGTTATTATTCTTATGGCTCTTTTCTGGAGTTTGAAAATTGTGTTCCTATTTTGTGCATTTGTTCCCCCCAAAAAAATGCCATAGCTAAGAATTGAGTGTACATATGAATAATATGTAGCTAAAAGACACTGCATGTTACACACTGATGATAGGATTCTAAGGGCATAACATGCTGATGACATTCTGTTTGCAAATACCTTTGTGTGTTCACGCCACTTCAACTGAGAATCAATATTCATTCCTAGAAATTTTGAATTTGTTACACAGTCTATAGAGGTGCCAGCTACATTTAATTTAACGTTTTCATTTTTCCTCTTCAAACTGAAATTGGTGGCATTAGTTTTGTTTATGTTCAATGTCACTTTATTACTTATTGACCAATCATAAACTTCCTTGAGAGTTTCATTTGCTTCCTCGGCAAGGAGTTCTCTTATTTTCTCAGTGACTGTAATATTTTTGTCATCACCGAAGAGGATTTTTTCACCATGAGTAACACTACTGGGAAAGTCATTGATGTATATCAGGAACGGTATTGGTCCTAATGTGCTACCTTGCAGAGCCCCTATATTAATGTATTTTGGTTCTGATAAGTTTTTTACTAAATGTTTAGATGTATTTGAAGTATGTGTTATCTCTACTCTTTGTACCCTATCTGTTAGATATGATCGAAACCAGTCATTAGCTACCCCTCTTATTCCGATTGCTTCTAATTTATTTAATAGAATCTTGTGGTTGACTGTATCAAACGCCTTAGAAAGATCCAAAAATATGCCTGTGACACACTCATCTTTATCAAGAGCATCAAGTACAACTTTTGTGAATTCCACTATGGCTGACTCCGTATTTTTGCCACTCCAGAAACCAAACTTTGATTTCCTTAAAAGATCGTATTTATTCAGTTACCATACTTCATTAATTTGTCTTTCATAATTGCTTCTATTATTTTTGAGAATGCTGACAGCAAGGAAATGGACTGGTAATTTTCTATGTCTTCTGCATTACCTTTCTTAAGCAAAGGTACAACTCTTGCCTGTTTTAACTGCTCTGGAAATGTCCCTGATGTGAAGGATTCATTTATTATATTTGTTAAGGGGCCTTGTATAATCTCTATGCATTGTTTTAATACACACATTGGCACTTCATCTAAGCCTACTGACTTTTTATTTTTTAGTTTTTGAATTGTTTTACTGATTTCACTCTCTGTGATTGCAAGTAACATCATTGTATTTAGTGCAACATTATTTACAGGTGCTGTATTTGTCTGGGGAAATTTTTGCTGTAACTTCTCTGCAATACTTGAAAAATGTTCATTTACATAGTTTGCTAAATGCTGTGGATCATTTATTACTTTATCCCCCTCCCTTAGCAGTATGTTATTCTGTGTTTGTTTGCCTCTGCCCATTTCCTTTTTTATAACATCCCAGACTGCTTTGCTTTTATTCCCTGCATTATGTATTATTTTGTCATTAAATGACTTTTTTGCAGCAGTCAGCATCTTCCTATAGATTTTTCTGTATCTGTGATAGAAATTTAAGAATTGTGGATCATTGTGAATCTTTTTCATGGAACTGAGGTGTTTTAAGTGTTTGGGTAGATTTCTTAATACCTGCTCTTATCCATCTGTTTTTGTGAGATGTTGATACAGACATGCATACTTTTGGAAATGCCTTTTCAAAGTTCAGTTTAAACAACATGGAGAATTTAGAGAGTTTCATATTCACATTGGTTTCCTTTTACACTTCATCCTTTCTAGTTCTTTTGAAAAATCTTTTATTTTGATTTTTGATAGATGTCGTTTGTAGGCTTGTAGTTTAAGGAATGATTCGATGTCTGGCTTTACTGTTGTTATTTGACAGAGATGGTCTGATAGTCAAAGATCTTTTACAGCTGCATCACATTTTTCCCTGTTCATATTTGTGACCACATGGTCAATCACTGATGAAGTCGTTGTGGTAACCCTTGTTGCACTATTAACCAGTAGTGACATGCCAAAACTTTGAAGGATGTTTATGAAGGTGCTGCTGGATTCATTTATGATGTTAGTGTTGATGTTAATGTCCTCACACAAAATTATGTTGACCTTTGTACTTGAGACTTTATCTAGAACTTCTGTTAACTTATTGAAAAAGGTGTCCACTGGGAGATCTATACACACGCAAAATGATTAACTTGAGACTTTATCTAGAACTTCTGTTAACTCATTGAAAAAGGTGCCCACTGGGAGATCTATACACACACAAAATGATTAATTTCTTGGTGATATCAAGCCCTGTTAATTCAATAACTGATATTTCAAAGTGTTTCTCTTCACTTACGGTACTGAGGTTATGTCTTGATTTGAACTGTGTTCCTTTTCTGATATAAATGCATGATCCTCCCCCCCCCCCCCTCCCCCCTTGAATTAGTTCTGCAGTAAGAGTTTGGCTTTTCATACAATGATAACACTAAATGTTGGATTTGTGTGTCTCTACACCAGTGCTCAGTACTACAAACTACTGTACAGTTCAAAGATTGGAGCTCAACTTCTAATAGTTGTATTTTATTTTTTATTGATTGCATGTTTTGATGGAAGATTGTTAAGTCTGTGAAATGCCCCATGTCACTCTTTCCAATGGTTTGTTTTTGTTTGTTAAAATCTGTCTTGTGAGTGATTGTTTCAGTATTTTTTAAAGTGCTGGAGATACACTTTAGGCAGGAGAACGTGTTGTATGGATTTATCCTAAAAAAGACCTACTTTTCCTACCTATGACAACAGATATTTGATCATGTGTGGCCTGAATGAATCATTAATCAGCTGTACCAATCTTCCCTTCCCAGTCCTGTTTAGGTGTAGGCCATGCCTGGTGAAACCCCATCTGTTGATAGTCCTGGCAGGCACCAGAGAAACATGAGCAAAGTTGGCTGTCCTCAGAGCCATCCCTAACCCCACATTGATTCGCCTCACAGCTCCATCAAGGTGTGGTTGATCATGACGCCGGAACAGCTCAGCAAAGTGTACGTTGGTGCCTTGAGTCAGGGAAGCTATCTTGTCCAGGTCACCACCTATGTCATATGCCCCATTCCTGTCCAAACTATTTCCCACCCCACCCACTATCACTACACGGTCCTCTTTTGTAAAGGCCTTACATAAAGACCCTAGGTCCTCTATCACATGACTTAGCCGTGCATTTGGCTTGAAGATACTGGTGGCCTGGTACGCTGCCCCTAAACTTTCCTGTAACTGAGGGCCTACACCTTGCCCATGGCTACTACCTAGCAGCACCACTTTCTTCTTCCTAACACTTTGTACGTTCCTAGGCTACTTGCCCTCGGTTGAAGTGTGCTGCACATTTCCTGCTCCTCATTCTACCTGAGGCTCTTCTCCACTTAATACTGGCAATGGTAGATACCTGTTTTTGGTGCTGATGATAAAACTGTCAGATCATTCTCTTTCTTCCAATCCTCTTACCAGCTGCCAGTTCCCAACTACCCTCCTCCCCCCTATCTCCCTTGATCCTTATGAGTTCCTTCCTTGCTTCCTCCAACTGTGCCTGAAGGGCGCAGATTTTCCTTTCCTGTTCTCTAATCAAAATACTCTGCAGTTCCAGGAGAGAGCCTCTTTTGTTCTCCCACCATTCTCCCCACTGCATCCCCCCCCCCCCCCAACCAGTGAAAATATTTCCTACAAGATTGGCAACAAATTCCTCTACTTACTACCCTATAACAGCTCCCACATTTCTCACTCATGGTCAGTTTTGAAAGAATAATTAAGTTTAAAGATTGTTTTAAATTTGTTAGGGATGGGAGATTGGCTATGTGTAAACAAAAAACGACACAAAAGTCTTATGTGTGTTGGCTGCTTTTTTTCTGATTTAGAGATACAATGACAGAAGGCTGATTTGAAATTAATTTGCTTTTAGAGAATTTACATTGTCAGGCGTGTTTGGTCTGGTTTTTGAACGTTTATAACTCGGAAAGTTTAGGCCTAAATCGTATCTATCTAACTAGTAAACAATATGAAATGTGTTAGTTAAATACAATTTAAAAACGTTTAATTGCACTTCAATTGTGACAATAGACACTGATGAAACTAGTAGCTGTCATTTTCAAACGAATTTTGCACTATCAAGAAAACTTGAATAGAATTTTTTGTTTATGTCATGCAAAATTTCGGGATTATCGGGACTTCAGCTAAAGAGCAAGTTTTTTCAAGAACAAGTGCTGCTGGGATGTTAATATTCAGTTGGGTGACAAGAACGGACACTACAGAAAGTATACAAAACAAATAAAATTTCCTCTTAAATAAGTTCTTTTAGCAGACAAAGAAAATATCTGTGATCTCACTCGGCGGCCATCTTGCAATGGATCCATCTCTTTACTTACAATTTGCTGTCCGCACAGCAGCTAGTTGCACTGTGGGGTTATGTGCACCATCCGATGCTGCGACTATTGACAGCACATTGCTCGCAGTTCACTGGTCTGCAGCCAGGTGGCATTGTTGTATGTAGTTCAATGCTTCACTACTAGATGTTGAGCTCAGTGTCCCTGTTGTTTGCAGCTTGCCACTTGATGTCATTGCAGTCACGATCTATTGTGGTCCTTCTGCATTGCCCTAATTCCTTATATGTTTTACTGTAGGGGCTTTCGGAATCACCTTGCTGCCCACTACTCTTTTACTTGATTTCTCCACACACCTGTGTCATGGCACTCAATAATTGTGCCACCATTGTTGGAGCCAAAGTATACATTTCAGTTCATGATTCCACGTAAAGTCAACCAATTTAACCGTTCAAAAAACAATTTTGGCCCTAAAATTACCAAAGTTCACTTCCCTGATATGTTTGTGATGAAAATTTGAACATGTTTACCACATGTGTCTTTCTTTTGCACTGGACTTTCACATTTTCTCTTGTGGATTTTAATGTTCACACTTTTAGGCACTGTTCATTGAACTTGCTCCCACTATTTGATATTGTAAAAACAAGTTTTCTCACAGTATGTCAAGTACTACTGCATTGTACAGTCCAAATGATATTGTTCATTCCTTTGGTTTTTGACTTTCAAAATTACATTGTATCACAGTCTCTTGAGTTTAATATTTATTATTATTTGACCCAAAGATCAGGTCCTAGGCACAGTAGCCAAGGTGAAACACTCCTGATTAAATTCTGTCAATGATTAATAATTGAATAGCTGCTTGAGTTTTAATTTTTATGTGACTGTGACCTTATATACAAGTGCTAATCAGGTTTAGCTGTTTTTGGAGTCATTTCAAATCAGAATGCTGCTGCTCAGCAGTCTTGAACACAACAGTGAGTGGTGTATGCAATAATTAGTGTTGAGATTAAAACACTATTTGAGCAATATATTCTAGTTAGACACGATGTGTGGCAAACACAACTTTCATCTTCTGATTACAGTTAATCTCAACACAGGTCAATACTTTGGTATATTGTCACTTGCTGTAACAGTAGGTAACACAAACACAGTCCTCCATGCAATCCAGATTGTTGTCTGTGCACTTGATGCAGAACACGAATTTTCGACACTCCCTGCAATTTTTTACTTTCAAAATTACATTGTATCACAGCTTAATCATAACATTAATATGTCAGCACAAAAATTGAAGTACCAATTTTTAACATTAATTACACAAGGAGGCCAACGAAACCAATATAATTTGACAGGCACTTTGCCGTAGATATGCACAAAGAAAAAAATTGTATTTGTAAGTAGCCATTAAGAGTGGCAAAAATAAAAATATGCTTTATGGACCTTGGGGAGGCTTGCGTACCTTGGCGATACGGATAGCTGCACTGTAGGTGCAACCACAATGGACAGGTATCTGTTGAGAGGCCAGACAAACATGTGGTTCCTGAAGAGGGGCATCAGACTGTTCAGTAGTTGCATGGGAAACAATCTGGATGATTGACTGATCTGACTTTGTAACATTAACCAAAATGGTCTTGCTGTGCTGGTACTGCGAACGGCTGAAAGCAAGGGCAAACTACAGCCATCCCGAGGGCATGTAGCTTTACTGTGTAGTTAAATGATGATGGCGTCCTCTTGGGTAAAATATTCCAGATGTAAAATAGTCCCCCATTTGGATCTCTGGGTGGGGACTACTCAGGAGGACCACATTATCAATGGAAAGAAACTGGTGTCCTATGGATCAGAGCCTGGAATATCAGATCCCTTAATTGAGCAGGTTGTTGTTGTTGTTGTTGTTGTTGTTGTGGTCTTCAGTCCTGAGACTGGTTTAATGCAGCTCTCCATGCTACTCCATCCTGTGCAATTTCTTCCTCTCCCAGTACCTACTGCAGCCTACATCCTTCTGAATCTGCTTAGTGTATTCATCTCTTGGTCTCCCTCTACGATTAGTCAAGTTGTGCCACAAACTCCTCTTCTCTACAATTCTGTTCAATACCTCCCCATTAGTTATGTGATCTACCCATCTAATCTTCAGCATTCTTCTCTAGCACCACATTTCGAAAGCTTTTATTCTCTTCTTGTCTAAACTATTTATCGTCCATGTTTCACTTCCATAAATGGCTACACTCCATACAAATACTTTCAGAAACTACTTCCTGACACTTAAATCTATACTCGATGTTAACAAATTTCTCTTCTTCAGAAACGCTTTCCTTCCCATTGCCAGTCTACATTTGATATCCTCTCTACATCGACCATCATCAGTTATTTTGCTCCCCAAATAGCAAAACTCCTTTACTACTTTAAGTGTCTCATTTCCTAATCTAATTCCCTCAGCATCACCTGACTTAATTCGACTACATTCCATTATCCTCGTTTTGCTTTTGTTGATGTTCATCTTATACCCTCCTTTCAAGACACTATCCATTCCATTCAACTGCTCTTCCAAGTCCTTTGCTGTCTCTGACAGAATTACAATGTCATCGGCGAACCTCAAAGTTTTTATTTCTTCTCCATGGATTTTAAACCTACTCCAAACTTTTCTTTTGTTTCCTTTACTGCTTGCTCAATATACAGATTGAATAACATCGGGGATAGGCTACAACCCTGTCTCACTACCTTCCCAACCACTGCTTCCCTTTCATGTCCCTCGACTCTTATAACTGCCATCTGATTTCTGTACAAATTGTAAATAGCCTTTCGCTCCCTGTATTTTACCCCTGCCACCTTCAGAATTTGAAAGAGAGTATTCCAGTCAACACTGTCAAAAGCTTTCTCTAAGTCTACAAATGCTAGAAATGTAGGTTTGCCTTTCCTTAATCTTTCTTCTAAGATAAGCCGTAGGGTCAGTATTGCCTCACGTGTTCCTACATTTCTACGGAATCCAAACTGATCTTCCCCAAGGTCGGCTTCTACCAGTTTTTCCATTCATCTGTAAAGAATTCGCGTTAGTATTTTGCAGCTGTGACTTATTAAACTGATAGTTCGGTAATTTTCACATCTGTCAACACCTGCTTTCTTTGGGATTGGAATTATTATATTCTTCTTGAAGTCTGAGGGAATTTCACCTGTCTCATACATCTTGCTCACCAGATGGTAGAGTTTTGTCAGGACTGGCTCTCCCAAGGCTGTCAGTAGTTCTAATGGACTGTTGTCTACTCCCGGGGCCTTGTTTCGACTTAGGTCTTTCAGTGCTTTGTCAAACTCTTCACTCAGTATCATATCTCCCATTTCATCTTCATCTACCTCCTCTTCCATTTCCATAATATTGTCCTCAAGAACATCGCCACTGTATAGGCCCTCTATATACTCCTTCCACCTTTCTGCTTTCCCTTCTTTGCTTAGAACTGGGTTTCCATCAAAGCTCTTGATATTGATGCAAGTGGTTCTCTTTTCTCCAAAGGTCTCTTTTATTTTCCTGTAGGCAGTATCTATCTTACCCCTCATGAGATGAGCCTCTACATCCATACACTTGTCCTCTAGCCATCCCTGCTTAGTCATTTTGCACTTCCTGTTGATCTCAGTTTTGAGACGTTTTTATTCCTTTTTGAGAGATGAAATAGTGGAGGCAGCAGAGGATCAAGTAGGTACAAAGACGAGGTCTTGTAGAAATCCTTGAGTAACACAAGGGATATTGAATTTAATTGATGAAAGGAGAAAATATAAAAATGCAGTAACTAAGGCAGGTGAAAAGGAATACAAACATCCCAAAAATGATATCAACTATAAGTACAAAATGGTTAAGCAGGGATGACTAGAGAACAAAAGCAAGGATGTAGAGGCATGTATCACTAGGGGTAAGATAGATATTGCTTACAGGAAAATTAAAGAGACCTTTGGAGAAAAAGGAACCACCTGTATCAAAATCAAGAGCTCAGATGGAAAACCAGTCCTAAGCAAAGAAGGGAAAGCAGAAGGGTGGAAGGAGTATATAGAGGCCTATACAATTGGGATGTACTTGAAGGCAATATTATGGGCTCGGAAGAGGAGATAGGTGAAATTGGAGATATGATACTGAATAAAAAATTTGACAGAGCATTTAAAGACCTGAGTCGAAACAAGGCCCCAGGAGTGGACAACATTCCATTAGAACTGCTGATGGCCTTGGGAGAGTCAGTCATGACTAAACTCTTCCATTTGGTGACCAAGACGTATGAGACTGGTGAAATACCCTCAGACATCAGTTCCAATTCCAAAGAAAGCAGTTGCTGACAGGTGTGAAAATCACCAAACTATCAGTTTAATAAGTCATGGTTGCAAAATACTAACATGGATTCTTTACAGATGACTCGAAAAACTGGTAGAAGTCAACCTCATGGAAGATCAGTTTGGATTCCGCAGAAATGTTGGAACACGCAAGGCAGTACTGACCCTACAACTTATCTTAGAAGATAGATTAAGGAAAGACAAACCTATGCTTCTAGCATTTGTAGACTTAGAGAAAAATTTTGACAATGTTGACTGGAATACTATCTTTCAAATTCTGGTAGAAATGCCACACGAAATTAACAACTTTTCGTGAAATCGCATTACAGGGACATCCATGTTTACATGGCTCGTTTGCAGTAACACACACATACCGAATAGCTACAATGCTGCAACTGCTGGGTTGATAATGTTGTCAGCTGTGGAAATCAAAATATCGCAGTAACAAAGTATATAATTTTTGATTTACTCATTTTGAATAGCACTAACTTCTGTCTTCCCTCATTATGTAGAAACTAAATTTGTCTTAGGCTATGCCTAGAAGGGAATGCTGATGGGTCACAGTGAAAGATACAAAGCTAGCCAGACAAAATTTTTGTGAGTAAATGATATTGCAAATGTTGTATTTAATGGTACATATAAATGTCTACTTAAGGTAATTCTACAAATTTTAACAGTTACAATTGCGGTTTGATGGATTTATAGTGCAGATTTTGTAATGCAAAACATTTTGCATCAGAGTTTACCATACATGATAGATCAGCATTCACATTGTGAATTCATAAGGGAAAAGAGAACTTGCCAGTGTTAACACAAAATTTATTTTTTGATGCACTTTTTCAAGGTCGCAGTTCAAATGATCCAAGAATTCAAGAGAAATCAAAGAATTATCTCAATAGCATTTATAGCTACAATCAGCCTTTACTATGGTCAGTTTTGATGCCAAAATTTCACACCCAGTTTCATGTGGAGTGTATTACATACGACATTTTTCTATCATAGATTAGGTCCAATGACTTCTACATGTGGTTGTTCCCTATGTTATATGGAATTATATTTTTATGAAATTGATGCTGCTGTTTGCTACAAACTGAATGATCGAACAGATCAGTCATGCAGTAATAATAAGAATGTAAAGTATGAAATTGCTGTTGAATTAGAATGCGATAATTATTTTGTGCATTCTTTCACTGCGATGAAAGTTACTGTGCAAGAGTTCAAAATGAAAATAGAGAAATTTGTATGGTTACACGGTTAATAAAAATCTAGACTTGTGGCATTACAATGATGCAGCTCAAACTGATGCAGCCTCTATTTTTGCCATAATGATGATGAGCTACCATTAGAAAGAAATACTTTGCCTTCTTTAACAACAAAAGCAATCAATTACTGACAAAATTATCTAATTGCATAGATAACAAATCTACTCACCAAGCGGCGGCAGAACACATACATAAAAGACAGTTGTAATTGGCAAGCTTTCAGAGCCAGTGGCTCCTTCTTCAGGCGGAAGGGTTGATGGGGAAGTAAGTAGGGTAAAGAAAAAGGACTGGATTTGTCTAGGAAGAGGGGTAGATTTCGGGAAAGTCACCCAGAACCGATGGTCAGTGGAGACTTACTGTATGAGATGAGAGGGAAAGACTGATTGTTGGGAACTGCATTGGACACATTTGAAAACCTGAGAGCTTAAAGGTGGTTGCTTGGAGGGGGATTTACTAGGATCTGTAAGTGTTTAGCTCCTCATTTGGTTTAGATATTTTGATGACATCTTTGCCATATGGACTCATAGTGAGGCTGACCTGCTAAAATTTCTGAGAACTCTGATACCGTCTCCCAATTAAATTTCACATGGCCCTATTCTGAAAACCATGCCAGTTTCCTTGACGTTGATTTCACCATCACCAAAGACCAGCTACACACTTCTGTCCACATTAAACCTACCAATAAACAACAGTACTTACATTTTGACATTTCCATGTCATATGTTCTCTCCCATACAGCCTTGTCATCCATGACAAACATGTTTATTCGGATGCAGACTTTTTACAGAAATACACCACAATTTTCACCTCAGCCTTCACTGTACGTAATTACCCCATCAGCCTAGTCAAAAACCCGATTTCTCAGGCCATCACACCCAATCCTGGTACTGCTGATCCCTCCACAAAACAGCTTTGGAACACACCACTGGTGACTCAGTATTTTCCTGGTCTAGAATATGTTAATCAGCTACTTCGACAGGGCCATGACTTCTTAAAATCATGCCCTGAAATGAGATCCATTCTGTCTGAAATTTAGCCCACCACATCTAGAATGGATTTCTGGCACCTTCTCAATCTCTGAAATGTTGTTCTTCAGACCCTGCTACACTCCTTCTGCACCCACCTCCCTACCCTACAGCTCCTATCCCTGTGACTGTCTCTGCTGCAAGACTTGCCCTGTGCACCCTCCTGCTGCTACCTATAATAGCACTGTAACTGGAAAAACATATACTATCAAAGGGAAAGCCATCTGCATAACGACCTGTCATATACCAGCTATTATGTAAACACTGTTGGGCCTTCTACATCGGCAGGACTGCCACCAAATTATCAATGGATGAATGGGCATAAACAGAGGGTGTATACTAGCAACTTGCAATATCCTGTTGGAGAGCATGCTCTACAACATGACATTCGTGACTTCGGCACCTGTTTCACCACACGCGCCATCTGGATTTTTCCCCCGGACACCAGTTCCTCAAAACTCCGCAGGTGGGAACTAGCCCTATAGCACCACCTACCTGTCCTTAATTTATGTTAATTTCTCCCGTCTCAGCATTTCTTCACTGTAACTACTCTTTGCTTCATTCCGATTTAGTTTTCTACATCTTTCATTGTCTTTCCCACCTCTGTTACATACAATGCACTTAGCTTTCCACTCTTATCAACTCATGCATGATGTTTAAGTAGTAATGTCTGTCTGCATATTACCCTGTCTTCCACCTTTAAGCTCTCAGGTTTTCAAATCTGTCTGGTGCAGTTCCCAACAATCAGTCTTTCCTTCTCATCCCATACAGTAAGTCTCCCCTGACCCGTGGTTCTGTGTGGCTTTCCCAAAATCTACCCCTTTTCGTAGACATCTCCAGTCATTTTTCTTCCTTCCCCTTCAACCCTTCTGCCTGAAGAAGGAGCAATTGGCTCTGAATGCTTGCCAATTACAACCATCTTTTATGTGTGTGTTCTGCTGCTGCCTGGTGAGTAGATTTTTTTTATCTTTGTGTTTTTTCAAAAACTCTGCTATGGTCAAAAACATCTTGGTTATAGATTCATCATTGGATTCATTAGAACATCTATTAGTATTTCCTTATGGAGATACTGAGTGGCATGTTAATTTGTTCAATAATGCACCAAATGCATTCGCTGTGAGACAGCCTAGAAATGAAGTTACTCTCTCACAATGTGCATGCTGTTGCTTTGCAACTAGAGCATAATGTTTAGGTAACACTAAGAACCTGCATATGAATAAATCCCAGTTGATTACATGGAAAAGTTTGACTAGCTTTACTTTATAAATGCAACTGGTCGAATTTTGATCACAGGCAATACTAATATTCGTTATTATTTGATCCAAAGAACAGGTCCTAGGCAAGGTGGCCAAAATGAAACTCTCCCAATTAAGTTCTGTGAATTTTTAATAACTGAACAGCAACCTGAGTTCTAATTTTTATGTGACCATGACCTAACAGATTAGTGATATTGGGTTTAGCTATTTTGTGAGACATTTCTAATCAGAATGCTGCTACTCAACCATATTAAACACAATGGTTAGGGTTTTTTGCAATAACCAGTGTTAAGATATTTTACTCTGTTTGAGTAGTATATTGTGATTTACTTTCATCTTCTAATAAGGGTTAATCCCAACACAGGTCAATACTTTGGTCTGTATTAGACGCTGTAACAATACTTAGCACATGCAGTTGCCACTGCAGTCCAATGTGTGGCCAGCGCACTTATGTGAAACACAGATTTTCAGCACTCTATAAATTTTTTGAACATTCATTAGTAACATTATTTGTCACAATTTGGTGCAATGTATTACTGAGGATCAACCTGCAGTGATAGGACCACTCTCAGCTGATATGACATCACGGGATACTTCCCCCCATTATTCCAACCACAATATGCTCACTGACCGATGGCTACATCCAGACTGCTATCACATTCATTCACTTAGCACTGACAGTGCTTGACAATCAATTCTGCCTACCATCAGCCTGTGTGAGGCAAAATATGTTACTCTCTTAAATAAGTGACGAGAGCCCTCTTGCAACCTGTCATCGTCACAGTGCAAATCAAATTTTAATTCACAATTTTAAAATCACAACTGATGCTTGACCAGAGCCCTCTTGCAACCTCTTGTCATCGTCACAGTGCAAATCAAACTTTAATTCACAATTTTAAAATCACAACTGATGCACATACTTTGGCTCTGTTTGAGCAAAACACAAAGCATATATATAAGATTAGGGCTAATAACACTGATGGCCATATGTCCTGTTCACTGCCAGAACACCACGCAACTCAGAGCAGTTCGCATCATGCCCAGTATCAAACTGCATTCTGATTTGCCCCTTTAATTAAAATCACCATAACTTCTGTTTCGTTGCTCAAAAGCAGCATAAACACTGTGGCAGTCCAGAATGAGAAACAGTTTAAGATAGTGAATTGTAAATAGTGCAGCACTTGACACCAACTGCTGCTAGCAAGGAGGGAAGGAGCAGAATATGTAAAGAAACACCAATAACCATGGAAGATGCTTTATAAATAAAAGCGAACTGGGGTAGGTGTAATTCTTTTTAACTAGACTGCAGTGAGCTCAAGGCAGATAACCTATAGTAACAAATGTTAACAGCTGCTGCAGAAGATGGCCATGCAATGAAACATATTAGTGTGTGGGCATTTATGGTCATCACATAACCACACTTCAACTTCCTTGGTTCTTACTTTAATTGTGAACTGTGATGAAAGATCTTCTCTGGCACCTGCCTTGAGTTTAACATTAGATCAAAGTAGTGTGTACTTTCATTTATATTTATTTAATGTAAGGTAGCCTACACACTAGGAAAAATTCCTTTCCTGTAATAATGTGTTTGATTTTATTTGACTGATCTGATTTTATTTTATTTCATGTTCCGTAGGTCCAACTGTGTTGAGTTCACAAGGATGTGGAACAAATCAGTTTTTTACAAATACAATAATATAATCTTATAGCATATACAGACATGTACATATTTATATAAGAATTTATACAGTAATTTCTGTGAGTGGCAATACAGAAAAAAGAAGATACATATTTTCTTAGGATCATTGAAGCACTACAGAAAAACAGATGCAGAGCACAAACGGTTACACAGCTCAAGTTAAATTATATTCTTAGTGACATTAAGTCATCTTATATTTTATAAGATTACAATCTAACAATTTATTTATTTAAAAAATTCACCTAGACTGTAAAAAGCTTTTTTTAGCAGAAATATTTTAATGCTGTCAGAAACTTTCTCTTGTTATGAGTCTCTGTCTTAATTTCAGGAGTAAGAGCATTGAAAAGTTTTGTTCTAGTGTAGTGGACCCCCTTTCATACCAAGCTCACATCTATGCACACTGTGTATGTCATTCTTCCTCTGTGTGTCATACTCATGATAATTACTGTTTGGTTGAAACATTTCTATATTTTTACAGACCAAACACATGAGAGAAAAAATATATTGGCATGTAGTTATGTATATTTTAAGTTTTTGAAAGGTGTTTATACATAAGTCTCTTGGGCGCAATCCACATATAACTCTTAAAAGTTTGCATCTGAGCAATGAACACTTTCCCCAAAAAAATAAAACCATATCCAATGAATGAGTTAAAATAGCCATAGTATGCCACTTTTGCAGTTTTAGGTTCAACACATGTAGTGACAACCTAAGCTTCTCACAGAGATATTTTATATGTGAAGACCAGTTCATTTTCTTGAAAATGTGCATTCCAAGAAATGTTGTTTCCATTCTTTCTATTGGCTGATTACCACATATCAGACTTAATTCTCTCTCTTTTTCTGTTTTTGTACAGAACTTAATAAAATTGGTCTTACTGGAATTTGATGGGAGACGATTCACCTTGAACCAATTAAGCACATCTGAGAGTATGTGATAACGGATCTCTCAAGATTACTGTCTGTTCTACTGCTCAAAAAAATTGTGGAATCATCAGCAAATAAAGTAAATTTACATGGCAGGCTTGTTCATGATGGTAGATCATTTATAAAAATTAAGAATAATAGTGGTCCAAGAATTGAGCCCTGAGACACTCCACACTAATGTAATCTATTGAGAATGTGCAGAAACATCACATACTCTACCTGAGCAATTCAAGACAACTTTTTGTTTCCTGTCTTGGAGATACAACTGTAACCAGTTACCTGTAACACCACTTATTTCTTCTAATTTTGCTTTTTGCAAGAGAATCTGGTGATCATCACAGTCAAATGCTTTAGACAGATCACAGAAGACACCAATTGCTAGCATTTTCTCATTAAGGGTTACTAGGACTTCATTTGCAAGTGCATAGATTGCATCTTCTGGTGAACGACACTTTTGAAAGCCAAATTGACGTTTTGCTGAGAACTCCATTTTTCACGAGATGATCAGTAATTCTTACATGTATTAGTTTTTCTAGAATTTGAGAGGAAACTGTCAGCAGAGAGATGGGTCAATAGTTAGTTAATTCTGTTTTATCATGCTTTTTGTATAGAGGCTTCTCAATGACATACTTAAGCCTTCTGGGAACAACACCTTTTTGAAGGGAAGCATTGAAAATATGCCAGAGAATGTCCATTATCCACATGCAAGAATATTTCAGTAAATTATTAGAAGTATTATCAACTCCTGCAGAGTCATCAACTTTGGGCTCGCAACCAGTTTCTTGAGTTACTGATAGGAAGTGTTTATTAAAATCCTCAGCCACATTTTTTGGGTTATCTATTAGGGTTCCTTCATATCTGATTTTATTTACATCTTCCCTGCTTGTTGTTTCTCTTCCTGTTTCTTTTTTTACACTGCTCCAAATTGTTTTTATTTTATTATTAGAATTATCTATTTTCTTCTCATAATAAAGGGCTTTTGATTTCTATATTAGTTTCTTTAAAGTTTTACAGTATAATGTATAGTGTTCCCATTTTTCTACATTTTTAGATAATATTGTTCCAGCATAACTTTCCCTTTTGGTTTTACATGACTGTTTTATGCCTTTTGTAATCCAAGGCTTACTTACAGAATTAGAAGCACTGTTTCTGATCCATTTCTTTGGAAACATTTCTTCAAAAAGAGCACAGGATTCTTTATAAAACAGTTAAATTTAGTATCAATATTATCAAGGCTACATACTGAAGACCATCTTTGTTCATTACTCGTATGAACTTCCATTGAGCAAATTTTTTGTTAAACAGATTAACATTATAAAGAGAGAGAATTTGTCCATCATGATCTTAAAACCCCCTTATAACCTGCCAGACAGTATAATTCTGATGTCTGCTTACATCTAAAAACATGTTATCTATTATAGTTTGGGACTTGGATATAATTATTGTTGAAAATTTTATTACCGATATCAAATTATATAATATCATTACAATCTCAAAGTCAATTTCATTCTTATTTTCTGTCAAAAAGTTTATATTAAAATCGCCTAAAACTACAATATCCTTTGGATTTGCATGTAACCCTGACAGCAGGAGTTCCAATATATGTAGAAAAGTTTTTATGTCACCTGAAGGTACCGTAGACAGCCAGCACTGTTATTATCTAGAAATTAGTTATTGTTTCAGTTGCACATGCCTCAAATTATTGTTCCATACAGTATCTGTTAATATCTATAGCTTTGTATGCTACACTATCCTACTGCACCTTTGTCTTTACTTTCCCTACAGTAGTTTGTTACTTAACTATAACTTTTAGATGGCAAGGTGCATTTATCAGTAACATGGTGCTCAGTTAAGCACAAAATCTGAGCATTATTTATAAATCCTTTTGATTAATGTTAATAAAAAGTTCATCTGTTTTGCTTAGGAGGCCTCTTATATTTTGATGAAAGAACAAGATGCATTCCTCTTGCTTTTTTATTCTACACTGGTCAAAACAATTAGGGCACCAATTGAGATATCTAGGCTGTGACATATTGTCATCAGCAGAATGAACTAAAATGGTTCGACATCTTTCTGTCAGTTCTACGGAGTGCAGTCAACAACATTACAGTCACCGAGAAAGTGTTAATAATGGAAGGAGAGGGGATTCGTGTTTACTCTACCAAATGAATTACACAAGCATTTGGGTTCAGATAGCGTAGTGAGCATTTAGTACAGTGCAACAACAACGTATCTTACCCAGAGCTATGGCATGGAGAGCCAGAGGACAGTTGGAAGCGGGACAAACACAGAAGGCAGTGCCTGCAGCTATTGGAGTGTCCCAAAGTGTAATTTCCAGCACCTGGACATGATTTCAGACAACAGGAACCATTAAAAGAAGGCAAGGCCAAGGTTGTATGGGTAACATCAGCAAGAGATGACCATTATCTCTGATTAACAGCCCATTGAGACAGGAGGCCCCCATCAAGACAGGAGGCCAAATGCAACTCAGCTGCAACACACCCTCCAGGCAGCAACAGGACGTGCAATATCAACACAAAGAGTCTGAAATTGCCTTTGGGAATGTGACTCCTATGCACGGAGGCCTATGGTGTGGTCCCATTAAATTCACAACACTGTTTAGCCTGCAGAAACTGGGCGAAGAAACATCAGGATTGGAGTCGTAATGAGTGGTGCTGGGTGCTGTTCACAGCTGAGTCAAGATTTTGTGTTCAGCCAGACAACTGTTGTTCCCTCATCTGGAGAGAATATGGAACTCGGAACAGTCCTACTTATGTGCAGGAAACATCACCATATCATGATGGTGGACGAATGGTGTGGGCAGGAGTCAGTATTGGTGCACATACGGACCTCTACGCCGTTCAGAATGGTGCTTCGACTGTTTAGAAGTATAGTGATGGGATCCATTGACTTTTCGTTTTGCCTTACGCTGGTGCCATGGGTGATGGGTTCCTTCTGGTGGATGATAAGAGTCATCCCCACAGAGCTGCAGTGGTGGACAATGTGCTTGAAGCTGAGGAAATTGAATGGATGGCGTGGCCAGCTTGTTCACCCGACTTAAACCCGATTGAGCATGTCCGGGATGCACTTGGCAGATGCATTGCAGACAGACCAGCACCTCCCACAGTGGTTGCAGAGCTGGATATTGCACTCATGGAAGAATGGCCAAATATCTCTCAAGAGGTGATTGATAATATCATACTGTCCATTCCACGCAGATGTGCGGCTGTACTGACTGTCCGAGGTGATCGCACACCATATTAGAGGGCAACGAGAATGACTGTTTTGCTGTTATGGTAGCCCCATGGGGCCTCCCTCTACATAAATGCCATATAAACCTCAAGTAAAGATCTATGACAGCAAAATATTGTACTGTATCACACACAAATTATAATTATAACTGATATATGAGTAAAATACAGGGTGATTCAAACAGAATACCACAACTTTAAAAATGTGTATTTAATGAAAGAAACATAATATAACCTTCTGTTATACATCATTACAAAGAGTATTTAAAAAGGTTTTTTTTTTTCACTCAAAAACAAGTTCAGAGATGTTCAATATGGCCCCCTCCAGACACACGAGCAATATCAACCCGATACTCCAACTCGTTCCACACGCTCTGTAGCATATCAGGCATAACAGTTTGGATAGCTGCTGTTATTTCTCGTTTCAAATCATCAATGGTGGCTGGGAGAGGTGGCCGAAACACCATATCCTTAACATACCCCCATAAGAAAAAATCGCAGGGGGTAAGATCAGGGCTTCTTGGAGGCCAGTGATGAAGTGCTCTGTCACGGGCTGCCTGGCGGCCGATCCATCGCCTCGGGTAGTTGACGTTCAGGTAGTTACGGACAGATAAGTGCCAATGTGGTGGCGCTCCATCCTGCTGAAATATGAATTGTTGTGCTTCTTGTTCGAGCTGAGGGAACAGCCAATTCTCTAACATCTCCAGATACTGTAGTCCAGTTACAGTAGCACATTCAAAGAAAAAGGGACCAAAAACTTTATTGGCTGAAATGGCACAGAAAACGTTCACCTTAGGCGAGCCACGTTCATACTGAGTTGTTTCCCGTGGATTCTCAGGAGGTTTAACACCATACTTCGTTCGAAATGCACGCTGAACAACTGTCGTCGATTCATTTCTGCCGTACTCAATAACACAAAAAGCTTTCTGTTGAGCGGTCGCCATCTTAGCATCAACTGACGCTGACGCCTAGTCAACAGCACCTCAAGCGAACAAATGTACAACTAAATGAAACTTTATAGCTCCCTTCATTCGCCGACAGATAGTGCTTAGCTCTGCCTTTTGTTGTTGCAGAGTTTTGAATTCCTAATGTTGTGGTATTCTTTTTGAATCACCCTGTACATTACCATATGATGTGTATAATATCTCACATGATCCCTTAATTGTTTTGAGCATTGTATTAGTGACGGTTGCCTTCTTTTATTTCTTTGTTTGTTGTCACCAGTGTTGACGTACTGTGTTGTGATATTGTTCGAAAAATGGGCTGTGGAAGTACAACACTGACTACTGTAAATAATGTAGCTGACAGGCGCATAGTTGCATTTCACAGTTGTTTACTTTAACTGTTCGCAACCCCCCAATAACAAACAGTGCCAGTGCACTTTTGTTTTATCATTCCATAAGCCTCATTAATACACTCCTGGAAATGGAAAAAAGAACACATTGACACCGGTGTGTCAGACCCACCATACTTGCTCCGGACACTGCGAGAAGGCTGTACAAGCAATGATCACACGCACGGCACAGCGGACACACCAGGAACCGCGGTGTTGGCCGTCGAATGGCGCTAGCTGCGCAGCATTTGTGCACCGCCGCCGTCAGTGTCAGCCAGTTTGCCGTGGCATACGGAGCTCCATCGCAGTCTTTAACACTGGTAGCATGCCGCGACAGCGTGGACGTGAACCGTATGTGCAGTTGACGGACTTTGAACGAGGGCGTATAGTGGGCATGCGGGAGGCCGGGTGGACGTACCGCCGAATTGCTCAACAAGTGGGGCGTGAGGTCTCCACAGTACATCGATGTTGTCGCCAGTGGTCGGCGGAAGGTGCACGTGCCCATCGACCTGGGACCGGACCGCAGCGACGCACGGATGCACGCCAAGACCGTAGGATCCTACGCAGTGCCGTAGGGGACCGCACCACCAGTTCCCAGCAAATTAGGGACACTGTTGCTCCTGGGGTATCGGCGAGGACCATTTGCAACCATCTCCATGAAGCTGGGCTACGGTCCTGCACACCGTTAGGCCGTCTTCCGCTCATGCCCCAACATCGTGCAGCCCGCCTCCAGTGGTGTCGCGACAGGCGTGAATGGAGGGACGAAAGGAGACATGTCGTCTTCAGCGATGAGAGTCGCTTCTGCCTTGGTGCCAATGATGGTCGTATGCGTGTTTGGCGCCGTGCAGGTGAGCGCCACAATCAGGACTGCATACGACCAAGGCACACACGGCCAACACCCGGCACCATGGTGTGGGGAGCGATCTCCTACACTGGCCGTACACCACTGGTGATCGTCGAGGGGACACTGAATAGTGCATGGTACATCCAAACCATCATCGAACCCATCGTTCTACCATTCCTAGACCGGCAAGGGAACTTGCTGTTCCAACAGGACAATGCACGTCCGCATGTATCCCGTGCCACCCAACATGCTCTAGAAGGTGTAAGTCAACTACCCTGGCCAGCAAGATCTCCGGATCTGTCCCCCATTAAGCATGTTTGGGACTGGATGAAGCGTCGTCTCACGCGGTCTGCACGTCCAGCATGAGCGCTGGTCCAACTGAGGCGCCAGGTGGAAATGGCATGGCAAGCCGTTCCACAGGACTACATCCAGCGTCTCTACGATCGTCTCCATGGGAGAATAGCAGCCTGCATTGCTGCGAAAGGTGGATATACACTGTACTAGTGCCGACATTGTGCATGCTCTGTTGCCTGTGTCTATGTGCCTGTGGTTCTGTCAGTGTGATCATGAGATGTATCTGACCCCAGGAATGTGTCAATAAAGTTTCCCCTTCCTGGGACAATGAATTCACGGTGTTCTTATTTCAATTTCCAGGAGTGTAGTTTGCAGGCAAACCTCCACATACTGATACAATAGTTTACTATTTAACATCTACGAGCAGTAAAAACCTAACCACAAAGTCCACAGTCCTTGAAGAATAGAAAGGTACATAAGGAGCAGACACTGTCATTGTTTTAACACACAACCTAATTGTGTAACACTTACTTCATGGATGCATTGTTATCGTTATAACCAACACAGGTTCCTTGTCTGAAACTCGACTGTGGACTGACTGACTCATGATCAAAACTTGGGCCCTTATATATCCTCACAATAATAGGTACTGAGACTACACATTGTTCAAAGTTAAATTTACAGAAATTACAATTAAAATTTAACTCATTAAATTAACTGGGTCATTGAAAAACTGGTTCTTTTTAACAGTTTCTTCTACTACAAGGGTTAAGACAAATTATTTGTTTAAATCATGAAATTAATCTATATAGTTACACAAACAATACTTTTGACAAAACTGTTAATTACTTTGGAATTAATTAAGGGCTGGCTTTGCTAACATGGTTTCGAAATAAATACTTAAAAGATTACTATTAGTTGTTCCCCCAAATGTTTATAATTAGTACAGAATTTACATTTGTTTATACGTCAACAATAGAACTTAAGTTCTGAAAAATTACTGATTTCACTCTGTAACAAAAGATACTAACTAGGAATAGTCAAAATAAATTATAAAATCAATTACATACATAACACTAAGCACAAAATTAGATCTGGTGTTATATTTTTCGAAACTGAGGGTCAACCTTTCTCTTTTATGAAAATGCAGATTATATTCACATACACTAATGGTAATTGGTTAAAAGTGAAAAAATGAATTTAAGGAGGCAGGTAGCAAAACAAGAGGGAAAGTAAAAATATCCCAGCTTGCTTTGTCACATCACCCCTTCATTGGATAGACCAGATAGATATTGCAAATAGCTAACAGGCAATTCAATGACCACAAGTGACCCCAGGCAGTGGGTTAAAAACCTACACACAGAAAGATATTACATACGAAATCTTATCAAAACTACAGTACATTATTTTCCAAATTCATACTTATGTGAACTGGCCATATGAAAATTCCCATACAACATATTTACATACAGTACATATTGTACATTTGCACAAAATATCCACAATTAGGCATCTTCATCATAAGTGATGTCCTTTTTGGGTAAACAAAGATTACATTTTAAAATGCACATCACTTTATATGAGTCCTATCTTGCTTAACAAAAAATTAATCCCCATGAGTAGCAAAAAAGTTACATTACACTGCGCATTGCTGTTCACTTTTTAGATAGAAAATTTCACTTCCTCAATGTTTAGTATTTTTCACAAGCACTTTCACACTTTTAATGAACTCTTACACATTCCCTCACCAAGTTGTCCATGCCTCCAACAGGTCCAAGTGGCAGTTAGTAGGGAAATGCACTGCTATCAGTTCCCTTGGTGATGGTTCTCCTCTGACACAGTACATGAAAAAGTAAGATAAAATACGCTACTTTAGTGCACTTACTTGTACTTCTAATTTAAGTATTAGAAAAAATGTTTCACACTAAAAATGATAGTCATTACTTCATAAATGGATACATTAAAAAGTTCTCATAACATTAGAATAATTAGCACTAAAACTGACTATTGTACGAAAGGTGGTGACTAGAAAAAATTTTAAAATTAAGTACACATTACACTAAAAAACATTACTGCAAGTCATAACTCTCTGAAACTAGTAAAAATTGAAAGATTTGGTTCTCTCTTCCACATGCAAAGTAGCCAAAACTCAAGATTGCGTTATGAAAAAAATAGTCACCACTACATTGTATTGTATTGTATGTATTGTATAATAACCTGGGACCTAGAAAAGACAGAGAGGCTATGTCCCTGCCACAGCCGAAGTGGTTCACAACCCCACAACGACTACCGCAGTCCACTTCACCTCTCCGCCGCCCCACACCGTGTGTGGTTCAGCCCACGGTGGACCCCCCCCCCCCAGGGAACATCTTACACCAGACGAGTGTAACCCCTATGTTTGCGTGGTAGAGTGATGGTGGCGTACGTGTACATGGAGAACTTGTTTGCATAGCAATCGCCGACATAGTGTAACTGAGGCGGAATAAGGGGAACCAGCCCGCATTCACCGAAGCAGATGGAAAACCGCCTAAAAACCATCCACAGACTGGCCGGTTCACCGGACCTCGACACAAATCCGCCAGGCAGATTCATGCCGGGGACCAGGCGCTCCGTCCCGCCCGGAAAGCCATGCGTTAGACAGCACGGCCAACCGGGCGGGCCTCACCACCACATACTAAATTACTATTCAAATCAAAATTAAGGGGATGGAAGTTGTACCAAATCATTGGCCCACTTCTCTACTCAACTCTGAGCACTGCTCTCATTCAAACAGAAAATTAAATCATCACAGAATGTTACGAAATAGTTGACTTGTCAGAATCAGTTAATCAGCAATACATCCCATATTACCACTTTAGGCTCATAATTCCTCAGAAAACAAGTAGAAGTTTTCAGATAACATATAGATCCAATGATGCAGCATTATATGACTTGTACCTCACTAAAATTTTGCTCTTTCTGTTAAACTCTCATTCCCAGCTGCAGTGTCATGAATTACACAATATACACAGTACCCAATGTTGCCTAGTTCAAAATTAGATCATCAGTACAGCTATGCCACATTCCTTGGTATACAGTTATCTTTTTCATTCCTCAATCTTGTCTGTCAGCTCCATTATTTTACTTACATTTTTTACCTTGTTAGCTTGTGGAGTGCATTCTCAAAAAATATCCATACCGCAGAGACAGGCTCCCTAACCATTAAGACCCTAACATTATTAATTTTTTTTATTATTTCATTATTTTCTTCATTATCTAATAAATAAACACCTGCTCTGTTTATCCCTTGCAACATTGACTCTACTGAAAAACACACCACTGTAACAGATCTTTATGCTAAGGCAAACTTAACACTCATTACCAATCAGACAAAATTATCGCTTAGAAAAACTATTATTTGCTTGACATTCTAGCCTGAAGGGTGATATACATACAACTCTTGCTTATTCTTTCCGCATATTACTCCAGGCAACTATGTCTAAAGTTGGAATTCCTTAATGTTAGAAAGGGCTGTGCCAATACGCAGATAGATATCTCCATATACTGAATCCACACAACACAAACACTTCTATTATACCACAGTTAGTATTAAGTTCTCATATTCAAGATGGTTCATACTGCATATTGCCATTGCTGCTACACCCATGAGCTGATTACTTCAGATGTTAATTATCCTCCACATATGCTGACACCTTTCATTTTCTGTTTACCTTACCTCTTTGCCTTCCATCCTCTTATTATTCTATTACTTATAACTAGCACAACATTTTGAATTCCATGATGTCAGGGTGGCTGTGCCAGCAGCCGACTCAGCGGCCACCATGCTCGTGTTGCGGTGCTGCTCCGCAACTGTAGGCTGGCCCCACAATGCTTCTTCCTCACTGGCATAGCTGAGATCGCAGTGGCAACAAGCGCCTGCTATCCAGCAGCCGAATATGCGGCCCTCGCCTCGGTAAGTTTCCTGCGTGTGTCGGGAGCCGAGACGACTGCCCGCGGTAGCGAGCCGAAGAGTGGCCTGCCGCTGGCTGGCTGCAGACCCCGCTTTGGCCTCAGAGGGTTAAGCCAATGACCCACCATGGACTGGAACGCTGGTGCCCCGTCTATTGCTGTGTGTAGCCCAGTGGTGTGACACATACTGCCATCCAGGAGAGCTGCTACACTTGAATGAATCTCATTAGAAAATGGCCCCTATTTATACTCGGCTGTGCACCTCTGTTTTGTCAAGCGTGCTGCTTTGCGTCATGTATGCATAACACTTAGGTTGGCCAGTGGCCCCCTTCTGCCTGTGACTTGTGCCATGAAAACTGCTGTGTGTGCCCTCTCTGGCAGTACTACACACCTGTGGCCTCTATTTGCCTTTGTAACTGCTGGCATGCATAGCCCACTGCAATCTGGCCTGCACCTGGCTGCAACTTCTGCTCAGAATATCACACAAAACTAACTTTCCCTATCCTAAACAGCAGTGCCGCTACATTATCCCCCTCTTTGGAAAGACCCAGTCCCCGGGTCGACCCTTAACTAGCTCTTAACTTGTTTATGTCAGCACCTGTGGCATATTTCCTTACTACTAGAAAACTTAAATGTGGTCTAGTGCCCTCTTAAAACCATGACATGAAACAGAACGTAAAAATTCCTTACTGGACGACCACTGCTCAATCAACCCCTTAACTACTTGTCTCACGCCCTTGATATCCAATCCACTGGGTCTTGGACTACCCTTGGTTCTATCTTGGAATTAGCTCTCCACCTGATCAGAAAGAAAACAACACATAACAAAGTTAACTGCGATGACACTCGGCACAGAGGTGCTCAAAATGATCGTTCTTTGCCGTTGCCTTTCCCTATACTGAGGAACATATTGCACAAGCTGTTTGTCTGATATGCACCCTCTTGCTCTAAAATGAACTGGTTTATGGATCTCGCCAGACCTGGCTCCAGAGTTTGATTTAACAAGGTCAGATTCTGCCTTGGCAAAAACCCTAAAGTGGCTTCTGGTCAGTACAGCTGTCGCTGCTTAACATTTGATTGCGTGACTCTTGAAATTGATGCTGGCAGGTGGAAGGTTGGTCCTATTATGTTACACTTAGTTCCACTAAGTAAAATTCTGCTCCCCTCGAGCTATATACGTTTTGCTTCCCTGCTCAAATCAACTTGCTACTACTATCAAATTCTCGTAGGTGGAGAAGATCCAATGCATCCCGACCCATTGCAAGCTCAATTTTGGCTCCACAATGTCCCTTGGACAGTCTTCCTTTTCCCTTGGCTAAAAATAACTGCACTGTGCATGTCTCCCATATTTGTAGCTTCACAGATTTTCCTCCAACATTCACTATTTTTGATCCAAACCCCACACTGATTGTGTGA
Source organism: Schistocerca piceifrons (assembly GCF_021461385.2). NCBI lineage: Eukaryota > Metazoa > Arthropoda > Insecta > Orthoptera > Acrididae > Schistocerca > Schistocerca piceifrons. The sequence goes on from NC_060144.1 coordinate 512,255,747, forward strand.
CCACTTTCATCCTTAAATTTACATTATATGAACTGGTTCAATAAACAAGACTTTCCTGACCCAGCACTGTAGATAACAAAAAATTTAAACAGGAAATCGTATGACTCTGACATCGTTCAACACATATTTATTACGGCTTCACCTCAAAATTTACTCTTACACATTTATTTCTCCAGAACTGCGTTTGATTTCTCCTCCAATAACACTCCACATACGGCAGATGCTACACTTCCCTTTTCAGTGACCTGAGGGCAGGGATCATCATCACCCTTCCTCCCTCTTCAAAAGACTCCTGCCCCTAGCAGGCTCACAATACTCAAAAACACAGATAAAATACAATGCCTAATTAATCTATGCAAACCCAATGATACATAACAAGAAAACAAAAAGAACTACAAATACTCTACTATTTTCTAGATCGCAAAGCATACGGTACTTCGTGCTGTACTCTATTTTCCTGGTTTTCTCTGTGCTTAGCACCTCTCCTCACTCTCTCTTACTTCCTCTTTCCTTCCTGTGACATGCCTGGAATCACATCCGGACTACCCTGAAATGGCCGTAACCACCCAATGTGTACTATCTTTGTTCTAATTGGCAGCCGATGCTTAACATTAACGGGGGATGAGGTTTCAGCAACTTGGTATGGCCCTTGATACCTCGTGAGGAACTTCTTCGTTTTCCCTTTTTGCATGTAGGGGGTGGACAGCATTACCCATTGCCCCACCGTATACTGCAGTAAACGTCCTTTCCACTTTACTGTGTCTTCCTGCCTTTCCAAAGCCTTGGTATTCACCTTTTGTACTCGTTTCCTAACATCCCGAATTGTTCTCACAAATTGATGTACAGATTCACCAGCCCTTCCTTTCTGTAGCTTCACTAAATGAAACAGCGACGGAATTTTTCACCCGTACACTACCTCATATGGAGACAAACCGGTATTTGTATGGACTTTGGCATTGTATCCGCATACAATATGCTTCAAATACTCGTTGCACTGATGGTGATGAGAATCCACATAAAAACTCAGCATCTTCCCGATTGTTCTGTGTACCCATTCTGTCCTTCCGTTGGCCTGTGGATGCAACGTGCTTGTCCTCAACTTCTTTACGTTCAGCAATTTACACAGTTCCTTTATTAAATCCGACATGAAGTTGGTCCCTTGGTCAGTAATTATTGTCTCTGGTACACCAAACTTCAAAATCCAGTTGTTTACTAATGCTTGCGTGATCATTTCCGCCTGTTGATTTGGCATAGCCACCATCTCCACATACCTCGAAACATTTTCTATTATTGTCAGAACGAATCTGTTCCCCAATGGAGTTTGTCTTAAAGGTCCTAAGACATCAGTCCCCAGCAAAGAGAATGGGCATGTTGCTTCTGGTAATTGTTGTAGCTGTCTCTGTTTCCGATTCAAATCTGCTCTCTGCACACATGGTATACAATTCTTGACATACTGATTCACATTGCCCTTCCTACCTCTCTACCAATAGCTTTCCGCCACTCTCCTATTTGTCGCTCTGCATCCTGTATGACTGGATAACATGTGATCATGTGCTTCCTGTAAAAGCTTGTCCCTCAGTTTCACTGGCACTACTACCCTTGGCCCTAACTTTGTTTCCCTGCATAGAAGATTGTCATACATATTAAATTGTGGCTATGTCCAGTACAATTTACAATCGTTGTCAGCGTCCTGTAATTCTTACCATACTGCTAAGTCATAACCTATGACTTCTATTTTTGTCACCTTAGGTCCAGCACTATTTCTAATTTATATTAATGATTTCCCACAAAGTATAAAGCATGGGCATACAATATTGTTTGCAGATGACTCTAATGTGCTAATCAATGACACATCACATGTAGATCTAAGAGAAAAAGCAGAAGAAACACTACAAAGTGTATATGAGTGGGCAGCTAACAACAAAGTCACTATTAATATTAAGAGAACAAGTGCTATGAACTTTTCCATAAACAAAAAACCAAATTATAATATCCTGAAGTTATGTAATGAAACCATACAATGGGTGGAAAGTACAAAATTTCTTGACATGCAAGTGGATAGTCAGCTGAAGTGGGAAGATCATGTAAAAGCACTTCGTAACAGAATCTCTAAGGCATGCTATGCCCTCAGAGTTCTTACTTCAGCATGCAATATTTCATGTATTAGATCAGTATACTTTGTGTATCTCCATTCTGTTATTAGTTATGGGATAACATTCTGGGAGTGAACAGGAAAAATATCGAAGCTATATTCAAATTGCAGAATATAATGACCAAGAGTGGCATCATGGCTCACTGCGTTGAATTTTTTAAAACGCTGGAAATCTTAACTGTCCCAAGTGAATATATTTTTCAGAATGTTATGTACATTTAAAAAAAATATCTGACACTATGTTAACATTGGTTCTGTACATGGTTACGAAACTAGGAACTGCAATAATCTGCATATGGATAGAAAAAATTAAGTTGAAACACAATAGAGTCTACTGTACAATGCCATCAAATTATATAATAAATTACCACAAAACATAAAAGACATAAAGACAATCTCCTCCTTCAAAGACAAAACTAAACAAAATTTTACAAAATAAAAGTTACTATACAGTAATGGAGTACTTGAATTAAAAAAGATTACTTAAAATCTGAAAGTTCTGTGTTAAACTATATGGAGAAATAATAATTATATAAGACCGAAAAATGAAATTAGATTATAAGAAAATTTCACTGTCAACTATTGTGTAAGAAACAAATTTAAACTGTTAAATTGTCTATTATTCAATGACAAAATCCATACAATGTAAATTGTTTCATGGATTAATAAAGAAATCAAATCAAATATAGTTACACAAACAATACTTTTGATAAAACTGTTAATTACTTTGGAATTGATTAAGGGCTGGCTTTACTAACTTTTTTCAAATAGAGCCAAATAATTACTTTAAGATTATTAGAATTTCATCTTCCAAACGTTAATAATTATTACAGAATTTATATTTATTTATATGTCAACAATAGAATTTAAGTTATTAAACAATTACTGATTTCACTCTATAACAAAAGATACTAACTAGGAATAGTCAAAATAAATTATAAAATCAATTATATACATAAAACTAAGCACAAAATTAGATCTGGTGTTATATTCTTTAAAACTGAGGGCCAACCTTTCTCTTTTATGAAAATACAGATTATATGCATGTATGTTAGTAGTAATTAGTTAAAAGTGAAAAAATGTATTTAAGCAGGCAGATGGCAAAACAAGGGGAAGTAAACATATCCCTGCTTGCTTCGTCACATCACCCCCTCATTGGATTGACCAGATAGATATTGCAGATAGGTAACTGAGCAATTTAGTGACCACAAGTGACCCCAGACAGTGGGTTAAAAATGTACACAAAAAATATTGCATCAGAAATCTTATCAAAACTACAGTACATATATTTTTCAAATTCATACTTATATGAATTGGCCATATGAAAATCCCCATACAACATATTTACATACAGTGTATTATATATTTCCACAGAATATCCACAAGTTATACTTTTAACAGAAATTTATGCATCTTCATCATAAATGATGACCTTTTTGGGTAAACGAAGATTACATTTAAAGATACATTTTATACAAGTCCTGTCTTGTTTCAAATAATAAATCCTCATGGGTTGCAATAGATAGAAAATTTCACTTGCTCAATTTTAGTACTTTTTACAAGCACTTTCACACTTTTAATGGTCTTTAACACACTTTCTCACAAAGCTGTCCATGCCTTCAACAAGTCCAAGTGGTAGTAAGCAAGGAAATGCACTGCGATCAGTTCCCTTGGAGGTGGTTCTCCTCCGCCACAGTACATGAAAAAATGAGACTAAATACCCTACTTTAGTACCCTTACTTTTACTTCTAACTTGGGTATAAGGAAAAAAAAAAATGTTAACGCTAATGGCAAATGATAGCCATTACATCACAAATAAATACAGAGTTCTCATAACATTACAATAATTAGCACTAAATTTGACTATAGTACAAAAGGTGTGGAATAGAAAAAATTTTAAATCAAGTACACATTACACTACAGTACATTAAAAATAAAGATTCCATGACTTACCAAACGGGAAAGCGTTGGTGATTTCCCGTTTGGTAAGTCATGGAATCTTTGTTTTTAATATATTTTTCCCATGTGGAATGTTTCTTTCTATTTTATTTACACTACAGTACATTACTCTAAGTCATAACTCTGTCTCAAACTGGCTAAACTTGAAAGATTTGTGTTTCTTTTCCGTTTACAAAATAGGAAAAACTCAAGATATGCAGTAGCATAGATTTACTAACCATTACATTATGAAAAAAGAATAGAGTCACCACCACATAACTTAATTATTACTCAAATCAAAATTAAGGGGATGGAAGTTGTACCAAATCATAGCCCTACTTCTTTACTCAACTCTAAGCCTGCTCTCATTCAAACAGAAAATTACGTCCTCACAAAATGCTACCAAATAGTTGACCTGTCAGAATATTCACATCAGTTTAGCATCACAGTTAATAAGCAAACTTAGTGTTCTTCATTCCACCTTAAGTTCATAATTCCTCAGAATACAAATAGATGTTTTCAGATAACCTATAGATCCAATGATGCAGCATTATATGACTTGTAAATATTGCTCTTTCTGTTAATCTCTCATTTCAGCTGCAGTTTTATGAATTGCACAATATAAACAGTACTCAATGTTGCCTAGTTTACAATTAGATCATCAATATGGTTATACCACATTTGTTTGTGTACAGTTATTTTTTTCAATTCTCAATCATGTCTGTCAGCACCATTATTTCAGTTACATTTCATACCTCATTAACTAGTGGAGTGCATTCTCAAAATATATCCCTACTGCAGAGACAGGCTCCCTAACCATTAAGACCTAACATTATTCATTAGTTTAATGTTTCCTTATTGCTTCATTATCTAATAAATAAACACCTGCTCTGCTTATCTAATGTAAAATTGACTCTACAAAAAAACACTCCACAGTAACAGAGCCTTATGCTAAGACTGACTAACTCTCATTACTGATCAGACAAAATTATCACTTAGAAAAACTATTATTTCACTGTATTCCATCACATTGCTTAAGATTCTAGCCTGAAGGGTGATATACGTACAAACCTTGCTTATTCTTTCCACATACATTACTCCAGGCAACTATGTTTAAAGCTGTGATTCCTTAATGTTAGAAAAGGCTGTACCATGGCACACTTCTATGGGTAGATAGTTATCTACATATACTGATTGCACGGAACACACACACTTCTATTATTCCACAATTAATATTAATATCCCAGTATTCAAGATGGTTTTTACTGCATATTGAATCTGCTGCTGCACCAATGAGCTCATTACTTCAGATGTAAATTATCCTCCACATATGCTGACACCTTTTATGTTCTGTTTACCTTACCTCTTTGTTTGACAGAAATTCTTTTATTACTTATCACTAACACAACATAATATATACATAGATAACACTGGAAAAACTTTTTCTAAAATATTTCTATACTAAAGAATCCTACTGCTCAAAATTACATGAAAGTAGAAGATAGAATGGTTCTGATTTACTTATGGGCTACAGATAGGATAGGAGAAGAGTTTGACTGCCTCAGGAAACATGAAAAATGAGACAGACAGCTGGGGTAAGCATTATCGCCACATAATGAATGCAACACAGAATGTTGAATCCCCTACTTGCTATTTGCACAAGACATTAGTCCCAAATATTACACCAATGCTGATATTTTGAATCATCAACAAATTGCGCTCCAACAGCTGTCCTGCCAATTCTACAGTTAATAGTATCTCTTGTTTCACACTCTTTAATAGCTTACCAATAGCACGAACAATTTTTATTCCAGAAACATGCATCACTACTATACCTTCTATGTTCTGGATAGATTCAAAAAATGCCTGTGAAATGTCATTCAACCCTGTATTAACAGCAAGTGTACAAAGTATATCGGTGTTAAGTGTTTACTGGACATTGGCAACATGGACCTCCACTCACGCCAACACCAGCAGAAGTGCCGATGGTGTGATGCGCGAGAGGGCGTTTACCACATCTTGGTTCATTTTTGCCTCCCCTTGCACAGTGATTCGCTGTCGACATGTGTTCCACCCCTTCCCGCAGTCACGGCTCTTGAGATAACTGCAGCCAAGATAGTTGGCAGCATGTGCACCACCGCAGTTGGAACATGTAGCGAAGGTGGCCCTAGGCTTCATCCACTCGCATGTGAGGTGTGGCTTTGCACACTTTAAACATGCAAGTACACCAGTGCAGTACATGGCGAAGTGCCCCAGCTTCTGATAGCGGAAGTACTGTACAGGCTTCTTCCTTTTCTGTTTGCTATCCAGCCCCAGTGCTTGGCCCAGGAGGCTGACGATCGGGGCAACTTGTTCTCCTCATCTTCCCTTTGGGCGTCCAGGCATGTTGGGGCAGCGAGTGAGAGCAGCAGTGAGCAGCAGCGATGTGACCTGCAGTGAGTCAGCAGCAGAAGTCCCGAGATGTAATTCTATCAGTGATGCGTCTTGTTTATATCCGGTCAGCTGTGTTCACTTGATTTTTTCTGATTGGCTGCTCCTGTACTCAATGGCTGCTTCCATAGAACCCGGTTGCTGATTGGCTGTTGTCGTACTGTGGCCATGAAACCCATGCATTGACTGGCTGTTGTACCACTGCACTGTAAACTGCTGTCAAATGCCCCGCTCAAAATTCATGAGTCCTTCTTTATTATGGTGACATTCAATATTCCTCATGTTGGGGCACCATATGTAGTGGTTTTGCCTACTTTGTTTCTTCGTTTGTTGTCCTCAGTGTCGACATACTGGCTGGAAAAAAAAGGGGGGTGGATGTGCAGTACTGTCTACTGTACATGACTGCAGCTGGAAGATGCACAGTTGCATTTCACAGTCCTTTACTTCCACTTTACACAACCCCCCCCCCCCCCCCCCCCCCCCAATAATACACAGCTATATGGCCAGTGCACTATCGTTTAACTTTCCATAAGCCTCATTAATAGTTAGCAGGCGAAAACATCCACATACTGCTACAATAGTTTACTATTGAGCAACTATGAGCAGTAAAAACTTAACCACAAAGTTCACAGTTCTTGAAGAATAGAAAGGTACATACGGAACAAATACTGTTATTGCTTTAACACATGACCTATTGGTGTAACACTTATTTCACAGTTACGTTGATACATTGTTGCCATTCTAACCAACACAGGTTCCTCGTCTGAAACTCAGCCGTGGACTGACTGACTTGTGACCAAAAATCTGGCCCTTATATATCCCCACAATAATAGGCACTGAAACTACACATTGCTCGAAGTTAAATTTACAGAATTTACAATTAAAACTTAACTCATTAAATTAACTGAATACATCGAAAAATTGGTTCTTTTTATCAGTTTCTTCTACTACAAGGGTTAAGACGAATTATTTGTTTAAATCATGAATTTAACTTTTGACAAAACTTAATTACTTTGGAATTAATTAAGGGCTGGCTTTGCTAAAATATTTTTAAAAAAAGCCAAATAAATACTTTAAGATTACTAGCATTTCATCTTCCAAACATTAATAATTATTACAGAATTTATATTTATTTATATGCCAACAATAGAATTCAAGTTACAAAATAATTACTGATTTGGCCCTATAATGAAAGATACTAACAAAGAATAGTCAAAATAAATTAAAAAATCAATTACATATATGAAACTAAGCACAAAATTAGATATGGTGTTATATTCTTTAAAACTGAGGGCCAACCTTTCACTTTTATGAAAATACAGATTATATTCACGTATGTTAATGGTAATTAGTTTAAAGTGAAAAAATGAATTTAAGGAGGCAGATGGCAAAACGAGGGGAAGTAAACATATTCCTGCTTGCTTCGTCACAAATACTAGTCTCATTTGCGAAAAGAACTAACTCTGCTTGTTGTATATTAGACAGAAGATTGTTTACATATATGGGGAACAATACATGATTTCTTCCCAGCCAAAATTATGTGCCCTACCTATATTGTTTGAATTATTAACTACAACTTTCTGCAGTCTTTTGGTTAGATATGACTTTATCCATTGGTTGGCTATTTCATCAGCCCCATGTAACTTCAATCTGGAAGAATACTGTGATTCACTCAGTCAGCTACCTTAGATAGGTTGCCGAAAATACCATTTATCACTATTTTATTATTTAATGCTTGTTAAATTTTGGTAAGTGAACATATACATGGCAGTCTTAGTGGAGCAACCCCTTCTGAAAGTCAAACTGTGATATGCTGAGGATCTTTTTGTTGCTTAGGTGATAGACTATTCTAGAGTACAGCATCTTCTCAGATATTTTGGGAAATGATGTCAGCAGTGAAACGGGTTGGTAGTTAGTGACTTCTCTCTTATCACCTTCTTAAAGAGGGGCTTAACAGTGCCATATTTCAGTCTGTGTGGAAAAATGCCTTAAATTAATTATGCATTACATGTTTCTGATGAGACTGAGTTTATTATATATGAACAAATCTTTATCATTCTACTGGAAATAACTTAAAAACAAGATGAGCTCTGATTTTTGAGAGAGTGTATAATTCTCTTAATTTCAGAATGATGAGAGTTGTTTTTGCAACTTGGTGCTGTGATTTTTCTTTTGAACTGTTTGTTTGTATGCATTCTACTATATTTAAGGAACGGTTATTAAAAACATTTGCTACTGGTACCTATGACTCATCATAGATGGCCCATTCATTATGGGGGAATGCTGACTGAGTTTTTCAGTGGCAAGGGGGGGGGGGGTGCAATGTTGCATAACAGCATGTTCATGATCCAGATCATCCAGGAGTCACCTGTGGGTCTCCTTAAGCTTTGCAGTGTTTGTATTGTAGGGACCAACAGGAGCATGCAGTGCAGTTTTCAGGACACTGACTTCATATTTAAGAGGATAAAGTATGCTCTATGTAGCCATTCTGGTTTATGTTTTGCTACATCATATTAGTGAAATACTGGGATGTTTCCTTCATCAAGGCACAGTTAACTACCTGTCCTATCCCCATAAAAACGTACTTATATATTCTGTATGCATGTATGTTGTAAGCTGTTTATTTTCACTGTATTATGATAATAAATCCTATATCATTAAAAGATGATCCATGGATGAATAAATAAATCAAATCAAATCAAGTTGACAGATTGAGCAACAATGACCTGATGCTCAAGACAATGTGTAGCAAGATTGTCTGCAGCAGTCAGAGGATTAAACACAAGTTGAGTTTCATGATTCAACAGTGACAGAGTGTCAACTATACAATTTACAATGTCACTTTACAGTCTAGATGTGTCTATAGAAATGTTAGCAGTAGCAGTGCTGCTAGTTTCTGTAATTCCTGCAGCAAATTTATGATAAGAATTTAATCGTATAAACTGGCAAGGAACTCCAGTGTAGCTGTAGGATAAATATACTCTAAAAAATTAAATTAGATATAGTAGCTGGAACTAGGCATATTGTGACAATTAATGTTAACTTTCCATGAATTTCTGCATCTGTAGAAAAATGCTTTTCACTATAGAAACTAAGGATGTCAATGTTTTCATATTTGTATTCCTCCTTAATGTAAATACCAACTCTTTTTCTCCATACCTGCAGTAACTTCATGGTAAAACTATACCCATCCGTAATCAGCATTCCTGTTTCAGTGGTCAGGTGAAATTCAGAAACAAAAATCACATAAATATGATTTGATGGCTGTAGTTCTTCTAAACAAATCAGAAGTCCCTTGAATTTATTTTTTAATCATTTACCATGTTGGTATCTTTGCTATTAACCTCTCTTGTATCTTAATGCAGTGCACACTCAGGATTCTCATTCATATTAACTTGTTTTGACAATGAGACTGTGAACTTTGTATCCTCCCGGCATGCATGCGTGATATTAATTAACGAGGTCTTAACATGGACCAGGGAAGTATTGATCAAACATTTATTCAGGTACTGCCTGGAGATGTCTACAGACAGCCCAACAGAAGGTCTGAAAATGTACACTTTTCCAAAAGTATTTTCTGTGTAGTGTTCTTTTAATAAATGTTGAGCAAAATTTTTTATGGTATCTGCCTGAAGAAAAAAAATCATCATTTATTCATTTATTTGTAGATTTGTTACTTTTCAGGTGGTGTGTTACACAGCAGTTTGTATGACTTTCCTTTGCCAACTGCAATAAATTATTGAAGCAAATAATAGTCCTACCAGCTTTTTTAGAAAAAATATATTATCGAGATTGATGAATTTTCGACAAATTAATTTGTCTTTAATTTCAGCTTTATTACCAATACAGTTTATGTGAACATCTTTACTATTGAAATTTCTTGTTCAGTAGTTAAACATCCAAAAAAATTATTAACATATGTGGAACTGACATTTTCAGTAATCCACCATGGTATAAGCATTTCTCCAGTTACTTCTCTAGTTATTTCACTACTTCACACATGCATAATGTTTAATACAGCACAATAATTTTCAACAATGTGGAGAACTCGAGGAATAAATTAGCAGATAGAAGCAGTTATTATAAGTAGAGTCTGTACACAGTATTAACTACTCATGTTTGTCAGAAATAATCTACTCAAGCAATGTTAATCAACAACATTTTATTTACTCTCGATGTATTTAAAATTTATGTACAAGGGCTTGTCATAGAGTACACAGACAGATTACAGCAATCTCAGAATTAAGAGAATTTATGAGAATGACCAAGTACTAAGATCATTACTTAGAAAATTTATGCAGAATCATAATGTAATCCCATTTTAATTTTAAAACAGGTACAATGTTTATGTGTTTCCATTGTGTATGTTTCAATTTATTTCAAACTGATTTTTGTCATTAAAGAACAATGTCCCCCCATGCATATATTTTAAAAGCAGGAAGATGCAAACATAAGATTAGACTGAATAAACTGCTCAGAGGAGCACTTTAGCAGTCATTCTTCCCATACTCCATACATGAATGAAAAGGAAAGAAGCCCTAACATCAGCTACACTGGAAACTACTTTCTTCCATGTACTTTGGTTTGCAGAGTTTGGATGTAGAACAGGAGATAACAGTCCAAACTATGTAGAAGTGACCTATAAGAGTTTAATTTTTATTTAATCAAACCATCAGAGAGAAATAATAGGATTATGTATACTTACCTACACAATGATTATTAGTGGAGTTTTTGATGTAAGAGATAGTATTGATTGAGGACAACTAAAGTTGCTGATTTTCATCTTTAACTTCCTTCCAAGAATAAATTTGTCAACAAGGGCAGAAGGGTGCCGCATAATTTCTTTTAGCAAATTAGATGTAAACGTAACAATAAACTTTTTTTTCTAAACTCTTTGATCAGTTATTAGCAACAAAACTGCTATCAGAAGTAGACATTGATTGTCACTCATTGAATTAAACCTAAGAAATTTCTTGAGTTTATATCAACAATAGCCAAAAATGAAATGGTGTATTAATACACTGATCAAACACTCAGTTTGGTATTCTTTGCATTTGGAAATTCCATCATTGTACTGACATGTCCTTAAAGGTACATATTTATTTTATGTAATTTCATTGTCTGTTCTTTTCTTGTAGTATGATAATAAGTATTTATTCTGCAAAAATAGTGCGATAAAAATACTGCATGAAGCAGACATCAGAATATTTTACAGGGTTGTCCTCAATAACACTGGAACTCTTACTGAAAGTACATATAATATTTTTATTATTTGCTAACAATGAAAATCATTTTCAGATTAACAGTGACACACATAAGCAACTGAATTAGACTCCTGCCTATCAACAAATAACATCCCCCATTAGCCCACTGACCATAGTGATGTGTTACAGCATAGACACTGTTAAATGCTAAAAGTGTTAAAATGTTAGCATCCTTATTTGTGACTGTTCATTTGCTGCCCATAACTCTCAGAGTTTTCATTTACAGACAGCACAGTTCATATCTTTGGGGAAATTTTGATGGCTGTTTGATTATATGTTAGGATGTGCTGGTGCTTATGATGGTAAAGGTAGATACCAGTCGGATTATCTTGAAAAATGATTACATGATTTTGATACTTACTATTTAACAATTCTCCTGTCAGCCATCTCAAATATGCTGCATCTTTGGTTGAAGAATTTCAAGCCCTATGGGAAAGGTGACTGAGTTTATATTCTTGTAACTACTAGTTATATCAGTTATGTCGTATGTCAGGTGATGCTCAGGGAATTAGATTAGGAAATGAGACACTTCAAGTTGTAGAAGAGTTTTGCTATTTTGGAAGCAAAACAACTGATGATGGCCGAAGTAGAGAGGATATAAAATGTAGACTGGCTATGGCAAGGAAAGTGTTCCTGAAGAAGAGAAATTTGTTAACATTGAGTATACATTTAAATGTCAGGACGTTCTTTCTGAAAGTATTTGTATGGGAGTGAGCCATGGACAATAAACAGTTTAGACAAGAAGAGAATAGAAGCTTTTGAAATGTGGTGCTACAGAAGAATGCTCAAGATTAGATGGATAGATCACATAACTAATGAGAAGGTACTGAATAGAATTGGGGAGAAGAGAACTTTGTGGTACAACCTGACTAGAGGAAGGGACAGTTGATAGGACATTTTGAGGCATCAAGGGATCACAAATTTAGTTCTGGAGGGAAGCACGAGGGGTAAAAATCATAGAGGGAGGCCAAGAGATGAATACATAAGCAGATTGAGAAGGATGTAGGTTGCAGTAGTTATTGAGAGATACAGAGCATGGAGAGCTACACCAAACCAGTCTTTGGATTGAAGACCACAACAATAACAACTACTACTAGTGCCATCTGTGAATGAATGCATGAATTAAATAGTGTGTATGTTGACTACCTTGCATTTTAAATTTAACAGTGCTGGCATTACAAACTGGTGAGAGCAGCAATGTGCAAACATTACGTTTTGGTTTAAATATGGGAAAAATGTCACAGAACTTTTGAAATGATAAAATCTGTTTTGATAGTGAAGAAATAAAACGTAAAACATTTTAAGTGCATGCACGGCTTTGTGATGGCAGAGACAGCATCGAAGATAATCCATGTTCAGGAGCATCATCAAGAATTTGAGTCTAAGAAATTTTTTTTTTAAATGATTGTTGTGCATCTACCAGGTTAATTGGGGATATAACTGGAACTCCTAAAAAAAAAAAAAAAAAAAAAAAAAAAAAAAAAAAAAAAAAAATGCTCCATTTACTCACTGATGATGAAAAAGAATGTGGAGTGGAGCACCGTAGAGATTTGAAAAGATCTGTTGCTAGGGAACCAGACCTCATATCATCACAGGTGATGAAATGTGGTGTTTTCAGTACAAGCCATGTACAAAGTGGAATTGGAAGGTCCAGAATCTCTATGACCAAAAAAGTTGATATGCAAAAAGCTGTGTCAGGCCACTGCTCACTTTTCTTTGATTCAAAGGAAATTATCCATAAAGAATTCCCTCCAGAATGCCAAATAGTGAATGCTGGCTACTACTCAGGTGTTTTCAATTGCTTATTGCTGAGGAATATTTGGTATGACCTGAAGGTGAATGGTCAACTTTTTGTTAGTGGGACGGTTTTAGGAAAGTGTGATTCATCTGTAAAGAATACCACATATAGGACACTAGTACAACCCATTCTTGAGCACTGCTCAGGTGTTTTGGATCCACACCAGATTGGAGTAAAGGAAGGCATCAAAGTAGTTCAGAGGCAGGCTGCTAGATTTTTTACTGCGATGTTTGAACAACTATTGAGAAATTTCAGAGAACTGGCATCTGAAGCAGACTGCAGAATGATTCTACTGCCACCAGTGTAGATTTCATATTAAGAGCCACAAAAATAAGTAACAAAAATTGGGGCTCATATGGAGGCATATAGACAGTCATTTTTCCTTTGCTTTATTTGCAAGTGGAACAGGAAAGGAAGTTGTACAAGGTACTCTTTGCCACATACTGTTCAGAGGCTTGTGGAGTATGTGTGTAGATGTAGATGTAGAATACTGAAATCAAGGAACATCGTGTTTGTTGCACAGCAGTGCACTGGCACATAAAAGCAAGATTGTACATGATTACGATTTCTTGGCTTAAAAATGTACTGTGGTGTTTGAAAGCCCCCTTTATTAACCTGATTTGTCTCCATGCTTCTTCAGGTCCTGAACTGAAAATGGCAATGTAAGGAAAGAGTTTGGACCCAATTTCAGATATCCAGAAGGCTACAACCAAGGTACCGCAGGCTATTTCAAGGACTGAATATTAGAATTGTTTCAAACTGTGGAAAATTCAGGGTTGTTTCAAACAGTTTTTCCAATGCTTCTGTTCTGCATTGATTCAGGAGGAGCCTATTTTGAATTGAAACTAAAAATAAACAATGTCTGTTATTGTATTTCACAACAGTCACCTTTCCTTTGGGATGGATTGTGCATTCAGCTTCAGTAGTTGAGGTGGCAGCTTTGTTCAGTTTCCTGTTCTCCCAGGAAAATATATTTTTTCACAACAGAAAAGCACTCCCATATTGTGACAACCTAGAAGCTAAATCATCTACAAAATTTGAGTCACCAAAACCAGTTACATGCAGATATTTAAAATCCTATATAAAAACAAAGATGAGGTGACTTACCGAACGAAAGCGCTGGCAGGTCGATAGACACACAAACAAACACAAACACACACACAAAATTCAAGCTTTCGCAACAAACTGTTGCCTCATCAGGAAAGAGGGAAGGACAGGGAAAGACGAAAGGAAGTGGGTTTTAAGGGAGAGGGTAAGGAGTCACTCCAATCCCGGGAGCGGAAAGACTTACCTTAGGGGGGAAAAAGGACAGGTATACACTCGCACACACACACATATCCATCCACACATACAGACACAAGCAGACTGCTGATGAGGCAACAGTTTGTTGCGAAATCTTGAATTTTGTGTGTGTGTTTGTGTTTGTTTGTGTGTCTATCGACCTGCCAGGGCTTTTGTTCGGTAAGTCACCTCATCTTTGTTTTTATATATAATTTTTCCCACGTGGAATGTTTCCCTCTATTATATTGATATTTAAAATCCCCTTTGTTAAACGGAATTCCATGGTTCATACACTCCTGGAAATGGAAAAAAGAACACATTGACACCGGTGTGTCAGACCCACCATACTTGCTCCGGACACTGCGAGAGGGCTGTACAAGCAATGATCACACGCACGGCACAGCGGACACACCAGGAACCGCGGTGTTGGCCGTCGAATGGCGCTAGCTGCGCAGCATTTGTGCACCGCCGCCGTCAGTGTCAGCCAGTTTGCCATGGCATATGGAGCTCCATCGCAGTCTTTAACACTTGTAGCATGCCGCGACAGCGTGGACGTGAACCGTATGTGCAGTTGACGGACTTTGAGCGAGGGCGTATAGTGGGCATGTGGGAGGCCGGGTGGACGTACCGCCGAATTGCTCAACACGTGGGGCGTGAGGTCTCCACAGTACATCGATGTTGTCGCCAGTGGTCGGCGGAAGGTGCACGTGCCCGTCGACCTGGGACCGGACCACAGCGACGCACGGATGCACGCCAAGACCGTAGGATCCTACGCAGTGCCGTAGGGGACCGCACCGCCACTTCCCAGCAAATTAGGGACACTGTTGCTCCTGGGGTATCGGCGAGGACCATTCGCAACCGTCTCCATGAAGCTGGGCTACGGTCCCGCACACCGTTAGGCCGTCTTCCGCTCACGCCCCAACATCGTGCAGCCCGCCTCCAGTGGTGTCGCGACAGGCGTGAATGGAGGGACGAATGGAGACGTGTCGTCTTCAGCGATGAGAGTCGCTTCTGCCTTGGTGCCAATGACGGTCGTATGCGTGTTTGGCGCCGTGCAGGTGAGCGCCACAATCAGGACTGCATACGACCGAGGCACACAGGGCCAACACCTGGCATCATGGTGTGGGGAGCGATCTCCTACACTGGCCGTACACCACTGGTGATCGTCGAGGGGACACTGAATAGTGCACGGTACATCCAAACCGTCATTGAACCCATCGTTCTACCATTCCTAGACCGGCAAGGGAACTTGCTGTTCCAACAGGACAATGCACGTCCGCATGTATCCCGTGCCACCCAACGTGCTCTAGAAGGTGTAAGTCAACTACCCTGGCCAGCAAGATCTCCGGATCTGTCCCCCATTGAGCATGTTTGGGACTGGATGAAGCGTCGTCTCACGCGGTCTGCACGTCCAGCACGAACGCTGGTCCAACTGAGGTGCCAGGTGGAAATGGCAAGGCAAGCCGTTCCACAGGACTACATCCAGCATCTCTACGATCGTCTCCATGGGAGAATAGCAGCCTGCATTGCTGCGAAAGGTGGATATACACTGTACTAGTGCCGACATTGTGCATGCTCTGTTGCCTGTGTCTATGTGCCTGTGGTTCTGTCAGTGTGATCATGTGATGTATCTGGCCCCAGGAATGTGTCAATAAAGTTTCCCCTTCCTGGGACAATGAATTCACGGTGTTCTTATTTCAATTTCCAGGAGTGTAATACCCTTGAGGTAATGAAAGACTCTTTTTGCTGCCTTCTAGTGCATACTAGTAAACATACAATTATGTTTGTTTAAATACTAGCTTCTTGAGATATGCCAGATCTTGTATTAGTATTGATATGCAGCAAACATACCACAAGTTAGTGATGTGGCACTTAAACTTTATCACTTTGCACATGCCAAAACTTTAATCCAGTCTTCGTTGGTGTTCACCAGAGTACAGTCAAACATAATAAAGTGTTTCAGAAAATCTACAATATAACCCTTCTGGTCAAGCCTTTAATTACCTTCCCCCCAATTTCTAGCTATACACATGCCTAGACAGAACTTTGCTTCTCCTGATTCTTTAATTTCAGAATGCTCAGATAACCTCTGATATAAATAATCTTCCATCACACTGTTATGACACAAAAATCATCTATATACAAAGCAACAATTGCATGATTTTTACCTGATTTTTTTTAAAGAACGCACAATCTTCATCAGTATTTACAGCACAATCTAAGTCTAAAAGTACACTTTTGCTTTTTCAGTCCCATGTCTAGCTGATTGTTTTAAACTATAAATGGCCTAGGATAGTTTGTAGACTTTACCTTCAGTATGTTTTGATACATAACCATCTGGCTGCTTTATGACAATGGTTTTCTACAAGTTCAAATATAGAAAAGCAGTTTTAATATCAAAATCAAGATTTACAGATAAATTAATGCCAACTCTAAGAGTAATATATCTCACAAGTGGTGAAAATATTTCACCTTAATATGTGCCAAACTTTTGAATGACTTCCATAGCAACAAGTCTAGCACAATAGAGTGCTGTACCATCTGCATTCTGTTTGAACCTTTATACCCACTCATTACCTAAAATACTTTTACTCTCGGTCAGTCCACAAGTTCCAAAACGCCATTGTTCTGGAAATATTTTGTTTCCTCTTTCATGGCCTTTATCCATTCATCCCTGTCACTTTTCAACGTGGCATCCTCCAGGTTCATGGGGTCTCCTCCCAAACTGGAAGAATCATTTACCAGATGGGTGATATAATCTGGGTACACCTTGAGTTTGGGTACACTGGGTGACCTGACTGCCTCTTCATCTTATGGAGCATCAGGGTCTATCAGAATTTGGGATGTAGTCTGAGTCTTTATCTTTGTCTGCATGGTCACTCCCTGCACTACTCTTTTCCACTACTTCCTCTTCCTTGTCCTGTTCAGCAAGGTGTTCCATTGGCCAGAACATACTGTAATCTTCACTTGTGGCTAATGTACTGGTACTGTCAATCCTGCACTCATTCTCCAGTGAAACAACACTCCTGCCTTTCACAATTTTCTTGGAATTCTGTGGATCAGTTAGTCTGTAACTTTTAGTGATCTCATCTTAACCTGTGAAAAATGTTTCCTAGCCTTGGAATCCCATTTTGTTCTATTTTGATCTGGTATAAGGGTAAGGTCTGTACAATTTGTACAACCAAACACTTTTAAATGGTTCAAAGAAGCAACTTCACTATTTTATAACTCCTGTTGAGCCATTAAATACTCTGTGAGAAAAGTTGTTCTTTAGGTAAACAGCTGTTTTACAAGCTTCTACCCAATATTTCTCAAGTAGATCAGAGACAAATAACATAAATCAAACCATCTCACTAACTGATCTGTTAGTCCTTTCCAGTGCACCATTCTAGTCTGGACTAGAGAACACACTAATCTGATGCTCAGTCCCATTCTCTATGAAAAATAAATCAAAGAGATCTGAAATTCACTGCCTTTGTCTGATGTAACATCTTAGAGTTTTGAACCAACACTATTTTCTATCCAATTTTTAAACTCACAAAAAATCAAATCTTTGATCTTTATTCTTAAGAAAATAACAGAACGTCTTTCTGGAATAATCATCCACTAGTACATACATGTACTTAGCCATACGGTATGACATTTGTTCCATAAGGCCACATGCAACAAACCAAGCATTTCAGATACTTGTTGTCCTCCAGCCTTAGGCAATGGAAATTTATAGGTACTTCTTACCAGACACACAGGGGCATATTCTCTGTGAAGGCAATGCAAGCATTGCAAGCTCTGTTTAATGTATAAATCGTTAAGTCACAAATTTTCATTATAAGTCCATTTGTAATAATCAATTCATAACATAATACCTGTTTCACAGTCTATATTTTTTTCTTTGAACCAGCAACTAGTTCTTGTACTGCACAAGATATTGTGCACCTCCATGGGCACTTCCTCGTAATAGTTCTCAAAATGTACAAGCAAGAGGCTATTGTAGCCTTGACTCCCATTTGGCCATTTGTGACATCACACCAAACTTGCGTGTAATGTGGGTAGATGCATGCAATAGGCAGATTGCATTCAACACATGTCTTATCTGCCATCCTGAATTCACTGTGCATTAGTAAGTTTAGGGAAGGATGAATGCATTGTGTCTAATTTGTATGAATGACATTTTAGCCAGCAGTTTTGCAAAATGAGTGATAGTAATAGTGATGTTGTAGTAAGTGTTTTTGATGACTTTCTGCTCATGGCCACTCAGTGAAAAGGTAGAACTTGTTAGGAACGTTTGATCAATTCCCTGTCTCACAAATTAGAGATGGAGAACAAATACAGATTTTTTTTTATGAACACTTAATCCTGATAATTACAACAAAACACTTTTGGTATGCAGCAGTGAACTACTGTGTGAACTCTTCTGTTGGCAATGTTTGTTTCTTGGAAAAGACAAGAATGATAAATATTGTGGTTATTTGGACCGTGGTAATCTGCACACTGCAATTTCACTGTATGATAAATCAGAATCTCATTTCCATGCATGGATAGCACTGGGCATATTTGGTAAAAGTTGGATTGATTTGCAATTACATGAAAAGAAATGTCTAAGCATTTTAAAAGCACTATGAACCAGTGAAACAGAACCAGGAAAGCAGCCACATCCTTTGTAGGACATCTACAGTTATCATTTAGAGGATACAGGGAAACCTGTGACTCCAACAATCAAGGTAATTACTTTAGAAAATCTACAACATTGGGCACAACTGCTTTTAATTAAGTATGTTGATTTCTCAATATGTTATTTGAAGAACTGATTTCACTGTCAGACATTACATTTAATGTTGTGCAGTCAAAATCCTTAGAACTGCATTTTGCAGCAAAGAAGAGGAGGACTTGAAAGCTGTGCATTAAGAGATACAAAAGCTTTGAAAAAATTTGGTGCAAGGCTGAAACCATTTATGATACTCCAATGGATAGAAGAAAGGAAACCTGCAAATAAACATATCAAAAGATGACTACAGAAGGATGTACCTTGAGATATTAGATACTATAATCATGCTGTTGAATGACAGACCTGATTCACTGCCTGACTTAAAGTTTATTGAAATGTTTAACTAAAAGAAGTTCTCAAGTTGTGTTACCAGTGCAGACATTTGAAATGCCGGCCGCTGTGGCTGAGCGGTTCTAGGTGCTTCAGTCCGGAACCATGCTGCTGCCAGCGTCGCAGGTTCGAATCCTGCCTTGGGCATGGATGTGTGTGATGTCCTTAGGTTAGTTAGGTTTAAGTAGTTCTAAGTCTAGGGGACTGATGACCTCAGATGTCAAGTCCCATAGTGCTTAGAGCCATTTGAACCATTTGAAAACTTAAGGACAAAATGGGAAGTTTTTCCATATTTTTAGATTAAAGTGTGATGTGCAGGATATGTTTACATCTCAACATCTTTCTGCTACGTCTGAGAAGTAATTTCAAGGTTTCCTGTATCAAAATTAACCTCACACTGGACTTCCAGAACCCTATAAACTCTGTCAACTTATTTTAACCATGCCAGCTACATTGTCACCAGCCAAACAATCATTGCCCACACTGAAAAGAATAAAGGCCAACATTGGGAATGCACAAGAACAAACACATCTGTCTGCACTCTCCATCACACTCATTGAAAAGGATTTGTTGGTGCAGATGAAAGTTCAAAACTCATATTTTGACGACGTTATTGAGGAATTTTGCAAGAAGAGCCACAGAGGGGTGTTCAAAAGACAGATAAAACCATGCTGAATGGACAATCACAAATACACGTACAACAGATAAGTTTCAGGTTGCATGCCTTACCATCATTTTCAGGATAAGCCACTGTAAGCACACATGACTCACGCTTAACATCAGAGTCATAATCACGGCACTCCAACTTTATGCCTCAAAACACCATATATTTCTCTCCTGACAGCCAAACGAGTGCAGTAATCTCTGTTTCCTTAGAAGTTTCTTTATAGTGACTATACCATGGAGGGTCCCTCTGATTATGAACTGTTCTGCTGGGTATATATCTATCCAATGTGTGCTCAACTATTCTTTTAAACTTGGGAAATAGAGTCTATACATGGCTCCTACCATGAAAGGTTCAAGTTCCTCATTGAGATACGACACTACTGATTTTTTATCTAGTTTACTGAACATAAATGTATTTTTGCTTGTTTCAGTCATCCTTTGTACTTTGGAAATAATTGTTCCTACAACTGTGTCATGATCACTGATACCAGTTTCGATGTGAACATTCTGAAAGAGGTCAGGGCTATTTGTTGCCATTAAATCCAACATATTTCCATCATGAATAGGGTTCCTAACTTTCTGTTCTAGGTTCTTAACCAAAACAGAAACTGACAACTAATTAGTAGCTAAGCCAGGCAGAAAAACAACATTTCTGATTAAATATATATCTGGTAAATTAACAATAACATTTCCTTTCTCTTCATTTACAAATTCAACATTATCAGCACACTTCAGAATTTTTTGTTTAAATTTTTCTGATACAAAATCTTGAAGACATTGCTTTGTTGAAATCATGTCCAGTGATGCTCCGGAAATGATACACTCATTCTGGTTGAAATCTGACATACCAAATGTGCAAAACAATTACTTGTATGCTCCCTTGGAGTGATTCTTGCCTCTGGAGACAGTTTCGAAGTGACTTCCAACAAGTGAAAATTTTATTTTCTTCTTTTCTTGTTTTGTCTGTGATTTCTTACAATATTTTGTGGATAAAGCCATGTGACCACCACCTTTGTCCAACATGTGCTATTATTCTACATTTAGTAACTTCTCTTTGTTGTTTTTCAATGATAAATTTTGATCCATTGTACTGGTTTCTATACACATCTTGTAAGGCAGACAAAATCTTACTAAACATCTCAGCATAATGAATGCAATTAGCATTGCATTATCAACTAGTTTGCCCATGCTCTGCACTTTGTTGGTTTCACACAGAATATGAGTTAGATAATTCTGAACGTTTCCTTCATATTTGGATAATGTGGTGCACAACAGAGTATCCCAGATCCTTCCACTTAGTTGTATTCACCCAGTAAGCAGGTTTCCCAGAGTATCACAAGCTTCCTTTTCCTGCATTGTGTTTTCTACATGTTTTTACAGAGATTTATCTACGAGCAAAAGAATAAGTGTTCATGCACCTGTATCTTTTGTAACGGCCCTTTCATCCATGGCATAATCCCATAATTTTTCACACATTAGAAGTAATTTCATCTCGATCTTCTATGTATTGTAATCATCCATGCCTTTTAGTTTATCTACCACTGGAGTAGTGATTTTCATCACATTTACATTTGAAGACACTTTGGAAACCTGAATTCACAGGCACTGAATCATGTAACCGGTTTCTTCCAAAAACAAGGTTTCACATGCTGATGTGTTTGATGAAACAAAAACCATAGCAAGTATCACATAACCTAATATGCCTGTTTGGTTATTTATACTCCTACCATCATGACATATGTAGTTCCCTCTAAAGACTTCCTGTGAGGAGACCATATCTCTTGGAATGTGCTGGTAGTTATGATTCTCTTTTCTTCTCTTCTCCTCTCAGTGATTACAGGCCCTGTAGTCCATGCGCTGCATCAACAATCTGCTTCCACCGCCTTCTGTCTCTTGCAGCCTCTCTCCACCCTGCGGAAATTCCTAATGCTGCGATGTCCTTCTCTATGTTATCTTTCCACCTTGTACGAGGTCGGCCTAATGGTCTTGTTGCCTGGAGAGTTCCTTCAAATGCTTTCTTGGTGATTCTGTTGTTTTCCATTCTAGCCACATGTCCAGCCCATTGCAGTCTCCTTACTTTTTAATTTCTTGATGATAGTGGGTTGCTTCACTAACTGATAAATTTCATTGTTCTTTTGAATTCTCCATACACCATTCTCCAACACAGGTCCCCAGATTTTTCTCATTATTTTTCTTTCGAAAACATTCAGTTTTTCTCTTTCATCCTTTGCAAGCATCCAGCTTTCTGAACCGTACAGTACTATGGGGCAGATGGTAGTGTTGTATATCTTCATCTTTTTGGTGATTGACAAAGCTTTACTTTTGAGTGGGTTGCTTACATCTTGACCCTGAGGCTATTCTTTCATTTATATCCATTGTTATGATATTTTTACTGTTGAAATGTGATCCAAGGTATTTAAACCAGAGAACTTTTATGAATTTAGAATGCTGCTCAATTTCAAAGTAAAGATTTGGGTTTATGACTCGACCTATTTCTGTATATTTGGTTTTCTCTTGGTTAATCAAAAGCCCCATTTTGCTGGCACTGTGCCTGAGAGATCTCTACATGTCTTTCAGTTCTTCTTCAGTTTCACTCAGCAACACTATATCATCTGCATAAGACAGGAGTTTTACTTCACTGTGTTCGAATCGGAGACCATTGTATAGATGTAAATTACTCTCCCGAACCACTTTCTCTAATGCAAGGTTGAAGAGGACACATGAAAGAGCATCTCCCTGTCTTAAGCCTGTTTTAATTGTAAAGGTGGCGAATATGGACCCTCTGAACTTCACTCCTGCCTGGAAGCCATCCATGCACAGTTGTATCATCCTAATGATTTTACTGGGTATACTAAATTCTCGTAATGTGTTGTAGAGGCTACTTCTGTGGATGCTGTCATTGGCTTGTTAGAAGTCAATGAAGATACAGTGGATGTTTTTGTTAAATTCCCAGTATTTCTCAAAGATCTGTCGTATAGTAAACAAATTATCTGTTGTGGAACGGTTTGTTCGAAATCCAGCCTGGTAATCTTGATTAATGTTTTCTGTGTAAGGTTTAAGTTTTTCCAGAATGACCGTTCAGAGGATTTTGTATGCTATGTTCAGCAAACATTCCATTCTGTTTCCTTTCTTGTGTATTGGACAAATTATTACAGTTTTCCAATCTTCCGGCAGTGTTTCAGTTTTCCAGATCATTGTGATAAGGTTATAAATTTCTTTGTGAAGTTTGCTTCAGCCCTCTTTTAACATCTCTGCTGATATCTGGTCCTCGCCTGCTGCCTTGTGGTTTTTGAGCTTTTGAATTGTATGGATCACTTCCTGTTCTGTGATTCTACATTCGTCATTATTAATGCTGTCACTCTCAGACATTGCATAATTGAAGGTTATGTGCGGATCAGTGCAGTTTAACATTTCTGAGAAATACCCTTTCCATCTTTCTAGGATATCTTCCAGCTGCGTTAGCATATTTTGATTTTTATCTTTTATGAATAGGTTTTCACTTTGATAACTTCTCTTACTTTTCTTTGTATACTGAAACAACTTCTTTGTGTTTCCATTCCTGCTTTCCACTTCTATAGATTCTAGTACTCCAGTTAGATATTTCCTTTTCTCTGTTCGTAGAACTCTTACTGTTTCTCTTCTAACTGCCTTGAAGGTCTCTCTCCTATCCTCACTCTCCTTATTATGCAACCACCTCCTTTCTACTGCTCTCTGACACTTTTCATTGAACCATTTCTGTTTCTTTGTTTTCTTTTTCTTGCCCAGTGTTTTTTTCTGCTGCATCTGTTACTACAGTCTTTATTCTTTCCCAATCCTTTTTGATGCTATTTTCCTCCTCAGCTGCTCGCAATGCTGTAAATTGGTTATTTATTTCAAATGCATAGGCTTCCTTAACAGACAGTTCCTTCAGTCGTTCGATGTCTAAATTAGGTTTTGGTGTGGATTTTGGTTGTTGATTCCAAATCATCTTGATTTTCATCTTTCCTACCACTAGGAAATGATCTGAGCCAATTTCAGCTCCTCTGTACGTTCTGACATCTCTTATAAATAAAATGAAATGTTGATCTGTCATAACATGGTCAATCTGATTTACTGTTTTGCCATCTGGAGGGCACCATGTACCTTTGTGTATATCTTTGTGAGGGAATATCATCGAGTAAATTCTCATATTCTTTGACAGTGCAAAGTTGATCATTTTTAATCCATTTTCATTTGTGGTCGAGTGTTTGCTATGTTTTCCTATTGTGGGGATGAACATATCCGCTTTACCTATTTTTCCATTAAAGTCCCGTAAGATAATTATCATATTTCTTGTTGGAATACTTTTGACTACTCTCTCTGATTCTTCATAGTACTCATCTTTCTCATCCTCAGTTGAATCTTCAGTCAGTGGATGGACATTTACGAATGTTATATCGTACCACAGGTGTTTGATTGTTATGTAAGACATTCTTTGGTTAATGGGATGGAATTCCTTAACCAGATTAACAACCCTGTTCTTAACAGCAAAACCAGTACCAAATTCATGATGTTTTTCACCTCCCCAATAAAAAAATTACACAATCCTCTGTGTGTAACCCTTCTCCAAGCCACCTAACTTCCTGTAGAGCTACAATGTCTGCCTTGTATGTTTTTAGTTCAGATATCAAAGTTGCTGCTGAAGCTGGTTTATTAAGACTACGAATGTTCCATGTCCCAAATGTGAAGCAGTGTTTCTTGTTTCCATCTTGCGAATTCCTGTTCCATAGCCTATGTCCATTTCCTTTGAATCCATTATTCGAGGCAAATTGTTGATGTGAGCCAGTAGGTATAGAATCCCCTGGCCGCATTTCGAGCATTGCGCAGTTTAAGCTTGGTGATGGGGCTGCCACATCACAGCTTCCATGCTCACTGAGTAATATTTTGGATTACCATTTCCTAGGCAGATTGCCTTTCCCAGGCTCTGAGCTCTGCCTGCCCCGTAGAGCTGCCTTCCGCCTCTTCTACTGTTGGAATGCTATAAAAACATTCTCTTCTGGCAATGATGGTAAAGATAAATGACAAGTATATTGTTCAGAATATATATACTCAGTGGTGGAGCCAGGATGGACTCCAGTGGAAAGGAGGGTATTTTCCGATGATCTGAAACTGTTGAATGAATGTTACCACTTTATTAAACTATTTTCCAATGATCTGAAACTGTTGAATGTTACCACTTCATTAAACTATTTATTTATGGTGCTTTTCACTACCAGTAATCCAGTGGAAAGGAGGGTATTTTCCGATGATCTGAAACTGTTGAATGAATGTTACCACTTTATTAAACTATTTTCCAAAGATCTGAAACTGTTGAATGTTACCACTTCATTAAACTATTTATTTATGGTGCTTTTCACTACCAGTAACCAGATCTAGGACATTTAGGGCTGTTGAAAAAATAAAAATAAAAGGTACATCATTTTAGGTTGAATTATGAGGACCCGGAATTTTTCGGTGTGGGGGGGGACTCTTAAGCACTGCTCTCCCCTCAACCCATCAGTGCTTGTATTTACACATCAGCATTACACCATATACACAAACATGATTCCCAACTTATCAAGAGATATTCATCTTTTTTTTGTTTTCCTCTTCACCAATTTAATGCAATTTTGGAGGCTAATATGTTATTAAAGTGCTACATTCTTTGTGTCTGTATACAGGCTATAAATTAACACAATAAAATTAACAGAACTGCCACTTCATTGGTAGACAGACATTACCTATTCAGCTATCCTAAGTAGCTCTTCATGTACTAATGTTTCTCTTTTTTAAATTGATGTAAATACACTGATAATTATCATGTAACAACAATCTGCCACAAGCTGTAATGATAGAGGCATGTTTAAACTGAGCCTTTCTACTTGACATGCTAATAATAGAAGATTTCGATCACTGAATGTAGATAATCAAATAATTATTGAAAGTGTTAATTTTTCAAAAAATAAAAATTATCCAACTCCTTGCTGTATATTTGCTGGCAGCTTGTGAAAGATCTTTACAGATCAAGATAAAAAACTTCGCTCTGAGTTTATGCAAGGGAACAGAGTCACCAAGAACATTTTTAAATATTGTGTTTATGAATATGACATTTCATGTAAGAATTATTTTTATTATTAGCTACAAGTACCATTATGTTGTGGTGCCGATGAGGTCAACACCAGCATCGATATGCGTTTGTCTTTTGACTCTGAGCATCGTCTTTGGACTCTGAGCATTGTCTTTGGGCTGTTCCGCCATGTTCAGTTCTTTGTGAGCCTTGCATGTGTTTAGGTGAATAAATGAACTACTGCTAAATGGGTGTTGTTTAGTGTAACCAACCTGAACTTCTCCATCACTGGTGACCCCGAGTTGTAACGTCTTCCATTTTCGGCGTTTTACTGTGTCTGCGACCTCGTTGTTTTACTGTGTCCGCGACCTCTGTGTCGGTTATTTTCGCGTGTATTTCATCAACACAGCATTCGAACAATGACTTCGGACCAGCGCCTAATGCCGGATTTTGTAATCGACATGCATCGTGTTGCGGACGATGTACACCCGCCAGGACTGCAGCACGATGCCTCTCACTCGATGATTCTGCTGATTTCACCAGATGTTTTCGAGCCTGCAACAGTAAGTGAGGTTAGGACTGCACATGACTCCGGCTATCAAACGCCTTTGTTCCCGCCACATGTGCCCTCCCTCATTGAGTGTGCAGTTACCTCTTACAGATCTCCGTGCAGTGCAGGACCAATGCCGATTTCTGCAAATGCTTTGTCGGACAACCTACTACTGCCAGGACAACGACTTGCCATGCTGCAATCTGTGCAGTAGCATGCGGATGCCTGCCACATGGCCGGAACTGCTTCGTTCACAGGTCCACCTCCTCAGCATCTGACCAAGCCCACACCTGCCTCGGTCCAGCATCAGCACATGCCTTCCTACTTCGATACCTCGGCCTGCAACAGGAACAATAACTGGTTATCTGTGCCTGACCTCCACCTCCGTCCCACTGCTACACCTCAGTGTTTTGTGCCACGACATTCACCTTATCCGCACACTGTTTTGAGTGGAGTGACTACGAACAGTGAACATTCACACATTCCATCCCACGTTTGACATCATTTCCCACACTGTGCTTCTGGACAGCCCGCACCTCCGCAGCCTCCCTGCAATACAGGTGGCCCTGGCTGTGATCAGACATTGAGCTTTCCGCGGACTAACACGCGTTCTCAAACTTTGAACTTTTTCTCACGTGTCGCCCCTGCGCCAGCTCCAGTCGTGCTTCCGGTACCGTTCTCGGCACATCTTTGTGCCTCATCTGCGTCGGTCTTTCGTGACGCGTCTATCCAAACACACCCACATCGTGTTGAGTTTCCACAATTGCTATCGGCACATTACGGTGTCTCACCCGCGTCAGCCTTCCACGTCGTGATGGATCACGCTCAACCACAACGTGTCACCTTCACATTGCCACCCGAACAGCCATCATTGCCACAACCCCTGGAGGCATGCTCTCCTGGAATACTACAGCAACAACAGCTCGATTGAGGCAATGCCCCGACAAACTCAACTCAACCTGTTCTTCCGAACATCCTACAACGCTTGCCGATGCTGACGCTGTTAATCCCGACAGAACAACAACCTGGTTCAAAATTGTGGACGAAGTGTTTGACCATTACAAACTCGACAAGTCAACCAGGTTTCTGTGCCTCATCACCCACCTGTACGACCAGGAGGACTTGATTGCTGACCTGGTCGATGCCCCGGACTCATCTACCCGGAACACTCTTTCCAAAAAGACAGTTCTACGTCGGCTTGCATGCTCAACTGAGGCAGCAATCGACAAGTGCTCCACGTCGAGCAACTAGGCAACGACAAACCTTCCCAGCTCTGGAGACGGCTACGCGCCCTGGTCAGTGCTGATCTATTCTCTGACACAGCTTTCCTCGCCGTCTGATCAGATAAACTATCTCTTCACATCCGCTTTGCTCTGGCTCAAAGGTCTCCTGAACCTGTCGAGCAAAGAATGACAATTGCTGACAAGCTACACGGTGCAACACTGCTCTATTTCGCCAGCCACAGCCTACCTGACAAGTCTCAGGTTCAGGCTCATCGCCCTGCAGCTGGGCACTGCCGGGGCCATACTGTGCCGACCATTCCGCTTGCTCCGGGAAGCAGTAAAGAAACAACTGGGACGTCACTGGCTCCACCCACAGCCACGCCCTCTCCTGCAACCGAACCTGAAGTGGCCACCGAAGCTTGGCCACCGCCACTGGCAATGAACTTTCCGCAGGCAATGCAACCGCACTACCCATACTGTTACTTCCACACACAGTTTGGTGAGGTGGCACAGAACTGCAGACCACCCTGCTACTTCCCAAACGCCAATCACAGGTAGGTCCGGGTGCTATCTCCTGCACACAACACAACAGGCAGCCCCCAGTGCTCCATTCTGTCCGGGAATGACCGGATAATTGTCGACGACTTTACATTAAAGACATTTTGTCGGGATACCTTTTCCTAGTGGACACAGGCGCCAATATTTCGCTGCTGCCTACGTCCTTAGGGTCATCGAACATCCGCCCCCATCATACTTCACTGCAAGCTGTGAATTCAACTAAACTACAATGCTTGGGTTCAACTTCCCACGTCGTCTCACTCTCTGCAACCTGCAAACTCGAGTGGACTTTTTTAGTGTGCGAAATTGACAAACCTATACTAGGCATTGACTTCTTGTGACACCACAAACTTTTACCGGACCTTGTGCAAAACACCGTGTTTCATCATCCGTCCAAGACTCACTTCCACTGTGCTCTGTCGAGACCCCCCCCCCCCTCCCCCCCCCTGCCGTGACACATTGGTCCGGGCTCATCTCATCCGTACATGGTTGTCTCTGTCGACGACGTTACAAGAAACCATGCACAAGTGCCCTGTAGAGGTTGAACATGTCGCTCGCCTATGCAAGGAAAACTTCGAGCTCTCCCTCCAGCTTCACGAAACACAGCTCCAGCTCTCCATTGCAGCAAAGGAATTACAGACACTACAGCAAGGACAAAGCAAGGTCAGTAAGTGTGCTGAATCTGCTTGCAATCCCAGCAATCGAGCCTCAGTGTGTTTACCTTCTGCTACCCCTCGCAACTGTGCTATCGAGACCGCCATAACGTGTACTGACAGTTCCGCAGGGCCACACCCCCCTAACACGGCAGCATTTGACACTCGGCCGGACACTAGTGGGCATGCGCGACGAGCGTCACGTGTTCCCGTACTGACGGCTCCTACCCCGTCCCTCACGGACAGCACCTCAAACTATGCAACTTCGGCTCCTTCGCACCGCCGTGCTACCACCACTGACAACACAAACAGTGCACTCGCGCCAAGCGTTTCGGCTGCGACCATGCTGCCACAGGCTGCGCGCTTGGACAATAGACTCACTAACGGCTCACAAGCTCTACGGAGCTCACCCGACCACAGTGCCACTGCTTTGGGCCGGCGGACACGTTGTCACGTAGACTCCTGGGACACTTCACCACCTCGGTTCCCGTCGGTTGGCTCCGAAACCCATGACTACGCCTCGCCATGACTACGCCTCGCCTGAATTCTGGAAGATGTATTGAAAAGTGCAGAAATTTCACATTCTGTTGGGAAAACTTTCCTGTGCTGCTTGTGAAATGTCAAAGACTTTGGCAAATCAGAGCAATTTTACCGTGGAGGGAACTGACTTACTTAATGCCTGTGAATGAGCATCTTGGTTTAATGCTAAATGTTCCATGGGTTTCAGCATAGTATTTGTCACGTGCATACTAGAAAGTACACGTACAGCCAAGTTCTTGTAGATATGCCACCCAATCTTCTACAAAGTATTGCATTTTTGTTTTCCTATGCTAGACGAAATTCAATCTAGCTGCTACAACATGCACTTTTTGTGTAATATGGCTGTGTGCGTGCACACATGTGCACCATGGTCAAGAACTTGTAAGCACATTCTATTGTTGCTCAGTGTCATCAAGATTTCATTGTAATGCAATGTATTGATGCCTACTCCATCTTGGGAAGTGTTGGCCACCAATATCTACGACCTGTGGTATTTAGTATGTTAAGCAGTTTCAAGTTTAGCTGCTGCTTTAATTTTACATATGCCCTATTGAAAGCCAGTGTCCATTTAAACAGAATGCCTTTTTCCATATTTGATTCAGGAGGTGAGTAATCATTGTAGCATGACAAAGGAAAATGGCATAATAATTTATGTTCCCTAAAAATGGTGTGGAGCAGTGGGTTCAAAGTTATGTCACTTGCATCTAGTTTGTTTTTTGTGCATTTAGTATGTATTTGTGCACTCTTTAAATACTGCTGTTGTTTACAAGAGCCTAAAAATTATTTGTGTAAACAGCCAGAAAGTAATCGAGGAATCTGCTCCCCAAAACCTCCAGTCCACAGTCTAGCTTATCATACTGAATAAAATATTCTAATTCTCAGTTTATGATGAAAAGGAGTTGGGAACTACAGCAATAAATGAAAGTTTACTGTTTTAACAAATCAGTGTATTCAAGAAAAGTGCACATGCACAGAAATATTTTTGAGGTTCATTAAAGTTTTCTCAATAAATGAAAGTTTACCATTCCAACAGATCAATGTAATCACGAAAAGTTTACACACACAAAAATATATTTGAAATTCACTAAAATTTTCTTATCATAATCAGCACTTGATACAGTTCAGAGATGGCCTCTGCTTGAAGTTCCAAGTATTTCTGATTATCACTTCATCTGCTAGTTGAGTATAGTTAATTGCTCACCTTAAAAGTTGTGAACAAGGGAGGCCACTTGCCATATCGTTTTCTGCACAACACTACAGGTGGCACACAGAACAAAAACATTGTAACTAAAACTCTGGATTTCCAGTAAATTATCAAACCATGAAAATACATGTCTACAAATTTTGCAAAAAAATAGTTGAAGACTAACAATTTTCCCAAGTTTTCTATGAGCAGTACTGTACTTTGCATTTTGGTACAGGTCCATCACTATTTCTAGTGAACAAAATTGCTGTAATTTTGTCATTGTAACTTACATCTAAAGGCTACTTAATTTATCATGATTTAAAAATTTTAGTACAAAAACCAGTTTTTATTTAATAACTTGAAAAGTAAAAGAGGTAACTTCATAAAAACCCCTACCATATGTTTCTTACATAAAATGGAACCTACAACAAAAATTCCAACTTTCTATCTTTAATGTTTCATGCTTTTGAAATTACATAAAAAGTTGAATTTTGTAGAAATTAATCAGTGGATCTCATTGAAACTCAAAGTACATAACACTATGGTTTTACATCATCTGGCAAAGTACTGTGACATTACATAAATTTTTGATTTTATTTTAGATTGTTGCACAATGCTTTGTCCGAATGCTCATGCACACACTTAAGCACAGTCAGCTTGGCCTTGGCTGATTGCTTGGGAGTTACTGATATCATTCACTTATCATTATTGATATGTAGCCACACTGCATCATTATTGATATGTAGCCGTACTGCTGGCTTCCCACATCACCTTATATTTCATTGCATGATAAAAACTTTAACATAAAATTAAATAATGTATGCAAGTGAAGTATAATTGCACATGTTGTTGTTGTTGTGGTCTTCAGTCCTGAGACTGGTTTGATGCAGCTCTCCATGCTACTCTATCCTGTGCAAGCTTCTTCATCTCCCAGTACCTACTGCAACCTAGATCCTTCTGAATCTGCTAAGTGTATTCATCTCTTGGTCTCCCTCTACGATTTTTACCCTCCATGCTGCCCTCTAATGCTAAATTTGTGATCCCTTGATGCCTCAAAACATGTCCTACCAACCGATCCCTTCTTCTAGTCAAGTTGTGCCACAAACTTCTCTTCTCCCCAATCCTGTTCAATACCTCCTCATTAGTTACGTGATCTACCCACCTTATCTTCAGCATTCTTCTGTAGCACCACATTTCGAATGCTTCTATTCTCTTCTTGTCCAAACTAGTTATCGTCCATGTTTCACTTCCATACATGGCTACACTCCATACAAATACTTTCAGAAACGACTTCCTGATACTTAAATCTATACTCGATGTTAACAAATTTCTCTTCTTCAGAAACGCTTTCCTTCCCATTGCCAGTCTACATTTTATATCCTCTCTACTTCGACCATCATCAGTTATTTTACTCCCTAAATAGCAAAACTCCTTTACTACTTTAAGTGTCTCATTTCCTAATCTAATTCCCTCAGCATCACCCGATTTAATTTGACTACATTCCATTATCCTCATTTTGCTTTTGTTGATGTTCATCTTATATCCTCCTTTCAAGACACTGTCCATTCCGTTCAACTGCTCTTCCAAGTCCTTTGCTGTCTCTGACAGAATTACAATGTCATCGGCAAACCTCAAAGTTTTTACTTTTTCTCCATGAATTTTAATACCTACACCGAATTTTTCTTTTGTTTCCTTTACTGCTTGCTCAATATACAGATTGAATAACATCGGGGAGAGGCTACAACCCTGTCTCATTCCTTCCCCAACCACTGCTTCCCTTTCATGTCCCTCGACTCTTATAACTGCCATCTGATTTCTGTACAAATTGTAAATAGCCTTTCGCTCCCTGTATTTTATAACTGCCACCTTCAGAATTTGTAAGAGAGAATTCCAGTTAACATTGTCAAAAGCTTTCTCTAAGTCTACAAATGCTAGAAACGTAGGTTTGCCTTTTCTTAATCTTTCTTCTAAGATAAGTCGTAAGGTTAGTATTGCCTCACGTGTTCCAACATTTCTACGGAATCCAAACTGATCTTCCCCTAGGTCCGCTTCTACCAGTTTTTCCATTCGTCTGTAAAGAATTCGCGTTAGTATTTTGCAGCTGTGGCTTATTAAACTGATAGTTCGGTAATTTTCACATCTGTCACACACCTGCTTTCTTTGGGATTGGAATTATTATATTCTTCTTGAAGTCTGAGGGTATTTCGCCTGTCTCATACATCTTGCTCACCAGATGGTAGAGTTTTGTCATGACTGGCTCTCCCAAGGCCATCAGTAGTTCTAATGGAATGTTGTCTACTCCCGGGGCCTTGTTTCGACTCAGGTCTTTCAGTGCTCTGTCAAACTCTTCACGCAGTATCTTATCTCCCATTTCGTCTTCATCTACATCCTCTTCCATTTCCATAATATTGTCCTCAAGTACATCGCCCTTGTATAAACCCTCTATATACTCCTTCCACCTTTCTGCCTTCCCTTCTTTGCTTAGAACTGGGTTGCCATCTGAGCTCTTGATATTCATACAAGTGGTTCTCTTCTCTCCAAAGGTCTCTTTAATTTTCCTGTAGGCAGTATCTATCTTACCCCTAGTGAGACAAGCCTCTACATCCTTACATTTGTCCTCTAGCCATCCCTGCTTAGCCATTTTGCACTTCCTGTTGCTCTCATTTTTGAGACGTTTGTATTCCTTTTTGCCTGCTTCATTTACTGCATTTTTATATTTTCTCCTTTCATCAATTAAATTCAATATTTCTTCTGTTACCCAAGGATTTCTATTAGCCCTCGCCTTTTTACCTACTTGATCGTCTGCTGCCTTCACTACTTCATCTCTCAGAGCTACCCATTCTTCTTCTACTGTATTTCTTTCCCCCATTCCTGTCAATTGTTCCCTTATGCTCTCCCTAAAACTCTCTACAACCTCTGGTTCTTTCAGTTTATCCAGGTCCCATCTCCTTAGATTCCCACTTTTTTGCAGTTTCTTCAGTTTCAATCTGCAGTTCATAACCAATAGATTGTGGTCAGAATCCACCTCTGCCCCTGGAAATGTCTTACAATTTAAGACCTGGTTCCTAAATCTCTGTCTTACCATTATATAATCTATCTGATACCTTTTAGTATCTCCAGGATTCTTCCAGGTATACAACCTTCTTTTATGATTCTTGAACCAAGTGTTAGCTATGATTAAGTTATGCTCTGTGGAAAATTCTACAAGCCAGCTTCCTCTTTCATTTCTTCCCCCCAATCCATATTCACCTACTATGTTGTTTCCTTCTCTCCCTTTTCCTACTGACGAATTCCAGTCACCCATGACTATTAAATTTTCGTCTCCCTTCACATACTTCTAGGAAATACCTATTATTATAATAATGAATATAATCAGTTTTTGACTATGTAATGTAATCAGGTAGACAAAAAATCTACTCACCAAGTGGCGGCAGAAAATACACATAAAAGAAGGTTGTAATTGCATAAGCTTTCAGAGCCAGTGGTTTCTTCTTTCAGCAAAAGGGTTGAAGGGGAAGGAAGATGGGGGAAGAGGAAGGACCGGAGAAATCTAGGAAAAGGGGTAGACTTCAGAAAAGCCACCCAGAACTGCAGGTCAGGGGAGACTTACCAGATGGGATGAGATGGAAAGATTGATTCCTTTATGTGTGTGTAGATTTTTTAAATTCCTTTTATTAGCACTTCTCTTACCTACCACAGTAGACATAAAGAACACTTACACACACAAAGAAACACAAATCAACATATTAATACATTTGTATAGATAAATATGCAAAAAATTTATTTCATATCAAAGAATAATTTGATTTCAATTTCATCATATGTTTATATTCAGTGGCACGGCTTTTTATTTGTAATGCCTGTTTTTATTTGGTGTATTTCAGTCAATAATCTTGAAAAGACTTCACACTTACAAATTTTGCTACTCACTCATTTATTTGCAGAAGATAATGAATTTGGAGAGCGTGCTAATGACCATTCATTCATTGCTCACTTGAAGTAGATGGGGGAAGTCACTTCGGTGCATGTCCTTTCACAGTTCCAATATATTACGAGGAAAAGGGGAAGAGCCACTTTGGCTGGTGCCCTTGCCACTTTTCTAAACACAGCTCGCAGGCTACTACAGATACACAATGCCCACATGTCCATGGCAAGCAGATAACACCATACCATGCTAAAGGAGGACAAACAATTTAAAAACCTACTTTCTCTCTTTTCTTATTCACATCATTACAACAGATGTTAAAATAAAGAATGTTTCTGTTTCACTATTAAAATCTCTCTTTTTTTCCAGTATTTCTACTGGCAGTACATCATTTCACAAAATGTACAATGCTATTTCTTGTCATCTTAATTCTTATTTTGGTACAGGTCCTGAGTCACAAACTCCACTCTCTGTAAAAAGTTGTGCTTATATTTTAATATGTCCTTATCAGAGTTTTCTCTGTCACATATTGGCTAGTTTGCATTATAATTATTACACTAGTTGTTCACCTGTCTCATAAGGTTGAGAGCCACTGTGGGTTTTCATCTTTGTATGGCTCAATTATAATACAGATTACTTTACTACAAAAGTCATTTTCTTGTCAGCAGCTATCTTGCATTGTTATTACCTCTGTCAAAACCTGTTATTATTATACTTATTATTATACAGGCATTCTCAAAAATCTGCATTTCTGAAACCATTTTAGGTGTCTGTATTACTGTCCATGTTTGTCAGTATCTACATCTTACATTACCTGTTGCCTCACAAGTAGTATAAGTGTTCTTAAAACTCTTTCTTGAGACTTGAGAAAAATAAACATACACCTCCTTAAATAATCTCCTTTTTATTTCCAATTACTCCATATAATTGTTCCTTCTTCCTCCATTCTTTTTTCATCAGACTACTAACCCCATTACACATATTTCTGGCATGTGCATCACCCACTTCCCACCCTCCTTCAGTTAATGACAAATCGCTTTTGCATTCCTCTATGTGGTGTAATCTTACCACTCTTAATTACAGACAAATTAATTACCAACTTAAAAATACAATTTTTTACAGACTTCATTTCCAGAGATGTCAGGAAACTTCAGTTTTTATAATTTTTTTATGGAAAGTATTTATATATTTTCCTACTAATACAGATTTAAGATTTGATGACCCATGTTTACTATTATCTTTTCTACTGTTGTCTAGAAGTTACATGATTTCAATGAAAATTTTAAATCCACTGACACAAAGTCTCCTCTTGTGGTTGCTATTTCACAAATCAGGTACATCAAAATTGGTAAATAATTCTTACACTACCAAGTCCTTACACAGTACTAGCTTATATATACACATGAAGACATATAATTCTTATTAGCTTTGGATAGAAAAGAAGGAATGAGATCTGAAAGTGAAAATAGTTTCATTTACCTGGGACTAGTCAGTACGCCATATCGTGTATCCATCAAAGAGTGGCAGATTCCCCACAGACTCTACTCTGTTGATAGGAAACAGATGAAGGAGGAATGAAATCTGAAAGTGGAAACAACATTCACTCAGCTGGGACTGCACAGTATGCCAAACTGTGTATCTGTCAAAGAGTGGCATATTCCCTACCGACTCTTAATTACTGTTATCCATACATTTCTTCCAATCCACAATGCTTCAGAGTCCCAACTTCTTGTTAATCTCTGGGTACTCAAGTCTGTAAGCATTTTTTGTGGATTACCTATTATTCTAAATGATGCTTGGTGCATATACATAAATTTCTGTTTTTCTGCTGAAATTTTCTTTGATTTTCTTTTTTACTGAACTAACGCTAGGTCACCTGTTTGCTTTTGTGTCATGATACCCTTTTCTGTCCAGTGCTCTTGTATGTATGTTAGCTCTTAAATGTACTTTCTTTCCATCTAGTGAGATCCTAGACAGAAAGGGAAAATCAACCATATTCGAAATGATGTTATGAGGGTCATGATTAAACATCAGTTCACAATGAGTAAATCCTGTTGCATCAATGTTTCAGGTTGCTGATGATTTCTTCAAAGTTTCTGGTCCATGTCATACGCTTTCTTGCACAGTAGATTGGACATAATCGATTCAACTCACTCACAATCCCCTCACTAATATTTCCTCATGGGAAATATGCCACAATTCTTTTAAGTCAAATTCCTGCATTCTCTAAACATATTTTAAATTTATACGATACAAATTTTTCACCATTATCCAATAAGGGTCTCTTAAGCTTGCCAGTTTTTACAAAATAGTCCTTTCGTGTCTTGTCTATCTGAGTTTTGACATTAGCTCCCTTTACTGGATAATCTTTGATCTGTTTTCTGAAACCATTAACCAACATAAAAACATAAGTACATATTCCTTTAGATATGGACAGGGGGCAAAACAGATCTGTTGTCAGCTATTATAGGGGCTTACTCGGCTCTGCAATGTACATTTCCTCTAGCACTATGCTGTTTATTGCAAGCACCTTTCGACATACAACACAGGATATCAGTCTCTCTGCTGCTCTATGATACATATTCTTGAAAATCACTTTTTCTCTCTGTTTGGAGATTCATTTCTTATTTCCATAATTTCCATGACATAAATGCAGATAATCTACCAGTCCACATATTGGGGTGGAAAACAACTTCCATTTCACTGAATCTAGTTTTCTTCTTTGGAACAAAATTCCATTATGCAGACAGTAGTACTGCACTACTTTTGAAGAATTAGGGTGGCCTAAAAGACTTTTTAGTAATTTCAACTGATCATCATCTTTTTGCTCTCTCCTTAAGTTCTTACAGACTTTCTTTAAGGTACTTTCCTCCTTGACTTCATTCATAGTAAATACATGCACATTGACAATGTTGAGTGTTTATGGAAAAAGTTCAAGGCAATCGTAAAATGCGTTTTAGACAGGTACGTGCCGAGTAAAACTGTGAGGGACGGGAAAAACCCACTGTGGTTCAACAACAAAGTTAGGAAACTACTGCGAAAGCAAAGAGAGCTTCACTCCAAGTTTAAACGCATCCAAAACCTCTCAGACAAACAGAAGCTAAACGATGTCAAAGTTAGCGTAAGAAGGGCTATGTGTGAAGCGTTCAGTGAATTCGAAAGTAAAATTCTATGTACCAACTTGACAGAAAATCCTAGGAAGTTCTGGTCTTATGTTAAATCAGTAAGTGGCTCGAAGCAGCATATCCAGACACTCCGGGATGATGATGGCATTGAAACAGAGGATGACACACGTAAAGCTGAAATACTAAACACCTTTTTCCAAAGCTGTTTCACAGAGGAAGACCGGACTGCAGTTCCTTCTCTAAATCCTCACACAAACGAAAAAATGGCTGACATCGAAATAAGTGTCCAAGGAATAGAAAAGCAACTGGAATCACTCAACAGAGGAAAGTCCACTGGACCTGACGGGATACCAATTCGATTCTACACAGAGTACGCGAAAGAACTTGCCCCCCTTCGAACAGCCGTGTACCGCAAGTCTCTAGAGTAACGGAAGGTTCCAAATGATTGGAAAAGAGCACAGGTAGTCCCAGTCTTCAAGAAGGGTTGTCGAAACTATAGACCTATATCTCTGACATCGATCTGTTGTAGAATTTTAGAACATGTTTTTTGCTTGGGTATCGTGTCGTTTTTGGAAGCCCAGAATCTACTCTGTAGGAATCAACATGGATTCCGGAAACAGCGATCGTGTGAGACCCAAATCGCTTTATTTGTTCATGAGACGCAGAAAATATTAGACTCAGGCTCCCAGGTAGATGCTATCTTCCTTGACTTCCGGAAGGCATTCGATACAGTTGCGCACTGTCGCCTGATAAACAAAGTAAGAGCCTATGGAATATCAGACCAGCTGTGTGGCTGGATTGAAGAGTTTTTAGCAAACAGAACACAGCATGTTGTTATCAATGGAGAGACGTTTACAGACATTAAAGTAACCTCTGGCGTGCCACAGGGGAGTGTTATGGGACCATTGCTTTTCACAATATATATAAATGACTTAGTAGATAGTGTCGGAAGTTCCATGCAGCTTTTCGCGGATGATGCTGTAGTATACAGAGAAGTTGCAGCATTAGAAAATTGTAGTGAAATGCAGGAAGATCTGCAGTGGATAGGTACTTGGTGCAGGGAGTGGCAACTGACCCTTAACATAGACAAATGTAATGTATTGCGAATACATAGAAAGAAGGATCCTTTATTGTATGATTATATGATAGCGGAACAAACACTGGTAGCAATTAC
Source organism: Schistocerca piceifrons (assembly GCF_021461385.2). Classification (NCBI taxonomy): domain Eukaryota; kingdom Metazoa; phylum Arthropoda; class Insecta; order Orthoptera; family Acrididae; genus Schistocerca; species Schistocerca piceifrons. The sequence continues at coordinate 512,295,366 of NC_060144.1, forward strand.
TTCTGTAAAATATCTGGGAGTATGTGTGCGTACGATTTGAAGTGGAATGATCATATAAAATTAATTGTTGGTAAGGCTGGTACCAGGTTGAGATTCATTGGGAGACTCCTTAGAAAATGTAGTCCATCAACAAAGGAGGTGGCTTACAAAACACTCGTTGCGACCTATACTCGAGTATTGCTCATCAGTGCGGGATCCGTACCAGATCGGGTTGATGGAGGAGATAGAGAAGATCCAAAGAAGAGCGGCGCGTTTCATCACAGGGTTATTTGGTAACCGTGAAAGCGTTACGGAGATGTTTAGCGAAGTCAAGTGGCAGACTCTGCAAGAGAGGCGCTCTGCATCGTGGTGTAGCTTGCTTGCCAGGTTTCGAGAGGGTGCGTTTCTGGATGAGGTATCGAATATATTGCTTCCCCCTACTTATACCTCCCAAGGAGATCACGAATGTAAAATTAGAGAGATTCGAGCACGGCACAGAGGCTTTCAGACAGTTGTTCTTCCCGCGAACCATACGCGACTGGAACAGAAAAGGGAGGTAATGACAGTGGCATGTAAAGTGCCCTCCGCCACACACCGTTGGGTGGCTTGCGGAGTATAAATGTAGATGTAGATGTAGATTGTTCTCTATCAAGTGAATTTCTGATTCATTTGTACAGCTCAGTGGTTTTCAATAGCCCATTTGCTATCAGATTGTCATTTCAATGTATATGTTTAATTTCAAGGACAAACTGCTGAAGAAGGTACATGGCCTGTCGTATTAGTCATGCATGTCTCAACTTCCAAGTTTTAAAAAAATGTAAAAGCCATGTGCACCCTACATATTAAAATTTTGTGGCCTAATAAGTAATGTTCAAACTTCTGCATACAAAACATGATAGCCTCTGATCAGAGGTTCCATAATTGTGCTCTGCATGTTGCAATGAATGACTTGTAGAAGTGATCGTTTCAGGTATATCTTTATCGCCTTCTGTTTCCAGCTGAAGCACCTCTACTGCAATTCCCTACCCAGTTGCATCAACTGACATACAAAAGGGCCTTCCAAAAATCGGAGGATGCAGTAGCAGACTATATACCAAACAATTTTTCAAAAGCAGACAGGCACTCTTTTGTCCAAACCCAAGGGGTATCCATTACTGATAACTGGTGTATGCAAGGTGCCTTAAATGACTGGTCTTTCACAAAATGTCAGTAGAACCCAATAATCCAAACATGGATATGAGTTTCCTTTTATTCTTTGAAACCTTAAAGCTCTCAAAAACTAACAGCTTGGAAGGATAAGGTAATGTAACGTTCCTGCTAATTTTATGGCCTAAGAAATTTAAGTTGTTTTTAATGCATTTGGTTTTTTCTCACTTTAACTTCATGCCTTCTCCTTTTATTGCTTCTAGCACCCTGTCTAGTAGACTAATATGTTCCCCACATGATGAACTTGCCAACAGAATATCGTCTACATGAACTGTCACCTGCTCTAACAGTTTTCCCCATTATGTAAGCCATCACTTTTACAGTAGCACACACAGAAATATTTGATCCAAAAGGGACTACTCTGTACTAGCTGCAAACACTCTCATATAAAAAGGCCATCCATCTATTTACAAGATTCTTTTGTCAAACACAAATTCCAATGTCCTCAGTCCACCTGTTTAGCTGAGTGGCAACATGTTTGCCCGCCATGCAGGGGACCCGGGTTCGATTCCCAGTCAGATTGGAGGTTTTCTCCGCTCATGTACTGGGTGTTGTGCTGTCCTCACCATCATTTCATCATCACTGACGTGCAAGTCACCCAATGTGGGGTCAACCGAAATAAGACTTGCACCCAGCGGCCGAACTCCCCCAGATGGGGCCTCTCGGCCATCAATGCCGTAAGATTCTTTTATTTTCCAGTGGCCACACATTATATCCATTGAAGTAAAGTATTTAGCCCCTCAGAATTTTTGTAGTAACTTGTGCATATTCTTGGGTGAAGTCTCTCTCCACCATTACAATTTCATTTAACCAGCATGCATCCAACACCAATCTGATGCATCTGTCATATTTAGCTACTACCACCAGAGGATTATTAAATTCTCTAATTGCTTGTTCAATTACCTTCCAATTCAATGTACATTGAATTTCTTTCTTGATGGCTTCCTACCGATTAACATATATTGTGTAGCATTTTTTGGAAAAAATATTGGTCAGGCTTTACATTTAAATGACAGTCACAACTTTTTCCACGCCTGGTCTATTTGAAAATTCACTATGATGACGAGTTATTACTTTTCTCAGTTCTGCCCTTTGTTCACTGGAATTCTGTTCAGTTGACTGTATTTTAGCCTCTAGTTCCTCCAGGATATATTTCTCTTCCTCATCAGCAACCTTCATATTTCTAGTTAATTCAGTATCTTCCCCCGATAATGATAAAGTCCCATACTCTGTGACAGAGTGTAGGGGATACCCGCACCACTGTACTAGGCAAGGTCCTAGCGAGGTGGTTTGCCATTGCCTTCCTCCGACCATAATGGACCCACAAGTACCACTATTTTTTGTCATGCTTATGGGTCTCTCATGTTTTATTATTATTAACAACATGCTTTCCAATTAAAGGCACAGTAATTACAGCAGAATTTAACAGCATTCACATTACTTGGCCCTGATCAAAGCTGATCTTTCCTTGGTACTTTGACACAAAATCAGTGCCAATTAACATATCCAGATTTAAACCTAACACACTTAAACAAGATGCTGAGTCGCAGATAGGCACAACAAAAAGACTGTCACAAATAATAGCTTTCGGCCAGCAAGGCCTTCGTCAGAATTAGATGGCAAACACCAGCATACATACTCATGCCAATCGCAACTCATACGCATGACCACAGTCTCAGACAACTGAGGCCACACTGGCAGTGTGGCCTCGGTTGCCTGAGACTGCAGTCACACTGGCAGTGTGGCCTCAGTTGTCTGAGACTGTGGTCATGCGTATGAGTTGCGATTGGCATGAGTATGTATGCTGGTGTTTGCTGTCTAATTCTGATGAAGACCCTGCTGGCCAAAAGCTATTATTTGTGACAGTGTTTTAGCTGTGCCTATCGGCAACCCAGCATTTCCGCCATATGGTGAGTGGCAACTTTCCTTTTCACAATATTGTTACGTTCCATCCTGGATTTTCCATTGTTTGACACTTAAACAAGAATGATCTATAATTGTGTCTTGTATACCATTGGTATCAAAGTTTCTTGCTTTACCAGTCTAGATATTTTTCTATCAGCAACTATTATTCGTAAACCAGTTACTCACACTACAGCCAACTTATTGCTGTTAAGAGTATAATCTGAATGCTTGGATCAATGCACTTGCTTCACTGCCACTATCAAGAAGACAGTGTACTATTCTGCCTGAAATATTTGGCTCTGTATAATTGGGTGGCTTACTTTACTTTGTACAGGGATCTCATTAAATTCATCAAGCTAATCTTTCTCAGTCTACCTTCAGCTAAAATGAATTCTTTCAATTGCAGTTACACTTATACTTAGATTCACAGGGATATCGTACTGACATTCACAGATACCTATTCTAACCTGTCCGTCAATTTTATTTGACAGCTTCTCCATTTGTTTGCTGCACATCAGCTTAACTTCTATTTACGTTCAAGCAACAGTGTTCCTTCACTACATTGGTGCAGAAATGATCATCTGCCACTACTTATTTTGACAACATAGCAAAGCTCATAGGATCCTCAACCTTATTATACTTGGAGGAAGTCAAATACCTTTCAGCCATCAATTTTCAACCTCATTTTATTTGGCAACTAGTTTCAGTGTTTTACGACACCTTCTTCAGGCCCCTAACTGATGTGCAGGGAGAATACACCTCGATTGTGATCAAAACAGAGGCCAGCAATACTGGTATTAGTAGATATTAGCTACAGTGATCACTTCACCCATCACCTGCTGACTCATAGCTGTTTTACTAGCAATATTTCTTCCCAGATATCACTCCCAAATGGAAACGTGGTTTTGGAGTGGGAGAGGGGAGGGGGTAGTAGTATTCTGCCACACAAGGTACCATCTTTCACACAATGTATGGTGGTGGCTTGGAAAGTACAAAATATGTCCACTTGAACTCCATTGGTCACAGAGAAATGGTCCAGCCTTGCCTTCCTTTGGGACTGGCCACGGCTGGTCATGCAAGCTTGCCTCCCAACACTGGCCAACCACTACATCATATAAAAATGTTGTATTCTTCATAACTGTAGTATCACTGGACAGTTTAATTCTAAAAACATATATAAATGTAAACAGGAAGAGGATTAAAAAGAAAACTGCTTTATATTTCAAAATGTTTCTGTTGCTTGGATTTCTCACATATTAGCAGCTTTCTATATGTCAGTAGTTTAATGAATATACTGATATGTTATCCACGTTGCTGAGTGTATATTATTAGTACACACTATATATTATTAGTATACACTATTTTGTCCTGTTAAAATTTATTTTATATGGACTTGGATTTCTTATTTACCATGGCAGTTGTCAGAGAGATGCTACAGCATATGTTAAAAAGACTTGCCAATCATCACTGCTGCAATTATTATAAGTTACTTTTATTGATTTTTGGACTAACTTTCTTTAGTTAAACTTCTTACTGTATTCAGAAGCCAAGTTAGTAGTATTACTAATCCTCAACAACTTGGATTAATAGCAACATGCGAACTGCTTCATATTGAGAAAAAAGATTTTGATAAGGTGATAGAGGAAACAATAAAGCCAGACTGGGATATGTGCAAATATGCTATGGCAAGATTTCCATATTTCGATGAATGGAGTTCAGTTGCTCTTCATGAGTGCTGTATGCTTTCAAGAATTAAAACATATGAGCCAAATGAAACAATATTAGGTAATAATGTGTTAATCATCAAATTACTGTAAATAATATAAATAATATGTGGCCTTCAATCTTAGGCAATAAGAAGTTCTATTTTGAAGTCAATCATGTATCACTGTGTTTGTAATTCATATCTTTTCAAATTCTACAGCCTGTGGAGCACGAACCAATTATGTGTTCTTCGTATTAAAAGGATTGTGCCAGATAATTCAACATTTAAATATAATTGTAAAAGAAACAAAGAAAGATCATCAAAGATGTAGATTACAGACATTTGGGACAGGAATTCAACCTGGCGAAATTGGACAAACACACTTTATGCAAATATGTATTCTTAGTGAGCTTGCTACTTTTGGTCTTGGTAAGTATGTTGAATTTTTATTTTTATGCTAATTGGAAATTCTGGATGCAATACAAGTTATGGGAAGGAATAAAGGTAATGCTATTCCTGTCCTTTGTACTCAAATCAGATCAAAAAACTCAATCAGTTGGAATAAATCAAAATAGAAAGTAAAATGATTTTTTTCATTCACTTGCTGTCATAATCAGGCAGAAATAATTCACACTAGTCCACCTGTCAGGTATGCTGGACCTTACAAAAGGTCAAAGTTTTATGAACTTGTGGTATGTTGTATGTAAATATGTAGCTATAGAAAAACACATTTTTTGGTCTGTTCAATGTATATTCTTTATAAATTTCCATTACATTTAATACAGGCTCGTCTCTTAAGAGTTAAAGGTTCGTTTAAAAAATGAAAATCACTGCTAATTATGATACGTGTGGTGGCTATCAATGGTGAACTCAACAAATTCGATAATTGTATTGGAGATCTTTGATTTCATTCTCTGGGTTTTGCTTCGTCGTGTTGATGCACTATGCTTATTTGCAGCGTTTTTGTGACACAAATAAATAATTGTGTTACTTTTAAATTCTTTGTTTATCAGTTCATATGGTATTCGGTGTTCGTTAATGGAAACGATGGATTGCCTACTGTAGGGTGCATCAGACTCTGTGTGTCTTATGTACATAACTGACTGTGATTGTGAAGCACAGATGCTCTCAACAAAGCAAGAGATGGTTGCAAGTGAACATATATATTCACATTCTAACAGGTCAGCACTAAGTGTTTGTGCTACCCAAACACTTCACCACATTGTACTCTATGGCCTATCCCATGTATAAGTTTTGTTGTTTATTTCTTTAGCAGTAATATTCTTTTTAATTAGACATCAGCTGCAGAGCATTGTAATTCCATCCCATAGTTAATAAAGTGGTAAATCATTTCGCAGGATACTATTTTTGATGTTTTGCCAGCAACTATTTATGGGAGGTGGTGAAGGAGGTACAAGCCACTACTGACTATGCCTCAAATGAAATCAATGTGGTTTGTCCATTGCAAATTTTCATCAATGTACAGACCCAGAAATTTACAGCTGTTAGTTACTATTGCCAAGATGTTACATACATTTCCTGCGTTGGTGGAGTGAGAACTGCCTGTTTTAAATGTCAATAATTGAGATAGAGTGACATTCCTAACTATTCAAGTATTTTGTTAATTCTGTTGCCCTAATAGTAAGAAAATATTATAGTTCCTCATGTTCTCTAACACAAAATAAGATTGTCAGTTTTTGAAAATATAATGTAATTGGTCAGATAAAAAAAGTCTGAGCTGGGGAACAAACATTTGAAGGTATTTAAATTTGCTAGTTTTTGGAGCCAATGACTCATTCTGGCAGAAGGGTTGAAGGAAAAGGAAGATTGGTGATGGAAAAAGACTGATGAGGTTTAGGAAATGGGGAGAGTTTGGAAAAGTTGCCCAGAATCTTGACTCAGGGGAGACTTACTGGATGGGATCAGAAGGAAAGACTGATTGTTGGGGACTGCACCGGACGAGATTTGAAAACCTGAGAGCTTAAAATTGGGAGATAGTGTAATATGCAAGGCAGAGATTACTATCAAAACATTATGCACAAGTCAATAAGAGTGGAAATCAAAGTGTGTGGTAGAGATGGAGGGGGGGGGGGGGGCAGCAGGAAAAAATAGACAGGTCAGGACATGAAGGCCATAGAAAACTAAAAGGGAGTGAAGAAAGGAACAGTTACTGTGCAGAAATGTGGAGACCAAAGACACTGACGTAAATTAAGGTCAGGTGGGTGGCAACAACCAAGGACATGTTGTAGTGCTAGTTCCCACCTCCAGTGTTCTGAGAAACCGGTGTCTGAGGGAATAATCGAGGTGGCACTTGTGGTGGAACAGGCACTGAGGTCATGACTGTCGTGTTGTAGAGATTGCTCTGTTACAGGATATTGTTTGTTGTCAGTATACACCCTCTGCTTATGCCCATTCATCCGGATTGATAACTTGTTGTGCTGTTTCACATGTGGCTTGCCCTTTGACATTGTATGTTTCGCCAGTTACAGAGCTAATATAGGTGGTTGTAGGAGGATGCATAGGGCAAATATTACAGTGGGGACAGTCACATGAGTAGGATGATGATGATATTTGATTTGTGCGGCACTCAACTGTACGCTTATCTGCACCCTTATGAATTCCCAATCTTGACACAGTCCAGTCTTGTCACTTTCACGAATGATGATGAAATGATGCGGATAACACAAACACCCAGTTCCTCAGTGGAGAAAATCCCCAACCCAGCCAGGAATCGAACCCAGGACCCTGTGATCCAGAGGCAGCAACGGTAGCCACGAGCTGCAGACACACATGGGTAGGGGCCATAAGGTAGGGAGATAGGTGCAGAAGGAGCATTGGTCTCTACAAGGATATTGCGGCATTTGGGAGAGCAACAAAAAACTATTCTAGGTGTGGTGGACAGAATGGATCTCTTCCCTCTTCCTTCCCCTTCAACCCTTCTGCCAGAAGAAGAAGCCACTGGCTCCAAAAGTTTGCAAATAAAATAGCTTTATAAATTGGTCCTCCTGCCACCACTTGGTGAGTAGATTTTTTTATCTTTCTAATTACAGTGTAGAACAAGATAGAGATGACATCTGTATAGCTTATAATAAGGAAGTTAATGGGCTGTGCAGTGTTGTTAATGCAATAACACAAGAAACAGTCAAATGAAAATAAGACAAATGGAAAAACTAAGTAAACTGTTTACTATTTCAAAAGTAATTGCCATATTCTTTGATACATTAATCCATTGTGTGACAAGACAGTCAGTACCTTCAAGGAAAAATGTTTGTGGTTGTCTATGGAGCTGCGACTGCAGACAGGTGTGCACCTTTTCGTATGAAGCAAATCGGCAACCGTGAATGTTTTTCTTCAGGGCTCCAAAAAAGTGTAAGTCTCACGTGGTGAGATCAGGACTGTATGGAGGATGTGTAAGGGCTTTCCAGCAAATTTTCTGCAGCATTCTCAAAATGTGGGCACACCCATATCTTGTCAAAGTTGTTTTGACTGGGCTGTACACGTATCACTCCAGTAAGTGCTAATCTCACCCCATCCATTTTCCATATTGTTGGAACCCTGAAGAAAAACATTTGTGGCCGTTTATTTGCTTCAGATGAAGAGGTGCAAGCAGCAAACATGTTTTCAAGAAGGCACTGACCGTCTTGGTCTCTCAGCAGGATAAACGTATCAACAGATATGGCAATTTCTTATGAAAGATTTAAACAGTTTACTTCCATTTTTCCATGTGTTTTGTTTTCATCTGACTGCTCCTTATACACTCCTGGAAATGGAAAAAAGAACACATTGACACCGGTGTGTCAGACCCACCATACTTGCTCCGGACACTGCGAGAGGGCTGTACAAGCAATGATCACACGCACGGCACAGCGGACACACCAGGAACCGCGGTGTTGGCCGTCGAATGGCGCTAGCTGCGCAGCATTTGTGCACCGCCGCCGTCAGTGTCAGCCAGTTTGCCGTGGCATACGGAGCTCCATCGCAGTCTTTAACACTGGTAGCATGCTGCGACAGCGTGGACGTGAACCGTATGTGCAGTTGACAGACTTTGAGCGAGGGCGTATAGTGGGCATGCGGGAGGCCGGGTGGACGTACCGCCGAATTGCTCAACATGTGGGGCGTGAGGTCTCCACAGTACATCGATGTTGTCGCCAGTGGTCGGCGGAAGGTGCACGTGCCCGTCGACCAGGGACCGGACCGCAGCGACGCACGGATGCACGCCAAGACCGTAGGATCCTACGCAGTGCCGTAGGGGACCGCACCGCCACTTCCCAGCAAATTAGGGACACTGTTGCTCCTGGGGTATCGGCGAGGACCATTCACAACCGTCTCCATGAAGCTGGGCTACGGTCCCGCACACTGTTAGGCCGTCTTCCGCTCACGCCCCAACATTGTGCAGCCCGCCTCCAGTGGTGTCGCGACAAGCGTGGATGGAGGGACGAATGGAGACGTGTCGTCTTCAGCGATGAGAGTCGCTTCTGCCTTGGTGCCAATGATGGTCGTATGCGTGTTTGGCGCCGTGCAGGTGAGCGCCACAATCAGGACTGCATACGACCGAGGCACACAGGGCCAACACCCGGCATCATGGTGTGGGGAGCGATCTCCTACACTGGCCGTACACCACTGGTGATCGTCGAGGGGACACTGAATAGTGCACGGTACATCCAAACCGTCATCGAACCCATCGTTCTACCATTCCTAGACCGGCAAGGGAACTTGCTGTTCCAACAGGACAATGCACGTCCGCATGTATCCCGTGCCACCCAACGTGCTCTAGAAGGTGTAAGTCAACTACCCTGGCCAGCAAGATCTCCGGATCTGTCCCCCATTGAGCATGTTTGGGACTGGATGAAGCGTCGTCTCACGCGGTCTGCACGTCCAGCACGAACGCTGGTCCAACTGAGGTGCCAGGTGGAAATGGCATGGCAAGCCGTTCCACAGGACTACATCCAGCATCTCTACGATCGTCTCCATGGGAGAATAGCAGCCTGCATTGCTGCGAAAGGTGTATATACACTGTACTAGTGCCGACATTGTGCATGCTCTGTTGCCTGTGTCTATGTGCCTGTGGTTCTGTCAGTGTGATCATGTGATGTATCTGACCCCAGGAATGTGTCAATAAAGTTTCCCCTTCCTGGGACAATGAATTCACGGTGTTCTTATTTCAATTTCCAGGAGTGTATATTCACACAAGGAAGCTTACTTGATGCTCACATGACTACTATCTTTGTCTAGAATGCAACTGTTGCACTGAATGAAAGCAGCAGTCTGAAGTGGAGTGGGGAAGGAAAGCGGTAGCAGGCTACGGGTGGGAGGAGAGAAGCAATTTCAGTTTTGAAAGTTTTCTTTGTCTGGTTGTATTCTTCCTTAAATACCTGCAGATTAAGTGATTTATAAAACATGTTTAGGTGATGTATACTTTGCCTGAGCCTAATCAGACTAATTGGGAGTTTCAGTCTAGGATTACATCCATTTTGGCATTCTTTAACTACCTTCTGGATTCATCTGACAGGGCAACTATAGTCACAATGTATCAACAGAGTTGGTGCACAGAATCCCACTTCTGTGCAAGTTTGTGTTTAAAACCATGAATATTTGATCTATTCATAGTTTGTTACTGCAGAACAACTTTTACTATTTTAGACAAAGCTTAATTTGTGTACTCATATCACCTGACAAAAGTGATCAGAATAATGAAAATTTAAGCTACTGCAGTTTACCTTACCTATATAACATTTCTGTCGATTTTAGCATAATCTATTCTAGTGGACATGAATACATTACTGTAGTATCTTTAAATTTAAAACATTATATGAGCTTAAAACATCAGTAAGCTTCAAGCTTACTATACTATTTAAATTTGCATATGTGTTACAGTCACCAAATGTAGCAAGGCAATTAGGAAAAGTCTGACCAATTACACTTTTAATTCTATCCATAAGGCACATTACATCATTTGGTGGGCAATATACCCTTATTATTTTATGCTTAGCTAACAAAAGATCATTACTGTGAAGGACAACAACAGTCATCCCTCTTTGGTGTGGTGTTGAAGAAAAAAAAATTTTTTAAACTGCTGTATATTTAATAATATAAATTTCGCACCACCATCTTTATGGCATTTTCTAATATATAATACATTATTTCACTAGATTTTAGGCCCTATTTAGTCATTACTAACACAGGTGGTGAGTGTTCCTCTACAATTATTGGCAGTAAGTCCAATTCATTTCTGAGATACTGAACTGTTAAGTGCATCTTTGTTAATGAGTGTTATTCTTTCTTGTTAATTTACCACTGTTAACAAATCACATTTAAGTTAACAATTTTTACAATAACCTAATGCATTGACTGTTTCCTCAGGACTGAGTTGCAGTGACTGGTCACTCATTTACTTTCTCATATGTGAACTTTTGCAACTGTTGTCCTGATCTGGTACTCTCTCTCTTCAATGTTAGAGTCACTCTCTGTAGTCTACTCCTATATATTCAAAATTTATTTTGCTCTTAAGCAGTTGTTTAGTGGCACATAAGGGAACTGTGGGACAAAAAGTGTTAATAAAAATAAAATGTCTAATTGTATCATAGCGTTTCTCTTGTAGATCAATTGATGAGTCCTTAAAATTCAAATGATGGATAATACAAATCATCATGCTGTGGCACCCTCTAAATGTGATCAATATATTTGGAAAGATAAGGGGGGTGTTGCAGTGTGGCAATATGGCCCTGGGCCCTGGCACCTTGCTATGAACGGTTGTGTGTCAGCATTTGGATAGCTGCATCTAAAGTAAAAAGTAGGATGACGTTAGTTAGAGATGAACTAAGAAAAGTGATGAGGACAGTCATTTTTGCAATTAAAAATATTCCTGTTAATAATGGAGACAAACAGTATAATGGCAAGGCAAAGTCAACAAAAACATGTAACAGAAAACATTTTAATAAGTTCTGAATGGGAAAGTGCCTCAGGAATAGGAAATGACAGTGTAATAAGTGACCACAAAGCAGTGCAAACCTTGACACCCATGCGCCATTCTTAATGGACAATGGATAACAATGATATAAGCAAATTTGCAGACTACTAAAAACAGTTACCACAGTTCCAACCTGAAATTTGAATACTGCTGTTACAAATTTGATCCAAAGTCTTTGTGAATGAAGTGATGTAATTCCAAAAAGTGAAAAAAATGCCAGGATTTCGCCTATGAAAGTTCTTAAGAGTAGTAACAGAGAATTTAGAGAGAATGTAGCAATAAATAAATATTGAGAATGATGTTCAAGCATTAAAAGAGGAATTTGTGGAACACAAAACTGGTGCAAATAAAAAATGACAAATTTATCCATGCAGAATAAGAAACAAGACAGTGAAATCACAGAAACAAAGTGTCTGCTAAGTAAACAAAGAATCATTAATTAACACTATCATTGGAGTGTAGAGTCTTCCGAATTTGGAAGGGAAAAGAGAAACTGTGCCAAGGTTTGAAGCTAAACAGAAAGACGTTATTGTTACCACCACCAGTACTGTGAGTGATAATTATATAAGTGTGTATAAATTTCAGTCATTACAGCTGCCTTTTATAAAACAGCTTAGAGACTTGTATCTGGTAAATTGGGATGAACAAGAGACAATAAGTTTTTTGGTTGGCTTTTTGCAATGAGAAATGCATGCCTGTGGCAGCAGAGTGATCACAAAAAACGAGATCTATGAACAATTGGAAGATAAGTTTCTGAAGTAGTATTGGTTACAAAATAAATAACGTTCAGTGAAATTTTCACTCTTCACTTTCACCATTTACTCACATCAATATGTAATAATGATAAATTGTATAGAAAAAATTGGGACAAGAAAGCGTATCTGGATGATCCAATTAGTGAGGAAAGACTGATGGAGATTTTGATTCAAAGCTTGTCATTGGCAGTGCATGGAAAAATTTCACTGCTGCCAGACCAAAATGTGAAGGAATTATATTTAATGCTGGACAAGATAGAACTGATGGTGGAAGAGGAAAGCTGGAGAAAGGAAGAGGGCAGAAGACAGAATGGAGAGTGCAGCTTTGATTCGAGAAAAGGATACCTTGGTGATTTCTGTAACCATGAGCTACAAAATAATGTTGATTATCAAGGGGAGTATATGTGGCAAAATTTTGATGTCTGCCTGACATGCAGTGTTTGTGATAGTCACAGAAAAGTTGAAGAAGCAAGGTATTCAGGAGATCAACCTGCACAAGAACAGTACTTGCAAAATGATTGCCATGAATTTATGAGTGGTATGAGAAAGTCACCAAACTAGTCACTACAAATGAGTACTTATGGAGAACACATGCCTCTACAACAAGAATTGGACAACTGAAGGAAGTTTCTAATGTGATGCAATTGGGTATGAACACTGGAAGCAGGTCATTACCGATATTAATCAAGAAATTTAAAGATCACAGGGACATAAGGCAAGATCTGTTGCATGAAAACAAAATCATACATGCTGAAGCATGAATGCCTATTTTAGAGACTGAGATATATAGAATATAGATAGATATTTTGAGAGACAAAGGCAGTGAGGACAGTGTGGTCTCAGCTGTATTATATGATCAGTTAAAAAATATTGAAGACATTCCAACCTAAATCCACATTGTTAGTGCTGTAGAGAATGAGAGTAAACTGATAAAGGGGCAAGCTTTAATAAGATTTAAGAGTGGATAGAGGGAATCTGAGAAGAACATATTAACTGTCCAAGTGTTGTGTGTCAGTTTTGTGCTTGGAGTTTGCTTGCTCACAGACAAATGTGTCACACTGGATTAAAGTAAAGGAAAGCTGCTTATCAAGGATGGCAAAGAATAATGGAACTGTAGAAAAAGATGAAGAGATTTCTGCATATAGAGAGTTGAAATCAGTGGCTGAAATGAGAGAGATAAGTGTCATAGATGATATGGGAAGGAAAGAAGATAATCATGACGAGCTTGATGCCACTAGATAAGTTAATATACTTGATCTAGTTGACCAGAAGATGGGAAAGCTTGCTGAATTGTCTGAGGTGCAACATTGCAAATTGATGCAAGATTTGAAAAGAAAATGGTCTGTATTTTACGAAGAAATATGAAAAATGCATGGATGTGCATGGAAATTCCAAGTTAGAGAATGTGCATTATTTTGTACAGAGCCACATCAAATACCGTTGGTGAAGAGAGCAGCAGCGGAAGCAGAAATTCAAAGAATTCTAAAAAAAGACACAATTGAGAGATCATGTGGTGGGTACTGTAATCCATTTAACAGAATGTCATAAAAAGGTAGTGGCACACAACTTGTCGTCAATACACAAGCAATAAAATAAAATGATTCTGGCAGACTAGGATCACCCTGAGAAACTGCTGCAGTGTTTCAAAGGTATACACCACTTAATAAGTCTGGACTGAATGAGCAGCTGCAATGGAATCCTAGCTGTCACCAGTACATGGTATTTTTCTTTAATGGCTGGTCCTACCAATTTAAAGTGTTCACGTGTAATCTGTGAAGAAAGCCAAGGTTTTCATGAGTGGATCACTGTATAAACACCAAGAACATAAGCCACAAAGTCAATGTCCAAAGTGTGGTCAATATCTGAAGAGCTGGTAGATGAGATTTAACTGAGCTCACGGAGTGTACCGAAGAAGACTGAGCCTTACCCATTCGCCTAGTGCCATGCTGCTATTAGCCTCACCCATGAGACCTGGTGGTGGCATCTAACCATAGCTAACAGCAATGCTCCTGATCAGCCATCGATTGCGTCCACTGGTGGGGGTATTAACTCTTTCACCCCCAAAAATTGGCACTTAGGGCTGAAAATGATGCAGGTAATGTTAGCACTGCCAGGGGTGGGAGATTGGAGGATCTCTCCCAATGGATCTTGCCAGACTAGGTTTGAGGCCCAGATGAAACATGCAGGTGTGGCAGCATGTCCACAAAGAGAGGCTGCTCCAGTGCCATTGGGATGACAGACAGTTGGGACAGAGGGAGCGGTCCCATTTCCATAGATTCTTAAACCGTGATCTGTCACCCATCTGTGGACAAGTAGGAGTACAGGAGCAGAGGCCCATACCCACTGCAGGAGGTATATGGGAAGAGGGCAAGAGACCCAGCTGGTGGTAACCCTTCTGTCCTGCCCATGGGTTGGAGTCAGGGGCACTGATTGTGACTATGATTGCAAAGGGACCGGGTTGTTATGGCAGGTCAGGTAAACGTTCCCAGCTGTAATGTCAAATATCTGACAGTGCCTGTTGCATATGATGACCCCTTCAGCCTACCATGGACACTAGCCTCGTGTGCCCAGACACATGTGCCCCATGTGTTTTTGGGCTTGCATGCAGGATGGGCATGTTGCACGTGATGCCTGTGCATGTGCAGAATTTTGGCTAAACTGACATCGTTGATGTGGGTGGACCTGTACACTGTGAGGAAGCTGTGCAAGGCATTCTTGGTCGATGATGATAGCAAGGCCTTCCCTGTTTGAGTTTTATAAATGTGGACCTTTCGTTCAGATTCCAGACTCAAGGTGGGTTGAAAGGGAGCATTGGTCAGGTGTTGATACCATTTTGGGGAAGAAGGGCTTGAAACTTAATTGATGTAAATTGGGGACTCTTACATGACACCAGGTTGCTAGATGCCACTCAGTGACAAACATCCTCTCAAGGACACAAATGGTTGTAGGTGTGGTGGAGAATGGTGAGTGCACCATGAACAGAAAGTTGGAGAGGTCATTCTCCACTAGAAATCATTTAGCTTCCTGAAACAACTGTGTAAAATTGATGTGGATGCACTCCCAAGGATGATCAGAGTGGGACCATGGTGAAAAGTGTTTAGCTAGGGACATTTGATTCATGGAGTAGGAGTGGTTCACACATTCAACATTGGCACTGATGCCTGGCCAAGGCCTTCATTCTCCAGTGTGATGCATGAAGAAGGTGTGGGCAGAATTACTCGTATGTCCAACAATTCCGAGTATAATGTCGCCAAAGCTAAGATGCACTTTGTGGCATTGAGCAAGTAGCAAAGTGCAAAATAAGTGCTTGAAACCAAAGTGGCCTGGTGGGAAACATGTTTCAGCCACTGCCTCTGGACTGGTGACAAATCTTGTGCAAGATTGGGGCATGGGATGATGCCAAGGCAACCTCACGTGCCATCAGTGGCAATTTGTCCAATATAGTTTGCAGCTGTTGATCCAATGCAAAACAAACAGTTTCTGAGCAACTGAATCCCATGTTGCAGTCAAGAGGGAGGTGATACAGGGTGTCTGTATTGAGGTATTGGGCAGTGGGATAAAAACAGATTTTCTAATGTTGTCTGCTTAAAAAGAATGTCCAGCACTGCAGATGCTGCCCATCTTATCTGGAAGCTTAGACTGATGCCCAGACATGTAAGTCAAGATTCAGTCGACGGATGAAACTTGCTGCCATACAGATATGTATGAAAATTCTTGACTTCATAAATCTGAGAACTTGTGTGACAAAATCGCCAATGTGCCATACTGGGGTGCGTCCATCATTAGTGTCAATGGCAGGCCTGGTATACATGGCATAAGAAATGGAGCAGCCTTGAGGCCATCATAACACTGGAGACAAGAGACTTTGCTTTTCTAACTGAAAAATCAACCATTTTGCTGGGGCTGTTTAAACAGGGATTTAACCCTGTCACAAAAATATCATCCAAATAATCAAAACAATGTGGAATACCTTGAATCAACAATTACAAATGCTTTTGGAAAATGACAGATACACTTGCAATCCACAATGGTAAGCAACTGTACAGGTGTAAGCCAAACAGCATATTTAAAACTAGGAACTGATGTGATGCATCACCAAGCAGCACTTGAAGATATGCATCCTTTAAATCTGTCCTCAAATAATAGTAGCTGTGGTTGATGCTAAATTAACTTGGTCCTCTGTGAACCCAAAACTGTTAAAGAGTCTAAGCCAAAAATGTTACTAGCAGTTGGGGAGTGCACCACTAAGGTTAGTACATGTTCAATGTTTTTTTACTTAGCCTCAGTGACAGTTCTCCGGGTAGAGGAGTGGTCTTGCAGCAGTACAATAGGACCTGTCACTGGGCCTGCTGTGCAGAGGCTAACTGAGCTGATGATATGTGTTCTTGTTGATAAAAGACTCAGCAGCACTGGCGTCCATGGACTGATCAAGTAGTGTCAAGTCTAAAGGGAGCTTTGAACCCACATTCCCGACAGCCATTACTATGTGGACCACAGTATTGTCTTCGTACTGCAGCTGATCATGTGATCGGTGAGCCACTCAAAGACCAGATAACTGCACTTGCCGTATACACAGCTGTCTGTTACACAGTGCAGACATCAGTTTCTGTTATATCTGCTATCATAGTCAGGACAGGACTGAAGTTTCATTGACATGCATGTTGTATGTCACAGCACCAAGGAGTGAGGGTGTACCCAACTAACATCAAATAAAAGGTCATTTGATACTGAGATGCCAGTGATGTGGACACCTGTATACTATGATGAGTCATAGAGGCAGAATTAAAGAATGATGAGTTGGAATCATCAGTTGACCATTGTTTGAGAAAGCAACTAACAACTTGGAAAAACTGAATGTCATTCATAGAAGCATGCTGAGCTGCCAAGGAAATCCTGAAATATTTAGTAATTTTAAGCATCCCGTCAAGACTAGGAGATCAGACTTGGATTAGAGTAGATTAGAGATTAGGTTCAGTTCTTGTTCCATAGACCCAAAAATGAGATGATTCCCGTGGGTATGGAACAAGTCAGAAAGTATAACATAAAAAATGTAAAACATTTGAATATAATACTCTCTATCCTGATCATTTGTCAGGAGATCGTCAAAATATGTCAATATGTTATAGTAAACTGGAATTGCTTATATTTACAGAATTGATGCACTGTCAGAATGAAATGTAGTTATGCACTTTTAATAAATATATTATACACAAACTGTCTAATCTTGACTGTTGCTTTCACAACTGAAACCTAACTGACATTTTTGCTTAAGCTGGTCTAACAGTCCAAGTTAAGATACTATCTACAGAGTAGAAGGAGTTGCCTGTCAAAAAGTCTTTCAAGCTCTGTGTAACTGTGCTTTGTCTGAAACAAATTTTTTAATGGTTGTTGGCAGTTCATTGAAAATGTGCATTCCTGAATAATGGGTCTCTTTTGGGACCAAGGCAAAAGATTTTAGGTCTTTGTGTGGATTGTTCTTATTCCCATTATTGATGCTATGTATTGAGATATTGGTTGGAAATATTACTTGCAACAAATTTCATTCAGAAATAAATATACTGAGAAGCAGTTGTTAGAATACCGAAAGTTCCTTGAACAGGTTTCTACGTGATGTTCTTGAATTTTCACCACAAATTAGACTTATTACACACTTTTGCGTGCAAAAAACTTTTGCTCAGTTTGACGAGTTAACACAGAATATGATTCCATATGACTTAATAAAATGAAAGTAAGCAAAGTATGCATTTTTTTATATTTATATCTCCTACATCTGACATCATTCTCACAGCAAATACAGATTTGTTTAGGCGCTTCAGTAATTCTGTGGTATGCCCTTCCCAATTGAACTTATTGTCAGCTGTAATCCCAGAAATTTAACATTGTCAACCTCTTCAATCTGCATGTCTTCATATGTTACATACATGCCAGAAGGATATCTCTTACTGATTCTGAATTGCAATGGCCTTGCCACAGTGGTTATTTATATAAGGAGTAAATGAATAGACACCAGAGTGTAACAGTTCCAGAATCTTAAAAGGAGCTTCTGCAAGACATTGAGTTATTCACTGTACTCAGTTACATTGCCTCAGAAGATGATTCCATGAGATATCAATGAGAGAAATTGTGAAAAACAACGTAGTAGTCTACAAGTCAGCATGATGAAAGATGTTTTCAGCTACAAAAGATGTTAACTGAAATTCTTGATACTTTTACTACATGTTGAATCCATTTTAGCTTATTATTCAGCTTATTCCCCAGGAAGTTTTCATCAGCTGTATTGTTTAACACATGACAATTAATTTCTGTCTGTCACACCACCAGGCCATTATTAATCATCTGAAATTGCATTCTGTTAATCTTTGTTTGATGCAAATAAATTGCAGGTCTCACTGTTTTTTTGTATTTTAATGCTCTAGATTCTTTTTATTGCATTCTTTATTTGTTGTACATAGTTCATTTGTTTTCCTTTTTATCACAGACTTAAAAACATTAGAATACTGGTGCTGATAGATTTTCAACCCTTGATTCCAGTCTGTCTAGATTAAGTGTAGCTTTCACTTCCTGATTCAGGATCCTGTATGTTGTCCATCTCTCATCCCTGTTTCCATTTAATTTTGCTTCCATTTGTTTACTGTGGGAGAAAAAAAGATTTGAAGTGCTGCCAAAATATGTCTATGAAGATGTTAAATTTCATATTGACAGTATCTAGTAATCTTTTCTGTAATCTGTTGTGTTCTCTTTTTAAATTTTTGCAAGGAACACAACATTTTGTACTGAAAATTGTTTCAGGTGAAAATCTGACAGATCGTAGGATTATTGCTTTAACACCTGTTGAGTGTCTTCTTTGCCCCAGATACTGGATTATGCAGAATAACAAAGCAAATTTGTGGGTACGTATAAAACGTTTCGTGGACCGGCGATTGCCATCCACACAGCAGGTTTTTCACAGCTTTGTTGAAAATAGAAGATGGAGACATTACAGCAGAGATTTAGTCATCGACAGCCTTCGTAATCATTATATACCAAATGATACGAGCATATCTGATGTTCCATACTCCATTAGAATTAGTGAATACTATGTTGATCGCTAAGAATACCTATTAACAAAGCATACCTGTTAACAGCAGCAGTATTGTAAAAGTACATGATGTATTTATTGAAGAAATTAAAGTGAAAAGTTTGTCTTTAAATGTCTCAAAATATAATGGACGAGCTCACACTAACTGCTCTTTAACATAAATGCATGAGTTAGTTTCTTGAAATTATCACAAAAAAATATAGAATAGAATCAATAAAATTCCTAATTTACCTACCTCTTTGTACGGACTATTGTAAAGGTGCCATATTTTCTGTTGATGTCGCTGTACTCAGTAAAACAGAGTTTCTCTCAACCTCAGTAAAACCAGTTTTTTTTCAGTTTCGGATACATGGTAAAAGTGTAGAAGAGTAATAAAACTGAATGATCAGCAGGCAACAGGAGAAGAAGGGGCACTGCAAAAATATCTACTAGTATGTACTGCTAGCAAACTGAACTGGTCAGACTACATCTTAGACCTGTACAAATTACTGTGTTCTGAAACTTTTGTTTTAAACATTATTTGTTCTTGTTTGAATATGGATGGCATTAAATCAGCATATTATGTTTATTTTTATGGCATTATGGCATACAGAATTATCTTTTAGGGGAATAAGCCATTAGCAAGAGATGCGCTGTATGCCCAGAAACGAATAAGAAGAAATATGACTGAAGCTCACCCAGGATCCGCATGCAGAAAACTTTCTGATGAATTTGAATCCCTCACATCTACATAGTACACATCCTCCCTGATGTGCGTTAGAAGGAAGAAGGAACTCCCTTTACACCAATACTATATAGAAGAAAAATAGGCATCCACTTTGAACACACAAAATTTATTATGCTTCACAAGGGAGGCATTTCAGTTTCTGCAAGATTTGTAATGCTCTTTCTTTAGAATTGAAACGTATAGTGCATAATGACACCTAGATAAGAAAGACACATTAAGGAATTTCCTCTTTCAGGGTTCATTGTAGGCTGTACAATAATTCTCAAACCATAATGTGCAATCTGTGTCTATCCATTGAGGATATGAGGCAGCAGCTGGTCAAATATTTACCTGGGAAAATCGCCAAACAACCATACATATTGAAAAGTTATTTTATTTAGACAACCAGTTTCAGCATCTCATTAATGACATCTTCAGGCCCCGATGCACTCCATGTATAGACAATCAGATATTTATATCTATACTTGCATAACTGGAGCCAACAATATCTGGATTCCGTGAGTTCATTTTTGGAGTGTTTACTTCAAAGACTTGACAACAGATGGCAGTGATGAGTAGCTGAAACTGGTTCTCTCAGTGAAATAACTTCTCAAACATACTGCTGTTTGGTGACTTTCCTTGGTAAATAATTTTTAATATATGTGTATGTGTAACGTTTAGATTCATCCTCAGATCCTTGCAAATAATGTCATTTCAACAGTTATAATATGTTGATTGATGAATGTCCAATTTGTGATTCTTTTTGTCATGATTTCTTTATCATAAAGGAGACTCCTGCTTTGGTTCTTTTTGCTTTTGATACCCCACTCCAGATATGTACATAATTATCCAGTTCTTCTTCTCCTTGGCCCTTCTTCTTTGTTTCAGAGAGTACGACAACATCCATGTTCAACATGTCAAGTTCTGCAGGTAGTAAATTTATTTTGGTGGAAATACCTCGCACATTCCAACATCCAAAAATAATTTTCCGTTTCTCATCACCAGTTCGTCATCCAAATTTCCAATTTTTCCGAGGCATATTATTAGGTTTTTTAGCATTTTTATGTTTTCATGTGAGTGATGAACTGGCCCACTGAACAACCCCCAACTCGGAGGATCAGGTAATTTTTACTCAAGGTTTTCTTCTTTTAGCCTTTGATAAGCCAAAATCATACTACAAGGCAGCATTTGGTAGTTTTGGTCCACCCCGGGTATTTTATTTGCCCAGTACCCACCATATCTGGTGAGTATTCCCCTATCCGCCACCTGGGGAGGCGCCCGATGGGAGACCAGCAAACTCCACATGGGTTATGTTCCTCCTTTCTGCTTTTTAATTCCCTTCTTAATTGTTGTTCCGCAGACTTGTGTATGTCGTCCTTATCTGCTTTGTCTCTCATATACCAAGTGAACAATTTCAATAATGGTTCCGCAATGAATTTCTTTTTCATCACCTCTACTGCTGAACATCCTGTTGATAAATGCAGTGGCTCATTTAGAATAATAGGTAACTCTAGGATCCCTTATGCCAAAATAGTATGTTTGGCAGAGCAATTTGTTCAACATAATTGGCGAATTTCTTTCATTATACACCGAGTGGGATTTGCTGTGGATAGTATTTGGAAACAGCAATGTGCTTGATAGCTACTCATGTTTGAAATTCTGTAAAGCTTTTACAAGTAACTTGTGTTCCATTATCTGTGAGCAAACAATTAAGTTCCCTCACATCTACAGTGTATTTTCGTAGACAGTTAACTACCTTGGTTCAATACGCGACTTTCATGGGATACAATTTCACACACTTAGACCAGCATTCTGCTTATACAAAAATGTGTGGGAAATACCACAAGGCAAATGCCCCTATAAATCTGCAGCAATTAGATCATGGAGTACCTTTGGTATTACAGGATATAATTTATGAATTATCTGACTGTTGTCATCCTTCACTCTCTGATATAATATGTAAGTTCTTAAAATACCTTTTACTTCCCTGCTTTTACAGTAATAGAATGTAATCAGCGTGTTTAATCCAGAAACGAAATCTTCAATTCTCGATCAAGGAACACATAATTTCCTATGTTTACGGTTTTATTTATTCTCCAAAACAATTAATCTTTATTCACTGTCCAACAACTTTTCTTTTATTGGTAACTTCATTTGTTCCCATGCTATCACTTTGTTGTAGAAGTATTCATCAGACCTCAATCCTCCTTTTATTTTCCCTGCTAAAACAACTTCATTGTTATTATAATGTGAAGTTAATAGCTGAGAGAACTCCTGGGCCCTCTGTTCTACTCATCATACCCAGACCTAGGGGTAATCTGTAAAGAGTATCCAGTAAGTATTAAGTGACCCTTTATGTGTTGTATGTATATCTGAAATTTTTCCAGGAAATTGACGACGAAAGGAGGTCACCAACTCAAAAGGACATACAGAGAAAGCACTTTTACTGTAGTTAGCACAATTCAACACATATAGTGGCAGTTGAAACCAGACTGAACCAAAGATAATCAAGCAGTCCATCACAGTAGTTCTTATTACAATGTGAGATGCTAAATGAAATTCATTTGGTTGTCATGAGAGCAATACATGATGCCTTCAATGACTTCTGTAGCAGAATACTGCCAAGTGATCTTTCATACGAGGCATGTTTTTTAAGTAAGGTCCATTTTGTTGTAGGCACTAGTAGTTCGTGTTCCTACCTCAACGAGCGCATGCATCATGTACCGGCATGCCTCAGGAACAACTGTGCTCAGTTTCAGATCTGTAGCTAACCTGTATGGTTCTGTTCTCTGCTTTCAAAATGTTTAAGACTATCAAACTGCCCGTCGCGCGTGAGTTTCGCTCAGTGATGCGGTTTTTGTCAGCAAGAAACCTGTTTGCTGCAGAAATTCATTGACAGATTTGCGAAGTGTATGGTGATACTGTTATGAGTGAAAGCAAAGTGCATAAGTGGGTACGAGAATTCAAAGATGGCTGTGACAACGTCCATGATAAGGACCGCTCTGGTCGCTCTTCTTTGATTACAGACGATTTAGTGGCTTCAGTTGAAGTAAGGTTTCGTGAGAACAGGCACTTCACAATAACAGGTCTCTCAAATGAATTTCCTGACATGTCAAGATCAGTGCTTTACAACATTGTTTCTGAACACCTAAAGTTTAGGAATCTGTGCTCCCATTGGGTCCCGAAACTCCTAACAGAGGAGCACAAAAGCCAAAGATTTGAGTGTGCAATGAAGTTCTTGACTCATTATCACGAAGAAGGTGGCAGCTTCTTGATTCATATTGTAACTGGAGATGAAACATGGGTTTCGCATATCACACCTGCATCGAAGCAACAGAGCATGAAATGGAGACACACACACTCGCCTGTAAAGGTGACGGCCTAACAGACTTTGTCCCAGCTCAAAATCATGGTGTCGGTGTTTTGGGATAGGCGTGGTGTTTTGTTGGTCGATTTCATGCAACGAGGAACCACTATCAATGCAGAAGCATACTGGCAAACCCTGAGAAAGCTACGCAGAGTGATTCAAAACAAAAGATGCTGCATGCTGACAAAGGGAATTGTCCTTCTCCATGACAATTCAAGACCTCACACTGCAGGTCAGACCCGTGATTTATTGGACAGTTTTGGCTGGGAAGTTTTAGACCACCCACCCTACAGTCCTGATCTTGTGCTGAGCAATTACCATCTGTTCCTCCACCTCAAACAACACCTCAGTGGCAGCCATTACAATGATGACGATGACGTGAAAACAGCAGTGAACTCTTGGTTATTGAAGCAGGTGACAAATTTTTATGAAGAGGGTATTTTAAAATTGGTTGGGAGGTATGATATGTGTTTGAACAAACTTGGCTACTATGTTGAAAAATAGGCCAGCCATTGTGGCCGAGCAGTTCTAGGCACTTCAGTCCGGAACAGCGCGACTGCTACGGTCGCAGGTTCGAATCCTGCCTCGGGCATGGATGTGTGTGATGTCCTTAGGTTAATTAGGTTTAAGTAGTTCTAAGTTATAGGGGACTGATGACCTCAGATTTTAAGTCCCATAGTGCTCAGAGCCATTTGAACCATTTTTCTAAAAATAGAGTGAAGTATATACTTTCTGAAAATAAATTTACTTATTTGAAATAATCTTTCCTTGTGTACTTATGCTCAGATGGACCTTACTTAAAAAACACACCTCGTACAACCAAAAGAAAATCTGGTCATATGTAAAGGCTGTTAGTGGCACCAAAGTTAGTGTTCAGTGCCTAGCAAATGAGACAGGAACTGAAATTGAGGATAGCAAAGCGAAAGCTGAAATGCTTAACTCCATTTTCAAATTCTTCTGTACAAAGGAAAACCCAGAAGAATTGCCCCAATTTAATCTTCATACCAGTGAAAAGAGCGGAGTGGACAGCCAGCATGAGAGACGGGGATCAACTGGTCTGTGTCATCGCGATATCACACATGACAGGGGCACACGGATGGAAAGGTGGCCATAGTTGTTGATCAAGGCAGTGATGCTATCTTCTTCCACATCGGGAGGAAAGGTGAAGCTGCACAGGACCATGACATGGTGCATAGAGTCGACAGGTGTGTGTGGGGCAGGGCGCATGGAGCATGAAGAGATTGCCATCGCTTAGTTGTAAGAGGAGATCCTCGAACAGGAAAGAGGAGGCACCAGTGTTAAAAAATGCCATACAGGAGGAAAAGATAGACGTGGAAAGCTTGAGATGAGCACCATTGGAGGAAGTGTCGGAGAGAGGGATGTCACACAGTCAGAGGAAGGGATGTCACACATGGTACCTTGAGCTATCGGAACACATGAAGCACATGGCTCACACACATCAACAGTGGACAGCAAAGGTTCCATGGAGGGGGGGGAGGGGTGGAGAGAAAACTTGTTGGTTGGGTGAGGAGATGCCAAGTTATCCATGAGAGAGAGGTCATCATCAAGTGTCCAAGCTGACTTGAGTATGTTTATGGAGACAGTTTGTGGCTTACCACATAAGAGGATATCAAAGGTGTGTGTGGAGTGATGGAGCACTTTGTGGTGGTCAGAATGAGGCTGTTGGAGAGAGGCCAGCACAGTGTCATTGCAGAGCATTACATAGTCACAGTGCTCTAAGTTCGTATGACTAAAGGCATGCGGGGCAGTAGGTGAGCACATGGAGGCTGAATGTTGATATGAGTTATGTGAGAATGGACATGATTGACCAAAGCTGAGAGTTTGGAAGGGGGGGGGGGGGGGAGGGGATGAGGCTCGAACTCATCAATGGATTCAGCAGGCAAGACCATGGCTCCACCACATAGTATGTCAGCCAGTCATGCTTGCAGTTCATCTTAGAATGCTGTGTGAGTTCTGAGCAGAATGCAGGTGAGGGCCTTGGAGCAGGAAGTGGAGTGACACATTAGAGCTGCTTTAAGCATACAGTGCCAGCATTAAATCATTCCATTACTTTGGAGATGATAAGCACTGCACAAGTTGCACAGTCTGCTGAAAAGGACAGATTCGAACTGTCACCCCTGATCGATAGTGGTAGAAGAGGGTCAACTGAAGTGATCAGTCCAAGAGACGACAAATGCATGAGTGACAGTATCAGTGGTAATTTCTGGGAGAAGCACTGTATGTATTTGAAACTGTCTGAGGTGGAAAGAAGACTGACGAGGTCAAGATGAACATGTCAAAACCATCCTTTGGGGATGTCGAATTGACTCAGTGGTCGAATTGACTCAGTGGAGGTTGGGCATAGTGTCCAACTTCATTACATTGGCGTCATAAGCATAAATGTGTTCATATATGACAATCATACTTAACTGCCATGTAAATGAAGTTTTTGGTGACAAGTCGAGTAGTGGCCTTAATGCCTGCTGAATGAGGAAGTGAATCCCTGAGAAGATTTTATGGTGGAGTGAGGCCAGAGCAAGGTGATGGAGAGTACCTATGGAGGTGTCACATTGCACAGGACATGAATAACCAGACCAAGCAAGTGGTGCAGTGGTTAGCACACTGGACTCACATTTGAGAGGATGACAGTTCAAACCCATGTATGGCTATCCTTATTTAGGTTTTCCATGATTTCCGTAAATCTCTTCAGGCAAATGCCAGGGTGGTTCCTCTGAAAGGGTATGGCTGATTTTCTTCCCCAGTTTGAACTAGTGCTCTATCTCTAATGACCTCACTGTTGACGGGACGTTAAACTCTAATCTCCTCCTCACTGAATAACCAGAGAGGTGGCATGACTCAATAGTCAGTGTGTTATCATCATCTTATTGTAAATGACAGGTATTCAGTTCACCTTGTTGCATGTGTGTCAGTTCATCCAAGTCCAAGAGTGAAGAGATGGTGTAGATGGTGTGTACAAGTAACATGTAATTGGTGGCGATGTTATAGGCTTCTCTGAAGACAGCAGTGGTGTACTGGCAAATGAAGTCCATGTGATGGACGTGCTGTGGCAGCAAGTCGGCAGCAGGATTATGGATGGCATCCACGAGTGGATTGTGATCTGTGTACGTGTACATATTTACAGACTGGCCTTCTATGTCCTCACAGAAGTGATGGACCACTTCATGTATTGCAAACAGTTCCTAATCGAAGGTGGACCACTTACATTGTGAGGAAGAGAGTTTCTTGGAGTAGAAATGAAGGGGTTGCATCAAGTTGCCCATGTGCTGATGTAGGATGACACTTTCGCAAGACTTGTTCACATCAGTAGTGGTAGAAATGCATGCATCAGTGAGGGGGCTTGCAAGCCTGACAACATTGGTCAGTGAATACCACTTTGTGAGTGCCGGGAGTGTTTTTGCCTGCCAAGTCATCTGTCAAAGGGACTTGCAGGGGTGCACCATGAGGAATATGACACCAGAAGGTGTGAATCATCCCAAGGAAATGATAGAGCTCAAGAAGTGTCTGGGAAAATGGCAAATCGCAGATGAACGTGATGCAGTCAGATACATGGCAGAACCCAGAAAAATGACACTGGTGGCAAGTAAGTGAGATGTGTCATGGTTTATCTTGATACCATTGTTGATGAGTGCTTTGAGAACTTGAGATAAATGGAGCTCGTGCTCTTCAGCAGCAGAGAAGTAGATGAGAATATCCTCAAGTTATGCATAGCAAAAAGTAGAGTGAGAACAAAAGAGTGATTAAAACATTGCCACATCTGTGCAGCGTTTCTGACTGTATGTGCATGTAGCAGTATTCAAGTAAGCCAAATGCTATGGTAATGGCTGTTTTAAGTATGTTGTCACAGTGCATTGGGATTTGGTGATCAGCCTTGTGAGTCAATAATGCTGAAAATCTGGGCACAGTGCAGTTGTTGCACTAAACCCTGGATGTGCAGTGCTGGACAATTGTCAAGGATTGTCTGAGTGTTGAGTATGCGATAGTCCCCGCACAAGCAGAAAGAACCTTCTTTCTTAAGTACAAATTGTATAGGAGAAGACCAATTACTGTCCAAAGGGCACACAATTCTGGAGTGTTAAGAGGTCCTGGATGGCAGTTTTAGCATGGAGAAGTTTGATGGCATTGAGGTGGACTGCCTTGTACTGGGCAAGGGGACACTCAGTAGTACTCACCCAATGCAGGTGCCGTTACCAATAGTATCTACAACTGGGGGAGGGGGTCTCACATGGAACAGCACTGGAAAGCAGAGCTCAGACACATGAAACACTGGTAGTTTGACTGTCACTGACCTGCAGAGTTTGCAGTGAAGGCAAATGTGGAGACAGGTCATGAACAGGAGAAGCATCAGCAATTTGATGTTACTGTGATGTGGGTCTTCAATATTAGCTTACTTGGACATTTTTATTATCAACAGTGTCACCGACCCTATACTCAGTGCAGATTTTTTTTGTCTCATTTTCATGTGTCTCTAGCTTTAGTGGACCAACATTTAAATACAGTGAACTGCAGTGCCCATCTGTCAACCATGTCACCTGTGCTGGTAAATGATGAGTCAGTTGTTCCCATAAAATAGTGTGTAAACCACTTGGGAGTGTCACATTATGGCGTCTGTGGATTTGAATGTTTCCTAGCCTACAGTAAATGGTAACCGTCTTTTCAGCAAGAATTTCCTGCAAAATCAGATATTGTGACTAGATCAGGTAGTTTCTGGATGTCCCCACTGCATGTGGTGGACAAAAAAAGACAGATCCTGGTGATTATCCAGGGATTACAGGACATTCAATGCCCACACAATTCCCAATTGTTGCTCTGTGCCTAACATGACTGACTGTAACTGCATGATCTCTCGTGCTCAGGTGTTTAGTGTGGTCAATTGTGCAAAGGCATCTTTGCAAATTCTGGTGGAGCACAGAAAATCACTGTTATAACACCTTTTTTGCTTTTCCAATACAGATTCATGCCTTTTGAATTGAGAAACACTGCACAGACATGGCAGTGTTTTTTTTTTTTTTTGCATGGGTTGCCATTGCTATTCTGTTACATGGATGATAAGCTCATATTTTCACCTACAGACAAGGAGCATTTTTCTTGGACCCCAGCAAGTGAAGTGGCATTTCATAAAGACAAGCAATGTTCGGCACAAGCGGCACGGCTCATCTACCCCATTGGCTGTTATGGTAGACACGAGCCAAAATTCAGTCATCACAGAACCTTATGTTACAGCAGAAGAAATTGAGTGATATTGATGATGAGTTGCTGGTGACCTTTGTGGACATTAAACATTTTCTTTCTTCCAATGCGCAATGGATCATAGCTCACTGCAACGATGTGTGTCACATTTCAGGTAGAAACAACATTATCACAGACCGTCTGTCTCCATACTGTGCTAGCCTACAGGTGGTGCCTTGGGCTGAGACAGCAGCCAAGCAACAAGGGGACATAGTGCTGCATGATTTGCTTCAAAGAGAACTCACATTCCTGCAGCTGCAATGTTTCTCTGTCCGATATTGTGCCATGAGTATCTGGTGTGACACATACCGGGACAAACAATATCTGTACATTCCCACAGAATTTCAGCACATAGTTTTCTGAGCACTGCATACTCTGGCTCATCCAGGCATCTGGGTAACAGCAAGCAAGGTAGTGTGGTCAAGAATCCAGGTGGATGCTAAGCTTGGGTGCGCTCCTGCCTCAGTTGCCAGCACAGCAAAGTCAGCTGACATGCATTCATACCGGTTGCCCACTTTCCAATGCAAAAAACAGGTTTTTCACACATACAAGGGTAATCCCAAAAGTAAGGTTTCCTATTTTTTTATATGTGCGAAACCCTGTTTGTGTGGCAGTTGGTCACACTGTTATGAAGAGTGCTTCACATGCTGTGTGTAAACATGCGCACGCTGCACTGAGGCACTCAGTCTTGGCTTAGCAGCTGTTGAGAATGGAGCTCCTGTTGGATGTTACCATCAAGTGCGAATTGCATGCAGTTATTCGGTTTTTTAATGCAAAGGGCACTGCGCCGATTAAAATCAATCGCCAATTTGGCAGAAGTGTATGGTGAGTCGTGCATGGATGTCAAAAATGTTCATAAGTGGTGTAGAGAGGTTGCAGCTGGTCGAACCGAAATTCACAATGAACAAAGTAGCGAGAGACAGTCAATTTCTGAGGAGACAGTGTTGAAGGTTGAGTAAAGCATGCATGAAGATTGACGGATCACCCTGGATGATCTCTGCTCGTTGGTTCCTGAGGTTTTCCGAAGCACTGCTGACAGAATTTTAATAGAAACATTGAACTAATGGAAGGTGTGTGCAAGGTGGGTGCCATGCATGCTGACTGAGTACCACATGCGGCAACGAGTTGATGCTTCCCGCGCATTTCTTCACCGCCTTGCAGCCAAACAGGACAACTTTCTGGACTCAATTGTCACGGGTGAAGAAACCTGGGCATACCACTTTACACCTGAGACCAAGCAACAATCATGCCAGTGGTGGCATCCTTCTGCACCAAAGCCGCAGAAATTCAAACAAACATAGTCTGCCGGTAAAGTCATGACAACCATTTTTTGGGATCGGAAAGGGGTTTTGTTGGTTGACTTTATGCCCACTGGGACCACTATTAACGCCAACAGGTACTGTGAGACTCTGAAAAGACTCAAACAGGCAACTCAGAACCGGAGAAGAGGAACGTTGAGCAAGGGCGTTTCAGTGGAACATAATCACCCACCCACCCACCCTATAGTCCTGACTTGGCACCCAGTGACTATCACCTGTTCCCTAGGTTAAAAGAACATTTGGCTAGGAAATGAATCAGCTCCGACGACGAGGCGAAAGAAGAGGTTTATAACTTTCTGAACAGCATGGTGGTGAGCTGGTATGACATGGGCATACAAAAACTGCCACAGCATCTACAAAAATGCATCGACAGAAATGGTGATTATGTTGAAGAATAGCTAAATGTTCAAGCTGTAAACTGATGTAAACCATTGTAGAAATGAACAGGTCTATGTACTTATAAAAAAATAGGAGACCTTACTTTTGGGATTAACCTCCTATGTATGGACATAGTAGGGCTGTTATCTTATTCTGTTGGTCATCACGACTTGATTACTGTAATGGATCATTTTACAAGGTGGCCCAAAGCTACTTTCATACTAGACATTTCCACAGAGGCAATCACAAAGGTGCTGTTTCTTACATGGTGTTTGAGGTTTGGCATCCCTCAAATAATTATGACCAAACACAGATGCCAATTTGAGCTGCAGTTGTGTAATGAGCTCCTTCAGCTATGCATCTGCAACCATCTGCACACCACTAGCTACCGTCTTGCTAGTAATGGAACGTAGAGAGGCTGCATTGCATGCTAACGATGGCACTGATACATTACTCATCAACATGGGTGGATGCCTTGTCACTGGTATTGTTAGGTCTGTGAACATTAGTAAATGAGGATCTATAGTATTTGCCTGCCCAACTGGTTTATGGTGAGTAGTAGTGTGTGCCAGGAGAACTCATTGTACAAGCATTGCTTCAGCTGTCCATCAGGAAACAGTGGCAGAGTTTATAAAACAGATCAGCTCTATGGCGAGATGTTTGCAATCAGGCCCAACTGTCAGACATGGAGAGAAAAAGATCTGCTTAGAGCGTCACATTCCTGGCTCAGAAATGACACCATGTGCCCTCTGTTACACCCACTATATACTGGTCCTACAGCATACTTTTGAAAGAGACAAACATTTCGAAGATTAACCAGAACAGCAGGAAAGAAACAGTCTCCATAAAGCAACCAAAGCCTGCCTACCTCTATGAGGAGGATCCTCAACAGCACTGTCCAAATCAATTTTCTACCAACCTGCACCAAGCCTACAATGCTGAGTGTCACTGCAGGCTCCCCAGAGACTATTCCACCAGCTGCTCACATGATAACCCCCGAATTTGTTTTGTTTTTGGGATGGGGAGGGGTGGGGACAGAAGTTGAATCACTGGTTTGACAGAGAGGCTTTATTGTTAATAGAGTGATCTCTTCCCAGAAGTCCAACGCAAACTCCAATCTCTGCTCAAAGCCTTAGGCCCTTCCCAGAACATCTCTAAATCCATTTTCCTCCTCACCCCAATGAAACCCCACACACCCACCTACATGCTCCCCAACATCCACAAACCCAACAATCCTGGATGCCCCATTGTGGCTGGTTATTGTGCCCCCAC
The DNA here is from genome assembly GCF_021461385.2 of Schistocerca piceifrons. Lineage (NCBI taxonomy): Eukaryota > Metazoa > Arthropoda > Insecta > Orthoptera > Acrididae > Schistocerca > Schistocerca piceifrons. Next base: position 512,327,250 of record NC_060144.1, read on the forward strand.
TGAGAGAATTTCAGCTGTAATTGAACACCTCCAATCAATTGCCCGTAATCTAGCCTCCCATGTCAAAGACACCAACCACTTCCTTCACTATCTCTACACTGTCTCTCCACCATCTCCCACCCCTTTACCTCCTAGATCCCTTCTTGTCACTTGATTCCACCTCCCTAAGCACCAACATCTCTCATGCTCATGGTCCTACTGCTATTGAAAACTAAGTTTCACAGCATCCTTCAGACTCCAAACCCACTGCCTCATTCCTCATACACCTTACTAACTTTATCCTAACCCACAACTAATTGTCATTTGAAGGGGAGCTATATAAGCAAATCCATGGCACAGTCATGGGCACACTCCTATTTCAATGTTTTTAAGGGCCATCTAGAGGAGACCTTCCTAGCCTCCCAAAATACCAAGCCCCTAGTCTGCTTCAGGTTCATTGATGGTATTTTCATGATGTATCTTCATGACCTGGACTCACAGCCAAGACACCCTGTCTTCGTTCCTTCACAACTTCAACACCATCTCTCCCATCTGCTTGATGTGGTCCTCCACAACCCAGTATACCACCTTCCTAGATGCTGACTTCCTCCTCTCTGATGGCTCCATCCACATCTCTGTCCACAGTAAACCCACAAGCCACCAACAGTACCTGCATTTTGACAGCTGTCATCCATTTCACATCAAAAAATCACTCCCATACAGTCTGGCCACCCAGGGATGGCATATCTGCAGTGACAAAAACTCCCTTACTCAGTATGCTGTGGATCTCAACAAGGCCTTCACAGACAGGCACTATCCCTCAGATTTAGTCCACAAAAATATCTTCTATGTCATTTCCCCTCTCACCCTCCAATCCTTCCACCACCCTCAAGAACCAGCAAGAAAGGAGTATCCCTTCATCACCCAGTACTATCCCGGACTGGAACAATGGAACCACATCCTTCACCAGGGCTTTGATTACCTATCATCTTGCTCTGAAATGAAGGACATCCTACCCACGATACTTCCCACCCCTCCTAAAGTGGTGTTCTGTCACCCACCCAACCTCCACAACATCCCAGTCCATCCCTATGCCACTCCCAACCCCAACCCCTTGCCACAAGGATCATATCCCTGTAGAAGCAAAACCTGCCCAGCACTTCCTATTCCAGTCCTGTTGCAGGTTTATCCTAGCCCATCAGAGGCAGGCATGTGAAGGAAGCCATGTCATTTACCAGCTCTGTAGCAATCACTGCACAGCTTCCTACATTTGTATGACTACCAACCAGCTGTCCACCAGGATGAACGGCCACAGCCAAACTGTGGCCAAGAGCAAAGCAGACCACCCTGTGGCACAACAGCTTTTCTGAACTGCACATATGGGAGTTATTCTTACATCACATTCTGCACTCCCGTAATTATCCAGGCCACAACCTGTGGTAATGTACTGCCCTCACACACTCCACCCAGCAGTTTTCATCCCTTCTGTCCTGTTATCTCCTCCCCTTTCTCATCTCCCACCCTGTTTATTTGCAGCCCTTTGCCAATGCATCCACCTGTCTTTCCCCTCTCCCCTCCTTTTTGCTGCTCTTTCGCCACCTTCCCGACCCACAACCTCCTGATGCTGTGCCTGTTGGTAGTCTAGTCCCTGCACACTCACTCCACCAGACCATTTGTCTCTCTCCCCAAGGGTACACTATTCTTCCTTCCCCTTCCCGTTCCCCCTTCCCCACCAACTCCAGATTGCTACTTGCAGCCCAAGTGATAGATGCATTCTGGCCTGAGATGCTGGAGTCGGCAGTCGTATGTGTGTGAATGGTGTGTGTATATCTTTTACTGATGAAGGCTGTGGCCAGAGGCCTTATGTAGGTGTCTTTTTAAATGTGCCTGTCTGCAACTTGATGTGTCTGCTTTACGGTAAGTAGCAAACTGTCTTTTCTTACATTGTTGATACTCCTACCTAGAGTTTCCATTGTTTGATTTAATAGAGAGTTTTGTTAGATATTCTTTGTATTTATTTATTTGTTACAATTAAGTCTGTGCATAATAAAAGAACTTACTGAATAATCTTCATGACTACAGTTTTTATATGCTAATTATTTCTTGGTAACAAAATACCCATAAATTTGTCATCTTTCTCACATCCCCACTAGAATCCTTGAGTGCTTAGGCAGTTTTCTGCCAGTCATATTTCCTTCCCTTCAGAATTTGTGTTGTGAATCATTCAGATGCCAGAAGTATGTGTGAATGCCATCGTTGAAATCCACTGTGAAATGTTTTGATGTGATGCATTACATTCCATTCCGAAGAGAGTGAGAAGGGGGGAGGGGGGGGGGAGAAGGAGGAGGAGGAGGAGGAGGAGGAGAAGAAGAACTGGACTGAAGAAGGAAATACAACCTACAGGGAGAGAATGAGAGCCATATGGAATATCAGCAAAATGAATCTAAAAGTGCTGTGTAACCAAACAGGGTCCACACACAAACAATAATAATAATAATATACAAGAAAATTGCATTATTATTAGTTACTGTTACTAGTATTAATTGTTCTAAGTGTATAGTGAAGTTTTGCTACAGTTTCTTCAATTTGTCTCCCATGGAGGTAAAAATAAGGGGGAATGGCACTACAGATTTATGCTGTACTTTGTTTTGAAGCTGGCACAGCTGTGTTAGATGCCTCAAAACATTATCACACAATTGTTTACATGGAGATTGCTTACGATTGCTTTTTGTTCATAATTTCTGTCCTGTGACAGTTGTTTTAAGCAGTAAATATTTGATGTTGTAAAATGACAAAAATGCCCTCATAAAAGTAACTTTCTTTTATCCGAGCTGCAGCAAGCTTCTCATCTCATCTGGTAAGTCTCCTTTCCCTAAACCTCATCCCTGTCCCTGAACCTCATCAGTCCTTTTCCTGCACCCCTCTTCCGTCCCCTTCAACCCTTGTGCCAGACAAAGGAGCCACTGTCTCGAAAAGCTTGCAATTTTGTATGCATGTTCTCCTATTGCCGCTTCATGAGTAGATTTTTTATCTATCCAATTACTTATATTTTCAAAAATTGATTACTTTCATTGATATAATTTTCTTTTTGTTTATACATATCAAATAACCAAGAAGAGAAACATGTAATGTGGGAAGGGGCTTTCACAATCCATTTAAATCCACTTTTACTGTATTTGTGTTGATAGCAGATGAAGTTAGAACTCCAAAAACAGAAATGGTTTGCTTACTAGTACTTATTCTTACTTGTAACATTTTTAACTTTCAAATCATATGCACAACATGTTTAATGTTTTCCGGTTCACCTTTATCTCTCCCCATATATTTTTATTTTCATTTTCATTTCACCTAGGTCTTTAAATATGTCTGCTTGTGTCTGTATGTGTGGATGGATATGTGCGTGTGTGCGAGTGTATACCTGTCCTTTTTTCCCCCTAAGGTAAGTCTTTCCGCTCCCGGGATTGGAATGACTCCTTACCCTCTCCCTTAAAACCCACTTCCTTTCGTCTTCCCCTCTCCTTCCCTCTTTCCTGATGAGGCAACAGTTTGTTGCGAAAGCTTGAATTTTGTGTGTATGTTTGTGTTTGTTTGTGTGTCTATCGACCTGCCAGCGCTTTCGTTCGGTAAGTCACCTCATCTTTGTTTTTATATATAATGTTAACATTACATATTCAATGATCACATTACCAAAAAAATCTACCTGCATTTTCTTTATGAACACATAAATGTGTGTGCAACAACGAAAAATTAAGCAATGCATGGTATTGCATGGTATGACCACTTCTGGATATCAACAGTGTGAAAGGTTCTTGAAATGTTGAAGAAACAGAACTGCAAGAAGTGTCATTCAGTGAGAGGCTAATAACAGAAAACCATGAGAAATTCATTTTCAAAACCATGTTCCAGCAGTTTGCAATTCAATAAATACCACCTGTAGGCAGTTCTGATGGCGTTAATGAGTATTTAAACTAATACCTCCTATATTAGTTAGTTCAAAAGCAACAGTATGAGTAAAAGAATGGTCTCAGTAGCATGGACTCTGTTAAATGGATATTTCGTTTCAACAAGTATGTAACAGATTCTTTTTTAGTAATGATAGTGTAACCTCTGTAATGTGTATGTGCTTCTTAAACAGGAGTTTCACATATATTTTAATAAAAATTTAATTAATAGCACACAGTTTCCAGCTTGGTTTTCACACTAAATTATTTTGTCTTTTTAACTGCAGCCTATTTTCTTCATTACCCAGAATATTTTTTTCTCTGATCTTTGTATCAGTTTTTCAGGAATAAACTAGCTTTTTCTTCTCCTTTTATGCTTCATGTTGTACTGCTGTAGCTTCATGTTACTGGTTTTCCAAAATTACTTGCCAGTCACTCATATGTTGTAAATGAAGTTTGAAGTGCCAATTTGTGCACCCAAAGTAGGCTGGAAAAGGAATTTTTCTGGGTAAGTTGAGCAGAAACACTCATGTGTTACTGTTACTGAGACAGTGCATCAATTTACTCCTTAAGTGAAATGAGGGTATCAGAAATGTCAAAGAATGAAGATGAATATTCCAGTTCTGTGCCAAATACAAGTATGAGGAAAATAATGGTGTTGGGGCATATTGTTGATTCTTCGAAAAGATTACAGGCCATGACTCACTTTACAGGTGATGACTGTGAGTGATTGCAATAGAGACATTTTCAGAATACTCCATTTATAGAAAGGAATAGATTAATGAAGGAATTCTATCAAATGGTTTCCTGACGAATATTTGCAAAATACACTATGTGTTCAAAAGTATCCGGACACCTCCAAAAACATGTTTTTGATATTAGTTGCATTGTACTGCCACGTACTGCCAGGTACTCTGTATCAGTGACCTAAGTAGTCATTAGACATAGTGAGAGAGCAGAAAGGGGTGCTCCGTGGAACTCAAGGACTTCGAATGTGGTCAGTTGATTGGGTGTCATATGTCTGTACACAACATTTTCACACTTCAAAACATCCATAGGTCCACTGTTTCTGATGTGATAGTGAGGTGGAAAAGTGAAGGGACTGACAGAGACCACTGATGGTTGAAGAGGGTTGTAATGTGTAATAGACAGACATCTATCCAGACCATCACACAGGAATTCCAAACTGCATCAAGATCCACTGCAGGTACTATGACAGTTAGGCGGGAGATGAGAAAACATGGATTTCATTGTCAAGCAGCTGTTAATAAGCCACACATCACGCTGGTAAATTCCAACGACACCTCACTGCTTGGTGTAAGGAGCAAAAACATTGGACGATTGAACAGTGGGAAAAAGTTGTGTGGAGTGACGAATCACGGTACACTTTGTCGCGATCCAATGGCATGGTGTGGGTATGGAGAATGCCCGGTGAACGTCATCTGCCACTGTGTGTAGTGCCAACAGTAAAATTCAGAGGTGGTGGGGTTATGGTGTGGTTGTGTTTTTCATGGAGGGGGCTTGCACCCCTTGTTTTGCATGGCACTGTCACAGCACAGGCACACATTGATGTTTTAAGCACCTTCTTGCTTCCCACTGTTGAAGAGCAATTCAGGGATGGCGATTGCATCTTTCAACAAAATCAGGCACATGTCCATAATGCACAGGCTGTGACGGAGTTCTTATATGAGAATAACACACCTGCAATGGACTGGGCTGCACATAGTCCTGACCTGAATCCTATAGAACACCTTTATGATGTTTTGGAATGCTGACTTCGTGCCAGGCCTCACTGACCGACATCGATACCTCTCCTCAGTGCAGCACTCCGTGAAGAATGGACTGCCATTCCCCAAGAAACCTTCAAGCACCTGACTGAAGGTATGCCTGCGAGAGTGGAAGCTGTCATCAAGGCTAAGGGTGGGCCAACACCATATTGAATTCCGGCATTACCGAAAGGGGGGGGGGGGGGTCACAAACTTGTAAGTTATTTTCAGCCATGTGTCCGAATACTTTTGATCACATAGTGTATAGTCTCACCACCGATATCTCTTGTGTGACACTTCATCTGAACAACAATGTACAGAAAGTTCTTGTTGGGAATTACAAGTTACTTAGGCGTAAAGGAGACTTATCACTGATAGGCAGAAGTGCTGTGTCACTGATAGGCACACAAACAAAAGGTTCAGAGTTTGGCTAGCTTTTGGAATACACTTCCTTTTTCTAGCTTGGGTCTTGGGTGAAGTAGGGGTGTGAAGCAGGGTGGGGTAAGTGAAGGAGAGTGGTGGGAGGCAGGGAGGAGGTAGGGGGAAGTGACTCATGGGAGAGTGGGGAGGCTAGTTAGGGGTGTAGGTATAGGGGGCAGGTGGTGGACTCCTGGTCCTGCGATTTCATAGTCATGTGGATCAGGGGATGGTGTGCATACAAACACACACACTCACACACACACACACACACACACACACACAATTGGGTGGGGGCACAGCGAGTTACCTTAGGTTTAGGTCAGGAACGTTATGGGAGTGAAGGATGTGCTGTAAGGATAGCTCCCATCTGTGCAGCTCAGAAGAGCTAGTGGTTGTGGGGAGGACCCAGATGGCATGGATTGTGAAGCAGCCATTGAAATTTTGCACGTTGTGCTCTGCTGCATGTTGTGCCACTGGATGGTTGCAGCAGAGCTGGTATATAACATGGCTGCTTTCACAAGTGGCCTTGCCTTTGAAGGGGTAGGATAAGCCTGTGAGTAGGTGGTGCTGGGTGAGTAGACTGGGCAGATCTTGCATCTGGGTCTTCCACAGGGGTATGATCCGTGTGAGAAGAGAGAGGGTGGTGGGATGGCATACGTGTGGATTGGGATGTTGTGGAGGTTAGGTGGGTGGCGGAACACCACTTTAGGAGGGGTTTGAAGTATCTTGGGTAGTATGTCCCTCATTTCAGGGCATGGTGGTAGATAATCAAAGCCCTATCGAAGGACATGGTTCAGTCGTTTCAGTCTGGGGTGGTACTGGGTGACGAGAGGGTGTGGCTTTGTGGTTGGTTCTTAGGATGGAGAGAGAGAATCAGTTGTGTGTGAGGATACGGCATGTGAGATCTGTGTGAATTACTTTTGGAGGGTATTGTGTGTCTGCGAAGGCCTTTGTGAAGTCTTCAGCGTACTGGGTTAGGGAGTTCTCATCACTGCAGATGTGTCTACGACGAGTGGCGATGCTGTATGGGAGGGATTTTTTGGTGTGGAAGAGGTGACAACTGTCAAATTGCGGGTACTGTATGTGATCTGTGGGTTTTATGGAGACTGGGGTGTGGATGGAGTAATCTGGGAGGAAGAGATCAACATCTAGGGAGGTGACTCAATGGGTAGAGGAGGAGACCTGGCTTAGCTGGCCTTTTCCACCTGCCGTATCCTCCAAAACTCCATACCAACACTACATGAAATACAAAGTCAAAACAATCCCAGAACACTGTTATTAATCTCTCCATCAACATCCTCAGCTCCACAGAAGTTTCAGTCCTATCCAAAGGCCTCACATTCAACCCTACTCCCAGGTTTAGCCATGTTGGACTTGTGAAAGGCCTACTCTCCTTCTCCTGCACCCTATAGTGGAACACTTTGTCACCAACCCCTTCAACCAAAACCAATCAAGTCCCAATACTGAATCCTGCCTGTCCCAATTCATACCACCATCTGGCCGTGACCATCCCACACTCCCACCAAACTGTCTCATGATCACCTTCCAGGAATTCCTAACTTCCAACCTGGCCTCACCACCCTTCCACAGATCCCTCCCTAAGAACAACAACCTTTTGACAGAAGAAAGGACTGCCCTACACAACCAGAAACAGATCCTGATCCGATCATCCTCCTTGCAGACAAAGGTTCCACCACTGTTGTGATGAAATGGAGTGACTATCTGAGAGAGGGCCTCCACCAGCTGTCCAACACCTCCACCTGCAAGCTCTTCCAAAGTGACCCAATCCCAGAAGTCCAACATAATGTTCCATCTCTGCTGAAATCCTTAGTCTCTTCCCAGAACCTCTCCCCTGAATCCTTCTCCCTAGTCATCCCAACAGCAGCTCACACACCCACCTTCTACATGCTCCCCAAAATCCACAAACCTAACAATCCTGGGCACCTCATTGTGGCTGGTTACAGTGCCCCACTGAAAGAATCTTTGCCTTTGAAGGTCTACACTTCCAACCAACTGTCCAAACCATAACCTTCCGCATTAAAGATACCAACCACTTCTTGCACCAGCTCTCCACTATCCCCACATCCTTACCTCCTTGTCCATACTCATCACTTTTGATGCAACCTCCCTATACACCAACATCTGTCACTCCCTTGGCCTTGCCACAATTGAACTCTATCTCTACCAATGCCCTGTAGAACCTAAACCCACCACTTCATTCCTCATACACCTAAACGACTACATCCTAACCCATGTTTTACTTTTGAAGGGCAGGTATACAAACAGATTTGTGGCACAGGCATGGTCACCTGCATGGCACCCTCCTGTGCCAACCTCTTCATGGGCCACCTAGAGGAAACATTCCTAGTTTCCCAAAATGCCAAACCCCTGTTCTGGTTCAGGTTTATTGATGACATCTTTATAATCTGTATCCAAGACCAGGACACTTTATCCTCATTCCTCCACAACCTCCTCCTCTCCCATCCAATTTACTTCGTCATTCTCCGCCTATCGTGCCACCTTCCTAGATGTCGATCTCCTCCTCTCAGATGACTCCATCCACACCTCAGTCCACATCAAACCCACAAATCACATACAGTACCTGCACTTTGACAGCTGATACCGCTTCCACACCAAAATCTCCCTCACATACAGAATGCCCACCAATGGTAGATGCATCTGCAGTGATGAGAACTCCCTCACCCAGTATGCTGAAGGCCCCACAAAGGCCTTATCAGACAGGCAATACCCTCCAGACTCAATTCATAAACAGATCTTCTGTGCCATATTCTCATACAAATCTGATCCTCACATCCATCCCAAGAACCAACCACAAAGAAGTGCCCTCCTTGTCACCCAATACCATCCCAGACTGGAACGCCTGAACTTTGTTCTTCATCATGGCTTTGACTAAACTAGTTAACAAATTTGTGTCTGCATCTGGTTTGTAAATGGGTGGATTTAACTAATTTTGGGGTGCCGAATACATTGGTAAAATCAGTTTTTCTCTATTATGTCACATTTCCTAGATACACAGCAGAATAGTAGTAGTGAAAATTGACACACTTAAGTCAAACAAAAATAAACATTCAGAACATTTGAAATCAATACTATTTTGTATGTATACATGGGCATGATGCCAATAAAAGGTCCAAATTAGTTCAGAAGATATTTTCACCTTTAATCATCTTTGGTTTTTGAAAAATGCGATAACGGGGTTCTTCTTTTGTTTGCTGTTTCATCACTCTCCCTAACAAGACCCCAGCAGTAGTCACCCATCATTGAAGGGTTCCAATGGCCTTGGTAACAGTGTTCCATGGTAAGAATGTCATGGTGAAAGTGTTCACCATGCTCATCGCTTACGACTCCCAAATTTTCTGGGAAGAAATCAAGGTGAGAATGTAAAAAGCGAATTTTAAGCAACATTCTACACTCCATGTTCTTACAGTTGTCCAACAGATCATTCACAATGGTAACATAGTTTTTGTCTTTTCTGTTACCCAAAAAGCCCTTCACAATTGCTTTAAAAGAAGACCAAGCAGCTAATTGCATATCTGTGAGTTTGGTATCAAAGGTTGGATCTTTCAGCAATTTTCTTATTTGTGGTCCTACAAATCATCTTTCAGCTTTGCCTCACTTTATTTGGGAAACTTTTCTTTTAAGTGATTGAAAGCCACATCTTCTTTATCCAGAGCTTTTACAAAGTTCTTGATAAGGTCCAAATTGATATGAAGGGGAGGCAAAATGATTTTATTGAGCTCAACCAATGAGGAAAGGAGACGTTCTTTTCGTGAATCGCTACTGAGGAAATTTAGAGAACCAGCATTTGAGGCTGACTGCAGTACAATTTTACTGCTGCCAACTTACATTTCGCGGAAAGACCACAAAGATAAGATAAGAGAGATTAGGGCTTGTACAGAGGCATATAAGCAGACATTTTTCCCTCGCTCTGTTTGGGAGTGGAACGGGGAGAGAAGATGCTAGTTGTGGTATGAGGTACTCTCCGCCACGCACCGTATGGTGGATTGCAGAGTATGTATGTAGATGTAGATGTAGATATCCAACCGGCACAACAGATATGCAAAAAATCAGGATGGGGTACAGTAGATGGAGTCACCAGTGCAGGAAATGTGGTACCAGCAGGAGTGCATACATAAGAAACGGTACACAGATGTAATAGATGGATCCTTACTTTATTTGCTGGGCAGAATTACACCATGGTCTGAATTGGTCAGAGGTTCAACACTATCAAAGATTTTGTTGTTCACTCTACTGCACAGGGCAGTGATGTTTATTTTGTCAGTCAGAGATGACATCCCCCCATGAACCATGACCTTGCCGTTGGTGGGGAGGCTTGCGTGCCTCTACGATACAGATAGCCATACCGTAGGTGCAACCACAACAGAGGGGTATCTGTTGAGAGGCCAGACAAACGTGTGGTTCCTGAAGAGGAGCAACAGCCTTTTCAGTAGCTGCAGGGGCAACAATCTGGATGATTGACTGACCTGGCCTTGTAACACTAACCAAAATGGCCTTGCTGTACTGGTACTGCGAACGGCTGAAAGCAAGGGGAAACTACAGCCATAAGTTTTCCCGAGGACATGCAGCTTTACTGTATGATTAAATGATGATGGCATCCTCTTGGGTAAAATATTCCGGAGGTAAAATAGTCCCCCATTCGAATCTCTGGGTGGGGACTACTAAAGAGGACGTCGTTATCAGGAGAAAGAAAACTGGCATTCTATGGATCGGAGCATGGAATGTCAGATCCCTTAATCAGGCAGGTAGGTTAGAAAATTTAAAAAGGGAAATGGATAGGCTAAAGTTAGATATAGTGGGAATTAGTGAAGTTCGGTGGCAGGAAGAACAAGACTTTTGGTCAGGTGAATACAGGGTTATAAATACAAAATCAAATAGGGGTAATGCAGGAGTAGGTTTAATAATGAATAAAAAAATAGGAGTGTGGGTAAGCTACTACAAACAGCATAATGAACGCATTATTGCGGCCAAGATAGACATGAAGCCCATGCCTACTACAGTAGTACAAGTTTATATGCCAACTAGCTCTGCAGATGACGAAGAAATTGATGAAATATATGATGAGATAAAAGAAATTATTCAGGTAGTGAAGCGAGACGAAAATTTAATAGTCATGGGTGACTGGAATTCGGTAGTAGGAAAAGGAAGAGAAGGAAACGTAGTAGGTGAATATGGATTGGGGCTAAGAAATGCGAGAGGAAGCCGCCTGGTAGAATTTTGCACAGAGCATAACTTAATCATAGCTAACACTTGGTTCAAGAATCATGAAAGAAGGTTGTATACATGGAAGAACCCTGGAGATAGTAGAAGGTTTCAGATAGATTATATAATGGTAAGACAGAGATTTAGGAACCAGATTTTAAATTGTAAGACATTTCCAGGGCAGATGTGGACTCTGACCGCAATCTATTGGTTATGAACTGTAGATTAAAACTGAAGAAACTGCAAGAAGGTGGGAATTTAAGGAGATGGGACATGGATAAACTGACTAAACCAGAGGTTGTACAGAGTTTCAGGGAGAGCATAAGGGAACAATTGACAGGAATGAGGGAAAGAAATACAGTAGAAGAAAAATGGGTAGGTTTGAGGAATGAAATATTGAAGGCAGCAGAGGATCAAGTAGGTAAAAAGACGAGGGCTACTAGAAATCCTTGGGTAACAGAAGAGATACTGAATTTAATTGATGAAAGGAGAAAATATAAACATGCAGTAAATGAAGCAGGCAAAAAGGAATACAAACGTCTCAAAAATGAGATCAACAGGAAGTGCAAAATGGCTATACAGGGATGGCTAGATGACAAACGTAAGGATGTAGAGGCTTATCTCATGTGAGTTTCCTGCCTACAGGAAAATTAAAGAGGCCTTTGGAGAAAAGAGAACCACTTGCATGAATATCAAGAGCTCAGATGGAAACCCAGTTCTAAGCAAAGAAGGGAAAGCAGAAAGGTGGAAGGAGTATATAGAGGGTCTATACAGGGGCAATGTTCTTGAGGACAATATTACGGAAATTGAAGAGCAGGTAGATGAAGATGAAATGGGAGATATGATACTGTGTGAAGAGTTTAACAGAGCACTAAAAGACCTAAGTCGAAACAAGGCCCCGGGAGTAGACAACATTCCGTTAGAACGACTGACAGCCGTGGGAGAGCCATTCCTGACAAAACTATACCATCTGGTGAGCAAGATGTATGAGACAGGCGAAATTCCCTCAGACTTCAAGAAGAATATAATAATTCCAATCCCAAAGAAAGCAGGTGTTGACAGATGTGAAAATTACCGAACTATCAGTTTAATAAGTCACAGCTGTAAAATACTAATGCGAATTCTTTACAGATGAATGGAAAAACTGGTAGAAGCTGACCTCGGGGAAGTCCGTTTGGATTCCCTAGAAATGTTGGAACACGTGAGGCAATACTGACCCTACGACTTATCTTAGAAGAAAGATTAAGGAAAGGCAAACCTACGTTTCTAGCATTTGTAGACTTAGAGAAAGCTTTTGACAATGTTGACTGGAATACTCTCTTTCAAATTCTGAAGGTGGCAGGGGTAAAATACAGGGAGCGAAAGGCTATTTACAATTTGTACAGAAACCAGATGGCAGTTATAAGAGTCGAGGGACATGAAAGGGAAGCAGTGGTTGGGAAGGGAGTGAAACAGGGTTGTAGACTCTCACTGATGCTATTCAATCTGTATATTGAGCAAGCAGTAAAGGAAACAAAAGAAAAGTTCGGAGTAGGTATTAAAATCCATGGAGAAGAAATAAAAACTTTGAGGTTCGCCGATGACATTGTAATTCTGTCAGAGACAGCAAAGGACTTGGAAGAGCAGTTGAACGGAATGGCCAGTGTCTTGAAAGGAGGGTATAAGGTGAACGTCAACAAAAGCAAAACAAGGCTAATGGAATGTAGTTGAATTAAGTCGGGTGACGCTGAGGGAATTAGATTAGGAAATGAGACACTTAAAGTAGTAAAGGAGTTTTGCTGTTTGGGGAGCAAAATAACTGATGATGGTCGAAGTCCAGAGGATATAAAATGTAGACAGGTAATGCCAAGGAAAGTGTTTCCAAAGAAGAGAAAATTGTTAACATCGAGTATAGATTTAAGTGTCAGCAAGTCGTTTCTGAAAGTATCTGTATGGAGTGTAGCCATGTATGGAAGTGAAACGTGGACTATAAATAGTTTAGACAAGAAGAGAATAGAAGGTTTTGAAATGTGGTGCTACAGAAGAATGCTGAAGATTAGATGGGTAGATCACATAACTAATGAGTAGGTATTGATTAGAATTGGGGAGAAGATGAGTTTGTGGCACAACTTGGCCAGAAGAAGGGATCGGTTGGTAGGACATGTTCTGAGGCATCAAGGGATTACCAATTTAGTACTGGAGGTCAACATGGAGGGTAAAAATCGTAGAGGGAGACCAAGAGATGAATACACTAAGCAGATTCAAAAGGATGTAGGCTGTAGTAGGTACTGGGAGATGAAGAAGCTTGCACAGGATAGAGTAGCATGGAGAGCTGCATCAAACCAGTCTCACGACTGAAGACCACAACAACAACAACAAGAGATGACATTTAGCCACTGTGTCACCATAAGACCATTCAGAAAAATTCATGTCTTGGGAAGATTTACAAGACAAATTTAAAACTGAATATTTGTGTCTTTGTGAGCTTACTAAAGGTTATGACCATTATGAACCTCAATATATAAAATATTTATACTGTAGTGAATATATAAGTGAAGACAAATGTGAAGAAAGTAGGCTTACTAGTGCAGATGTCAATAGGTACAGTACCTTCAAGGTTTGTGGTAATGAGTGTGGTAATGCAAATGAATAATTAAAAGAAACTTTAAGCTATAGTGAGTTTTCACAACAAGATTTCAGTTAGACTATACTGTAGCTCTGGAAAATAGAACTATGAGTCAAGATACTCAAGCACATATTAATTTTAAGCTCTACTACAGCAAACATGGGCTTATAAACAAATATATGGATGAGTTATTAAGTTGTGAATGTATGTTATGTAATTTGCCGTATAATTTACTGTTTATTGACAAAATAAGATTTAGTGATAGACTTTCTGTTGTATCAGGTATCCTACATTATATATATGTACTGAATCTAACAGTGAAAATTGTGTTGTTTAATGTCTCAATGAAAGATAAAGTTTTAGGTTATATTTGCAATTCAAACCTGAGTGGTGAGTGTGTGACCTTCTATTGAGCGCACAGAGAAACACTGCAGATTTGTTGTTGGTAACAAATCCATGTCAGAACAGAAATGGCTTTTGTTTATTTCATGAGGAAATTGTTAAGTTTTAAGCATTTTAGTTACTGTAATTATTTCCCATACACAAAATTAGCCTTAAATTGTTTTTGTTTATTGGTTTGTAAATGAGAAGAATTTTAATTGAAGAAGTTGACATATTTATGTACCTTTTAGAATGTTATTCAGTGTTTGTATGTTTTCATCTGCTATAGTGCAATGCCATATAGCAGAAAATTTGTCATTAAATGTAATTGCTGGTTCAGCAATGAAGTGTATGATGGACATAGAACAAATTTTATCACAGATGCTAAGGTGTTACTGCATATTTGATTGGTATTCACTTTAATGATGTTGAATATTATGAAAATGTTATAACTGTTGGAGATTTATTTTAGTAATTTATTGGGCAACCATTATGTGGGTTTGCAGTGTAGCCAGAAAGATAGATGTTAAGAGATTGTACATTGAACTGAATGATGTTAGAAGATAATAGAATACAAATACTACTTTTAGTGCTCCAAACCTAATACAGTATGTTTTGTGATCTCTCACAACCTACATGTGTACGGACTGATTTTACACCTTCTGCCTCTTAAACATCATGTACACAGACTTTCGGAACACCTACTCTGTGCATACCTATAATGACTCACACGCCTACCATGTGTACCACACAGTGATTACAAACTCTTGGCATAACCATTCAACAGCAACAACCAAGGGGCAATAGTACTGCCATCTTGAGTTGGCAACTATGTCATGTCTATTGACAGATGCCATGCTAGTATGCAACCTAAAATCCCTCTGTTTAGGCCTGACCAAGTGACTATGGTTTGCAAAGGTGGAGTGGGTTTGTGCGAGGTTAGGAAACCTGGATGGTAACTTGAAATTTGTCGTGCTAATATACTATCTCACTGAGAATGTGGAGTTATCAGTGACTTAATACTTGTCCCATCTGCCAGAAACAAATAAAACATAGTGAAGGCAGTACTCTTGCAACGTGTTTCTTGCCCACTGGAGCAACAGGTACGGCAACTGATATATAACAAACATTTATCAGATGGCATACCCAATCATTATTGGATCTCATCCTGATACCAGACCCGATATTCTGGTCACTGTGGATTACAAAGTTCAGTCAGCAATTGTAACTGACAATGCTCACCCACTGATTGGGCAGGAAACTGGCGATGGAAGACAGACTTTTTACAGTCATGCAATGTAGGCAGTGCATCAGTGTGAGCAAAGCTACCCCCTCTTTCCATCTGATAAGGCAGTGCGTCAAACATAGCTGATGTCATCTGAATCTTCTGTCCAAGTGCTACTGCTTGGAGTGCACATGGCATGACACCTCCAACTGACAGTGCCGGGCCAGATGATTTGGCTAATATGCTGCTTATCCACTGATGGCACTACACACATTTCACCTGTGTTGCAGTCAAACTGTCAACAACCCTGCTTGCACTCGGGCTTTGAGTGCAAAATCGTACAGGTGCAGTGGTCCACCCAGAACTGACAAGTTGCCTCTGCTCCACAATGACAACACACAGTGGAAGCCGCGTGTACATACGGGATGTGTGCACCAATATGTAATTCCTTATCAACACAGCCTTGATGTATTTAAAGTACCACAACACATTCTCAAACCTTGCTATGGGGCTTTGTGTTTATAACTCCATGCAGCAAATGAGGCCAACAGCTGTGTCCATGGCAAAGCAGATCATACTGTACAACTCATGAACAAGTTACATTGTCCTTGGATGTTCTACGTTGATGACATGCTAGAATCGGGGCTAGGAGCTGATTTCTTCAGAAAGTTTTGTCTCACACTTCACCTTGATCAAGTAATCCCATTCCATCATGCACTGCAACAGTTCATCCAAGGCCACAAAGCAACATTTGCACCTGGTCACAACTGCCGGCACAAAAGCTAATGACTAACACCACTACTACTTAAATGTATTGAGACAATATGTGCTATCTCCACTGCCCAGGCCCACAGCCGCATCACCATGTCCACAATGGGCAGCCACACCCCTCCACAATATGCCAAGGATGCTGTGCAGCCTGATCTCCTCCAACAACAACAAACACACATTTTGGTGATCACAGACTATGCAGTCATGCCTCTGATGGTCAATCACACCCCTCTGCAATGTGCAGAGTAGGCCACACAGCCTGACCTGTTACAGTGGCAATAAAAACACACAGTAGTAGCCATGAACAGTGTAGTGACACCTCCGATGATCATCCATGCCTCTCCGTGACACACCAAGGGGGCCGCGCAGCCCAACTCCATCTGCTACGACAACAAACACATCCCACAGCACCCACTGTGCAGCTACACCTCCGACAGACATCCATGCACTTCTGCCAGACATGGAGGTAGCCACACAAATGAACCACCAGACAGACAACTCTCTCAGGACAGTCTTCCCAAAAGCTCTCTAATCCCATCAGTGATGCACCAGGTGTACTTTATCAGTGCACTGTTAAAAATGATATGACATACAGTTTAAATATGCCACACAGCCCCCTGATTTGGCACAAAGTATGCTGCCTCGCCCCTATGATCCTGCAGGCAGCTAAGATGGCAATGAATGACATGTTGCACGCAGGCATCGTAAGGCATTCAGACAGTGCGTGAGCATCTCTCATTAAATTAACAGCTAAGAAAGACAGCCCTAGTCAACTATGTGGAGACTATAGAACACATAACTCACACATGATGTCTGTACTACACAAACAGGAATTACCCAAGTGCTCAAGGGGATAACCAGTTTTTCTGTGATTGATTGTTAAACAACATACTATCTACCAGATCCCTATGCATCCACATGATGTTGATAAATGGCCATCATGGTGCCATTAGGCTTATTTGAATTTCTGGTGAAGTCTTTGGCCTCCAAACTGTGGCACAGACCTGCCAATAGCTCATCAACAGGCTATTGTTTAAACTGGACTGCTGTTGTGCATATTTAGATGTCAGATCAGAGCCAAGAAGTTCACTTCAAACTCATTCTCACTGCCCTCCATGACACAGGGATGACCATAAACAAAGACAAGTCACAATTATGTCAGAAAAAGGTCACATTTCTGGGACATATACTCAGTGCAGAGGGGATTAAGTCCACACCACACTACACTCAACTAGTTCAACATCTGCTGCCTCCTCTTTCATATCACAACATTTGATGATTATTGGGAATTCTTAATTATTATAGACATCTCCCACAAGATACACGGTTTTCAATACCACTGATAAATGCACTCATGAGCCCACCTCTGCAGAGCATTTCCCATCATCATGGATTACGTGCCATCAGTCAGAACCATCTCCCTCACCCTTGACTTCTACAAAGTTGTGAAGAACAGGAACACAATCAGATGATTGTTACATTGCTTGAGAATGATTCAGCTAACCTCAAGATTGAACACTGACTGGTCACAGGAATGGATCCAATTGTCCTCTGTGATATGTAGCTCAAATGTATTTGGTCTATGGTACACACACCATTGTGGCACTTGATTTTCAACATACTACATGATTTCAGCCACCCAGGCATACAGACGATGATTCAGATCTTTATTGAACATTTTGTTTGGGCAGGTGTTAAGTGCATGCCTAAATTGTCAACACAGCAAAGTAGGCCGGCATGTGCAGACTCACCTTAGCAAGTTTGAAATTCCACTTGGGTGGTTCTGACATGTACACCTTGCTCTAGTGGAAGGATATAGGTACAAACTGTCAATGATCAGCTGTGCAACCCACTGAGTGGAAGCCATCCCAACTGTCGATATAAAGTGGAACATACGCATTGCACTTTTGTGACGAACTGGATTACCCAGTTTGGCTGCCCTGACATCATTACCATGGATCAGAGCCACCAATTTGTATCCTCACTTGTTAACATATTATGCAGCTTGTGCAGAATTGCTTGCTATCATTCCACAGATTATCACCACCAAAGTGACCGGCTCGTGAAACACTGGCACTGAACCATGAAAACCACACTCATGTAAAGTAAGGGAGAATGGACCAAGGTCATCCCATGGGCACTCCTCCGACTCAATGTGGCAGACAAGAAGGATTGAAAAGCTTCACTAGCAGGAATTCTATATGGGAAGGCACTGACATTGCCAGTGGAGTTTCTGCAGCCTACACCCAACCTCGGCTCATCTGACCTATCAGGTATGGTACAGAGGATCAAAAGAGATACACAGGACTCATGTGTACTTCCTCCATCAGCTCATGATTTGAGATTATATTGAAAAGTCAATGCTGCAGCCGCCTTTTAACTGATCATTTTGAGTGCTGCAACAGCATAGCCACATGTTTGATATAGACTTAAATGGCAAGATGAAACCAGACCAAGCCAGCCTGGAGCCTTCACTCCTTGGATGACAGGAGTTATCCCCAACAAGGTAACACCTCAAGTGACAAACCTGCCACTAGCTCTCTCTGGGAAAACCAGCAGATATCACTACAGATGTTATTTTCAGCCCAAAGAAGTAACAGTAAAACTGATTAATGATTATCTCTCTATAGAGGCCACACACACAGTGCTAGATTCTATGAGTACTCCCATCACTACAAAATTTATTCACACTTTTCGCTTGCAGAACACACTGGACTTTGTGGTGGTGTTATCACATCTCACATACAGACCAGCTAACAGTCTTCCTACCAACTACTGCCACGATTGGCAACACAGATGTGACCCTGATAATGCAGCATCATTCACACATGGATGACACATCACAGTCTCAGACAGTTGACAAAGCACTCTTAGTCCCCACCACATCACACTACAACTGAGATTACGTCTTCTGCCGTGGCTCGCCCCCTCTCACCTTTAGACTGTTTCCAATCTACAACTGCCAACGAGGTTGAATAGTGCTCTCCTGTTGACAGCATCTGCAGCACCCCAAGCCACAAGGAATGATCCAGTTGTGTCTAACAAAAGTGCAGCCCATAGCATGGCTAGTCATGTGAGCTCAAACAGCGGCCCATCGAGAAACAATCCAGTCACGTCTGACGGAAGTGCCAGCCACAGTGCAGCCAGTCATGGAAACTTGAACAGCACCTGCAGCTACAAGCACCACCCATTGATTGTCGACAAACTCTCTCTATTCTTCAGTGTTCCATGCTCTGAGAAAGGGGTAGGGGGAAGAGGGGAGGGAGGGGGTGGGGAGGGTGCTCTTTGGGTACAGTACCCAAAAGAGTATCACTGAGCAGCAATGGCAGTGAAATGTCTGCACCCAAAACATTTAGTTTGGACCATGAAACTGCGACTGAAAGACGTTTGTGGATAATGCTGTGTAAAATAAGCGACGTTTGTTTATAACAGGACCGCCTCCCCTCAGAACTCATATGAAATGTCTGTATATGCATCCAGATAGTTATCGGACAGTTCAGTGCTTCCTAAGGCCTTGTATGTGTGTCTTTATATGTATCAGTCTGTCCTATTTGATAAAAAAACTTGATATTCATTGCGAAGGCATGTGGAATGTTCTAGAAGGACGTGCGTTGTCATCATTATTGGTGGATTGTTGTCATTGATAAAATTATGTACATATACTAAATTAAGTATCTAATCAAGAAATTGAAGTAATAAGTCCTTAGCAATAAATAACTAGAGACTGCAGAGATGTTAGCATGGAAAATCAAAGCATGAAAATTCCACATTCATTCATCAATGGACTAGGCAGAAGAAACTTAAGTAACATTCAACATGAATCATTACATTTGGTGGAGCTGAGATGGGATCAATGTTTGAAGTGTAGAAATATGTTTAACAAGTGACTGTTCAGGTGAATGTAAGATTAATGCTAAACATAAACTGTCTTGAAAAATTTTGTGTTATGGACGCACGGAAACGAATGGATGTTGCCCCATGGGAAGAGTTGGTGTGGATAAAAAGGACCAAATTCTCGGACAGCACCGTCAACCATCAGATGAGTAACAGTTTATCTTTTTAATTAAATAGTTCTGTGACAGTGAGAAACATTTGTGTGGGAAGTTTTTATATTTTGTAATTTAACATGGCCGATAATGACAAGATAAAAATGAGTGAGGAAAAACTTGTCAGCAGCGAACCAATAGAAAACACTTCAGACCTAGGATCAAGTATCAGTGAACTATCACCCAGTAATAATCAAAGTGTAGATCAAAGCTTTGGTGGAGAGGGTTCCAGGGAAAATGTCGCCATGAACACTCCAATTGCACAGGGTAGAGTAGGCAGAGATTATTTGTTAATGTTATTAATGCAGCATATAAAAGAAGCAAAGGAACAGATGGGACAGATGAGGCAAGAAGCAAAGGAACAGATGGGACAGATTAGGCAAGAAGCGAAGGACAAGATGGGACAGATTAGGCATGAAGTGAAGGAACAGATGGGACAGATTGGGCAGGATACTAGTAAGATAAGGGAAATCCAGGATGGTTTGGCAGCACTAAAAATTACTGTTGAGACAGGGCAGGGTGAAAATACTCATGTAGGAGAAGTAGAAGGAAGGTTAGAAATATTAGAAACTAATTTCACACAAGAGTTGTCAAAAAATGAGGGAGATTTGAAAAACTAGATAAGCATGTAGAAGTAGAAAATTCTAAAATTAAGTAGAGGTTGTTCAGACTAAGAGAATCTTAGAAGAAAAAGAAGAAACTTACAAAAGGAAATCTGAGTTAAAATTTATAGACATTACCAATCTAATAAGTAATGTAGAACTGAAGTGTGATGAAAAAATAGATTTGTGTAAAAATGATGTTGCAGATTTAAGTTAGAAAGCTGTAGAACTACAAGAGGGTGTAGCTCAAAGAAATTTTGTTAGCAATATTAATTGTGTATGGGGTGGCATACCATAAAATGATTTCCAGCAGATCGTAAATTGCATCCTGTTGATTTTTTACAGCATTATCAAGATAATTTTAGTAATGACATGACAGACAATGTTAAAATTAAATTTGTTAAGAGATTTTTGGATGGAGAAGCAATCTCATGGGCCAATCAGAATGTTAATTGTGTCATGTCATATGATGAATTTGAAAGAAAGTTCTTAAATAAGTTTTGGTCAGAATCTGAGCAAGCTAGGATTAAAAGTGAGTTTCTGAATGGTCGAACTAATACAAATAAATGCCGTAAAAGGAGATTAAAGAAAAGAGATCAGTTCTTGAGGTATGTAGATAAGTTGGATAGAGCCTCTGAGAGAAATGGGAGGTTAGGTAATGGTAGATTTGGCGATCAACCATCTGGGGGCTGGAATCAGAGTAGGAATCAAGGTAGGAGTGACAATAAAAATCGGAATAATAATAGTTGTTACAATAGAAGTGATAACAGATGGATCAACCATAGTAATGGGAATGGAAACAGAGGACATGACAACAGGGAGGGACCTTTGGAGAATGGCAACGGACAATTAGATAATCACCAATCAAGACAAGGCAATTTAAACTGACAGATGCCTCATTGGGAGCCTGTCAGTTTGGGGTGAGAAATACGTACTGAAATCAGGCTAAACACCACTGGCCTAGAGACATTTAAATAATTACAGAAGACAAAGTAATAGAAGATAATGAACTGGAAATGACAGAGCTACAGTAAGAAGAGCTCATCGTATTAGCAAATTACAGTTTGACAGTAAATTCTGGAAAAGTATGAATGAAAGTGTGGAAGATAGAAGTATTAGCATCTGTAAGAATGTTGAAGAAGTTCCATTAGAGGAGGAAACTATCTCAAGTCTATATAATCAGTGTGGTGAAGAAGTTTGTGAAGAAAATGTTGGTTCTGATGGTAATCTTGATGAGTTTGGATTAAGTAAATTAATGGAGGAAAAATCTATCCCTGTTGAGCTCTTAAGTGATGATACTTGTACTAGTGTACTTGTCGACAATTCTAATGAGCATTGTAAAGATGTTGTAGAAGTGTCTAGTATTGGAGTTGATAGCATGTGTGCTAATATTGATAGTGAAAGTGTCAGTAGTAATGATGAATGGGAAGAAGAATTAGGTGTCATGGTGTATATGGAGGTTAGAGAAGGTTTAATTAATGGTGAAGAATATGGGAACCAGATTGTGTCAATGAAAACTGGAAAGGTATCAGATAAGGAACATGTGGACAGCCATTATGATGTAGATGTGATGCTAGAAAGTTTATCGGATTCTTACAAGGATTATAGTGACAAAGTCAGAGTAAAAAGGATTATCAAGATCATTTGTGAAGAATTGCATTCCAACTGGGAAGGTAGAACCAGTCAGCAGGCTTACAGTGAGATCAGTTCCGGGAAAAGTAGACAGTGTGTAAAAGACAGACATGACATCAAGCAATCATCCAATGTAGCTCTATGTAAGATTCAGACAAGTAAGAGAAATTGTGCAGACAAAAATGGTATAAACAACTTGGACTTTAGAGAGATTGAGGATGATCTGTTGCATGCAGATGAGGAAATCAGGAAGAAATTAGTTTTAGGTTGCCCGTATATATGTGTAAACATTGCAAATTATGAGGGAGTTTGCCTCTTAGACGTGGGTAGTCCTGTTTGTGCAATTTCTGAAAAATTTAGAGACAAGATGAGACACAGTGCTGACTTTGAAGAATATCCTGTTATTGGAATCAAAATTAAAGGAGCAACTGGTAGGCACAGCAAAGTTGTAAACAGGCAAGCCTTAATATCTTTCCCCATAAATTATGTACAGTGTAACCAAGGATGTTTTGAAGTACCTGACCTCAATGAATATATTTTGCTCAGAATGAATTGGGTACAAGGAGTAAATGCAGATTTTGACTGGAATAACAAAAAGTTAAGGCTTACCAACCCAAAGACAGATGTAACACATGTGACTGAACTAATTATCCAAAATTGCCTAGAGAACAGTTTTCAAATAGAAGAGTTATATGTGCAAATGAAAAGATTGACATTAACGAGGAAGACAATGAAGAAGAATGCAGTGAAGACAAGTATGCTGAATTAGTGGCCACAAAACTAAAAGAATCTGGAAGTCTAGATAAAGAACAGACAGATCGATTAGGTAGTTTGTTGTGGGAATAGAAAAATGTGTTTAGTGCGAAACCTGGAAAAGTGAAGAACTATGAATGTAGACTTAATCTAAAACCTCACGAAACATTTTTCATCAAACCATATGGAGTGCCCATCTCAAAAAGAAAATCTGTGGAGAAAGAACTACAAAAAATCGAAGACTGGGAAGTAATTGAAAGGTGCAATAGTGCATACGATAACCCGTTGGTGGTAATTTCCAAACGTGATGCTGGAATAAGACTTGTGCTTGATTCAAGACATTTAAACAAATACCTTGAGAGGGAAACTGATCACCCTGAGAACACAGACGAGTTACTACATAAATTTGAACATATGAAGTACATGTCTAGTTTAGACTTAACAGCAGGTTTCCATCACGTACCATTGGAGATTCAGTCTAGAAAATATACTGCATTTTTGTACGGAGGAAGATGTTATTGCTATTGTTTTGTACCATTTGGTCTTAATGTATCAGTTGCAGAATTTATCTGAGCAATGGATTTTGTTCTATGAAAAGAACTGTTAAGCAAACTAATCCTTTATGTTGATGACATACTTTTAACAGGAAAGAGTTGGGAAGAACATATCGTTTGTTGTGTGAAGTGTGTTACAGACTGAGACAGGGAGGCATGTCATTAAAACTAGAGAAGTGCAAATTCGGAGTTAAGCAGCTCAAATTTTTAGGCCGTACCATCTCAGAAGAAGGAATCTTGCCTGATGAAGAAAAACTTGAAGCCATTGCAAAATTTCCTGCACCCAAGACTAAGAAACAACTTAAATCATTCTATGGAATTTGTGGCTACTACCGGAAGTTTGTCAGCAATCAAGCTTTAAATGCACCATGTTTGAACAACTTGTTGAAGAAGAACGCCATTTGAGTATGGAACGAGTATTCTCAGGAAGCAGTCGACAACATCAAGAAACAGATGTGCAATAGTAAAATGTTATACAGACCTGATCTTATAGAGCCATTTTGCATTATGACCAAAAGCAGTGACTACGGACTGGGAGCTCATTTGTTCCAAGAAAAGATTGTAGGTGGTGTGATGGAGCATAGATCAATAGCTTTTGCCAGTAGAACTTTACAAAAACATGAGGAGTCATATACCGTCACCGAAAAAGAATTGTTAGCGGTCTATTGGGCTTTCGCCAAGTTCAAGAATAACTTATTAGGACATCAAGTAGTAGTGTACACAGACCATAAGGCTTTGATCTATATACAAGAGTGTGCTTTCCATCACAGCAGGATAACCAGGTGGGCGCTATTCCTCCAGCAGTTCAACTATACAGGAAAGTATATAAAAGGTGAAGAAAATCTAATTGCTGAGCTCTATCAAGATGGCCAATGGAAGGAAAAGATGAAAACAGTGATGAGTGTGAAAGGGAATTTCAGATTATATATCTAAAAGTGGTGAAAGATGAGAGTGAAATCAGGAAAATTTGTAATGACATCCGTAGATATCAGAACCATGATTCCAACTGGAAGTTAGTTAAAAGTTATCTGGGTAAGAGAGGATATGAGAAAGTAGAGCAGTATTATAAAGTGCACAAGGGTATACATTTCAGAAGATACAGTGAAGACAGTGATGCTTGGAGATTGTGCTGTCCAGAGCAGTATGTACATGAGAGTTTCGGACATTGTGGGACACTGAAATGTATCCAAAAGATCCAAGAAAATATGTACTTTTACAACATTGCCAGGAGAGTGAGGAAGCAATTATCTACATGTGACAGGTGCCAGAGGGTAAAAGCTAGTAATCAAACCTGCAAAGGATATATGCAAAACATCTTGCCAAAAGAACAACAACTACTTGTAGCAGTTGATCTTTATGGATCATTGCCTGAGGCTAAAGGAGGATTTTGTTACATATTTGTCATGGTGAATCTTTTTACAAAATTCATTAAACTCTATGTGTTGAAGACGGCAACAAGTAAGAAGATCATTTTGAAAATTAGAAGAGACTATTTCACAAAGGTAGGAAAACCGAAGAGCATACTTTCTGACAGTGGAGCACACTTTACTTCTAAACTTTGGAAAACATTTGTTGAGGCTAAGAACATAAACCATATTCTGATATCTGCTTACCACCCATCAAGCAATCCGGCTGATTGTTACATGAGAGAAATAGGGAGATTATTTAGAATTTATTGCAACAAAAATCATGTAAGTTGGATATAGTATGTAGACAGCTTTGAAGATATAGTGAACAGCTTACAACATTCATCTAGTGGGTTCTGCCCATATGAAATAATGTACCACAAGAAACCACCGAATCTGATCAATGAATTAATTGAATTCCCAGCATGTAAGGCTATGAGTCCACAGGAAAGAGAAGAAATAGTCAAGAAAGTAATGGAACAACAAAGGAAACAGAGGAAAAACAAACATGATAAGAAGTTGTAACTTACAAATTTTAAAATTGATGATCTGGTCCTGGTGAAAACACATGAAAAATCCAAGGCTATAAGTAATGAATTAAATAAATTCTTCGACATATATATTGGTCCATTCAAAATTCAGTCTATGCAGCACCCAAATGCATACAGGAAAGTTTATCCAAAGTCTGGAAGGTTATTTGGTTTACGTAACATAATTGAACTGAAACCCTATAAGCAAGTGTCAAACACCAAGAAAAAAATAAGATAATGTAAAAAGCCCTCAGGAAGACACATCTTTGTGTCAAGTGCAGGGCGAGCACGAGGTCTCCAAGCTATGTATCATTCTATTTTTCTTCTTTTCGTTTTCGTATACTACATCTTATACTCATCTATAAACCTGCAATGAAGTTATCTCTTACTGAAAATACTATCCATTCTCTGTAGTATAAGTTTTCTGTATGTAATATGACTAGTGAGTGATGTTATTTGAGGAATAATTTGAAAATGTAACTGTGTACTAAATTTGACTTTCCTACAATAGTGATCGACCAATTATTGTAGTTATACTCTGTAGAGCATGTATTTGATTTGTGGGTGCTTTTTTGAGAATTGCAGAAAAAGAGGGGTTGCAGACACAAGATGGACAGTGCAAAAGACTGATGATCGTGAGCTCCAATTCCTTAAGATGTGTAATGTGAACCAGTGACTAAAGCGACAGCTAAGAAAAGAAAACTTTTTTTGATTTTTGTAATTTGGTAGCCAATCATACAAGTAATGCTTGTTAAAAGGGCTGGGAGGGGGGAGGGGCCGGTATAACGATACAGCCTTCCCCAAGATTCTAATGAAGAGACTGATACCACCTTTTTTGTATGCATCCGGGTGGCTGTTGGACAAATCACTGCTTCCTAGGGACTTGTATGTGTGTCTTTATATATATCATTCTGTCCAATTTGTTAAAACACTTGATACTCATGGTGAAAGCATATAGAATGTTCTGGAAGGATGTAATTATCATGATTGTCAGGGGATTGTTGTCATTAACAAAATTATGTATAGGTGCTGAGTTAGATGTTCAATCAAGAAATTGAAGTGTTAAATATCTGGTGGCAAATATTAAGAGGCTTTGGAAATGTTGGCATAAGTGGCTGGCACCTCTAATTACCTTAATTGCAGCTGATTGGTGGTTTGACACAGGGAACATCATTACCTTGATAAACTGCTTAAAAGTTATTACCAAGCAGTGTATTTTCATTTGTTATCTATTTTTATGTCCTCCTCTGTAATCAATATCTTTTGTAATTACATTTCTAATTATTTCTCCAATTGTTTACATCACACAACTTTTTGATTTTCAGAAGTTGAGGCCTTATTTGTAAATTTTACGTATGTAGTTGGATAAAGCACCAGATTTGTACTGTCATTGAATACTGGTGGCCAAATCTAAACTGTAATTAATTACATAACTAAAATAATACAAGAGACGTTATTGTAATTAAAGTTCAGATTGATTTTTAATATTTAAAACTACAAATAATACTAAAAAATTTATGTAATACGATATTGTATTTTATATCATTCGGATCTCCGGGCGGGGACTACTCAGGAGGATGTCGTTATCAGGAGAAAGAAAACTGGCGTTCTACGGATTGGAGCGTGGAATGTCAGATCCCTTAATCGGGCAGGTAGGTTAGAAAATTTAAAAAGGGAAATGAATAGGTTGAAGTTAGATATAGTGGGAATTAGTGAAGTTCGGTGGCAGGAGGAACAAGACTTCTGGTCAGGTGACTACAGGGTTATAAACACAAAATCAAATAGGGGTAATGCAGGAGTAGGTTTAATAATGAATACGAAAATAGGAATGCGGGTAAGCTACTACGAACAGCATAGTGAACGCATTATTGTGGCCAAGATAGATACGAAGCCCACACCTACTACAGTAGCACAAGTTTATATGCCAACTAGCTCTGCAGATGACGAAGAAATTGAAGAAATGTATGATGAAATAAAAGAAATTATTCAGATTGTGAAGGGAGACGAAAATTTAATAGTCATGGGTGACTGGAATTCGAGTGTAGGAAAAGGGAGAGAAGGAAACATAGTAGGTGAATATGGATTGGGGGACAGAAATGAAAGAGGAAGCCGCCTGGTAGAATTTTGCACAGAGCACAACATAATCATAACTAACACTTGGTTTAAGAATCATGAAAGAAGGTTGTATACATGGAAGAACCCTGGAGATACTAAAAGGTATCAGATAGATTATATAATGGTAAGACAGAGATTTAGGAACCAGGTTTTAAATTGTAAGACATTTCCAGGGGCAGATGTGGACTCTGACCACAATCTATCGGTTATAACCTGTAGATTAAAACTGAAGAAACTGCAAAAAGGTGGGAATTTAAGGAGATGGGACCTGGATAAACTAAAAGAACCAGAGGTTGTACAGAGATCCAGGGAGAGCATAAGGGAGCAATTGACAGGAATGGGGGAAATAAATACAGTAGAAGAAGAATGGGTAGCTTTGAGGGATGAAGTAGTGAAGGCAGCAGAGGATCAAGTAAGTAAAAAGACGAAGGCTAGTAGAAATCCTTGGGTAACAGAAGAAATATTGAATTTAATTGATGAAAGGAGAAAATATAAAAATGCAGTAAGTGAAACATGCAAAACGGAATACAAACGTCTCAAAAATGAGATCGACAGGAAGTGCAAAATGGCTAAGCAGGGATGGCTAGAGGACAAATGTAAGGATGTAGAGGCCTATCTCACTAGGGGTAAGATAGATACCGCCTACAGGAAAATTAAAGAGACCTTTGGAGATAAGAGAACCACTTGTATGAATATCAAGAGCTCAGATGGAAACCCAGCTCTAAGCAAAGAAGGGAAAGCAGAAAGGTGGAAGGAGTATATAGAGGGTCTATACAAGGGCGATGTACTTGAGGACAATATTATGGAAATGGAAGAGGATGTAGATGAAGATGAAATGGGAGATACGATACTGCATGAAGAGTTTGACAGAGCACTGAAAGACCTGAGTCGAAACAAGGCCCCCGGAGTAGACAATATTCCATTGGAACTACTGACGGCCATGGGAGAGCCAGTCCTGACAAAACTCTACCATCTGGTGAGCAAGACGTATGAAACAGGCGAAATACCCTCAGACTTCAAGAAGAATATAATAATTCCAATCCCAAAGAAAGCAGGTGTTGACAGATGTGAAAATTACCGAACTATCAGCTTAATAAGTCACAGCTGTAAAATACTAACGCGAATTCTTTACAGACGAATGGAAAAACTAGTAGAAGCCAACCTCGGGGAAGATCAGTTTGGATTCCGTAGAAACACTGGAACACGCGAGGCAATACTGACCTTATAACTTATCTTAGAAGAAAGATTAAGGAAAGGCAAACCTACGTTTCTAGCATTTGTAGACTTAGAGAAAGCTTTTGACAATGTTGACTGGAATACTCTCTTTCAAATTCTAAAGGTGGCAGGGGTAAAATACAGGGAGCGAAAGGCTATTTACAATTTGTACAGAAAGCAGATGGCAGTTATAAGAGTCGAGGGACATGAAAGGGAAGCCGTGGTTGGGAAGGGAGTAAGACAGGGTTGTAGCCTGTCCCCGATGTTGTTCAATCTGTATATTGAGCAAGCAGTAAAGGAAACAAAAGAAAAATTCGGAGTAGGTATTAAAATTCATGGAGAAGAAATAAAAACTTTGAGGTTCGCCGATGACATTGTAATTCTGTCAGAGACAGCAAAGGACTTGGAAGAGCAGTTGAATGGAATGGACAGTGTCTTGAAAGGAGGATATAAGATGAACATCAACAAAAGCAAAACAAGGCTAATGGAATGTAGTCTAATTAAGTCGGGTGATGCTGAGGGAATTAGATTAGGAAATGAGGCACTTAAAGTAGTAAAGGAGTTTTGCTATTTGAGGAGCAAAATAACTGATGATGGTCGAAGTAGAGAGGATATAAAATGTAGGCTGGCAATGGCAAGGAAAGCGTTTCTGAAGAAGAGAAATTTGTTAACATCCAGTATTGATTTAAGTGTCAGGAAGTCATTTCTGAAAGTATTTGTATGGAGTGTAGCCATGTATGGAAGTGAAACATGGACGATAAATAGTTTGGACAAGAAGAGAATAGAAGCTTTCGAAATGTGGTGCTACAGAAGAATGCTGAAGGTTAGATGGGTAGATCACATAACTAATGAGGAAGTCTTGAATAGGATTGGGGAGAAGAGAAGTTTGTGGCACAACTTGACCAGAAGAAGGGATCGGTTGGTAGGACATGTTCTGAGGCATCAAGGGATCACCAATTTAGTATTGGAGGGCAGCGTGAAGGGTAAAAATCGTAGGGGGAGACCAAGAGATGAATACACTAAGCAGATTCAGAAGGATGTAGGTTGCAGTAGGTACTGGGAGATGAAAAAGCTTGCACAGGATAGAGTAGCATGGAGAGCTGCATCAAACCAGTCTCAGGACTGAAGACCACAACAACAACATTTTATATCTTATTCGGCTGTAACATCAGTTTCTTTATGTTTTGTAAATTTTAATTGTAACATCAAAAATTGTGCAAAATTAATAATGGGTTATTTTGAAATTTATTGTTAAAATTCTATATAAAGCGATGCAGCGAGGCTGCAAGAGGGTTAGTTGTTGAGTTGTTGATTTTTCAGTCAGTCAGTCAAAGAGATCTGTGAAGTATGTCAGTCAATGTTTTTGTTAACGGGATGAGTATGCGGTTCAGTTGTCAATAAATTTTGTGAACTCCAGGCAATAGAAAGGTAAGTTAAATGTAATGATCTTAGATCTTGGTGGAACGTTATAACCACCATCGCCACCGAGAATATTATGGGCGCAAACAAACCTCACCAACAAGGCCCACAACTGATGTATTGCAGTTGGTCAATAAACGTGTTATTCTGTCATCAGGAGCCATCCACTGACACACCCCCAACCATCCTCTTCCTCACACCCAGCAGAGAACCCACTTTCAAATCCGGCAGTGGGCAGTGGAGTCCAGTGCCTGTAATATGGCTCGTTTAGCCTACTATCAGATGCGAGCATTTGCATTATAAAAGGACCTTCATGTGCCCAACTTCCTTTCATGTTGAGTCACAATTGGTGTGGTGTCTGCACCATGGACCACGTGAAGATTTCCAGACCAACCGTGTCTCCCTCGATGGTGCAACGCATTTCAGAGCTGCACCCACTCACATGCGGAACACACACACGTGTCTCATGGGGGAAGACATTGCTTTCTCCTGCATGCATCATGGTGCAAATTTCAGTGTTGAATGCATGGTGCTTCACACTTAGGGTTCAAATTGTGAAACATTCAGAAATGTGGCATGAAGGAAACAAGGCAATGACCTGTCTATGAGAACAAATTCAACACTTTTAAGATTGGGCAAAGCAGGTGTGTATGGCCTTGGAACAGGTGCATCGGAAATTACAACAGTTACATGAAGCAGCTGCCATGTAGACTGAAAATCTGCCATACCCCATCCCTTGCCCAAGCCAAACTGGGCTTTTGATACTGAAGGATTTTCCAGCACAGACTAACTCAGTGCTTACAATGGAGAGGTGTTGCGATCAAAACTATGCCAGGACTGCCAGTAGTTTGTAGACCTTGTCAGGAGGATCTGTGGAGCTTTCAGAATTTTAAACTCTCATACCCTGTCCTAATGTATCTGATTTTACCAGTAACTTGAAGGGCGCACAGTTTTTTACTGTTCTTGACTGCGGTAAGGCTTTTAACAGTTTTCTACAGCCCCCAAAGACAAAATGAAAACTGCTATTACTATATCTTTTGGGTTACTTGAACACAATGTTATGGCCTTTCGACTGCATAACATGGCCCAAACATGACAATGTGTCTTGTACGAAGTTCTACAGGATTCCCCATTTGATCTTTGGTATGTCGATGACATAGTAATTTTTCCTGCTTCATATGAGGACCATCTGAAACATTTATAATCTATGGTCAGAAGACTGGAGGACTATGGAATCACGATTAATGCTGACAAGTGTATTTTCACGAAGAGAGGGGTTCCTTTCTCCGGCTATGAAGTGTCTAACAAAGGCACTTCACGTATGCCTGATAAGGTTTCCGATATTCAAAACATGCCTCACTCTGAGACTTTTAAAGGACTCTGCCCTTGATGCTGAGGGAATTAGCTTAAGAAATGAGACACTTAAAGTAGTAAAGGAGTTTTGCTATTTGGGGAGCAAAATAACTGATGATGGTTGAAGTAGAGAAGATATAAAATGTAGACTAGCAATGACAAGGAAAGCATTTCTGAAGAAGAGAAATTTGTTAACATCAAGTATAGATTTAAGTGTCAGGAAGTCATTTCTGAAAGTTTTTGTATGGAGTGTAGCCATGTATGGAAGTGAAACATGTACGATAAATAGTTTGGATAAGAAGAGAATAGA
Source organism: Schistocerca piceifrons (assembly GCF_021461385.2). Lineage (NCBI taxonomy): Eukaryota > Metazoa > Arthropoda > Insecta > Orthoptera > Acrididae > Schistocerca > Schistocerca piceifrons. The sequence goes on from NC_060144.1 coordinate 512,359,514, forward strand.
AGCTTTTGAAATGTGGTGCTACAGAAGAATGCTGAAGATTAGATGGGTAGATCACATAACTAATGAGGAGGTATTGAATAGAATTGGGGAGAAGAGGAGTTTGTGGCACAACTTGATAAGAAGAAGGGACCGGTTGGTAGGACATGTTCTGATGCATCAGGGGATCACAAATTTAGCATTGGAGGGCAGTGTGGAGGGTAAAAATCATAGAGGGAGACCAAGAGATGAATACACTAAGCAGATTCAGAAGGATGTAGGTTGCAGTAAGTACTGGGAGATGAAGAAGCTTGCACAGGATAAAGTAGCATGGAGAGCTGCATCAAACCAGTCTCAGGACTGAAGACCACAACAACAACAACCCTTTCTTAGGCATGTTACATTATTTTTGCAAACATCTTCCGATGCTGGATGAAGTGCAAGAGCTTCTTAATAGCCTCTCAGAAGGAATGAACACTTTTGGCAACAGAAAGATTTCTTGGAATGATAGGGGCCGTTAAAGCTTTTGGAATCTGGAAATAGAACTTGCTCAAGGTTCTTTGCTGTCTCACCTCATTGCTTATGGTCCCATAGTTCATTTTGTTGACGCTAGTCAAGTTGCTGTGGATGCTATATTGCAACAACATACTTCTCAAGCATGGTAAACTCTGGCTTTCTTTTCTAAAAATTTGTCAAAACAGCAACAGTTTTGGAGTGTTTTTGATAGGGAGCTGATAGCATTTTTATTGCTATAAAATATTTCCATTCTTGTCTTGAAGGTCAGACTTTTACTATATATACTGACCTCAGACCATTGACATCCATTTTCAAAAATGTCACACAGATAAATTCTCTATGAAAGGCTCATCAGGCCGATTTCATAGCTCAGTCTTCTACAGAAGTTCAGCATGGCTGCAGATTAGGATACAGACATACTCCTCCAATATAAGCTGCATCTAGAAACTATGGGCTTATATCTGAAATGCCTACCTCTAGATGGTTCCACAAGTGGTATTTGGTGTCATACTTCTGTATGAAAAATACATCCATTTGTCCCTGAAAAGTCCCGTTGAATTATTTTTAATTCATTGCACTTTTTGGCCAGCAGTAAGAGCTACTGTGTGTTAAATTACAGACAAAGTTGTATGGCCTGGGATATGGAAATGTTGCTGCAGTTGGGTGAGAGAATGCATCAAATGCCAGAAATGCAAAATTAGTAGACATATGGATGCTCCTATTGCTGATTTTCCCACCCCTTCGACATTGCTGGCCCCTCCCCCGTATGAAGGATACTGATTTTGCTCACAATGGTTGACCAATTTACTCACCAGCCAGAGGCTGTACCTGTTCAGGATATTTCTGTAATATGTGTTTCTCACATTTTGGTTTGTTCATGGTTTGCACATTTTGGTATCCCACAGTTTATTATGTCAGTAGGAGATGCCAATTTAAATGTCAGTTATTCGCCGAACTGTTATACATTTATGGTTGCAAGCACATCCGTACTATGATCTACCGTTCTTCCAGTAGTGGGATAGTAGAGTGTTTGCACCAGACCTTAAATACAGCATTGGCATCCCATCCATAATCTTGGGTTTTGGCATTTCCTTTAGTTTATTGGGATTGCATACTAGTATTAAGGACCACATGCAATGTTGCCCTGCACAGCTGGTTTATGTTGAATCAATAAATGTACCTGTTGATTTTTTTCACCATCTAAACTTCCTTCCTTGCAATCTGGGGAATTTGTTGATTTTTTTTTTTTTAAGTAGCTACAAAAGCTTATGCAAAGTCAGGTTCCCAGAAACCCTATTAGAAACAGGACCAAACTTGTTGTTGTACATAAGGACTTGAAAGGGTGCCACCAAATTTGGTTATGTGTTGATGCTGTCAAACCTCCCCTTATCCATCAGTATTTTATGGTCGACCGAAATGATAAATTAGTTGTGGTCTGAGTTGATCACTTAAAGCCAGCCTATTGTGATAGCATTTTGGGTACTGTTCCCATGTCAAACAAGGACAACAATAGTGGGCTTCAAACAAAAGACTACCTCACATTATTCAAACTCATTCAAATAGAAATCAATATCCAGAGGTACCAGACCTCCTTGTTTTAATAAGATTTCTTGAAACTTGTTATTTCCATTCTGTTCCTACTTTGATTGTTAGACAATCTACAGCTCTCCCAAAAATGGGAGAGGGGGTGTTGGCTACTGTGGTAGAAGTTGTTTGAATCAAGTTATGAACATAGAACAGAATGTGATAACAATGCCTAAGGCTGACTACTTTGGGATAATGTTTTGTGATGAATGCTTATTATATGTGCTCTGAGGAAAATATATAATAAATAAAGGAAAGTTCAGTATATTTAATAGTGTTTGTACAGTTCTATTATATAGTATACCTAAAATATACAACCAAAGGTTGATCATAAACTTTTATAGTCATGGGCAATCTCTGCCTGATGTACTGTTGTAGTCTCTCTATGCTTCTTGTTATCATTCTCTTTGTTACCTACATGTCCTCGAGTTGTACGTTGTATGTGGTGCTGAAATTAATTAAAGGTGTTCATATCAGCAAGTGTGTGTAAAAGAGACATTGATATACTGCGCCCTAAATAGTTGAATATACTGCACCCTAAATAGTTAAATATAAATTCTTCGTGAATTTATCCAGCAAAAGAAATAATATCTGTTGCCATGGCGCAAACCATTTGTGGTGAGTGTTGGCCATGGTAAAGCATAATCACAGGTTTTGTATTCTCCTCTAGGCTGACTTCTTTGACCTGTCTCTCTTCTCTTACGTTTTGCACCTTGCTTGGGAAAGTTTTGTGTTGTATTGCATTCTCATGTTGTATAAATCTACTCAAATTATTATGTAGTTGACTATTACTAGTCTAGTCTACATCACTACCATATGTAATATCCACATTGGTGACTCTGGACTGTGTTCAACAGTCATTTTATGTCTGCAAACATTTTTTGATCCACACTGTTGTTTACTACACATATGGACCTTCTGCCATTACCAACACACTTCCAAGTGCTTCCACAAGGCATTTCACATTGAGATTGTGAGAACCCAGTGCAACATTTAGTGCAAACAATTGTTAAATTGGAGCATGAAGTTGCACCCATCGTTTCACCATATCCACATGGCCTACCCGACAATTACTCCATAACAACCTGGTTTTGACGTCTCACATTTCACATCTCTGCCTGGACTGGATTCATGTGTACATGCTCTGATGCCTAAACCTCTGCCTTGTGTGTGTTTCGGACCTCACCTTACACACAGTGGGCTCCAGTGTGCATTTCTCCCCAGAACAGACTTTTGCGGCCCGGATCCCACAAACTGTTCTGCATCACATACTGTGCTTGAGGTAACCTATACTCTGCACATGCCTCCCATTACCACGGCTATGCACGCAACACCTGGTGCCAATGTTTCCGTACACCATCCCCACAGCACTGGAGCCTTGGGAATTGCACCACGCATTGCATTTGGCGCTCTCTGCTTTTATCCCACTTGCACTTGATGATAACAATCACCTCAATCACACCAGTTGACTGCTCTGGTTCTGTGCCTGTTTCATGGCTAGCATGTTGTTACCACCAAACTGAGACCCCAGGCAATGCCATCCCATGCCATGCCTGCTGCCCCCCTCAAAGAAACCTACACCATGACGACCCATGGTGACAAGCCTGCTGAGCAACATCCTGCAGTCAACAAGATTTCGCCTCTCAGCACCAGCCCAACTACCTCCCATGTCAGCCTGCTTGCTCACACCACTTGCTCAGGGGAGAATTGCTGAAGTTGCCTCCACTCTCAACAGATGACCCACGTACTTGGTTTGCTGTTGGCGAGAATTTATTCAAGTTCTATGGTACATTTGACAAAGATTTTTGCATTGTGTACCTAATCACGCACCTCCATGACCGCACAGACTTAATTAGTGACTTGGTACTGTTTCCACCTCTCAACATAAATACTATGTCACAAAGAAAATGATTGAGCATCTTTCCCATGCCCCATCGGAAGTGCTTCATCAAATTGTACATGAAGAGTCTCTGGATGATCGGACTTCTTCACAGCTGCGGTGCCATCTTTGCCCTTGTTGATGCTGCCCTTTTGCTGGATCTGGCTGTCTGGACTGTCTGGCTCATTAAACTTCCATCTGAATTGCAGCTTCATCTGCTATCACACGTCACAACCTCTAGATTCCAGATTGCACCTCGCCAACCTAGCTACTAAGCTTACACCTGTCAGCTGGTCCATACTGTCAACGACATCAAGAAACAAGAAGCAAATGTCTCCACTCCTGCCCATCCCCCCCACCCCTCCCCTGCTGGAAGAGGACATGGAAGAGTGTGTCAGCAGCCCTCATGCAACACGCAGCCACCTACCAGGAACCAGCGTGCACTGCCTGCACTCTCTCCAAGAGCTGCCAAACTACCATCTGGCAGAGTGCTTAGCCACCCCGTCCCCCCACTCTACCAATGGACGGTACGTGTGCAGTGGCCAACATTCCACACTCGGTGTACCCACTGTGCCGGTTTCACTCCATGTTCAGTGATGCTGCATGTAATTGCTGTCCAATTTGTGCAAACCCAAACTCGATGTGAAGTCCACTTTAGGTGTGCTGGACCGAATGACTTCCCCTCGATGCCTACAGATGCAACAGACTGGCGTCTGTCACAATAACCACTGGCAGCTGCCTCTACATACTGGACAGTTCACTGGCTAAAATTTTTTGATCAACACATGTACTGAGACCGGTGTGATAACTCCTGCACTAGCTCTGGCAAAAATGACGCCTACTAAATTAACATTGTGTGCACGAATAATTCTATTATTAACGGCCTCGGTGCAGCTGAACTTTCAGTACAATTTGCTCCAGGACTCATTTTTAAGTGGACTTCCCAAGTGCCAGCCATTGATGAACCTGTCCTAGACATGGAATTTTACAACATTTCAGCTTTTCCCCGAATATTTGCGAAGCTGCCTTGCTGCATCTTGCTTCAGGAACTTTAATTACAGGCTTGTTTGGAACTTCCTCCAGCCCTCCCACTGTCGAGGATTCACTCACGCACTCTTTGGTCTAGTGCTCATCTTTAACGGTTCGCCTTATGACACTGCTTGCTCACTTTACCGCCGAGTGAGCTGCAACTGACACTCTCCACAAGCACAAGATCCTTCGGCAATGGACTGGCATGGCATCTGAGGAATTTATACAGGCAACTGGATACTGCAACAATTTTCATCTACACAACGATGTCATGACTCCAATGCGCCAGTATCAGCTGCTTTAACTACTCATTTCAGTAACACTACACCTTCTGCTACCAACTTACAGTGCTCTCCCTCTGCACAAGTCAACCATAACGTTACCCTCATGGTGTCAGATGACTCTCGCCTATCACGCATTACAACAGTACTTATCATTAAATCAATACCACCGAGGGACCTCCTGTTCATTCAAAGCCCATCGGCTCATCATAAAAACTCTGCCAGGTGAAATCCATTAGCTCCTTAGTTCAGACATTGTTCACTGATCAGCTAAACTGGTTTTCTCCCATACAACTCATGCAAAAGAAAGCCGGTTTGGCCAGGTTCCATGGCGATTATAGGGCTCTTAAATGCTCGCACCATTATGGACAGCTAACCAATTCCACACATACAAGACTTCGCACAGCTGCTTATTGGCGTGCAGGTATTTAGTGTTTTGGATTGATGCAAATCCTATCATCATCTACATCTATCCCCAGGCCTCTGAAACATGTTACTTCAGGGACACTCCCAAGGCCCTGTAAAGTTGGCAGTATAACTGACAAACAAGTGAGGAACGCGAGGCACTGCATCTTCTGAACCAATAACACACTAGCAGCACCGCAACAGAAGCTGGTTCCTGCGTCCACACTCCCACATTGCCAGCTTCCGTTTAAACATTGTATGTTAGTGTGTGACTGCCTGCTTTTGTGTTGTGTTACCACCTCGACTACAGTTTTTGTTTATGAAACAATGTCACCAAAACGACGTCGTTCACCAGGCGACAATCCATGTCGTGGAGTGCCATTTCTCTTGATGATGACGATATTGTAATTTTGGTGAATGTAAATGTATACAGAATTAATTCTTTCTCTCTGCAAGCGAGCAGACTATGCACTTTTTGCTTTATTTCTTTCTACGAGTGTGGATAGCGTGTTCTTAGGTATGCTTAGGTTTACATTCTTATACGTTTTATGTGCAGCTATTATGGTAACAATTTGCAATGGCTTTTCATAGATATTGTCATTAATTTCGGGTGTTCCTATTTCACAGTTTCATATACAGTCAAATGATTTGCCTCCGTCGTCGTTCTCTCCATTGTTAGAAAAACGTACTTTGTTGTACTTACATATAAACGTTGATTGTAGCTTACATATACAAAACGTACTTCAAAGCTGGGGGCATGTGCTGTGGCAGCTATCGCAACCTCGCAATCGAAGTATAGCCAACTAGAGGCGAACTGTCAAGTGACATGTTTCACTGGTCCAGGTATACGTATACACAGATACTCTGCAAGCCACCATGTGGTGCGTGTCAGAGGGTATCCTGTACCACAACCTGTCAGTATCTTTCCTGTTCCACTCGCAACTAGAGCCCTAATTTCTCTATCTTCATGGTCCTTATGAGCAATGAATGTTGGCAGCAGTAGAATAGTTTGGCAATCAGCTTCAAACGCCGCTTCTCTAAATTTTGTCAATGGTGTTTCTCGAAAAGAGCGTTGCCTTCCCTTCACAGATTCCCATTGAAGTTCCTGAAGTATCTCCGTAACACGTGCTGTTTGAACCTACTGGTAACAAACCTAGCAGCCCGCCTCTGAATTGCTTCAATGTCTTCCTTCAATTCGACTTGGTACTGATCCCAAACACTTGAGCAGAACTCAAGAATAGATCACGCCAGGGTCTTATATGCGGTTTCCTTCGCAGGTGAACCACTCTTTCCTTAAATTCTCCCAATAAACCGAAGTCAACCATTCGCCTTCCCTACCACATGCTCATTCTACCTCAAATCGCTTTGAAACATTATACCCAGATATTTAAACGACTCGATAGTGTCAAGCAGGACACTAGTAATAATGTGTCTGAGAATTACAGGTATGATCTTCTGACTCATCCGCATTAACTTACATTATTTCACATTTAGGGCTAGCTGTCATTCATCATATAAACTGAAAATGTTGTCTAAGTTGCCTTGTATCTTCCTAATGTCATTCAACTTCAGCACCTTACCATACACCACAGCCTCATCAGCAGACAACTGTAGATTGCTGCTCCCCTGTCAGGCAAATCATTTATGCACACAGAGAACAACAGCGGTCCTATCACACTTCCCTGTGGCACTCCTGACGATACCCTTGTCTTTGATGAGCACTCACTGTCGAAGACAACATACTGAGTTCTATCATTTAAGAAGACTTTGAGCCACTCACATATCTGTGAACGTATTCCATGTGCTCGTACGTTCGTTTAACTGCCTGCAATGGGAGACCATGTCAAATGCTTTCCGGAAATCTAGAAGTATTGAATCTACCTGTTGAATCTACCTGTTGCCCTTCATCCATAGTTATCAGAAAAGGGCAAGCTGAGTATCACATGAGCAATGTTTTCTCAAACCATGCTGATTCGTGCACATAAGCTTCTCAGTCTCAAGAAGGTTTATTATATTCGAACTGAGAATATGTTCAAGGATTCTGCAGCAAACATAAGTTAGGGATATTGGCCTGTGTTTTGCAGGTCCATTCTTTTATCTTTCTTATATACTGGAGTCACCTGCGCTTTTTTCCAGCCACTTGGGGCTTTGCACTGGACGAGAGATTCACAATAAATGCAAGCAAGGTAAGGGACTAATACCATAGAGTACTGTTTGTAAAATCGAACTGGGATTCCATCTCGACCTGGTCATTTATTTACATCCAAATCTTCCAGTTGTTTCTCTACGCCAGATTACGTGTCGTCCATACGAGAGTCTGTCTGATGGCTAAACTACCGTATGTCTGTATGATTCTAGTGTGAACAATTTCATGAACATGCAAATTTAAAGCTTTGCTTTCTTTTTGCTATCTTCAGCTGCCACACCAGACTGGTCAACAAGGGATTGAATGGAAGCCTTAGACATGCTTAGCGATTATACATATGACCAGAATTTTCTCGGTTTCACTGCCAGATCTTTTGCTAAGGTGTGACAGTGGTAGTAGCATGCTCCATGCATAGATCTTTTCACAGACGCACAGATCTCTACAAACCTTCTTTCGTTTATGCATTCCCTTTTGAAACGAGAGTGCAACAGCCTCTGCTTCCTCAGCATTCGCCGATTTTTTTTATTAAACCATGGTGGGTCTTTTCCATTCTTTATCCACTTACTAGTCACATGACGCTCCAGACCACGATTTACAGTTTACTTAAACTTTGCCCATAATTCCTCTACATCCACCTTACTGGAACTAAGCGATGCCAATTCACTGTCTATGTGAGATATTAGTAACTTCCCTGTCTAGCAGAAACAGTCTCTTAGCCTTCTTTACTGATTCATTAACTTTCATAATCATAGTTGCTAAAATGACATCATGGTCGCTATTCTTCGTTTCTATTCTGACATTGTCGATAACGTCCAGCCTGTTTGTAGCTACAAGGTCTAAGATATTTCTAGTGCATGTGGGCTTCCGAACTAGCTGTTCAAGACAATTTTCAGAAAACGTGTTCCAAAGTGTTTCGCATGACTGTCTGTCTGCACCTACTGCAATGAGTCCATAGACATCTCAGTCTATACTCGGCACATTAAAGTCGCCTCCAACCACTATTGCATGATCTGGTTATTTACGCGCTACTAACCGTAGACTTTCTTTGAATGGCTCTCGAACAGTCACAGCAGAATTGGCTGGCTGGTAAAAACATCCAACAATTAACTTGGTTGCACCTACACTTGTTATAAGCGACAAGATGACTTCACTATCACACTCAACTTTGTCCTCAATAGAGAGAATATTTTTGTCAACTGCAATGACACTCTCCCTCCTATGGCCTCTGACATGTTGTTCTGATATACGTTCCACGACTTGCTAAATATCTCAAGAGCTTTCCACGTCGGGTCCCTAGAATAACTCGAGTGCGAGAATTTTCCTGGACGGCAGTAAATTTGGGAACTTTTATTACGATTATTTCGACAGTTTACTGATCTACCGATGGCCCCAGTGGACAGTACAAACACTGCCGCGATTGTTCCGTTTGGCCTCGCTGAATACTGTTGTATGCTGTATGGCCTAAAAAACGCTGCCCAGACCTGACGATGTTTTGTTGACTCCTTGCTTTTTAACATGCCATAAGCATATGCCTACGTAGATGACATACTCATTCCCTCCTCATCTGAGGCTCAGCATGAATTAAATCTTGCTCATTTTCTACATAATAACGCTGTCGAGATAAACCATGAGAAATCTTAACTGTGCAGAGGAGATGTCACCTTCCTCAGCCATGCAGTTTTGGCGGACGGAATCCGTTTTACCTCCTTCTGAGTCGATTTCATTAAACTCCTTCCTCTTCCCCTTGACTATCGTGAGTTGCACTAGTTTCCCTGAATTATCAACTTTTACAGACGTCTCATTCCTCATGCTGCCTCCCTCCAGGCCTGCCTCACTGATGTCCTTAAAGGCAAAATCACTTCTGGTGCCTGGAAGGTTCCCTGGATGGAAGATATGCACTGAAGTCAGCTCTTTCCCGTGCTGTCACTCTGCCCCATACTATGTCAGATCCGTGTATTTCCATTGCAGATGATTCATCAATAGGTGAAGTGTTACAGCAACACTTGGGTGATAAACAGAGCCTTTGAATTTTTTTTCCATAAACTGACAGCCTCTCAGCACAAATGGTCCACATTTGTCTGTGAATTGCTGGCAGTATACGAAGTGGTATGATACTTTTGTGATAACGTCGATGGTTGCGAGTCCACCATCTACACAGATTTCAGTCCTCTAGCAGATGCTATTCAAAACCCAAGCATGGATGTATCTGCACAATGCCTATGCCACATAGACCTCATCTGTCAATACTCCACCAGTGTTTAGTATATACGGGATGCAGGTAATGTCATCCTACATGAACTCTATAACCTCTCCCATCAATATGGGTGAGCTTGCCAACCTACAAGCAAATGACCAGGAGTTGTCGCAAACGCCTCAAGATTCAGACTGCACTCTAACACTTGAGCAATTCCTCCTCTGGGCTACACAATGCCTATCTCCTGTGACACTTCCACAGGTACACTCCACCCAGTAGACATGCCCAGCCATACGTCGGAACATTTAGCATACCGAAGGACAGATTACAACACATCCATATCGACATCATCGTTCCTCTATTCCAGTCAAACAGCTTCCATTACATCCTGTCTATTATTAATCATACGATACAGTGGGTTGAAGCCATCCCAGTTGCTGATATCATGGCTGAAACTGTAGCTCTTGTCTTTCTCAATCCCTGGATTGCTCGATTTGGTTGTCTTTCCTCTACTACCATGGATCAGGACCACCAATTTGAGTCAACATTGTTATCCCGCCTGTGCGAGCTCTGTGTGATGTAGGAATTCCATATAACAACATATTATACCCAGAATAACAGCTTAGTGGAGAGGTGGAATCGTGCACTGAAGGTGGCACTTACGTATCACAGTAGTTCTTGGTCCTCTGCACTCCCATGGTCCCACTCAGAGTGTGCACAGATGACCTCCAGGCCTGATTAGCAGAGGCCTTATATGGCGAAGCCCATGTCCTACCCACTCAGTTTGTCGAACCAATGCCCATTCTAACCACAGATGAACTTCCAGAACTGGTTAAACGAGTGCCTGAATGCATTTCTAAAATAAATAACCTCCCCTCCAAGGACTCACACCTTTCCTCGCTTATTCCTGCATGAAGACCTCGCACATTGTTACTACATTATGCTACATGATGACTCAGTCAGAGCCACACTCCAGCCTCCCTACTCTCGCCTGTTCAGCAGTGGACAGAACACCTTCGACATTCTATTTAATGGGAAGAAGCAAATAGTGTCTGTCTCAAACTGGCCTGGAGTTTAGCTGATCCCTCCCCCCCACCACAAAGTATGGTTCTGATTCTACAGTTGTCCATGCCCGGGACAAGGTTACCATTTCTCTTCCAAGTGACTTCTCTAGCTATCCTTCTCTCCCTGAGTGCAGTGTCTCTTCCTCTGCATGTGACTCGATTTCTTTACACAAGTCAGTATTCCATGCGAAGTCTAAGGTCATAACATCGATGACCTATCTATGTGCAGTGGCACCATCTTCATCTTCAACATTCCTTCAACCCCACCACAGGACACATCACAGCACTTCGATGTCACCCCTTTCGCCATATTCGATGGCCCTGACGATGCTGACAGCGACTCTCCATCAGCTTCTGTTTCAGGTAATGACATCCTTTCAATCTACATTCCTCTCCACCCTCTGTCCACCTCTCCCCCTTGACCGTCGATGATCAACTGTATTCCTGCGCAGGATGCCACTTATGTTCTTCCTGGTGGCTTTGAGACTTTGTTGTCGACACTATTTCCATCTCTGCACTTATCCCATACTCTGGAGGGGAAAGGGACGTCTCTGTGGCGGGCGTGGACGACGACAAAGCATAAGCATTGGTTTTGTTTTCTCCTCTACGCTGACATTTTTTCATGTTAAATAAATGTACTCAAATCATTATGTGGTTGACTGTTATTAGTGCAGTGTACACTGCTACCATATGTAATATCTTCCCATTTAAATTGTAGTTTTAAAGGAGCAGAAATCAAAATTAATATTGTACTTTTTATGTAAATGCCTTCCATAAGTGAGGAGGACACATGGGAAAAACTGATGGCACAACCTTTCCCTTAATATGGATTGACGAAGCTGATGCTCTGTTTACACTCACTTACCGAAAATGCTGAGAACTTATTTTACTGTTTCATCAGTTTCCAGTCACAGTATTAACCCAGAGAGCTTTTTAAGTTGGATTGATATAAAAACTGAAATCAAATGTCAGATACATAAACATTACAATAAGATTAAACAGTTCATCTTAAATTCATACATATAAAAGAAAATGTCACTTGAACAAGTCCACTTATGAAAGAAGTGTAATTTTTTTACACTTCAGACTACGACCACAAGGAGTACTACACCCAAGAGTGATGAATGATGGCATCTTTGATCAAACAACTTTCAGGCCAGTTCACATTGTCCATCATGTTATGTTTGCGAGCTAACATCCCAAAGATATTCATGCTCACATGCGGTTCCTCTTCGTTGAAATGTCTTGGCTCAAACTCGTCTAGGGCTTGAACTGCATGTGTCGCATTACTCGCCCTAAAATAGGCACTTATGACCCTTTGGTTAAATTGTCTGGCAGACGGGAAGTTTGCAAAATTGTATGAAACATACATCTACATCTACATGGATACTCTGCAAATCACATTTAAGTGCCTGGTAGAGGGTTCATTGAACCACCTTCACAATTCTCTATTATTCCAATCTCGTATAGCGCACGTAAGTAATGAACGCCTATATCTTTCCATACACGCTCTGATTTCCCTTATTTTGTCTTGGTGATTGTTCCTCCCTACGTACGTCGGTGTCAACAAAATATTTTCGCATTCAGAGGAGAAAGTTGGTGATTGGAATTTCGTGAGAAGATTCCATCGCAACGAAAAACTCCTTTCTTTTAATGATGTCCAGCCCAAATCCTTTATCATTTCGGTGACACTCTCTCCCATATTTCGCGAAAATACAAAATTTGCTGCCTTTCTTTGAACTTTATCGATGTACTCCATCAATCATATCTGGTAAGTATCCGTCACTGTGCAGCAGTATTCTAAAAGAGGACGGACAAGCCTAGTGTAGGCAGTCTCCTTAGTAGGTCTGTCACATTTTCTAAGTGTCCTGCCAAAAAAAAAACGCAGTCTTTGGTTAGCCTTTCCTACAACATTTTCTATGTGTTCCTTCCAATTTAAGTTGTTCCTATTTGTAATACCTAGATATTTAGTTGAATTTACGGTTTTTAGATTAGACTGATTTATCATGTAACCGAAGTTTAACGGATTCCTTTTAGCACTCATGTGGATGACCACACACTTTTCGTTATTTAGGGTCAACTGCCACTTTTCGCACCATTCAGATATCTTTTCTAAATAGTTTTGCAGTTTGTTTTGAGTCGATAAACGACAGCTTCATCTGCGAACAACCAAAGACAGCTGCTCAGATTGTCTCCCAAATCGTTTATATAGATAAGAAACAGCAAAGGGCCTGTAACACAACCTTGGGGAATGACAGAAATCACTTCTGTTTTACTCAATGTCTTTCCGTCAGTTACTAATAACTGAAATCACAAATGCAGTCACATAACTGAGACGATATTCCATAAGCATGCAATGTCACTAGGAGCTGCTTGTGTGGTACTGTGTCAAAAGCCTTCCGGAAATCCAGAAATATGGAATCGATCTGAAATCCCTTGTCAATAGCACTCAACACTTCATTTGAATAAAGAGCTAGTTGTGTTTCACAGGAACGATGTTTTCTAAACCCATGTTGACTGTGTGTCAATAGACCGTTTTCTTTGAGGTAATTCATAATGTTCAAACACAATATCTGTTCCAAAATCCTGCTGCATATCGACGTTAACGATATGGGCCTGTAATTTAGTGCATGACTCCTACTACCTTTCTTGAATATTGGTGTGACCTGTGCAATTTTCTAGTCTTTGGGTACAGATCTTTCGTCGAGTGAACGGCTGCGTATGATTGTATGTATGGAGCTAATGCATCAGCATACTTCAAAAGGAACCTAATTGGTATACAGTGTGGACCAGAAGACTTGCTTTTATTAAGTGATCTAAGTTGCTTCACTACTCCGAGGATACTTACTTCTACGGTATTCATGTTGGCAGCTGTTCTCGATTCGAGCTCTGGAATATTTACTTCGTCTTCTTTTGTGAAGGCATTTCGGAAGGATGTGTTTAGTAACTCTGCTTTGGCGGCACTGTCTTCGATAGTATCTCCATTGCTATCGCGCAGAGAAGGCATTGATTGTTTCTTGCCGCTAACATACTTCACATACGACCAGAATCTCTTTGGATTTTCTGCCAGGTTTCGAGACAAAGTTTCGTTGTGGAAACAAAGTTAATATAACATATAATAATATCGGGAGCTAAATTAACGACCTATAAATGATGTAGACCACACAGTTGCGATTTGGTTAGAATAACGTTCATTCAGAAAGAAAACTACTAGCGAAAGTGGTCGTATTTATAGTTACTGTTACACTTGAGTGCGTATCCATTTGACAAAGTTCGATCATTCACAATCTCATTGCGAAATACAGGTCCAATACTTCATCTAGTTATCTACTCAAAAAGTTAGAGTTCACACCAGGCGCGCAGCTGATTACCGCTCAGAGACTAAGTCCTGCGATACCACACACGCGAAATGTTTTAAGTCGTTTCACTTCCTAGCTTCCTAAAGATCGACTGTCCACTTTCGCATCTCCACCAGCGCTGTCCCTCTCCCCAGCTTCGGCCGCGTCTCCCGCGTGCCGAATATCCTCGCTCAACTGACCAGTGCACTTCCTTTCTCTGAAGCTGTCAATCTGATTGGCTACAGCTTATTCTAAATGCTTTTACATTTTAACATACTTAAATAATCAAAGCTTGACCTCATTCACGTTCTAAATAAAGTAACAATAATATCCATTACGTAATAAATGTTAAATTGTTTTACATAAAACTAGTACAATTTCCTTTTTAACTTTGAATGTTACAGCCAGTAGCCTTGCACCAATGTGCTTTCTGATAAAGAACAAAAGTAATTATTATGCATTAAACTTTACAACAAATATTCTATTACCTAATGATTCAATAAGGTGTCATGCTGTGTTTTGTGTGGAGGAAATGATGATCTGATGCTTAACTGAAAATACTGATAGTTTAAATTTACTGTATCTTTTAAACAAATAAAGTTACAGAATTGATATTTACAACATTTGTCATTTTAATGATGCGCTTTTATATGAAATGTCGATCGTTAAGATCAACCAAAGCGTTCAGATTTTAGCATTCAGGTCTTTGTTACAAAACTTGTTAGTTTCACTTTAACAGTAAATCCTAAACTATTACAGACATGATCAAAATTCAAGTTTTATTGGGATCACCATGAAAATTTAAGAAAGATGGTAGATTAAAATTACTGTTGCTTCATTCCCTGAATTATTACGGAGTTAAATAGTTTTCATAAATGTTTCCCTTTGTAGCCAATCTTAGGTCCGCCATATTTAACACTGCTACGCCTCCCTGGGCACAAACAGCCCTTCGGGGTTTCCCTATGACGTAGGTTCTCGTCTGTCTCTCTCGCACACTACAGCGCTTAGGCCTTATCAGCCTGGCCTCATTCAGCACCATAGACGCCGTGAATTTCCCCATCTCGTGGCGAATGTGCGCTCTTTGTAGCACCCGGTCCTGGATGACAGGATTCGTTTTACCACTCCTGGAAGGCTGTCTCTTTCCGCCATTTACTTGAATGAGAGCAAAATGCTCGTTAACTCACATGTTCAATCAATACGTGCTGCAACAGTTTTCAAATGGCGACATCCACAGTGGACATCATGTCGCGGCATCATCAGGTTTCTCAGGAAAAAAGTTCTGGCATAGCCTAATCATCTGTTTTTGATCACGTTACGGGTGTATTTTATGAACTTTTAGTGGACAAAATTCTGGTTTTTTACCGGGAAAATAATTTAGCAACGTCTGGTGACTTTTTAGGGGATCAAATAGACACAAAGTTTCTTAGTTTAGAAATTAATAATGTGCGACTAACCAAACATAATTAAATAAATAAAGTACGATTATTTCATTCATGCAGTTATCTGATCTTCAACTTCTGATGTTGATAACTTCATCGAATCAGATAAAATGGGAATCCCCAGTCCTAGGAATATTCTGTCAAACAATGACAAAACCCTACAGGCTAAAATAATATAACCTTTTGATGATTGCAGTAATGCTAGTGCTCCAAGTGGCTGGACTTACACGACAGATGAATGGCGTCAGTTAAACCAAAAACAGCTTGCAGCTGCTTCTGAATATCAATGTCGGCACTAATTTGAAAATGCATTTAAAGCTATATCCCGTTTCCTATTAATTTCAATACATAATAATAAAATCTCAGAACAATATAACATGTGCAGTTCACAGTAATAGATGTGTAATCCTATAATCTTACATGAGGAATGTATTGTAACCTGAATTGCTTAAGTTTAAAAGGCACTTGTGGCGACTATCAATAAGTGAAAAGAGTATTTTATGTGTGAACGACCTGCTTTGGAGAATTCTAATGCTGGCTTTCTGACATCCTGTAACACTCACGTTTTCTGCTATATTGTTTCTAGTTATTTAGTGTTTAATAAATGTATTTCCATTGAAACGTGTGTTATTACTGATGCACATTACCTTAACTGTACCAATAAGCATTGTGGTGATTCTGACAACTGTTAGTAACTGCGAGTGTTTATCATCTTTGTTTCGTGTACTTTGGTTCCCATTGTTCACCGCAGTCATGGACCACATTATTCCTTCGCATTCAATCTATTCAATACCTACAGTGAAGTTTGACTGTGAATCTGCTATAATATCTACCTCATCACTTACAGCTAAGGCAGAAATATGACTATGTTTAACAGGTTTTTGACGCCACCAAGCGAGCATCACCCAGCACAATATGGCCGACTTCACCTGTTGCCCTGCATGTTGACCATGCTGTGCCAAGCAGCCTACTTATCGACCTTGTTCCTGTAAAGGATGTTGCCACGCCATTCCACACCACATCGCTGGTGCAAGGACAAGGTTGGAGCTACATGGCCCATTTACTGAGTCTGCATCATGCTGCCTCATTACATTCGGCTGCTCATCCTGCAGTGTTCTCACAATTCACATTGATGATGCCTGCCCCCCCCCCCTGCTGTGATGGGCTCCTCCGCTAAGCTGGAAACTTTTGCTCTTGCACCTTCTGCACGCTCTTCTGTTGCAACAACCTACAGCAGTCATAGTCTGCTTGCTGTTACTTCAAATATGCCAGCCCATGGTGCTGCAACATTCTTCCCACCTGCCTCGGATGTGCCCACTCCTTCTGCTATGGATCACGACATCACTTCCTTGTTTGCACCTGCATTGTTCTTGCTTGCTGCTTCCAGCTGTGGCGCTGCTGCCTCGTCCATAAACTGCTCGGGTCCCCTCTGATGATGAATTATGCCACCCCCTGCTCTGCCCACACCTGCGCCTGCTGCACCTCCCTCTGATGCTCCTGTCACTCCTGTCATCTGATACAACCATGCCCATTCTTGGAATTAGCAGACTTCAATGTGCATTCAACTACAAGCCAGCCCAGACTTTTGCTGCTTCAGTCTCTGGTCCGATAACGCTCAACCACAGGCCAGTATGGCTTCTCTGCCTCAGTGCATGCTGGCTGTTCCCTCACCCACTCGTAATACTACCCCTGTGGAGTTTCCCAAGCTGCCAGTCCTGCAAAAAGACAATCCTAAGACATGGTTTGCCCTAGTGGACAATATCCTGAATCTTCAGGGTATCTCAAACGATAGCACAAGTTTCATTTGCTTAATCAGGCATCTGCACGACCACATCGACCTCATCTGTGTTCTACTACTTTCACCACCCAAGGACTACAAATATACACAGGCTAAAAACTGCCTCATCAAGCACCTCTCCAGCCTCCCATGCAGGC
This sequence comes from Schistocerca piceifrons, assembly GCF_021461385.2. NCBI lineage: Eukaryota > Metazoa > Arthropoda > Insecta > Orthoptera > Acrididae > Schistocerca > Schistocerca piceifrons. The sequence continues at coordinate 512,377,300 of NC_060144.1, forward strand.
CAATATACCACTATCTTCACGACGAACTATTAGGCAAGTGGACAACCTCATAGCTCTGGTGACAGTTTCACTCCCAAATCGACAGTGAAGTTATACCTGACATCACTCTCTGCGCCCTTTCACTTGTCAAGCTGCCTTATGAACTACAAATGCGATGGCTTTCATATGTCACCGACCCTCTGGAGTTACCCCTCCATTTTGCTGACCACACATTCATTACCATTTGATACTGGCAGTGCATGCCTCGAGTGCCATCGCTGGCTGCGGTGGTGAGGGGAGCACCCTATACATTATCGCTTCCATCACACAGCCACAGCCATGCCTTCCATGGCTAGTCTGCCATTGCTACACCACTGCCACCTGGTGGCCTCCAGCCTGCACTGCCAGTGTCTACAACCCGACACTCACCAACTTCAGCCAAACCCATGTAGTAACACACACATGAGATATATTTTATAGCCAATTAATCACCATGATGCGCCGTTAAAAATACTGAAGGCATGTGACACCTGATGGCTATCTATCGAAACGGCTATATAAAAAAATTTTGCAAAGAGATGAATTAAAATTGCATTTTGTGACTGCTAAGAATCGATGTCACACAGCGTAGATGCTTTATAATATATACACAGATGAACGAAAGCGAATATACGTGTATTTTTTGAAAACTATCCTTGGTGACTACAACAGACAATGAAAATCTTTGACAGTTAAAAATCAAACCCTGTAAAACGGTTAAGGTCTTTGATGACTTTGCTATATTCAATAGTATTGAGCTCACTGGTTCAGTCTGCCAAAGAATTCTGTTGTCGATGGCAGCAGCAACCGACAGACTACTTAGTTCTAAAATTAGAGACCCCCCTCTATCCTGTGCCTGCCTTGCATACCTTTTTGAGTCACATGTAGAGAAACTTCTGGTAAGTCATAATGTCATTTTTGCAGAAATAAAAAAAAGGTGTATTGATTTTAAAGTGAAGGTAGGAGAAGAAAGCCATACACAACTGCCAGCCAGTTACAAAGCTTTAGGAAAAATGACTATCTTGAGTGAGAAAGACAAACAAATTGACAAAATCTTGCAACAGTGGCAAACTAATGGCTTTGTTGACTGGAATCCCTATTAGCTTTTGGGCCAAAGGAGCTGAAAATAAAAATGTGACTGGATCAAACACTTTCCAGGATTTTAGTGATTTCACTGTTGCTGTTCTATTCTTACAAGACTCTAACGGCAAAGCAGAAAAGATGTTTAGCTCCATGAACACTATGGAAAACGAACTTTGGAACAGTCACTCTGAACAAATGGCAAATTTTCTTCTTTTCATCACAAACCAAGTCAAGATTAAAAACATGAGTTGCTCGACTTATAACCTCCCAGAACGTGTTATTAACCAGGTCAGTAAATGAAGAGCAACAGAAACTGGAGAGGCTTCAACTCCTTCTTCATTTAATGCAGTTGATGATCCTGGAGACTTTTTACCTGATTTTGAAATGTAGGTAAAAGTATTGAGTTAATAACTATATTTTCTTTTGTGAAAGTGTACCATAATATACACACCATGGCATGTTACATGCTAGGTCCAATCAGTGTACTCATCACTGAGAAGAACTCTTTCCATGGGACCAGCCATGAAATCGCAAAAACTTAGATGCTACAAATATTTTTTGGGTGGCATTAAACTTTTCATATGGAACTCCGATTTTTTCGCGATTTCAGGGTTGGTCTGATAATAAAGTTGGAGTTATGACTGCATTACCTGGGCTTTCAACATAACACATTAAAACTGCCACGTTACATATATTTTATTTTATTAATAATCTTATGTACATAATTACTGACAGAAAGTAGCAAGAAGTGCACTTTTTATTTTTTTTTTCAGATCGAAAGCCTGTGTCATGAATAATTTGGAGTTTCAGTTGAGGGCATCATTCACAAATTTAATTTTTTTCAGATTTCTATAACTTGAACATGTTAGAATTAGTTTTGTTGTTAAAAATAATAACACACTTCAGTACCATATATCAATAAATGAATATCAACTTTGGAAAACATTCCAAGAATAAAAGCAAAATAGCATCATCAAAAATATCTTGTAGTACACAATTATTTGGCAGTAACTAAAAGCTGAAAATAAATATAATTTACCGCCCCTGACATTATCTTTGCCCTCAAAAAAGTTTAGGCATAGCCAGCAAATTTTTAGTGAACACTATTTTTCGTATCTAGTGGAACTTTTAACACCACCGAGAGACTTTAAATTTTATGCAATGGCAACACTGCACATGACCATCAAGCTCATTTCCTCCAAATATGCAGCTATACATACATCTCCCCAATGCATTTTGTCATGATTTCCATAGTTGATCTCAGTTGTAATTCTATGTCTTTGTTGTTCATTATTATTATATTTATATAAATTGTTTGGTTTTCAAATTAAGTAGTAAGTGGACATAATTTGTATGTTGCCAGGCGTTTGTAAGGTTTTGTAAACAAATAGAACGAAACCCTCAGACGCTGCAATATTGGCAAAATGCTTTTTTTTGTAAATTATACACCAAGTTTTGTATTAGAGTTGTTTGTTCAAATTCATGTCTGTGGCACATGTATTTATTGTTAAGTAGCTCTCTGGACTTCGTGTGAAACAATTTTGCAAGCATCAGTGGCTGATATTTGTGTGGATTCACTAGCTAACCCCAATACAAATAATACACTAGAACAATTAAAAGCCAAATACAAGATATACATAATGCCAGAAATCTTGAAAGGAAAGATACAGAAGGGGATACGAGTATTGCATAAAAATTTGCTCTGGACTGGCAACTAAACATACCCTCAAAGAAATAATTTTTCGTGGGATGTGACGACAGCTTTTAACATTGTGTTCGTTTTTCGTAATTTTGGGGTTATTTGATGGCACAAATGAAAAACACTGGTGCTTTGACTTTCTAAAATACTTATAAAATGCAAATTCCTCCACCTTCAGATCCTTACATAATGTGCGAAATTCCCCTTCTGTATCATATAATGAAATTTTTCGGATCCACTTTCTTTTTTGCGTTGTTCTGAAATTCTGTCTTGCTTCTCCAATAAACAAGCCATCCCTGTAAACTGCAGACCGTTTGAGTCCAATAAATCTCGTTTTTATACAAATGTGGACTCCAGTATTCACATATATAAGATAATGTGTTATGTATTTGCACTTCAAGTGTGAAACCAGTTGAAAAACATATTGCAAAGAACGCAAGTCCCATGAAATGACAGTTGAGAACAGCCATACTAGTTGAGATCATATGATTTGAATTGGCTTGATGTGCTGTAACGTGATGGACTGTACTAATAAATAATGATAACGAAATTTTGTTCTCATTCAGCTCTTACAGCAATAGACAAAGTCAACAGCATATATTCCTTCATTAACTACTGTATCAATGTAATTTAGTTTAGTTGGTTTCTGCCAATCGGGTAAGTTCGAGCGGCATGCAAAAACTGTCCATTGCGCCACAGCACCAGGAGAAGCGGAAGATGTGTTCACTACTACAGGGCGCACGTCCAAGAGCGAGGGCCTGGTGGCGGCGGCCGAGTACTTCCAGCACGGTCATGCGGCTTCCTCTGCCCTGATTGGTCAGGGCCGAGAAACCCGCAGGGGTGCCAATGGAACTTGCCAGAGTGTGGCTTGGTCAGCGACGCCTGGGGAGGCGTTACCTTGTCAGCACACGAGGGAGGCTTGGTCTTCACTTCCTGTTGCCAGACCACGGGACGAGAAAAATTACAGGCAACCGACGCTGCCGGCTGAGGCTTGTCTGTAACAAGAAAAAGTTACGAGGGTTGGTTTTTAAGTAAGGGCCGTTTTTATTTTTAAAAAAAGATACAAATACTTTTGTAAAAAAACTTTTATTTTCTGATTCTACACACTTTTACCTATTTTTCTACATAGTTGCCTTGTTTATTTAAGCATTTGTCATACTGTACAACTAAGTTTTTAATTCCCTCTTCAAAGAATTCGGCCGCCTGCTCTGACAGCCAAGAGTTCATGGCCGCTTTCACTTCATCGTCGTCATTGAAGCACTGCCCGCCAAGATAGTGTTTCAGGTACCGGAAAAGGTGAAAATCGCTAGGAGCAAGGTCGGGGCTGTATGGTGCATGGTCCAAAACTTCCCAGCCAAAAGAATCAATCAAATCCCGATTCTTTGGAGAAGTGTGAGGCCCTAGCGTTATCGTGCAGGAGCAAAACTCCTTTTGTCAGCATGCCGCGCCTTTTGTTTTGAATTGCTCTGCGGGGCTTCTTTAGAGTTGCACAGTAGGCATCTGAGTTGATTGTCGTTCCTCGTGGCATAAAGTCCACTAGCAAAACACCGCGCCAGTCCCAGAACACAGTTGCCATAATCTTGCGCTTTGACAGCATCTGTTTGGCTTTGACCTTGACGGGTGAGGTTGTGTGTCGCCATTCCATCGATTGTGGCTTGCTTTCGGGAGTGATATGGGATACCCATGTTTCATCTCCAGTGACAATTTGACTCAACATGTCATCCCCTTCTTCCTCGTAACGAATCAAAAAGTCCAATGAAGTGGCGAATCTCTTCCCTTTGTGGTCGTCTGTGAGGAGTCTGGGTACCCGCCGAGACACAGTTTCTTAAAGTTTAGGTTTTCAGACACAATTTTGTACAAAACTGGTCTTGAAACTTGTGGAAATTCCAAAGAAAGAGTGGAAATTGTTAATCTTCTGTCCTCACGAATCTTTGTTTCGACTGCAGCCACCAAATCATCAGTGATCACAGAGAGCCGGCCTGAGCGTTCTTCGTCATGGACGTTTTGACGGCCATTTTTAAACTCTCTAACCCATTGACGCACTTTACCTTCACTCATTGCATTCAAGCCATAAACTTCTGTTAACTGACGATGAATTTCTGCAGCTGATAGGCTTCTCGCAGTCAAAAAACGTATCACTGACCGTATCTCACACGCAGCGGGCGATTCAATAATCGTAAACATTATAAAGTAGCACAGCGATGCGTACATGTCAGCAACTTGCATCAGTGTGAACGGGAAGGATGCCGGCAAGTGGCGCGGTGGCTTGTTGCGGCGTCCGCGCGAACTACGTGACTATACGCGCGAACGGCCCTTACTTAAAAAACAACCCTCGTACTTTTTTAAAGCTAATATAATAAAGTAAAATCCCCTACTATCTGACTCATCTTTGTCCTCTTCCCCCTTCCGTGGGAGAGGAGAACGTAAGTGAATTCGCTTAAAAAGTGAGTTATTTAGATGTAGATCATTTTAGGTTGCAAAACAACATAAACATTATTTGGATATTAGGGCTCCCACAGAAAACGGCAGGGTCTTTAACCGATGGGAGGGTGTAGAGACTTAAAAGATCTCCTAGAGGTCACAAAAGGGCTTACATATATCAACAGTATTGTGAGTATACAAAAGCAAGACATAAATATTACAAAACATCAGACTAAAATCACATTAGTTGCAAAACATCAGAACAAAATAAAATGAGCGCACAAGTGTGGTTTGAATGTGGCATACATGCCAAATGTTCTCTTTTTTTAATAAAATTAACATATTCACATCACCACAGGAGTCACATGTAGGGCGAGTGGCACGAGGCGGTGTGATGTGTTGTCCTCAGTGGGCAGCGCGAAAGCTGCAGGCGAGGAGGGGGCGTGGCTGTGGCCACGCCTGTTCACTGGAACTCAGCGCAGTGGGGTATGAGGGGAAGTTCACACGTTTCAGACACATTTAAAAACGGAGTTAACACTAGGGGAGCACTTCACTACGCTACACTAGTTTTTCCACATCAGTTGATATCATAGATCCTCTCTTAAAACTAAGGGAGGGCACATGCCTGATACGTTCTTTCTTCTAGTAGCAGTGACAGGGGTTACTGTGGCGCTGGGTATAATGGTGGTATGTAGTTCAACAGCGTTTGCCTTTCATTTAAGTGTGCTATTAGGCGATCATAAGAAATTTGTCCTTGCTCATGTTTTAGAAGGTCGTCAATTGACATTAAGAGGTGATCATTTGATATCTTAGATCAAGCAGGCAATCAGTTGACAACGGAATCACGAATGAGCTTCCAGGTATAAAAAATGTAGGTAGATGAGCGCGAATATTAAGTGAGTAAGCCATAGAGCCATGAAAGGTTATTAGTGGCGTAATAATATCACAATAAGAACAGTTGTAACAAGGTAAGGCTACTGGGTAACGTTGTGGTAGCACTAATAAGGCGTGTGTGAGTGCGGCAGCTGACTGCAAGGTGCTAGGTCAGAATGGGACGCATCAGATAATTTCCAAGGCCAGTGCGGCAGTTGAGAAGCAACGCCGACCGTCAAATGCGGAGCGCACAACACAATGCTGCACAAAAACGTCTGGATTGGAGTAGAGATTTATGGGATTCCGAATGAGCAATGATGAATACGAATGTTACAAAAAAGGGTATAGCATTATTGGATAAAAGGGAATAGATGTGCGTAATTGATATGGTTTGTTCGACGATGGCCAAGAAAACAATAATTATGGCGCTACGTCAGAGCAGTGCGCGTCAGAGGTGGGATTACGCGTGACATAACGCTATATGCGTTGTTACAGTGGGTACTGTTTAAAATTACATTATGCAATAGTAAACTGGTTCATAAGTGACAGATACGACGTAATTAACGCTAATATTAATACTCGTATGAACTAATTGTTCATATGGAATAAAGGATTATGTAGTTAATTGTTATAAATGAAACATATTCAAATAAATGCAATATCTTCAAAAGTGCAGAAGAGCTAGCTTGTTACCCATATCCTCCTATATGATAGGTTTTAGTCAACAACGACAAGTGTCGACACAGTAATTGAGAAGGGTCTCAACAATAGAGACATATGCATGTGGACAGAGGTGGTACCCTGATGAGAAGTAAGAAATGAAATAGAAGATCTGGAGTGTTGGAATCGAAGAAGAAAAGACGACAGACCCCAAAGACAGGAACCCCCCCCCCTACCCCCACCCCAAGATCCCCTACTGTTCCAGTACTTCACTATGGCGCCGGAGGGAGAAGTGTGTTTGGCGTTCCCTCCAGAACGGACTTGCCACAGTTTCACCTCCCAGTCCCCAAAAATTAACCCCAACACTCCCTATTCACTGATCAATGAAGGGTAAACAATTAGCATTCTGCAAGACAAAGTAATGGATGTAGAATTTAAGCTGCAAATAACACAGGAGCTTCATATCAGCATTGAAAAAGTATTATGAGATGAAAGACAAGGGCCCAAGAATGGGTGGATAGCCTAGGGGTATGACACTGATTGAGCCTCTGAGTTCAATGGCAAAATAGCCTGAGAGTAGGCTGGGTGCAGGATAAACACTGCTAGACTATAGTAGTCGTATTGAGAGACAAGAGCCACTGACGCATAGATGAAAGGGATAGGTAGGCGATCGATATACGAAACCGAAAATTGAAAGAAGAAATCGATCAGCTGGACGCTCTGTGGGCGCTAACCGCAACGCACACGGTACATGTGCTTGGAAAAAGTCAACGCTGTTGATAACTAGAGGAGGAAAACACAACTCGACATGTATTTAGAGATTTCCTCAATGGAAATAGAAAGAGTAGGGAACTGAGTTAGCAGCAATTACATTGAGCGTAATTTCTGAAGGATTTCTCCTTTATGAAGGTAGAGTACACAGCGCATCGTTGATACGACAGTATCGCCTACTTAACTGTTTATACGACACAGCTGCGACTCCAAGATAACTGCTACGCACTTCTTCCTAAAACTCAACATCGTCCTCTATCCTTGGGTATATCGCAGTGTCCTGAGACACGCCATACAGTTAAGTAATACTACTTCAATAGTCGGTATTCCTTCGGAAAATACAATGGAAAAACAGTGCCAAAGAAGGCTCAAGTTTTGAACGGAGATTTCCGCGTACTGGCGGTTTAGCTGCGGGCAAGACACGGTTCGTGTCTGATGGCGCCTGATAAGCTGTCATCAGAAAGCACAAAACACTGTTCTCATGAACTCCTCTTCGACATAAGAATTGAAGTCTAACTGTGGTAGTTCGCCTGAACTGATTAGTCCTGTTGATAGCTGAAAGTGGTTAGGGTGGACTATGCCGCAAAACTGAAAAGTGAAGGAACGACATAGACAGCTAAGGGTCTGCGCAAGTGCCAGCCGCGTCATGTAAGGTACGTGCCCTTGTGGGAATGGTTCTCCTGTTCATCCATCAGACTAGGTATATTGCCAAAGCTTGCTCGTCCTGTGGGCGTGATTCACTCTGTTTATGTTACCTATCACGGGGTGGGCACGTGGTATGTCCTTCCAAATAAACATTCAAATACAAATGAAACAAAGCATGATTACATCTTAAATTACCCTTCCAAAATAATTTCTTACCTAAGACATCATTATTACTAAACACTTAAAAATTGGAAATACTCGGGAACTTACTGCAGCATACCTGAAATCCCGCAAAAATAATTATCCTCATCATTCTAATAACACAGTGACACATGGAAACACTAGATTGATACAAATACCAAATTACTGGTGCCAGAAAAACTCTAGCAAGTCTTTCCAATAAACTGATAATAACATAAATAAAACATGGACAAAATGAACAATAGTAAAAATAATACATCGACATAAGTAATTGGCAACCCATCATAGTGACACAAGCGGTGGAAAAACCGCAATGGAAACAAAAGTACAAAATATTATTTCCCTTACACAAAACTCCCTTATTCTCCAGTTGCATTTCGTAGCAAAATAAGTGCAAGTGCAAGTATTCTCTGTCATTCCCTTATGCTCTTGTTTATATTTCCAAACAGATGACATGACTTTGGTATGCCTACCTATAGGAAAGCTGTTGTCAAGTTATGTCAACGTTATGAGTAATGCTGTAGTAGAAAACAGTGTTTCGTTAATACTATCTTTAGCGAGGTTTAGTTTAAAGTAGTTTTATGTCTCCTTCAGTTAACGGACCAATAATTATTAAACATTTTGTGTGATATTCCCTGTGTTGATTTGTACTCCTTGTTTCCTAATTGCGAATATTGGTGGTTATCAGTCTCCCAATCAATTGTTCCAGGGTATCATAGTTGTTCCTTTTGTTAATTCTCTCACCTACCTGCTTCCATATAATCATTATTGGTGGTTCAACGAAGCTAGCTGCATCTCGAAGACGTCGATATGGCTTACCTTTCGGCCCTTTTGTTTTTAATAAAATTAAAGTCCAATTGTCATGTGTAAAGTGTATAGGAAGGAAAGTAGGTTCCTTAGTATTTAAAATGTGAGTAAAGTTATTCAAAGGGTGCTTGGAGCAGTAAGTCGCTGACATTACGGTTGCAACTGGTCCAACTGGCTCGGCAGCAACGCTGACATCCGCACCCACGTGTGTGAGTGCTACTGCACTAGGCTGTGGGCGGAACTAAGCGCTACAAAAGGCTGGTTCAGTGATTGTTTTATGGCACTTATGGTGGCTACCAATGTGCCATGTACTTAATATCTTAAATAGAGGCGTAGATGGCTTCTCAAGTAGCTCTTTTACAGGTCATAGAACTTTTATTTCTTCCTTCTTTACAACTCTTGATAATATGTACATAAAGCATTCCCAGTCTTGCTGTTGCAACTGATTAAAAATTAATTTCAATAGTAGTAGTGTTAATGAAAGTAAAAATGGTCCCTTATTTAGTGTAGATATTTCAGTTACTTCCTGCTTTTCCTATCATCGTAAACTGCACTAAGTGACGCAGTCCCATGCTTCAGGAATGCGGAGGGTGCAGCTGTCGTTTCTTTGCACCTGCAATTGGTGACAATGCAGATGGCCAGGCCTGGACGCGGGGGGTGACAAGGGTGGCATAGAACTGAATAGGCCTTTGTACGTGGGTGGCGGGTTAGTCTTCTTGCTACGGGTGGAGTTTAGTTCCTCAGGACAGTCACAAAATTTCTTTCCAGTGTTAGCTTATGTTGTTCACAACAGTTATTCATGGAGGATGTTTTCAACTAACTCAGATAACTCAATCGTTAAATTTCGCGAAATTATCATGACTCGTTTATTCACTTCGATACTCTGTTTTTCTAAAATGTATGTAATTTATGAATTTTTATACTTCTGTATGAATTGTGAAGACGACTTGGCTCTTTTAGAGATCACTTACTCGAAACTAGTGGCTAATAACTTCTGAACTGGACACTAATGTTAGGGTTGTTATTTGGAACTAACATTGACTTGATCGTTACTTGACTTTATTGTACTGCAAGTTGGCATTTCAAATTCGATCCTTTGACTGACATGTTTCCCACACAGCGGTCACTTACAGTATAAATATCACGGCAAGGGCTGGCTTCCTTGGCGCCATATAGACCTGTTTATTAATCGCGAGAGTGGTAATACAACACGGCTGGAGACCGGTCTTAACCCTTTGTTGCCTGACGGTACTTAAAAGTACCAGTAAGTTTTGACTCTAATTATTTTCTCGTGGTGCAGTTTCGTGATCTGAGAGCCCGTCGGTACGTAACAGTAACTCTGCTCTACTGTTTCATAGATGTTATTGTGCAATACATAGACCTCTCTGGCGGTCAGAGCTTGAAATTGTTTTTCGCGCGCTGCTGTGAAAACAGAAGATCGTATGTGCTTGTTTCCATGGTGTTGCCTGAATTTGTGCGCAATTTATTGAAACTTCCGTTGAGTTTTCCATTGTAAGTACTTACCTTCTTCGTTTTTTTATAACTGTTTGAAGCATTACGTTACAAGTGAGTGAGATAAAGTGGAAAATATAAGGCGGACTTATTAGTACCGTCAGGTTGTGCGAACGCTTTATTGTAGCAACAGTGCGTTACCTCTCAATAGTTGTTCTGTCCACTTTTTCTCACACAGAAATCGGTAAATACATTTGCCTGTGGAACAATTAGAACAAACAGGAAAGGTTTGCCAGGGAATTTACCTAAAGAAAAATGTCTAAATCAAATCACAGAGAGTCATCTTTAGACCTAACAGTATTTCAATGGAAGGAAAATAAAGTAGTATATTTTGCGTCAAACTTCCATGGCATTGAACAGAGCGTAGTGACAAGAAAACAGAAAGATGGAACTAGTAGGACTATACCATGTCCAGTTATTGTATGTGATTACAATAAAAACATGGGTGGTGTGGATCATGCAGACAGATTACATTCAACTTATGGTCTTGACAAGCGATCAAAGAAATGGTGGTACCGTCTCTTCTGGGGAGCAATAGAAATTGCTTCTGTCAATGCTTACGTCATTTTTAGTTATCTAAGTTATCTACATGGGGCACTGCCACTGCTGGAATTCAGGTGTGCTGTGACACTAGGGCTAATGAATGAACAGCAAGTGCCAAATCTCAAAAAGAGAAACTCTGGTAAAGATGAAATAACTCTCCTAAAGAGAAGGAAAGATAACTTTTCTGTTCTGAAGGATGTGCGTCTTGGCAACCGAGGAAACCATTTTGTAGTGTTCAGTTGTAAAAGAGGACGATGCGAAATGTGTGCGAAAAATAAAATTCAGTTGAGACCACATTCAGAATGTAGTACATGTAATGTGTATTTGTGCTGCAATGAGAAAAAGAACTGTTTCCTACAATTTCATGAGGTATCAGTAAATATGTGATATGTATATACTGTCAAAAATGTATAGCTAAGTTACTATGTATTGTGAAGTTGCTCTAGAATAAATTTATGTAAAACTAAAAAAAAATTCAGAAATATCATATTTCGGTTAATTAATTTTCTAATGTAAAAATATTTAATATTTATGCGGAATAAGGTACAAGTTATAAAAATTGGAGCATTTTTCTGCGCATGTTGTGATTCTGTACATGGAGTCTGACGGTACTTCTAAGTACCAGGAGAGAAAAAAGTTGTGAAAAATAAAATAAAATTTTACAAAAAATCCTACCGTCATTTGAGGCCACAACAGCATACATTCTGCAAAGAAAATGTTAAAAAGTAAATTTTTTCTTATGTCAGGAAACAAACGGTTAAATTCCCACGTTTCCTACCTTTTTGGCGTTATAGAGAGTGTTTATAAGGAAAAAAATTTCTTTTCGCTCTAGGTTTTATTCTTTACTGAAAATTCAAATAAACGTCGCAAATAGATTTCCGTTATTAGGTAAAACTAGCAAAATCTGTAAAGCAATAGTAGAATGGTGGATTTCTTTTCTTAACTATGCGAGGTGCCAGGGCAAGCAGTGTATTTAACACTAAATTCTCCTAGAATCTACATATGTAAATGATGCTCTAAGCCCCCCCTATTCTAACTCCGACTTTTGCTGTTGCACATGGATTAAAAAATATATGCGAACTGACTGTAATCAACCCTGCAAGTGGAGTAGAAATGAGTTTGGCACCTGCAATAATTTAATTTGATAAATAAGTTAAATAAAGGAAGGTTTCATTAACGTAGTGAGAAATGATAGGTTGCTCAACCGATTAACAGAATGAAAGTTCTGTCCAAAATAACAATATGATTTATTAAGACTAAACACAAAATAATAAACAAAAACACATGAAACATTTATAATACATCAAATTGGCTCAAATTGGATACTCTAACAAATGCTGTGAAGGTGAAGTTGTCCCTAAACTAGATTGTGAGGTTTATGACGAAGTGGTATGTGGAGCCAATTCCTTGCCACTCAAATCTTAAGAGAGACACACAGCTAACCCAACATTAATTGCTGCTACTCAAGACAGAACAAAGTTAGAAAAAGACGAACAGGCGCGCTCTGCTGAGCTCTGATTATCACCTAGGAAAATCCCTATCTGCCGGTGCTGCGGACATACATTACCAAACTGTCTTCTTAACTGCCAGAACACGATCTGGCGTACCGGAGGCGATGGCTGGTTGCTTCGACGTCCTCGACCGAAAGGCGAGAGCCGACTACTAGAGCACCCGTACAGGCCGAACACACGACATTCCCGCCACCACGACAGTGGCCGTGGTTAAACGTTCCAATCAGCAACTCGAAAACCGGCGGAAAATTCCACTCCATTGACGGAGCACTACCATTCCACCAATGGAGATTCTTGGCGCCAATTTCTGCACTGATTTTGCTACGTCACGGAGCTATGCCCTGAGCAAGCCAATCACAGTTACTATTTTGCAGAAAGCGCGGGAATTTTCCCGCCACAACTGCCTGGGTACACAAGTCATTCCCACGCCTCGCTGGTAGCTCGCAAGAAAGTGTTTTCGCTAAGATTCTGCGAAGTAATGGAACCTCTAGCCCAGCCGCTACTTCAGACCCCTCCAGGCGTGTCTTTTGACAATGTCGGCGTCTGCAAAGCATTCAGTCGACTTCCTCACACCCATCGGCTTAACCCTCTCGAGATCCGCAGAGCCCGCCTGTCACTGGACCACCTGGGTGACGAGAGACACTGCATAGGAATTCCGCGTGGGAAGGAATAGCAACTTTTCACCGCATGCAATTAGAGACGAAAATCGTAAGATAGAAATATGAGAGGGGGCTCATGCCACCTCTCATAGCCCCTACGCCATTTTAGATTGTAATTGGTGAGCGGTTGGCTCACTTAGGAGCAAGGTAGTGAGTCAATCGCCCAAGAACAATCTTACAAACTGACTCCACATGCCGCACTCTATAAAAAAACCACTACAACCGAAAAATGCAGCTCATAGAGGGAGGATTATTTATGATGTAGCCAACTTCACCTTCTTAATATGGAACACTAACACTCACATCACACATCCATACCCAGGGAGCCCCTTCCAAACACCGATTCACACAGACATTCACGCTCTACATATGGCCCGGGCATGTGAGCCAAATATGGAGCAGTTTATTCTTTGCAATCAGAGTTGGAGTGCTCCGCAATTAAATGCCCAAGATTTTACAACAATTTGAATCATGAAACTAACCTGAACTCACTCACACATGATACTATTTAACTTAACAATCTCTTTGTGAGCTTCCAGAATCTAGTTACAACCTCCGATTCATTCTGTCTCCCTGCAGCAAGAATAACCTATACAAAATGTTCCCTGAACTGATGGTCCATTCACAATGACAGTGGTGGTATCTGCTTCAGTTTATGGGGACTTCAGGCACACTGTTTGCATACACACGACAATAAATACCAAATACAAAAAAACAACATGGTGTGGAGAACAATACAGTAATTTGTAATTAGAATTACAGTGTAAAACACAAACACATACAAGGTATAACATACATTACAAAAACAACACTAGAGAAAGAAATTTAAGAAAAAAAAACAAGGTTCATGGGGTGTCAAGTTGTGCTTCCACATTGCACAATGTTCACGACTGTGCTTAGAATGAGGCACTAAATCACATTGTTAGAAATATTCGAAGCACTTCACAAATTCCACAGTACTGACATCACATAGGGCTAAACGTCAGGTGTTGTTGCTACGTTGTTGCAACGGCAATGGGATGTGCTGGAGCATCTGCAGTACTCTGTTGAGATTGCAGCAAGACCCACGCATATGATCACGGCAGTACGGTAGGAAGACACAGTGATAGGCTCTCCTCACGTCGATTAATTGTCTCTGAGGTCTACTTGTTGGGATACATCACTAGTCTAGGTCTCTTCTCTCGCTGGACAGTACTTTACGTTTCCCAATATTGCGGTTCGACGAGGGATGAAGGCATGTGGAGTGACTCCACAAGTGTGTGAGGTCATCCATACAGGATCGAACTAGGAGCGACGATTGCTACAACTGCTCTCAAATAGAGAGGAGAAGTTAGAAATGAGACCATTCATTTGTTAGAGTGTGTGGCACGATACTGCTTTGTGTATGCAGATCGGCCAATGCTACTGAGTTGTAAAAACCCAAACAGGTGAGTATATAGCGTCCCTTTCTGTCCTGAGGCACATGAGACGCAGTTTCTGACGTGATATGTGATCTTCTTCGTGTACTCACGACAACGTGGTCTGCCGCAGGGAATCCCTCCAAACGGCTGCCGCATCCGGAGAGCTAGCAGGCTGTCGCGTGTGGGTCGCGTGTCAGTGTCAACGGCCTGGCGAGGATTGTCTGCCGCCTAATCCCTCAGGTATACGGCCCGGTGACTGTCAGCTTGTAGGACTGGATGCTCTCGCACCCTTCACGTCAGGTGGCGCGCTGACTCTCTCTTCTTGCAGGTAGCCGATGACCTCTTGTTTTTGCTCCGGCTGGCCTCTGCATTGCCACGATCCCCGTCATCTGCACAATTCTTACAAAAATCTTATGCCTAACTTTTCCCCATGACCTTCTATGTTATAATAAATTTACATAATGACACATTGATGGTCTGTCATTTCATACACTCTTATTTTACTTTTATAGTTATTAATCTATGGCTATCATTATAATCGTGGTGTATGTAATCTAGACATGGAAATAATTTATCTTGATATTTGTGTAGAGACCGGTCTCACTACTGTACATGGTGTGTGACGCTACACTGGATGAACAGCTAAATGTGCGGGCCCGCGCTAATATTACTATTAATTATATAGATCGACAGTAGACATGCTCAAGAATTTACTACCATTTGCCAACGATCCACATTCTATGTCTTTTGAATAAATTATGTTATTATGCAGGTCGAAGTTTTACTGAGCTTATAAAGAACAATCAACTATTCTACGTACGCTCGCTGGTCGTCCCTCCATCTTGGGTCTGTGATTTGATGACCTGAAAAATAACATCCCAACAGGCGCGCGCCAAACACTTGTGGTAGAAAACCCCCACAATATTAATCTAGTTATTGTTAAATCCTACAGTTTAACTTATACTAAGGTGCACATCATATATCTTGGCGGCCGAGTTTAGGTTCATTCTGCGCATTTGACGTCACAAATCACAGTCAGCCAATGAACAGAGAACGACGTTGCCAGATCTCGACTGCAGTGCAGAGCACGGACGAGTGTCTTCAATTTTAGAAACGTTCAGTCATAAATGAAGTAATTGAACAAAAGCAATGTCTTGATAGCAGACTTTCTTTTATAGAAAGTTTGGAAAAAGCATTCTTTACACCAATTGCTTCATATTCTATTAATTAATTAAACCAAACAAACAATAAGCCTCCTAATTCAGGCAATAGCAAGGAAAGGTGTTTGTATCAGTCTCACGAACCGCTTTTTCGCAATAAAGAACAGCGGTAATTGTTTATTTCCTATTGTACTTCGACGCAACGTGAGTAATTCATAGTCATCCCAACAGTGTTTGTCGGTATTTTGCAAACGTTTAGAGTGCTCCAGGAGATAACAGAAATGAGTAGCTGCGTTGGCGTAATGGTTAAGGTGTTGGGCTGCTAATCGGAAGATTCTGAGATCAAGGCTTGTTGCATACTAAATATTTTATTTATTTAAAAACAATAGCGAAGTGTCTTACTTAATGAATTTTATTCGTTTGAATGTAATGTTTTGAAATTTCCTGTGCTTCATTATAATCATAATAAGTTTTCAGTTTTTGTAATTTTCTCCTCCAATATTTCTTTTCACAGCAATTAAAAACAACGAAAAGGCACACATACAATATTCATGTTATCCGTCTTGTTTGTATATCGCCTCTTCCGCGCAGTCGCTGTTTTACTATTCATATTGAGATATATTCTTTTGCGGCAGTATTAAAAGTATTATTTAGAGCAGAATTTCGGCTCGTACGTTGCCGAGCTATTTGATTGTCTGACGGAATTCTTTGCTTCGCTGCTTTGGCAACATCATATTCAATGGTTTCGTCGACTGATCTATGTTTTGGCAAGTATTTGCTGTCCGTTGTGACAAAAACAAAATGTTTGCGCACTGTACCTCACTGGCAATATATTTTAGTTTTATGTTTTATTACGTCCAAAATTCAGTTTTGTGTACTTCGCCAACTTCGTTTTAATCAGAACGTTTTAGAAAAAAGCGAAATGACTCTGGTATAAAGAAAGTTTTGTTACTGTTGCTAAAGATAGAATATTTCCCAATTTATAAACACTGTTTATGTTATAAAGGGTGTTCATTTTATGGGGACATTGAAATCTCTTGAAAACGACACACAGAGCCAAAAGAAATCCTAATGAAAATTAGTTCCTCCCGGAAGGGGACATCCAATTATAACAAATTTGACTACAAATTCGTCGAATTTGGTAACATTGGATGTCCCCCTCTGAGACAAAAAAATAATTAGTTATAAATTTGTTTGATCCGATGTGTAGATTTGCGGATATTTCAATGTCTCCAATTAAAATGAACACTCTGTATAGTTGGAACCATGAACGACTGCGGTCGATTTAAGGCTCGTTCTACGCACCTGACGTCACGCATCCGCTGACAGCCAATGAGTGTTCAGTAGTTTTCTGAAAGGTCTGCTGGGAATGTCTTGGCGAGTGCGACTGTTAAATGTGATTGCAGTTATTCTTTGGTGAATTTTTATCGCATTTGTTGCAAGTTGTCATGGCTGATAATGATGGTAAGCGACAAACTCTCCATAAACAGGCGAGGGACATAATTTACCGGATTCACGCTTTTTTCAAGCACGAAGCAGAAAACGGTGGACCTATCACGGATGTCGCCAGATCTCAGGAACGCACTGCAGAAGCGACAGGCGTTAGCTTGAGAACCGTTCAGCGGATTGCCAATGAAGGAAAGTTATCTACGGAGACCTATGGAAGCCCACTTTTCAGATCGCCAGGGAAATATCGCACTCGTGAGAGGACTGTAACTAATTTAGATAATTTCGACAAAGATGTTCTAAGACGAGAAGTGCTCAACATGTACAACACAGGCGAATTTCCTACTGTAAAAAAAATCACTGTGAAAATGCGTGAAACCATAAATTTTAAAGGTAGCATGACTTCAATGAATAGAATACTTAAAAACATTGGATTCAAATATGTACATACAAATGATGGAAGAAAGTTTTTAATGGAACGTAGTGATATCGCTGCTTCAAGGGCACAGTTTTTAAGACGTATTATTGAAATAAGAAAGTCCGGGAATAAGAACATTTTTTTCTTGGACGAAACATGGGTGAACCAAAATCACACAAGGAAAGCGTGTTGGAAAATGAGTGATGGTTCGGGTGGGTTTAAAGTACCAGTTGGTAAAGGTGGACGAATAATTGTGCTTCACGCTGGTTCTGCTTCTGGATTCATTCCAGAAAGCAAATTAGTGTTCCGGGCAAAAAAGAGAAATTCAGGGGATTATCATTCCGAAATGAACTCTGAGACATTTAAATTGTGGTTTAGGAATCAGTTTCTCCCTTACTTGCCTGCAAACTCGGTGATTGTAATGGACAATGCGAGTTATCACTCTGTTGTTGTTGACAAGACACCCACAACAAGTACAAAAAAAGCCGATATCATGTTATGGCTTGCAAGTAAAAATATTCCACATACTGCCAACCAAACTCGTGCTGAAATGTTGAATCTTGTAGTGCTTCATAAGCCTCGCACAAAAGTTTATGAAATCGATTGTATTGCACAGGAACATGGACACACAGTTTTGCGTTTGCCACCATACCATTGCCAATACAATCCGATAGAGTTAATTTGGGCACAAGTGAAAGGGTATGTCGCAGAACGAAACGTGACATTTAAAATTGCCGATACAGAAAGGCTTCTGCACGAAGCACTTGACAGAATTACTTCTTCAGCATGGGCTGAATGTGTTCGGCATGCACAAAGGCTACAGGAGGAGGACATGGACAGGGAAATTGTAATTGACAATCTGTTTGAACCCATCGTCATAACTCTAAGACCTGATGATTCGGACTGCGACACTGACTACAGCGATGCAGAAGACTATCGCAGCGATTGACAACAATGAAGGGTAAGGCACATACACAATAATACTCATGTTCTCTTTCTTGTTCTTGTTCCACAGTTGCAATTTTACCAATGGCATTGAAATATATTCCTCTTCTGCAACTGTAATAAGCGTCTTATTTAGACCAGACGCGTTTTTCTCTTTTGAAGCATCTTCATTGGACAGCATTGTGTCTCCTCCATTGCCAAGTCACCTTTCGTAGTTTTGTGCTGAGGTAACACAATATTCAACGTTTGGGTCGGCCGATCAATGTTTTAGCAAATAAATGCTTTTTGTGTGTGCCACACACAAAAATTATATTTGACATAGCCCAGAGCACTCATACACAGTATATTCAAGTCCTAATGTTTTTGTAAGTCCACAGTTTTGTTTAACGTATTTTGTGTACTTCCTTTTGATTGATTGAAGTGCTTTAAAATAAAGTCAAACGCGCTCGGTGTAAATAAAACTTTTATTACAGTCGCGAAAGACGGAATATTTCTCAATATTACATACGACACCAATCTGGTACTTAAATTAAATGAGATGTTGTTATACAGTAAATTTTATATGAAATTTAGGTATCTTGTCCACATTTCATTCTCAACATTGTGGCAACTAAAATCGAACATACGGAAAGTATACGCTATGAACTTTACCTCTGCAAACTCTTCAAAATTTCGTGCAATGGTTTACTACATTTAATGCTGCAATATAACTGCGTTGAAAATCGAAACAAAATTAAGTCATTTATGGGGGGAAGGTATCAGTCAAGAAGATGTGTCAAAATCAAATTTTTGGGCCAAATAGTTTTTGTGAAATCGAATGATAAGTGTGTCAAAGCAGTCGGAACACTATGTGTCTGCACAGGCGAGCAGTGCAGTGGTTACAAAATCGCGCACGGCGTGGAATGCGGGGAGCACGTCTCTGTAGCAGCGAAAGGTTTAATGCGGCCGTGGTAGCTTTACTTCATAAACTGCGCGCTCCCCCCTAAACGTAAGTTTGAGAACTACACTGCTACGGCGCTGCTTCTCTTGGCGCGTACAACTGGCAACGCTGCAATCTCCCGCGTCTGGGCGGGCATGCGCGAGCCGCCAAGATAAATGAATTGAACTTTAGTATATCGTACCTTTTTTTGTTTCTTTACCTTATACAATACTCTTACATAATTCCTGTTACGTTGAGATGTCTCGCTGCTCGCCGCTATTGACGACAGTGATGTGCGCGCCGTACGACATGACCTCCGAGTTTTCATTACGCCTCTCTGAAACTCCGGAGACTAGGTTAGCCATGGCTATACAAGACAATAAATTTATAGTTCCAACTTCTTTTTCTATGTTATGCGGTACTCGCGATCCAAGCACACCTTTCCAGAGGCAGTGTAATATGACCAAGTCAGGACTGGTTCCTGTTGAGGATTCCGTCGCCCACCACACACCAGCTACACAGTATGTCACGAATCTCCAAGAATAATTCCTTGGTTATTCATCTGTGACAGCCACAAGCAGCACGCTAAATCCCCAACCAGCACATTGGCATGGTAGGCTTTATGCCCGCATTTCTACCGTCTAGGGCACCATTGGAGTCAAACGCTCACAGGTTCACCCCGACTTGCAAGACAACGATGCTGGCGCATCACTGTAAAAACTATACTGCCCATGTTCATCCTCGAAATCACGCAATATACCACAATCTTGCAGTGCACTGACGCGTGCCTGCAAGCATTGGTATGAACGTCTCACGAACTGGTTGTGGCCGCTATGGAGCGTATCACGACTTCTCAGAACGCTTCTAAGAGCACGTTCTTGTATGCGCCCGTTTGTGCGACATCTCGTCACTCATCATTATCCCTCAACATGGACACCAGACAGGAAAGGACAAAAACATTGCTCATGAAAAGGTAGTGTCTCCTACTCCATCGACATTGGAGATCGCGAACATAAACAAAAAGAGGATAGCAGCAGTAAATTCTTATGCAAGACAACGCAGCGTGTTAATACTTTAGCAATCTTAATCTATTAATGTAACGATTATTGTTCCCCGAAGAAAGGTTCATATATTTGCCTATTCTACTATGTACACCACTTAAACTACTATTATTCCACGAACTTCTTTGTGTGAGAGATGTGGTGGAGTCCTATGGACTAGCGCCAATCCCTTGTTAGACTCCCCCTCCTCTGACGTGCATTAGGATTTGCTGGTCTAATTTCAGTCCCCTGGTTCTCCTGTTGTCCTTGATTTCGCTCTCTCCAATTACGGTCGCTTTGCCGTTCGTTATTCCTCCTGTCCCAGATTCCTTGTCTAGATTGACCCTGTTCCCTGACGTCCTGGTTTCCGTGTCTCTGGTTTCCATAATCTTGAATAACGTAACCTTGATTTCCGTAACCCTGGTTTCCTAACTGACGAGCGCGATTATGCGATCTGTTGTCGTCTGCCCTTGCTGGCCCGTGGTATTTGTTATTTTACGCCTTCTTCCTGTCCTTTGCGTCTTGTTTATCGAAGACTACTTCGAGTTCGCGCAATAGACTCTTGAATGCTTCTATGTCAGATCCACACTTGCCGACAAGTGTCTGTTGATACCTAACAGGAAATTTGGAAAAACAAAATTTGATGATTTTTCTGGAGAGCACATAGAGCACCTCTTCACACCTCAGGAACCAGCAACAGAGTGCTCAAACATGGCTGTCCATCTGGTCATCCCGCGCTTCCGCAGAAGTGGGAGAGGACCTTGCAACCGTATGGGTTAGCCACATTCCAGGCCCTCTGAAGCTCTGGTATACTTCCTCTCTTTGTTTCGGCCAAAGGTCACCAGAGAACTGTCTCAAAGATGATTATAGAATCTACCTTCACTATCTGTGGTCAGCAGATGAACAACCATTCATTCAATTCACAAACATTACCAAACTAGATTCAGGGATCTATTTTAAGGAAGTGCACATCTGAACAATTAAACATACAAATTGCCCTTCTTTCCTACATTGGTATCCGGCTTCGGTGTGTTAAATAAAAAGGGGTTATTCTACAAAAAACGCTATTCTGATAAGAAGAACAAAGTATGTTGTTGTACATCTTTTCCATGTTGGGCAGTACTGTACCCTTTCAGGATGTATTGTTATCTCTACACTGAAAGAAATTTGAAGAACAAAAATAGCAATCATTTTATGTATCTCATTTGTCTTTTTCCATCGATTTCGGTGTCTGTCTGTCTTCTGAGTTGGTGTGAGAAAGATGTATATAATTGAGTCTCAGTATTTTGTTAAGTAAAGTTTCTAATACTCGTAAGTCGCAAATTTTCATTCTACTACCGAGTTACTCCTAGTTTCCTTCTCCCCATGCGACGGGAAATTTAATTTTTAACTGGACACATTCGGTGACAAAGTTAATTACGACGAGAGAATAGCCGCCAGAACCACAGTGGCATTGTCGTGCATCATTGGGGAGAAAAGGTAAATTACCAAGCCACACACCAAAACTATGAGATTAACATTTGCCTAATGTTTTATAACATATGATGGAGGTAGATGAGACAGGATCACAATTTCTTCCAGGGAGTATTCTTTCCCCTGGTGAAAATACAATGAGCGACAGACGCAGACTTATTAAATCATTCTTTGCTTGTCAAACTTACACGTAATGAAAACATGATTGGACGGGGTGCATTGCGCACACCAGAAACTGGATCACGGCGCAAATGTTACAACAGTTGTTTAAACAAAGCTTCAGAGATTTTTTGAAACAACAAAACGAAAAATTCAATAAGCTTAATGAGCAAAATGAAACACTTAAGCAAAGTATCGATGAAAAATTTTATGGTTTTACAAAACAACAGACAGATACACAAAAGGAATTACTTGAATAGCAGAAGCAAACTCTTGATGCTTTCAAAACAGTTCAATGACTTGGCCAGAGATTTGCATGCCGATCTTTCAAATGAATTATCGGGTGAACTTGTAAGTATGGGGAAAGATCTAAAAACACAATTTCTTAGAGATTAGTCATAAAATAAAAATAATTTAAGCCAGAAAGTGTCATAAGTAGACAAAACACAAGAACAGTTCGCCGAAAAAGTGAAGGAAGTATCTGAGGGTTGGACAAAAATGCAGCAGGAGCAATCACAAATTGTGCAAGAATATAAATACACTTGTAAGTACCATTGACAAGTTGCAAACAGCGTACAAAGGTCTACCTGGACTGGTGCAAGACCTGTCATTGCAACTAAAGTAATTAGCATAAGTCTAAATGCTCATTTCATGAGATAGGAACAAGAAGGGATAGATAAAGACATTAAGGAAATAAAGGACAGATCAGAGGTTGGTATCCTGGACTAATGCAGTACCTTGGCCCAGAAGGTAGTTCAGGAACACAAGGTTTATAAAGATGTGATCGAGAAAGCAATGAAGGAACAAAAGGCAGAACTAAGAGCTAAAATAGACCAGAGGTCGAAAGCAGTAGAGGAAAAATGCGGACTAACATCGTTAGTAACACTGAAAAGGAAAGGGAACATTCAACAGTCCATCAGGTGTCAACAATCAGGATAGATAATCTGCGGCCAACGATACAATCAACTATCAGCTCCTTCTGAATAAAGTTTATTATATGACTAAAGACTTCACACTCATGTGCAATATTAGAAACCTCCAGAACTGCAGATTCTTTGTGGAATTGGAGGGTAAGAAAAATAGATGGAGAACTCAGAAAAATGGGCTACCACAAGGCAGCGTGCTTCAGCCGCTACTATTCAACATCTATACCAACGATCAACCTATCCCTGAAGGAACTCGAAGCTTTAGTTTGGTGATGACTGCGCTATCACTACTCAGGCTGACTGTTTTGAGACTGTAGAAGATACGGTATCAAAATCTTTTGAAGAATTTACTGTTCACTATCATGGGAATTACTTGAAACCTTATCCTGCCAAGACACAAACCCGCGCTTTCCACCTGAAGAATAAACAGGTAAATAGATCCTTAAATATATCCCAGAGAGGCATCGTACTCTAGTATAATCCTACTCCCAAATACCTTGGAGTAACATATAAAAAGCATTGCCTAAACACCAAACAGAAAGTGGCAGACGGAAATAACATAGCGCGAAAATTGACAGGTGCATCATGGGGTGCTAATCCATGCACTGTGCGCTCAAGCGCGCTTGCTCTATGGTATTTCACTGTTGAATATACATGTTCGTTATGGTACAAGTCCAGTCATGCCAGGAACGTAGCTGTGGCTCTAAATGAGTCTTGCTGCATTATCACGGGTTGCTCAAGACCTACTCCTGTGGACAAACTCCACTGCCTCGCTGGCATAGCTCCTCCTGAAATCAGACGTGAGGTAGCTGCGAGATATGAGGAAAGTAAGGCCATCACGAAGGAAGCCCATCCACTATGTTGTCGTCAGCCCACACATCCAAGGCTGAAATCAAGAAAGAGCTTCTTGACAACTACTGAGGCTCTCATCGAGAATCCAAATGTGGCAAGGATCTCGCGATTGCGGGAGAAGTGTCGGTATTTGGGAGAATGGATGGCACCAAAGGAAGAACTTCCCCCTGGACATTCGGAGAAGTGGTCAATGTGGAGGTCTCTCAATAGATTACGATCCAACACAACGAGATGGAAGACCAATCTGCGGTCTTGGGGTTGCTCTGTGGACTCAGTTCTTTGCCAGTGTGGCGTTGAGCAGAGTAACAGCCATTTCCACCAACGTTCCTCATCACCAACCACCTGCACCACGCAAGACCTTATGAGAACTCCACCAAATGCACTTCAAGTGTCCAATTTTTTGTCTTCTTTTGTGTAAAATTATGTCAGGACTTATATACGTTTTTTATGTTTCTGTACATTTGACAAGATAAATAAATAATCCGAACATCTTTCCACACTTGATCCCAAACCTGTCAGATGAAATAGATCGCAATTATAACATGCAGCAGGCGCTGCCGACTTCTGTCCCTGTCACGCAGAGGTATACATCAAAACAATGCCACACCAGCAACACAAAGTGGTACATGACTTTCTACTTTGCTCGAGGATTGAGGCTTATTACGACACAGGCAGTTTCCGATTTTTTCTTCCGAAGGCAAGCAACAAACCCAGTCGTGTTCATAAGAACATTCCAGAACGTTTTCCCAAGAAATTGCATAGAAGCGCAAAATATATGCTTTGTGTTAGGTTATACACAGGGTGAAGTCTTGCTGTGGGCCACTGACTTGGAGGAAAAATGTCACACCCACTAACAGTTTGAAAGGGCATTCTTAGACAAGTTCTGGTCCATTGCAGCACAACAAACGTTGAGGCGCGAAGTGTTCAACCCGTCGCCATTCAGCTGTAAACACGGAGGGCTCAGAAGATACTTCGAGAAGTAGCTAAATAAAACCTGTTACTGGACGAATGCGATATCACATGTAGAGGTCTTAAAAATCTTGAAAAGCCAACTAAGGGCTAACATATGTGAGAAACTAATCACTACTCCTGAATAGGATATAGGGCAGCTCCTCTCAGTTTTCGATTTCATTGATCTTATTTACGAAGAGAGACCTGTGCAAACACAAAGTGACAGTGCAAGCAGACTCCACGCGAACTAACGCACAACACGACGGGAATTGCAATAATAACCAACACTGTTGGCAGCCACATCCACCTCGCAAAAACACCAATAACAGCCAATCTGATAACTGAAATGGGCAAAAATTCAACCGAGGATATAAAAATTACCAAGGACAGAATTTCAATCGGACAGGATTTAATGGCCATAGAGGTTAGAATCAACAAGCGTACAAGCGCCGCCGACCGGTGCAATGACCCGAAACGGCTACTGGCAAGCGCAAAGCGCAGAACGCAACTGGGCGACAAGATAATTCTCCTGGTCGTAACTAGTACAATCAAAATTACGTTTCAAATAGCGCCCAAGGACAACGAAATTTCGAATCGAGAGCTGAGCAAGATATTAACTGGCGAGACCAGACGCATGATGCACACATAGTTGAGGTTACCCTAACGAGTTGGTGAGTGCTCAGGGTAATTTGGAAAACTCGAACCGTCTCGATAGGCCCCCATTCGATACCAGTAATAAGGGTGGGGGCATGGAACTGGTTAAAAGCTGTTTTATGAGATACAACTGTGGTGATATCAAATACGATCTGTGTCAGGAGGATATTACCAACTGTGTGGATGAAAATGAAGACACAGTACAGGCACCTATCAGTGCACAAATACTTGGTTTTAGGGTACCCAGAGTACTGGGCACTGGATCTATCACGAATATAATTTCACAGGATCTATTTGACCAATTACAAAAACGAGGACACGTACTGATGCTTCCATGTAATATTTCTTTCTTATGGATCTTGTGTAGAGGTTTTTCCCAATCATCTACTTCTCTTTTGTCTAACAGCAACTCTGTATGTGAAAAGCCAGTTTGCGCTATGCAGGAGATTATTATCAACTTTCAGGAATAGTGTAACTTATTAGATCCACCTTGTGTGTTTGTGAAGGCGTAAGTCCGGATAAATCTGTTTAATTCCTTAAATATCCTCATTATGGCTCTTTCTTTTAGGTGAAACCTGGATAGAAGTATATATTTATTGTCGTTAGTGTTCATGAACTCGTTCCAACAGTTGCCTGTAAAGTATGATACGTTGTCTGTCAACAATATTTCCGGTATGCCAACCCTGCGTATATAACATAGGCCAACGAAATATTTTTAAACCTTTTTTTTTACTTTTATAGCTGATCTTTATAGATTTTTATGAGCTGAATCCAAATCTAGCCTTAGTTTTTTTGTATCACCCATAGTTTTCGAACAATATGCTTTTTATTATATAGTATAAAAATCCTATGCTATACGGTAAATGAGGAAATTAATTAAACACTTTGTTACAACATAAGCATGGTTTGTATTCACAGTAAGCTAATCAAAACAATGATATTTATTAATAGAGGTTTCATGTGTCAGCTGGAATTGGTTTGTATTTACTTTATCTTTTTTCTTTGAAGCTTCTTGTGTAGCTTGTTCTATGATAAGTCGCTTGCTGAAATTCTCGGTGAAGTGACCAACAGTAGTCCCCCATCATGTTGGTGTTCCAGCGGCCTGGGTAGTGTTTTTCCATCACTTTAATGTCCTGGTGAAAACGCACTCCTTGCTCCTCACTAACATCTCCCACATTGTCTGGGAAGTAATCAAGCTGACTGTTCAAAAAGTGAACTTTCAGACTCATTAAACATCCTAAAGTTTTAAACTTCTTTAACATTGTAGCTGTAATAGAAACATATTCTGGGTCTTTTTCATGTCCTAAGAACTTTGTAACGACTTGCCTGAATGATACCCAAGCTTCTTTCTCATTTAAGATCATTGTGGATTCAAAGTTTACATAAAACATCAATTTTCTAATGTCACGTCCAACAAAGACGCCTTCTTTTAGTTTACCTTCTGAAAGGTGTGAAAACTTTTGGCAAAGATACTTAAAACATCGTCCATCTTTAGGCAAAGCTTTTACAAACTGTTTCATTGGGCCTAACTTTATATGTAGATGTGGTAGGAGTATGTTTTTTGGATCTACAAGGGTTTTGCATAGAATGTTCTTCTCACCAGGTTTTGAAGACTCTCTCACAGGTCAGTTTTCTCTGCAGCAGTGTTGATCCCTAACCCTACAGTCCCATTCACACAAAAAACATGGAAATTTGGTAAAGCCACCTTGCTGACCAAGAAGCATGCATGTTACTTTTAGTTCACCACATATCATCCAACCATAGCAGAATAGCCTATTTTATTTAGCGCTATTTCTAGGTTTTCATAGCTTTCTTTCATATGTACAGAATGTCCAACAGGTATAGATGCATACATGTTACCTTTGTATAATAAAACAGCCTTTAAACTAGTTTTGGATGAATCAATAAATAGCCTCTAGTCTTCCTTTTTGTATTCAATACCAAGCTCATTCATCAGACTGGGAATGTCTGAGCAGTACACTAAATCACCTTCTTGTTGAAAAAAAATTGGAAAATTGCTGCTCTTTCTTTCTATACATGTATATGCTGGTTCCAACTGCCAATAAGTTCTTTCCTTTTAATCTACAGCCAAGCAATTCAGCTTTTTCTTTCGTTGAGCCCAGATCCCTAACCAAATCATTAAGCTCGATCTAAGTAAACAATTTGGTCTCTAGACTTTCTGTATTACAATGGAATTCATCTCATCTGGTTCATCTAAATGACGTTGTACATCAGAAAATACTTCTGTTGGAATAGAATTTAAATCATCTACACCACGCCCTGCTGGTCAGATGGCAGAAGGAAGGTTAGTGTAGCTTATTACCTTGTTGTTTTTCGAATTATGACCAGTAATATCAACACTGCAAAAGTAGCAATCATCTGAATGCTTTCTTGGCTCCCTCCATATCATAGGAACAGAAAATCTAAAGGCTTTTTTCCCCCTTTTTGAGCCATTTTCTCAGATACCTTATGCGCACCCAAGATTTATCTTGATTACCAAATTAAGATCAAAAGTATGATAGATAAACCTTTTCCACAAAGTCTGTAATGTTTCTTTGGTGTTTTTTAATCACAAATTCACCACAAATATAACAAAAACTGTCAGCAGAGTTTTTACAACCACAGTTAGACATTGTACTGAGCACATGTACAGGAAACGGGAAAGTGAGGTTAGGTTGATAGTAAATAAAACACCATCTGTTAACACAAAAATAGACCTTTTTTGCCAGCAAATGTTTTTCAGCAATGCTACCAGCGTCATCTACATTCATTACACATCCTTTTTAAATTATTTTAACTATATAAAAGCTGTTAAATTATTTAAAAATCGCTTAATTTAATAAATTTAACCGTAAAATGTGAAGAAATGATGGGTTATACAGTTTTTTAAGTATCATATTTGGACTTCCCATCCTAAAAACATAAGAATAAGGTATTTTCAGAAATAAAGTTTTTCCATCGTTGGCCTGTGTAATCTGATGTAATCCTCCTGATGATGGTACCTGCAGTCACTGACTGCACAGCATACAATTAGATTGGAGAAAACATTGTATAGATCAACAACATTTCATACATCTCCTTTCCCTTGTGAATACAGTCCAGACACGTCAAAGGAAATTATCACCAAGGTTTTTTTTTAATGCAAAATCGGGTTTATTTCAATTAGTTTTGACTTATTTTTATCCTTAGCTTTCTGAAACACTACACATTTCTGTATTACCTGCATAATTTTTCGTCTTAAATTTGGATAGTGACAATAAGTGTTTATCTTACCATGGCATTTGGAGACGCCATAGTGTCCCCAAACATCGTGAGTGCATAATATAAAGTCGTAAAAGTGATCCTCTGGTAAACAAACACACCACTGGCTCTGCTCTGGGTGGTGCCGATAAAATACCTTGGTAAATCATAGAAAATTTTTCAACCAGTCATTATTATTCTGCAGCAGTATTAGCCCTATCTTTTGCCGTCTGGGATCCTTCTGCTGTAGTTGCTCCATGATTTTACACACTCTAGTGTAGTATGGTTGTTGTGTTTTGTCTTTCATCAACAGAATCCTGATTTCTGAATTGTTCTCTACGAATTCGAAGAACTTGTCTAGACCTTGTGGAAATCTCCATAAGATATCAGCAATTACAATTCGATTACCTTAGATGAACAGGGTGGTCCATTGATCGTGACCGGGCCAAATATCTCACGAAATAACCGTCAAAGGAAAAAACTACAAAGAACGAAACTTGTCTAGCTTGAAGGGGGAAACCAGATGGCGCTATGGTTGGGTCGCTAGATGGCGCTGCCATAGGTCAAACGGATATCACCTGCGTTTTTTAAAATAGGAACCCCCATTTTTATTACACATTCGTGTAGTACACAAAAAATATGAATGTTGTTGTTGGACCACTTTTTTCGCATTATGATAGATTGCACTGTAATAGTCGCAAACATATGGCTCACAATTTTAGACGAACAGTTGGTAACAGGTAGGTTTTTTAAATTAAAATACAGAACGTAGGTACGTTTGAACATTTTATTTCGGTTGTTCCAATGTGATACATGTAACTTTGTGAACTTATCATTTCTGAGAACGCATGCTGTTACAGCGTGATTACCTGTAAATACCACATTAATGCAATAAATGCTCAAAATGATGTCCGTCAACCTCAATGCATTTGGCAATACGTGTAACGGCATTCCTCTCAACAGGGAGTAGTTAGCCTTCCGTAATGTTCACACATGCATTGACAATGCGCTGATGCATGTTGTCAGGCATTGTCGGTGGATCACAATAGCAAATATCCTTCAGCTTTCCCCACAGAAAGTAATCCGAGGACGTCAGATCTGGTGAACGTGCGGGCCATGGCATTCTGCTTCGACGACCAATTCACCTGTCATGAAATATGCTATTCAATACCACTTCAACCACACGCGAGCTATGTGTCGGACATCCATCATGTTGGAAGTACATTGCCATTCTGTCATGCAGTGAAACATCTTGCAGTAACATCAGTAGAACACCACATAGGAATCAGCATACATTGCACCATTTAGTTTGCCAGCGAGAAAATGGGGGCCAATTATCCTTCCTCCCATAATGCCGTACCATGCATTAACCCGCCAAGGTAGCTGATATTCCACTTCTCGCAGCCATCGTGGATTTTCCGTTGCCCCATAGTGCATATTATGCCGGTTTACGTTACCGCTGTTGGTTAATGACGCTTCGTCGCTAAATACAACGCGTGCAAAAAAATCTGTCATCGTCCCATAATTTCTCTTGTGCCCAGTGGCAGAACTGTACACAACGTTCAAAGTCGTCGCCATGCAATTCCTGGTGCATAGAAATATGGCCCGGGTGCAATCGATGTTGATGTAGCATTCTCAACACCGACGTTTTTGAGGTTCCCGAATTCGCGCGATTTGTCTGTCACTGATGTGCGGATTAACCGCGACAACAGCTAAAACACCTGCTTGGGCATCACCATTTGTTGCAGGTCGTGGTTGACGTTTCACATGTGGCTGAACACTTCCTGTCTCCTTAAGTAACGTAACTATCCGGCGAACGATCTGGACACTTAGATGATGTCGTCCAGGATAGCGAACAGCATACATAGAACACGCCCGTTTGGCATTTTGATCACAATAGCCATACATCAATACGATATCGACCTTTTCCGCAATTGGTAAATGGTCCATTTTAACACGGGTAATGTATCACGAAGCAAATACCTTCCGCACTGCCGTAATGTTACCTGATACCATGTACTTAATACGTTTGCGACTATTACAGCGCCATCTATCACAAAGCGAAAAAAGTGGTCCAACTAAAACATTCATATTTCTTTACGTACTACACGAATATGTAATAAAAAATGGGTGTTCCTATTTAAAAAAAACGCAGTTGATATCCGTTTGACCTATGGCAGCACCATCTAGCGGGCCAACCATAGCGCCATCTGGTTTCCCCCTTCAAGCTAGACAAGTTTCGTTCTTCGTAGTTTTTTCGTTTGGCGCTTATTTCGTGAGATATTTGGCCCAGTCACTATCAATGGACCAACCTGTATACAATTTCGAAATCAAATTGCTGTAAGTACGAACACCATTTAGTGATCCTCCTGTGTAAGAGCTTACAAGTGTGATGGAAGGACAAAAATGATGGTTGCAATACACCTTGTTATGTTTTCCCCACAGGTAGTATTCCAACTTTTTGAACACCCATATTACCACGAGAGCTTCCATTTCGGTTCGAAATACGCTCGTTTAGCTCCAGATAGGCTGGTACTAGTAAAACTAATTACTGTGGCGGTAATATTCGAGTCAGTGATTTGGAATAAATAAGTCCCCAGCACTTGCAAGGATGTGTTTGTACACAGACACAAATCCTGGATCATGTCGGATGATGTAAGATGTTGGCATTCAAAAGGGCTTCTTTAATGTTGTCAAAATAAGTTTGGCATTTCTTGGTCCATAGCCAAGGATGGTTCTTCCACAGAAGATTCAATGGAGCATCAATATTTAAAAGCTGCTGTAGTATTAATTTTCTGAAGAAAGATACTAATTCTAGATATGCCTTCAACTGTGTCTTATTTTGGGGTACAGGGCATTGCGTGATAGCTGCTATCAGACAGCAGTATGTCTTTAGGCGATATTATGTGTCTGAGGAATTTAACCCTTTCGTTACTGAGATATGACTTCATTAGATTGGCCGTGACTCCATATGCTGAAAACTGATACAAGACTTGGAGCAAGAGACCAAAGTGTTCTGACCACGTGGGCATAGCAGTGAGTAAATCATCAACATAGACAGTTATCTTACTTAACAATTCAGATCCTAATGCTCGATCTAAGAGAGAAACAAATATGCCTCCACTGACATTCGAACGAAAAGGGAGAACACAGAACTCATAGCTTCTGCCCCCACATACAAAAGCAGTGTACTTATGGCGATCTTCATATAGTAAAGTTTACCAGTCTGAGGTCCAGAGATCTATTATGGTGAGGTACTTAGCTCAAAGCAGACACTACTGCCTGATTTGCTAAAAGACAAAATGAGACTACAGTATGGAGATAAGGATGGTTGCGTTATTACCCAGTTTAGCATTCTATTGATCTCTATCCTTACAGCCTCCTTCTTGGTACATGAAATAGGGTAATATGAAAAGCAGAAGGTTTCGAGTCGGTACACTTGCATTTTGTATTTGTGTTCTCTGTCGTTCAAACACATGATCAAAATGCATTAAAATCTCCTGCAGTTCTTCCTTTTGCGCTTCTGCAAGACACACTGACTCACTTACCTCAGTGCGCATGATCTCAGGGCCTATTTTTTTTTATTTTTTATTTATTTATTGTTCCGTGGGACCACATTTAGGAGAAGTCTCCATGGTCATGGAACGAGTCAATACATGAAATTATAACACGATTGTAGAAACACATAAAATGAAACAAGTCGTTAGTTTAAATAAAGAAAATCAAGAATGTAACACTGGAATTTGCTTAATTTTTTATCTCTTCCAGGAGCTCCTCGACAGAATAGAAGGAGTGAGCCATGAGGAAACTCTTCAGTTTAGACTTAAAAGTGTTTGGGCTACTGCTAAGATTTTTGAGTTCTTGTGGTAGCTTATTGAAAATGGATGCAGCAGAATACTGCACTCCTTTCTGCACAAGAGTCAAGGAAGTGCATTCCACATGCAGATTTGATTTCTGCCTAGTATTAACTGAGTGAAAGCTGCTAACTCTTGGGAATAAGCTAATATTGCTAACAACAAACGACATTAAAGAAAATACATACTGTGAGGGCAATGTCAAAATTCCCAGACTATTGAATAGGGGTCGACAAGAGGTTTTCGAACTTACACCATACATAGCTCGAACAGCCCGTTTTTGAGCCAAAAATACCCTTTTTGAATCAGAAGAATTACCCCAAAAAATAATACCATATGACATAAGCGTATGAAAATATGCGAAGTATACTACTTTTCGTGTTGAAATGTCACTTATTTCAGATACTGTTCTAATGGTAAATAAAGCGGCATTTAGTTTCTGAACAAGATCCTGAACATGGGCTTTCCACAACAGCTTACTATCTATCCGTACGCCTAGGAACTTGAACTGTTCCGTCTCGCTTATAACATGCCCATTCTGTCTGATTAAAATGTCAGTTCTTGTTGAATTGTGGGTTAGGAACTGTAAAAACTGAGTCTTACTGTGATTTAGCATCAAATTATTTTCCACAAGCCACGAACTTACTTCATGAACTACATTATTTGATAATGTTTCAATATTACACACAAGATCCTTCACTACCAAGGTGGTGTCATCAGCAAACAGAAATATTTTTGAATCACCTGTAATACTAGAAGGCATATCATTTACATAAATAAGGAACAGCAGTGGCCCCAGCACCGACCCTTGGGGAACGCCCCATTTAACAGTGCCCCATTGGGACTGAACATCATTACCACTCTCAATATTGCGGAGGATTACCTTCTGCTTTCTGTTCTTAAAGTAGGAGGCGAACCAATTGTAAGCTACTCCCCTTACTCCATAATGTTCCAACTTCTGCAGTAATATTTTGTGGTCAACACAGTCAAAAGCCTTCGTTAAATCAAAGAAAACACCTAACGTTCTCAACCTTTTATTTAATCCGTCCAAAACCTCACAGAGAAAAGAGAATATAGCATTTTCAGTTGTTAAGCCATTTCTAAAACCAAACTGTACATTTGACAGCAAATTATGTGAATTTAAATGCTGCAGTAACCTTGTATATACAAGCCTCTCGATAACTTTAGCAAACACCGATGGCATAGAAATAGGTCTATAATTGTCAACATTATCCCTGTCTCCCTTTTTATAAAGTGGCTTCACTACCGAGTACTTTAATCGGTCAGGAAACCGACCACTGCTAAAGGAAAAGTTACAGATATGGCTAAGTACTGAGCTAACATACGTGGAACAATACTTCAGTATTCTGCTAGATACCCCGTCATATCCATGAGAGTTCTTGGTCTTTAGTGATTTGATTATTAACTCAATCTCCCTCTTGTCAGTATCATGGAGGAGCATTTCAGGTAACAGTCTCGGAACACTTTTTTCTAAGAGCGCTATATGATTCCCTGTTGGGACTAGGTTTCTATTTAGTTCACCTGCTATATTCAGAAAGTGATTATTAAGTACTGTACATATATGCGACTTATCAGCAACACGGACATCCCCACTACGCACTGATTCTATATCCTCGACCTGTCTCTGCAGACCAGCCACTTCCTTTACGACTGACCATATGGTTTTAATTTTATCCTGAGACTTAGCTATTCTATCTGCATACCACATACTTTTTGCCTTCCTAATAACTTTTTTAAGCACCTTACAATACTGTTTGTAATGGGCTGCTGCATTTAGATTTTGACTGTTTCTAACGTTTTGATATAATTGCCACTTTGTTCTACAAGATATTCTTATCCCTTTAGTCAGCCACCCAGGTTGCCTGTTTGTGCTAGTACCCTGTTTTAAACGTTCTAACGGAAAGCAACTTTCAAAGAGCACGAGAAAAGTCTTGAGGAAAGCATTATATTTATCGTCTACTGTATCAGCACTATAAACATCTTGCCAATCTTGTTCCTTGATAAGGTTTACAAAAGTCTGTACAGCAACTGGATCAGCTTTCCTAAAAAGTTGGTAACTATATTTAACATGTGTTGAAGCACAAAAATCTTTTAGACTTAAAATTTGTGCATCATGATCTGAAAGGCCATTCACCTTTTTGCTAACAGAATGCCCTTCTAATAATGACGAATGAACAAAAATATTGTCTATGGTTGTTCTACTGTTCCCTTGCACTCTCGTTGGAAAGAATACGGTTTGCATAAGATTATATGAATTAAGGAGGTCTACCAGCATCCTTTTCCTTGCACAATCACTTATACAATTAATATTGAAGTCACCACATATAACTAACTTTTTGTATTTCCTATAAAGTGAACCAAGAACCTCCTCTAGCTTTAGCAAAAATGTTGTGAAATCGGAGTCTGGGGATCTATAAATAACAACAGTAAGAAGTTTAGCTCCACTAAATTTAACCACACCTGCACAACATTCAGACACCTTTTCAGTGCAGTACTTTGAAACATCAATTGACTCAAATGGGATACCGTTTTTCACATACATGGCTACTCCCCCACACCGCAAAGAGCTCCTAGAAAAGCTGCCAGCCAACCTGTATCCTGGTAAAGGAAGCCTCTGAATTATCTCCTTCCTGTGTTACTCAATTTCCTGTGTGTTTACATACACGATGGTAGGGTAGAAAAATTGTACTCGAACGTCAGCAGCGTGTTTTAGTTTGCTTTATCTGGCGTTTGACTTGTGGAGTGGGGACAGAATTGCACATGAACAGTAGTTACCTTTAAGGCTGATAGTCTCCGTGCATGCTCACAGCACAGCCCATCTACAGAAAACTAGTTACACACTATGGTACTATGTATAAGTTATTTACATTTATAGAAGTGGTTATTTAAATGCTATGCACAAAAGGGGATCTCTACGTGAAGAATGAAGGAATATAAATTAAATCTGCGATATACTAAAAGAGATAGGATTGTGCCACACCTAAGACAACACTTTTCTTCCCAAGTGCAACAATGTAAGTCAAAACGACAACCACAGTACGAATATTGCGCTCTTATAACTCATAAAAAAATAAGGAATGAACTGTGTACTGATAGAAGTTGAAAGTATGAGTATTGGAAGTGTGATGCATTAGTAGGCAATGGGCAACTACACACTTAGTTTTACGTTAATATTTAAGTGTCCTTCCAGCGAATGATGCAGAGTCACATCCTGGGTAAAATAGGGAACACAATAGTTAGGTGCCTGGTACCAAAGTATAAGGGCCACACCGAAAATAAATAATTATATGTATAAAATATGCGTGAGTGTGATGGTGTCAATGCACTATGAAAAAGCTAAATATGCCAGGTGTATAAAATGGTTGAACTTAGGTCTTGTGCTACCGAAGTCAAAGAGGTCAGACCATGCATTATGAGTCCACATGACTGAGAAGAGAGCCAGGCAAGAGTTATTACAGTAAATTTGCACACGAACACAAATTGTCTCAATGTTATTTTACACTTGCTCATTGACACAATTCTTGTAGAGACAAAATGGTTCAAATGGCTCTGAGCACTATGGGACTCAACTGCTGAGGTCGTAAGTCCCCTAGAACTTAGACCTACTTAAACCTAACTAACTTAAGGACAACACACACATCCATGCCCGGGGCAGGATTCGAACCTGCGACCGTAGCGGTCGCGCGGTTCCAGACTGTAGCGCCAGAACCGCTCGGCCACCAGCGGCCGGCTCTTGTAGAGGACAGATTCATTAACAACAGAGTACACAAGAGTGATATCATGTAGCAAAAAGAAGTCATCGACATTGAAGTATGCTGTTTACAGTCGATGACAGCACTTGTGTAACACAGTACTGTACTGTCAGAATGTATCAGTAGATAGTAAACACGAAGTAGATGGATTAATACGAGTAGATAGCCATGAAATGATGCACGCAGTAGTTTTTGTGTGATGAACTAAAGATTGAAGTAGTAGAGGAAAAGTGAATGCTTCTTCCTCCTCATAATATTTCCTGTAGACGAGAAGACACAGCCTATTGAACTTGTCAAAACTGAGCATAGTTATGTAGGCATATCGCGATTTTATGTTATGAAGCTTTCCATCCTTCGTGTTTGTAATGACGGGTAGCCACATCAGGTGCAGTGGGTAAATACAAAACTTAGCACATCATGTGATAACGTTTTACGCAAAAATTTTGTCAATACTAGAAAAGGAGATTGAAAAAACGACCTGTGCAATGTTAAAGTAAGATGAGACTATGAATACAGATTACTCACAAATGAATGCTCAAAAGGGTAATGCTAGAGAACAATATGTGATTAAAATGACAATGTAAAAACTTAAAGATGTTACATGACATAAAATCACAAGAGATATATGTAACATTAACTGTCTTGTACATATAATTTCTGTACAGCGTTCATGTAAATTTTGGTATAATATTTACTTAAAACCATGTAAATGCAATATGAAAATTTATACATACGGAGTAACAAAAACTCAAAGACGGTGTGTCAATACATTTTAAAATGTAAATACTTAGGTTATCGCAAAAATGATGAAAAGTAAAGACTATGTAAATCTGAATGTTTTCCAGGACTGCATATGTTAACTAATAACTGTAAAAGTACTACAAACATTTTGTGAAGGTTTGAAACCCGTAAGTCCGTGTGTTCGTGTGAAAAACGTATGCCACTGCTGAGCATTAATGAATGTTTATTTCCTTGGTAGACTTGGGTATAGACAAGACATTCTACCACAGAGAGAGTACAGAAACGAATAAAGGAATTTTGAGACTTACCTTGAACCCATTTAAATCGCTTCATGATGCTGATAGCATGAGCCTGGTTCAACAATTGAAACATGTGCATTACGAAAAGACAAATGTCTGGGTCATAAACGATGACCCCCCTCACCACAGCATCGATAGTTCCATTATCCACAAGCCTCAGCACACCACAATATGGGATGAACACTTTTATTGACTGCTGGTAAACAAGTGAAATAGTATCACACTCATGGACAGGTCAACTTAACTGTACTATTAGCAAATTCATGTGTGTGAGCAGAAATCATTACATGAGGTGCACAAACTGGGTGGGCGCTGATAACCTCGTTGTTGTGTGCCCTAAAACACTAATCATCATCATCAACAAACTGGATAATTTCCAATAATTCTCTGAATCCAAATGCAGCTATTGATGCAACCTTAAAATTTTTTTTTGTAAATAGTAGTGAAATAATTTGTAAAGTACACATGAAACGAAATAATATATATATATATATATATATATATATATATATATATATATATATATTGTATGGATGTATGACTATATCTATGCTGACTGAAAACTGAAGAACAAAAATAGCAATTATTATATGTACCTCATATGTCCCCCCCCATGGACCTTGCCGTTGGTGGGGAGGCTTGCGTGCCTCAACAATACAGATAGCCGTACCGTAGGTGTAACCACAATGGAGGGGTATCTGTTGAGAGGCCAGGCAAACGTGTGGTTCTTGAAGAGGGACAGCAGCCTTTTCAGTAGTTGCAGGGGCAACAGTCTGGATGACAGACTGATCTGGCCTAATCAAAACGGCCTAGTTGTTGTGGTACTGCGAACAGCTGAAAGCAAGGGGAAACTACAGCCGTAATTTTTCCCAAGGGCATGCAGCTTTACTGTATGATTAAATGATGATGGCATCCTCTTGGGTAAAATATTCCGGAGGTAAAATAGTCCCCCATTCGGATCTCCGGGCGGGGACTACTCAGGAAGATGTCGTTATCAGGAGAAAGAAAACTGGCGGATTGGAGCGTGGAATGTCAGATCCCTTAATCGGGCAAGTAGGTTAGAAAATTTAAAAAGGGAAATGGCTAGGTTAAAGTTAGATATAGTGGGAATTAGGGAAGTTCGGTGGCAGGAGGAATAAGACTTTTCGTCAGGTGCATACAGAGCTATAAATACAAAATCAAATAGGGGTAATGCAGGAGTAGGTTTAATAATGAATAAAAAAACAGGAGTGCGGGTAAGCTACTACAAACAGCATAGTGAATGCATTCTTGTGGCCAAAATAGACATGAAGCTCATGCCTACTATAGTAGTACAACTTTATATGCTAACTAGCTCTGCAGATGATGAAGAAATTGATGTAATATATGATGAGATAAAAGAAATTATTCAGGTACTGAAGGGAGACGAAAATTTAATAGTCATGGGTGACTGGAACTCGACAGTAGGAAAAGGAAGAGAAGGAAACGTAGTAGGTGAATATGGAATGGGGTTAAGGAATGAAAGAGGAAGCTGCCTGGTAGAATTTTGCACAGAGCATAACTTAATCACAGCTAACACTTGGTTCAAGAATCATGAAAGAAGATCGTATACATGGAAGAACCCTGGAGATAGTAGAAGGTTTCAGATAGATTATATATGGTAAGACAGAGATTTAGGAACCAGGTTTTAAATTGTAAGACATTTCCAGGGGCAGATGTGGACTCTGACCACAATCTATTGGTTATGACCTGTAGATTAAAACTGAAGAAACTGCAAAAAGGTGGGAATTTAAGGAGATGGGACATGGATAAACTAAAAGAACCAGAGGTTGTACAGAGATTCAGGGAGAGCATAAGGGAGCAATTGACAGGAATGGGGGAAAGAAATACAGTAGAAGAAGAATGGGTATCTTTGAGGAATGAAATAGTGTAGGCAGCAGAGGATCAAGTAGATAAAAAGACGAGGGCTAGTAGAAATCCTTGGGTAACAGAAGAGATACTGAATTTAATTGATGACAGGAGAAAATACAAAAATGCAGTAAATGAAGCAGGCAAAAAAGAATACAAACGTCTCAAAAATGAGATCGACAGGAAGTACAAAATGGCTAAGCAGGGATGGCTAGAGGACAAATGTAAGGATGTAGAGGCTTATCTCACGAGGGGTGAGATAGATACTGCCTACAGGAAAATTAAAGAGACTTTTGCATGAATGTCAAGAGCTCAGATGGAAACCCGGTTCTAAGCAAAGAAGGGAAAGCAGAAAGGTGGAAGGAGGATATAGAGGGTCTATACAGGGGCAATGTTCTTGAGGACAATATTATGGAAATGGAAGAGGATGTAGATGAAGATGAAATGGGAGATACGATACTGTGTGAAGAGTTTGACAGAGCACTGAAAGACCTAGGTCGAAACAAGGCGCCGGGAGTGGACAACATTCCATTAGAACTACTGACAACCTTGGGAGAGCCAGTCCTGACAAAACTATACCATCTGGTGAGCAAGATGTATGAGACAGGCGAAATTTCCTCAGACTTCAAGAAGAATATAATAATTCCAATCTCAAAGAAAGCAGGTGTTGACAGATGTGAAAATTACCGAACTCTCAGTTTAGTAAGTCACAGCTGCAAAATACTAATGCGAATTCTTTACAGATGAATGGAAAAACTGGTAGAAGCCGACCTCGGGGAAAATCAGTTTGGATTCCGTAGAAATGTTGGAACACATGAGGCAATACTGACCTTACGACTTATCTTAGAAGAAAGATTAAGGAAAGGCAAACCTACATTTCTAGCATTTGTAGATTTAGAGAAAGCTTTTGATAATGTTGACTGGAATACTCTCTTTCAAATTCTGAAGGTGGCAGGGGTAAAATACAGGTAGCGAAAGGCTATTTACAATTTGCACAGAAAGCAGATGGCAGTTATAAGAGTCGAGGGACATGAAAGGGAAGCAGTGGTTGGGAAGGGAGTGAGACAGGGTTGTAGCCTCTCTCCGATGCTATTCAATCTGTATATTGAGCAAGCAGTAAAGGAAACAGAAGAAAAATTCGGAGTAGATATTAAAATCCATGGAGAAGAAATAAAAACTTTGAGGTTCGGCGCTGACATTGTAATTCTGTCAGAGACAGCAAAGGATTTGGAAGAGCAGTTGAACGGAATGGACAGTGTCTTGAAAGGAGAGTACAAGATGAACATCAACAAAAGCAGATCGAGGATAATGGAATGTAGTCGAATTAAGTCGGATGATGCTGAGGGAATTAGATTAGGAAATGAGGCACTTAAAGTAGTAAAGGAGTTTTGCTATTTGGGGAGGAAAATAACTGATGATGGTCGAAGAGAAAGGATATAAAATGTAGACTGGCAATGGCAAGGAAAGCGTTTCTGAAGTAGAGAAATTTGTTAACATCGAGTATAGATTTAAGTGTCAGGAAGTCGTTTCTGAAAGTATTTGTATGGAGTGTAGCCATGTATGGAAGTGAAACATGGACGATAAACAGTTTAGACAAGAAGAGATAGAAGCTTTCGAAATGTGGTGCTACAGAAGAATGCTGAAGATTAGATGGTTAGATCACACAACTAATGAGGAGGTATTGAATAGATTTGGGGAGAAGAGGAGTTTGTGGCACAACTTGACCAGAAGAAGGGATCGGTTCATAGGAAATGTTGTGAGGCATCAAGGGATCACCAATTTGGTACTGGAGGGCAGCGTGGAGGGTAAAAATCGTAGAGGGACACCAAGAGATGAATGCACTTGACTAAGCAGATTCAGAAGGATGTAGGCTGCAGTAGGTACTGGGAGATGAAGAAGCTTGCACAGGATAGAGTAGCATGGACAGCTGCATCAAACCAGTCTCTGGACTGAAAACCACAACAACAACAACTTCATATGTCTTTTTTCACCGATCTCGGTATCTGTCGGTCTTCTGAGTTGTTGTGGGAATTACGCATGTAACTGAGTCTCAGTATTTTGTTTAGTAAAACTTTAAATGTGCGGAAGTTGCAAGTTTTCATTCTACTACCGAGTTACTTCCTGATTTCCTTCTTTCTATGTGACGAGAACTAGGATTTTTAAATGGACACATTCAGAGACGAAGTTCATTAAGAAAAGAGAATAGCCGCCGCAGTCACGCTGGCACTGTTGATCATCATTGGGGAGGAAGTGTAAATTACCACTCACCAAAAATACGAGATTAACATACACTCCTGGAAATTGAAATAAGAACACCGTGAATTCATTGTCCCAGGAAGGGGAAACTTTATTGACACATTCCTGGGGTCAGATACATCACATGATCACAATGACAGAACCACAGGCACATAGACACAGGCAACAGAGCATGCACAATGTCGGCACTAGTACAGTGTATATCCACCTTTCGCAGCAATGCAGGCTGCTATTCTCCCATGGAGACGATCGTAGAGATGCTGGATGTAGTCCTGTGGAACGGCTTGCCATGCCATTTCCACCTGGCGCCTCAGTTGGACCAGAGTTCGTGCTGGACGTGCAGACCGCGTGAGACGACGCTTCATCCAGTCCCAAACATGCTCAATGGGGGACAGATCCGGAGATCTTGCTGGCCAGGGTAGTTGACTTACACCTTCTAGAGCACGTTGGGTGGCACGGGATACATGCGGACGTGCATTGACCTGTTGGAACAGCAAGTTCCCTTGCCGGTCTAGGAATGGTAGAACGATGGGTTCGATGACGGTTTGGATGTACCGTGCACTATTCAGTGTCCCCTCGACGATCACCAGTGGTGTACGGCCAGTGTAGGAGATCGCTCCCCACACCATGATGCCGGGTGTTGGCCCTGTGTGCCTCGGTCGTATGCAGTCCTGATTGTGGCGCTCACCTGCACGGCGCCAAACACGCATACGACCATCATTGGCACCAAGGCAGAAGCGACTCTCATCGCTGAAGACGACACGTCTCCATTCGTCCC
The DNA here is from genome assembly GCF_021461385.2 of Schistocerca piceifrons. NCBI lineage: Eukaryota > Metazoa > Arthropoda > Insecta > Orthoptera > Acrididae > Schistocerca > Schistocerca piceifrons. The sequence goes on from NC_060144.1 coordinate 512,419,874, forward strand.
TCCATTCACGCCTGTCGCGACACCACTGGAGGCGGGCTGCACGATGTTGGGGCGTGAGCGGAAGACGGCCTAACGGTGTGCGGGACCGTAGCCCAGCTTCATGGAGACGGTTGCGAATGGTCCTCGCCGATACCCCAGGAGCAACAGTGTCCCTAATTTGCTGGGAAGTGGCGGTGCGGTCCCCTACGGCACTGCGTAGGATCCTACGGTCTTGGCGTGCAGCCGTGCGTCGCTGCGGTCCGGTCCCAGGTCGACGGGCACGTGCACCTTCCGCCGACCACTGGCGACAACATCGATGTACTGTGGAGACCTCACGCCCCACGTGTTGAGCAATTCGGCGGTACGTCCACCCGGCCTCCCGCATGCCCACTATACGCCCTCGCTCAAAGTCTGTCAACTGCACATACGGTTCACGTCCACGCTGTCGCGGCATGCTACCAGTGTTAAAGACTGCGATGGAGCTCCGTATGCCACGGCAAACTGGCTGACACTGACGGCGGCGGTGCACAAATGCTGCGCAGCTAGCGCCATTCGACGGCCAACACCGCGGTTCCTGGTGTGTCCGCTGTGCCGTGCGTGTGATCATTGCTTGTACAGCCCTCTCGCAGTGTCCGGAGCAAGTATGGTAGGTCTGACACACCGGTGTCAATGTGTTCTTTTTTCCATTTCCAGGAGTGTATATCAAATGTTTTTGAACGCATCTATGCCTACGTGCGTTGCTGGGTAGATAATTTTTCGTGCAGTTTACCTATAATTAATAATCATTCACCACAACCAATATATGTTCTAGCAAATCCGCTTCAATCCTTAACGTGCAAACACGACAGCGAAAAACGGTTACTGAAATTCGTTTTTTGTCTTTCAGAAGATGTGAGGCATGTAAACGCAATGAATGAAGTCACAACATCTGGAACTTTCATTGATCTCAAATTTTCGTCCTCTAAAATATGCTGTCTGGCCACACAGTATGCCTTTCAACAATGACAAGGGGACTCGAAAGTTGTCTCACATACTCAGGTAAAGATATTACACCAGTGTTCAACCTGTTATCCAATCTAGATCCTGGTTTTGCAAAGTTTGCTTACCCGTTTGACTGATATCTACTATTTGCTGTATGAGATTCACCTAGAGTAGATTTTTGATATGCCTCCACTGCATTAGAATTACCTCCATCTCCGCTCTGCGACTGTACTAACACTGTACTACTGCCTGTGTTCCCCTCACTTGATTATTTTCTCCGTGAGACAATAGCCCAAATCCTTCAAAATTACATGTGTCTGTATTTTTTTTTTGCTAAAATAAAGATAAAATAAAACTTAATTCAAAATATTACACTCATTACTTGTGTACATGTTGGGCAAACATTTAAAAATTCCTTCAAAATTATATATCTGCGTATATTTCAGCAAAAATAAAGATAAAATTACAATTTATTTTAAACATTATGCACGTTACTTCGTTTATGAGTCGTACAAATATTTAAAAATCCTCCAACTCAGTCAAAATACAAAATACAAATTATTAGATAACAGCACCATATTTTGATGCAACAGTAAAAAGCAAGTTTAAACACATTTACTCACTTTTGTTGACTAAAATAATAATAATTGATTCACATTGTCCTTTTTCTCTTCTTCAGCTGAGATGCTGGGTTGTTCTACTAGTCATTAAGCAGTCACTGTGTCGACCTGCTTCAAACATGCACTGGTGAGACATAATTATGACAGCACTTGTTCAACTGTGTAAGTCCATCCCAATCAGTAAGAACTGTGTTTACCATATTCGTTTTAAGTCTATTCCTGAGAGAGGTTTTCACAATGTTTAGCACGTAAAATGCTGTTTTGATCTCAGCATTTGGCCAAGGTAAGACAAAAAGCACCATTGCAAGATGTGAGAGGTTACGAAATGGATTTTGGGAACTAGTGTGTTCCTGTGATGTGACCTCTTGCCAAAGTTCTGTTATATTACTAACATTTTTCCGTTAAACAGTAGTTAATTTTAACCTCTCGGAATCTAATTTCGTTATTTCTGTTTCAGGTAATTGACATTCCTAAGATAGCAGCATTATACTTTCTTTAACAGTCATCAAACGCTATTCCGGTATAATTAGAGACACTTTTTTGAAAACTCTTGGCATGTCCACTGGAGCTCCACTAGTAAGCAAAGCAGAAATTTTTGCACCTGTGTTAATTGTATGTTGTCTTATCATATCTGCCAGTGAAACCTCTACATCATGGCCAAGATAAATATTAGTGGATTGTATTTTCTAAGGTCTACCGTTAGCAAATTCTCCCTGTAACTGTGGCAACAATCCACCTCATAAGACTTAAGAAGAAGAACTAAGTCTTGCAGTGGCTTTTAACTATGTACTGTACTTGACTGGAATGATTTATTTACTTTTTGACATACTTCTAGAGTTGGTCTAAGAAACAGGTAAAGGTTGACGATGACATCAGAGTACATAGTCACTATACAGGGTGTCCCACCTAAACTTACCACCACCAATATATCTGTAACCACAGTAATATTGACAAATGGCTTGCATGGGTATGAATGTACAGCAGAGGCTCACGAAAGTAAATGCTATGAGGCATCCTAAACGGTGTACAAGTATTGGTTTCGACACAAACTTACGTTTTTGTTTCAATCGACGTCCCAAATTATTCCATATGCAATCAATAACATGAGAAATCACAATAATAATGGCGTTGGTTGAATTGCAATATGTCAATTACATTCAGAGAAATTGGAACACTTAGTTGACATGTGAAATGAACAAAACTCGCCGCTATTACACTTCCTGCAATGCAAGCGTGACCTACACATTGCTTGCAAGAACGATGTGATTGACACACTATGAAGCAACGAATGTTGTACTTACATATTGAAATCCACACCTTCAGTACATGGCCTGGGAAACATTTCGATGTCCAGTCACCCAAAATGAAAACATGGTTTACTAGTATGTGCTTTATTGACCTTTTGGGTAGTATTAGAATGGACATAATGGTAACGAAATATCGATAACCACCGGTCAGAGTAAACAAAATTAATGGCTGTCAGAGGTTCACACAGGGAGGTACATGCTATTTGTACAAAGCTGTACATCAATTACAAAATGGTACATGTCACATACAGGTCTTGTTACTGAACATCTTTAATGACTGCGACCCAATTGAACCATTGCAAATGGTGCAACGCATACATAAACGTCCAGTAGTACCGTCAAGACAAACATATGCCTTCTCCATAATATGCAAAATGTATACCAGTGAGTAATCACACGTCTCACAGCCGAAACGCCACAACATTTGTTCAAAGAGATCACAGTTTTCTTCCCACCACCGCTGTGCGCACTCCATCACGAATCCACTCACGGTTGTCAGTGTTTGTGGTGTTACTGCAGCGCATGGAGCGGTAATACTGGCTTCCATGTTGGACACTGTGAGAGGTGGAAATGTGCTGTGCATGAATGACCATGCTTCAGTTAAGCAATAGTTTTAAGAACTTCATTCGCTAGCTAAGAATATGAGGTGGTTTCAGAAAGAAACCCAGTTGTTGTACGGGCAATGAAACTAAATGTATAACCTTTTAAATTAAGTGGGCACCTCTTACAAAGCAGCAGGATAGCAGACAGGCAGACGGCCATAGCGGAGGTAGCGTGCCGAAGGGTTACGATGGGAGCCGAGTCGGGTGTGGTAGGCCAGCATAGTGACTTGCAAGATCGTGAAGGCGGAGGGACACAGAAAAGTCACGGCCGCTTAGAAATACGACGTAGTATCCACAGGTGGCCACCCATTAAGGATGGAGAAGGTGGCCTGGTCTTACCAGAGGCTGCCGAAGGGTAAAAAAACAGTTCTTTGAAAAAAAAAATGGTTCAAATGGCTCTGAGCACTATGGGACTCAACTGCTGAGGTCATTAGTCCCCTAGAACTTAGAACTAGTTAAACCTAACTAACCTAAGGACATCACAAACATCCATGCCCGAGGCAGGATTCGAACCTGCGACCGTCTTGCGGTTCCAGACTGCAGCGCCTTTAACCGCACAGCCATTTCGACCGGCTCTTTGAAAAAACTTTAAATTAGAGCAGAGGGCCAGAGTAAAATCTGCAGAAGAGTGTAAATCAAAAGTGCATATGCGCAGAAAGCAACAGGGAAAGTGTAAGGTAAAATGTGTCTGTTTTAAGGGAAAAGATGGTGGCTGGTGTTACAAGCAGTTTAGTGGGGGAGAAGGGTGCACAGTACACCATTGTTGGGGACTAGCTGTTCGACCAAGGAGCATTATGGATGGCTGGCAGTGTCGCTCCCACAAGATTACAAACTAAGCTTTGCTTTTTGGCTAAATCTGAATAAGACCGTGAGAAAGTAGCATTCGCGTAGGTGGTGAAGTTATTTTGACTATGAATGAATGTTTATCTTAATGGGTGACAATTACTGAGGCATAGACACAAATAATTAATTGAGCAAAGCTTATCACATGAAACAACAGGACAGTCATTGAACATGGTAAGTCAGCTGTTGTTGCCACTCCTGCTGTAGCAATTCCGTTTTTGGTTTTCTGCCAATGATCATTATGAGCAATTGGTTATGATCATTTTTATTACTATTAGGGGTATCAAGTGTAAGTAAAGACTGAGTTCTGTGGCATCCTGTAATACAAGATCCTGGCCTTGTGCATTAAAAGACCCGTGTGGCTGCTGAGTGAATTATATTAATACAATCACAATTGGGATTAGCCTGACTGAAACAACAAACAAATGCAATCGGTATCTGGCAATGGTCTTGAACCCACTTAGAGGGGCTAATCTGTCTGACCACTATCTGGCTGAATTCTGGCGCTTAAACTACGATTTTGCAATTTGTTTGTAATAATTTGTATCAAAGGCTTTTGAGGCCAACATGCCTCTAGAAAATAATTGCTTTTATCAGAGCTGTGTTTATTAATTAGTATCTCAGAAATTCCTCTCCAAAACCTTAGTTCTAGATATTTGCTAAGTCCAGAATCCACAGGGTGCCGAATAACGTTTGAGCATCTGAACTGCAGTTAAGGAAAGGTAAGATTACATGTTGTGAAAGTGCGGAGGCTGACTACGCTACCATCGTGCAGGTGAGTCACAAAGAGGACCTACCACTCATCCCTGTAAATCTGCTGCTTACTGTACCAGACACTCCAAGTGGTCCAGTACATTTTAAGTTTGGCTTTGTCATTCCGCAGAGGGGACGCTACGAATTGGTACATCAGCCTAGGAAATGCTACAAAATGGTGCATTGACCAGGAAACGAGTAATAGTGATGCATCATGGAGTAGTACGAAGTGAGCTGAAATCGCTCATTACTAGCGCCTGTTCTGCTTCTAGCTACATGGAGTATGGCTATTTGCTGTGTAAACAGTGAGAGGAGGCAGTCAGACTCTACCCATAATTTTTTTTTCTGGAGCTTCCAAGCTGCCACACTCGCACAATCACAGAGCTGTCTGAGGTAGAGTGAGGTTTACTGGGGGTAGACATCAAGTGACTCGTGTTCCGTTTGTGGAGGGTTCTTCAATCTTTTGGAAACTGTTGCTGTACCAATGTTCGACTATTTCTCATTTGATAACTGTGTGATAAGCATTTTACATGTTCCTATAAAATCGTCTTTACTTGCAAAAGTGCAAACGAATTGCAAATAGTTGAAACTTGAAATTTATGACTGCCATTTATTACAGATGTCCAGCTAATCGGAATTGGAATTTCTGCTGAGTGCTGACATGCTGGAAATGTTTCATTGTACCAAAAGACAAAACTTATTTCGAGAATATAGAGCTGCAGTATAGCAACACTGAATTTATGGAACATTTTAATGTGCAGCATCATGTGTCAGAGGAGTAAAGTGAAAAATTCAGGCTGGGGGAAATAGGAACATTAGAACACCATCAAGGTTTCTCTGGAGGAATGTTTTCCTGCTGACATCATCCATCCATTGCTGACCATGTATTAACAAGCTCATTTCCTCCCGATACATAGCCATGGGCAGATCTCCATATTTCATTTCGTCGTAGTTTTAGGGGTTGATATCAGTCGTCTATTGTTAATTATTGGCTATAAGCTGTTTCATTCCGTTATTTCTTTTGTTGAAATTTATAAAAAATGACAACAGATTAATTGAAGCAGTGACACAGCAGTCTAAATTGTACAACATGAGCATAATAAATCACTTGCCCTCTGCTACATTTGTAAAGTGGGTATTTATAAATATCGGTACAGCATTTAATATTTTACAATGAAATGTATTGCCACGCAGCTTCAGCTTGAAGTAAAAAGTACCATTGGTGGAATCAAACTGATTAGCAGATGGACCCAGCGAGGCAGCACAGTGATTAGCTCACTGGACTCACATTTGGGAGGGTGACAGTTCAAACCTGCATCTGACCATCCTTATTTAGGTTTTCTGCGATTTTCCTAAATCGCTTCAGGTAAATGCCGCGATGGTTCCTTTGAAAGAACATGGCCAATTTCCTTCCCCATCCTTCCCTAATCCTATGGGACCAATGACCATGCTGTTTGGTCCCCTCTCTCAGATCAGGCATTTTTAGTGCTACATAAGGAAATGCACTGAAACCTTCAGACACTGCAAGTTGTTTGTTTAAATACATATTTGTGGCAGGCATATTTGTTGTTAAGTAGCTCTATAAATTGTGTGAAACACTATTGCATGCATCAGTGGTCAATATATATGTGGTTTCACTAGCTAACCCCAGTATAAATAAGGCATTTGAACTACTAAAAGCCGAATATAACATGTAAGGAAAACCTATATATTTTGAAGGGAAAGGTATTGAGGGAGATATGACTAATTCACAAAAATTGCAGTGGACTAGTAACTAAAGTTAACTTTAAACCTTATTTCCATGGAATGTGATGGCAGATCTTAACTGTGTTCCTTTGTGCTTCCACTTTCCAAAATACACAGTCACATTATTATTCCTCAAGCTCCTTGTATAATGTGTGAAATTCCCTGTACCACGCAATGACATTTTTCAGACCCACCCATGCACTTTCTTTGTGTTGTTTTAGATTTCTATCTTCCTTCTCTAATATTCAAGCTATCCCTGCAATTTGCATACAATTTGAGTCCAGTGAATGTCATTTTCGTACAAATGTGGATTCCAGCATCCAGTGATATAAGCTACTGCACTGTGTATGTGCTCCTCGTGTAAAAACAGTTGAAAATCATCTTGCGAAGCTCGCAATTACCGAAAAAAGAACAGTTGAGAACAGGAATGCAAGTTGAGTTCGCGTGACTTGAATTGACTTGACACGCTGTGTCGTGAAGGACAGTATGAATACAGTATACACCTTGATGTGACGGTGTATTCACACTGTCCCTTATGTCACGGCACTCCAAGACAATTGCATTGCTGTCCTCACCTGTTCTTTTCACGGGAATTACGGTCTGCCCGATATGATTTTCAGGTCTTTGTACACGCGAAGTACACATACACAATGCGGCAGCTTATATACGTGGATGCTGGACTCCACATTTGTGCGAAAATGACATTTATTGGACATAAGTGGTTTTCAGCTTTCAGGGATAGCTTGTGTGTTAGAGAAGGGAGACAGAAGTGCAAAACAACACAAGGAAAATGCGTGGACCTGTAAAAATTTCATTACTTGGTAGAGAAGGGGAATTTCACACACTATACAAGAAGTTTGAGGAAGAGGAATCTGCATTTCATATTTTGGAAAATCTTATCATCTTTTTTTTTCATTTATTACGTCAAACTGCACCCAGAATTACTAAAAGGAACACCGTTACGAGCTGCCATAACATACAGTGCAAGTTTTTGCGCAGTCGTATGCCTTCCTCAATATCTTAATCTTCAAAATGTATAGGTTTCATTTACATGTTTATTTGTCTTTCAATAGTTCGAGTGCCTTATTTGTACTGGGGTTAGCTAGTGAAACTACATAAATAATTCCCATTGATGCTTGTAAAATTTTTTTACAGATAATTCAGAGAGCTAGTTAACAATAAATGCAATTCAGAATGTTTTGACGGGACAGGACGTGACGAGATGTGACGACCAGTGTGAATTGCCCTTTTGGATATCGCCATTTGAAATGTACCCGTATTGTGGAATGTTTTGACGGGACGTGATGGCCAGTGTTAATTGGCCTTTACTTTTTTAGTAGTTTAGGAGTCGACGTTATAAAGAGACTGTCTGCTGAGGAAAGTGCACGAATTGAGACCAATTTCCAGAGGAACAGGATATCTGGTGCAGTTGGTGCTATCGACTGGACAAACATTACAGTACACAATCCTCCAAAAGATTCCCAGTTGGTATTCAGCTGCTGCTGCTGCTATACATATCAGATGTTGATCCAACCAGAAATGGGACAAGAACTGTTTAAGCAAAGCAAACACGAAGCACGGGTTTCTATGCTTGTTTCTTGCGCAGGCCCTTGAACGAACCTACAAAGATTTTCCGCTATGTTTTCCAAATACTTTTAATGTCGAATGTGCTTTCTTTGCTTGGTAATCTTTGGAAGTTGAAAGCGTCTAGCTGTCTGTCAACATTGTGGCATGGTTGTGATTGAGTTCTGTTAGTTTACGATCGTAAAATGAGGAATCTTTCGGTTTCCCGTCATATTGCATTAAATATTCCAGAAAGTAATGCGTTTTCACAGTTTACTGTAGATGTAGCTACAGGTGACATCTTAGGATATAGTGAGAAGACAGTGTATAAATTGTCTGCTAAGAGCGGTGAGGTAGAATGTTTTCTCAGTTTGGAAGAACTCGGTCATTTGACAACATGTTACGATATCATAGGCATGAACGTAAATTCTGTCAGCGAAGAAGTTTGCTTGGTGCTAGCCAGCGGTGACATATTAACTGTAGAAAGTTATTCCAAGGAAGTGGAATGTGTCGGAAGTGTCGACAGTGGGGTATCTGCAGTTCAGTGGAGTCCCGACGAAGAAATGATAGTTCTTGTCACCGGGAAAGAAAGCATTATTACTATGACTGGATCATTCGATCCTGTTAATGAAGTAGATTTTCACGATGATAGTTTCGGCGAAAAGCAGTTCATAACAGTCGGCTGGGGGAAGAAAGAAACACAGTTTCATGGTTCTGAAGGGAAGGCAGCAGCTAGAGCAGAAGAGAAACCTGTTGTTCCGTCGGAAGGTGATGATACAGTTCCCAGAGTGAGTTGGCGAGGCGATGGCAGTCTTTATTGTGTTAGCTTGTTGCACCGTAACAACTTTCGCCAAATAAAAATTTTTAACCGTGAAGGTGTTTTGCAATACACAAGTGAGTACGTACCTGGTCTGGAAATGAGTCTTGCGTGGAGACCTTCGGGGAATTTGATAGCATCCACACAAACACTACCAAATAAACACCAGGTAATATTTTTCGAAAAAAATGGTCTACGACATGGTGAATTTTCGTTGCCATTCGTCCCACAGGAAGTGTACATACCTTGGCTATCGTGGAATTGTGATTCAGACGTGCTGGCCGTATTATGTAAGAAAAAAAATTCCAGTCAGTCATTTTTGCAGCTCTGGACAAGCAACAATTATCATTGGTATCTCAAACAAAACTTATTGTTTGATGACAGTGAACTAAACTTGAAAGTCCAGTGGGATATCGAAATCAGTTTACGTCTGCATGTATGTCAGGGATCGAGATATATGCGGTATGATTTGTCCTGGGGGACAGATTATAGTTCCATATATTGTAGTGATGCAGATGTTGCAGTTATTGATGGAGGTAACTACCAAATACTTGCAGTTGCCATTGTTATTTGGTTGTGGTTGTACTAAATAGCTGTAAGTATATCTTTTTTTTTTACAGAAAAATTGTTGTTAACATCATTTCGGAATTCAGTGATACCTCCTCCAATGTGTGGAGAAACACTCACATTGCCAGCTGCTATTAGCACTGTAATATTTTCTTCAAGCACATTACACAAGCTTTGTGTGATAATGTGTAATGGTGACCTAGCTATATTCGGGAGAGAAGAAGTTAAAAATGAACATGTACTCATCAGTATGGGGCAGTTGTTATGGGAATGTGAAAATTCAGGCATAAAACACTGTCTGAATATGCATCATTGGCTTTGGCTTACTGATGAAGTTCTTTTAAGTACTGTCTCTGTGGGATGTACATCAGTGCTCATTAATATCAGCTTGTTGGCTGATAGAAGTATTGTAACCAGGTGAGAATTTTTTCTTGAAATAATTTTACATGTACAATCTTTGTTTTTGATACAGTGTTAAACTGCATCATTAATATTGATGCGTATACACCTGTGCTGTGTGTGTGGTAAAAGCTATG